>NC_081409.1:668577549-669985049 GCF_030272615.1 Cryptomeria japonica | reverse complement strand
GCTAGGAGGAGACACACTAAGGTAAGGGCACAAAAAAGGAGTGTAAAATCATAAATGGTTACAATTTACGATACTATATATACATGTATATTGTAGTGCCCCTTTGTGATTCATCATTCCTTTTTATGCATCGTTAGACCATTTTGACATAACTTAGACTATTTTGTGATGTTTTGATCATATGCTTATGGATTTGTCTTATGATTTAGATTCTTTATCGTGGATATTAGACATATTATACTGTGCTTGACATCATGATTACTTGAGATGATGATATTCTTAGATTATTGTGATGATAGACTACTCTCTAATGATTGATAGGTACTTGTCTTATATGTGTGTTTCATGTTTGCTTAGGTTGATTTGATGGCATTATATTATGTACTAACCCTATCTTATGATGAGGATGACTATGATATTGTTTGATGTTTGCGAGTGTCTTCTACTACATTCATGATAAGGGAGGATGTCATACCACTCATTCGTGAGCATGATATGACATTGCGATTTCCTTTCACTTATCTGTTATTTTATGAAATATTATTATATATGTTGTTGTATACGTGTTGGTGATGATAAGTTTGTAGGTACCAGATATCAACTCCACGTGGCTTCACATGTCTGAGTGTGTCTTATCCCAATGGCAAGTTGATTAGAGATGACATGAAAACCCATTCTATACCCTAGGTTTAAGTTGATTGCCTTGTCAATTTAGAGTTTTGGTGCGAGTTGTTGTTTAGCGTCTAGTGATTTCTTGGGTTATCCTATGTTGGATTGCCTTGTGTCGTAATGTTGTGAATATTTCTGGATTTAATTATTAAATTAATTGATTGATTTATACAATTTAATAATGTTAAATTAAATTAATGGATTAATATAGATTAAAATAATAAATTAAATAAATAGTTGATATAAATATTTAAATATTAATGTGTGATTATGATTTGGGAATAATTATTATTATTTTGTCCTTTGGTATTATATTTAGAATAATGGTTTAATATCATTATGATTTATCAAGGATTAAATAATTAATTACTATTAATTTGATTAATTGAGGTTATTTATTTATATTCTTTTGATTATTTAATTAATGGGTTTTATTTAATTAATTATGCCCATGGTTTTTATTTATATTGGATAATCATATTATTTTAATTCCTATTTATCCTCTTGGTTATTTAATTTTATTGTTTATCCTACCTACCCTGTTTTACCATTGGTCGGTAGCTTGGTAAGTTAGAGAAAAATTATTTATGCATTGATTTTTGGTATGGTTGGTATAATATATGATTTCCTCAAATTTTATGATTGGTCGGATTTTCCTTATAGTTTTGAGTTAGATTTTTATTTAATGGGCTTTCTGAGAAGGTTGTCGGTTTAATCATCTGACGAAATTCTTGAGTGGATTTTTTGAATAGGATTAAAGATTGGCTTGGAGATTTGGAATACTTGTGGTTTTTCTCTTCTTTGATTTCTACTATTATTGGATTTGTGTTTGTAGGTTGGTTCTTCTTTCCTTCGAATTTTGATTTTCTAGAAAAGCTTGCTTGCACTGTGCCTGTACAAAATTGTTTGCTTGGAATGAAATTGTTTTGGAAAATTAGATGAGAATTTCAAAAGATCTAAGTTGGAATGGAAGGAAATTTGAAAAGGGAATTTGTAGATCTTTGTTTTCAAGCATGAAATATTGCTTGCCGGAAATGTCTTTTTTTGTTCTTTCTCTATGAATGCTATGATTTCTCTTCCTTGTGTTTTAGTAGATATTTGGGATCTTGTTTGGAGTTATACTTCTCTCTATATTGTATGATTTGAGTCTTTCTTGTCTCAGTATTGTTTTTTATGTGATTTTGGGCTTCTTGTATCTTGTTGGGAGCCATTTTGGTTCACAATGATATACATTTTGTGGGGACAGACCTTTGGATAGGATCTTAGATTGTATTTGAGTTTCATTTATCTTGAATGGTGTCTCCTTGAGGTTGTTGTATTGTTAGTACTTCTCTCCTTTGATGTTTTGTGTTCTAAGTGCCAATACGAGCACTGTGGGAGAGAGTTTTTCATATTGTTCTCAGTCCGTGAGTCTGCAACTTTGCATTTTTGTATTCCCTCTTCAATTTTTGAACTTTCCAAACCTATTGAGTTGGTTTTGAGTGCCATTATTGACCTCTTAGCATATCTGGGCAAGTGCCCTAACCATATGAGTCCATTTTGCTTGATTTTTGGTTTCTTTACCAAAAGTGCCACAAAAACTACCAAGAGTGCTACTATATGGACCACGAGCACTACCATATGGTCTACAAACACCATTCTAGAAACCAGGGGTATTGGATTGCAGACTAAGAGAGCTAAGTCATATACTCAGAATGTCGAGAATGTCGAGTTATGGACTTAGAACTTTGCTAAATGAACCCAAAACACTACCATATGTACCCAAAATGCTAGGGAATATACCAAAAATACTAATGTACATACTAGAAGCATTGCACTACATTCCAGTGTGTTGAGCTACATTCTGGGAGAGCTAGAATGCTCTGAAGGTCCTAGAAAGTCAATTTTGAGCAATGTGAGTATCTATTTGGGTTTTGTGCATTCTCTAGAGGCATGGGTGGTTTGTGTTGAGCCTCTTTGAGTTGTCTTTGATGTAATTTGATTTTTCATGATGTCTTTTGTGTTTTGGTGAGAGGGTTCGAGCCAACTGTCGAGGTGTTTCTTATGCGATGAGTTGCTCCGGCAAGAGGAGGATTCCTTGTTGTTGATGATGGTTCTTATGACTCTAGTTGGATGTGTTTTACCTCAATGTTGAGGATTTGGATTCATCTTTGGTTTATGTTCATGTTTGGATTTTTTATTGTTATGCATTGGTGAAGGCTATTGTCATGTACAAGGCCTTATGTATCTTATTTCGTGCAACATGTTCTTTATGATGTTATGAGCACTTTTATATCTCTTGTGAGCCTTAATTATTGTGGTTATGATATTATTTTTATGTATGTTCTAGCCTAAGGTCTAGGTGCATGCTAAGGGGAGTGGTCTTCCAAGTGAGTGATTGGGATCATAGGGGGGTAGACAGCCAGGTTACCCAGGGTCTAGATCACCGGATATCTCATTAGGAGTTTGACTTTATAATCAAGTGATAACTTAATATAATAATTCTTGGGTTGGGTAGAATAGTTCATCTTAATAAGAAATGGTTGGTGGCCTCTTTGGCTTGCCTAGTGGTAGTGAGCCAGGATAGGATTTGGAAGGCCTTGGCAACCCAGGTAGGCTAATCTCCCTTACCCCATTAAGGTTGAGATGGCTCCACATGTGCATCTAGGATGGCTGAGACATCTGCCCAGGTTCCCATTTGTCACATGTGATGACACACTTTCCCTACATGTAGGTCCTAGTGCCTTGAGTCTTGTTTTGGATGTGTTGCCTCTAGAAGTTTCATGTTTGGAGGTTTTGAGAATGGATATTATGTTTTGCATTCTTGTACTTGTTTGTATTTGTATTTCCTATTAATACTTATCAAATTGCCATTAGTTTTTATATTCAAAGTCATACTTTATATTCTAGTCGGTTAGCACTACCGAATCATGTAGTCAGTATAAACAGAGAAGTCGGTATGCACAGTCTAGTCGGTTACAAAAGAAAGCAGTCACAGAATGCAGTATTCATCGAGCTGTTTACTGAGTATCTTTTTATGGCTACCGAGTAGTAAAGTTAACACACCGAGTTGATATTCACTGAGTGAAACATGTTACCAGATACATTGAACCTGGACATGCTTATGGAAACATGTTACAAGATCGAGGCACATCTAACCGTTATTACATTGGAAATTGCACTAGAAGATTGTGTATGATTACAAGGTCAATCTAACCAATGAAATATTTTGCTTATTTATTCATTCAAGGAATCTTGTTTGTAAGATCGAAGCAATGAATTAGATCACCGTTTTAAGAGATCTATTTATATAACATGAACTATGAACAAGGTGTGTGCATGTATGTATGAAGGAAGACTATTATAGAGACACAGAGGTCACCGAGAAGGTTTTCAGAGAACAGTCGAAGAACAGAGTAAACATAAGGGTTTACCGAGTTACTATATGGGTTACCGAGGTATGCTATAAGCAAGGTAATCTTATCCTGAGCACATAGAATCTGCTATAACATTTCAGATGTAAAGTTGCAGATGTTTGTAATGATTTTATTGCAATATTGTGAAGTTGAAAGAGAAACCTCTAAACAGGGTAAAAGACTCTAACCAAGTCTATAAATTGTAAAGCCTCTAACCAGGTGCAACATTCAGATTTATGTTGTAAAATCCTTTAGCAAGGTAGATCTAACAGATCTTGTTACTCCTAACAGGGTAAGCTATTAGAAATAGCTAAATGTAGCTCTAATCAAGCGTTCTTTATTATTGCAGTAGTGAAGTTGTGGGTGTCATCCCCACCGTAGTTTTTCTCTCTAACCAAGAGTTTCTGCGTAACCAAAATATATGTGTTATGGAGTGAATCATGTATGATTGTTATCTATTTGTTTTAACTTTATTTTATGTTACTGCACTATTCTGTTTATGCATAACAGTAAAGTTAATATTGAAGATGGGTTTTGGAGTACTGATTCACCCCTCCCCTCTCAGTACATTAGCTTTCCATATTGGGCCTAACAATTGGTATCAGAGCTTGAATCTTGGAAAAGGGTTTAACTACCTAAAGAGAAAGATCTTATCAATGGAAGGCTATAAACAATCTCAGAGGATTGTGTATCTGCAAGAAGAGCTGGATCATGTAAATCAAGTGATTACAAACATGCAAAGGCAAATGCAAAAATCTCTGAAAGTAAGAAGAAGATTATCTGATGACTTGTAGGATTCTGAAGAGTTAGTGGAACAAATTGAAACATCATCTGAGAATAGTATATCTGAAGAAACTGAAGAAATGATTGGAGTATTGAAAGAAAAGAACAAAGCATTGGCTGATCAACTAAAAGCAATGAAAAGAGAACATGAACATTTTAGTACACAGATGACTAAAAATCTAGATGCATTGAGGACAGTAGAGGATAAAGCAAGAGATCTACAAAGAGAGAAACAACAACTTGAAGTCTTAGTATCTGATAAGAATGATGAAATCATAAGGTTGAATGGGATTCAACAAAATATGACAGATCAACTAGGTTATGCACATCATGAAGCAATTCTAAAGAATGATGAGAATCAAGCATTGAGACTTGAAGTATCAAGGTTGACTGGTGAACTTGAAATAGAGAAGAAATCCAAAGAAACAATAAAGAAGAGTTATGAAGCATCAAAGATGTTGGATGAGCAACTGAATACAAGAAGACCCAACAAAGATGTAGGACTCGGTTACAAAGGAAAAGAATCAATCGAGAAAGGAATTTATACTACCAAGAGAGGAGAATCATCAAAGCAAGCTGAAAGCAGGAATAACATCAAAAGGAAGAAGCCTATTTGCTACTACTGTGGAAATCAAGGTCATACTACCAACATATGTCAGATCAGAAAAGGTAAGCAACCTAAGATCACTAAGTCCAATGGATATTGTTACAATTGCAATAAATATGGTCACACATCTAATCAATGTAGGACAAAGTCTGTTAACAACTATCAGAAGGCAAAATTCAAAGGGTTTTGTAAAAACTGCAATAGATATGGACATAGTACCGAGAAGTGCTGGTCTAAGCAAAAGAACTACATGCGGTATCCACACCGAGCAAACACTAGAGGTTACCAAACTCACACAGATCCTTACCGACAATATGCAGCAGTACCATGGGATTACAATACAAGGATATGGTGCGAATGTTGTGGAAGATATGGACATATTAGTGCCAACTGTTTTATAAGGTTTGGAATGAACAACTGAAGATCATGGAGAAATCCTGGTATGGCATGTTTTCATTGTCACAGAGTTGGACATTTAACTGGAGATTGTAGAGATCAACCTAGAAGAGACACTGAAGAGATAAAAGAAAAATTTAAGATGATTTGGAAAAAGAAGGAAATCATGTCAGATGAAGAAAGCACCTTACCTACCGAGTTAGGTGCACCTATTCCAAATTAATCAGAAAAGGTATGAAGGGACTGCATTCTCTAAAGGTTAAATCACAACAGTTCCTATTCTATTATGTACAAAATTCAAAATCTGCATAGTTAAGATGCATTAGTAAGTTTGAAATTCTATCAAAAGTACTTTACAGGAAACCTATCAAGTCGGTGTATACAGGAAACCTGTCAAGTCAGTAAATGAAGGAAATTTGGTTACTCAGTTAAAATGAAAAAAGGAGTAAAATGGTTAAAGGTGAACTAAGTGCATTTAATGTTTTGACCTAACTCACATGGAGCTCGATAAGGTATTTTGTGTACTTAAAGGTATTTTCGCGGTCATTTTTATTCACCAAGTTTTCAAGAGAGAAGAGCAGAGTGAATCAAGGCGATCAAACTTCATTCAGAGCGAATTTCACGGTATTTACATCAAATATATTCATACTATTAAGTTGATTTCCGATCTTGTCCAATTGCTATTATCTACCGAGTGTGAAGCATCAATCGTGTGTAAACCATCAAACCCTAAGGATAGTTTGCTAAGTTTTTACCTGAAATCTACAATGGTGCCCAAGATCCAAGATCCCATAGTTGTCAAGAATGTGGAGAAACCCTCGTTGAAGTACTCTTTGACTCCTAAAGTCACCTCTGAACCGGATGACAAAAGTACATTTTCCCTCATCCCAGAACAAGTCTTGTTAGTCGAAGATGTTAGATTCTTCACCAAATGTCATGTTGAAGAACTCGGTCATGTTGAGATTAGTGACACATATGATGAACTTTGTACAATGGAAAAATGGATAGCAAGTTCGAGCATATCAAAATCAAGGGATTAACTGAAGCCCTAGCCTATCCCTGTGTGTTCAAACCCCAATGGGTTAAGTTTATTTTAAGCAAAGTGCATGATGATTTTATGTGGCTAGAGGAGCAACCATTCAAAATCACTAAGGAAATCATTCATGTGATCACTGGGTATCCAATCTATGATCATGCACGAGACCAGAAAATGATATCACAGAAGGAGCTAATCAGTCTAACTGGAGTAGAATCTGATTACCGAGGACTGAAATTGAACAATGTCACTGATGCAGAACTTAAGTTTGCAATTAGAGTAATTGGTTACTGTTTCTTCCATTCTGCAAGGGAAAACAGTGTACCATGTGCAACAATTGACTTAGCCTACAAAATAGTGAAAAAGGGAATGAAAGTAGATTTATGTGAAGTGCTACTGAAGAACTTGTTTGAGAACTTGAACACAATAAGGAAGCCGAAGAAGAACAACTCGGCAAACACACTAAAGTTTGGTTCACTTCTTGTATGCATGTTTTTCTACTTTAAGAAGTTCTTTCCCTCAGTCGGTAAAGTAGTTTGGGAGCTACACCGACCTATCACCCATCAAATCAATGATTTTATCAAGAAATTGGGAGATAACTTTAATGATATCATGGATGACTATTTCAACAAATTTCAAGAGAAGATGCACAATAGGTATCGGATTCCACCACAGCTAGTAGAGAAATATAAGGATGATATATGTTTTGAGGTAGACACAAATTACTGTTATATGAATGTTGTTGAACCAAGGACTCAATCTTTGCCACCAATGGGTTATGAGATTGACTATGATATCACACAACAACAAATTGATGCCTATCTTTCATTGCCAAGGCATGCTACCGAACTAAGATATGGAACTTATGAAGAGGTGAAAGAAAAAGTAAAAATGAGCATTGTAGTACCCAAGGCTACAAGAAAAGCTACAAAGATGATAAAGGTTTTATCTGAGAAATTCGGAGAAGAATCCTCCTCTACACCTATAAAAGGCACTCTTGCCATTACCGAAGAAGAATCAGAAGCTCAAGAGGCAGCAATAACAATAAGTACCGAGTTGCCTAAGGGTAAAGTTTTGAAAAGAAAGAAAATGGACATTTCAAAGGCCCTACCAACTCCACCAACAAAGAGACCTAACACTAGAGCATCAGCTACATCACTGAGTAAGAGACAAAAGAGTGTTACTGCACCCAAGGTAACCAAGACCTACAAGAAATCTACTTGGAGACTCATTCTGGCAAAAGAGTCTAGTGATACAGAATCTGATGATGCAAACAAATTTCAAATTGTAAAAAGCAAGAAGGTAAATATTCATAGTGTTGAAAATTTTTGTGCCAATCTTAAAGAATATGGTAGATTTGCAGGATTTAGATATGTTAAGTATGAGACTAGGAATAATGATGAGAAGCGACAAATTGAAGAAGTTGTCATCTGTACACTTCTAAAGTTTCGACTAGCTCCATTAGAACTAGTAAAGTCACTTCCGAGTGAATTATACTTACATATTGATAACAGATGGAAATATGCAATGGACTCAGAGAAACAAATAAGAGAAAGAAGTCTAGTCCATCTATTTCCCAATATGTCTGTAACAGAAATAAAGGAGCATTTGACAACCTACAATTCTAAATTTCTTGTCAAACAGAGAGCCTTAAAATTGATGAATGGGCTATACATTGATGTAGAAAATGAGACAAAAGCCAAGTGGCAGGAAATATTCAAACTAAAGGATATCGGTGAACAATCTCAAATTGAAATTGTTGATGTCACCGAGCAAGATCCTGATGTCACCGAGCAAGGTCCTAATGCTACCAAGCAAGACCCGGCTGACACTATTCAAATTGATGAAGATGTCATGGATGCAGAATCACCGGAGCAGGAAACGATAGAAGGCACTACCTATGCAAAACTTGTATCTAGTGAATCTATTTTAGAACAAGTTCAGCCTTATCCATCGGTCAAGCCACCTGTCTCAACCGAAGCTCCTAAGGATACAGAACAAGGCACTGAAGGTCACAAGTCTAAAGCAGCAGAAGATACAACTAAAGATCAGATGTCTCAAGCATCGTCAAGCACTGAAAATGTTACAGCTGAGAACCCTAGTACCGAGACACCCAAGGATATCACAATGGCTATAGGAACTGAGCAAAGTGTTGCATCTACCGAGCAACCTACCGAGGGTCAACAAGCCTCAAAAGCACTTGTCTTAGTACAACCAACCAAAGGAAAAGAGAAGAAGGTGAGAAAGCATAGTTTCAAAGTTGATTTAACTGATAGTGTTGCCCAATGTGAATATCTCAAAATTAAAAGGGCAAGCACTTATTGATTTTGGTGAACTATGCAAAGCAAAGGCCGAATAAAAAAACAATTGGCCATTCAAAAGAAGAATAAAGTAATACAGAAGGTAAAGACACTACTAACATATATGCTACCTTCAGCAACAGTGTCAACCGATGTAGCCATCCACATTCAACTGGATGAACTCCTTACTCAAATAGAAACATCTGGAGTTGATGCATCTGAGTACTTAAGCAAGCTAAAAGATAAAGAGTTTACAGCAAAGATGATTGAAGAGGTACAAAAAGCTCTAGCTATTGGAAAGGTTAAGCTTGTCAAATTCATTGCTGAGTTATCCCCTCAACTCAAGCATATTCTTTATTTATTTCAGAAACTTTGTACATTTTCCTTATTCATTAAAGATATCAAGAATAAAACTGATGCAATTGAAAAAGAGATCACCGATCTCTCAACTAAGTTGACCACCGAGCCTAATTCAGTTCAGAATTTTTATACCAAGCTTCAATAGCTCATGGCTCAACAGTTAGAACTCAAAAATGAAGAGCATAAGATCAAGATGGATATAATGACCCTTCAGACATTATTCCTTCCTCATCTCTCATCAGTACAAGAACAGATCAATAAAGCTACACACCTATCAACTACACAAGAGGGAAGCACTCTTGATGGCTTAATATAACTGTTAGCTGATATTCAAGCACAAAATTCATTAATGGAAAGTGTAAAGGATGCACTCTCAGTCGCCCTCACCGACACCCGAAACAAGTATAAATCTATTTTCGATCAGTTACCGCCCCCGGATGGAAATTAAGTTTTTGACTACATAGGGGAGTAATACTAGACAAAGGGGGAGTAATACTATATTTGGGGAGTGATACAGTTTTGGTAATACAATTTTGAGTATTGTATACAAGGGGAGTATACCGAGTAGAATACAGAGCATACAAGCACAAAACAGAATCGAGCATGCAAAATCCAAGTAATATACAGAATAATGATAAGGGGAGTATATCTGCATATACTATTTCATTGACTATTGTATATATTGTCAAGTGTAGTCATTTTGCGAAGTATATAGATTTTTGAGTTATGACTTTGAAAGTAGTTTTTGTCAAACATCTCAACTAATGTCAAAAGGGGAGATTGTTACTACTTATCAAATTGCCATTAGTTTTTATATTCAAAGTCATGCTTTATATTCTAGTTGGTTAGCACTACCGAATCATGCAGTCGGTATAAATAGAGAAGTCGGTATGCACAGTCTAGTCGGTTACAGAAGAAAGTAGTCACAGAACACAGTATTCATCGAGTTGTTTACCAAGTATCTTTTTATGGCTACCAAGCAGTAAAGTTAACACACCGAGTTGATATTCACCGAGTGAAACGTGTTACCAGATACATTGAACCTAGACATGCTTATGGAAATGTGTTACAAGATCGAGGCACATCTAACCGTTATTACATTGGAAATTGCACTAGAAGATTGTGTATGATTACGAGGTCAATCTAACCAATGAAATATTTTGCTTAGTTATTCATTCGAGGAATCTTGTTTGTAAGATCGAAGCAATGAATTAGATCATCGTTTTAAGAGATCTATTTATACAACATGAACTATGAACAAGGTGTGTGCATGAATGTATGAAGGCAGACTGTTACAAAGACACAGAGGTCACCAAGAAGGTTTTCAGAGAACAGTCAAAGAATAGAGTAAACAGAAGGGTTTATCGAGTTACTATATGGGTTACCGAGGTATGCTATAAGCAAGGTAATCTTATTCTAAGCACATAGAATCTGCTATAACATTTCAGATGTAAAGTTGTAGATGTTTGTAATGATTTTATTGTAATATTGTGAAGTTAAAAGAGAAACCTCTAAATAGGGTAAAAGACTCTAACCAAGTCTATAAATTGTAAAGCCTCTAACCAGGTGCAACATTCAGATTTATGTTGTAAAATCCTTTAGCAAGGTAGATCTAACAGATCATGTTACTCCTAATAGGGTAAGCTATCAGAAATAGCTAAATGTAGCTCTAACTGAGAATTCTTTATTATTGCAGTAGTGAAGTTGTGGGTGTCATCCCCACCGCATTTTTTCTCTCTAACCAAGAGTTTCTGCGCAACCAAAATATATGTGTTATGGAGTGAATCATGTATGATTGTTATCTATTTGTTTTAACTTTATTTTATGTTACTGCACTATTTTGTTTATGCATAACAGTAAAGTTAATGTTGAAGAAGGGTTTTGGAGTACTAATTCACCCCTCCCCTATTAGTACATTATCTTTCCAAATTAGGCCTAACTTAATAAGAAATGGTTGGTGGCCTCTTTGCCTTGCCTAGTGGTAGTGAGCCAGGATAGGATTGGGAAGGCCTTGGCAACCCAGGTAGGCTATTCTCCCTTACCCCATTAAGGTTGAGATGGATCCACTTGTGCATCTAGGATGGTTGAGACATCTGCCCAGGTTCCCATTTGTCACATGTGATGACACACTTTCCCTACATGTAGGTCCTAGTGCCTTGAGTCTTGTTTTGGATGTGTTGCCTCTAGAAGTTTCATGTTTGGAGGTTTTAAGAATGGATATTATGTTTTGCATTCTTGTACTTGTTTGCATTTGTATTTCCTTTGGTTGTTAGGTGTCATCCTAGATCTAGAGTGTGAGTGGGATCTTGTGTCATCTCCTAGCACGAGGGGTGGTTCCTTATGGTTCCACATGGTCTGGTGGTTTGATGTCTTCTTCCATTGGAATGTTCTTCGTTGGATGCTCTTGCATGGATTTGGATATGTTGTCTTCTTAGCTATGGATGGATACTTGTAGTAGATTGATGTATATTGATTCTTATGGCATATGTATGTAATTGGATTCATGATGTAATTGTAATGCAATGAGAGCTATGTTCCTTATTGAAGAAGGATGTTGTATTCATGTAAATGGTGGTTAGCATTTTAGGAGAATAAATGATGTAACATGTGACATTGGTTTATTAATAGAAATGGATTTACAGATATGAATATAGTCTCAAGTAATATTGGAGGTGTGAAAGATAATCTTGAGATTAGTTAATGATGATGATAGAAATGTATAAGTGATTGAGATTAAGAATATTTGGTATTGGTGTTTTAAAATGAACTTAGAAGGGGATGGTTTATGAAAGCTTAGTAGATGAATATATTCATGTTATAGAATAGTGAATGATCTTGTATGCATGGAAAGAATGAATTATGTTAGAGATAGTATGAAAATGTGTTATCATGCACATGATGTTGTGTTATTGCTTATGGTTAGTTATGTATTGGCGTTGAGATGCCCTAGGGAACACTTAAATGTATTGTGATTATTTCATTTGTATGATGTGTTTTTGTGATTATGTTAAGATGGTTAAATGTTATTTAATTAATGGATGTTTGTTGCATATGAGTAGTTAATTTTAATAGTTGTATTAGGGGATGTTTTAAAAAACAAAAAATCTCTTTTTGCTTGTTAGTTAGTGTATTTCTCTAGGATATTTTGGCAGGCATTACATATATGTATATGTACACATGTATCTATATATGCATGTATATATGCATATATGTAATGTATATACATGTACTCATATATAGCCCTTAGATATGCATATGCTATTTAATTTCATGTTGATGTTTACTTTGACATGCATGATTCACAATAGTTCACAAGAAAGTCAAAGTGGGGGAATAATATAATTTGGATAAGAAATGTAAAATGAGCACTTTTTTCCTTTTTTTGGATTGAGTTTGATCCATTTATTTTAAATGTAACAAATAATAATGTTAACAATTAACTAAATCCTTGAATAATTTTAATTCTATATATCTCGACATTTCACCATATTTTAATTTTTGCCATTTCTTATCCTAGATTGAACTTATGCATGCATATTTGACCCTAAACTTACAAATTCAAATTTAATCTTGGGCCCAAGTTGAATCTCTTCTAATTATTTTTTTATTGAGTGTGAAATGTTTAAAATTGCATGCTTTATTGTTTTATAAAAGGGAAAACCCTAGAGATTATGGAGAGTCATGAAATAATATAGTGGCACCATGATTTAGCATTGCATTATTATTATATCAAAATCTACATCAAATGACATACTAGGCATCTTGTTTGGTTGATTGACTTTTCTTTGATGTTGTTCAATAGTTAAATTGATCCAAGCGATTTGACTATAGAAAATAACAAGTTCCAATGATGCTTGTAGATACCACCAAGTTCATATACTTGAGGCAAACACGTTTTATAAGATCAATAACACATATATTGAAGCCACGAATCAAGTTTGGACTCACATCTATAGATATCATTATTGTAATTCATAATTGAACAAGAGCAGAATGTGAACAATCTAGCAATTTTCTAGAACATTACACACACAAGTTACTTGATAACAAAGCAACAAACTAGATCATCAAAGACAATCCAAACTAGAAAGTCTCCAAATTATAGAAGAAGCTAAGTTCGTATACCCTCTTTTTCATTTACAAAAAGAATACTTGTGCTAATTATCGTCTCCAACTCCTTATTCTAGGACCACTAGCTTATCTTATTGATTTATTGCTTTATCTTTGAAAGTTTACTTGAAAAGATCATTTTATTTCTTTTATTAAAATTGAAACTATTTTGATCTATTGCCATGAGATTTAGAACAATTTATTTATCATTTGATAATAACTATATAAATGATTAACACATAACTATATAATGACAACATAAGTAGTAGAATGGTTTACACCAACTATATCTATTGGAATCACCACTATCGTTACGCCAAAAGCTCAAGTTGTCAGTGAACGAGAGAGTGGCTAGAGTTAAGGATCCACGGGAGGCGAGAGAAAGCCATGTCACAAACTCCACGTGTTGTGCTACTTAGGCAACAATGGGACCAAGGGAAACAACAACGCACACCTTGCACCAAGGGTGCACACCTTGCAACTATATCATGGTTGCATCAACACTACACCATGTCATATCTATTGCATAAACAACTTTTAAAATTTCTCAAAACTACTATATAGATATTAACTTTCACATATTTTTTTAGTACTTATTGTTAAACTAGTACTATTACAATAATTTAATAATTTGTTGTGTTACTTAGTGATTAAAATAAATTGTTTGGACCAATTTCGATTTTGTATATTGTTTATTTTGTTATAAATTACATATCTTATATAGTATAAATATAGTTTTTTTCAAGTTTATAAATTGTGAAAAATATTTTTTGATCATATGATTGGTTAAATTAATTTGAGTTTTATACATGAAATTTTCAGAATCTAAGATATGGACAATTTTATTTGCAGTTTATTTAGCCATATTGCATAATCATTGTCACTTCTTTTGTGGATCTAGTGTTTTGGAATAACTTTAATTGTAAAATCTATTCACCAAACGTGTGTGACCAAAAAAATTTGAAAATTGAAACACGACTTCTTTTGTACCTCCGCTTCTTTCATACCTCCACCTTCTCACCAACTATTTCATTAACTTTCCAATGTACAAACGATTATAATAACAAGGGACATAATGCTTCAGGTTCCTTTCAATAGTGTTAGGATATGTATTTAGAGTTAGGATTAGGTGGGACTAGTAGTTTGATGTTGCATTACTGATTTATATATTTTGATTTAAACTAAAATAATAGGTGCCTAGTGGAGAATTTTATATAGATTTGGGGATCTAACACTCAATAATTGAAAGTTAAACTCAATTTAAAAAAATAAAAAATAGTAGAAAGTTGAACCTACTTCAAATAGAATACTAAAAATAAAACTAAACTATATTAAAAATCTTAATGCTAAATTTTAACTCTTACATTAAAAGTTGCAAATAAAACTAAACTTAAAATATTAAAAAATAAATAAAACCTATTAATTATGTAAAAAAGTGAATTCTTAATTCTTTTAAAATTTAAAATTTATAAAAAATAAATAAATATTTATATTTGTCTAATTTTTGTTTTTCAATTTTAATGATAATTCTAAAATATAACCCAATCATTAATGCTAAAAATTATTATACAATTATATTTATAAATATTTTTATACTCATCAATCTTTTAATTATGATTGTATTGCATGCATAAATAAAATAGTTGTTAAAATAATTTTATATTGCATAAATAAATAAATTATCATAAATTGAACTATACTTTATTTTTTTATTTTTTTGATAGATAATGGGCCATTGGCCAAATATTTTTTTTCTTTTAAAGAAAATTACGACTCGATTTAGTGTGGGCACCGGTAGGAAAGAATCAAGTAAAGAAAACCTTCGGTCTTGCCCAAGGAATACAATTCCTAGAAACATACTAAGTGATTACATATAGTGGCGATCTAGCACTTCAGAGCTATACAATCGACATTTAAGCTATGAATTACAACATCCTGATTATTTATAGAATGTTTACATCATCTAGAGGAACAAATCTATTGTCTTGTCTTCCCTATGCAGGTTACATTAATCTAGATACCTGCAAAGATCATATCTGCCAACAAACCTGTTATCTTCATCACAAGGATTAGTACTAAAATAAGCTCACATATAACATCAATTAACCATCAAAAACCCGAAATCACAAAACATAAATGCATACTATTTACTCACAACCTTAACTTAATAAGCATTATGAAACTAGCCATTCCTTTTCTTATAATCCTATCATTTAACTCCTCATCAGTAGCCAAGTAAACCATAAAAGGTCAAAGAGGGAATTTCCAAAATATTAAGCGAATCAAAATAAGAATGTTAAAATGTTAGTCCCCACATCAACCAAAGTGTCGTATCAATCCCAATTTAAAGTATGGGAATATCTTGTCAAAGAAATAGTTGTAAGCTACCATACTATCAAGCTTAGTCATCATATAGTTGTCCTGTCAATATCTTTCAAGAGAATAAACTAGAATCCATAATTAACCCATATCTGTAAACAACAAAACCAAACACTACAAGAATACAAAGAAAAGTAGAAAGATGGAAGAGAAGAATGAAACTAGAACCAGATAAGTTTCAAGCAAAACCATCAAGATAGAGAATGCTACTTGAACCCAGACCAAAAGATATTGAAAACAACTATAAATATATGCCTACACCAAGAGATAACTAAGCATAGATTATCAAGTATATATATATATATATATATATATATATATATATATATATATATATATATATATATATATATATATATATATATATATATATATATATATATATATATATATATATATATATATATATATATATCAAAAATAGATCGAAAAGAGGTTCTAATAGAGGAAGAAAAGGTAGCTTTTTCCCCTTACAATTCATCCTTTGAAGAGGATCAATTTAAGGGAAGCTTTGATTTTTCTCAAACCCTATCCATCTCCCAAACGCTTGCTTCAAATAAATCAGATTTGAGAACTCCTTAAAAAAAGAGGGAGAAAGTCAAAATATGTTAAAGCAAAAGAGGAAATTGAGGCTGGTGTCCAAACTACCATTGACCAAAAATTCTCAGCTACAAAGAGAGTTATGAGGAGGGATAAATGTAGTTCTCCTCAACAGGTATGAAAGTTTTGTCTTGGAATGTCAGGGGCATAAATGCCTCTAACAAAAGGAAGAGAATCAAGCAACAACTTGACTCTTCTCAGGCAGATGTAGTTTTGCTTCAAGAAACCAAAATGTCAAATGAGGTTTTTTAGAAATCAGTAGCTAAATGGTTAAATTGGAAATCAGCTCACAACCAAAGTATAGGAGCTTCAGGAGGTCTCGTTGTGCTTTGGAATCCAAAATCGGTAGTTGCACAACTTAAGAAGCAAGGAACTAGTTGGCAGCTTATTAGTATAAAGCATTTTGACATGTGCTTTAATTTGATAAATGTTTATGGCCCAACATCTACCCAGGATAAAAAGAATTTATGGTCCTTTCTCACTTTGATCATTCAACAAGTTGCAGGGCAGAATGTAATTTTTTATTTTATTTTTTGTGGGGGTGGGGGGGATTTTATTGCAATTACTTCATTAGAGGAGAAGAAAGGTGGTATTTGCCCCCCTATTGGGACTATTGAAGATTTCAAAAAAATTATAAATGATAATGACTTGTTTGATATTCTTCCGCAAAATGGTTTTTTTACATGGACTAATAGGAGGCTTGGCTTCTTACAAATTACAGAGAGATTAGATAGATTCCTATTTTCACATGAGTGGAGGGCTCAACACTATTCATTGCAATCTCATATTGTAGCCTCATCGGGCTTAGACCATTTCCCTATCCTATTGAGCATTGATAAAGCGGTAGCCTGGCCTAAACATAACCATAGACCTTCTTTCAAGTTTGAAAGGATGTGGTTCCGGCACCCCCACTTTCATTCCTTGCTTAGACAATGGTGGGTAAGTGCTCCCTAGGTTTTGGGCACAAAAATGTTTAAGTTTCATAAAAAAATATAGCATGTTAAAGCTCAAATTAAACTATGGAATAAGAAAGTCTTTAAAAACATATTTGCTCAAAAAGAATTTGTTGAAAATCAGTTGCAACAAATTAATGAGCAGATCATCTCTAAAGGGCTAGATTCGGATTTGTTCGTTAAGAAAAAGCAATTTCAGGAGGAATGGGAAGAAATTTGTAAGAGATAGGAGGAATACTGGAGACATAAATCTCGTGAGCTATGGTTAAGAGAAAGGGATAAAAACACTAAAAAAATTCAGATGTTAGCTAAACAAAAGAGAGTAGCCAATACTACTTTTTCCATTAAAGAAGCTTCCTCAGGAAAAATACTTCGAGATGCACAAGAAATTCAGGATGAAGGAGTAAACTACTTTAATAACTTACTTGCCCCTACTTCTTCAGTCCTTCCATTTGATGTTCAAGAACAAGAGATAATGGATGCTATCCCCCACATTGTTGGTCCCCTTGATAATCAACAATTATTGGCTCCTTTCAAAATTGAAGAGATTCGTAAAGTAGTATTTTCTTTCCCTTCAGATAAGGCTCCGAGTTCAGATGGGTTTACTACTCCTTTTTTTCCAAAAATGTTGGGATTTTTTGGGCTTTGAATTGTTTGAAGTGTTGGAGGAAACGAGAAAGAGTTCATCCATTCTTTGAAATTTTAATGCCACTAACATTGCTATTATTCCCAAAATTAAAGAGCCAAATTTTTTTGCAGATTTTAGGCCCATTTTGTTATGCAATACAATATATAAGATTCTTACCAAAGCCATTTATTTGATACTGTAAAAATTGATTATTAAAATCATATCTCCTGAACAGGGTGGTTTTGTGCCAGGGAGAGAGACTACATAAGGTGCATTAGTGGCTCATGAAGTGTTGCATTCTATCCATTCCAATAATGCTTATTCTTTGGTAGTGAAATTGGATATGATGAAAGCTTACGACAAACTTAATTGGTCTTTTCTGTTTAAAGTCTTGTGCAAATTTAAATTTGCTGAGAAATGATGTAAGTGGATTAGGGCTTGTATCTCAGGAGCTTACTTTTCAATGTTAATTAATGGTGCTCTTGCTAGCTTTTTTGCTGCCTCACAAGGTGTGGGACAAGGAGATCCTTTATCCCCATCTTTATTTATAATCATGGCGGAAGCTTTCAACATAATTATTAAGTCTAAACATGATCAAGGGCTTTGGAGGGGAGCTCATATTGAAGGAACATATGTCTTAGTCACACACTCTTTATTTGCTGATGACACACTTTTATTTGGTAAGTCAAATGTTCAAGAGGCAAAACAGATTAGGCAAACTTTGGATCTTTACATGGCAGTCTCGGGACAAAGAATTAATGCTCAGAAATCAAAGATCTATGTTTTTAACACAAATGATGCTATCACAAGGAAAATTGTTGACACTTTGGGTTTCTCACAAGAATGCCTTCCTTCCACATACTTAGGCATTCCTTTTTTTGTGGGTGCTAATAAGTCAGGTTATTGGAGAACTGTTATTGATAAAATTAAGAATGCCATCTCCACATGGAAGGCCCGTTGGTTGTCTTTGTCAGGTAGATTACTCCTAATAAAATAGTATTGTCTGCTATTCCTAATTACTATATGTCAGTTCTTAAATCCTTTGCTGGAGTCATTCAATAGATTGAGAAACTTACTAGAGGTTTCCTATGGAGGGACAATATGTCAGAAGAAAAAAAGTTCCCGCTTATCTCAATTCATGAAATGGCACATGACAAGGGGGGAGGGGGAGTAGGTCTACATGACTTATCTAAAAGGAACATTGTCTTTGGAGGTAAACTTGTGTGGAAAATGGTTTCCAAACTAGACACTAAGTAGTGCTTAACTATGCAGGAAAAGTACTTGGATTCTCTAAATCCTTCTCATGTCATAACTATCCTTGACCCTCCAAAGGGATTAGCTGTTTGGAACTTCATGATGTCTTATAGATAGGTCATTACAAGATATGTATCTTGGGAGGCTTACAATGGTGAGAGAATTCAATTTTGGGAGGACTCGTGGAATGGTTTGCCTCCTTTAAATCTCTCAAAGCTTCTACTAGATACTATTCCAATTATAAAAAATTGTTGGGGCTCATTCTTGATAGATTATGTTATTGGAGTGGAAATTTTTTCAAGGAAAGTCATTTGGAAAGATCCTTTGGATTTACCTATTAGAGATGATCAAAGGATTTTCTTTTAGGAGCTATTGACAAAAAGAAGAGTGTACATTTCAAATCAAGAAGATAAGTTGATTTGGGCATGATGGTAAATACTCAGTTAAATATGGTTATGTGGCTGCCCGACATGTGGAAAACCAACAAGTTAATAGTCGAGCCTTTTCATTTTGTTGGAATAGTGTGGTTCTTCCTAAAGTAGGTTGTTTAGCTTGGTTAGCTTTGAGAAAGAGGATCTTAATAAGTGATAAATTGGAAAGATTACATATTGCTAACTATTTTAGTTGTGTATTATGCAAAGCTGAAACTAAAATGTGGATCACTTACTCCTAAGTCACCCCTTTTCTCATCAATGTTGGACTCATGTTTTGGAAAAGTTAAATCTTTCTATGTTGTTGCCCTATACTTTATGGGAGCTATTCCAATCCTAGCCATCTCTATTCACTGATTCTTTATTTGCAAGCATTTGGAAATGTATCCCAACAACAATCATATGGTCAATCTAGTGGGAAAGGAATAGAAGAATTTTTAGACAGGTAGATTCTCCAATACAATTGATTCTAGAGGGAATTGAGAAATTTACTTCAGAATAGGTTAATGCTTACATCAAGAACACAAATAACAACTTTAATTTTTTCTCTTGGGATAGTTGCATTATCAAGGATTGGAAAGGTTTAACTATCCCTTCTTTATGTGCTACATTTGGTCATGGAAATCATTTAATCAATAGAGAACTAGTTAAATGGCAACCTCCTCCACTTGGCTTTGTCAAATTAAATTTTGATGGTCCTCTAGAGGAAATCCCAGTGACTCGGGGATTGGAGTTTGTATTAGAGATCATTTAGGTCTTCTCTTGGCAGTTAAATCTTCTCTTATTCCTCCTGGAACAAATAATTTGGCAAAAGATCTTGCCCTATTATTTGTATTGACATTGGCAAAAAAATTAAGGTTCTCTAAGATCCTTGTAGAAGGAGATTCTTCTATCATAGTTAAAGCTTGCATTTCCAAATGTTCACTTAATTGAAAAATTTATTACATTTTAAATCAAGCCTGGCTGTTGCTAGACTCGTTTCATGAATGTTGCATCTCTCATGTATTCAGGGAAGGCAATAGAGCAGCAGATGCCCTAGCTAATCTGGGTTGTGACAAGCTGGAAGTGGATTCTTCACTTTCAAATTTTAATATAGAAAATTTTCCTCAACTAGCAAACATTATCAATTCTGGAAAAATAAATTTTTAATTGGATGTCAGATTCTTCATTCTCATTATCCTAGGTCTCTCCATGATGGAGTAGCTTCTTGTTCTATTTCAAGAGATTAGATAATGATTACTTTTAATCTACAACCTATTGATTTGAAGGTTTGCACTGCACCTTACAAGCTAACAAATACATTCCATAATCGCTTTTATTATCTCAGGCTACTTGATCTATTATTCCTCCATCCTTGCCAATAGTACTATGGTAGCCTAACCTATGAGTATCATGAGATTGACGTTATTTCCTCATTTGATCTCACACATGTGACATTACTGGCCAGTTCGTATTATAATTACATGATTCAGTTCATGCATGTAATTCAGACCGATTAATTATTTGACATCATATGGAAAGAATTGATAATGCTAGGGAATTTTTTTTTTTTTTATCTCTTCCTTCATACACATAAAGCTAGCGATTGTTTTATTGCCTTAGTGTCATTGCTTTAGTTTCATATATCCTTTGTTGCTTGCTTTTTTTTGGTGCATAATGGAGTTCTCCCCACAAAATTACAGAGTTCCCTTGAGGTTTGTTTCTTGGGAGATATCATTCGAGGATCATATCACAAAGGAGAATTTGGGAATTTCTTTCAACATCACCTGCCAACATTGCAAATGTAGCATTCAGAGGATAATTGGTGAGGAAATCCTTTACCCATAGGAAAAGAGGTTTATTTTTCCCTCCCATCTGGTTTCAATTTTCTTGTCCAACATAGTTGATGTGTTGCAGTCATGGGTTCCTTTTAAAAACATCGTCTGCAAAACTGTTAGGGCAGATATTTTGGAGGATAATCAACTTCTAGAAGCTATTCGTAATTATGATCTCTCGAATGGTCAAGATAAAGTTGGAGGTCTATTTCTTAGGCATTTCTTGCTGAATCATGAGGAATTTCCCCTAATCTTTGATAGTATCAAAATTTCTTTGTCTCTTCAAAATGTGACACCCTTCCAATTAGCTATCCGCAATGTGGGTAGAGTTTTGAGTTCAGATTTGAAGAGTCGAATCTTTTCAAAGATACATGCTATATTAGTTATATTTGGCCATGAACATGGGCAGTCGAGATCCTTTGTTCTTCGTCCACCATTGCAAGTGGGTAATGAGGCTGCGATGCAGGTTAACTGAGAATCTCCACTTGAGAGGCTTACTCTCAACCAGGTCAATGAGCTTCACCAATCACCTGTTGAAGGACTAGTAATTTCTTTTGCTACTTTAAGTGTTGGAGAATGCTCCTATTTGGGCTCATAGCCAATGGAGGAGTAACTTCGGTTTCATTTCATAGAGAATTTTGTGATAATATTATGTGCCCCCTTTCTCTATTCTTGGCTTTGTTCGTAGCCTCATTTTGTTAACTATGAAGGAGGTAATTTGGTTGATAGCTTAGAAGATAAATGTTTATTCGTTGATGTTCTTCTTTTGATGAAGGGGAGGAATTAATGATAAAGAAGTTTTGTTTGCTGAGGAGCTGATATTTGTATATGCACATTGTGCAAGAAACATTGATTATCTGGTGGTGTTTATTATGGTCTTTGAATGGCTTACTCGAGATGATATCTCATGACAAGTATTGAAGTGTCATGTCTGGGTTGTGTTAGTCCTTGGATATACTAATGTTTTGGTGTTTTTTGGGTAAATTTTTTAAACACCATTTAGGTTTTTTGGGATGTAGTATATTTCTATATAGCTAAGTATGTAGGTTTCATCCTCAGTGGTGTAATCCTCCTATGCATTGTAATCTTTAGCGAGGAATGAAGGTTTTCTTAGTTGGTTCTTTCCTCCAGGAGCTCTTGAACTAGTTTACTATTATAATAAATATATTCGTGGTTCGTCCACTTTTGCCATAAAAAAAATCCTTATATATATATATATATATATATGTCTAAAAAGGCAGATCATCATACCCAGAAAGACAGGAAATAAATAAATATAAATATATATATATGTGTGTGTGTGTGTGTGTGTATACATATATGTATATACATATATGTGTATATACATATATGTATATATAAATATATGTATATATAAATATATGTATATACATATATGTGTATATACATATATGTATATATATTTGTATATGTATGTATGTATGTATGTATGTATGTATGTATGCACATACATACATACATACATACATACATATATATGTGTGTGTGTGTGTGTGTGCGTGTGTCAAAATATAAAATAGCGATAAAATGCATAATTCAATATACAGATAACAGCTAAGAAGTCTCTGAGCAAAACCCTAGAAATCCAAAATCAAAACCGTCCAGATTTCAAAGCTTACATGCTTTAGAGATTAACTCTCTGTCTGCAAGACTAAAACCAGGTCAAAAGTACCAGTACCATAACATCCATTAAAAGAAGGAAGAGATAGCTTATCTAAACCTTAACACTTCAAAATTATCCATATCAGATAATATGTAAATATCCCGAAAGCCAAACCTCTTTAAGTCAACCATTTTAGAGAACAAGTCTATACTACAAATGATATACTTCACCAAAATAACACCACAAAAATAGGGAGAACCCCCATTCCAAAGGTCTAGAATAAAGTTTATCAAAGAACAAAAAAATACCACAGTTCTATCTATTGCTTAAAATTATACCCAAATAGGCCTATTTCCAGCCCTAGCAACCTAATTAACCTGAAGAAGAGGGCTTCACCCTCTTGCGTTGCTTGTCCTTGTCTGGAGAAGCCTTATCAAAGGATTCACTTCTACTGAGAGAGGAAGCAATTGGAAACTCTTCTTCCCCTAGCTCAACTTCAATGCCCTCTTCTTTCAGGTAGAGGGGAAACCAATTTTTGCAGCAAGGTCCCTTAACATGCAAAGGCCACATCAAAAAATTAAAATTGCGCTGCATTATTGGTTTACTTGCCTCAAATTCATCCTCATCCTCAAGTTCTACAATAGGAGATCATGGCACCGGTTTGTTTTTCTACATGAAATGATCATAGTGCCTCGGCTTTGGAATAGTTAGGTCATCCACCACATTGACTACAACCCCATCCAATTCTCCCAAGAGATCCTTTTTGAACAAGCTTCGACATAGTTTTTTAACCATTTCTTTGTCAGGCTCAAAATGCAAAGTCACAGCTAAAAACATGGCTTCTATGTTTGAATTAGCCGTAGTTCTATCTTCATTACTGATATACTCCCCCCCTCCCCCAAGATACACCTAACTTCCCTTATTACTGGATCATGAGGGAAGACTAGAATGCCTTTCAACCTATCATCCTTAATTTTGCCTGAAAATGCCATTTGCCTTTTTAAACCTCGCAACCTCAATAGAGTATCCATACTATAATTTCACTACTTCAAATACTCTTAGCTAGACCTAAAACAAGCTCGAATATATCTCTCTCAAACTACTAGAACAAACCATGCAAGTCACCCTTAAATAAATCGTCTAAGATAAAACCGCTGCCCTTTCACTCGTGTGACCTTCTGTCACTGTAAGGCTTGCCAACTCTACATAATTAAGCCATGAAGAATAAGCATCCTACCCAATGCAAGTTAATACAAAGTGTCAAGGAAATGATGAGTTGTTCATAACTTGCAAGGGAGGGAGTGATGCATACCTATGTTGTATTGAGATCTAATTGAATCAAGAGACAAAGATCATAATAAAATCATATTTTATCTTGCCGATGAGCTCAAAGATAATCATTAGAGGGAGTGTGTAGGCTTAAAGTAAGCACGAATAAACATAAGTATATGAATGAATATATATAGGGGATAAGGAATAAATATATGTGTTTTTTATATTGTATATACATATATATGAAAGAAAAGCAAAGGACCAAACCAAAGAAATGGGGAAGCAAATGAATACAAGATTACACACACACACACACACACACATTTGTATGTGAAGGTAGGGAAAAAAAAACATTGTGCAAGTAGAAGTAACCTACCAACTTAAGTTACATGAATACAATTGACCACGAAGGATACTATACTCAAATCAACTCCCCCCTCGTCTAAGCCTACATGAAAAATTAACCAAAGCCTACTCTTTCTTCCCAAATACCATTAGCTCCTTGATTAGCTAGGGAGTCTGCTATCAGATTACCTTCCCTTTAGATGTGGTTAATTATGGTTTATTTAAAGTGTTTTAAAAGCTCTGAGACTCTCAATACCAGATTGTTCAATCTCCAGTTCAGGTTTTTTCTTGATCTTAAGGCATTGATTGTTAATGCTAAATCACCTTCTATTTCCAACTTCTTAACGCCCAAGTATTTATAGAGTAAGATTCCTTTGGTAAGAGACTCAAGTTCTACCTCATTATTGGAGGAGATCCCTATAGGTTTTGAAAATCTTGCTACAATCACCCCATCCCACAGATGAATTACACCCCCTATCCCTGTTGTTCATGGGTTGCCTCTTTATGCCCCATCAAAATTGAGTTTAAATCATCCTTTAGCCAAAGGAGTCCACCTGCAAACTTTCCTAAGGTTTGTTGCTTTGTTTCCTCCTAAACTGAAAAAGGGAGGGATGATGAGACCTTGCAAAATTTTCCTAATTTTCTCATCCCTTAGCATGAATGGAAGATTGTTGAAGTTACCAATACTCAGTTTACAATTGGCAACTTCAATAATAGAGGCCTCAGTTTTATTCCACAACCATTGTATTGGCATTGACACATCCTTAAAAATTCTCCTATTCCTCTCCTTCCATACTTCCCATAAGAGGATCAATGGGGAGATAATCCATAATAAGCCAAAAAGACTAGATCTAAGATGTGCAGGCCATCCCACTAATAGTTCTAACAAAAGGTTAGGCAATGTTGTATGTCAATTTAGTTTGTTAATCAACTACGTCCAACAAAGTTTAGTGAAATTTCAATTGAGTAATAGATGATCTACCATTTCTTCCGCATTGAGGCAGACATGACATCTTCTAGGGCCAACATAACCTAGTTTCTTAAACCAATCCATGGTCAGAATTCTCTTTTGCATTGCTGCCCATAAGAAAAGTCCAGTTTTCAGGAGGCATAATTTGTCCCAGCTCAAGGAAATAGGTAACTCTATTTTGTTGGGGTAGAATCTGTTGCAAATGAAATTTTACCCATCCTTGACCTTGTATTCTCCTGACGGGGCCTTGATCCAAATGAGAGCGTTAGATTTTTTGTTGAGAGTGAACTTTCTTTGGTCTAAGATTTCCTTAAGTTTTTTGTATTCCTCTTTTTGTAATCCCATATCAACTAAATATTTCCACCGCCAATCTAGAGCAGGGTCCTCAAGATTACTAACAATGTAATCAGCCACAAATCTACCAACCTTTGTTTCAAATGAATCCTTTGTTGGCTTGATGATGATTGTAATGAATGACTTCATATGTTGTCATTGATGGAACTTGTACACACACATATGTTTACATTGACTACCGGTATTACTTCTAAAGATAACTTGTATTGAAACTAGTACTAGAAGTTTAGCTTATGACCTGATGTGAAACCAGTACATGGTGTCAACTGGTATATGCAGGAAATTACTTGGAATCAACCTGAAGATCCAGTGGAGATTATCAGAGAAGCAATAGAGGACAGTCAGTTTATATGTTGACAGAGATTAACTCTAACCAATATTGGTGTTCCAACCAGTAGTCACTGATTGTGTGATGAGTTATCACCAGTCATGATGAGTTATCCTAACTGACAAATTTTGGCTATAATTTGTGATGAGTGATGTTTGATTGTCCATATACACTGCACCTAGGAAACTGCGATATAATTTCCAAGCCAACATAAAATCTAGATGTCTATTTAATGAAATTATGATTAACTATTTTGTATGAGAGAAAGAGATATGTTTGATGTGAAGATAGAAGTGTTAAGATGCAAAATATGTTGGTAATGCAGTTTTGAGTGCACAGAAGAAGATCTATTCAAGAAAATTGTGCTACTTCTAGATCACACCACCTGTTGTTTTCTAATCACTACAATAGTCAAATCCCCTAATGAGGTAATCTCTAACAAGCATCATTGTACAAATCCTCTAACCAGGTGATCCATTAGTTTGGATTCAGAAATCCTCTATCGAGGTTACTCCTAACAGGGTACTACCTTTAACAGGGTATAGCTCCTTATAGAGCTTTGGAATCTCTAACAGGATTCGCTCCTAGCAGAACATTTTTGTAGACCTTAACCGGTCAGTTACCTATTACTGCAGGTAGTTAACTTGTGAGTTCCATCTCACTGTGGTTTTTCCCATTTGGTTTTTCCAGTATAAACACTTATGTTATGGTGGATGTTTTAGTTGTTGTGGATGCATTTATATCATTTTGGATTACATGCATAGTGTTTGGTAAACTTGTTAAGTATATCTACTGGTCAATGTTTAAAGTAGTATTGTTTTTGGTGTCACTGATTCACCCCCCCCTCTCAGTGCTTTATAAGTCTATCATCCTTTAGCGTCTGGTTATTCAAAACCTTATGTATAGGTGGATATCCACCTCAAGAATCGTCCCAAAATAGAGTCTGATCACCTTTCCCGATATTCCATGAAAGGTATTGGGTGAAAACCTCCCTACAACTGACTAAGAAGTTCCAAATTATCAATCCTTTAGGCAAGTTTAAAGTTCTAAAAATACTAGTGGGGTTCTGAATCTAGATATTTGCATGACAAAATTCTAACCCATTTCCTGTGGGGTTTCTTATAGATTTTCCAAATTAATTTGGCCCCTCAAGCCTTGTTTTGGAAAGCCTGATTTCTAAGACCTAAACCCCTTTCTCCTTAGGTTGAAAAAGCTTATCCCATGCTATTAAAGAAAATTTATTCTTGTCTATCAACCCCTGCCAAATAAAGGTTCTGATTTTTTGATCTAACTTATATTTAACACTCGCTGATAAAGGGAAACAAGTCATCTGATATTGAGGGAGGACAAATAAAACATATCATAACATGACAACTCTGCTTGTCACTAGCAACCATTTGCCTTTCTAGTTTTGAGGTTTTTGATCGAGTTTAGATAAAATATTCCCCCAAAGGTTTGATGATCACTACCCCTTATCCACTCGGGGGCCTAAATACTTGCAAGGTAAAGATCCTAGCTGAAAGCCTAACACTTTGGTGATGGCTCTCTATTCTTGCATCTGTGTTAAAAAAGAATAGGTTTGATTTCTCCTTGTTGACCACTTTCCTAGATGATCTAGAGAGCCAATATAGAATGATCTTTAAGTTCCTAGCTTCTACCAGGCTACTGTCCCCAAACAAAAGGGTGTCATCAGTGAATTGTTGATGGGTAACATGGTGTAGGAGCACTTAGTTGAGTAAAAACTCTCCTTTTTGAGTATTTCATGCTTTCATGTTTGTAATGTCTTGTGTTAGATTTATGATTTTTTTTTATGTTGTTGTGTCTTTTAAAGTGGTTTTGATCTCATTTTGTGCTCAAGAGGTCAAGTTTTTCCTTTCAGGATTTGAGTTGACAATTTTGGGTTTCTAGGCCAAAAAGGGCAAAAATGTGTAAAATTGCCTAAAAGGTCTAGAAATGCTTTCCAAAGAATTGAAACATATTTGATAATTGTTTTTAAGCATGTATTAGGTGTTTAGATAAGTTAATGAGGTTAGGTTGTCAAAAATGCCTCTTGGAGCAACAAATGTTGTCATTTGGGCTTATAAAAGTCGTCATTTTTGGACATTTCTAGGATAATGAAGTTGTGGAAGCCCCGTGTCCATACTGGGCTTGATAAATAACTTTAAATACTATAAAAAGGCCTCCCTTCTCCTTGAAAAATGTTGGTGATTGTATTGATTAAGGTTTCCTAATATTAAAAAGATGAGATTCTGGCTTTTACTATGTTTTACTCTCTTTTAGAGAAGTAGTCTGTACTGTAGCCCATCTGGTCTGTACTGTACCTTTTGGGGAGTGCTCATATTTGTTTCCCAATGCTCTTCAAGTGATCATTGTATTGGTTTTCCATTTGCAAGTTGGTTAAACAAAATTCTTTCTTTTTGGTGTGTTCATTGCCCTATCAAGGGTTTGGGGTTTCAAAATGCAGCAACTTGACTAATCTAGGCCTGGGCTCCCACCAAATGGAATTGGTCAAGTTGGTATGCATGTATATAGTGTATATATGTCCATTTTTGTGCCAGAGTTGTGTTTGGAAGGGAAATTTGAGCACTTATTAGGCAAGTTGTTTAACTTGGCTAATATTCTTCCTTAAGGCTCAAAATTTGGGTTCTAAGCATCAAATGTTGAAACAAAACATGGACAGAGCTCTGCACCTATCCTAGAAGAATTTTGAAATAATTGGAGCTCCAAACTTTGCTCTTTTTGCATTGTAAATTGTCACTATTTGTGAAGGACAACAAATTCCCTGTTTTGGGAAATAAAGTGGTTTTTGGCATCTAAATTGCCTTTGAGACTTTCCAAGCTTGGAGACTTAGCCATATTTGTTCAATACAGAGTTAACTTGTTTTTTAAGGTTTATTAATTCTATGGTGCAGGCATTTTGGAAGTCCTAACCCTTTGTTATGCAACAAAGACAATGGAAAACAGTGAAAATGACTGTTTTGTCACCTTCTACAGCTAGTATGCTAAGTGTTTGGAAATATGACAAGTAGTAATTTTTTGAACAATGCTCTCCATGGTGTGGTAGGGTCTATCAGTCAGTCTAGAGCCTTGGTTTGTGAAGGAGTTGTGTTTCCAACATTGCAAGCTCGAAAACCCTCTTGAAACCCTACAAAGGTGCCATAAAAGGTGGACAGACCTCATTTTGCATTGGCAGTGGTCCAAACCATGATAATGGAGGTTGTTTGAATGTCCCAAGTCAACTTCCATGGTGGGGTAAAGCATCGTTGCCTCCTACAAGCAATTTTCATCCAATTAGCCCTCCACGGGCTAGTAGCCCTTTTTAGGTCTCACACACACAAAATAAGGAACCTGATTATCTTGAGCCCGTTGGGTTTGGAGAGATCTTTGAAGGATAGGTAAAAATAGTGAAGAAACCTTAAATAACCTCTGTGACATCCTTGTGAGGCAATTTTTGGTTTGAGACCTAGGAAGTTGGGTTTGAGCAAGTGAATCTAGGAAGCCAAAACAACAAAATGAAGCAAGCATTTGAACAAAACCTTTACCTAGTTTCCTAAACCATTTGGAGGAGCTTGTAATGTTAGAGAATAGTCAAAATAATGCCCAAAGGATAGAGGAATGTGTTGTAAATAATGTAATGGTTGGACATAATCAATAGTGGATGAGTAAGGGAATGAGCTCACTCAAAAAGGGAGTTTGTTTGGGAAGCCATGCATGAGATGCTTAGCATTAAAACTTCAAATTGATTTGCAAACATATATGACAGTCACAAACAAGTATTTTGGAAACCAATTGAACCATAAGACCTAATTCACCTTGTTGAGTACTTCTCTAGCAAGCTCCCTAACATAACATCAGGGAGATTGTTGGTGATTTTGATCCCCAAGATGTTACCCAACTCCTGGGATTTTTGAATGGTCCTTCCTAGGGTTTCTACCATGATGATAAAGAGGAAGGGGGATAGTGGATCCCCTTACCTCAGGCCTCACGATATTTCAAAAAATCCTTCGAGAGCTCCATTAACTAAAATTGAGACGCTAGAGCTTGAGATACATTCAAAATTTAGATTAATCCATGACTTGTTAAAGCTAAAAGCCTCTAAGCATTTGCATAGAAATCTACAATTTACCATGTTGTATGCTTTCCTAATATCTAATTTCATCAACATACAAGGTTGGTGATTGTGTTGGATATAATGGATAACCTCTTGAGCAATGATGACCCCATCAAAGATGGATCTGCCCAGAACAAAACCGGTTTGCTCCTCTGATATAATGTTTGATAGTAAAGGCTTAAGTTGATTGGCCAAAACCTTTGAGAAAACCATATATATAGTATTGTAGAGTTATATGGGCCTAAGGTCATGCATACTTTCCATGTTCTCCTTTTTGGGGATAAGTGCTTAGAAGGTATTATTAATTTCTTTAGGAAATCTACCTGAACTTTTGGCACCTTCTAGGGCCTCTACCATCTCATCTACTAAGAAATGCCAACAAGCCTAAAAAAAGCATGCTAGGAATCCATCTAGGTTGGGTGCCTTGTCTGGATGGAGCTGTTTTAAAGCCTCCTCTATTTCCTATTTGGTGAATTTACGGTTTAATAGGTTATTTTGGTTGACAATTATTAATTGGGGGATGTTATTAAGTAGGCTGGATTGAGCTGTTAGATCAGAGGTCATCTCATTATTTAGCAACCTTTGAAAGAAAGATACTACTTCTTTTGCTATATCCCTTGGCTCATTTAATATGATCCTAGATTCACCTCTAATATGGGTGATTTTGTTAATCCTATTTTTGAGCTTTGCGAAGGCATGGAAGAATTTGGTATTTTGGTCTCCTTCTGTAATCCATGTTGCTCTAGATTTCTGTCTCCAGTAGGTTTCCTCTTTAGACAAAATATCTTCATATTTTAGGAGTAGCTCTTTCTCCCTCAAGTATCTATCTTGGTCCATCCCATCTCTAATGATTTTATCATTTAGAAGGGCCATGTTTGTTTCTATAGTCTTCTTGGAGATAAAGATGTCACCAAATATATCCTTGTTCCATTGGAGTAGTTTCCTCTTTGTATATTTAATTTTAGTAACAAAAAAATAGAGTTTTGATTTGAATACATCCACTTATTTCCACCATATTTCTACATTCTCAAGAAAATTTTCATTTTTCATCCACATTTTTTCAAATTTGAAAGGGCACCTCTTAGGTTTGAAGTCCTCCTCAATTGTTAGTTGGACCAGGAAATGATCTGAACCTGAAATGGGAAGGATGGAGGCCTTGAGGAGGTAGTGAAAATCCAGGATATTGCCTTTGAAGAGACACCTATCTAGTCTTTCAACAATATTGTAGAACCCCTCCCGTCTATTGTTCCAAGTGAAAGAACCATTATCAGTATTGATGTCTATCATGTTGTGATGGTTGATCCAATTCCTAAAATATATCAAAGATTAGGGTTCTCTCCTTAAACCCCTCAACTTTTCTGATAAATCTACTATAGCATTGAAGTCCCCCCCCTAAAACACAATTCCACTCCATATGCAATGTAAACAACTGACTTATTTCATTCCATATGACTATCTTCTCATGTGTAGGGATGGAGCCATAGATATTAAAGAGAGTGAAGTTCAGGTTACAGCTAAAATATTTAACGAAGGAGCACATCCAGAATTTATTGCTTAATAAGATGTCTATTGAGACCCACCTTGGATCCCAAATGATACCTAGATCCCTAGAAGCTCCCTCTATAGGGATCGTTTCCCAACTTAGATAGCCTAATCTTCTCCAAAAAATTTCAATCTCAACTTGGTTCAGCTTGGTCTCCTGAACTAAAGTTAATTCCACTTTAGAGGTTAGAATGCAATGCTTTAAAATTAATTGCTTATTAGGGGCATTAATGCCCCTAACATTCCATGTAATGGTTTTTAGAGGCAATTTTGGCTTGCCCTGCTACTTCCCCATCAATGTTTCTAAGCATAGATAAATATTTCCTTCCTCTCCTTTTGGAGGATGAACCACAAATTGGTTTAGACTTGCCTTCTACCACATTGCCTATCCCTAACGCTTCACCATCTAGGACTCTACCAGCTCCATCTACATGATGGACCACCTTGTACTCCCCATCTCCTACTGACTCCTCAAGAATTGTGAATTGATCAAAGGGAAATTTTGTTCCAATCTCATTTTCTTCCTTCTCTGCCAAATTAGGATACACAATCTCATTCAGTCCCGAGACAACCTATTGATCCAATAACTCTAATTGCTCCTACACATCCACCTTAAATTCATCTGCATCTAGCATCAATTGTTGTAATTTTGCTCTATTCTCTAAGACCACTTGACTCTCTTCTCCTTGCTTAAGAGGACTAACTCTATGAATACTATTGCAATCCATCTCCTTACCTTTGTCGTGGCTTAAACTCTTACTTGCTTTGAGATAGTACTCAACTGGTGCAGATCTAGAGACTTCCTTCAAGTTTAATGAAGAATCAATGCCCATCATGGGACACACTGTAACTTTACAATTCAGGTGTATCTTTCTCTCCTTACAACATTCACTATCTACCCTAATATTTTCCTTAGGGTTCAGATAATGATCAACAAGCTTAGAGTTTGAAACCTTCTCTACAGATCTCAAGTTATTCCTAATAGGTGATTTGGAGGTAGAGGCTTGACCTCTTGGGGATTGCTCACAACTATGGGTATTACGAAGAAATATATTGGAGGCATCAATTTCACCCTTATAAAGTGAGGGAGTAATACGCCAACTGCCCTCCTCAAAGATTAAATTGATGGGGTCTAGGTTTGAGATTTCAAAATTAAATTCTAAAAGAAATTTAATGTCATTTTCCATATCACTGCTCAAGATGCCTTCTACACCTAAAAAAATTCCTAATTGCAAACCTATGAAATCCATAATTTCAAGGGAATAGAATTCCATTGGCATAGGACCTATATTCACCAACTTCACAAATTTCTCAGGTTTAAAAAGTTTAAGATTAAATTTTGGCATCTATTCGAAACACTGAAAAATATAACCTTTACACAGTTTTACTTCACCAATCAGAATTTCATTTTTAATATTCAAATTAGCACAAGTAATTAGTAAGCAATTATTCCCTAGGTTAAAGATACTTAATTTGAGAATTTCTTTTTCCACCACTCCTTTAATTCCATGAAGGTTTGGTTCTTCCCATTCTAATAAGCGATAATGCCCTTATTACAATAGAAATTCCAATGATCTTGCAGGAGGTCCAAATTTAAATTAATGAACTTCCTTTTCTATTCATGCTCCAAATTAGAAACATGCTCTATTTTAGCTAAAGCCAGAGGTGAAGCTTCCTTGATAACCTCATTCGCTCGGTTAGGGTTTGCATTCGAAGGAGGGCTAGGATAGACCCTAGGGTTTTGACGAGCAAACTGAGGGAACCTTTGTGACTGCTGAATTTTTTCAATCGTGAATGCAAGTATCTATTTTGGCTAGAGTTTAGCCATCTACAATTTAGAATCTTTCTATATTCATGGGATTGTCACACAGAGCTATTGACAAAACCAGATGAGTTGGGGAGAGGTGGTGGGAAACACGCATATTTTGTTTCGTCCAACAAAGGGCCTCCATTTTCCCCTAATGATATAGAATTAGCACTTGATAGAAGCTTCAGAGAATTCCTCAGTTGCTTGGCCTTCTTTCCAAGCACCACCTGCCACTCTCCCTCCTCATTGCTTTGCATTGGTTCAAGTTTTTCAATGGGAAATTTTGAAATTCGCTTTTTTTGCTTTTTTTTTTTTTATCACTTGACAGTTTTAGAAACTTGTCATAATTGAAATAAAATAAACTGAATTATACTTTATTAAAATAGTAAAAAATGAAATAAAAATAACAATGGTTAGACAAACCAGGAAACAAAGTGACGTCTCTACTACGTACGTTATACTTTTCAAAATTTCTTTCCAACTCCACTGGTATAACCAATGAAGGGTTAACATCCATTAAATTATAATGATAATGTTTTGCATAAAAATAGCATGTGAGACATGAAATAGAAAACCCATTCATAGTTTTGGTGTTTGCTTGCCCTCCTTGTCATAGGGGATATGATCCAGTAGTTGAGCACCTAAATTCACACTTCTCAAAATCCGACGTGGAAATTTCAAATCACTCACAAATTTTTACAGTAGCTTACTTGGCAAGCCCCCTCCTTATAACTAAGGTTTTAGGGCCACATCAACATGATTTTTGCCAAGGTGTCCAAACAACCCAAAAACAAAATGAGACCGATATTTGTGCACTAAGTCATGTTTTATTGGTGCACTAATGTGGCATCACATGATTGGTTGCATTTTTTTATCTAAGGGATACATTTCATTCAATATGGGTAGTCATCATCAGGAATGACAACTTTAAAATCACAACAATTGGTGCAATATTGGGCATTAAATCAACAAGTGTTATCGCAACCATGGTAACACGCTCAACTATTGGGTACTTTCCCCTAATCAACATTACCATTTTCAATTAAAAGAACGCCACTTGAAAATGTAATGAAAATAGGTAAATACTAACAATTGAGAATAAATTTAATATATTGTACTACATATATAAGTTGTAGCTATCATGATCAAAACCCATCGTACAACATTGCAATTATGTGTGGAGAGGTGATCAAAGTGCCTGTTGATTTAATAAATGATATAGGATGATTTAGAATCATCAAAAATAGCGACTTAGCAATATTTACATCTAAATGTGGCACAAAGATGTTTTAAGACATGTTGTTCGATTTGTATGTCATTTGTAATCATGTCTTATTTGAACTAAATGCATAAACCTTACGAATTTTTTGGGAAAAATTGAATTTTCTGCTTATTGTAATCAATAAGAACACAAAAAATGACATTTTAAAATAATTTAAATAAAAATTAAAGATAGACTATAATATTTTTGTCCATTTTTTAAATTTCTCTGTAATAATTGGTTGAATTAATTAAAAAATAGAATTCAATGAATGCAATAGCATCCTACTTTGATAGGAACTAATAATTTAGCTTTTGTTGGACTTAATTTATTCATATAAGAGTGAAAAACATTGTACTTAGAAAAGAATATAAAATCTAATATTTTAAGGATTTTGTAACTTAAAAAATCCCCTTTTCTTAATGTTTTGATTTTGTTCATTTCATAGATATTAATTTTTTAAATCATTTAAGTAATAATTAAATTTATATTAATGAAGAATAAAAATATACATTTAATTATTTTTAATGAATATTTTGTATAAGTAAATGACATGATAATTTTTTATTTTAAGGGGAGCATGGGATAAAAAAAAATCATATTAAATTGAATTAAATAACTATGAATATAATATATTAATTTTAAATGTTAAAATAATAATTAATAAGTTAACATTATATTTTATATCTAAACAATTTAATATAAGAAATTTTAACTTTTTAATATAATACTATTAAATTTTTTAATTATAAATATTTCAATCAATTATACTATGATCCTAGTCTTAATTGATTATTTCTAATTCATAATTATTTAATTTTTTTAATTAAGTGATTATTAATTAAGATTATTGTAATCAATATAATTAATTATTATTTTAATTGTATATAATTATTTAATTATAATTATAATTAAAATAATTATTTTTTATCATTAAACTACAACTTTATGGGGTTGTACTTTGATATTAAATCAAAATCATGTGTTACATCTATATCAAGAGTTTATGCATCTATATATGCATCATATTCGCAATCCACTCCCATCTATCTCGCTATCTAATCTGAATCAACATACTATCTCTCATGTATTGCCTGATATATTTCCTATTACATCATCCAAAAATGTCACTATCCAAAAATTGGAGCAACTCCAGACTATAAATCCTACTTCTACTTACATGTAAATGCAAAAAAATAGACTTATACCATATGACCATCACTTTCTTGATACACAAAGGAGCCTAAACCCGACCATGAGTTGCCTTCACCATATTTTCTTTCACTAGGCATTAATGATCGCACATAGTGTGATTTTCCATTTCCATCTCCTTCGAAAGAGTCTCCCTAGGAATTGTATCCATGACAACTACCATGATCGATCTATCATCCTCTTCTTCACTCACCAACTCTTCTGACACCAAGTAACCTTGCAACCACCCTGCACCACCTTCCTTCGTTAGGTTCACCATCTTCTTGAGAAACAACATTTCTCATAACCACCTCCTTCCATTGCACCACCCTAGTTTCATCTGTAGGGACTAGAAATGGGTATTTATTCACCTCTTTCTCCATGTTGGTGGACCACAAAGAAGTCCATTGGTAGGGGAATCATCTTACTTCCATCCACATTATTTAGGACATCTTCAAGCTCTCCTAGATAACACTTCCTAGCCATCTTCCTACACAAGGCACCCATCATTTCGTTCTCTTCATCCACATCTAACAAGATTGCCACAAACATTGTGGAGACGTCTTTGTTAATCCTATAATAATGGTCCAACTTCAAGAAATCATCCCCCAAGATCCTCTGAATAGCTTGAATCACCATCCCATGACCACAATTGAAAACTTGCTTCAATATTTTCTCAGAGACATCATCCATAAATGACATTTGTCATTTTCTACATCTCAATCGCATAGGTGTGTCCATGGTAACAATCTTAAACTGTCTCAATCGATTGTAGAAAGAAGTTCACTATACCTTTATAAATCTCCTGCTCACTTCCTATAATAATGTGGCCCATCGTTTGATGAAAATGGGACCTCAACCCTTATATTGTCCCATCCCATCCCTTGAATGCATATATGTAGTATTGTCACTACACCTTCACACAAACGATGCCAAGGATATTTGTCCTCCTTGCCTAGCTACCACACTCTCCAATCAACACCTCATCACCCTTCTCACCACTTATGCCGCCATATTATCTTTGTTGGATTCACCAAATTTCTTAATTAATGCTCCACTCATCACACAAAGCCCAATTGGAAAAAAGTACCTTTCCAATGTACATAAGAGAGATATTCGCTTACCAACTGATGTCACAAGCCCCACCTAGTCTGCCCCATCCTTTGCCACATCACTTCTTATTTGGACCCACCGTCCACCTCAGTGACAATCTTGGAAAGCTTGTCCGCTTCTTGATTACCTTCCCTATAAACATGGGTAATTTTGAAGTCATCGAGCATATTAATAATCTCTTTAATTGGTCTCAACCATCTATCCAATTTCCCATTTGGAATGAAATTTTGTCTAATCACATTAATTGTTATTAAGGAGTCTCCTTCTAGGTGAATCTTCAATGTACCAATTTCTAAACCACATTTTAGGCTCAATAGTTCCGCTCTATATTTTGCTTCATTGTTCGTTAACACGCCCATATGTTCAATCTTCTCACTAAGGATTTTGCCATCATGATCTTTAACAATGTCTCCAATTCCACTTAGCCCTAGATTTCCTCTTGAGACCTCATCAAAGTTCACCTGAATCCATCCGTCTTCTGACTTTTTCCATTTAACATTATATTGAAAATTGGAAGGAAGATTAACCTTCCTAGCTTCATTAACCAAAAGATAATTATAATTTAAAAACTACACTTATGATTAAAATTTAAAATGAATAATAATTATAATCATAATTATTATTCAATAGTTAAAGTACAATACTAAAAAGAAAGTATTAGACATTACCTAGTAACGTTTAAAATGTAAGTTTAGGCTTCCAATTGTTTTGTGAACATCGGTGATTCACCACTGCAACTAGCATATAGGTTATCCAACTAGACGAATAAACGCGCGCGCGCCACATAGCGCCTTGAATTAACAAAACTATTTATTTGCGAAGAGAATGCATCATCCAAATAGATAACAGAAGATTATTGCAAATTGTCTCGAACAACTAGGTATAGACTGCTTTGGTCTGATAAAATTCAAAATTCTTTTGTTCATTTCTATCTTGTTGAAAATGATTTTTAACTATTTTGAGCCTCAATTCTTTGTCATGCTCACAATTTGGCGCAGAGTAAATTAACACTGCATAACTACAGACTTGTCTCCCGAGAAGAAATTTGTTCGAACTAGTATCGTGTTTTCAGTGCGATTGAGAAGGAGATTGCTTGTTGCAAGTTGGGTTTGATTTGAAGGAAATGAGTTCCACCATTTTTGCATGTAAACCCCATTTATGCAAATGCCCAAATTATAGTTATGCATTGATGAAGCAGTCAAATAAGATTCCTCCATATAAACAAAAAATGTTGGCATTTGGAGACGAAATTGGATTCGGAATCACAGTTCACCATCCCAAAATTATTAGCACTAGTAAAAATTGGTTTCTACAGTTGGACAGATTTTGGAAACAAAACATGCTTCTGAAAGTACCTACCCTGATCTCTTCATTCTCAGGTGTGGAATGCACTTTGACAGAGCTTTTCAGGTGATTTTTTTTTCATACATTGTATTGTATAAGATAGTAGGAACCAATTTTGACAACATTGAGCCTTCACAATTTACTTGACGATGAGCGAATTATTAACATTCCAACTAATTCGTTTCTCAGACATTTAGCTACAGTTCATTAGAGATTCTAGGCTTCAACTGCCCATGATATTAGAACACCTGGTTTTGCAGGGAAAAGCACTGTGAATTTTGCATGGACTTTCCAAATAGATACTAGTACACAAGGTTTTGTGGGGGAAAAACACTGAATTTTGCATGGGTTTTCCTAATAATCAATGGCTCAAGTTGTATGCCAATTCAGGATTTATAAGTCAAGTACACAATAACAAGCTCCAGGAGACACCTCAATTAGCCAAAGTTTTGGCAGACCTTCTTTTATTGGACAAAGTTTTTCATTAATGTAACTTATTTAATTATTGGGGACTCTTAATTATATTTTGAGTCAATAATTATAACTTGAAAGTGAACTTTATTTTCAAAAACTCTCTCTTTAAGTCTTGTTAGAATGTAGTTATAAGTTAGTTTGAAAAAAAAGGATTACAAATATAAACTATTTTGTATGAAGGACTTTTTGCTCCTCATGGGAAAAATTGTAGTGAAAATAGAATTTTCTTTTGAAACTCCACATTCAAAGAAATAAAGAATGAATGAATGATTAAATTTAATGATGTCTGCAAGAATAAACAGTCTATGGGACCAAAAAAACACCCTTAATTTATTTTCAGACTGTTTTTAATGTTGGATCTCCTACTATTAATTTTGACTAGGAAGCTAGCTGTCTGGTTAATCCAATCATCTTCAAATAACTGGTGCATGGTTTCAACTTTTAAGTTGTTTTTGTATTGGGTACATATATCTTCATAAGTTGTGCATTCCATGATGAAGTGCCATTCCATTTTCACTGCCCCCTTATTGCAGAATATGCAAGCTTTTTCTTTTCAAGTTTCCTTGGGTACCTTCCACCTACCGGTCTCACACCTAAGATGATACGATCCCATCTTCAATTGTGCAACTAACAACCTCACTTCCCTTTAATAGCTGCCCCTAAATATGTTTTTTCACCATTGTCCTTGGATTTTTCTTTGATGTAGTATGTCTTTTTTGGCCCAATCTGATTTGTCCATTTGGCTGTACTAAATTTTTCAGTCACATATCTTTTTATTTCTTCATTAGTGTTAGGACATTCTTGCAAACTGATGCCCCACTTGTTCATCCAATTGTTGTTCTGCTTCATCCAAGTTTTCCTTCTATAACCTAGCACCTCCTCCACAACTTTTGTGGACCAACAATGGTTATCCATGTTTTCAATTTTCTCTAACTAACTTATCAATTGGGTTATTACTGATGCCTCTGATGGAAAAGTTCCTGCGTCGGCCAGGAGTATTTCATATGGGACTGTGATTTTAACTTTGAGATTATTTGTGATTAGATATTTTTGGATTCTTTGTTGTTTGACATGCTGCTTCCCTACACTTCAATGCCATAAAGGACAACCAGAGTGACTGGCAAACCAAAAAGGTTTTTCTTGGTTTTCCAATCTCAAAGTTCAGCTTTTCTGCACCTTTTTTGCTGTGACTCAAAGAATACTACTAAAATCTGTGTCAATATCATTTCTTGTTTGACTGTATGTTATTTGTATGTTTCGCTTCATTGTTTGAATCTTCTTCGTTCTTTACGGATGCAAATTGTCATTTGTGTAACAAATTTTGGAATCAGCAATATAACTCTCATTCTAAATTGATAGTGGTTATGCTGACCTACTTAGTTATCTGAATTTATTCCACGTTGTAGATAAAAGAACTTTGTGTCTCTCTTGCTTTACCCTTGATCCATATTTTTGGGATGTCAAATTAAATCTATGACATTGTCTTATGTAAGCTTGTTTAGGGTTTCCACATATTTTATTCTTTGAATTTTTCACTTCTTTATTTAAAAAATCACTAAAAAAACCCAGTCATACAAGGGAGCTGCCCTTTTAACGTAGAGGAAGATCATTAATTAATTCAACAACGATTTATCCAATAGTTGCAGACATTTGTCACTGCCCATTGATGAGTCACATTACCAACATTGTACTGACAAATCTGTTTACCACTAAGTCTGGAGAAGCTTTTACAGCTATATATACTTATTAATGGGTTTACCATGCAGACTTTGCAATTTGTAGACATGAGAACAGTGTGCCCAGATGTTCAAGTATGTTATAGAGTGGTACTAGTTAGAGGATATTAGGTGGTATTGGAGCAGAGGTTTAACATTAGAGATTTTTGAAGCTGAAGATATGTGTGCAGAAATATCACAGTAACTGGTAGGGAAAATGAGTTTCCGCGTGAACCACATCATTCTGAGACATGTTTGTACGGACCTTCACCCCTTAACAACAAAAAAGATTAAATCCATATAAAATATGTTAATTCGGGGGATAATATCACAAATAATAAAATAAAGATTGTTGGAAAGAATCTGCAGCAGAAGAAATAAATATCATTTTGTTAGGTGCTGAAGAAGCTTTACGCAGACATGAAATTTCTTCAAATCAGTGAAGTTCAAAAACCTGGAGCAGAGAAAATTCTGCAAGCGTCATCACTATTCAGAATTCCTGTTCAGACTTTACACAGACATGAAATTTCTTCAAGTCAGTGAAGTTCAAAAACCTGGAGTAGAGAAAATTCTGTAAGCATCATCACTATTCAGAATTCCTGTTCAGACTTTTCCTGTGTCAAAACATTTCCAAAAATGAATTAGATTGCGATTGCAAAGTTATAAGTAAAATAAGTCATCGGAATGCCAGTTTGCAAGTTGAATTCAAAAGACAATCCGACCAAAAATTCCAAATGAAAAAATCTAGAGAGGAAAAATAAAGTTAAATATGAATTTGGAAGCGGATGATTGGAGCTCATATTTGGAACTCGTTAGCAGGATAAAATTATGTGAAGATAACTGAAGGAAAAATGACAATTTAAGAACCTACAGAAAATTTTGTCAAAATACAAGTTTTAAAGTTGACAAGAATTCTAGAGAAGTCGAGCACATAAAGTTCAAAGAGAATATTGAAAATTTTCATAAGCATTAATTCTTGTCAAAGTCCTTCTTAGAAATCATTGTTGAAAAATTTAAAAATATTCCAGAAAGTGACGGTATCTAGATTAGTGAAAAGAAATCTAATGAACATATCCAAAATGTAGACTCAAATATAATGTAGTGCCTAGACCTGTAAGAAGACCTTGTTGAATGAATGAATGATTTTACTAACGTCCACGAGACTGATCAGTCTATGGGACCAAGAAATCACAGCCTAGGATAACTTCATAATCTTTTCCATGTCAGGTCTCCTACTTTGAATCTTAACCAAAAAACTAGCAGTCTGATTGATCTTATCCTTGCCAAATAAATGATGCATGCTGTCACTTTTCAAGATGCACTTGTATTGAGTAGGAATATCATCATAAGCCGTACACTCACTGAGAAAGTGCCATTCAGTCTCAATAGCACCCATCTCGCAAAACAAGCAAATTCTCTCTTCCCATAACTCTTTGGGCCTTTTCCACCTACCCGTTTCACATCTGAGATGATGCGAACCTATCCTTAATTGAGCCACTAACAGTCTTGCTTTGCCTTTAATAAGTTCCCCTAAGTATGCTTTCTCTCCATGATCCCAATTTGGGTTAAACTCTTTGATGTAGTACTTCTTTTTTCGACCAATACAGTTATTCCACATGGCATTTTGAAACTTTCATATGACCAACTTTTTAATTTCCTCATTGGTATTCGGACATTCGTGCAACTAGATGTTCCATTTGTTCAACCACTTATTGTTTTGTTTCATCCAAGTTTTCTGCCTATGGTTAAGTCCCTCTTCCATGACGATTTTGGGCCACCGCTGATTATCCATGTTTTCCACCTTCTTTAGATAACTTATTAACCTGGTGATCGTTGAAGCCTCCAATGGGAAAGTACTTGCTTCTGCTAAAAGGATCTCATATGGCACTGACGTTTTAACTTTGAGATTGCTTGTGATTAAGTGCTTTGAATCCTCTCTAGCTGTCTCCATCCATAGTTTGACATGATGCCTCCCCAAACTTCGCAACCATATAGAACAACCGGCGTAACCAACAAACCAAAAAGAGTTTTCTTGGTTTTCCAATCCCACAATTCAGCTTTTCTGCACCTATTTTGGAGTAGAAACAAAGCTTTCCACCCTTCCTGTATCCTTTTCGCTCTACAAGTCTCCCAACTAAGCTTATGGCCCTAGATATTTGTATTCTTTCACAATTTCCAACAGGCTGCCATTAAAGAGGAAGGTAATGCTTTTCTTTCCTCTTTAGAGAGAGAATCATGATCTTGGTTTTAGTAATGTTCACCTGCATCCCTAGTGCAGAAGCACCCTTCAAAGGGCTCCCACCATTTGTTTTTGATTGTGCTTTTGCTTCTCAATGAAGCCATTGTATATAGAATAAGAGCCATGTGCTCATTGGTCCTAGTTAGGGTCCTAGTTGGTGTCCTAGGGTCATGAGTCAAAAGTTGAGTTTTTTTGGAAATAGAGGGTATGTGTGCCTTTGAGGTGTTTAGGGGTCCTTCTTAGCATGTTGGTGTCCTTAGGTTTGCCCAATATGGGTCTAGGAGTCAAGAAAAGCAACATTGAGAAAGTTGCTCAAAAGTTGCAAAAGTTGCATGACAACTTTTAAAAGTTGTCAAGCAACTTTTCCACCATGAGGCCAAAATCTTTAATGTGGCGTGGACAACCCTAATATGGGCACATAGACTGAGGCAAAGGTGCTATAAGTAATTGCAAACCCTAAATTAAGGGGTTGGATGTCAGACATTGTACGGCCCAAGCAAGGTGACTTGACTGAGACTGCAATTTTGTTGCCAGTCGGCACAGATGGAGTAAAGAAAGACCATTAATGGATTGATTTGCAAACAAAACTATGTGGAGTGTCTTCTATGGTGTAAATACTTTCATTTTGAGCATATAGATTAGGTTTTTGTTTGGCAAGTGTGGTGTGTTTGTAAATCTTTTGTAAATGGCTTCTCACTGTCCAGTTTTGGACTGTTTTGAATAAATGGGTTCACAACTCCATTCCCCATTGTGGAATCACCATGAAACCATGGGGAATGAGAGTACTGACCCTGTACTATAGTTCAATGCAAGTAGGGCCCTTGAAAATGCAGGGAGGCCAACTAAAGACCCATTCCTAGGCGAGATTGGACAGTGCCCGGCTAGGAAGGGTTAAGTTGCAGAGGTCTTGGAGAGCAAGGAAGGTCAGAGGAGGAGGCACCCTTTGGAGGAGTTGTAGAGGGGTGAGTGGAGTACCATTGGTGTGAAGGAGGAGCTTCCACCAATTCAGACAAGGTGGCAAGAGCATTAAACCCACACTGTGACCCTGGTAGGCCTAGAAACCCTCCTATAAAACCCTTAAAAACTTTAAAATCCACCTAGGGCAGTGTACGGACACTTGGAGGCCCTAAACCAGAAAAATCCTTGAGTTCTTGCTAAATGAATAGCAGGTCTTTTAGGAAGTTTCACAAGCAAGTGCATCGTTGGTGAGAGGGAGCCCTAAAGGATCGGGCAGGAGGCCTAATTGGTCATAATCCTTGTAGCCCTATTTTGTAGGCAAAACACAAAATTGTGAAATCGGTAAGGGGTTGGGAGCTTGAAACCTCTTGGGGGCACATGAATGGGTGGAAAAACCATGAATTGGACCTGACCTAACCTTGCTAAGACCTGGGAAGGTGTGGAACAAGCCTAACCCTTATTGGCCTAAGTAAGGGTTTCTTGAATCTCATGAGTAGGTGAGACCTTAGGAGTAGTTTTTCAACTTGTTGGTGGGTGGATTGGGCAAGGTCAGGGGATTCCACAACTAGGGGAAGTCCTAGAGACCCTAGGGTGTGGTTAGAACACCTGGTGATCCAAGGAAAGGATCTAAGAGCATAGACTAGGCTAGTCTATCCCAAACCCCATCCCATCAATCCCTACCTCTTGGCAAAAGTTCTCTAGTGCTTTTAAGTGCTCTCTGAGCCCATGAGCTGTTTTAGAAATTAGGATAAGATCATCGACATATAGAAGTAATTTCACCACATATTCTGCAAGTTGGATGCCGTCTCCCTCCGTTTTGTTCATCCATGCTTCTAATTTATCAATGTATAAACCGAATAAAGTTGGGGATAGAGGGCATCCCTGTTTAACGCCAATATCACTACCAAAACACTCAGACATTCCCTCACTAGTTTTGATTTTAGCTCTAACTTTCTCATAAAGTCTATGCACTGCAGCTCTATACATGTCGGGAACACCCAATTCTTCCATTCTATTCCATAGCTTGTCTCTAGGCACCATGTCAAAGGCTTTCTTAAAGTCCACAAAACAACAATATGCTTCTTGCCCTTTATTGTCCCATATTTTCCCTATCAAATGCCGAAGAGTGATGCAGTGATCGATGGTAGAGTGCTTAGATTTGAAACCCGCTTGACCTTTGGCTCTTTTTCCTTCATTTTCAGCCCATCTGCTGATTCTACGCTCTACCATGCTCCCAAAAAGTTTGCCTAGAAGGGGTTTGACCATGATAGTGCGGTAGTTAGGTGGATTATTCGTATCCCCACTTTTAAAAAGGGGAATAACCACACTAGTCGTCCAATCTGCCAGAAAACCATCTCGAGTGACACTATGAAGATACCCTTTATGTGAGGAGTGAGAAGTTCCACTCCCCACTTTAAGAATTCAGCTTGCATCCCATAATATTACTCGCCTTACCACTCGCTAAATTCTTTATTCCCTGTTTGATATCCTCAACCGTGAATAGCTCCATTGAAGTGTTCACAATGGGGTGGGGGGGGGAGTTCTTATGTGACCTCTCGTAAAGAAGCTTAGCATATTCCAGCCATTGCACATCTGTAATATTGTTCTCAGTTTGCTTTTTCTTTTGTTGTATCTCCTTCCAAAAATCTTTAGGATTGTGTTTACCAAGGTAGATTAACTCTTTCCTCCTTGCGTTTACATATTCTTCTTTTTTTGCTTGAATCAATTTTGCATACTTCTTGTTTTCTTTACTCGACTCTTTCCCCTTTAAAGATCCTTTGTCTGCCTTACATTCTTCATCATACCAAGGATTTGTTGGAAAAGTACTTGTGGCCCTCTTTTTATTGCAAGTCCTTTTACATGCTCTCAAAGCCTTTTGGATTATAGAGATCAGTAAACTGCTATGGACATGGTCCCTTTCCTTAATGACCCCTTCATCAGCCATAGTATTGTTTATTTCATGAAATTGCTGCTTAAGAACAACACTAAAGATGTCCTTGTTTTCCTGATTTATGAGGATTTTACCTTTTGGAGTTGTTCTCTTTTGCATGTGAAGAAGCTGTTCATTCTCATTTTGAGAGCTACTTGGTGCCACGTCTAATTTAACAAAAAGAGACATATGATCGGATTTCATTTCTATGGGGCATTCTCCAATGTTAAACTCCAGCACTCTAGACGTAAGGTTTTGTGAACAAATAACATAATCCACCACACTCTGACCATTATATGTTTTTCAAGTGATATCCCTTGAAGTAGGCCAGCTCCCCATTCCGTTGCAAATAACCATATCATACAAACTACACAACTCCAACAATTCTGCCCCAAAGTGTGAGATACCCCCATTATCATCTTTTGAAGCTCTTTCCCAAAAACGATCCCTCCCTTCTTCCAACCAAAGAGGATTATTTTCTCCTTTCTCACTATTGCTCAAAAGTAAAGACTGGTTACTGGTTGTTCTTGCATTGAAATATCCTATTAGCATTATGCCTCCTAAGGTGCTAAATAAAGAGATATCCTTTTTTAATGAGTTATATGGGTCTTCATTGTCTAAACTCTGTCTTTTGTAAAACTTGGAGTTCTTAGGAGCGAAGTAACACGCAGTCAGCCTGAAATTTATCTCATTCACTGTTATTTGCAGCCAAATGTATTGTTTGTTTGGGTCCTCTTTTTCAACTTTGACAATTCCATACCACTTCTCATTTATAAGCACTGTGACTCCGCCATGCCCTTTACCTGTTCCGTTCCACTTGTTCCATACTGAAAATTTGTTGTAGCCTTCAAAATCTGGGACCATGCAACCATCATGTTCATGTGTTTCGACAAAAATGATAATATCCTTCCCTTCAGCTATGGGTCCCACCCCAGGACCTCTTCTCCATGGATAGCCTTTGCAGTTCCAACTCACTACACTTAAGCGATCCTGTGGGGCCCCTAATTCCTATTTTTTATTCGAGAGATGCTCTCTGATTTGCGCTTGCCCATTCTGCAACCATGCCCACTTTCCCTCATTTCTCGTTGCCTTTACTTTATCCCACTCCTTTCTTTGCTCATCCTCTTGCGCAAAAGTCAAATCCTCCTCCAAATAAAAATGTGAACCTCTAAATAGTCTTCTATTTTTAAGGATCATATTCTTATCCTCTATACTTCTCATTGTAACTCTTATATGTCTATCTCGTCCTCCACTTATCTCCTTTCCTATCCTATTAGCTTGCCGAATACCTCCTGTCCACTCCAATTTATCACGAAGAAAGTCTCTTATTAGCAGGTTGGTTTTCTCTTTTACTCCAAAGTCCTTCAACCCTTTGATAATGATATTTGCTGCCTTGCCACGCCTATCTTGTTCTTCCTTTATTTGTATTTTAATTTGCTTCTCAATAATTCCCTTTTGTTTGTTTGCTGATTCACTAACAACTTGAGACCAAGATTTGGCCTCTTCTATCTGTTCCCTTAATTTAGACTCTTTAGTTTCCAAATCAGCTAAGGCGAATTGAATTTCCTTCACTTGGGTAGTCTCCTCTCCTTGTATCAATTCCAGTCGCTTATCCTTATGTAATTTCCATTGTTCTAGTTCTTGTTTTATGTTGCCCAACTCTTGCTGTCCTTCTTCCATTTTGATCTACATATTTGAGATTTATTCTTTAAGGCCTTTGTTTTCTCTCTCTATTTTGCTTGTGTATTCAATTGCTTCATGCACTTTGTTTTCTTCTTCCCAACTCCTTGCTTCTAATGTCTCAAGCCTCTTTTTTGCATCCATGAGTTCTTCCACATATAATTCAGAAGACCACAAAAGTGGTGTTGTTGTTGGGCTGTAAAATATTTTTTGCCTTGTTTATCTTCCATGCCGTCAGCTTTGCCTGATAAGTCTACTTCTGCTTGGAATAAATTTGACTCGATGTTCTCCTTAATTTCTGCTTGTACTTGAAGCCCCTCCGTTTCGTTCCCTTTATGCTTTGATTGCACCATACCTATTTTATGAGTTAAATTGTTCATTCTCGGAAGAATTGTTGCAAAATGCCTCTTATGTGTTTGCCTTAACTTTCGAGACTGTCTACGCCTTAAGATACCTTTGTACTGTTTTGCATTTACTAGTATAATTCTTTCATCTGCACTGCTTGTTTGCTTTTGAAGAAAATCTATCATGAGAGAAAATCCTCAAAATTAGCCAAAGGTTGCGATGCTACAGGTCTAGCTGCAGAGTGTTTCCATCCTTATTGGTAAAAGAAGTTTAACATTGATCTCATCCATTGAGCTTGAGGATTATTATTTAAATCATCCTCTATAATTACCCCTGGCTGGTATAAAAAATTGTTTCCTGTTGAAAAATGAGGCCCCTTCATGATAGGCTCCTGACATACCACTGTTAAACTGCTCTCTGCCTCACCTTGATTGATACCCATGTTGTTTTGTGTAGTAATAAAGTATTGATATGTGATGGTTTCCAAATGTTCTTTAGCTTAATGAAAAATACGTTTTATGCCAGTCCATTTACCCTATTCTGAAAGAAAGTAAAGTAAAAGCCTGGAACTGGAGAGAAGAAAAGGAAGAGGATAGGTTTTGCCACACCTTGTCTGCTTGGGCCCAACAAATAAGTTGATTAATGTAGATTATATCATTGTTTTCTGGAAGCTGGGAACCCCCCACCCCGTTGGAATCGAGATCCTCATGAACTGTGCAGCCAGGCTGTGATTCCTGCATAGAAGACCATGTCCCACACAGAAGATCCTGCCCCCCTTGTCTGCTCCCGTCTCCTCTAATATCAACGGGACCCTTGGGACCCTCTAGATATGCTTTGTATTTACCTCAGTTGGATATATCTTGTGTCTGCTGCCTGCTTGTGTTTCCCGTTTGAAAGAAGAAGCCCCTAGTCTCTATGAGCACCCAGCCTTCTCTGCGGCCTCTGCTGACAGCGTCCTCAGCGTTCTCTGCGTCCTCAGCGTTTAAAAGCGACCAAGACTGATCAGAATCCGGGAGCAATTCAAGAGACAACACACTAAATTGTAGAATTTAACATGTTATGGCAAAAGCAAAACATAAGAAGAAATTAGAAAACAAAAAGGTGTACTGATTTGTTTAGACGTCAAGAGAAGGATTTACACTTAAATCAGAATCATATAAAGTCAAAGTTTTGTACATGGCAGTCTCCAACAAGAGATTTATGAATGCTTCCAACTAATTCATGTATAGATGAAAGAATGCTTTGGAAGATGACACTGTTTGTCATCCAAGTGTGATGGTTCCTCTTCTGGAAATTACTAATGAAGTTGCTTCAAGTATTAGTGGCCGGTTCTGTCATAAGTAGGGCTACTGGCACCCAAGGGAAGAGGACAATGGAACATGTTTGGTGAGGGGCATTGCCGCCAAGGCGACCCAATATTGGTGTTATTGTACATCAGCATTGGTGCTAAAATTCTGAAGCCAAAATCCAATGCAATGTTCTGAAAAAGGGGACACAAATGTTTTCAAAGTGTCACTGAGATTTTTGTGGAAATTTCTTTGTCAAAAGATTTTGTTAGCTGTTAATAAGATCATTCATTGTTAGTTCAATTATTTTCCAAATATCAAGATTCGAGGAAGAGTTAGTAGGATGGATCTATTGTGAGGAAATGAAATAGAACATTAGATATTTGACATTTAACTGACATCAGTTGGAACATTGATAACTGTGCAAAAATAAAGCTTAGTTGTGATTGGACGTGAGGTAAAATGTTGATGTATGTAGCTAGGTCGGAGCCCTTCTAGGGCCGACCTAGCTCACCTAGCATGTATGTGGCCCTGCTGGCCTTAGAAGACATTAATAGTCAGGCCCTAATTAGGCGTCATATGTAATTTGTGGTATATGTAACTTGTAATCATCTCTCACATATAACTTGTAATTAATTATGACCTATTCCTCTTGGCGCCAAAATTGACAAGGCCGACTTAAGTGATTTGGGATGCTAGCGGCACATATATATGCAAAGTCAATACCATTGTAAATACACACACTCAAGCGAACTACTTTTGTGATCTGCGAAGCATAATTCAAGCACCGCAAACCATCATTGAGTAGCGAATTATCTTCTATTGCTGGCGAACTGTTCTTAAGGTCAAGTGAACTACCATTTAGGGCAAGGAACCTTACCCTAGGTGCAGCAACTGTTCTTTCTGTCAGCAATCATCATTGGAAGACATCGAACTCCTTATTGAAGACAGTGAACACCTTATTGAAGACAACGAACACCTTCTTGTGGTCAGCGAACATCATTTGAAGACTGTGAATTATCATTGGTGACAGTGATCTTCATTCTAAGGTTGCAAACTTCATCTCTGAGTCAGCGAACCTACTTGTGACAGCAAACACTCTACTCTCAGAGATAAGTGCATCATTGTGTATGCTGTTCTTCTGTGCATATCTTACTGGTCTTAATTGTTTCAAGTGTTGAAGCATATTGTAATTACCTCTGATTATTGCATAATAAAGATATGAGATTAGTTGTTGGGTTTTTCACCTCCAAGAGGGAGGTTTTCCCAAGGTAGTTTGGTGTTCTTTGTGTGCATTGATTTGTCTATCTGTTATTATTATCTAATTTGCTACAGTCTGATCCTAAAATTAACATGGTATCAGAGCTTGGTTCAAATTGATTGTGATCAGATTGTTAGGAGCACTTCACCTCCTTCTCACCATTTCTAGCATTGAAGATGGTGACCGGTTTAAAAGTTGAAGATAGGCTTGACGAAGCTTTGAACTTCACCTCGTGGAAGGCTAGAGTTCTTATTGCAGTTGAAGAGAATGATCTACTTCAGTTTGTAGAAGGAAAAGATCAGCCTGAGCCTGAAGATCAAGAGGAGAAACTCCAATTCAAGAAGAATGCAGTCAAAGCCAAGAAGATCTTGATTGACTCCGTGAAGGATCATCTTGCTCCTATCATCTCCAAGATGTCTTCAGCCAGAGATATGTTCAAAACATTGGAAGGGATGTATGAGATCAACAACACAAGTAGAGCACTTGCATTGAGGCAGCAACTTCACCAAGTCAAGATGGCAAAGGGAGAATCAATCATATCCTTCTTCATGAAGATTGCAAAATTGAGAAATCAGTTTAGCGCCATTGGAGATGAAGTTGTGGACAAGGATCCTGTCATGCTAGCGGTGAATGGCCTCCCTCACTCTTGGGAGCCATTTATCTAAGGCATAAGTGGGAGATCCAAATTTCCCAAATTTGATCGCCTTCGTGCTGATTGTATTCAAGAAGAGTCAAGGTTGATATCAAGAGGAATTTAGCATAATCATTATGATGTGGAAAATCAAGTCCGTGCTACACACACTTCTATGGAAAGAGGCAAAAGAAGAAAAAGGGATAGAGACAGAGGTCTAGATCCTGTTCTGAGAAAGGAGGACCTATCTCACATTCAATGTTTTAGGTGTGACAAGTATGGTCACATTGCTTGAGAGTGCAAGTATAGGTCTACTCCTCTAGCTTCTTCTGCGGAAGTTGACATAGGGACACCTCAGGAGGAGCCAAGGTCAAATGTCAACTCAAAAGGGTTCTTGTCCTAAAAGGAGGAAATGTCGTTTTTCAGCTTCAGAGAGAGCCTGACATTTTCAGCTTCAAAGGGAGCTTGGATTTTCAGCTTCAAAGGGAGCCACGTTATTATGAAGACTTGGTTAATGAGTTCTTCTCTATGAGGGAGAAGTTCAAGGTGCAATCCCTTGTTAATGAGTTCTTCTTTGTGAGAGAGAAGTTCAAGGTGCAATTCCTTGTTAATGAGTTCTTCTCTGTGAGGGAAAAGTTCGAGGTGCAATTCATTGTTAATGAGTTCTTCTTTGTGAGGGAGAAGTTCGACGTGCAATCCCTTGTTAATGCATTCTTATTTGCGAGAGAAGTTTGAGGTGAAAGCCCTTGTTCCGCCCTCTGCGAGTAGGCATGGTGGAACGACCCTTTGCGAGTAGGCATGGTGGATGTCATGGAAGAAATTCCATGTGCTTGTGTTTTTCCACCCTCTGAGAGTAGGTATGGTGGACCCACCCTTTGTGAGTAGGCATGGTGGATGTTATGATTTAGCACTTGTTCTTGTTCACCCTCTGGGAGCAACTATGGTGAACGTCATCCATGAGAGTAGCCATGGTGGTTGTATTCATTTGCATTTTTCATGGGAGCAACCATGTATCTGGGATCTTGAGAAGGTCTCCTCCCTAGCTAAGAGGGAGTGTTGATGTATGTAGCTAGGTCGGAGCCCTTCTAGGGCTGACATAGCTCACCTAGCGTGTATGAGGCCCTGCCGGCCTTAGAAGACATTAATAGTCGGGCCCTAATTGGGCGTCATATGTAACTTGTGGTATATGTAACTTGTAATCATCTCTCACATGTAACTTGTAATTAATTATGACCTATTCCTCATGGAGCCAAAATTGACAAGGCCGATTTAAGTGATTTGGGATGCTAGCGGCACATATATATGCAAAGTCAATACCATTGTAAATACACACTCAAGCGAACTACTTTTGTGATCTGTGAAGCATAATTCAAGGACAGCAAACCATCATTGAGTAGCGAATTATCTTCTATTGCTGGCAAACTGTTCTTAAGGTCAAGCGAACTACAATTGAGAGCAGCAAACCTTACCATAGGTGCAGCAACTGTTCTTTCTGTCAGCGATCATCATTGGAAGGTCAGCAATCTCCTTATTGAAGACAGCGAACACCTTATTGAAGACAGCAAACACCTTCTTGTGGTCAGCGAACATCATTTGAAGACTGTGAATTATCATTGGTGACAGTGATCTTCATTCTAAGGCTACGAACTTCATCTCTGAGTCAGCGAACCTACTTGCGACAGCAACCAGTCTACTCTCAGAGATAAATGCATCATTGTGTATGCTGTTCTTCTGTGCATATCTTACTGGTCTTAATTGCTTCAAGTGTTGAAGCATATTGTAATTACCTCTGATTATTGCATAATAAAGATCTGAGATTAGTTGCTGGGTTTTTCACCTCCAAGAGGGAGGTTTTCCCAGGGTAGTTTGGTGTTCTCTGTGTGCATTGATTTGTCTATCTGTTATTATTATCTAATTTGATACAGTCTGATCCTAAAATTAACATAAAATGTTTTGATTGATGGATTAGAAAAACAAATATCTCAGTTTTTTAGTAAGGTAGCAAGAAACCTTCAAATCGTTTATAAAAAGGACACATTTTCTGTCCTTTCGCTCATAAAAGATAAAATTGGCCATTGCTTTGGAGAGAGTGGCTCACTGTTGGCCCTCCATTTATTGACTTTTACTACCATAAACTGAGAAATCTGTATAAAGTTAGTTAATTGTAGACCACAAATTTTGGGATATCTACTTGACAAAACACCTCATATTTTTGTCATTTTTTTGGTTATGTTTTCACTCGTACGTATTTACCTTTTTTGAACCTCTTGTTTTTCATTTATTTATGAGCATGGTTCTGTGGAGTATACACTCTTAATGCAATTGGGACTTTATGATATTCATCCTAAATGTGGGAGCATGGGCAATGCAAAATTTTTAGAGCATGGTGGAATTAATTGCCTTATAGATTACAATGATTGCAAACTACATTCAGAAGTTCTACCGAGACTAGGCACTCACACACAATGCAACTGGTAATCACAGAGGTGACATAGTTTATCTTTGGTAGTTCTTGAGAATGCACTTGTCTAATAGCTATGAAACATGGTAATCATGTCTATGCATGCATTATCAAAACTGAATTTGAGGCGGATGTCTTCATAGGGTAGATACTTGTCACAATCTAAATATGCTTAAAGAATATGTCCAATCTATGTAGCTGATATGAAGCACATACTCATGAGATAATTCTATTTTCAACTTAGTGATCAATATGTAATCCTTTAAAAGAAAAATTCTCTTAGTGACGAGACACACTACAGGGAGATCTAGTAAGTGAGATGAAGGATCTTCTATTTCCTTACCACATTGAACTTTAATCCTCATAAGGGAGAGACAAGTAGACAAAACAGAAGAAGATCAAGCATTCATTCCCTACCACCTCTACTATCTGTCATAGCTACAGAGATGGTTGTTGCAAATTTTGAAGAATCACTGTTATCAAGTGTTCAATAACTTGAGATAATTTCAAGCAGAAAATATTAATTACTCATTTATTTCTTTGGAAATCAAATATTCATTTACATTATCAAATATTGTAGGTATTAAATTGAGAATCACTCCTACATTCTTCTGATGGCTTGGCAGGTGCTACAAAGTTTGCATGATATGCTTCAGAAATGAATCGTATACTTGCTTAATATACATTACATAGTTTGAGGGAATCGGTTCATAACATTTTCCAATATTAGGATCAAAAAGCTAATCCTACATGGTCAAATGTTTCATCCCAATATTGGTTACATTTAATTTCTAACCAGATATATTAAATAGTATTTTACCGTTGTCAACCTAGTTGTCACCAAAAGCATTTCATTGGTTAAATCTCTCATCAACATTATGGCCTTTTGTAACTGGTTTTGACTAGATATGATATTCCACAATCTTTAGAGTTTCTGGATTACTTGTTTCTTGGAGAGATATGCATGTGGAATCTGGATGCATATTATATATCAAGTTACGTTGAGTATGCCATTTCAACTAGTGATAAACAAAGGAATGAGTTTATTGGGGCCTATTATGATCAGATTAATATAACTGGAATCTGAACTGACAACCATTGTGCTGCTATTCACTTAAGTCATTTTAATATCTTCTACCTTTTCTGCCTAAAAATAATGTTTATTTTGGTCTGCATGTTAAACATTAGTTCTTCTCAGTTGGTTATTGTCATTTCTCTTATGCAGGAGATTCCTTACTGGAGGTCTTGCTGTAGTGATATTTTTCCTGAATATTGTTCCAGAAGCAAGTGGTAACAACTTGACTACTCCACCACATGCGTCTTATGATTGCGAGGATGTTTCTCATTATTATTCTTCATTAGAATGTTTGAAAGAGGAAGAACTTATGGAAAAGATGCATGTTATTATTTCTCCACATCATTCGATACCTTATAAGCAGGTGCCTATCAGCGTATTCAAACAGACAGCTTGTCGTTAATCAATGATTGCACTAGGTCCTGTGCATTTGGCAAAAGGACAAAGTGCAGAAGTTATGAAGAGAAACATATACTTGCATGCATTGGAAAATGTTTACAAAGTTTTGCACAGAATTTGACAAAGCATGGAAAACAGTTAGTATCATGTTGGATTTATTGTTTGTCATTCATGCGTTTTTCTTTCTAAATGTTTTGTGTGCAGGTTTGGGATGCACTTAGGGAGCTTGATGCAGTTGATATTGAGCATCCAAATGACTCACCAAATGTGTAGGTTCCATCTTTATACATTTCAGAAAGAAAATAGGAATAAAAAGTGAACTGCATTTGCAATCTTGCAGTTCATTTGTAATCATTGGGTGGAAAAAAATTCCCTTTTACTAACTTCTCTTATTTTTAATAATGCAACAGGATTGAAATATACAGCCAGAAAGCTGTCCCTAAAGCTTTGGCAGGCAAGCTGGAAGGATGGAATAGTAAGTTTCCATATTATAAGCAGAGAAACAAAGTAAATGTCACGATTCCATAAGGAGTAGCAGACAATTACCTTTTCCCTGGCATCTTCTGCACATGCACTGTTGTGTTTACATGCATGTGCACACCCACTCTCTCATACACTTCTCTAGTTTTTCTTCTTTTGCCTTGTGGTGGGGATTCTTAAAACTAAGGATGGGATAATCTTGGGTGCGTACTTTGGAAACAAAAAAATCTTCAACTAAAACTGAAAGCCTAAAATGTCAAATCTGCTAACAACCTGCAAGGTTTTCAGGTTTCAATATCTGATTTCATCACTACTAAGCATATCTTGACGTTATCCATTATACAACTGCCTGCAGTACTGTAACAAAGCTGTAGCGATCATTGATGGTGGCTAAAATGAGGCACTGTGATATCTAGTTAGAATACAATGTCTATGACTTAGATTCTTGGAAGGGGCGTTATCAGCAATGTATTAAAGAAAAATTTGGCTAGGCAACAATCTATATCACTATATGTGATTTGCATGCCAGTTGCTGTGCCTGTCAATGATCATCACTCTCCGTATGGCTTTATTTTGTGGCTTATGTTATTTTTAAAAAGTGCAGGTTGAAGCCATTACAAAACAATTGCAGATTTGTAAATATTTGTTAGTCCCTTCTATATTCCAAAATATATTGTTATAATAATTAGTAACCAAATTATAATGATTAAATTGATAACAATTTTGGTGAAAATTTCTGGCTAAAGACAATTAGAACTCCAAGTAACGAGTTAGGATCTCAAGAACCAGGGATTATATACATTTTAGTTCATTTATGGCAGAAGTCCTGATATGATTTGTACCTTGGTATTTATAAGGCTGTAAAAATGCTGTAGGTACAATGTTTCTAATTGGTACGCACTCCCTTATTATAGTAGCATAGTCAAAAACTAGGCAGACCTAAAATTTGACTCAGATTTGGGAATCAGCGAAAACTCTGGAAAATTTCTGAACAATAAAAAGCACATAAATTTATAAAAAAATCTTAACAAATATGCATGATTTAGAGGTCATAAGTAGCTTGAGGCAAACTGTTTTTGTCCCATTTTCATGTTTACATGTGGGTCTACTGCATATGGTGATTTCATGTGGTAGACTTGCCTAAACATTTCTACTAGTTTGTTGGTGAGTAATTTGTCTAGCATTACAGCTTGTAATTACTGAACATTTTATTTGTGTTTAGTGTATGTGTTGGTGCATTTTATTATTTCTGCATTTAGTTTATTTACTTGCATTGTTATGCACTTAGAATAAGTTTGCATTAGCTGGAAATCTACTAGGGCAGGTAATAATTGTGGTTGTACTTTCCATGTTTCGTGGAGATTTTAACCACACATTTGTACTACATCTCCTTGTCTTACATGGCGTTGGAGTGCACATCGCTTGGTATCATATCCTATAAATGCTATCCTCTTGCTCTGATATGGGTACTCTTTCATTTGCATATCTCTTATATTGCTTTCCATCCTCATTCTATTGGTATAGCATATGATATTGCTTATTGCAATCTTCAATTTTCTTTTGTGTTTTTGCTATTGTGGTTTGCTCTTGCCATTAATAGCTTAGGTTCATTTTCTTTCTTTGCAAACCTTACATGTTATCAGAATTTCTATGGTGATCTATGGCTTGCTCATTTCCACTGAAGATCAAGGGTTTCATTTTAGGGCATCATGTTGTAGGCTCATTTGGGCGAATGGTGGAGCAAATTTAAACTCTCCATTGTGTATAGAGGATTTGGAATAGTCAATTTTGCCTTTTGGTTGCTCCCAATTGGACATTGGAGGCCAAACCTACATGGGTTTGAAAAGGGGAGTTGTTTGTGACATCTTGAAGGTCATGCTATCTTTGGAGCATTTTAGGTCATTCTGACTCTATCATTGAGTTTGGAGCACCCCAAAACCTTAGGATCACCTATCAATTCATTGATTTTTTGATCATGTTCTTTGAGGCCTTAGAAATTTTTTTTCTTGCATCTATTGTACGAAATTCTCTATGCTTGCATTAGCAATCACTAGCATTATCATTGGCATCATAACACAAGCAAATGAAGGAATATTTAATATATTTTGTTTAAAATAAACTATAGGTTTTAATATAGGTGCTAGGCTTGCTTGAGGTACCTGCTATATTAGTCACACAAGTGGTAGATTTGCTATTGTATCGAATTGTCACACAAGGCTTGCTTGGATGCTTTAATAGCATAGGCCCTTGCATTCACACTGGTGATTTATTAGTATATACCACTGGAAGCAATAAACAATTGTTTATATTGTCATTTGACGATTTAACCTCCTACCACCGAAAAAAGCAATTTCTTGCCTAAAAAGGGCGGTTTTCACATTTCCTAGGTAGTTTTTGAAAAACCAAGAGTGGTTTTGGTATCAAAAAGGAATATTTTGTCATCTGGCCCATGTGTAGTTTTTGGCACAGCAATTTTGAGGCAAATCTTGGTGGGTGCTTGCATTTGTAGTGGGCTTATGACTTAATGACATCAGTGCTGCCCGCACCCCCAACCTACTCCCTTCACCATTGGTAGTTTGGTTCTATCATGTGATTAGTGAGCTTTGTTTACACATTTGGGTTTCGATTTTGAGGTATTATTTTGTCTTGGCTATTTCTTTTACATACTTTGCTACAATGAGTTCACTTTTTTATTTTGGTGTATGGGTTTTTCTAGAAATTGTTGTTTGTCAGAGGTGTTGGTAGGTAGTTCTTGTTTTGGGAACTTTTAGGTCTCCATTCTCACTTAGATGGACTCCATTTTGAGTGTCAGTTTTTGGAAGTGTGTATTTTATGTGTACTCATTTGTAGACACTATTTTTCTCATTTTATTTCATATTTGTACTTTTAGTACATTGACCTTGTTTGGCAGTTGTAAAACATCAAAATCAAGTCCATGTTGCTATTTTTGGCGTACGTTAGTTGTAAATCCATTATTTATAAAGTTCTATCATATGTTTACTAGAGGGGTCTCTTGACTAATCTATTGTTTAATGGATTTGAGGGGGTTCATGATAGATAATTTATCATGGATTTTTGTGATATAGACCACCCTTATGTTATCACTTTAGGCAGATAGAATTATAAGTCCTGGTGAGATGATATCTTGAAGCATTGTAGATAGAAGAAAACCTTGCGCTACTTCTTTGTACTTGTTCCTAAACCAAGTACCTATTGGTGGGAGCATGTATGGGATTCCAAGAATGGCCATGCCTTAAGATTGATTGGTCTCATAAGTGTCCTTTTACTCTTTGGACTAACATTTGGGAGTTGTATGGTACTATGGAGATCTAGATGGTACTCCAATCTCATCTGATTCCACGTTATACCCCTGGATATATTTGAGATGCTACCGTATACTTGTGATTTAGGCAAGGGAAATGCTTGTTGGAAAGGTCTTTAATGTTGTGATGACATTAAGACTTCTCTTAATTCTCCTCCAAATACCTTTGATGATTAATTAACTTCATTGACTCTTGTTGCTGATTTAGAGGTTTCACCTCCATCTTCAAGTCATTTTTTTGAGGCTGAGGACTCTTCTCCTCCAGTAGCACCTATTGTTTCTACATAGATCAATGCTTCTTCGAATACTTCTGACAATTCTCTTCAATAGATTCATATTTGTCTACACGATGCACCTCATTGGGATGTTTACATACTACACTTTATTTTTGTTTGTGGGATATCATATTTGGGATCTTGATGACACCATCAATGACATTTGTCTCCTCTTTGATGACAACTATAATGGAGTTGCATCCCCTTTGTTTGTTACGAGAGTACATTTTGACCCTCTTTTTCTATCTCTTCCTCTACATGCTTTTATGGTGACACATCCTATAGTTATTATTGAGCCAATTGGTTTGACTTTGTCATCATTCATGTTGATATGTTTTGTAAGAGCATTTGATTCTTATTTGTTTAAATCCCTTATTAGGGTTGTGGGCCATTCTTACATGGTGTTTGTACTAGAAGTTTACATGGTTTCTAATTTCATTGATCAAATTTCGTCACAATTCAGTATTAGCATGGAGAAGTTTAAATAGCGTCTAGAGATCTTCATCTGTTTTGTTCATTCCACCTTTGGAATTGAAATTCAATAGATTTACAGCATAGATCTTTCTTCTTCTAAAAGGATGATTCATTGTTTGATGTTGAGGGACTTACTTCAACACTCTCTATTCAACTATTATACATTCTCTCTTTTCTTTGTGAGGGCATCAATGTATTGGATCTTTCAGGGATTTCAAGAGGCTTTTTTGATCTTTGGGAGCTGCATAGTTTTCTCATCTTTCTTCTCTCTCTTGAGGGGAGTTTTTTCTTCTTCTCTTGTTTTGGAGTGGTGGGGGAGGTCTAGGACCTTTTACATAACCTAACATGGCTGCACATTTGCCAAGATCCATCTCTACCCACCTAAACCATGTTTATGGGGGGTTTTAGTGCATTTTATTATTTATGCATTTAGTTTATTAAATTGCATTATTATGCACCTAGGATAATCTTGCACTAGGTAATAATCTAGTAGGGTAGATAATAATTTTGGTTTTACTTTCCATGTTTGGAGGAGACTTGCACTACGCATTTTTACTACATCTCCTTTATCCCACTTTGGTTGTGAGTGCACATCACTTGGTAGCATATCCTATAAATGCTTCCCTCTTGCTCTCATACGAGTATCCACTAAATATCTTGTATTACTTTGCATTTTCATTCTATTGGATTAACATATACTATTGCATATTGCAATCTTTGATTGTCTTGTGCATTTTTTCTATTGTGGCTTGCTCTTGCCTTTGGTTTACTTTTTGTTTGCTTTCTTTGAAAATCTTATAGTATGCATAACTTTCTCCAATTGCATGTCTATATTAATATTCTTGTTGGAGCAAGCCAGGTTTTGAATTATATAGAGCATTGGTAGCCTTCCGGTAAGAACACTTATTGTGCACTTAGGAGGGCTTAGGTTTGTATTCCAAACTGTTGTATGGAAAATTTGACATGGTATGAGAGTGAGACTAGGAACCTAAAGTATTGAAATGTGGCTTAAGTAGGGTGTTAGAGTAATCCACTTTTCAAACCATATAGAGGACTAGTAGCTTGGTTGTTAAAGCACTCATTATGTGCTTGTGAGGTCTAATGTTTTTGTCCCAGCACTACATGGAAAATTTAGAATTTGTAAGCACTTAGCACTAGGAAGTCCTTGATGCATCATATTGTGAAGGCTCAAGACATGAGTGAAAAAGCAACTGAGAATTTTTTTAAATGCCCAATATCCAAAAGAAGACCGGATAATATTTTCTATGCACAGTAGGTCTCTTTTTCAAAAGGTTTAGTCAAAGGTGGTAAAGATTATAGATTATGGGTTTGTTGTTTTTGTTAGGGTTCTTGTATCGTTTTCTTCTTGTTTCATTATATTTTACCAATTGCCATATTGTCATTAAATATGGATACTATGAACAACATCTCCTATTTAATGTCAAATGGAAGAGGTGCCTTACCATTTTGGATTATGTAATCCTTGGACGATGGAAGTTTACAGCTGTACAATGCCTAAGAGGAAAGCTTCTTATTGGCATAGTGATATGTAGTGTTATACTAGTATTTTACTAAATGCAACCATTTCAACATTTGTATTTGTTTCTCTAATATACATCCTTCAATTGTCTTTTAAGCATTTATTCACTTCTTTTGTTTCCCCATTTGTCTAAGGGTTGTAGGTGGTACTAATGTTAAAGGTGACTCTTTATAGCTTAAAATTACCTACCAAAAATTACTTGGAGATATGCACCCCAAACTATAGATAATTTTTTGAGGAAGACAAGCATCACATAGAGGCACTTGAATAATAGGTGAATGAGTCACGATTCAATATTTCTAAAGGCATTAAATTAGGACCTGGCTGTAGGAGTGAAATAAGTATATTGTTAACCCATCGACTACATAAAAAATTCTCATTAACTTTTGATAAGTCCGTGATGTTACCTCCTACTTTTGATTTGAAATGACATTTGGTTGATGAAAGCTTGGATGTGGAACTCTACTTAATTTTAGAGTCACATGCCATGCTCACCAAGAAGTTTTTCAATGTCAACCTCATGTTATGCAAGTAGGAGCTAGAGGTATTAGTCTTATAGGTTTTTGGAAGCCTACGGACATGAAGAGGTGAATGCATGCAATGCTTAAGTGCCTTTTGAATGAAAAAGGGCAGTTCTTGTAACATGCAACATACTATGCAAATTTGAAATGACATCTTTTAAATCTTTTCTGCAGAAAGGAGAGAAAAACCACCATTTTTTTTTGAATCATCAAATAACTGAAATGGAACTAGATATAACTAAGATCTAGGAACAAAACAGATCTATGCTAAAAGGATGAACAATAGATAAGAAAGTACACTTAAACATTACATTTCAAATGAAAGAGAGAGGGTTTAGAAAGTACATTTCTTCTGATGCTAACATTCTGAACTTAATGACTTGTCAACATACCGGTGAGGAGGGAAAGTATCACCACGGTGCTTTTCCGCCCAACCATGAACACACTAGTCCCCCGTGCCATATCCGACTAGACTGGCCCGACCCTTCGCAGGGAGGTAACATGAGTCTATCTCATGCCATTTGAATTGGAGACAATCCTACACAAATCCCTAGTTGGTCATACACTATAGGTTACCCCTAACTAGTGTGACCTCTGACTAGATTGTGTATCTAGGTTACCCCTAACTAGTGTGACCTCTAACTAGTGTGACCTGACTAGATTGTGTATCTAGATTAACATATTGGTTGACGTTTCCAGAAGTAACATCTCTATGATTGAGGGTTTCTAGGTTATTGTTGTTATATGGAGCCTAATCAGATTCGTAGGTTAAATTTTCCCTACTTCTATTGGCGCGGGTCAAGGGGTAGTGCCCCTTGCGGGGTCCTTGTCGCGATATAGGGCGGGGTCGAGGGGCAGCACCCCGCGAGGCCAAAAATACTTTTATTGTTTAATAAAGGCGTCGGGTGTTATTTTTCTATTGGCTGACATGTTGTAACCCTAATTTGTAACTAACAAAAGTCATGAAAAAAAGACTAAGGGTTAGGGTTTTTCTGTAGAGAATTTTGTAGTGGTGTTGAGTTGCAAGAGGATTGCTGGTTGTAATTGGTTTTGTTTTACTGGAGAATAATATTGGACTCTCTGTTTGGTGGATGTAGCCCGAGATTGGGTGAGCCACATTAAATATTGTCTCTTCGTTGTTATTATTTATTGTCTCTTCGATGTTTTCTCTTTCCTAATTCTTATCTTTTGTCAAAACCCTTCTGAGTGCACACAGCCATACCAATATGCACAACATGTTGTGTATGCACAATCATGCTGTGTATGCATAGTTATGGTTTTGTATGCATAGTTATGGCTGTGTATTTATAGCATATATATAGCTTTTTTCTTCATATAAGACACTCGGTTCATTAACACAAATGTAAACTACAAAAGCCAGAATGGGCTTCTTTATCATTAACCCTATTGAAACACTACCAATTTCAGCAAAACATAAGACAAATATAGATTACAAGGGAAAGAAAGGAGAACATAAATTATTCCTTTCAACTCTAGAAAGGGAACACATGACCTGGTAACAGAAAACGATAGGAGTTATTGTGCCTTGCAAATAGAGCAACCCTCACATATTCTTCAATGAACGCCACAAACCAGTTATTCAAGGTGCCTCCTCCAAAATAACCGCCCTCATCTTCCAAGTAAAGGATTCAATATATGTTTGCAGAGCCAACTTGTCCCAAAATCAAACCCCCTTGCAGATGCAGAATGAATCTCCCCCCTCTTGCCGAGTCTCCTACTTTTCACGAGAATTCCCTTTTTTTTTTTTCCTTCTCCTTCAAGCCCATCTCGTGCCCTTGTATCTTGACAAGCAATGTAGAAAAAAAAAATCACGCCAAAAGCATGGTATATCCTTATCGGCTCTATTCATTCCATTTAAAATAAATCTCTATCTTCATTCAATATGTGCCTTGGGTTCACTTATAATATGCTTGAGATAATGTCTTTTAATGTGGTCCAAACTCATGATATTCACCTTCCTTGTGCTTGACAATGTTTTTGGGCTTAAATCATTTTTATCTCATTTATATTCTACCACACAATAAATGGTTTAAACCGTTGCCTTCACAATGATGCCTTGATAAATTAAAAAATAAAATAAAACAAGCTTTCCAAGGAAGCTTTATTCATACGAATAAGGGTACTTATATAATTGGTGTTAGAGAATTCACGTTAAACTTGCACCCATGAATAAGTTTTATTTGCACATATTATTCAATATTATGTTTGATAATATATTTGTGCTTTAACCACTATTCCAAATGTATATTGATATATTTGCCTTACCAATATGAGCTTTAGTGGCTCAAATATTATTTAAGTTAGTCTAATTCAAGTATGAAAGCCTTTCCCACTTCAAAAAACATAGCTTTTATATTATAGCTATAATAAAATCAGTTAATATAATTTAAAGAAGGCTTTTTTTGTAATAATTTTAACATAAGATACATTTATCAAGCATGAGCCAAATGCAATTTTAATTTAATTATTAAGAATAATAATAATTATTATTAAAGATAAATTAATAATGATAACAACTAACTTGGAAACCATTCAATGACTTAGAGTCATAAACCCTAAAATCTCTAAACGAACCAGTTGGGGTTACTTGACGCAACAGTTGATGAAAAATTACCAAGGTCAACATGAGACTGCTTGACTCAGGGTTAGGGTTTCAGATGGCGCAAGTTCTTCCTCACCTTACCTCTTGACCTGATGATACTTCCCCTCCCTTCTTGAAGGGTGACAAATTCCTGCACACACTTGGCCTAGTTCAAACAATTAGTCTGAAATCTTGTCATAACTCCGACATTTCAAAATTATTATTAATATAAATAAAACATCTTAAATATCATCATGATAAATATCAAAATGTCAATCTAACCGCTGCAACTCCTCATTTCACCATACTGGCACAAATACCATCAAGGCTATCATTACTCAGTTAAAACATGAACACCTAGGGCACGTTCATTTAGTTACAACATGAAAAATCTAGGGCACACTTAAACATCTCGCAAGTATAGCATAGATCAACTAGGGCACACATATATGGGCATAAATGGGATGTAATAGTTCTCAATCAAACTTTTAAGGGACATTACACATTGCTTGCAAGATAACCAACATTTCCTTACTATAAGTGGATAGAGATTTTTCCCTATCATTAAAAATTACACTCTAAAAATCATTGGAGAATATTTTGAGAGCATTGCATCAAGTCCAAATCTATAAGCATCATATTTGATGACAAAGGGCTTGGAAAAGTCATGGGTTACTAACACTAGAGTGGAAAAGAAGGTTTCTTTAAGATTTGGAAAGAATTTTATGTTTATCTCAATCGATCAACCAAAGGCATTCCTTCTTGGTAAGCTTAGGGGTTGAGCTCTAAAGGATAAATTAGATACAAAAATAGGGTGGAAGCTGGCTAATAAGAATCCATAGAGTTTCTTAAGGGTCTTGTATATAGGCAATTTATATATTTCCTCTTTGTCATGTTTTTGCACACACATTCTATTGATATCATTTTACCAAGGTACTCTAGGGATGTCCTATTAAATCAACACTTGAATTCTTAGCAATATAATTCCTCAACTAGTGGAATGTCCAAATGCTCTAATAATTTTTGTTAATGATTTATTGTTGATCAAAAAATCATAAACAATGTCAATGACAAACTTGCAAATATACCTATTGAATATCATGTTCATTAATTCTTGGAATGTTGCATGGACATTGCAAACCCTAATACACATAACTTGGAACTAGAACCGAGTCATGATGGGGTTTGAGAGTTGTGTCCTCTTGCTTCCATAGTTGGATTGCTGTTTGATAGTAGTTTGATCTAAGATTTGTCTATCTTGGAAGAACATTTGGGTCAATAGAACTCATCCAACAAATTATCAATATTGGGCATGTGAAATTGGTTTGTGATTTCCATCTATTCAATCACTATAATCAAGATTCAAAACAGGGGCTAAAGGACACATCCTTCTTCCTAGCCAAGACTATTTGTGCAGCATAAAGACTTTTACAATGACTTTTGATCCCTTTCTCCATTTTTTTTACGAGTCTTTCAATCCCTGAAGTTTGGAAGTGTCTATACTTGTGAGGGAGAATCACTATAGAACTCGTAATGAGATCAATATCAATTACATGTTCTAACCTTCAATCTGAGATACCTCTAGAGTGGATCTTGCAAGAATACTTTATACTTCTGGAGCAGTTTTGGAATTCTTGAGGATTATATTTTGCTGATTAGAATGATCTATATTCATGGATCTTGCAAGACTACTTTATACTTCTGGAGCAGTTTTGGAATTCTTGGGGATTATTAGTTTGTGATTAGAATGATCTACATCCATGCAATAAAAGTATCGGTGAGACCAAAATGATCCACCTTTAGAGGTTTGTTTTTGTGCCTACATGCAACAAGCAACATAGGTTTAATGATATACTAATGTCCATTGATCATTCTACTCAAAAGAAAGGAAGCTTTCCTCATTGTTAGTGGAGTTTGCCCAACCATTGTAATTTCTACATGATCTAGTATACCCATGCATGTTTTAATGACCCAAGACTAATCTCTTAGAGTTATCTCAATGGAGACGGTCTTTAGATTTGTTTTTTATACAAAATATTAAGTGTAATCCTAGGGTCTCTTGTGGCTAAGGCCTTTGTATTTTCCATGCAAAATATTTTTGGAGAAACACTTCATTTTCCCTTCTAGACATACAACTCATTTTCATATCTCTAAGACTATTGTGGGTAGAAATTGGTGTTTTAATTTGTCTTTAGCAAGACAACACAAAACAAAATAGTGTGTATAGTACAAGCATTATTCAAATTTGGAAGGAAAGCTCCTTGAGATCTAACTAAACATCATACTAAACTATTGCCCCAGACTAAAATTGTAGAAAAAATATACAAATATGCACACTTTACAAGATTTCCCTAAGGGGGGTTTGCATAAAGGAAATAATTAATTACCTACATTTTTTCCTAGGATACATCTAGTGGATTGTAACAGCCATGTCTTCTTGATGATATTTTTAGATATTGAATGGTGTTGAGTTGCTGCTCATGGACAAGCTAGGATTTGAACCTAGGACCTTCCATTTGTTCCTGGAGTGCTCTATCACTGAGCTATTGCCCCTTCTATGGTGAGTCCATCTTTGGTTTGAGTGTGGCTTATTTCCAACATCCTCCTTAAGCCACATTGTAGGTGCTTGGGGCTCCTAGACTGGTTGGCTTAAATACCATGTTGAGCTGCCACTCATGGATTAGCTAGGAATCAAACCTACAACCTGGTGTGATGTTTTCACACATCGCCCCGTTGCAAATGGGACCCCCACTTTTTGCTGGCTAGGTTAGGTGTTTTGGTTAGTTTAGTGTTAGCTTGGCAACAATGTAAGTCTTTATCCTTTGAAGGAGGAGTTCAGTTCGTTTTGCCATGGCCTAGAGGTGAGTTGAAAGGTAAAGTTGTGATTATTGTAAGGTTCCCTTACAATCCCACCATATTTTGCTAAGTTACTCTTCATCTTCAATCCAAATGCATGGTTAGGTGTAATGGTTGCTTAAGGTTGCAATAGTGTATATTGTTTGCAAAGGGTATGATTGTGCTTGATTGAAGGTTGCAATGTTGTGTTGAGCGTGCATGGACCCCCTTGCAACTCCAAGATTGATTGCACAAAAGACTTAAGTTTTTGAAGACCAGTGCAAGAGGTTGTCCAAATTGTAATTTTGAATGTATGTATGAGCATTTGCAACTCCCACCACCCTATGCATGAGCACTATATAAACCCGATTTTGTACATGAGCACTCCAAATTTCCAAAATCATACATGGGAGGGTTGAAATCCCAAAATTATGAACAATGGGCTTGAAACTCCGATTTTATACATAGAGGTAGGAAAATCCTGAAATCTTACATAGCATGCCTCTAAATCCGATTTCATGCAAGATTGACTCAAAACCCCAAAACCCTTGTGCAAATACCTTGTACTTTTCAGGAAATTGTTGAGTGAGGAGTTAAAATTTTTAAAACAAGTTGGAGAAATGACTAAGTTTAACATTCAAAATCAATGCATAAGCAAGCTTGAACCCTGATTCCTTACAAGGAGATACCAAAACGCCGATTTCTCACATGAGCATATGAGAATCCCGAAATTATACATGAAGAGCCTTGAAACCTGATTTTATGCATGACTAGGTGCAAATTCCGAATTTGTGCATGAGACCCCTGAAATTCCGATTTTGTTTATGCTCTCCTAGCAATCCTGACCTCTAATATACAACCTCATCAAGGTTTGAGTTACATTACGTATTCATCTGAAAGCTCAGACCTGCAATGTAGAGCAGAGTAGAAAATAATCAATTTGCAATGCATGCTGATGGTGAAATCTCAATTTGCAATATGTGGTGAAATGGGTGTAAAATGTCAATGGAGGCCGACTTAATTTTGAAAGAAAATGCAGTGTAAGATATAAAAGAGGCCGATTTAGTGACTTTTGAAAAGTACAATCAGTACGGTAGGATAGAAGTCTGGCCGACTTGATACAAAATCAGTTCGAGTTTCAAGTTGCACAATAAAAATGTTTTATGGCCTACGTTGGCCTTGTTGGGAAGCAACGCAACCCATGTTATAAATACATACATAAAGGAGATGCAAATGCATCATCCCAGCATCAAAACAAATCCATTTCAAAACAATTTTAGACGTGAGCAAGAGCAAGTTTCCAGAAATTTCTGATTTCTGAGTGCGAATTCTAGAATTCTAAAATCATTTTTCAGATCATTGAAGGGTAAAAATCAGAGATTGTTTAAGCAGATCGAAGAAGGAATGCTTGAAGTCTTCAAGAACTAAGACGATAGGGGTCAGTATTAAAGGCTAGAGGAAGAAATTATGAAGCAAAACAAGTCATTAATGATCAGATTTGAACAAATTTGTTTCATGAATATATTTCTGAAGATTGATATTCATACAAGTTATTTTAGAATTTTTCAATTTGAATTATTGTTGCAAGGGCTTAAACTTTCATTTTATTATAGTTTTGCATTTTATTAAGGGTTTCATCCACTTTTACAATCTGGGGTATTTCTTCTTTACTTTCAGTTAAGAAGGTGAATGAACGGCTCCACAATGTAGAGGACCCGAACAGGGTGAAGAAAGACATCTCAAGATTCTCAACAATGCAAGGGAGGCTAACATCAAGGTCAACATCATGATAGAGGATACCACAACGGTGCAAAAGAACGTGAGAGAAGACAAAGTCAAAACATTGCAACATGAGGAAGGATTCATCAATAATGTGGGTAAAAAGCAATATTATATGATGAAAGGCTTTACAGCTACAAGAAGATCAAAGACATAAAGGATTGACATCATGAAGGTGATGAAGTAAGAAGATGAATAGTAAGGAATGCATCTCTCAAGCAGATAGCTTCAAAAGAGCTAATCAAAGTTAGGAGACGATGCAATTTTTGAATATGATCCATCACAATTAGTCAAAGGCCACATGATGATGTCGAGTATCAAGAGATATTACTTGTGATGAGGTATCAAATCTACAAGGCATGCAAGTAGCTCAGATGGCGACAACTCACCTTCGTCCACCAATCAAACGATTCCAAGTCAAAAAGTCTAGATTCATCGAACCCGACTCTTCCCAAGAAGACAACTATACATGTGAGAGGCACAAAATTCTATGTAACAACTCCTATTTTCTCATTGGTTCACATTTTTTTTTTGTATTCAGTATCATAGAACAATTACAAACTTATTACAAATATGAGCTCCTTTCGAGCAAGCTTATTACAAATACTAGCTCCTTTTGAGCAAGCTTATTACAAATACTAGCTCCTTTCGAGCACCAAACTAGAAACAACAATTGGAAGACCAAGGGTTACAACTTAGAAATCCACTTTAAACAATGTGACAAATACAACCAATGGAAGACCAAGAGTCACAACTTAGAATTCCACAAAGATGTCCCTCTTGGGAGTTGAACTTGGGTCTCCACATTGAGAACTCAATGCTTTAACCCTAATCTTGGATGTTGATTTCAAATCAATCTTGGCCCTTGAATTGTAATTGGGGTATATATAAAAGACCTTGCCTTATCATTTGTAAAGGTTAATAGTTCAGGAGTAGAGGAATAGTTGGCTATGTAGAAGTAGAGTAGAAGGGAAGACAAAGATTGTTGACATGGCTTGATGGAATAAACACACTATTTTTATTGAAGATATGGTGGATTTTGTGTGTTATTTCAACATGTTAGTTAAAGTTCATTGATCATGATGGACGAATGCAATGATATGTGATGAATTCCTTGGTTCATAGTTTTTGTGGTTTGTTGATTGTAAGCTACAATGTAAAGTTAGTTTGAGCCTAAGTATTGTTGCTAAGTTTGATTGTGGGTATTTGTTCAAGTTGCCCCAGCATTGGGTATTTGTATGAATATTTACAATAATGAAATCTTTCACTTCTTTGGGAGTTTGCACCAGTGTTGTGTACTTTTTGTTATCATGGCAAAGAAAATATTGGTTTGAAAGAATTTGTCTATCTTAGGATAATCCATTAGCATCATTATGCTTAGGATTAGAGTAGATTCTCTAAACCCTTTCTCTTTTGATCTTTCTTTGTTTGAGTGAAGTTAGTTTCCATGTTCTAGCAGTGATTCATTAACGCAAGTCCCTTTGTGATATCAACAATAGCGCATCATATACACTGAGTCTATCCATGTGCATTGTCAAGACCTAACTTAAGAAACTAGATCTCTTACAAGTTGAAAAATCCAAAAAAAAAGAAAAATTTCAAAAAAAGAAAAATATCAGAAAAAAAGAGGATTTATCAATAATGGATGCACAATAGTTTCATGTTTCTTTTTGTCAAGTTAGCATTCAAGTTGATATTCTTCTACTTTGGTAGAATTTCAATAAACAACTTCATCCTAGATGACTGTCCGAATTTGCATCAATGAATAACTGTAGAATTCATAACATTGCTGGACATAATGAGTTGCACTGCCTAACATTTTTGGCAAGGATGGAATTAGCATTACAACAGATTTCTTTTTCAGAGATACATAAATCAGTGGTATTTGCAAGGTTGGAATCAGAAGTCTCGAATGATGAAAGTGAATTCTTCATACGATTCAAGGAGATGATCAAGAAGCAATAGAGAATTGAGAAGGACTTATGTGTGGAATACATTTTGCTTCCTTGTTGGCATAGAGTACACAATGCATCGCACTCATAATTCACATGCTTGTCAAGCGAATATGCCATCTATCAAGCTGAGCATCAATTGGGATAATTTTTATCAGTCAAGTATAGGCAATGAGGAATCATCACAGGAATGCATTGCAAGCATTCAAGTGCATGATGAATTTTCATGCATTGCACCAAAGGAAGAATGTGTTAAAGTGGAAAATATCTAAATGAATGAAACAATTGAGAATGAAGAGTATGTTGACATGGAAGTCAAGAAAACAATGTGAGACCTTCAATCAAGAAAAATAATGGAAAATGATAGTCAACGTTTGGAAATGTTGGAGCATGAAGAGTTAAAAAATGTTGTTGTTAGTGAAGAAAGTCATCAAGAATCCGAAATGGTGAACTTAGCAAAAGAAATAAATAATGTAAAAGATTGTCACACTTCATCAATCGAGGAAGGAGGAAGTGATTCAAATCAATTGCAAGAAAAAAGAAAGTGAATTCAATATATCTCAAGATGAGGAAATCCTTGATAAAATTGCATCTGCACAACAAAAGGAAGATTCAAATGAAGACTTGCAAGTTTTTCCAAATGGAGTATTGTTGATGTGTCTTTTGTACACGACCAAACACAGAATAAAATACCTAAAGGTACCTTATCCTCTCTTGAATAAAGCTTCCCCGAATGCTGAAGATCTCGCAGAAGGATCAATCGGAGTAGCTCCAAGGTTCTGATTGTAGGTTCTCTACGTGTGGATAAGTTCTTGCGGTATGATGTGATTTTGCTGGAATCACAAGGGGACTTACATTCGATGACCTGAGCGTCTGATTTGCTTTGGATATCACTGGAGCATGGGTTTTTACTGATCCTTGATTTTTAAAAAAGGGAAAAGGACAAGGGTTGGAGAAGGATCTAATTCTAACACTAAGAATGTAGGAGCAATGGATGACCTTTGATGAAACTGTTACCTATTTTTCACTTCTAGCTGAAAAATAGGTTAAGATATGCTAGTTTTTACAAAATGAAACAAGTGTGTACTACTTCTCTATTTTTGTGTTTCCAATTGCACTAAGGAATGAGCTAAAGATGGTATTTTTAAATACTTCTAGTCTGTAACAGCAAAAGAGAGAGACATCTCATCAAAAGGAGAAGTATTTTTATTAATATTCAAACATGCGTCCCACACAAAGAGCCGTGAGACTAGCTACATGCATCAGGTGCAGAAAAGAAATATACAGATATGTATACATAAGTACAAAAAATGAAGAGGGTATGTTAAGAATGGAACCAGTCATTGCCTGAATGACTGGAACGGTTGGAGTAGACTCGATGTTGCCTTTGTCTTGCTGCTTCACCCTGGTCCGTATCTGCTTTCCTTCTGGTATCTGCAAAAGAGTTAAAATATGCAATGCGTTAGAACATTTTGTTCTAAGCAATGGCTGACTACATTCCTAACATGTGTACTAATGCACGCATATATATATATATATATATAATCCCTACATGCATCAGATGCATATAACTAGAATCACAGAGGGATCTCGAAGGGCAAATATCAGATCAAAGGAAAATCACCATACATATGCATATTTTTGCTAACATGTTTGCTTCATGTGTAGGATTAGGAAAAAGGACAGCTTGCTGGTCATAAAATTCACAAAAATGAGTGGGGATGAATGAGGCTCCCACAAGGGTTGAGCCCAGCTCATGTGAAACAATAGCAAGGTCTCATACAATTAAGTTATATCAGAGCTGGTGATAGAAGAAGAGTAACAAGACGCAAGTATGCGATCACATGATCAGCCAATAAGCATGATAGGGCTGTCCTTTCTAAAGGACGTGGACAAGGTATTTATGCATGCTAATGAGATATGCAGTGCATACATAAAGCTATACACTAAGTATAGAAAATGCAACATTCAGTTTTTCAGACTCAGTGGGTAGCGAATAGTAAGGAATACAATGCATCTTCGGAATCATAACGAAGACATTTTCTAACACAATGCAAAATACCATTAAACACAATTATGGAAGGGATGCATATAATCAAAGATACAATCATAGTGATCAATTCGCAAAGGCATGCAGTCATATTTTAGAAAATGATACAGACAAGAATCAAAGTCAGTATGGACAGCAATCATTCACGCCACAGGTCACATGTCTTAGAAGATGTATGCAAGGATGTATTCATGTCAGAGTAATCTCCATTATGCAACAAATAGAGCAGAGTAGTGTAGCACAACATGATGATAATGATTTCACGCATAAGGAGTGTTGTCATGCCTTCAAAGGAATGAATATTTCAGTAAAACATAGTGGAGATTATACTGTCAGAAGTCTGGCAAATACTACAATGCGCAAGGTCAAATTTTCTCATAAACCGCAAGTGCATAGTCACAGTCAATTTACAATCGTGAAAAGAATCATTTGCAATATAAGTAACAGAAAGGAACATCTCAGCCATCACATAACATTATGGCTATCATGAAAGCATGACAGGCATCACAAGGAAGTGTGCTTTTTTATAACCTTATGTTAAAGACTTTGATGCAGAAGAATAGTAAATGATCAGGTTGCTGTTATATTCAAAACAAAGGTAGTAGCAGCCATCAAAATATCAAGCAGTAAGCTTTGTTTCACCTATGCATCTATGCGTAAAAATGCGGAAATGAAGTGCATCACTTCCAGTTATGACAGTGAGCTGTTCATGTCACAAAAGGAAGTACATAATCTGCTAACAGCTAAGTAGATGTCACATGAAATGAATGAATTATTCAAGGTGCATCTCTATTTGATTATTTGCAACTACATATCTTCCATGACAGCAAGTGCACGGATCTTCAAACAACATTAATAAGCTTTTTCCAAGGGGTATAAGAGAAAATGCATGTGAGGAGCATGAACAAAATGTGCAAAAATTTTACAAATGATCATTAAGAGGATATTTTATGCATTGAGCCTGAAAATTTTTATGATAAACTGGAAGAGGCATTATTGATCAGATATTTCAACAATTCCAAGACAGCTACATCCTTGCAAATGATATTCAGATTCAAGAGTATTTTGTAGAAATATGCAGCTACAGTTTTCAGAAAATACATATTTTAACACACAGCATAATGGCAGATGACAAAAGGAGGGTTTATAATGCTTTTTCCACCATTTTCAGTCCTTAGAGGTGTTCAGAGATGCACACAGCAATATGGTTTTCGCATTTTTTTTAGTATTTTTAAGAAAAATATGATAAAACCATTATTTTCGAAAGGCTATGCTCAGAAAATCAAAACCAGAACAGAAAAATGGAAACAGAGAGAAAATCGCCTAAAACAGTCATTCAGAGATGTACACAGCAATATGGTTTTCACATTTTTTTAGTATTTTTAAGAAAAATCTGATAAAACCATTATTTTCGGAAGGCTATGCTCAAAAAATCAGAACCAGAATAGAAAAATGGAAAAGGAGGGTTACTAGTGGTAGCCATTAATGGCAAAGATACCTGCAATTCCTTCTAAAAACCCATGGAGACCTGAAAATCACCTAGAAATCAGACATGGCAGCGCCCAGCAGAGAAAAGCCAAGGAGGAATCAAGCCCAACACACAAGAAATATCATAAATATGCCTTCAAATCTATCGGATAGTCACAGTTCTTTTCAACCTCCAAACCCCTCATGGCGGCACCCCAACATTTCTCAGAAAAATCACGCCCAGCAGTAGAGATAAGTGTCGAATGCCAAGGAGGTGCGAAGAAATTCGCAGTTTTAAACTACCAGCGTCAACAAAATGTGCCCAGAATCAACAAATACAAAGAAAGGAGATCAGGCTGCAAACGCCCCATAGGCCCAGCACTCATAATTACGCCCAGCAACAGCAAATGACCAATTTTTTCCTCCTTTCATTCCCAGCTCAAACCCTAGCTCGTGGCGGCGCCCAGAAGTTTTCAGCAGAGAGAGATGAAAATATCGAATGAAGACTTTAGGTTTTCATGTTCGCCTTTGTTCTATTTTATTTCCCCTCTCTTTCTCCCCGTGAAATACCTAAGGGGGGGGGGTGAATAAATGTAAATATTTGCATTGTTAATACTTCTTAAGTGATTTAATATCACTTAATATTTTATTTCAATCCAAATATCTTATTAAGTGATTTTAAATCACTTAAGAAGTATGTCTTTTAATAAATGTAAATGAATGCATTTTTTTAAAGTATTTAAAAAATATCATTACTAAATTAAACATTTGTTTTTTCCTTTTTTTTTAATATATTTAAAGTAAAAATGTAATAAATATAATAAGGGAAATTATTTACTAAAGTGTAAAATAAAACACTTTATTAAATATATTTTTTTTAATTACATTTATTATTTAATAAATAAAGATAATAAAATTATCTTATTAAAGTGATTTATTTTATTTATCACTTTAAATAAAATAATTTTATTGTTTTTATGTTATTAAAACCTTTACTTTAAATATATAAAAAATAAAATCAAACAAATGTTCAATTAGGTAATAAATTTTTTTAAATCACTTTAGCAGATATTTGTTTTCATTTATTAGGAGGTCAAAGAGAGATATTTTTTGCATTTATGAAGGCTTGCAGGCCTGTCAGGGATATTTCAGAGTCATTTATGATTCATTTAAGGGCTTTTATGGTTGCAGTATGGGTGGCTTGACTTTTTGGCTCAAGCACTTTCCCTTTCAGACATGTTTGGGGCCCTAAAAGTGGGTTTTTTGAGTCTGCTCGACCTAAGAAGAGGAGGTGGAGCCTTTTTGACTGCCTTGGAAAAAGCATATATACTAGAAGCCTTCATTTTTGTTAGGGTTCTCATTCATTCATCTTTTTAGCAGACTGTAATTTTTGAGTTCTCTCTGCAGGAAGGAATGTTTTTGTAATACATTTTCAGGAATTATAAAGCTTGGTGATACCTTTTTGGCAGGGATAATAGCTTGTCTTACCTCTCTACTTCTCATCTTTTCTGTTATTGTGTCTTTAGTGTTAGTTAGTTCTTTGTGGTTGGCTTTTTGCCCCCCTTAAAATTGCACTTTCTGTTGATGCCTTATACAGAAATATATATGTTCTTGCAGGTCATAAGTTGTGTTTTTAGTAATTATCAGTCTTAGGTTGTGAAAGGAGTTTTTCCTCTTAGGACTGTGATTATCCAACCTTCTTATGAAGTATTGATGCAAAGATCATGGGTTGTTGGTTAGTGTAAAAGAGCTTTATTATCACTATTATCACTATTATACTGTGTATCTTTTTGCTTAGTTGGATTTCAACATATCATCTGGTGCAATCACCTTAGATTTAGATTTCAGTTTTACATGTTCTCCTCCTTACTCTTTTCCTTGAAGAAACTGTTAGTTTAGGTGCAGAATTTGAAAAGAACCAGCTTACTCTGGAGGTTCACTCCAATTTCTAGGCAACCCGCAGGCCTAGGAGGGTTCCCATGTGTCACAAGCCTGCTGAGTTGATAGCTTAACAAACAGGGGTGCAGGTTCAAGTGATAACAAAAACTTTAACTAAGTCTTGCTTTGACATCCTAGGATCATCTCCACAAGGTTAGTGCGATCTTCTAAGGAAAGCTTAATGATGTTTAGATCACCGCTACAAGCATAGACACCGTCAGGGTGATGCATATCAATGAAGAAGCGATAATTGAAGTTAAGCTTAAGCTGAATGATTCCAGTTGACTAGACAAGGCAAGTTTGCAATCAACAAACTGCTAGTAGTATGGATATACAAATTTCACCATTGATCATATGAATTTCTTCCATTCGTCTAATAACATGAAATTAAATTTGAGAAGTATAGAGACCATGCAAATTTTTGAATCGACACATAGAATTCACCATTTCTTCAATGAAGTTTACATGTCTTTTGCAACAATGTCTTGGCAACAATCTTTGCCTTCTCTTTCTACTCTACTCTAAAATGCTATCTACTATTGAGCTACTAATTATTGACTATTTCTCTTTTTTTGCTAACTCCTAACTACTCTCTAACTATTAACTAGTAACCGTTACAAATGAGGAGCCAGGGCTTTATATAGAGAGCCCTTTACAAATTGATGGCTCTGATTGACTTAGAATCAATGGCTAGGATTACAAGATAGAAACCCTAATTAGGGTTTGTTATAACAAAATTTATTAGCCAATGAGAAAATTACATTCCTGGAGTGAGGACCAATAGGAAGCGAGGGTAGGTGCCTTGAAAGTTTGTGCCGTCTCTGATAAATGAGGTACATTGAATCTGGACATGTTGAGGTGGACCAATCCGACTGGAGGAGCTGTGACCGGGATGCCACCTTGTCTGACGTTTGTGTCTTGGTTGATCCTCCTCTTTCTTTGATGTGATGAATGATGCACTCCTTGATCTTCTAAGTGCTTGATGAGGCTTTTTATTGTCAAGTCTTCCTTCTCCGGTAGCAGACCTTGCCTTGAAGTGTTGGTGAGGCCTTTCTTTGTCATCTTGTGGTTCCTTAGTGTGGTGAAGTGAAGGTTTTGGAGGTAGCTGGCAACTCCTTGAACACATATAGTCTTCTAATGCTTCAAAAACACCTTGAGTCCACCTTTATGCCTTTGGAATGTCCTTGATGATGATGGACTGGAACAGGTTGTCCTTGTCTTGATCTTCTTCCATCTGCAAAACAAACCAAAAGGTGATTAAGGACACATAATAAATTCATTCAACATAGCATTTTCTACCTTAAAACATCAACAAGAAGACATCAAAATGAAGTTCGCTCAAGATTCTTCCCAGGGACAGGCCCTATAAAATTTTTGCTTTGGACCCTTTGGAAGGGTCAGGAGTGAAATTTGCATTTTAGCTCAAATTTCATCATCTCTTTGCCTTGAACTTCTCTTGATCTTTGAATCGCTTTCTCCTGAAGACATCATTGATTTGACCCCCAAAAAGACCAAAAAAGAGGATTTCGCTTTGGACCTTGGCCAAGGACACGACCTATAAGGAATTTCACTCTGGACCCTTTGGAAGGGTCAAGAGCGAAATTTGCATTCTAGGACAAAATCTTCACATTTTGTGACCACAACTTGTTCAAATGCATGCCTGGAGATGTTTCTAATCTCAATCAACACTAGGTTTGATGCAAAATTGTAGCAAAATAGAGTTTTTAAGGATTTCGCTTTGGACCCTTTGGAAGGGTCAGGAGTGAAATTCTTGATTAAGCTCAAATTCCATCATTTCTCCACTCCAAAATGCCTCCCAAGAAAAGAACATGCTAGCCTTCTCCCCACCAAGGCTTAGGAATTCACAATTTGACCTTCATCATGAGCAAATTAGGTGAAATTGAGAATTTCGCTCTGGACCCTTTAGAAGGGTCAGGAGTGAAATTCTTGATTTGCTTGTTTTCCTTCACCTAGTTTCATTCTTCATACCCTACTTTCCTTTGACTCTCCCTTTTGGATCCCCCTTTCATGAAGACAACACTTGTTTGACCTCAAAAAGGCCTGAAAGGAGAATTTCGCTATAAACCATGGCAAGGACAAGACCTATAGAGAATTTCGCTTTGGACCCTTTGGAAGGGTCAGGAGCGAAATTGAAGTTTTAGCTCAATTCCTTCACATTTGGTGGTCACAAGCTATTCAAAGGCATGCCTAGGGGTATCTCCAATCTTAATTCACCCTGATCCACACTTGGCTTGACAAAAATTGGGAGAAGAAGGAGATTTTGGGAATTTCACTCTGGACCCTTTGGAAGGGTCAGGAGTGAAATTCTAGTTTTAGGCTAAAATCCTTCACTTATTCACATTCCAATCACTTCCTAAGGCAAAAAATATGTCAATCCACTTCCAAATATGCCCAAGGAACTAAGATGTTGGTCCAAACAAGGAAGAAAATGAGGTTTATGGAGAATTTCACTTTGGACCGTTTGGAAGGGTCAGGAGCGAAATTCCCAATCTTGGACAAAATCCTCACTTTTAAATGCTTTCATTCACTTCCTAGGGAAAGAACATGTCCATTTACCCCCACTATGTCCAAGGAACAAGGCTTTTAGTCTAAACAAGAAAATGAGGTTTATGGAGAATTTCGCTCTGGACCCTTTGGAAGGGTCAGGAGCGAAATTTCCATTCTAGGTTGATTTTCACCATCTCATCACCTCAAACCTTCTTTCAAAGGCTAGAACACCTCAAGGTCACTCCAACCATGCCTTAGAAGTCCAAAACTTGGCCAAGACAAGGAAGAAAATGAAGGTTATGTGAATTTCGCTCTGGACCCTTTGGAAGGGTTAGGAGTGAAATTCTTGATTGGGCTCATTTCTCACCTTTTTCCTCCCTTCTTTGGCTTGGATATAACTTATTAGGCCTCCTTCCATCATGATCAAGTGAATTTGCTCCTCAAGTTGGCATCTAGTTCAATATTTTGTGAAGAAATAGGGTCTTACAAGAATTTCGCTTTGGACCCTTTGGAAGGGTTAGGAGCGAAATTTGCATTTTGGGTTGATTTCTGACTCCATTTTCCACATTTCTTCATTTAAACAAGTGAATTGCCTTCAATAATACCTGGGACATGGATTAGCTCATGGCTTTGGGCAATGTAGAGTGTCTTATAGAGGAATTCGCTCTGGACCCTTTGGAAGGGTCAGGAGCAAAATTCCTATTCTAGGCTCAATTCACCTTCAAACTGACTTGACTTTGCCTTAGACTTGATCCTAGATCCATTTCCTTCCACATCCTTGCAAATTTGCTCAACCATTCAATGATTTAGGTGAAGAATTTAGGTCCTTTGTGAAATTTCGCTCTGGACCCTTTGGAAGGGTCAGGAGCGAAATTTGACATTTTAGCCTCTCTGTCAGGATTCATATACGGAATATAACATTTAAGCATAAGTGACATTTCCTTATATCTTTCTTCTTTCTTATACTTTAAGTTATATTCCACATATATTGTCAGGATGTTTGAGAGTGGTTTCAGACCTCCAAGAGTTATAATGCAAAATCTAGTTTTTGGAGGATTCTTCAATTTTCCAGACTTAGTCAAATTTCAGGATTAGGATGACATTCCAGACAACACCAAATTTCAGGACATTTGAGGATCAGGATGACATTATGTATTCAACCAAGGTTTGATTTAGCAATTTGAAGTGCGACCAGATAGTACACAAAAAACACCCTAGGAATGATCTAAATTACCCCTAATCACTCAATTGACCTGACCTCTTGAGTAGATCCACCTGACTCAAGAAGAGCTTGCTATCCTAATGAGCCCCCTGGCGACCCTTCAAATGCAAAAGGTCAATAGACAAGACCCTAAAAGACCTAGAAAACAAACCCTAGAAAGCAAAAAAGTAGGGGTCCCCATTTGCAATGGGGCGATGTGTGAATATGTGACAACAAGTATCAATCGCCAATCAGATTTCAGATGATATGAGGGAGTTTTCACCATTTCATAATGTTGATTCCTCACATTTTCTTGTTTTCAATGATGCAAATATAAGCATGATCGATGAAGATGTTCATCCATGTGTTGTTAAAATTCAGGAGATGTTAAACAACATTGGAGAAATTGAACAAGATGATAAGCAAGTTGTTACAATGGAGGCCAAGTATGAAGAGCAATTCGAATTGTTGCTAAGTCCATTACTAAAGATTCAAGAGGAACTAATAGGTGAAATGTTCCAAGCTTATTTTTAATTTGAATATAATTTTCAACACGATATGTCCACTAATTAATGAAATGTTCCATGCGAGTGGGATGATAGATCATCAACTTCGACGTCTTGATGAGTTGGTAAACGATACACAAGAATTTCCATTTGAGTACGAAGACCACTCGGTGGTTTCTTCCCTTGCTCTTAGTTTTGAGGATTATTAATTTGATTATAGAAATTTGGGAAAAACAACTTGCATATGGATAAATTACTGACCCGATGAATTGCCTCAATTGATAATATTGCATGATGTTTTGATTAATTATGAGAGTTGCAAAGTGAGAGATTGTTTCTTCGAATTCAAGGATACGTTTGCAAAACTTCAAACGATGACTAGTGCCTTATTACTATTAAACATATTGAGAAATCACGCGAGGTCGTGTATATATTTAGGACTTTTGAGTCTTGTCCATCATAGATGTTTTGTACACAGTTTAGAAGTAGGTTTCCTTCGTTAGTTTTAGTTTAGTTTCCTTTTGTTGAGCCAAGTTGTTAATTTGCCTTGAGTCATTTGGCTCATGATTGTTGAGTGGCTCAAGTAGTTTAGTTTGGTTTCTTTGGTCTGGTTTGCAAGTTTAAGTGTTCCTTAGTTTATTTTGCTTTAGTGTAGGTGGTCTTCTTAGTTTAGTTTCTTTTGTGGGAACTTTGTTTGTGAGAAGGGCATTGTGTTGTTTTCGCATACACTAGCACAATTTTGATCTTATGTTCGGTCCATTTCCTGGATAACTATTTATGAAGTTCTATAGAATCCGAGTTTATTCTTCTTTTACTTTATCATTTGGTTAGGATTTGTACTTGACTCGGAAGGGAATCACCTATTGTGTCCTGATACTGAAATCTTTCAATTGCTATATTTTGCACATTTAATCAATTGCTCTCAATCATTGTGGTTTCTTAGGAGAGGTCGTGGCTAGTGAAAAACCTTAAATCCTACTCCAACGCCAATTGTGAAATTTGAAAAGAAAGAAAAGAGAGAAAGGAGAAAACAAAAGAAAGAGAAAAATGAAATAAAATGAAATATCAAAGTATTTGGCTTTGGGAACATGCAAGTAACTCCATCGGGGCTATGGACACGTGGCTAGCAACAGAGCAATATTCGTGAGAATTACAACGATAATCTTGCCACAGCTATGGACGCTTGACAGTTACAAGGCTCTATCCAGGATGCTTTTGAAGATAGGACTACACATGTAGCTTGTCACGGTGGATTCTAAGGGTCACAGTGGTCTTGTGAGTTGGAATGAATACATTTGCACACACCTAGGCAATCAAAGACTAAGTGCCTTGATCCAGTTTGTGTTTTTTCTTCCTGTTGTGACCTTTTCACACATCGCCTCATTGCAAACGGGGTCCCCTCTTTCCTTCTTTTGCGTGTTGTTAGTTTAGGATTTTGGCAACGTAATTGGCAATTTTGAGCTTTCAGTGTTTGAGTTTCGAGTTTTGAAGTGTGATCATGGCTAATTGCTATTAGGGCTTTATAGGATCAAGTGCGTAAAAGAGTTAAATGTTAGGTGATCCTAATTTTGTCTAAGTATAAACCTTTTGAGCGTAAACGTGTTTTTGAATGTCCTTGTTGGTGGTATTTTTGTACCTAAGTCTTTTAGGAGTTATTTTCTCGCTCCTAGGAGGTTACTTTAGTTGATTTTTGCACTTTATCCCGATAGGGTTCCTTTTGTTTCGCTCAAATTTTGGTGAATTTGCCTAGGTCCCGATGTGTCTTATTGAAGATTTGAAGTGTCCACATGATTTTGAGTGGTTAAATGATCAAATTCCCGATGAAAATCTATGTTTTAAGGGTCTAAATGTCAAAATTCGTGATGGGAGGTGCTTTTCCCCCCACATTTTCGATGACCCATGATTTTCCCCCACTCAAAATCCTGATGGAAGAAGAATTTCCACCAGATTTCCGATGGACCCAATTTTTCTCCCACTATGATTCCTGATACAAGGTGATTTTCCACCAGGATGGCAAAGATTTCACTAAGTTTTGGGAAATCCTCCTGATGACCCACGTTTTTCCCTTGGGAGTGCAGATGACTTTGATGTGGATAAAATTCATGTTCCTGATGTAGATCGATTTTCCACCAAGGTAGTTAATGCTCAAATTTTGAGGTTTTTTATGCAGATAACTGTTCCTGATGAAGGGCAAATTTACCCAAGTGGCAATTTTGATGAAATTTGATCTGGATAATTATCCAGATGGGGGTCTATTTTCCCCCAAGGTGATTTTTTTGAGCTTAATGACGAAATGAAGCTGAAATTTTGATTCTAGATTGATGGTGATTTTCCCCTGGAGACATTTTTGTGCAAGTATGATGAATCTTGATTGGGATTTTTATCCTTATAAGGGCGATTTCCCCCCAAAATGCATTTTAATAATTTTAATAAATTTTATTTGGATTTTTAATCCAAATGTGGGGTGATTTTCCCGTAGAGGTCAAAAATGAATTAAACTTTGAAATTTTTTAATAAATCAACCACAAATTTAATTGTTTTTGCAACTATTGACAATTATTTAAAAAATAAAAAACAATTAATTAATGATTTGCAATCATCATTTAATGATTAGACACTTCTAGAAGCAAATCGATTTTCCCCAGGCAAGTATAAAAGCAAAGTTTTATCGCACATTGCTTGTGTGGTGAAAACTCAAAGTGAAAACTAGTTTAAAAGAGCTTGTCCAGCATTATAATATTATTATATTTGCTGATTGTGACGGTTAAGTGGCAAGTTGAAGGCATTTTGGTGGCTGATTGAGACTCTTCCAGCGAGGCGATTTTTCGCTAAGTGTCATTTTGACACCATTTTCTAAGTTGGAGTTGCAGATTGGAAGGTCTACGCACTTGGGAACTGCCATTGGAGAGATGTTACAGTGAGCTTTGTGGCTGTTCATACCACATTGGGCGATTTAGATAGGTGGTGCCATTGTTGGAGGATAGCGATTTTGATTTGGGAGGTCATTTCCCTCTTGTTTGGGCGATTTTGTGGATGTTTTGAAAGACAAGGAAGCTGCAATTGTTTCCAGACTTAGATGGGTGCCATTGTTGGAGCTGATCAGACCTCTATTGCTGGCTGGAAACACAATTTTCATACTCATTTTTCACCTACCAGCAATTCCACCCTAAGGCGATTTTGGTTGAAGACTATTTTGGGGAGTTTCTAGTGCATTTTTCAGAGCTCACCATTGATGTTGCAGGTTTTAGACACCATTGTTGCAGGCTGTCCTTAGATTAAACTTCATTTCCAGCCACCACCTTATTTGGGCGATTTCATTGAGAAGACATTTTTCGTGACATTTTATGGTCATTTTCTGAGTTTATCGTCATTGTTTGAGGTGCTGGTAAGTCTGAAACTCCAATTTTTCAGACTTGTCTTCAGACTAATTTTCTTTTACCAGCCCTCCATTCTTGCCCGGATTTGATTGTTTTGGTCTTGGGAAGATTGTTTTCATCAAATATTTGTATTCCATATGGCTGCAACATTATTTTAGTGACTGATTTTAAGTGTTGCAGGTTGTCTTCAGACTTGGAAGGGTGTCTCCAGACATTTATAGAGTGAAAATCATACTTTTCACACCTTTCCTAAGACATTTCCAGATTTGGTATACTCCTATGACCTTGATTTTCGATGAATTTTTTGAGTATGCTAATGTCTTCAGACTTAGTCAAGTCTGAAATTGATGATTTTTAGAAGTTTTATGAGGGTTTTTGACTCTATTCTTATCATTTTTACATTTTATTTCCAGAATTCATTAAAGATATGGATAAAATCCTGCTTTCCATTCCTAAAAGTGTTTAAATAATTAGAAATCAGAACTTGTTCAATTCTGAAAATAGCTATTAGGATGATTTTCCGAAGTTATTGACTTCTAGCTTCATATAGGTGCAATGTCAAAGTCTGGAATTGTGATTCAAAAAGAGAAACAAAAGATAATTTAGGAGGGATTCTATCTGGAATCCAAGGTGTCATCCAGATGGAAGGAGATTACCGACACAAACATACATTACCTGAACATGGAGCAAATGCGACAAAGGATGTTTAGAATAGGAAACTAGATTCCCTCTCCTACCTATGCAAATATCATGAGTGGTATCTATCAGGCCGTTGGATTTCCACAATCCATACATTGGAGCGAGTTAGTCCTGGAATGTGCAAGGCTTTATGATCCTCTCTCCCAAATGATCAAGATTTCCAAAGGTGTTACCATTGCCTACCTTGCTGAGGATGCGGTTGCCAAAGTATTTGGTATTCTTCGCAGTGCAGACATGAAGGATAAAATGAAGGATGATTATGAAGAAAAGTTCAAATTGAAGGCTGATGTATGCAAGACTATAGTGAACAAGGAATGGATGATCGAGTCGAGGCCTCATCATTCCAAGGCTCCCAAGACACTCGTGTGTACAAATTTGAAGGAATATAGCGACTTGGTATTCCTACTTAACCGAGTGATGAGAATGTCACAAGGTGCAATATATCATGGATGGATGTTCTATTTTATCCAGGATTATTTGAGAGGAACAATGATCAATTGGTCAAAGATCATAAGTGACAATGTGGATTTTCAGTTGAGAAATGTGGAGAGATCTAAGTCATTTGCCATGACCTCCTACCACGTGTATATACTGGCACGATTTGTCACATACAAAGAATTAATATGCAACGGTGAAGTCGAGAATGGACAAGGGCTATACAGGAGTTACGAATGCTATCCGCAATTGAATATGTATAGAGTTGAAGATTATAAGAGGGTAAACGATGCATTCACCATTTACATTACAAGGATGTTGCAGGGCGGAATCCACAAAAGGTTGTCCAAGGAGGCAACAGAGTTGATTGAGAAATACGGATCATGGTACATACAGTTTCCCACTTTCACATACCTAAGGATTCATGGATTTCAATCTGAACCTTATAGGCTTCCTAGGTATCCTACAAACAAAATGATCCTGTTAGAGGTGGTGAGACAACTTCTGGAATTCGATTCTATCCAGAAGGAGAAGTATAGAACTGAGATGCCATTTCTTATTTCCGTAGGAAAGACATTGGAGGTTTACCATTCCGTCAATGCAGCTAGTACAGTGATTGAAGAGCTCACATTTTATTGCCTTGAAACATACAAGAAGAGAGAAAGATTTGATCCAAACAATAAGGTTGGAAGAAATAGAGGAGATAGATTCATACACAAAGAGGACGTTGAAGATTATTGGGCCAAACTAATGGATGAGCAAGTAGTAAAGAGAAGAATGTGGTCCAGATGTCCGTGGATTTCATAAGATGTGAACTCTTTCGCATTCCCGATCAAGTGTTAGATGATAAGGATCATACTCATCCACAATATGAGAACGAGATGAAGAAGGCTATCTTATTGCCTAATTGGTTAGAATAGGAGGTGACAGATTTGAACAAATTGATGAGAGAAGTCATGTGTTTCTCCAAAGAATGGGTAGACATGCAGATGTATGGATTGGTTGATATGGGTATTATCTTCACATATGAGAAGATGAAACAGGAGGATTATTTTTTTGAAGATGATCAGAGGACAATTACTGATATAAGGATTCATGCGGATGAAGAGAGTCAAGCTTCGAAACGAAGGAAGAATACATCAGGAGAAATCAAAGCAAGGGGCAAGAAGTTTGAAGAGCTACAAACAAAGAAGAAACAAAAGCCTAGCATTCCTTCGCCTGCCCTTAGTTTTTTCATCAATCGAGGAGATTGAGATGCCAGAGCAGAATAAAGAGTTTGAGCAATGTTCCAACACAGTGATATTGTCAGATAATACTCAGGAGTTGCATGCCACAGCTACATCTACTCCACCTAATGAAGATGATGATCAGTCGGGATCTCCCACTGTCCTTTTGGAGGTTAGCTTGGGAAAGAATGTGTATGATTTGACTAAGGATGATGATGATGATGATGTTATCTCGACATTGAAGGAGCTTGATCGGGATGTGTGTCTTTATGACGGGATGGAGATGGCCGCTATTCCTGATTGGTTGATGAGGAGAATGGAGAAAAGTAAGAAGATGGTAGAGGCTCAGCCCATTGATGATATTGGTGATTACTTAGCTAGGAGCAACAAGGAGAAAGCACCTAAGAAGGCTAAGATTCTTTTGAACATAGTAGGAGATGAGACAGGAATGCGGATTGCACAGGTGGTTGTTCCTGTTGGTGATGCAACTAAGGATGGTCTTACTCCCATGGATTTCCAGATTACTTCGGTTCCTCTTGGACAGACTACAAAAGAGCAAGAGTTCCAAGAACTCGGCGAGACAGTTTGGGTGATCAATGCAAGAGTGGATAGGGAGATTGAGAAGGAGAAGTACAAGGAAGAGAATATCAGACTTATAGAGTATATTGTAGGGATAAGGCGCGAGAATCCCACCCTTATTTCCCTTATTACAATTGATCGTGGACTGCATGTAAATTATGAGACAACAAGAGATACACTCTCAGAACTCAAGAAATGGATTGAAGATGTGAAAAAACATGTGGATGATTTCCTTACTCAGTTTGTCCAAACATTTGATAGGACAATGACGCTCATTTTCAGGATACAATATTTGGAGGGAGTTTGGGATAAATTCCGACCTATTTAGAAGAAGACTATTCCTCGCCTCAGAGTGCTGAAGAGAATTTCGATGTCCACATTGGTTAGGGAAGGTGTTGTGCATGATGGAGGCAAATATGATTTCCATGGCTAGTATTGTTCATTGGCCATGAAGAAATCCACTTATGAGCACATGCGCAATGATTGTGCATAGATGGAAGGATTGATTCAGGAGATACAATCTAAGATCCTTGCATCTATTGAGGAGTTATTGGGAGTGGATGTCAGTGATGCCAGCAGTCTACACTTAGTAGAGTTGAGAGATAAAATGAAGTTTATGTACTTCAATCAGTTGGATTCTTTGAAGGAGAGTCGGATGGATGATTTGGTTTCATTGTTGATCCATGTCCATAATTTGCAGAAGCTTATGCCGGATTGGGAGAGTAACTTGGATGCTTTCTTGGATGCGTTGGATGTGATTGATGTGCAACATGATACTTTGCCCAACATTTCTATGGAGGAGTTAGATTTTGTGTTGGCTAGATTCTTGGAGTATGTTGTGAGAGAGAGGGATGCAGGCCAAAATCTTCTAGAAGATTCCCTACTTGATGACTAGGCGTCATTCTATTGGATCACATGTTGGTGATTCCTTTTTTGATGTAAACCCTAATTAGGGCAACTTTAGGGCATTGTTGGCATGATCTTGGCCCTTGATTTTGATTGAATATTGGCCATTCATTTTGTTTGAGACTATATATATACCCCATTGCCTCTCATTTGTAAGGGAAAGACTTTTGAGAATTGTCAGTATATGCTCAGATTTGAATACAAGTCATTGTTCGAATTGATGGTGATTTTTGTTTAAGTGTTGTATTGCATTTGAGGTTCTCAATTCCTCCAAGTTAGATTAGAATTTTAGATTAGAAATTTGCTTTCAAATATTGTTAGATTGAATGAAATATCTTGTCGAATGTATTTGTGTGGAATCCATTAGTCCATACCACTAGCCTCTTGCTGATTGTAAGTGTGCCTTATGTGCTCAATTGGAATTTGATGAACTTAACTTTAATTTTTATACGTCCATTGTTATGCATTAACTTGAATGGTATCAATGTTTGATGGTAATGATTTGAACATCTTTGAATTATACCTTAGATGATTGCACTAAGCTTGTGTCAAATTGTTCGACTTGATGTTGAGACCCCGCATAGTAGGATTCTAGTGAATCATTTCACTCTTTTTTTGCATTCTAGGCTTTAGAATAGACTTCCTAAACCCTATCCCTTTTGTCCCTTTTTAGAAATCTGTGTTAGATTAGATCAAGAGCTTCATTGTAAAATCCCAAGTCATTGGTATATGCTATTCCACATTCGTGATTAGCAAGATAGATTCGAAAAATTGTGTCAGTCCCCAAGTGAAAACAACATTATCACATCAAGCCATTGAGTGTCAAGAACTGACCGTAGAAACCTTGGAATCATCTTAGTTGATCAGGTATTTAGCATCTCAGGTGATTTTGTTCAAGAGAGGGTAAAATATTATGGTATTTTATTCTGTGTTTATATGTGCATAAAACACATCAACACTTCCCTTTTGAGTATATTTCCTATTCGATTGATAGGTTGAGTTGAATTAACTGGAGGTTCTATGTGTGGATTGAGTCCTTATTTTTGAAATGTTTAGGAACATTTATTTGAATTGGCGCTAGATGTTGTGACGTTTTCACACATCGCCCCATTGCAAATGGGGACCCCCAGTTTTCACTTGCTAGGTTAAGTGTTTTGGTTAGTTTAGTGTTAGCTTGGCATTAGCATAAGTGTTTAATCTTTGAAGGAGGAGTTACAGTTCATTTTGCCATGGCCTAGAAGTGAGTTGAAAGGTAAACTTGTGATTATTGCAAGGCAGACTTGCAAGGTTCCTTTGCAATCCCGCCATATTTTGCAAGGTTACTCTTCATCTTCGATCCAAATGCATGATTATCTATAATGGTTGCTTGAGGTTGCAAAAGTGTAGTTTGTTTGCAAAGGGTATGCTTGTGCTTGATTGAAGGTTGCAATGTTGTGTTGAGCGTGCATGAAATCCCTTGCAACTCCAAGTTTGATTGCTCAAAAGACTTTTTCAAAGATGAGTGCAAGAGGTTGTCCAACTTACAATTTTAAATGTATGTGTGAGCACTTGCAACTCCCACCACCCTATGCATGAGTACTGCATAAACCCAATTTTATAAATGAGCACTCCAAATTTCTGAAACCATACATTGGAGGGTTGAAATCCTGAAAATTGTACAATGGGCTTGAAACTCTGATTTTATACATAGAAGTAGTAAAATCCCGAAATCTTACATAGCATGCCTCTAAGCCCAATTTCATGCAAGATTGAGTCAAAACCCCAAAAACCCTTGTGCAAATGCCTTATACTTTTCAGAAAGTCGTTGAGTGAGGAGTTCAAATTTTCAAAACAAGTTGGAGAAATGACTAAGTTTAACATTCAAAATCAATGCTTAAGAAAGCTTGAACCCCGATTCCTTACATGGAGATACCAAAACTCCGATTTCTTACATGAGCATATGAGAATCCCAAAATCTTACATTGAGAGCCTTGAAACCTGATTTTATGCATTACTAGGTGCAAATTCCGAATTTGTGCATGAGACCCCTGAAATCCCGATTTTTTGTATGCTCTTCTTGCAATCCCGGCCTCTAATATACAACGTCATCAAGATCTGAGTCACATAACATATTCATCTGAAAGCTCAGACCAGCAATGTAGAGCAGAGTAAAAAAATAATTGATTTGCAATGCATACTGACGGTGAAATCTTGATTTGCATTTATATGTGGTGAAATGGGTGTAAAATGTCAATGGAGGCCGACCTAAGTTTGAAACAAAATGCAGTGTAAGATGTAAAGGAGGCCGACTTAGTGACTTTTCAAAAGTTTAATTACCAAGGCAGGATAGAAGTTTGGCCGACTTGATACAAAATTAGTTCGAGTTTCAAGTTGCACAATAAAAATGTTTTATGGCCTAAGTCAGCCTTGTTGAGAAGGGATGCAACCCATGTTCAATATACATATATAAAGGAGATGCAAATGCATCATTCCAGCATCAAAACAAATCCAGTTCAAAACAATTTTAGACCTGAGCAAGAGCAAGTTTCCAGAAATTTTTTATTTCTGAGTGCAAATTCCAGAATTCTTAAATCGTTTTTCAGATCATTGAAGGGTAAAAATCAGAAGTTGTTTAAGAAAATTGAAGAAGGAATGCTTGAATTCTTCAAGAAGTAAGACAATAGGGGTCAACGTTAAAGGCTAGAGCAAGAAATTAGGAAGCAAAACAAGTCATTAATGATCAGATTTGAACAAATTCGTTTCATGAATATAATTTTGACGATTGATGTTCATACAAGCTATTTTAGAATTCTAAAATTTGAATTAATGATTCAAGGGCTTAAACTTTCATTTTATTGTAGTCTTGCATTTTATTAAGGGTTTCATCCACTTTTACAATTTGGGGTATTTCTTTCTTTTTCAGGTATTGTTGTGACCATTTCACACGTCGCCCCATTGCAAATGGGGACCCCCTTTCTTTTCTTTCAGTTTTAGAGTTTTTTAGGTTAGATTGCTAGTAGTGATCCTTTAGGATGAATAAGTTTGAGTTGCTTTGTATACTCAGCATTTTTGGAAGTGAATGATTCATGATAATCATCATCTTTTGCTTGCATAACTGGAGATGAAATGATTTGGTTAAGGCAAACTGGTTTAGAAATTCAATATTTTAAGGAAGGATAGGCTAGAGTTCAAATTACCATGAGAGGCTCGAAACAAAAGGATCAAGATAGCAAAATTATCATTTTGGGATCACTTCCAATGAAGCCCAAAATGTGCGAACTAAGGCTTCTAGTCAAGCTCCAAATCAGCGAACTAAGCCTTGACTCTTCCAGTGGCAATCAAAATCGGTGAACTAAGCCTTGTGCTTTTCATTGCTTGAAAAGAGACCATGATCTTGCCAGGTGCATTGTCAAGAAGATGTTGCAAGTTTAATCAATAGCAAGTCAAGAAGAGGAATGTGTAGCAATCTTATCAATATTTCAATGTCCACCTCCAGTTGGGCTTTAAAAATACCAACTAACATTTCCAATTGCCCCTCCAGAGAGTGAACTAAGCATTGGTATTTCCAATCAAGTCTCAAATCAGTGAACCAAGGAGTGACGATTTCCAATCAAGTCTCAAATCAGCGAACTAAGGAGTGGCGACTTCCAATTAAGCTTCCAAAGAGAAAACTAAGGAGTGGCGACTTCCAATCAAGCCTCCAATCAGTGAACTAAGGATTTGTTACTTCCGGTCAGGCCCTCAAAAAACGAACTAAGACTTCTTGTCAACCCTTCAAAAGCATGACCTAAGCATTGAGACTTCCAATCACCCCCCAAATGTGTGACCTAAGGATAGGCATTTCCGCCACCCAAGTAGAAATGTGATTTTGCATCTAAGGCAAGGGAGAGACATTTAACATTTGCACCACCTTGAAAGGGCCCCACAATGAAGAGAAGTGTTTTTTTTTTCAAATTCGAAATTGATGACACAAGTCGGCTTTTAAGTTTTAAATTGTAAATCTTTAAATGAAAATACAAGTCTGCCTAACATAGAACAAAGGTCACATCTTTTGCATTTCTTTAAGATCAGTCACCAATTCCATCCTTTATTTGCAGTGATTTGACATTGTTAAGAGCAGTGATTTTGATCAAAGGGAGGTTAATTCATTCAAGGCTGACCGAATCCTTCATTTGCCAAGCAACTTGTTTTCCAAGACACCGAATTTGCCATTGTTAGTATCAACATTGCATCCATTAAGAATCAGCGAACTGACTATCAGTGATTTCCATTAAGAATCAGCGAATTCATCATTAGGATCTGCGATACTAGATCAGCATTTAATTTAGAGCGCACCAATTTAAAGGGCAGTTTTGCCAAATTAGTGATCAATTTGAAGTTACCAGCCACATTAGAGGTTGTTTGCATGTCTGAATTAACTGTCATTTGACCATCTTTATTGAAATCAGACCCAATTCAATGCTGGTACAGATTCATGTTTTATATTTTTATGTTGTTCTAATCATATGATGCAGTGTTCATTACTTTTTGATCATCTAAGCATACTTCAAAAGCATAATTCATTGTTTTAGATGGTAATTTTAGATTTCAAGTCTAGGGTTTTGTAATTCATCAATGATTTTGACGATTCTATAAGATTTTGAGAGGAATTACAACCTTGAGACATTTTAGTGTTATTGACATTACAATCATATCAAAACCCTAACTTAGACGACTCCCACACGTAGAACATGGTGACTTCAAAGGCTAGAGAAGGTGCACAGTAGGCTCTTATCAAGGAAGGCTCAAAGAGAGAGGCGTTGGAGTCCAAGATCACATCATTTTGGGGCAATGTAGTGGACACCAACCTCGGGCAAATTGACATGAATAAGTTCCAAGGTCCCTTGTATACCACCAAGCCTTCTGAATTCTCAAAGATGATGATCGAGAGCGGGATAGTGAAAGCAACAGGCTTCCTTCCAGCTATACAATGCAATGAGTTGATTCTTGAATGTGCCAAGTACTATGATGTGAGTAAAAGGACAATAGTAGCACCTAATGGTAGAGAACTTGCCTATCTATCCGAGACAACTAGCAGTGAAGATTTCCACATACCTGAATTCAACAACATGATCTACAAAAGCAAGGAAGTAGCACAGGTATTCTATGATGATGATCCTGACAAATCTCTTAGCATAATTAGTAAGTATTGGTTACTAAAGAGTCGGCTTGGCATATCTAAGTTACCCACCAAGCTTCATAGGATTGATTTCAAGGAGGAATTCAATGATCTAATCACTTTGCTCAACCGAATCGTGGGAATCCCTCAAGCATCCCAATTCGAGAATTGGATGTTCTACTTCATGGAGATCATAGCAACTGGAAAGGAGAGGATCAATTGGGCAAGAATTATAAGCAATAAAATTGATATACAACTTAAGAGACTTGCATGAACTAGAACATTTTACATGAGTTCATACATTATATTTTTGCTTGCCAGAGCTCATGAATATGCAGGATCAATTTATAGAGGTCCAATTGGTATGCTAGCTAGAGAATTGAGAGCATGTGAATCATACACACAACTGCATTACCTTGGCAAGGCACATTACAGGAGGGTGAACGATGCCTTCATGATGAACATAACAAGAACATTGCAAGGTGGTATTCATCAGAAATTTGGTGCTTGGTTTATCTAGTTTCCCAAGTTCACATACATAAGAATTCAAGGATGCTCTTGTTTGCCCTACATGCTACCAAGATATCCTTCCAACAAGATAGTATTGCTTGAGTTGGTGAGGCAGCTGATGACATAGACACAAGTCAAGAATGTTTTTTCCCATTTCAGTTGGACAGTCGTTGGTAGTGTGTCCATCCTTGCAGGCGACAGAGAAGGTTGAAGAGGAATTGAAATCTCTCCTTATTCCATACTTTTCCAAAGATAGCTTTGATCCCTATGGCAACATCAAAAGATTTAGCAGAAGAAGACACAAACATAAGCTACAATTGGAAGATCATTTCGTGAATGCTCAAGATGATTTAGACATAAGGAGGAAAATGTGCTCAAGACTATCAATCAACATCGCTAGGACGTGCAAGGTCGTCGACATCCTAGTTCATGCACAAGATAATGGAAGATGCCTCCAAACATTATATGAACAAAAGAAAGACAAATAGGTGAAGGTCAATTAAATTGATGTCGAGATCACCAACTTGAAAGATTTAATGAAGCCAATCTTTGCATATACAAAACGATGGGTAGACATCCAAATTCAAAAATTGAAGAATTAGGATACCCACCTAACATTCAAATTGATGGGAGAGATAGAGTCTTTCAATGATGATATGGAAGTGAAAGCATAAGTGGAAGTGCCATCCAGTAAGTTCACTCGAAGGGATCAAAGAGAAAAGAAAGTCACAAGGAAGAGCCTCCAAACAAGAATCATAAATCAAGTTTAGGCCACCCTTCCACTAGTACCTCTTCCGTGCACGAAGTAGAAATGAATCAATCAGCTGACCAAGTAAAGTAGTCACCTAGGGAGAGCATTGATCATGGAGTGAATGAGTCCATTGAATCTACAGTTCAAAATAGAAAGTGCAAAAAGATGGACAAGGGTAAGCAACCATTGGGTCAAGACAATTCAGTTCTACTTGAGCAAATTAATGACAAAACAATAAAATATATATATGTAATCATTGAGAATGAAAACAAAGAAGTAACATCTCCACCCCGAGAGGAATAGTATCTCAATGAGGTACAAGTAGGAGAAGAGAAATCTGCTATCCCAGCATGGCTTCAGGAGAGGTTAACAAAATAAATGGTAGCAGTAGAGGAAGAGCCTATTGATTTGGATAGCTTCCTGAACATAACACAAGAGACCGCTAAGAAGAAGAAAGTAATGAAGATGTCAAAGATGACAAGAGATGGTGCAACATCTCAAATAATACAGATTGCCACTCCAAGAGTAGATAAGCCTGAAGATGAGATTACAACAAAAGACTATGACTTGGAAACTATTGAGTTAGGTCCTCCCACCACTAAGCAAGCTTTGGAAGACATGAATGACAGTAAAAATAGTCCACGACATGTTGAGGCTGGAAGTAGAGAAGAATAAGAAAGTGGAAAGAGAAGTGAGTGCATTGAGAAGTTACTTCTAGTAGTTCAAGGAACTATTGAGGCAACATGATCCTTTAGCTACGCCACCACCATTGCTTCCTCTAGACTCAATTGATAATTTAGAAAAGATGAGAACTTCAGAACACTTGATGGATACTTGGATAAATAAGACTTTCAAAAGGGTGAATGTATTTATAAAATAACTGGTGAAGATATTTGAGAAGGCCGTAAGTATCCTTGAAAGAACTCAAGTACTGATGGCAGCTTATGATACTTTTGTTTACACTAGACACTATACCATGTCGGGATTGCAAGAAATGAAAAAACTACCCAAACAAACCTTGGCGAAGGGTGGAGTATTGAGAGATGGACAATCCCCCGATTTTCAGTAGTGGTGTAATTTGCTTCAAATGAGGAAGGTCATTTTTGAAGATATCAGCACTGGATGCACCCAAGTAGATGGAGCAATAAACTTATACATTACAAGATTGTAGAGGTAGCTGAGATTATTCTTGAGAAGGAGATGAATGAAGGAGTTAACATAGATGCCGATCAGCTAGCCGAAGGAGTGAAGATCATATTTTTTGGAATAGATGTGGACGATATGCACTCATTCATAGTACTTGCCAACAAGACTAGAGATTATGGGCTCGGATGGGAGACAACCTTTGCCTTTGCTTTAGAAGAAGTTAGTTACTTGGAAGAACAGTTGAGAAACTTGGTTGTCGCTCGAATAACTGAGATTGAATTCATGACATCTAGATTCAAAGTAATTTCAATAAAAGAAAAGGATAAGGGCTCAGTTACTGGTTCTTGCCAAAAATGGCTGGGTCCTGGTCTTGGTCCATGCCCGGCCCTGGTCCGAGCCTGGTCCAACTTGGGTCCCACCCGGGTCTTGCCCAGGCGGCTGGGTTCCCTGTCAAGCCCTGACTAAACAAACATTGGGGTAATCTTATTTGATCACATTGTTTAGTATATAAGGTTTCCTTGTTCAAGAGAGGATAGAATACGTAGTATTTTATTTTGTGTTTGAAGTGCATAAAAAACACATCAACATAATTGGCACTAGGAGAGCCTGAACAACTGAACTCCAGATCCTATCAATTCATATTTGCAGATGTTATCTTAGTTCTTTTTTCTCTACCCTCCGTGCTCAACAGAATTGGTGCTAGGAGGGCATGGAACATATGAACAATTGAACGTATGAACGCTGGAGCATATCAATTCAAGTGGTGAATCAGTGGAGAGTCATCAAGTGGAGGAATCATTTCAAGTCATATTTCATCCTCCTCTACGCTCAATGAAATTACCACAAGAAAGAAGGTAAGAATGTTGGATCATCAACCAGATTTGCATGTTTGTGTTCAAATCAACCGTAGGATGGAACAACAATGATCTTTTGAAAGCTAAATTTGAGATATGCTAGATCTCTTACATGTTGAAAAAATCCCCAAAAAAGTGAAAAATTCTCGAAAATCAACAAATCTGAAAAAAAAAAGAGTATTTCTCAATGGATGCATAACAATTTCATATTTCTTGTTATCAAATTAGCATTCAAGTCAATATTCTTCTGCTTTGGTGGAATTCAATAAACAACTTCATCCTAGAAGTTTGTTTGAATTTGTATCAATGAAGAAATGTAGAATTCGTAACACTAGTGGACATAATGAGTTGTGTTGTCTAACATTTTTGTCAATTTTTGTCAATGATGGAATTAGCATTACAACAGAAGATTTCCTTTGTGGAGACACATAAACCAGTGGTGCTTGCAAGGTTGGAATTAGAAGTCTTGAATGATGAAAGTGAATTCTTCATACAATTTAAGGAGATGATAAAGAAGTAATTAAGCATTGAGAAGGACTTGTGTGTGGAAGACATTTTGTTTCCTTGTTGGTGTAGAGTACACAATGTATCACACTCAAAATTCACATGCTCGTCATGCCAATTGAAGAGCACACGGTTATACTGAGAGGGGGGGGGTGAATCAGTATAACAACAAATTTCACCAACTTAAACTTTTTCAACTTCCATTACATGTATATAACTTATCTTATAAACATATTCATTAGTGATCAACATTCACATGTAATATAACAAAATAGAATACAAGATATATACGTGGAAACCCTTATGGGAGAAAACCACAGCAAAATAATGCTTTTATATAATTCTTCTATTACAATATTTGTAGGCACCAACCTACTAGAGGCACCAACCCCTAACTTTGTTTGTGAGCACCAACCCACTGGAAGCACCAACTCCCAAACCTGATTTCGTGAGCACCAACCCACTGGAAGCACCAACTCTCACTTCTAAATTTATGAGCACCAACCCACTCGAAGCACCAACTCCCCAATCCAGAATTAGTGAGCACCAACCCACTGGATATAAATCTGATTTTCCATCTTTTAATGTTGCTTCAACAATGGATGATGGACATTACAATCTTTCCAAATCTGCACATATACTTTCTTTCACATATATATATATATATATATATTTCTTTTCACTACTGTATATACTCTCTTCCACAAATCTGCATATATCTACTCCTCAATTCACATCTGCATATACATTTCCTTTAAATCTGTATACAAACTAGTGAAAATTATTTCTTAGAAATGCTTCATAAGCCTGTGATAGTCTTCTTTATACTTTTCATAAATTTGTTCATGCAGATCTTCATAAATCTGTTCATATATGCCTTCACAAATCTGCACTTTAATCTTGGTGTAGATGATAATCTTCAAGGCTTACACACAACTCTCTTGATAACCTCATTTATTCATGTCTGCTGTGATACGTTTCCTCTGCTTTATATTTCTTTACATCTGTTCTAATTGAACGGTTATCTTACTGTAGGCACAACACACCCTTTTTCAGAATTATGACTTTAGAATTATATTTTCATAATTCACATCTTCTTTTTTGCTTCTTATGTATGTGCAGTCTTTTTATTTTCTTCTACATCCACATCATAGTCTGAAAATAAATTCAGAATTATTAACTCTACGTACTCTTCTTCTTATTCATATAATTCAAACCTGTATTTTTCTTTTCAGAATAATAACCGCAGCACCCAACACTATACACACTCACTTACTCCTTTCATAAGTTTGTTCTCTATTTAATATCTTCTTTCTTGGAGTGAATGACTCTTTCGAAAGGAGTTGTCTTTTTGTTATAATAACAAATTTTATTAGTTCAAAATGAATCGCACCCTTTAAGCTTCCGTTGTTTCTCTTAGTTATAATAACTATTTGTTATATCATTAGGAACTTTCTTTTTAATGATTTTATCTTGGACGTCAAACATGGGAATCTGAAATAAATATTGATTTTCAAAACTTCTAATCCCATCGTAGTTTCTCTTATGAAATCCACATAGTCAACTACTATTAAAATCACTCTCATGGCTAAAACACTTCAACTTTCATTATTATTGGAGAGTCGAATATGTGCGCTATCTTCTAACATAGTCGCATCTTCTTTCATACTTCATTCTCAATAAAGTCGGCATGTAATGAAGTCGACTTTCTGCTGCTATCATAATCACTTCATGAATAATCACGATTCCACCTTTAATACGTATTCATCATATTGTGTTATTTTCTTGATACATATTGTATTATAGTAATTTTGTTCACTGCAAATATAAACTTATTATTATTCTGTTTGTCAATGTCGTGGTTAGTTCATATTCATTTCACAAGTAAACCGACTCTCTATTATCTAATCTTCATTGCACTATATTTGCCGACAGTACAAATCCCCGTCTCCTTTTTCTTTTACTTATCAGTTCTTGCCCAATTCTTCGATTTCTTCTCCCATAGTCCTTTCCGGTGTTCTTAATCTGATCACTGCATTATATAACATGAATCGCTGTCTTCAAATTGATTTAAAAGTGTTTTATTATAATCGATTCTTCCACATAATGATCGATAATTATGAATCGATCAGAACCACCGCTAAGTGAATCGATAATTATTTATAATCTTTTGAGTCTGTCAAAGATAATGAGCGCTGCGCCTTATAATTCGTATCAGCAATGAAAGCAAGGATCAGGTTTTTAATAAATCTCATAGACCCACGATAATCATTCACCATTGTTGACTCAGCTTTGTTATTTGCAGTGAAACCATAATCTGCCAGGAAATAAAATCAGAAGTATGATCTTCCATATGTTGTCTGTTCTCCTTTTTTTTAAAAATAATCTTTGCTCCCTTAATGTTCTTTGACCGCCTGATCATATGTTTTGTATGCTGAAGTCTGCAATTCTCTTAACAATCTCTATTCATGGTCATTTGCTTAATCGCTGAAGAATACTTTCTCCCTGTGATAACAAACCTCTATTCCCGGCTGGTGCACCAATGAAAGTGCTGCCTTAAGTAAAGAGAGTCTCTTAATGAGATCGTTGAAAATTTTGTCTGTACATGCTTCATATTATAATTGCATGTAATTCCTTTGTCTATACTTTCTTCCTTGTAAACAACTTGTAGCTTGTCTTATAACTCCTAATCGCTGAAATTCATCTCATAAGTGATTTCAACCACAAACAAGAGAATTGGGACGATGTGCCCACACGTAATGTCTTTTTCAGAGTCACCACAACACTGATATTTATCTTTCTCCATCGATTGCTACACCGCTGTCTTCCAAGGTTCAGTAGATGATCCTGTGTGTCTTTATATAGTTTAGACTCTCATTGCTGATCCTTTCTCTTTAATTAAATCACTGTACTCTTATGATGCTTTACTATTATTATATCATTAAATGCCTTCTGCATATTATCAATATGACTCTTAACATGGTAAGTAGATATCAATGACGAATACATGACATTAATGATAATATGGTCTTTGTACCTTTGACGATAGCATTTCCATTTGGATTGTGTATTAAGCTCTTTTATTTAAATCACAACTATCCAATTCCTTAACTAATCATCTTTGACATCAATGACAACATTTCCATCACCAATATGCCATCTATCAAGTCAAGCATCAATTGGGCTGGTTCAAACAATCAAGTATAGGCAATGGGGAATCATCACAGGAAGTGGATGATGACTTTTCATGCATCGCACCAAAGGAAGAATGTGTTAAAGTGGAAGATATCCAAAGGAATGAAACAATTGAGAATGAAGTGTACGTTGACAGTGAAGTCAAGAAAACAATGGAAGACCTTCAATCAAGCAAAATAGTGGAAAATGATAGTCAACGTTTGGAAATGTTGGAGCATTAAGATTAACAAAATGTTGTTGTTAGTGAAGAAAGTCATCAAGAACCCGAAATGGAGAACTTTATCAAAGGAATAAATAGTGTAAAAGATTGTCATGCTTCATCAATCGAGGAAGAAGTGATTCAAATCAATTGCAAGAAAAAGAAAGTGAATTCAATATATCTTAAGAGGAGGAAATCCTTGATAATATTGTATCTACACAACAAAAGGAAGATTTAGATGAAGACCATCAATTGTGAATTAGATTTCAAATGATATGAGGGAGTTTTCACATTTCATGACATTGATTCCTCACATTTTCTTGATTTCAATGATGCAAATATAAGCATAATCGATGAAGATGTTCATCCACGTGTTGTTAAAATGCAAGAAATGTTAAAGAACTTAGGAGAAATTGAACAAGATGATAAGCAAGTTGTTACAATGGAGGCCACGTATGAAGAGAAATTCGAATTGGCACTAAGTCTTTTACTAAAGATTCAAGAGGAACTAATAGGTGAAATGTTGGTGCAGGAGCACCCAAGAACATGAGGTCACTAGGAGAAAAGTGATGTTTTAAGTCATTTTGATCATTTTTATGATGTATTGATTCATGATGAATCCATTTGTAAAGACAAGATCAATTATTGTAATTATTTGCATAAAGTTGTTAAAAGTTGTTCTTTAGGTCCCAGTTTGGTCTATAAGGTCAAGACTGTTGAAATAACCCATGGAAGGGTAAAATCAACGTAAAATATCTCAAATAGTCTATAAGAGTTTTTACAATTTGGGGAGTCATTGGGAAAAAGTGTCAAAGTTGCAAGAAAATTGCAAAAGTGCAAAAATTGCACATAAAGTTGTAAAAGGAAAGATGACGGGTCATAAAGGTAGTTGGATGGTTTATAACTACCAAAGAGTCTATAAATATGTTGTATTGGTCGAACCAAATCATTATTGGAAGAATAGAGAAGGAGGATAAAGTTTTGGAACAAATTGGTGTGTTTAAAACTTGCATTTTGATTGGTGTTTTTGTGTTAAGTTGTTGTTTCCAGGCATTGTACGACCATGTATGGCCTGGAAACTCTGTATATTTATAATGGTTAGATAGTGGAATGAATCCTCTTTCTCATTCTTTTGGTTTGGTGCAGTTTAATGAATAAATGAATAAGTTATGAAAGTTTTGGTGAAAGTGGTTGTTTGCAGATTTGAGATTTCCTGTGAATAGTCATGTTGCAGCATTTGGTACGGACTCATTGGGAAGAATTATGACTTCAAAATAGATTCATTGGAAAGATATATGAATCACCTTTCATTTAATTTTGGTCTGAGTCATTTTTATGCACATTTGTGTAAGCATTGAAGATTTTGGTGAAAACTGTTTTTAAACTATCTTCAATGGAGTTGCAGACAAGGGTTTGTGATTATCTAATGATTTAACAATTTGAAAATTTAATGGCTTACATATTATGAAACTAGATCCATAAATATTTCATGTTCTATTAGTTTGGAATCATTTGGTTTTGTTTTGTGAAAGATATTTGATGCCCTAGACAGACTGGGCATGCACATGTCTTATTTGGGGACAGCAGAAATGGGTCTCGGTGAAAAGACCATAACTTTTAATATAACCGTTGGATTTGGCTAAATTTAGGATATGTTGTTTGTAAGAAAGCTATTCAGGTTCTGACTGAAGGGATTGAGTTTTTTATATCTAGTTAGATATTTATATACCTCTGTGTACAGGTCTATCCAAAGGGACAAGGTCGTACAAGGCCTGGAAACAACAACTTAACACAAAAACACCAATCAAAATGCAAGTTTTAACACACCAATTTGTTCCAAAACTTTATCCTCCTTCTCTATTCTTCCAATAATGATTTGGTTCGACCAATACAACATATTTATAGACTCTTTGGTAGTTATAAACCCATTTGATTTTGTTTTGTGAAAGATAGTTGATGCTCTAGCCGGACTGGGCATGCACATGTCTTATTTGGGGACAGCAGAAATGGGTCTCGATGAAAAGACCATAACTTTTAATATAACCGTTGGATTTGGCTAAATTTCGGATATGTTGTTTGTAAGAAAGCTATTCAGATTCTGACCGAAGGGATTGAGTTTTTTATATCTGGTTAGATATTTATATACCTCTGTGTACAGGTCTATCCAAAGGGACAGCAAGTTGGCAAATTTGATACCTAGATCAAGTTTGTGTTTTATTGATTGATTGATTGTTGGAGTATGATGGAATATGCCTCTAATGAATTTTTATAATGGTAAAAATATAGATGATCACAAACCCTTGTCTGCAACTCCATTGAAGATAGTTTAAAAACAATTTTCACCAAAATCTTCTAGACATTTCATAAAGTGCTATCTTTCTAGACGATGATTTAAGTGCTATCTTTCTAGACATTTCTTTCATAAAGATGCTGAAATCTGCTTACACTTGCAAAAATAAAATTAAAAGAAGAATGCCTTGTGTCCGTTGTGAATCCTCAATGAAGTATTAGTTTGATTTTGAGATGGCGAACAACTTGCATATATATGAGCACTTGGATTTTATTAGAATAATATTGTAATATTTCTATAATGATCATCTTAGTTAGTCCTTTTGTTTCTTTTAGAATGTTTCTTTTCGTGTTTCTATTCTCGATTGTTTCTGTTATGGAAAGATCCTCTTGTAATCTCTATATAAGGAGCCTTTGTCTCCTTTGTTTATACATCGAATAACATTCAATTATCATTTCATGGTTTCAAAGCAGAGGTTGTTCTAAGAATTTTTGGTGAACTTTTTTGTAATAAATTTTCGTGGCTGCTACTTGGAATTTATTTTTAGAAGTTTTTGAAAAGTTTTTTTATGAAAAATCATGGTTTTCTTGGAATTTTTTTCCAAAAGTTTTTGGTCGATTTTTTAATAAATTTCGATCGATTTTCTTTGGAGAAATCATAGAAAGTGTTTGAAAAATAGCGGGTTTGTGTGTAAAAAATGCGGGTTTTCTTTACTGTGAAAGTCGAGGGTTTAGTTTTTGTTGATCATGAAGAGTTAAGGTCGATTCATTTTTTGTGGAATCTTTGTCTGAAATCATGTTGGACTTTTGGCTCAAATCTACGTGGTTTTTTTTCCACAAATCACGTCTTTTTTTATTCTAAAATAGCATTGGTTTTCTTCTTTTCGAGATCATGACTTTGTTTACTATTTTTTGCATTATTTAAAAAAACAATGTGGGTTCTTCTCCTTTCTTTCGTGCGAAAACTCTATTTTTTGTTCGCACGCAATCGCTTAGTTGGTTTTTATTCGTGTCGGGATCTGTGATGACATCTTTCAATTCTTGCTCGATTTTTTGGATCCGTTCTTTCCTGCATGTGAGGGCTCATAACCTTGTGTTTGTGTTTGAAGTGCATATTTAGGATTATTCAGTGTTTTCTCTTCCATGCTTGGGAGATGTCTTGATTGTAGACTGTGATGTGGGTTTTTCTAGCATGTGCAACGCAAAGATAGGGTTTTCTGTTGTTTGGTGATTTTTTGCGTGATGGGTCTAAATTTTTTTCTGATTTTTTGACAAAATTGTGGTGTCTTTTTAAGTGCTAAATGATTGGTTTTATACCGCATGACAACGACGTTTATTACTAGTTTTTGTGGGTTTTTTGTTTTTCACAGCTAGGGTTTAGCACACAAAGATTTTCTATTTTTTGGCGATTGTTTGAACAAAAATCATGTGGGCTCTCTTTCTTTGCGACAACTGTGATGGTGTTTTTCTGTGTGACGGGTTTTTTATACCACACGAAGGGCTTCTGGCCATGTTTCTGTTGTAGTGCGAAGTCTGTTGTTATTTTTCTGCCACTTGAAGTTTGTTGTTCCTAGGGATTTGTGCCATTTGGGTTTGACTATTTTTCCACAAAATTGTGGTTTCTTACAACTTGTTTTGGGTCGCACCTAGGGTTGCTAGGGCGAATGATGTTCTTTTGTGAAAATTTTTGATGGTTTTTTTTCAAAATTGTGGGTGTTGCTTCTTTTGATGATTTTTTGGCAAAATCGTGTTCTTTTAGAACTATAAAGTTTTTTTGAGAAGTTGATCTTTGTTTTCGTGTCCTTGGATGCGGGAGGGATAGCTTTGTTACCCAACACCATGTTCGAAGGCAATGATGGTAAACTTGGTTATATAAGGGATGGTCTCAGTAGCAGTCTCTTGCCACATAACATTCAGAGGAGAAGGGGGCAGCCTTCTTTGCATTCATGGCCAAATGACTTTCGGATTTTGTCAAGACTTCTATAGGGTAGTTAGTAGGATGACCATTAAAGGAGGGTATTAAAATAATATTGTAATATTTTTTATAATGGTCATCTTAGTTAGTCGTTTAGTTTCTTTTAGAATGTTTCCTTTTGTGTTTCTATTCTTGATCGTTTCCGTTATAAAAAGATTATCTTGTAATATCTATATAAGGAGCTTTTGTCTCCTTTATTTATTCATCGAATAACATTCAATTATCATTTCAGATTTCAATCTTTTCATGCTTTAAACTACTTTTTGCTTTTTAGTTGACTGAGAATAGTGAAGTTGCTATAGAAGCATTTGGGATATATGAGCAATCTTGCATCAACCAAAAAATATATCTTTTAACATTTGTTTGTTTTGTAATTATTTTACTAGTTTTATGTCTTGTCCCCTTTTTTCTAAAGTATGGAGATAATTAAATAATTAATTTATGTTGTTGAAAAACAATAATTCTATATTAGAGACAACTTAATATTAATTTTTAATGAAGAAAATTACTTAAATAATTAAATAATGGAAAAGTAAAAATCTAAGTTGTCGGTACGGGTATAGGCAATTTTTAAAACTAAATAAATTTGATAGTATGATACTTCATCATTGATCAATGCCAAATGTCAAAAGGTAGTGATAAAGATAAATTTCAGAGTTACCCGGGGACGCGTCCCCGACCTGAAAACCCCTGTCCCCATCCCAGGGATGTTTTGGGGACTTGGGGACGGCCAGGGGACGTTTCCCCTTGTCCCCAAATTGCCCTGTTTTTTGAGGGGACGTCCCCGAAACGGGGGGATGCCTGCCCTAGCTCTAAGGGACGTTCGTACGTCCTGGGGATAGCTGGGGACGACTGGGACGCCCCCAATCCGTCCTGGGGACGACCAGACGTCCCCCATTCTAAGGCCCTTAAAAAATATTAAATTTTTTTAAAAAGTTGTATTTTTAATTTTTTATTTAAATTTTCTAATAGAGGCCCCTTATTAATTCAAATTGTTATTAAAAAAATAAAAAATAAAAGATAACATTAATTAAATTTTAAATTTATTAATTTAATTCATAATTTTGACAATGAAACCATAGTTGAACTACTCGCGACTCGGCTCGACTCGCCAAGCCCCTGAGAAAAAAACTCGACGAAAACTCGGGAAAAACTCGGAAAAACTCGGCGAAAAACTCGGCAATGTAAAAACACGCTTAATTTTAATAAAAAATGCATTTTTTTTGCAAAATTTAATGAGAAGATGCATCCAATGAGTCAATAAATGATAACACAAAAGAAACAAGCTGATTCTAGATATATTTGAGTGCAAAGTGTCTACAAAATCGCATCCTCATGAGAAATGCTGATGGCTGGAAGCAAAATAGTAAATAGTTTTTGTAAAACCAAAAGTAAATACAACTTCCTCTCCCCAGCTCTAGCTAAAACTACTTTCAAACTTTCATCATATTTGAAATTTCATCATTCATACTCATAGTTTCAAACTTTCAACTCAAAGTTGGGGTCAAGGGGCATCGCCGAAGGATCCTGAAATTTGACTAAGTCTGGAAAATTGAAGAATCCTCCAAAAACTAGATTTTGCATTATAACTCCTGGAGGTCCGAAACCACTCTCAAACATCCTGACAGTATATATGGAATATAACTTAAAGTATAAGAAAGAAGAAAGATATAAGGAAATGTCACTTATACTTAAATGTTATATTCCATATATGAATCCTAACGGACAGACCAAAAAACTCAGCGATTACTTGAGGGCATAGTGGGCTCTCAGGGTGGCCCTTCCAAGTGAGTTTCCCCCTTCTCAGCCCAAAACCATATAGAAAAACAAAAAATGCATGTATTTTTGGCCGTTTTTTGCTGTTATGCTAACCCAGGCGAGTTTTTCTTTAAAACTCGCCGAGTTTTTGACAAAAACTCGCCAAAAACTCGGCGAGTTTTTGTCACTCGCCGAGTTTTCGGCGAGTGTGCCATCTATGAATGAAACTATATGGCAACAGTGTAGCCTTTGGGCATTTTGACACGGAGATTAGAAAATCTCCAAACTTGGCGAGTCAATAGAAAAATAACACCCAATGCCTTTATTAAAGAATAAGTTTTTTTGGCCTCGCGGGGCACTGCCCCTCGACCTTGCCCTGCCCCTTGACCCCACCTTGGGGGCGCTGCCCCCAAACCCCCGTTGAAAAATATGGGGGGAAACTGCGTCAATAGAAGTAGGGAAAATTTAACCTCTGAGTCTATTGATATGCATATTGACAATGTGAATGAATTGAAATTCTGATTTATGAATGCATAATTGCATATTGTCTATTGAGTATTAACAATGTTGTATGTTCAGAATTTACATTCTAAAATGTTTTCAACTTTGCATAGTATCATACACATGCTATATCCATGTTTTATTGTTTTCATATGAATATAATGTATGTATGCATGCTTTATCCATGTTTTCATATGAACATTTAGAATTTTGAAATTTTCCTATATATTTTAAATTTTTCCTATATTTTATATAGCCGTCCCCTTTGCCATCCCTCACCGTCCCCAAATTTGGCAAAAAATTTGCCGTCCCGGAAACACGTCCCGCCATCCCCTGCCGTCCCCGTCCTGGAAACTCGAGGTAACTTTGATAAATATTAAATGCCAATTGATAGTTAAATAGTTAATATTTATCTTTATCAATTGGCATTTAATAGTGATAATTTTAGTTGTCAAAGTTCTTGATTTTGGTTTCCACTCCCAGATCCCCTCATTGTAATCAAATTTCTTATATAATAAGAGTTCCCACTAACTAGTGGGGGTTTGGGAGTTGAGATCCTAATGGGTTTGAAGGGCAACAATGGTAAGTTGCACAAGGAGTTAGATGTGAGAAAAACCCAATGATAGAAGGGGTGCATTTTAAAGTTTTTGGATTGAAGAGAAAAGGAGAAAAGACAGAGGGAAGAGAGCAGAATGATCTTAGTATTGGGTGAAATCATGCTTTTAGGGGCATTTTAGGGTTTTAAGATGCAAAAAAAGGTAAAAAAATGTGTTTTTTGATACTTTTTGGCACTCAGTGCCTTTGGTAGCCTGGTACCTACCTTGGGTGTACCTAGATGTCTAGGTACATACCTAGGTATACCCCTGAGTGAACCCATACCTAGACGTACTCGGTACAGGTGTGGGATGACTTAAGGGCTTACCATGTAACATAGGTAAAAATTAAAAAACAATTTATATTTAATTAATTATTTAAAAAGGTGTTTTAACATTTAAGTGTTGCTAGACCCATGGTGCAAAAATGTGTTTGAAAAGGACACTTAATTTTAAATTTAATAATTTTGAGGAAAATTTATTTTAAAAAACAATATTTTTTTATTTCCTTAAAATTTTTCTAAATATGAGGATTGTTTTGGAAAAGAGTTGTGTGTTCTTCTCTTCTTGAGGATGAAAACCCTCTGGATTTGTGAAATGTCGAGGATGAAAACCTCCGAGTTTTTAGTGCAGTTCCATATAGGGATTGATAGTGTGATTCAATCTGATCTTGGTTTCTGTGCTACAGTTTTGGGTGTGAAATTTTTAGTTACTTCCAATTTTTTCAGTGTTTTTTCTAGTTAGGCTCAGTTTTTGGGTTTATAAAATAACATTTTTTTTATTTCAGTGTTTGGTGAGTTTATTCAGCTTGCTGGCTGCACATTGTGCGTGAAATAGCTTTCCCAAAATCTTTGCATGCTAGCTGTACAGCCTGTGCCACTATTTAGTCTTGGAAGCCCAAGAATCAGTAAAAAACAATAGGGAATTTAATTGTGTATTTTTTCTTGTTACAGGCCATACTCCTACAGACTGTACCTTCTTTGGTAGTCTGTACATGGTAGCTCAATTTGTAAGATGTTGCTGTGGGTGAATATTATAGCATGAATCTTTTAAGTTACAAATATTGATTACAGATTTTAAGGATGCTAGTTCAATCTGCAAGCCATACTTCTATTCTGGGCTGTACCTGTACTATTCATCCTAGACAACATCATTATTAATGAAGTTGTACCTGTCATTGATAATTTTGTCTTTTTAAAAAAAAATCTGGGTGCTAGTATTGATGCAGATATCTCCTATTGCAGAGCGTATTTTTAATGAAATGAATCATTGTTTAATTCAGTAACTTATCGGAGACCATACCGTTTGGTTTTGGTCATAGTTTTTCCTGATCTCGGTGCAGCATTTGTCTTCTACTAATGGTTATCACCTGATTTAGATTGTATCAGCATGTTTGTTCATTGAGCTGGGTGTTGTTTACTCAATTTGTGTAATTTTTGAAGAGGGGTCTGGCTTTTTTAATTGCTGCAGTCCATATTGACTAATTATTTCATTCACATCAACCCCATTTTTATCAGTCAATGTGGCACTGGGGCTTTAGTAGCAACAACTGACACTTATGGCTTGATATCACTATTCCTGGTCCTACTATATCTGAGATTTCAAAGCGGCAATCACTTCCTCATTAATTTATGAACAGTTTCATATTATACTCAATTCCTCCTCCACCTCAAACTCTACTCAATTTTCTGGTTTGGTAATATTTATATTTTTAGTTTTTAGGCTTTCTTATTTTTGATATAGTTCAGGCTAAAAGAATTTTCATACTTTAGATTTGTTGCTGTTGATTTGAGTTGTAATGTTGTTAGCCAAAGTTCAAAACTCATCTTTTCAAATATTTCAAATTGGATGGTTCACTGCAAGATCATGGTCAGTTTGCTGCTGAATCCCAATATTCCATTGTAATAGATTCTGGTTAGTTTAATCCACTGGATCTTATCTTAACTTTCAGTACATATTTTGCTTTGCAAGGTGTATCAAAATTAGGTGAATTAGTTTTCCATTTTGGTGTGAATAGAGTTCTACTTGCATTCAACTATTTTGACTCAATCAGAATTTATATTCACTATTAGCCAATTTGGCTTGATTGATTCTATGATTTTCTCATATTGTAAATTGGATGGTTAGCTGCCAATGTCTTTCATATAATTCCATTATCACATTTGCGAGGTATGTTGTAATAATGCGAGTCAAGTTTGGGACACTGCATATCACTGCATTCATGTTTTCACAAGTTTAGGATTTCATATCTTTAATCATTGGGACAGTGGGACCATTAGAAGCACCACAAAACACCACAATTTGACTATAATCAATTGTGGTTGGAATCATTGACTATATCATGTATCTAGAATGTTCCATTTGATTTTGCTGCACTCTTGATCACGACATGTAGCTAATATGGGGTTGTGTATTGTATAATGGTAAGTTGTTTGAATGGTGTGGCAAGCATTTAAGATTTGCGACAATGCCTACAATTACTTCATAATAGGTCTTAGCATGAGTTATATATGGAATTGCATTAAATTTGGGGGCTCTTAATTCATCGGGATTGTAATAAGACACTACATGCTTTACAAGTATGATGCATCAAATTCCAAGGTGGACTGTTGAGAGAAATCTCTAATTTGTGGCCAATGATTCTTATCACATTACTCTATGAGCATGGATCATGTACCCAACCACCACACACTATTTTACATCTCCTATATATATAGAAGTCTAATATGATTTGAAGATGGATAAAATACAAAAAACAGAAATGAAGATAAGCAGGATTAGAACTTGAAAATTAGGCGAAACAGATTAACACATCAAGGAAGATCATATTGATCAAATGTGTAAGTGTTGTGACCTTTTCACACATCGCCCCATTGCAAACGGGGACCCCCTCTTTTCCTGCCTTTTGCGTTGGTTAGTTTAGGGTTTTGGCAGCTTAGTGGGCAATTTTGAGTTTCTCGTGCTCGAGTCTCAGAATTTTGATCATGCCTATTGTCATTTAGGTTTTTTTGAAGTTATAAGATCAAGCACGTAAAGTTGAGATTTTAAATGATCCTAATTTTGTCTAAGTGTAGACCTTTTGAGCGTTAACGTGTTTTTGAACGTCCATGTCAGTGATTTTAAAGTGCTAAGGTGTTTCAAAACCTTTTGGAATTGTTTTCTCTATCCTAGGAAGTTATTCAAGTTGATTTTGCACTTTATCCCAATAGGTTTCCTTATTTTTTCGTTCAATTTTTTGGTAAATTTGCCTAAGTCCAGATGATTTTTATTGAGTTTTGAAGTTTCCTAGTGATTTTGAGTAGAAAAATCATCATTTTCTGGATGAAAATCCATATTCTAAGGGTTAAAAAGTCAAAATTCCACACTAGAGGTGCTTTTCCCCTCATATTCCTGACTACCCATGATTTTCCCCCACTCAAAATCCAGACTAGACATGGATTTCCCTTGGAATCTAGACTTTGAAGAACACAAGATATCACTGAGAGGGGGGTGAATCAGTAATTATAAACAATTTCAAATAGTGTGTGCAACTGGTAGAATAATAAAAACACTAACAAGCAATCACACACAAAAGCTCATCACATAACACTAGATATACAAGGAAAACACAATGTGGGGAAAACCTTGGTGGGAAATGTTGCTAGAGATCTACTACTCCAATCCAGCCTCACAATGAAATAACAGTTTTACAATGTTTAGGGCACCAACCCAAGGAGCACCAACCCCTAACAATTTATGGGCACCTACCCAAAGGAGCACCAACCCTTGCACTAAGTACTCACTCAGTGAAATATGATGAGATATAAAATCAATACAATGATGAGCACCTTGTTACAAATGAGTTTTGTAACTGCTGCAAACAATTCTCTCTGTCGGTTGAACTCTTTTTTGTCACACTATTTCTTCTCTACCGGATCTCAGTTCTCTTTGTCTGAATCCTTTTACGACTTAGCTTCTGCCTTGCCGAATCTCCTCTCACACTCACTCTGCTCTCCTTCACTCTCTGCTGCTACCTTATCGGTTCAGTCTCTACTGGTTTGATAGACTGTTATGCTCTATAACAGTTTACTGGTTACCTTAACCCTTGCCGGTTACACCTTCCTTACCGGTTCTTCTTCCAACACTCAGTCGCTTCAATATTTCTCTTTTTGCATTCAGACTGATGAACTCTTGTGCAGCTTAATCACACTTCCATCATCAAACAACCTAAGTCTTGGATCTGCACATTTATACACATGTTTTCCCACTGAAACGGAAATTCAAACTTTACATGCCTAGGGTTTTCTTCACTGACCACGATCCGTATCGAATCAAATCAGATCACATTTCTTGGATTGACAATCTGCAACAAATCAAACATCACTGCCATTCTTGATCCTTCCAACACACGTTTACTATATTTAGCAAACAGAACGCTGTTCATCGACCTTGATTTTGTCAATCCAGCTGTTTCCTTTCAATCTTACTCGAGCCGTAATCCTCTGCAATCGATCCGTGATTTTTCGCAGTCGACATTTAATATCGACCTAATCGGCAACTACCTCGCCATTACACAATTCACCTACCATTGCATGTTTGCCACCTAGAATCCATGTTTTATCTCTGTTGGCATCCGATTCACTTGATCGTGTCGGTTCAAACTTGGTTACCGACCAAACATACTACCGGTATACACTAACCGGTTAACATTCATATCATGCACTTCTCTGTTCTGTTGGTTAGGACATGCTATCTCGGACCGCACTTGCCAAACCATGAACCACAGTTAGGGGTCTTCATCATTTACCGGTGGCAGTCTTCAACCTTGCCATCAACATTTATGCTACATCTCCATCTGGTGGGAATCCTTCAACTTGTCTCTTTGCTTGCTTACCGGTTGACATACTTACCGGTTGGCATCAACATGTCAACAATCTTCAATACTCCTGCTTGCATACTGGTAACATCAACTTGTATACCGGTTGACATCAATGACAACACAATGCCAACAATCTCCCCAACAATCTCCAACTTGCGTACCGGTTGACAACCCATACGGGTTGACATCAATGACAACACAATGCCAACAATGGCTTGCCCCATTTTTCCACCATTGAGAATCCATGCTAGGGTTGATTTTCCCCAGGATGCTTTAATTTTGACTAAGTGTTGGGATTTTGTCTTGACTACCTTCGTTTTTCCATTGGGAGTATGGATAAGGTCGCGGATGATGTTTGTGATGATTCCATACCTAGATCGATTTTCCACCAGGACCTTTTGTGACGAGATTTTGTGGATTTTTATGTGCATCTTTTTTCCAAACCCTAGACGATTTTCCACTGAGAGTGATGTTGATGATTTTACCTCTGGATGAATGTCTAGACTAGGGTCGATTTTTCCCCAGGGGTATTTTGGTGCCAAATGATGAAGTTTTAATTGGAATTTTCATTCCATACGCAAATCACTTTTCCCCTAGACCCATTTTTGTGCAAGTTGATGAATTTTTGATAGGGATTTTTATCCCTACTTGGATCGATTTTCCCTTAAGGGGATGTTTTAATGATTTTTAATGGGATTTTTATCCCAAGTTAAATTGATTTTCCCCCCATTGGTCATTTTTTATTTAAATTTGGAAATATTTTTAATAAATGAGCTCCATTTAATTGTTTTTTTAATGAAAAGCAATGATTATTTAAAAATAAAAAAACAATTAATAAATGATTTGCAATGAGCATTAAATGATTTTTACCTTCTAGAAGCAAATCGATTTTTGCCAGGCAAGTATAAGAACAAGTTTTTATCCCACATTGCTTGTGTGGTGAAAGTTGATGGTGAAAGCAAGTTTGAAAGGAGAGATCCCAGCATTATTTTATTACTATAAAGTGTGATTGCAAAGGGCAATTTTTTTCCTCCAGTTGACGATTTTTTTGGTGAAGTGTCAAAATGACACATTGGGTTGAAGGTTGATTTTATTGTTATTTTTCTTCATTTCCTGCCCAAAATGATTTTTATTGGCTGCCATTGGAGGGTGAAGTTGCAGATTTTCAGACAAGCGATTTTTGGTGAAGATGGCGCCATTCTTGGAAAGAGGGCGATTTTATGTTTGAAGGGTTTTCACCTCCATTTTTGGTGATTCCCTTCACCATTTGTGCCGCCATTGTTGTAGCTTGCTGATATTTTGTTCCCAGACCTGAAGCACATCATTTTTTAGACTTGTATGACTCCATAGCTGGCTGGAAAATTGATTTTCAGACCTACATTGTGTTCCCAACCCATTTGTCCCTTAGACGATTTTGTCTAAAGGGCAGATTGGAGTGATTTTCAGTCAATTTTCAGACCATTTGAAGGGTGTTGCAGGTCTGAAAACATCATTGGTTGGCAGCTGTCCTTAGAGAACTTCATTTCTAGCCACCTACCCACTTAGGCGATTTTGTTTGCAGCTCATTCCCTTGCCATTTTTTAATCATTTTCACTACTTTGCAAGGTGCTAGTTGTCTTCGGATTTGTTGGCAGCCATTGTTGACTTCGGAAGGTGTCTTTAGACTTAGTTTTGTGTAAAAACACAACCTTTCACACCTTTCCTTAGTCATTGTTGATCAGGTATACTCCTTTGCACTCTAATTTGAACATAATTTCTGAGTATAAGGAGGTGTTTTCAGACTTTGGTCTGAAAATTATTGATTTTAATGAACTTAATGACGGTTTTATACCCTAACCTTCTCACATTTTTGAATTCAATTGTTGAAATCTATTGAGAATGTGGATTATTTTCCTGATTTCCATACCCAAATTAGTCTAAATCATTAGGAAATCAGAATATTTGTCAGGAATATTTTCCTTAGTTCTAACTTCTAGCTTCATACAGGTGCAATGATGAAGTCCGGACTCAAGGAAAGAAGAGAACAACAAAAGATAGTTGAGACTGGATTCTTTCCAAAATCCAAGATGTCATCCAGATGGAAGGAGATTACAGACACGGACATGCATTTCCTAAACATGAACCAGATGCGACAACGTATGTTCGGAATTGGAAGCCAGATTCCTTCCCCAGCCTATGTGAACATTATGAAGAGTGGCATTTATCAGGCCATTGGATTTTCACAATCCATATAGTGCAGTGAGCTTATTTTGGAGTGTGCACGATGTTATGATCCTCGCTCCCGAATGATCAAGACTCCTAAGGGTGCCATCATTGCCTACCTTGTTGAGGATGCGATTGCTAAGGTGTTTGGATTTCTACGAGGAGAAGACATGAAAGATATAACTAAGGATGAATATGAAGACCGATACAAAAAGAAGATGGATGCGTGCAAGACCATAGTAAACAAGGAGTGGATGATCGAGCCTAAGCCTCATCATTCCAAGGCTCCCAAAACACTCATGTGCACAGACTTTAAAGAGGAATATAGTGATTTAGTATTCCTGCTTAACTGAGTGATGGGGATGTCGCAGGGTGCAATATATGATGGATGGATGTTCTATTTCATCTAGGATTGTCTAAAAGGAACAGTGATAAATTGGTCTAGAATCATAAGTTACAATCTGGACTTTCAGTTGACGAATGTGGAGCGGTCTAGGTCATTCGCCATGACTTCCTATTTGGTGTACCTGCTTGCACGATTTGTTACATACAAGGGATTAATATGCAGAGGTGAAGTTGGGAATGGACAATGACAATTCAGGAGTTATGAATGTTATCCACAACTGAACATGTAACGAATTAAAGATTATAGGAGAGTGAATGATGTATTCACAATGTACATAAGGCGAATGTTGCAAGGTGGAGTCCACAGGAGGTTTTCCAAGGAGGCAATGGAGCTGATAGAGGAATATGGATTGTGGTATATATAGTTTCCCACATTCACATACCTTAGGATTCATGGATTTCAATCCGAACCCTACAGGCTTCCTAGGTATCCTTCCGACAGAGTGATCTTGTTGGAAGTGGTGAGACAACTTTTGGAGTTTGATTCTATCCAGAAGGAAAAGCACAAAATGAGCATGCCATTTCCTATTTTAGTTGGGAAGACATTGGAGGTTTGCCAGTCCGCCTTAGCAGCTAGCACAACAAGTGAGGAACTTGCATTCTATCGATTTGCAACATATAAGAGAAGAGAAAGGTTTGATCCAGATAATAAAGTTGGAAGGATCAGGGGAGAAAAGTTCATCCACAAGGTAGACATAAAATATTATTGGGCCAACCTGATGGACGAGCAGGTAGTAAAGAGAAGAATGTGGTCCAAGATGTCAGTGGATTTCATAAGTGTGGACTTTTCATCATTCCTGACCAAGTATTAGATGACAGGGATCATACGCATTCACAATATGAAAATGAAATTAAGAAGGCAACTCTATTGCCTAATTGGTCAGAATTAGCAGAAATAGATTTGAATATATTGATGAGAGAGGTCTTGAGTTTCTCTTGAGCATGGGTGGATATTCAGATGAACAAATTAGTTGATATGGGTGTCACCTTCACTTATGAAAAGATGAAACAAGAGGAATCTGCTTCCGAAGACGATCTGAGAACTATCAATGATATCAAAATCTATCTGGATGAGGAGAGTCAAGCTCCTAAGAGAAGGAAGGACACTCCAGGAGAAGTCAAGGCTAGAGGGAAGAAGATTCAAGAGGTCAAGAAGAAGAAACAAAAGACTACCATTCCTTTGCCTATTATTCCTTCAATTATTCCTTCGCCACCCCTTAGTGTCTCATCAATTAAGGAAATTGAAATGCCACAACAAAACAAGGGAACTGAGCAATGTTCCAACACAATGATACTACCAGAGAATATTCAGGATTTACATGCCACATCGACATCTGCTCTACCTAATGAGGATGATGATCAGCTGGGATCCCCTACCGTCCTTTTGGAGATTAGTTTGGGAAAGAATGTATATGATTTGACCAGGAATAATCCTAATGATGATGATGATGTTATCTCGGCATTGAGAGAGCTTGATTGAGATATGTGTCTCGATGATGGTATGGAGATGGCCGCTATTCCTGATTGGCTGATGAAGAGTATGGAGAAAAGTAAGAAAATGATAGAGGCACAGCCTATTGATGACATTGATGACTACTTAGCTAGGAGCAATAAGGAGCCTGCGCCTAATAGAGCTGAGATTTTGTCACACATAGCTAGAGATGAGATAGGAATGCAAATTGCGTAGGTGGTTGTTCCTATTGGAGGTGTGATGACCGACATTGCTACTCCTTGTTGTGACCATTTCACACATCGCCCCATCGCAAATGGGGACCCCCTCTTTTTTGCTTGTTTTTCGTTCGTTTTCGCTTTCGTTTTTAGGATTTTGTTAGTCAGTTAGTTGTCTGGATTTAGGGTCAACCCCTAGGGTTTTTATTTTTGTCTTTTCAGGCCAAAATCCAGTCGTTTTTGAGAGCTTTCGAGCTTCCTTTTCTAGGATGCTAATTTTGAATGCAATAAATTCGCCAGAATGGTTTAATGTTCAATTGGAATGTTGATGCAGAGCTTAAATTTGTCTAAGTGTTGAAAGTGAAATGTGTATTTTTGTCTGATTGAATATTTTTGACCAAATTTTGACCTTTATGATTTTTGATCCTAGGCATTTGAAATGATTCGTTTTCGCCTTGTGAAGTGTTTAAATGTGAAAAATCATGTTATTTTGGCCTGTAGGAGCAAATTCACTCTTGTCCCTCAGTGAAGGACGGGAGCTCGTTTTCAAATATCTCACTATTCCTGCAGAGTTCAGATGAATTACGAATTGTAAGTGATGGAGAAAGGCGAGATCTTTCCATTGAATATAAATTGAAGATTTTCATGAACACAGAAATGCCTCCAGGAGGAAAATCGCTCCTGTCCCTCAGTGAAGGACCGGAGCTACAAATCAAATTTTGCCTTGTCCTTGCGAGATTTCGACGACTTGATGATTTGAAGGGGTCCAAAGGGAGATGCTTTACCAGATGAATATAATTTGAGATGCAAACACGAAGGAGAATGGTCCAGAATGCAAAGTTCGCTCCTGTCCCTCAGGAAGGGACCAGAGCGAAGTACCTTATAGCTCCTGTCCCTCTCCCAGGGACCAGAGCGATGTCCTTCATTGGGCAAAATCCAGGCAAAAATCAAGACAAGTTTACGTTCAAAGGCAAGGAAGAGTGTGAGATGAACTCATTGAATACAAATTGAAGATTTTAAAACGTCTGCAAGGGTCCCAAAAGGCCTAGTTCGCTCCTGTCCCTCAGGAAGGGACCAGAGCGATTTTTGTTATAATTGATTTTCTTGCCAAGTTGCAGACGATATCAAGGCATGGATGAATGGGGTAGAGCATGACGAGTCCGTTGAATATAAATTTGGGACCTGACAAAGTGGAATGAAGGCCACAAGGGATGGATCGCTCCTGTCCCTCTCCAAGGGACCAGGGCGATACAGTGGTTCAAGGCCATTCCTCCAAGTTCAAGACCTTCTAAGACAAGGAACGAGGGTGGCAAGGGCATTTCAAGACATCTTCATCGAGCACAAGCACTTAAAGGTCATCACAATGAAGAGATTTACACTCTAAGACCCAGATCGCTCCTGTCCCTCAGGAAGGGACCAGAGCGATATCTCTATAATGGCGTAAATTTCAAAAGGCAAACAAGTTTCGAGCAACCAAGAGGGCCGAAAGGACATCATTTCACGTAATGAAGATGATTGCAAGTTGGTAAAAACAAGAACAAGCACATAATGATGAACTTCGCTCCTGTCCCTCAGGAAGGGACCAGAGCGATGTTGGATATATTGGCCACTTCATGCAAGATTTACGTAAGGTCAAAGTTTTGCGAGATTGTAGAAGGTCCATGGCATGATTAGAGGGTGATACAAAAGGATTTTGAATGTAAAATGATCATCAAATTAAACATAGAGACCATATCGCTCCTGCCCCTCTCCAAGGGACCAGGGCGATTTGCTTTGGATTCTTCGTTTTGCTCCAAGTTCATGCCAAGTCAAAGCTTCGCAAGGTTATGCAAGGTTCAAGGTGTTTTTTGAAGATCACATGTAAGAGTTTTGAACGTCCAAACGTTGCTAATCAAGTTAAAGAGCTCATATCGCTCCTATCCTTTGGACAAGGACCAAGGCGATCCCATCAAAAACACTCATATTCCTTCAAAGTCAAGGCAAGGCGAGGATGGACAAGGTGAGGGACGGCGTTTGGAAGACATCACAACGAAGATTGAAGTTAAAAGTTGCCAAGATTAGAGAGAAAGACATGGATCGCTCCTGTCCCTCTCCAAGGGACAAGGGCGATGATCCCTCTAAACGTCCAAACACCTCATACAAACAAGTTGAACAAGCGTAGAAGGAACAAGCAATGAAGTTATTCGCCCTACAATGAAAGTTCGAGGATCAAAGATGCATATTGAACGTGAAAACATGGAGATCGCTCCTGTCCTTTGGACAAGGACCAGGGCGATGAACATCCAAAGGCACTTAAGCACACATGCAAGACGATCTAACTCAAAGGACCCATCAAAATGATCGATATTGAACATGGAAAGGAAGGAGATGAACGTTGAAGTTGCAAGAATCAAGACAAAAATCATGAATCGCTCCTGTCCCTCTCCAAGGGACCAGGGCGATGAGGTACGTCCCTTTCATTTTCATAATTTTGGCGCCAAATAAACATTTCAAATTTTCCTTAAATGCTAAGTTCGATAAAATTGAAAATCCTATTTAAATTAGCATTTAATATGGCGTTGATCATTTATTAATTATTTTGCCTTTATTAAAAAATCGAAATTTATAAATTAAAAACGAAAGGCATTTAATTAATTATTAATTAATCTATAAAAAATCGAATTGGAGCGCTTTGGCATGTAGGTCGGCCTTGTTATTTAATTAAAAATCATTTAAAAATCGTTCAAAATTGCTATATTTTATCAAGTCGGCCTAAGGGATGAATTGAGGTGCAAGCGCTATATATAGGGGGGTGAAAACTATTATTTTCACATCATTATTTTTATCCCTCTACATGCGAATTAAGGAGAAAGAAGATAGTGCGAAGTGTGCTTGAAGGGGTGCGAATTCCATTCAAACCAAAGGTGGCGCTAATACATCAAAGGTGGTGCGATACTTCATTTGAGCGAATTTGCCAAGAGTTGAAGACCACATCAAAGGCGAACTTGAAGATCACGTTGAAGACAAAGGTGGCGAAGTTGATCTTTTGAGGAGATAACATTGAAGATCATTTATACCTCAATTTTGCCTAGGCGAATTTTGTCTTTTTGCATTCTAGAGTTAGCTCTCTTTTGAGGTATGGCGATTTGATTTTATTGCTTTTATTCATTCATCGTCATTTTTTAAATTTTGAAGTTTTGAATTTTGATTCTCTTAGCTCAATCGTTGTTTTTTAGGAAATGATAACTCTAGAGACTTATCATGACGTTTCCTAAAAACTTCTCTCTCTAATCTATGTTATTTATTGCAAAATCAAGTTCTTATAATGAAATGGTGTGTAGGTATGGCGACTCCGAAGGCGGGAGCATCCACCAGCCGTTCAGCTCTCATGAAAGAAGATCAGAAGACCGAAGAAGTGGAGACCAAGATCGTGTCGAAGTGGAGCAACATTGGAGATACAGACTTGGGGAACTTTAGCACGAAGAAGTTTCGAGAGGTCCCTTACATTGGCAAGCCATCACCTGTCGCCCGGAGAATAATAGAGAGTGGCATCATCAAGGCGGCCGGTTTTCCTCCAGCTATTCAGTGCCACGAGTTGATGATCGAGTGTGCCCGTCACTACAATCCACAGTCCAGGACAATTGTGTCCAATGAGGGAAACACTTTGGCGTACCTTTCAGAGGAAGCTATAAGTGAAGCTTTCCATCTTCCAGAGCACAGGGACATGATATACAAGAGCATTGAAGGAGCCAGATCAGTGTACGATGATGATCCAGATGCTTGCTTAAGCATAATCGCACGGCAGAAGATCACATCAAGATGTTCGAGGACCTTCTTCGTAACAGACAGATTGAATATGGAGATGTGGCATGTAGGCTTTTTCCCTACTCATTGGGAGAAGAGGCATACTTTTGGTTTATTCACTTGCCTACAGGGTCCATCAGGACTTGGGACGCGATGAAAGATGCATTCATTGCTAAATTTGGCATCCCAACTACACCAGCAGAGTTATATAGACAATTTGTTGAGGTTCGAAGGAGAGAGCATGAACCTATTACTTCCTTCAACAACAGATTTCACCGCGCGTACACAATGCTGCGTCCTCCTTATCTTATTGCAGATCCGAGGGAGATTTACTATGGAGCCTTAGATCATCTCACAGCTATGTTCGTAAGGACGCATCCGACCCCGAATGATCTAAATGCGGCCTATGCTAAGGCCATTGAAGTGAGTAAGCACATGGGTCAAAATATCACTGGACCACTACTACATATGGGACCTGTCGCAGCACCGAACCAGATGCAGGCAGTTGGCACGGCCTTAGCCAACCAAACTCCAGTCTTGAATCCAATCCCGCAAGCAACCTATCCAAGCGTACAACCGGCAAATCAGTTGGTCCTTCACCTAGGAGCTCCAATTTCTCAAGCTCCACCTGCGCAACCTGTGTACCTGCAAAATGCCACAAATTCGTCAAGGACACAAGAAGAAAAGGATGAAATGAAAGAGTTGATCGAACAAGTCAAGAAATTATCAACTGAGGTCACTCACTTGAGGAATCAGAATAATCAACTCCAAAGTATGCAAAGGATCAATCACAATCAAAATTTCCAAGGAAACAATAATCAAGGATTTAGAAATAATTATCAAGGGAATAACAATCCAGGCTTCCAGAGAAGACCATGGAATACAGCTCCAAACAATGGAAATGTGGTGACGCCTCTAGACAATCCACCAAATGCGCAAAGTCAAGAGAACCCCTCTTCAAGCAAAGTGTTTTTAGCCGAAGCAGCCTTGTCCAGTTGGTGCAGACTCCACAACACGAACCAACATTCCGAGTTGCAGTGTCCTGAATTCAAAATTGCAGCCGACATTTTCCAACAAGAGATGCGTACCACTAATCCACCTGAAAATCCTCCCACCACAGGGTACAAAATTGTTCCAACCACGCAGTATGGTCAAGCCATGATCGTTGAAACCTGCAGATATTCACAAGAAGAAATTAGTCAAGTACAAAATGGGAGATTTCCTCCAGAGTCAGCCAATGGACCGATGGTACCACCAGGATCTCAGTTTCCGCCAGCGTCTGCAAATGGACCTGTAGAAGATTCAGAATACTATTTTCCACCATTAAACGACAGTGTCCTAGTAGAAGGAATAAAAGAAGTGTTTCATCAATCATCAGGAGGAGTGAACCAAAGAGTATATCACAGGAATCAGAGGAATCCTGAACCGTTAACAACGTCGATTCCTCCAAATAATTTCTCAACTCCCCCGGATCCCCAAGCTAGCAATGTTCCAGAATATCCACAGAACACCCAAGAATATAGACAAAGGAATATTTCACCTCCCGCGGGAAATGAAATGAAAAGATTGGCCGCCTTGGTGTTAGATGAACTCAAGAAAGTTAAGGTAAGTCTACCACTCTATGAGTTGCTCAAAGTGTCAGAAATTAAAGAGGCAGTGATCAATAGTTTGAGTGAACCTAGTACAACAAGGTCAAATGTTCAAGCCACTATCAATGTGACCCAAGAGGAAGGCGATTCCCAAGGACAATCCGAACAAAATGAATGCATGGTTCAAACTATAACCTTCCCAGCTAAAAAGGAAGATATGTTGGAAGGAAAAGTATTACTCAAAAGGGGCGAGACTAAGAAAGCTCAGCCTACAGTCAAAGAGAACCTCACCACTAACTTGGTTCTTCCCGAAAAGGAAGTCGCAATCAAGAAAGATGTAGTTAAGAAAGGAAAATCTACAAGCAAAGCCAGTCACTCAAAAGAAGAGAGTCCAGCAAAAGATGATCATTCAAAGATTAATCAAGTCAAACATCAAGAATCAAGTGAGGAAACCTCAGTGCCTTCTCAAGGAAAGGATGAACCAGCACCGTTCTTGCTATCAGTCAGGATATTTGGAAAGCTATTACACAATTGCCTTTATGATTCCGGAGCCTCAAGCAATGTGATGCCCCTGGTCGTTTGTCAAAGACTTGGAATAACTCCTGCACCTACCAAGAGGAAGGTCACTCAGCTTGACAAGATAGAAGTTCCAGTCATGGGAGAATTGAACAACATTCACATGCAATTGGCCGCGGATCCAAGAGTCCAGAATTTCATAGATATATCAGTAGTGGATATTCCAGATTCATATGGAATGCTCCTGAGTCGAGATTGGTCCCGAAAATTGAATGGATATGTATCGACCGATTTCGCACACATGTGGCTACCATGGAGAGGAGTCCCGAACCAGATCAAGATTGATAGCACCCCAAGGTTGAGGTTGATGATAACTGAATATGGGGAAGACAATGAAGTCCTATTTTTAGAGTCCGACCTAGGAACGTACAAGCCCAAAGTGGAGGAGATCTTGATGATACAAGGTGTGCAAGATGAAGATACCCAGCAAGAAGTCATGGAGTCAACTGAGATCGTCATTGAAAGCGATCAAGGATCCGATCAAGAGGATGAAGGCATGTTTGAAAACTTCAGAAGGTTCGTACAAAGAAATATCAAGCAAAGTGTGCAACTTGGCAACCTAACATCCGTCCGAGATTTGCTTCTTCCGAATTGGTGTAGAATTCACAATGCCGTCCACTCAGAATTATCTTGTGCTTTATGCCAGACCGCATTGGAGCAAGTATATAAAAGAGTTCCACAGACACTGATTGTGGAAGAAATTCAAGATTCAGAGAATGAGAGCTCTACAGAGACCGAGAGTTCTATGGAAGATGAAGTTTTATCCGACACATCAAATGAAAGTCATGAAAGTCCAGAGATAGAAAATCAAGAAAATCAAATATGGACATTAAGGTTCGACGGATCTAAGTCCAAACAAGGATCTGGAGCTGGATATGAATTGATTAGTCCAAAAGGAGAAACCTACCTTGCCGCTCACAGATTGCAGTTCCCTTGCACCAACAACGTAGCTGAATATGAATCCTTGATTCATGGATTACTATTAGCCATCCAAAAGGGGGCAAAGATACTGCAAGTATATGGAGACTCAGAAATTGCAATAAGGCAAATCAGAAAGCAGTATGTTTGCCATGACAAAAGACTAACCAAGTATAGAAATCGAGTCTGGGATCTAATTGAAAGTTTTGATGCTTTCAATATCAATTCAATTTATAGACATCAGAATCAAGTGGCCAATTCACTTGCACAGGCCGCTAGTTCGTTAATACCATTGGCAATGGAAGGATTAAAGAAGTTTACAATCGAGTTAATATCAGTTCCTTCAATCCCAGACAACATTACCAATTTCCAAGTTTTCGAAGACGACAAGCACATTCTAGACTTCCTAACCAACACAGACGTCTTCTTAACATAGATCATAGATGAAGATGAAGTGGATGAAGCTGAGTTCGATGCTGAAGGAGTCCTGAACTTAAAGACAAACACTATTCCAAAAGGAATGGTGGAATTAGAAAGGATTTTTGATCCTGACAAGCTGAAAGAAAAGAAAAATCACAATGTAGAAGGAAATATGTGTGATGCAATCAATCTAGGTGATGAAACACAAGTTAAGAATGTTTTCATTGGAAAGTCCTGCACAACGACTGAAAGAGATGGAATCCTGAAGAACATGAGAGATTTCCCAGATGTCATCGCATGGAGCTACGAAGATCTTAAGAGCTACGACACTGCAATTATCACTCACACAATCCCGTTGAAGCCAGGAAGCAAGCCATTTAGGCAAAGGCAAAGACCCGTCAACCCTTTGTTGGAACCACTGATATACCAAGAAGTGAAGAAGTTACTCACAGCTAAAATCATCTTCCCAGTAAGACACTCGACGTGGGTCACCAACCTGGTACCTGTTAGAAAGAAAAATGGAGAGATCAGATTGTGTGTTGATTTTAGAAATCTCAACAGAGCGTCAGAGAAAGATAACTATCCGCTCCCATCATTAGATGAAGTATTGCAGATCGTCAATGGATCGCAGATGATGTCCTTTCTGGATGGATATTCAGGATACAATCAAGTCCTAGTCGAACCTGAAGATCGACTGAAGACTGCTTTCACCACCAAATGGGGAACGTTTGCTTATAAGAGAATGCCTTTTGGACTCATAAACGCCAGGGCCACATTCCAGAGAGCTATGGATATCGCTTTCAGAGATTTAATTGGTAAATGCATTATTATATATATGGATGATATCACAGTTTTCTCCAGGCAGAGAGAAGATCATGTGGACGACTTGAGAAAAGTTTTCCAAAGATGCAGAAGATACGGTGTCTCCCTCAATCCAAAGAAATGCATATTTGGAGTCACAGAAGGAAAGCTTTTAGGACATGTCATTTCAGAAAAAGGAATATCTATCGATCCTGAAAGAGTGAAGGCCATATCCACTATCAATTTGCCAGCAAGCAAAAAAGAACTTAAGTCATTTTTCGGCAAGATCAACTTCGTCCGAAAGTTCATTACCGGATTTGCCGAGATTGTCAGACCATTGAATGAAATGTTAAAGAAAGATGCAAAGGTCGAATGGACTCTACAAGCCAAAAGGGCATTTGAAGAAATAAAGACTGCAATTTCAGAAGCGCCAGTTTTGATTAGTCCAGATTATCTCAAGCCTTTCTATTTATATTCTTTCGCTTCTGATTATACTTGCGCCGCCATTCTCACCCAGAGAAGTGAAGAGAGGGACGAGAATCCAATTGCCTTCATGAGCACTCCGTTGAAAGATGCAGAACTGAGGTATCCAAATGTTGAAAAGCAAGCATACGCATTAGTAAAGGCAGTGAAGAAATTCAGACATTACCTCCTGAGAGCCAAAATTTATGCCATAGTGCCCGACGCAGCCGTCAAGACTCTTCTCATGCAAAATGAATTAGGAGAGAGAAGAGGAAAGTGGGTCGCCATTATCCAAGAATTTGATATTGAGATACAGCCCATGAAACTTGTCCAAGGACAAGCTTTGGCACAGACATTGGCAATTGATGGACCAGGATTAGTCCAGCAAATTTATGAATTAGAAGATGTCATGCATGATGAATGGTACAAAGATATTGTGACATATTTGCTTAATCACAGATGTCCTGCTCATATGACACCTACACAAAAGAGAGCATTAAGATTAAAGTGTCAATATTACATGCTTCAAGGATCCGTTTTATACCGCAAAAACTATGAAGGAGTATACCTGAGATGTGTTGGCAAAGATGAAGCAAAACAGATAATTGAACATTTCCATTCCAAGTTTGGAACAGGACATGGAGCCAACCTCGCCACAGCTCACCAGATCCTAAGAGCAGGATATTACTGGCCTACGCTTTTTAAAGATACATTCAATCATATCAAGACTTGCCACACATGTCAAGTCGCAGCTTTTAGAGAAAGAAATCCTGCCATGCCACTGAATCCAGTGATTGAAGCCAGACCATTTGCCAAATGGGGAATGGATTTTATTGGTGTCATCAACCCCGCATCCTCGGCACAACACAAGTACATCATTACAGCTACAGATTATTGTACCAGATGGTCAGAGGCACAAGCACTTAAGGTTTGTTCTACTGAAGTTGTAATCAAGTTTCTAGAGAACATAATCACAAGGTTTGGATGTCCTTATGCGTTGGTTTGTGACAATGGATCGGCGTTCACATCATTGAGGTTCTCAAATTGGGCTTTTGAGTACGGAATAACCCTCAAGTTTTCATCAAATTATTATCCTCAGGGTAATGGGTTAGCAGAATCCACCAATAAAAATTTGCTCAGTGTTATCAAGAAATTATTAGAGAGAAGTCCAAGAGAATGGCACACCCAGTTGAGATTTGCTTTATGGGCAGATAGAATCAGAACAAAGAACGCATTAGGCATTTCGCCTTATTTTCTAGTTTATGGTCAAGACCCAGTCTTCCCCATGCAACTCAGGATTCCGACTTTGAGATTCATTCAGGAGTACATGGAAGACACTGATGCAGTGCAGGCCAGATTGACACAGTTGATGAACCTAGAAGAAAAGAGAGATCAAGCATTAGAGAACTTTGCTAAACACCAAGGAGTGGTGAAGAGATGGTTTGATCGACAAGCAAGATTCAAGGCATTCCGAATTTCAGATCTCGTCCTATATTGGGACAAAGTACATGAGAAAAGAGGAGAACATGATAAGTTTGATAAGCTTTGGAAAGGTCCTTATCAAATTTCAGAAATATTGGGAGAAAACGCATTTAGGTTGCAGACTTTAACTGGAGAAGACATCCCGTTGCCTGTCAATGGGAGATATCTCAAACATTATTTCCAGTCCTAAAATGGCAAGGCCTTCCCTTGTACATAGTTAGTTTAGTTTGCTTTTCGTTGTTTTTCGTTTGTTTGTTTTTGTTTCTCGTTTTGTTTCCCTTTTGTTTTGTTTTTGTTTTTTTAGTTTAGGTGTTTTGTTTTAGGTTAGTTGTTTTGTCCTGAGGGGTATCCATTTGACATTGGGTGATTTTGTTATGTAACGCTCTGACTTCCCGCTAAGTTGTTGGTTGCATTTGGAGAACCATGAAGTCTTTTGGAACAACAAAGGGAGTTTCTTTTAATGAAGCTTTGAGTCAGGACATATTTGCATTGAAGTAGATTATCTTATTGAACCCACGTATTTTTGTCCTCCAGTTATTATATTTTCACACACTTATAATCTCCGAGTCATTATGGTTTACAGGCAAAGCTGTGATCAGTGAAAAATCTAAAGTCTAGCTTCAGCGCCACCGCAATCCTCAAACCCTAGTGAGTTTCACTACTCACAAGCCAAAGAATTGACGAAACTGAAAAGCAGTATCAAAAGAAAAGATGAAAAAATGAGAAAATCAAAAGAAAAAAGATGAGCTAAAAGGAAATATCAAATTGGTTAAAGGGAAATTACGAGTAACTCCATCGGGGCTATAGACGCCTGGCTGGCAATGGAGCAATGTTCGTGAGCTTGCGGCGATAACCTCGTCGGAACTATGGACGTCTGACTGGCAGCGAGGCTCTATCCAGGATGCTTTTGGAGTTTAGACGAACTACGTAGCTTATCACAGGGGAACCTAAAGATCATGATTTTCTTGTTGAGGGGAATTAACGCATTTGCACACACATAGGTAACTGTGGACTTGATACTTTGTCTCAATATGATGGTCTCTTCTTGTAAGTGTTTCTTAACTCCTGGTTTTGTTGAGGGAGGTTTTCTGAGTTTTCCTTTAGAAAGATTGATTCCCAAATGTTTTGCAACATTTCTCAGTGGTGTCGCCAGATGTTGTGACCATTTCACACATCGCCCCATCGCAAATGGGGACCCCCTCTTTTTTGCTTGTTTTTCGTTCGTTTTCGCTTTCGTTTTTAGGATTTTGTTAGTTAGTTAGTTGTCTGGATTTAGGGTCAACCCCTAGGGTTTTTATTTTTGTCTTTTCAGGCCAAAATCCAGTCGTTTTTGAGAGCTTTCGAGCTTCCTTTTCTAGGATGCTAATTTTGAATGCAATAAATTCGCCAGAATGGTTTAATGTTCAATTGGAATGTTGATGCAGAGCTTAAATTTGTCTAAGTGTTGAAAGTGAAATGTGTATTTTTGTCTGATTGAATATTTTTGACCAAATTTTGACCTTTATGATTTTTGATCCTAGGCATTTGAAATGATTCGTTTTCGCCTTGTGAAGTGTTTAAATGTGAAAAATCATGTTATTTTGGCCTGTAGGAGCAAATTCGCTCCTGTCCCTCAGTGAAGGACGGGAGCTCGTTTTCAAATATCTCACTATTCCTGCAGAGTTCAGATGAATTACGAATTGTAAGTGATGGAGAAAGGCGAGATCTTTCCATTGAATATAAATTGAAGATTTTCATGAACACAGAAATGCCTCCAGGAGGAAAATCGCTCCTGTCCCTCAGTGAAGGACCGGAGCTACAAATCAAATTTTGCCTTGTCCTTGCGAGATTTCGACGACTTGATGATTTGAAGGGGTCCAAAGGGAGATGCTTTACCAGATGAATATAATTTGAGATGCAAACACGAAGGAGAATGGTCCAGAATGCAAAGTTCGCTCCTGTCCCTCAGGAAGGGACCAAAGCGAAGTACCTTATAGCTCCTGTCCCTCTCCCAGGGACCAGAGCGATGTCCTTCATTGGGCAAAATCCAGGCAAAAATCAAGACAAGTTTACGTTCAAAGGCAAGGAAGAGTGTGAGATGAACTCATTGAATACAAATTGAAGATTTTAAAACGTCTGCAAGGGTCCCAAAAGGCCTAGTTCGCTCCTGTCCCTCAGGAAGGGACCAGAGCGATTTTTGTTATAATTGATTTTCTTGCCAAGTTGCAGACGATATCAAGGCATGGATGAATGGGGTAGAGCATGACGAGTCCGTTGAATATAAATTTGGGACCTGACAAAGTGGAATGAAGGCCACAAGGGATGGATCGCTCCTGTCCCTCTCCAAGGGACCAGGGCGATACAGTGGTTCAAGGCCATTCCTCCAAGTTCAAGACCTTCTAAGACAAGGAACGAGGGTGGCAAGGGCATTTCAAGACATCTTCATCGAGCACAAGCACTTAAAGGTCATCACAATGAAGAGATTTACACTCTAAGACCCAGATCGCTCCTGTCCCTCAGGAAGGGACCAGAGCGATATCTCTATAATGGCGTAAATTTCAAAAGGCAAACAAGTTTCGAGCAACCAAGAGGGCCGAAAGGACATCATTTCACGTAATGAAGATGATTGCAAGTTGGTAAAAACAAGAACAAGCACATAATGATGAACTTCGCTCCTGTCCCTCAGGAAGGGACCAGAGCGATGTTGGATATATTGGCCACTTCATGCAAGATTTACGTAAGGTCAAAGTTTTGCGAGATTGTAGAAGGTCCATGGCATGATTAGAGGGTGATACAAAAGGATTTTGAATGTAAAATGATCATCAAATTAAACATAGAGACCATATCGCTCCTGCCCCTCTCCAAGGGACCAGGGCGATTTGCTTTGGATTCTTCGTTTTGCTCCAAGTTCATGCCAAGTCAAAGCTTCGCAAGGTTATGCAAGGTTCAAGGTGTTTTTTGAAGATCACATGTAAGAGTTTTGAACGTCCAAACGTTGCTAATCAAGTTAAAGAGCTCATATCGCTCCTATCCTTTGGACAAGGACCAAGGCGATCCCATCAAAAACACTCATATTCCTTCAAAGTCAAGGCAAGGCGAGGATGGACAAGGTGAGGGACGGCGTTTGGAAGACATCACAACGAAGATTGAAGTTAAAAGTTGCCAAGATTAGAGAGAAAGACATGGATCGCTCCTGTCCCTCTCCAAGGGACAAGGGCGATGATCCCTCTAAACGTCCAAACACCTCATACAAACAAGTTGAACAAGCGTAGAAGGAACAAGCAATGAAGTTATTCGCCCTACAATGAAAGTTCGAGGATCAAAGATGCATATTGAACGTGAAAACATGGAGATCGCTCCTGTCCTTTGGACAAGGACCAGGGCGATGAACATCCAAAGGCACTTAAGCACACATGCAAGACGATCTAACTCAAAGGACCCATCAAAATGATCGATATTGAACATGGAAAGGAAGGAGATGAACGTTGAAGTTGCAAGAATCAAGACAAAAATCATGAATCGCTCCTGTCCCTCTCCAAGGGACCAGGGCGATGAGGTACGTCCCTTTCATTTTCATAATTTTGGCGCCAAATAAACATTTCAAATTTTCCTTAAATGCTAAGTTCGATAAAATTGAAAATCCTATTTAAATTAGCATTTAATATGGCGTTGATCATTTATTAATTATTTTGCCTTTATTAAAAAATCGAAATTTATAAATTAAAAACGAAAGGCATTTAATTAATTATTAATTAATCTATAAAAAATCGAATTGGAGTGCTTTGGCATGTAGGTCGGCCTTGTTATTTAATTAAAAATCATTTAAAAATCGTTCAAAATTGCTATATTTTATCAAGTCGGCCTAAGGGATGAATTGAGGTGCAAGCGCTATATATAGGGGGGTGAAAACTATTATTTTCACATCATTATTTTTATCCCTCTACATGCGAATTAAGGAGAAAGAAGATAGTGCGAAGTGTGCTTGAAGGGGTGCGAATTCCATTCAAACCAAAGGTGGCGCTAATACATCAAAGGTGGTGCGATACTTCATTTGAGCGAATTTGCCAAGAGTTGAAGACCACATCAAAGGCGAACTTGAAGATCACGTTGAAGACAAAGGTGGCGAAGTTGATCTTTTGAGGAGATAACATTGAAGATCATTTATACCTCAATTTTGCCTAGGCGAATTTTGTCTTTTTGCATTCTAGAGTTAGCTCTCTTTTGAGGTATGGCGATTTGATTTTATTGCTTTTATTCATTCATCGTCATTTTTTAAATTTTGAAGTTTTGAATTTTGATTCTCTTAGCTCAATCGTTGTTTTTTAGGAAATGATAACTCTAGAGACTTATCATGACGTTTCCTAAAAACTTCTCTCTCTAATCTATGTTATTTATTGCAAAATCAAGTTCTTATAATGAAATGGTGTGTAGGTATGGCGACTCCGAAGGCGGGAGCATCCACCAGCCGTTCAGCTCTCATGAAAGAAGATCAGAAGACCGAAGAAGTGGAGACCAAGATCGTGTCGAAGTGGAGCAACATTGGAGATACAGACTTGGGGAACTTTAGCACGAAGAAGTTTCGAGAGGTCCCTTACATTGGCAAGCCATCACCTGTCGCCCGGAGAATAATAGAGAGTGGCATCATCAAGGCGGCCGGTTTTCCTCCAGCTATTCAGTGCCACGAGTTGATGATCGAGTGTGCCCGTCACTACAATCCACAGTCCAGGACAATTGTGTCCAATGAGGGAAACACTTTGGCGTACCTTTCAGAGGAAGCTATAAGTGAAGCTTTCCATCTTCCAGAGCACAGGGACATGATATACAAGACATTGAAGGAGCCAGATCAGTGTACGACGATGATCCAGATGCTTGCTTAAGCATAATCAACAAGAACTGGCTACTCAAGAGTCGTCCCCGTCTAAGCAAGGTACCGAACACACCGCACAGGATTGATTTCCAGGAGGAGTACAGAGATTTGATTACTATGCTCAACAGAGTTACAGGAGCACCTCATGCCTTCTATTTTGAGAAGTGGATGTTTTACTTCATCCAGGTGATTGTTCAAGGAAAGGGTACAATACATTGGGCTAGGATAATTAGCCATTGCTTAGACGTACAATTGAGGAGACTCAGGGTTACTAAGTCCTTCCACATGAGTTCATATGTCATCTATGCTTTGATCAGGAGTGTTGAGTATGCAGGACTACCTCACAGAGGAGTGATTGGAAGAGGACCCGGCGAGGTCAGAGCTTGTGAATCCTATACCTACTTGCATCATCCGTCAGGGAAAAACTACAAGTTAGTCAATGATACCTTCACGATGAACATCACGAGGACGTTGCAAGGAGGGATTCACAATAGATTATCTCAGGATGCCCAGGAATTCATCAAGAGGTACGGTGCTTGGTTCATTCAGTTTCCCAAGTTTACTTACATTAGAGTGCATGGATGTCCTTTACCTCCATACATGTTGCCGAGGTATCCGACAGACAGAATTGTGTTACTTGAAGTAACAAGGCAGTTGGCAGCATATGTGAAGGCATTCAGACACAGACATCAGAATGGAGTCCAAGTACCTATTATTTTGGGTAATTCAGTTGAGGTATGTCCTAATGTCTTAGCCATGGATGACGCAGAGAAGGAGTTAGCCTTGTATTCTTTTTCATCTTTTGCTTGGAGAGAGAGTTTTGATCCACATGGACATTTAGAGGAGACGGTCGGTAGAAGATTTAGACATGAGCATCAAATTGAAGATTTTATGATGAACCTCCTAGATGATCTTGAAGTGAAACGAAAGATACATTCTAGATTGCCTTTGGATTTCATCAGGAAATGCAGGATTTACAGAGTGGCCGACCAAGCTCAGGACAATGGCAGGCATATCCAGTCTTCCTATGATAGAGAAAGCAAAACAATAAGGTTGGATTGGAATGAGCCCGAGGTCGTGGATTTAGATGCTTTGATGGCACCAGTTTTGTCTTGTACTCGCAGATGGGTAGACGTTCAGCATCAAAAGTTGAGAGAACAAGGCATAGCTATGTCTTTTACTTTGGAAGAGAAACCAGCCGAAGGTGGAGCTAGTGTGAGTGAAGGCAATCCTAATCCTAGGAATTCAGGTGAAGGTAACCTTCGATGTGCCAGTGAAGGCAATCTCCATCCGAGAGGTTCGAAGAGAAAGGAAAGATCAGAAAAGAAAGAGCCTTCCAAGAAAAAGCAAGGGGCCAACAAAGATCAAACACCAGGTACTTCTTCTAGACCAGAGAACAGAACAACTCAAGTGGAAGAGTCCATGGAGTCTATGGTACAGAATGACAGGCAGGAGGAAGGACAGGCACAACATGTTTCGTCAGATGGATCTCTCCAAGACTATGATTTAGATGAAGATAATGAGATGACATCTCCTCCCAGAGAAGAAGAAATAGTGCATAAAGAGATTCAAGTTCAAGAGACAAGATCAAATATCCCAGATTGGTTGAAGGAAAGATTGACTAAGGTGATCATAGTAGAAGACGAAGACAATGCAATTGATTTAGAGAGCCTTGTTGGACGTTCACGTGAGGTAACAGAGAAGAAGAAGGCTACAAAGATGTCCAAGATGATTCGAGATGAGACTGGATCCAGAAAACTGCAGATAGCTACACCGGCAGCAGACAAATATGAGGGTGAGATCCTAGCAGAGGATTATGATATACAGACTATTGAGTTAGGACCATCCACTGCAGAACAGACAATGGATGATGCTACCGACACATTTGAGGCATTGAAGGACAAGCTTAGAGAAGAAGTGGAAAAGAATAGAAAGCTTGAGAGAGAGGTCGGTGCATGGAGAACATATTTCAGTCACATCAATGAACCTTTGGGACGTCAGGATCCAGTTAGATCACCAGTGCAAGCATTGCCACTTCAATCGATCAATGAAGCAGAAAGGTTCAGGAACTTGGTCCAGTGTACATGTAGTTGGATGGATAGATCTCATACAGTGGCCATAGAGTTTGTTACAAGGATGACGAAGATCATTCATCAGGCTATCCAAGTTCTTGAGATAATCCACAGATTGATGGTAACAGTAGCTGCATTTGCCCATACCAAGGACGTTATCATTCCTGTCTTGAAAGTTATAAGACACACATCTAGAAGAATTTTAGCGCAGGAGAGGATCTTGGAAGGTGATTCTCACAGTTTATTTCAGTGGTCAACCTTACTCCATATAAAGAATGTTCTCTTCGAGGACATCAGTGTTAGATGCGGTCAAGTTGAGGAGGTGATCAATCCGATCCAGGACATAGTATTTGAGGTACTTCGTACCATTCTTGGCAGAAGGATCGAGGTCGAGACAGATGTGGATATGCAAGAATTTGAGGATAGAATCAAGATCATCTTTTGCAAGGACGCAGATGTTACAGATGAGCAGTATGATCAGATGTATGCCACCATGCTCCTGATTGATAGAACGAAGGAACTTGAACCTACATGGGACGCAGCTCTTCTAGATGCATTTGATCAGGTCATCCACTTAGAGGAGAGTATGAAGAATCTTCCCGAGATTCCAATCACAGAAATCGAAGGAATCGTGACAAAATTCATTGCATATGCTAAGAAAGAGAATTGGAAAGGGAATAAGATTCTAGATGAAAGGTTGTTACAGATGACATGACACCTTATTTCTCATTGGTTGATACCTCCTAGGTTTTTGTGCCGAATTTAATATTTGGCTATGTATTTAATATTGTTCAGTAAAAAGGAGGTCATTTGTAACAAACCCTAATTAGGGTTTAGGTGTCATGATCTTGTCCATTGATTTACTTTTAATCTGGACCTTTCATTGTAACTGGGGATGCTATTTATACCCCCATTTTTCATTTCATTGGGTAATAGAGTAATAGTCAATAGTCGAATAGTGAAATAGTTGATGTAAGAGAGATTAGAGTTAGAAGCAATTTTATTTTGTAGCAAGATTGAGTCTTGAAGAGAGAAATTCAAGCAATTGTTGTACATGATGACTTGGAAATCAATAAAATATTGAAGTTATGGTGTTTTGTTGCAAATTTCTTGAGTTATCTTCATGGTTGTTTGATATACTTGAATCGTGCTCAATCGAAGTAGATTGTTAATTTGAAGGACTAAGTGTGAGATTTGATATTTGGTAGGATTCGTAATCCAAACCACTAGCTTCTTGCTGATTGTAGGAAAGCCTTGCATGGTCGACTGGAGAAAACTTTGAGTCCTTTAATCTTCAACCATTATTGTGTCTTGGATATGTACCTTCGTAGTAGTGTCCTTGATCTTTGATGCATTGAATACCATTATATTACCTTAGAAGATCGCACTAATTTCAATTGAGTTGTTATCTTATGGCAAAATTGAAGTTGGTTGAATCTTACCAAGTCTCGTCCATACTAAGTCATTCATAGGGTTAGGCTAGATTAGACCTCTTTTTAAACCCTATCCTTCTGCTTTTTTTTTTTGAAAGTTCCTTTTTAGTTTAGTAAAATCTTCGAGCTTTAGAATGCGTAAGACCCCTTGGAGTAAACAGCAAATCACATCATACCACTAAAAAAGCTTGTCCACACGTAGAGACCCTACTAAAAGAACCTTGGAGTCTACCTAACTGATCCTTTTTGCAGATCTTCAGCAGTTAGAGACTATTTTCTCAAGAGAGGATAAGATGCCTATTGGTATTTTATTCTGTGTATGATTGTGTATAAAATACACGTCAACACTCCTATGGATTTCCAGATTACTTCAGTTGCCTCTGGCCATACTACAAGAGAGTAGGAATTTCAGGGGGTTGGTGATAACCTTAGGGAAATCAGTGCGAGATTGGATAGAGATATTGAAGAAAAAGAGAAGTACAAAGAAGAGAATATCAGATTTAGAGAGTACATTATAGGGATAAGGCGTGAGAATCCCACCCTTATTTCCCCTATTGCAGTTGATCATTGACTACATTCACATTATGAGGCAGCGAGAGATACACTCTCGGAGGTGGAGAAATGGATTGAGAATACAAAGAGACAGGCAGATGATTTCCTTACTCAGTTTATCCAAGCATTTGACAGGACAACAGGGCTCATATTCATAATACAATATTTGGGAGGAGTTTGGGAAGAATTCAGTCCTATTCAGGAGAAGAGTATTCCACGCCTTAGAGCTTTGAAGAAGATTCCTAAGTCCACATTGGTTAGGGAGAATGTTGTGCACAGTGGAGATAGATATGATTTCCATGGCTGGTATTGTTCACTGGCCATGAAGAAATCAACTTATGAGAGTGCACAACTGAGTTGTGTAGAGATGGAAGGATCAATCCATGATATTCAGTTGAAGATCCTTGCCTCAATAGAGGAGTTATTGGGGGTTGATATAAGTGAGGCTAGTGGTTTATACTTAGCAGAATTAAGAGACAAAATGAAATTCATGTATTTTAATCAGTTGGGCTCTTTGAAGAAGAGTCGGATAGATGATTTGGTCTCTTTGTTGATTCATGTTCATAGTTCGCAGAAGCTCATGCCTGATTGGGAGAACACTTTGGATGCTTTTTCTGATGCATTGGACGTAATTGATTTATAACAAGATACCTTACCTAGTATTTCCATGGAGGAGTTAGATTTTGTATTGGCTAGATTCTTGGAGTATGCTAGGAGAGAGAGAGATGCAGGATGAAATCTTCTTGAAGATTCCCTATTTGATGACTAGGTATCTTTCTATTGGGCCATATGTTGGTGGCACCATTTTTTATGTAAACTCTAATTAGGGCAATTATAGGGTTTTGTTGGCATGATCTTGGCCCTTGATTTACTTTTAATCTTGGCCATCCATTTTGTATGAGATTTATATATACCTCATTGCCTCTCATTTGTAAGAGAGAGATTTTGTAGAATTGTTGGTATATGCTGCAGCTATTTTAATATAAATCATTGTTCGACTTGATGGTGATTTTGTCTTTCAAGTGTTGTTTTGCTTTCAAGGTTCTCAATTCCTCCAAGTTAGATTAGAATTTGTTTTCATGTTTGTTAGATTGAGTGAAATAATTGTTGAATATATTTGTGTGGAATCCTTAATCCATACCACTAGCCTCTTGCTGATTGTAAGTGTGCCGTGCGTGGTCAACTGGAAATTTATGCAAGCTTAACTCTAATTACTATGCATCCTTTGATATGCATCAACTTGGGTGGTGTCAATGTTTGATGGTGATAATTTGAAAATCTATAAGTATACCTTAGATTATTGCACTAAGTTCGTGTCAAAATCTATTAAACTTGATGGTGAGACCTTGCCTAGTTTGATTCCACTAAATTTGTTCATCATTTCCTACATTCCTAGGCTTAGAATAGATTTCCTGAACCCTATTCCTTTTGCCATTTTTTAAGTAAATCTTGAGTCCATAACTACATTGCTATATCCTAAGTTATTAGCACACCCATTCCATATCCATGATCAATGAAGTTAATTCAAACATTTGTGTAAGTCTCCAAATGAACACATCAATTCACATCGACCATTGAGTTACCCACTTGTCAAGACCTGACATGTAGAAACCTTGGAATCATTTTAGTTGATCTTACCCTTAGCATCTGAGGTGATTTTGTTCAAGAGAGGGTAAGGTGCTTTGGTATTTTATTCTGAATGTTATGTGCCTAAAACACACATTAACAATAAGGTTGATGCCTAGAAATTCTAACAACTCTTATAGATTAAATAAATCATAGTAGTTCTTCATATGTGGTATTTGTTTATTTTGGAAGAACTAAATAAGATTTAGATTAGAAAGTTTAAACTGGCTATAAGGTTGGATGATCCTTAATTGGATCCTTTTGACCTTGATCTCATTAGAAGCACCACCTTTTCTTATGATTTTCTCTTAGGACTTAACCTTAGGCAAAATATATGTATGTCTAGGCTGATTGGCTAATCCATGAGTGAAACATACCACTATTAAGTGATGTCATTTCTCTAATAATAGGCAGATATTGTTAATGCTTTGGCCACCTTTCAAACCATAGGCAGAAAAGTATAGTGGCAATGCCAAATTCAATGTGCACCAACACAATATAATCCCATTTTCAATACCTTTGCAAAAAATACTAGTGGCCAAGCCACTCCTTGTATGTGTATAAACTTACGTAAAGTGGAAAAGTATCACGTCTTAGGCCACTTCTTAGGTGGAACTTTGACTCAATTCAGCCACTTCACAAGCATGTAGGCAGAGAAACACACAACTTAAACCCACATTCAATAGGCAAATATAAAATTATAGTTCCAAAGCCATCACCAACATGCACCAATACTATTTAGACCGGTTTTCATCATTTTGGTGCAAAAAGCTAGTGGTTGTGCCCAAGGAGAAGTGCACCTGATAGAGAAAATGGCTGGGTAAGCCACTAACGATGTGTGCCAATATAAACAAAATTTCAATTCCTGAAGTGGAGAAAACACTTTGTTCAATCATATCTTTTGCATGTTGGGCTTTCCGTTGGTGGGAATTCATAAGACTTGAGCCATTTTTTAATGTATTTTTGGATAATTAGCTGCAACTCACTTCATTATTGCCATTTCCATTCACAAATTTCATGCCTCAGTCATTTCTGTACTCTTTATTTGTTCACTGCAACAATAATCAATTTTGAACCTCATCATGTTTTCATTTTGGCATAGCAGGAACCTTGATCATCCCGGAAGAGTTGTTAGTTGAAACACATGACCATGATGGAATAACCTAGTGACTTGATAGGGGGAGACTACTAACTTAAATTGAAATGCAAATGATGATTAATTGATGACAAAATGGACAAAAATTAGTACGAAAGTTGAGTTTTGTATCAGTGCAAAACAACATGGTAACACAAATTCATTTTCCCTTTTAGAAAAAAAAAAGAAAATGTTATTCAATCTCTGAACTTCATAGCTAAAGATTGTTCAAGAGGACTCTCAAATCCCAAACAAATTTCCTAATATATTATATTTGTGATTGATAGAAATGTTTCTAAATCAAATGCAAACTACAGCCTTGTTTTCCACCTTCCTCCTCTAGGATTTATCAATGGTTATTTTTGACAAGGGACCTTCCTCTTGTGTGATTGTTTTTATTGTCTTTTTCATACTAAGTTTTTGGGGGTTCACATCACTTCTTCCTTGAGTTGTCTTCAACTTTTTACTAGCATTCATGTTTTGATCATCAAAGTGCTCTCATTTTAGAGACATGCAACCATTTAGAAAGCTCTTTATGATAGGCTTCCAAACACTTGGAAGATTTTTTTCAGATTGTGTTTCTCTTCTATTCTAAGAGAAGATCCCTTTAATAAAAGCCAAATTTATGTGTATAGGATTTATTAAAAAATTCCCATGAGGTTTTTGCATTTTGGATAAAAATGAAATAATTAGAAATGGAAAACAGAAAGAGGAAGGATTTGCATGCAGATTTGAATAAAACTATATTTTTAGATGGAATGCAACAAATAACACAATAAATGCTAATTGAAAGAAGAAGAATACATGCATGTTTAACTAAAGTTTGAACCATAATTTGAAGATTCACCGAGCACTTGCCAAAACTCACCAAAACTCATGAGTCTTTGAGCTGGCCGAGCTGAGTCAATTAGAATCCCGAGTCAAGTTTGGTCAAGTCTTAGAGAGTACTCGGTTGAGTCTTGCTCCACGACTCCTGAGTCAAGTTTGGTCAAGTCTTAGAGAGTACTTGGTTGAGTCCCGCTCCAAGACTCCCGAGTCTTAGGTTTGTACTCCCGAATCCTAAGCTTGGACTCTTTTGGTGCTTGAACATAACAGACATAGTGACTGCAATTTCAATTTTGAGAGTTTGAGGGTCATATTATGTGTGAATTATGACAAATTGATAGTCAAATTAGACTTTTATGCTCTCCAAATGAATTAATTTCTAATTTTTCCTGAGTAGTCATGCCATGTTTTTTGCCAAGTTCGACTAAATTTTTTTTGTTGCTTAGTCGAGTTTTAGTCCGAGTTTTCAAACTAAGTTTTAAACACATATTTTAGAAATAATAGGCAATATCAAATAGTGAAATGATAAAAAAATAGCTAAACCTAGATGTTAGGTTGTAGATAAAATATGTGGAAACTAATACAGTTGAGCAGGAACAGTAAGTACATTAGAGACAAGGCAAGAAGTAACACAAAGTTCAAAAGATGCTATGTATCTTTTCTAGTTGGACCTTAGAGTTTATAACAATGGGTTACAACCTAATTTTGTAAATATTTTTACTAATTGTTATTTCTAATGCCCCCTTTCTAGCACACTTTGTATGATGTTGTTGTTAGTGTATTTTCCATTGTCTCGTAGGCTAACTAGGACATTTAAGGGATTTTGAGGATATTTGGTCTAGACAGCTTCAGTTGTAGGCAATTATGAGGTGTTTTAATCTATGTTACCTTGAGTTTCCGGGATGAGGATGATAGGGGATGACGAGACAAGTTTCCGGGATGTTAAATTTTTTGCCAATTTTGGGGACGTTGGGGGGATGGCAAAGGGGACGACTATATAAAATATAGGGAAATTTTAAAATATATAGGGAAATTTTAAATGTTCATATGAAAAATAGATAAAGCATGTGCATATACATTATATTCATATGAAAACATGGAAAAAGAAGGTATTTGTACATTATAGAACCTTAACATACCACATTTGTGTTCAAAATTCATTGTCAATACTCAATATGCATTCATAATTCAGAATTCATTGTCAATACTCAATATGCATTCATAATTGAAGATACATTGTCAATATGCCAACACTTGTTTGCATGTAGTTCATTGCTTCTTTCTGGTTGGAGGATATTTTGATAGTCTTCCATTTCTACTATGACCTACAACCACTTCTTTATTCAGTACAAAGTTCTGGGTGTTTGGGAAATTCTATACCAAGCTGTTATTCATATTTTTGAGTGCTTTTGGCTATGATTCAGACCTGTTTACCTTTCATAATTGTGAGAAGTCTAATATTGTAGACCTGCAACCACTTTTTAATGTACTACTGAGTTCTAAGTGTTTGTGAAATTTATTACCAGGCTGCTGCTCATTATTTCTGAGTGCTTTTGGAAGTGATTCAAACATGTTTATCCATTATATTTGTGAAAATCTAGTTTTACAGACCTATAATAAAATAAAAAAATGTTTTTTTGAGCATTTAAGTCTTTTTTTCTTAATGTGCTGGGAAAAGGGGGACGACTGGCTGGCCATGGGACGAGGGGATGTCCCTGAACCATATTGGGGACATGGGGATGTTCCCTTTTAGAATCACTGCCACCCCCAAGTTCCCAGGATGTTTCCCACAAATTTAGCAATTTTGGGGACGGCGGGGGGACGTCCCCTAGCCGTCCCCAAGTCCTTGAAACGTCCTCGGTACGGGGATGTGTCCTTGGGCTACGTAGTCGTCCCCAAGTCCCTGAAATGTCCTCGGTACGAGGATGCGTCCCTGGGTTACGTAGGTTTTGATGTGTTTTCGGGATAATTACTATTTATAGTAACTCAGTTGGGCTAGGTTTGGGTCATGTTGTGACCTTTTCACACATCGCCCCATTGCAAACGGGGACCCCTCTTTTCCTTCTTTTCGCGTTGGTTAGTTTAGGGTTTTGGCAGCATAATGGGCAATTTTTAGTTTCTGTGCTCGAGTCTCGAAATTTTGATCATGCCTATTGTCGTTTAGGGTTTTTTTTGAAGTTATAGGATCAAGCACGTAAAGTTGAGATTTTAAATGATCCTAGTTTTGTCTAAGTGTAAACCTTTTAAGCGTTAACGTGTTTTTGAATGTCCATGTCAGTGATTTTAAAGTGCTAAGGTATTTTAGGACCTTTTAGAGTTGTTTTCTCGCTCCTAGGAAGTTATCTAGTTGATTTTGCACTTTATCCCGATAGGTTTCCTTATTTTTCGCTCAAATTTTTGTAAATTTGCCAAAGTCCAGATGAGTTTTATTGAATTTTGAATTTTTCTAGTGATTTTGAGTGGAAAAATCATCATTTTCCGAATGAAAATCCATATTCTAAGGGTTAAAAGGTCAAAATTCCACACTAAACGTTCTTTTCCCCTCATATTCCTGACTACCCATGATTTTCTCCCACTCAAAATCCAGACTGGACATGGATTTCCCTTGAAATCTAGGCTTGCCCCATTTTTCCACCGTTGAGAATCCATACTAGGGTTGATTTTCCCCAGGATGCTTTAATTTTGACTAAGTGTTGGGATTTTATCCTGACTACCTTCATTTTTCCACTAGGAGTATGGATAAGGTTGTGGATTACGTTTGTGATGATTCCATACCTAGATCGATTTTCCACCAGGGCCTTTTGTGACAAGATTTTGTGGATTTTTATGCAGATATTCATTCCAAACCCTAGGCGATTTTCCACCGAGAGTGATTTTGATGATTTTGTGTTCAGATGAATGTCCAGACTTGGACCGATTTTCCCTTGGAGCCATTTTTTGTGCAAGTTGATGAATTTTGATAGGGATTTTTATCCCTACTTGGATCAATTTTCCCTTAAAGGGGTATTTTAATGATTTTTGTTGGGATTTTTATCCCAAGTTAAATCGATTTTCCCCCATTGGCCATTTTTTATTTAAATTTTGAACTATTTTAATAAATGAGCCTCATTTAATTGTTTTTTTAATGAAAAGCAACAATTATTTAAAAATAAAAAAACAATTAATGAATGATTTGCAATGAGCATTAAATGAATTTTACCTTTTAGAAGCAAATTGATTTTTGTCAGGCAAGTATAAGAACAAGTTTCTTATCCCACATTGCTTGTGTGGTGAAAGTTGATGCTGAAAGAAAGTTTAAAGGAAAGATCCCAACATTATTTTATCATTATATTTGCCAAGTGTATGCTTGCCAAGGCGATTTTTTCCTCCAGCTGGCGATTTTTTATGAAGTGTCAAGTCGACACATTGGGTTGAAGATTGCTTTGTTGCCCATTTTTCTTCATTTCCAGCCCAAGGCGATTTTTATTGGCTGCCATTGGAATGTGTTCGCCACAGATTTTTCAAACTTAGACGATTTTGTGAAGGTGTCGATTTTTTTTTTGAGGAAGGTGATTTTGTGTTTGGGAGGTTATACCTCCAAATTTGGGTGATTTTCTTCTTTGGTGTATGCCGCCATTGTTGCAAGCTTGCTGGTTGATGTTCTCAGACCTGATTTATTCACCATTGCTGAAGGTTTTTACCTCCATTGTTGGCTGGATTTTCGATTTTCAGACCTACATTTTATTTCCAGCTCATTTGTGCCTAAGGCGATTTTGTCTACAGGCTGATTGGAGGCATTTTCAGTCAATTTCCAAAGCTCTTTTCAGTTGTTGCAGGTCTGAAAACTCCATTGTAGGTGGCTGTCCTCAGAAATCTTCATTTTCCAACCACCTACCTGTTGATGTGTTTTTTATGCACTTGCGAACACAGAATAAAATGCCAAAGTATCTTATCCTCTCTTGAACAAAGTTTCCCCGAATGCTGAAGATTTCACCTAAGGATCAATCGAGGCAATTCCAAGGTTCTGGTATGTAGGTTCTAAACGTGTGGATAAGCTCTGTGGTTTGATGTGATTATGTTGAATCACAAGGGAACTTACATTCGATTGCCTAAGTGTCTGATTTGTTGGAATTTGAATCCTATCTACTGGTTGGAAGATAAAGAATTATCAAAAGATACAGGGTTTGGAGAATCTAATCTAAGAACTAGAATGCAAGAAGATGGATGAACGACTAGGTGGAGTCCTACTGAGTTGGGTCTCACCATCAGGTTGAACAATCCGACACCAACTCAGTGCGATCTTCTAAGGTGTGCTTCGAATATATTCAAATCGTACACCATCAGACACTGAACACCATTCGAGTTAATGCATGAACAATAGACGTGTAATGACTTGAGATTAAGCTCATTTTATGCCAGTTGACCACGCAGTGCGCACTTACAATCAGCAAGCAGCTAGTGGTTTAGACTAGGCGGATTCCACGCGAGTGCATTCAATAACTTCCTTCATTCAATCTAATTATTTACCATCTAAAATGAAGATTCAACAAGAGACCATGCATATTGCAAAGAAACAACACATTTCACCATAACTTCAATGAAAAGGGAGTTCATTTACAATTTAGGCAACAATTTCTTGCCTTCTCCTAGTCTACTCTAATTTCTATTCAATTCACTATTGACCATTAGCTATTCTAACCTCTATTAACCAACTATGAACCATTAACCTTTACAAATGAAGAGCCAGAGCCTTATATAGGGAGCTCTTTATATTTCAATGGCTCTGATTGATTTATAATCAATGGATAGGATTACAAGATGAAAACCCTAATTAGGGTATGTTATAATAAAACTTTCCTCAGCCAATGAGAAAATTACATTTCATAAGAATGGACCAATAGATGTCAGGGGTAGGTGCCTCGAAGTTTGTGCCATCACTGGTGAGTCAGATACATTGAATCTGGACATGCTGACGTGGACCTATCTAACTGGAGGAACAGTGACTGGGATGCCACCTTGTCTAGTACTTGCCCTGGTTGATCTTCCTTTGTCCTTGATGTACTTGATGAATGATGTACCTCCTTGACTCTCATGTGTTTTCTTCATGTGGTAGAATGAGGATCTTTGAGGATAGCCAGGTCTGTCACGTGCAACTCTTTGAACACTTGAAGTTTTTAACACTTTGAGTCTTCTTTTATGTGCTTGAAGTGTCCTTGATGAATGATGGAACTGGAAAAGGTCGCCCCTGTCCTGGCTTGATCTCCCTCGAACTTGATTTTGTTGATCAACAAAATAAACAAAAGATGATTAAGTATAATATATTCATTCTAATATAGCATTTCTTACCTTAAATCATCAACAAGAAGGCATTAAGATCAATTTTGCTTTAGACCCTTTGGAAGGACAGGACCTATAATAAAATGCGCTCTGGATCCTCTCCAGGGACAGGACCTATAATGAGATTTTCGCTTTGGATCCTTCTCTCATGAAGACATCACATATTTGACCCTCAAAATGGTCTAAAAGAAGGATTTCGCTTTGGACCTTGGCCAAGGACGAGACCTATAAGGAATTTCACTTTGGACCTTTTGGAAGGGTCAGGAGTGAATTTGACATTTCTGGACAAATCCTTCACATTTTGTGATCACAACTCACTCAAATGCATGCCTAGGGATACCTCTAAGTTCAATCAACCTCCATCAACGTTAGGCTTGACACAAAATTGGGAGCAAAAGAGATTTCAAGAAAATTCACTCTGGACCCTTTGGAAGGGTCAGGAGCGAAATTTGTGATTTATTCTTAATTCTATCATTTTCTTTGCTCCAAATCACTTCTCAAGGCAAGACTTAACAATTCTCTCCCAACAATGCCTTAGGAATCAAGATCTTGATCTCAAACATGAGCAAAATAGAGGTTTTAGGAATTTCGCTTTGGACCCTTTGGAAGGGTCAGGAGCTTGGAAAAATTTGCTCTGGACCCTTTGGAAGGGTCGGGAGCGAAATTTGCATCTTAGGCCTAAATCCTCCACCTTTTCACCTCTCCATTGCTTCCAAGGAATGATGACATCCTAACTAAGGCTCCAAGGCACAAAATTAGTCCAAACTTGAAGCAAAGGGAGGATTCCATGAAAATTCGCTCTGGACCCTTTGGAAGGGTCAGGAGCGAATTTTGTCTTTTGACCTCAAATCCATCATTTCCTTCACTTTCATTTACTTCTTAAGGCAAGTATATATCAGTCTTCCCTCAACTATGCTTCAAGAACTAAGATCTTGGTTTGATCAAGGAGGAAAATAGTGTTTTAAGAAACTTCGCTCTGGACCCTTTGGAAGGGTCAGGAGCGAATTGTCTTTAAGGATTAATTCACACTTCTTTTCCTCTCAACTCACCTCAAACTTGACTTATCAAATCTCCTCTTACCATAATCAAGTTAATTCGCCATCTATTTAGCTTAAAACAAGGTCCTTTAGTGCATTAGGGAAAATAGAGAGTCCAGCTAAGGATTTCGCTCTGGACCCTTTGGAAGGGTCGGGAGCGAAATTTACATTTTGCTTGATTTTCCCTCACTAAACTCCATTTCTCATCCTTTAATCATCAAAAACAAGTCTTTGGCCTTCAAAAATGCTTGGGAATGAGTTAGTTCGTAGGTTTGAGCAAGATATAATGTTTTATGGAGAAATTTGCTCTGGACCCTTTGGAAGGGTCAGGAGCGAATTTTCTCTTTTGGCTCAATTCACACTTTTTTCACTCATCTTTCTTTAGACTTGTCCTCTTTGAAATCTTTCCTTGCCATGCATGACCACCACTAAATGACTTTGGTGAAGAACTAGGTCTTTTAAGGAATTTCGCTCTGGACCCTTTGGAAGGGTCAAGAGCTTAGAAAAATTTCGCTCTGGACCCTTTAGAAGGGTCAGGAGCGAAATTTGCAATTATGCTCAAATCCTTCACTTTTCATCACTTCACTTTGTTTCACACATCAATACTCTCTTAATCACGCCTTAGGGATAAGATTTATGAGGCAAATTATGACCAAGAAGGGAGATATAAGGAAATTCGCTTTGGACCCTTTGGAAGGGTCAGGAGCGAAATTTGACATGTTAGTCTCTCCATCAGGATTCATATATGGAATATAACATTTAAGTAGAAGTATCTTTCTTCTTTCTTATACTTTAAGTTATATTCCATATATATTGTGAGGATGTTTGAGAGTGGTTTCGGACCTCCAGGAGTTATAATGCAGAATGTAGTTTTTTGAGGATTCTTCAATTTTCTTGACTTAGTCAAATTTCAAGATCAAGATGACATTCTAGACAGCCAAATTTTAGGACATTTGAGGATCAGGATGACATTCCAGACTTCTTAAGGCGAATTAGCTCTGTCCTTGATGTAAGGGATGGGACCTAGGAGGACATTATGCATTCAACCAAGGTTTGATTTAGCAACTTGAAGTGCGATCGGATAGTACACAAAAAACACCCTAGGAATGATCTAAATAACCCCTAATCACTCAATTGACCTGACCTCTTGAGGAGATCCACCTAACTCAATCCCTTCAATGCAAAGGCTAAGACACTAAAACGACTAACAACAAAACCAAAAGGGCAAACCCCAGAAAGCAAAAAAAAGTGGGGCTCCCCATTTGCAATGGGGCGATGTGTGAATATGTCACAACACTACCCACTTGGGCGAATTTGCTTGGAGCTCATTCCTTTGTCATTTTTTGATCATTTTCAGGGATTTTCACTACTTTGCAAGGTGCTGGTAAGTTTGAAGTAACTAATTTTCAGACTTGTCCTCAAAAACTTTATTTTTACTAGCCATACTTACATTCCTGGATATGGTTGCTTTCATCATTGAGGTTGATTTTCATAAGTTTGTGCATATTTGGGTGATTGCAACATGTTTTTAGAGATTAATTTGTGAAGTTGTAGGCTGTCTTCAGATTTGCTGGCAGCCATTGTTGACTTCAGAAGGTGTCTTCCCACTTAGTTTTGTGTGAAAACACAATCTTTCACACCTTTCTTTAGTCATTGTTGATCCGGTATACTCCTTTGCACTCTAATTTGAACATAATTTTTAAGTATAAGGAGGTGTTTTCAGACTTTGGTCTGAAAATTATTGATTTTAATGAATTTCATGAGGTTTTTATACCCTAACCTTGTCACATTTTTGCATTCAATTATTGAAATCTATTTGAAATGTGGATAATTTTCTTGATTTCCATACTCATTAGTATAAATCATTAGGAAATCAGAATTTTTGTCAGGAATATTTTTCCTAAGTTCTAACTTCTAGCTTCATATAGGTATGATGTTGAAGTCTAGACTCAAGGAAAGGAGAGAACAACAGAAGATAGTTGAGATTGGATTCTATCTAGAATCCAAGATATCATCCAAATGGAAGGAGATTACAGACATGAACATGCATTTCCTGAACATGAACCAGATGCGACAACGTATGTTCAGAATTGTAAGCCAAATTCCTTCCCTAGCCTATGTGAACATTATGAAGAGTGGCATTTATTAGGCCACTAGATTCCCGCAATCCATACAGTGCAGTGAGTTTATCCTAGAGTGTTCACGATGTTATGATCCTCATTCTTGAATGATCAAGACTCCTAAGGGCACCATCATTGCCTACCTTGCTGAGGATGCGATTGTTGAGGTGTTTGGAATTCCACGAGGAGCAGACATGAAAGATATAACTAAGGATGAATATGAGGACCGATATAAGTAGAAGATGGATTCTTCCAAGACCATAGTAAACAAGGAGTGGATGATCGAGCCTACGCCTCATCATTCTAGGGCTCCCAAGACACTCATGTGCACAGACTTCAAAGAGGAATATAGTGATTTAGTATTCTTGCTTAACCGAGTGATGGGGATGCCACAGGGTGCAATATACGATGGATGGATGTTCTATTTCATCTAGGATTGTCTAAAAGGAACATTGATAAATTGGTCTAGAATCATAAGTGACAATCTAGACTTTCAGTTGAGGAATGTGGAGAGGTTCAGGTCATTCGATATGACTTCCTATTTGGTGTACTTGCTTGCATGATTTGTTACATACAAGGGATTAATATGTAGAGGTTAAGTTGGGAATGGATAAGGACAATTCAAGAGTTATGAATGCTATCCACAGCTGAACATGTATCGAATTGAAGGTTATAAGAGAGTGAATGATGTATTCACAATGTACATAATGCGAATGTTGCAAGATGGAGTCCACAGGAGGTTGTCCAAGGAGGCAACAAAGCTGATAGAGAAATATGGATCGTGGTATATACAATTTCCCACTTTCACATACCTTAGGATTCATGGATTTCAATCCGAACCCTACAGGCTTCCTAGGCATCCTTCTGACAGAGTGATCTTGTTGGAAGTGGTGAGACAGCTTCTGGAGTTTGATTCTATCCAAAAGGAAAAGCACAGAACGGGCATGTCATTTCCTATTTCAGTTGGGAAGACATTGGAGGTTTGCCTGAACGCCTTAGCAGCTAGCACAGCTAGTGGGAAACTTGCATTCTATCGATTTGCAACATATAAGAGAAGAGAAAGGTTTGATCCGGATAAGAAAGTTGGAAGGATCAGGGGAGAAAAGTTTATTAACAAAGTAGACTTAGAAGATTATTGGGCCAACCTGATGGACGAGTAGGTAATAAAGAGAAGAATGTGGTCCAGAATGTCAGTGGATTTCATGAGGAAGTGTGGACTTTTCCTCATTCCTAACCTAGTGTTAGATGATAGAGATCATACGCATCCACAATATGAAAATGAAATGAAGAAGGCGATTCTATTGCCTAATTGGTCAGAATTAGAAGAGATAGATTTGAATGTGTTGATGAGAGAGGTCTTTAGTTTCTCCCGAGAATGGGTGGATATTCAGATTAACAAGTTAGTTGAATTCAAGGCTAGAGGGAAGAAGATTGAGGAGGTCAAGAAGAAGAAACAAAAGACTACCATTCCTTCACCTGTCATTCCTTCACCACCCCTCAGTGTCTCATCAATCAAGGAAGTTGAAATGGCAGAACAAAACAAAGGAACTGAGCAATGTTCCAACACAGTGATACTGCCAGAGAATATTTAGGATTTACATGCCACATCGACATTTGCTCCACCTAATGAGGATGATGATCAACTGTCATCCCCTACCGTCCTTTTGGAGGTTAGTTTGGGAAAGAATGTATATGATTTGACTAGGGATAATCTTGATGATGATGATGTTATCTCGGCATTAAGAGAGCTTGATCGAGATATGTGTCTCTATGATGATATGGAGATGACCACTATTCCTGATTGGTTGATGAAGAGTATGGAGAAAAGTAAGAAAATGATAGAGGCATATCCTATTGATGTCATTGATGACTACTTAGCTAGGAGCAATAAGGAGCCAGAGCCTAAGAGAGCTGAGGTTTTGTCACACATAGCTAGAGATGAGACAGGAATGCGGATTGCACAGGTGGTTGTTCCTATTGCAGGTGTGACGATAGACATTGCTACTCCCATGGATTTCCAAATTACTTCAGTTGCCTTTGGCTGTACTACAAGAGAGTAGGAATTTTAGGAGGTTGGTGATAACCTTAAGGCAATCAATGCGAGATTGGATAGAGAAATTGAAGAAAAGGAGAAGTACAGAGAAGAGAATATCAGACTTAGAGGGTACATTGTAGGGATAAGGCGTCAGAATCCCACCCTTGTTTCCCCTATTGCAATTGATCGTGAACTACATTCACATTATGAGGCAGCGAGATATACACTCTCGGAGCTGGAGAAATGGATTGAAAATACAAAGAGACAAGTGGATGATTTCCTTACTCAGTTTGTCCAGGTATTTGACAGGATAACAGGGGTCATATTTAGAATGCAGTATTTGGGAGGAGTTTGGGAAGAATTCAGACCTATTCAAGAGAAGCCTATTCCATGCCTCAGAGCTTTGAAGAAGATTCCTAAGTCCACATTTGTTAGGGAGAATGTTGTGCACAGTGGAGATAGATGCGATTTCCATGGCTAGTATTGTTCATTGGCCATGAAGAAATCAACTTATGAGAGCGCACAACTGAGTTGTATAGAGATGGAAGGATCAATTCATGATATTCAGTTGAAGATCCTTACCTCAATTGAGGAGTTATTGAGGGTTGATGTCAGTGAGGCCAGTGGTTCACACTTAGCAGAATTAAGAGACAAAATGAAATTCATGTATTTTAATCAGTTTCTCTTTGAAGAAGAGTTAGATAGATGATTTGGTCTCTTTGTTGATTCATGTTCATAGTTCGCAGAAACTCATCCCTGATTGGGAGAACACTTTGGATGCTTGCTCGGATGCATTGGACGTGATTGATTTACAATAGGATAACTTACCTAGCATTTCCATGGAAGAGTTAGATTCTGTATTGGCTAGATTCTTGGAGTATGCTAGGAGAGAGAGAGATGCAGGACAAAATCTTCTAAAAGATTTCCTATTTGATGACTAGGTATCTTTCTATTGGGCCATATGTTGGTGGCTCTATTTTTTATGTAAACCCTAATTAAGGCAACTCTAGGATTTTGTTGGCATGATCTTGGCCCTTGATTTAGTTTTAGTCTTGGCCATCCATTTTGTATGAGACTCTATACATGCCTCATTGCCTCTCATTTGTAAGAGAGAGTTTTTGTAGAATTGTTGGTATATGCTGTAGCTATTTGAATATAAATCATTGTTTGATTTGATGGTGATTTTGTCTTTCAAGTGTTGTTTTGCATTCAAGGTTCTCAATTCCTCCAAGTTAGATTAGAATTTGTTTTCATGTTTGTTAGATTGAATGAAAGGTTTGTTGAATATATTTGTGTGGAATCCTTAATCCATACCACTAACCTCTTGCTGATTGTAAGTGCGCTGTGCGTGGTCAATTGGAAATATATGCAAGCTTAACTTCAATTACTATGCATTCATTGATATGCATCAACTTGGGTGGTGTCAATGCTTGATGGTAATGATTTGAAAATCTATAAGTATACCTTAGATGATTGCACTAAGCTCGTGTCAATATCTGTTCAACTTGATGGTGAGACCCTACCTAGTTCGACTCCACTGAGTTTGTTCATCATTTCCTACGTTCCTGTTGACGTGTATTTTGTACACAATCATACACAGAATAAAATACCTAAAGGCATCTTATCCTCTCTTGAATAAAGTCGCTAACTGCTGAAGATTTCGCAAGAAGGATCAGTTAGGATGACTCCAATGTTCTTGTAAGTAGGGTCTCTACGTGTGGATAAGCACCAGTGGTCGTTGTGATTTGCTGTGTCATCAAGGGGCCTTACGTTGCCGAAGATTTTGATGAACTAAACAAACTTTTAAAGAAAAATGACAAAAGAGTAGGGTTTGCAAGAGGTCTAATCTAGTCTAACCCTAAGAATGACTTCATGTAGACAAGACTTGGCAAGATTCTACCAACTTCAATTTTGCCATAAAATAACAACTCAATTGAATTTGATGCGATCTTCTAAGGTAACAAATGATTTTTCAATGCATCAAAGATCAAAGACACTACCACGAAGGTACATATCCAAGATACAATAACGATTGAAGGTTAAGTGATTCAAGTATCTCCAGTTGACCATGCAAGGCGTTCCTACAATCAGCAAGAAGCTAGTGGTTTGGAAAGCGAATCCTTCCAAGGATCAAGTCCAACACTTTGTCCTTCGAATTAACACACTACTTTGATTGAGAATGATTCAAGTAATTTGAACAACCATGAAGATAACCAAGAGAATTGCAACAAAACACCATAACTTCAATATTTCATTGATCTCAAAGCCATCATGTACAACAATTGTTTGAATTCTTTCCTCAAAACTCAATCTTGCTACAAAGTAAATTGCTTCTAAACTCTAATCTCTCTAATACATCAATAATCTAATCTTCTTCTCACATCTAATTATGAAAATGAAATGAAATGAGGGTATAAATAGCATCCTCAATTACAATGAACGGTCCAGATCAAAAAGCAGATCAACGGTCAAGATCATGACACCTAAACCCTAATTAGGGTTTGTTACAAATGGCCTCCTTTTTACTGAACAATATTAAATGCATAGCCAAATATTAAATTTGGCACAAAAACCTAGGAGACATAGACCAATGACAATTAAGGTGCCATGTCATCTATAACAACCTCTCATCTAGAATCTTATTCCCTTTCCAATGCTCCTTTTTAGCATATGCAATGAATCTTGACAGGATTCCTTCGATCTCAGCAATTGGAATCTCGGGAAGATTCTTCATTCTTTCTTCCAAGTGGATGACCTGATCAAATGCATCTAGAAGAGCTGTGTCCCATGTAGATTCAAGTTCCTTAGTCTTTTCAATCAGGAGCATGGTGGCAAACATCTGGTCTTGTTGCTCATCTGTGATATTAGCGTCCTTGCAAAAGATGACCTTGATTCTATCCTCCAATTCCTGCAAATCCACATCTGTCTCAACCTCGATCCTCCTGCCAAGAATGGTACGTAGTACCTCAAATACTCTGTCCTGGATCGGATTGTTCATCTCCTCAACATGGCCACATCTAGTACTGATGTCCTCAAAGAGAACACTCTTCATCTGGAGTAAGGTTGACCACTGAAGCAAACTGTGAGGTCCTCCATCCATGATCTTTTCCTGCGCTAAGGCCTTCCTTGATGTTTGTCTGATTACCTTCAAGACAGGAATGATAACATCTTTGGTATGAGCAAAAGCGGCTACTGTTATCATCAAGTTGTGGATTATCTCAAGAACCTGGATAGCCCTATGAATAGTCTTCATCATCCTTGTTACAAATTCTACGGCAACTGTATGAGATTTATCCATCCAAGTACTCATACGCTGGACCATACTCCTGAATCTCTCTGCCTCATTAATTGATTGAAGGGGAAGTGCCTGTACGGGTGATCTTGCTGGATCCTGACGTCCCAATGGCTCATTGAGATGACTGAAATATGTCCTCCATGCACCTCTCTCTCTCTCAAGCCTTCTATTCTTCTCCATTTCTTCTCTAAGCTTGTCTTTCAATGCCTCAAATGAATCGGTGGCATCATCTAGTGTCTGCTCGGCTGTGGATGGACCTAGCTCAAATGTCTCTATATCATATTCCTCTGCTAGGATCTCCCCTTCATATTTGTCCACTGCCGGTGTAGCTATCTGTAATTTTCTAGATCCAGTCTCATCTCTAATCATCTTGGACATCTTGGTAGCCTTCCTCTTCTCTGTTACTTCCTGAGAACGTCCAACAAGGCTCTCTAAATCAATTACATTGTCCTCGTCCTCTATTACGATCATCTTGGTTAATCTTTCCTTCAACCAATCTGGGATGGCCGATCTTGTCTCTTTGACTTGTATTTCCTTATGCAATATTTCTTCTTCTCTGGGAGGAGATGTTATCTCGTTATCTTCTCTATCTTCATGTAGCTCATAATCTTGGAGAGATCCATCTGGTGACCCTTGCGGTGCCTGTCCCTCTTCCTGCCTATCATTCTGTACCATCGACTCCATAGACTCTTCCACTTCAAGTGTCCTCTTCTCTGGTCGAGAAGATGTGCCGGATGAATGATCTCGGTTGGCCCCTTGCTTCTTCTTGGAAGATTCTCTCTTTTCTGGTCTCTCTTTCCTCTTCGAACCTCTTGGATGGAGATTGCCTTCACTTGCACATCGAAGGTCGCCTTCACTTGTATTTCTAGGATTAGGATTGCCTTCGCTCACACTAGCTCCACCTTCGGCTGGTTTCTCTTCCAAAGTGAAAGTCATAGCTATGCCTTGCTCTCTCAACTTCTGATGCTGTACATCAACCCATCTGCGAGTACAAGACAAGACGGGAGCCATCAAAGCATCTAAATCCACAACCTCGGGCTCATTCCAATCTAACCTTACTGATTTGCTTTCTCGATCATAGGATGATTGGAGATGTCTACCACTGTCCTGAGCTTGGTCGGCCACTCTGTAAATCTTGCATTTCCTGATGAAATCCAAAGGCAATCTAGAATGCATCTTTCTTTTCACTTCAAGATCATCTAAGAGATTCATCATAAAATCTTCTATCTGGAACTCATGCTTAAACTTCCTACCGACTGTCTCCTCTATATATCCATGTGGATCAAAGCTTTCTCTCAAGGCAAAGGATGAAAAAGAATACAAAGCTAACTCCTTCTTTGCGTCATCCATGGCTAAAGCATTAGGACATACCTCAACTGAATTGCCTAAAATGATAGGTACCGAAACTCCATTCCCATGCCTGTGTCTGAATGCCTTCGCATATGCTGCCAACTGTCTTGTTACTTCAAGTAACACAATTCTGTCTATCGGATATCTCGGCAACATGTATGGAGGTGAAGGACATCCATGTACTCTAATATAAGTAAACTTCGGAAACTGGATAAACCAAGCACCGTACCTCTTCACTAGTTCTTGTGCATCCTGAGATAATCTGTTGTGAATCCCACCTTGCAACGTCCTTGTGATGTTCATCGTGAAGGTATCATTAACTAGCTTGTAGTTGCTTCCTGGCGGATGATGCAAGTGGACATAGGAATCACAAACTCTGACCTCACCGGGTTCTCTTCCAATCACTCCTCTATGAGGTAGTCCTGCGTACTCAAAGCTCCTGATCAAGGCATATATGACGTATGAACTCATGTGGAAGGACTTGGTAGCCTTGAGTCTCCTCAACTGTACGTCCAAGCAATGGCTAATCATCCTGGCCCAATGAATTGTTCCTTTTCCCTGAACTATCACCTGGATGAAATAGAACATCCACTTCTCAAAATAGAAGGCCTGAGGGGCTCCTGTGACTCGGTTGAGCATTGTAATCAAATCTCTGTACTCCTCCTGGAAATCAATCCTATGTGGCGTGTTCGAGATCTTGCTCAGGCGAGGACGACTCTTGAGTAACCAGTTCTTGTTGATGATGCTTAGACAAGCATCTGGATCATCTTCGTACATGGACCTGGCTCCTTCTATGCTTTTGTATATCATGTCTCTATGCTCTGGAAGATGGAAAGCCTCACCTATAGCTTCCTCCGAAAGATACGCCAAAGTGTTTCCTTCATTGGACACGATCGTTCTGGACTGAGGATCATAATGACGAGCACACTCGATCATCAACTCATGGCACTGTACTGCTGGAGGGAAGCCGGCCGCCTTAATGATGCCACTTTCAATTATCCTCTGGGCGACAGGTGATGGCTTGCCGATGTAAGGGACCTCTTGAAACTTCTTCGTGCTGAAGTTGCCCAAGTTAGTATCTCCAATGTTACTCCACTTCGACACGATCTTGGTCTCCACTTCTTCGGTCTTTTGATCTTCCTTCATGAGAGCTGGACGACTGGTGGATGCTCCCGCCTTTGGGGTCGCCATACCTACACAACATTTCATAATAAGTAACTAGATATTGCAATGCATAACATAGATTAGATAAAAGATTAATTTTAGGAAACTTCATGATAAGTCCTTGAGTTATCATTTCCTAAAAACGATTGAGCTACTGGAATTCAAAATTTCAAAATTCAAAATTTGAAGCTATGACGATCAAAAATTCAACATTTAAAACAAGGGATCATCGCCATACCTCACTTGAAAGCTTAACTCTAAAATGCAAAACAAAGGAAATCGCCTAGGCAAAATTAATGTTTGGTTGGCTTCAACGTGATCTTTCTTCAAATGAACGTCCTCTTAGCACTTCGCCACCCTTGGGGTCTTTGATGTGATCTTCAATGTCTTTGGCAAGTTCGCCTTAACTCTAACCAAGGTTCGCACGTACTCTCCTTTTGATAATGCTTCGCACACCTTGCTTGAAATGGAAATTCGCTCCACTTGAATACCAATCGCACTTCTCCAAAATCGCATATGAAAGATGACAAAATGATAATATGAAAATGAAAATTTTCACCTCCCTTTATAGGCGCTTACCCCCCTTCATTACCTTAGGCCGACTTGGTGATTTCAAACAAATTTTAAATAAAAAACAAGGCCGACTTTTGTAAATAAAAGAATTTAAATTCCAAGCACCCCATTTTATTATTTAAAATAATAATTAATTAATTAAATGCCATCGTTTTTTAATTAATAAATTCGATTTTTTAAATAGGCAAAAATTAATTAATTAAATATCCAAGCGCAATTTTTAAATGCTATCAATTGATTTATCGATTTTTATAGCATTTAATAAAGTTTAAAAATTGTTTTAGCGCCAAAAATTGGGAGAAGGGAAAGATACAAACCTATCGCTCTGGTCCCTGACTGAGGGACAGGAGCGAACTTCATTTTGGCCTTGATTCTTGCGCTTTCGACATTCAAAACCATCATCTTCACATTGAAACTGGCATATCTGCAAGGAATTTCGAACTTGAGTGACTTGATTTCGTAAATGAATGCCTCTATGACTATTATCGCCCTGGTCCCTGACTGAGGGACAGGAGCGAATTTCATGTTTTCTCCTTGACCTTTGTTTCTATGATCACCAAATTTCATCATGAGGGAGAAACAACGTTAGATTTTCGTTCCATGCTTGCTTCACTTGTCTTCTACAAGGCACTTTGATGCTTAAATAGATTATCGCCCTGGTCCCTTGGTGAGGGACAGGAGCGATCCCCATGTTCTTAGCCAACATTCTTTGTTCTTAACCTTAACTTCTCGTTTGTCGCCTTCAAAATGATATCTTTGATCTTGTGTACCTTGGCTTTGATGTGATCTTGAAGAAAAATGAGTGATTATGTGAAAATCGCCCTGGTCCTTGCCTGAAGGACAGGAGTGATATAGGTTCCTTGTTCAAATTGATCACCTTTTAACGTTTGGCTTCTTTGCATATCATCTTCTCAAGATACCTTAGACCCTTTGCAACCTCGCATAACCTTGACTTGGCATGATTTTTGAATGAATTGGCTAGTATAGTAAATATCGCCCTGGTCCCTGACTGAGGGACAGGAGCGAATTTGGGCATCCTGGGCTCAACCTTGTTTGTATCAACTTGCAATCGCTTTTACCTTGTAGAATGAGGTCCTTTGATCCCTCTTGGACTCTTGAAACTTGATAAACCTTCAAAATTTAAGCCTTCATGAAGATTTCGCTCTGGTCCCTGACTGAGGGACAGGAGCGAATTTGTACTTGTAGGCTCCATCACACTTTGCCAACCTCTAAATTTATCTTCAACGGTCTCGTTGTGTACCCTTTTATTTAACTTTGTCCTGGAGTTCGTTCGAACTTGGCAAGAAATTTGTCTAAGGCAAAAATCGCTCTGGTCCCTGACTGAGGGACAGGAGCGCCTAGGCCAATATAGGTCTCATTTGGTGCCTTGCAATCTTCAATTTTGTCTTCAACAGGTTCATTTCATCCTCTTTGTTTGCCTCAAACTCAAAACTAACTTGATCTTTGCCCAAAACATGCCTCATGAGGAATTTCGCTCTGGTCCCTGGGAGAGGGACGGGAGCTACACTGAATTTCGCCCTGGTCCCTGACTGAGGGACAGGAGCGATTTTTTATTTTTTGGTCCATTTTCCTTCACGAAGGCACTTCAAGTTATATTCAACTGATGAAATGTATCTCCTTTGATCTCTTCAAATCGTCCAATTGTTTAAATCCTGCAAGGACAAGGCAATGTTTGATTTTGAGCTCCGATCCTCCACTGAGGGATAGGAGCGATTTTTACTCCTGGGGCATTTCCATGTTCGTGAAATTCTTCAAATTATATTCAATGGAAAGATCATCCCTCCCTTTATCACTTCCAATTCGAGATTTGTTTTGATCCTGCAGAGACAATAAGATTTTGAAAAACGAGCTCCGGTCCTTCACTGAGGGACAGGAGCGATTTTGCTCCTACAGGCCAAAATATCAAGATTTTGGGATTTTAATCACTTTACAGGGCAAAAACAAGTCATTTCCAATGGCGGGGATCAATCATCAAAATTTTCAAAATTTGGTCAAAATCACTCAATTGGACAAAATTCACAATTTCATCATCAACACTTAGACAAATTCATTCAAAATTCCAATTGAAAATAGACCAACTCACTTAGCCTCTGGCGAATTCACTTTATTCAAAATTGCATCCTTCGGGAGGAAGCTCGAAAAGCTCTCAAAATTGACTGGACTCTGGCCTGAAAACTCAGTAATGGAAACCCTAAGGCTTGACCCTAATCCAGACAACTGACAAACTACCAAAACCCTAAAAACCAAAGCGAAAGGCGAGCGAAAAACGAGCAAAAAAGAGGGGGTCCCCATTTTAATGGGGCGATGTGTGAAATGGTCACAACAGTTCCTAGGCTTAGAATAGATTTCCTGAACCCTATTCCCTTTTGCCATTTTTTTAGTAAGTCTTGTTAGAATTGAGTCCAAAACTACACTACCATATCCTACGTTATCAACACACCCATTCCATATCCATGATCTTTGAAGTTAATTCGAACATTTGTGTAAGTCCCCAAGTGAAAACAACAATTCACATCGACCATTGAATTACCCACTCGTCAAGACCTAACATGTAGAAACCTTGGAATCATTTTAGTTGATCTTACCCTTAGCATCCAAGGTGATTTTGTTCAAGAGAGGGTAAAGTGCTTTGGTATTTTATTCTGAATGTTATGTGCCTAAAACACACATCAACAGGTCATCAGTTGCAGTATCATGTAGATGGTAAATGCTTAACATTGATTGGAGATTTTAATATCATCGATATGATTTATTTATGCATTGATAAAGTTAAGTTATTAAGTTAAATATAAATATTTAACTTTATTAATGCAGAGACTATAGTCAAGTGGGAAATATTTAAGTATTAAAGGTCCCCTAATTTAATAACACATTGGAGACATAAAATGTAAATGGGGAGTAATGTTTATTTATCCCACATTGGTAAAATGAGTGAATGAGCTCTTATGAGAGCATTATAAAATATTTCCAAGAGCTCACTTTCAGGCAGGCTGGATTGAATAAGAAATTTGTGAAATTGTTGGAGAGTTTATCTTCAAGGGTTTGTGAGGACGAAATCCCTCATGAATGACGTTCTTCTTTCTGTTGCAAGATATAGTCAGGAGGATTAATTGTGTTTTCACTCTAGGAAACACATTGAGCCAAGAAGGACGATTTCTAATTGCTGGTCATATTGCAAATTGGGTTTCAACATCTTAGACTAGATTTGGGCACATTTATAGAAGGCGTTGGGTTGACAATAACACATTGGTGGGCTGTATCATATAGGTTATTCTTTGCTGGCCGTATTGTTGTGTTTTCTCATGCTGGGCCATATAGGTATGAAGCTTCCTTAAGGTTGTGTTGTGACGTATTCACACATCGCCCCATTGCAAATGGGGACCCCTTTTTTTTTTCTTTCAAGGGTTAGTTTAGTTTGCTTGGTCTTTTAGGTTCTTGGCCTTTAGTCTTTGCATGGAAGGGTCGCCAGGGGGCTCATTAGGATAACACGCTCTGCTTGAGTCAGGTGGATCTCCTCAAGAGGTTAGGCCAATTGAGTGATTAGGGGTTATTTAGATCATTCCTAGGGTTTTTTTTTGTGTACTATCCGATTGCACTTCAAGTTGCTAAATCAAACCTTGGTTGAATGCATAATGTCCTCCTAGGTCCCATCCCTTACATCAAGGACAGAGCGAATTCGCCTTAACAAGTCTGGAATGTCATCCTGATCCTCAAATGTCCTAAAATTTGGCTGTCTGGAATGTCATCCCGATCTTGAAATTTGACTGTCTGGAAAATTGAAGAATCCTCCAAAAACTAGATTTTGCATTATAACTCCTGGAGCTCCGAAACCACTCCCAAACATCTTGATAATATATATGGAATATAACTTAAAGTATATTCCATATATGAATCCTGACGGAGAGACTAACATGTCAAATTTCGCTCTTGACCCTTCCAAAGGGTCCAGAGCGAATTTCCTTATATCTCCCTTCTTGGTCATAATTTGCTTCATAAATCTTATCCCTATGGCGTGACTGAGAGAATAGTAATGTGTGAATCAAGGTGAAGTGATGAAAAGTTAAGGATTTGAGCATAATTGCAAATTTCACTCCTGGCCCTTACAAAGGGTCCAGAGCGAAATGTTTTCAAGCTCCTGACCCTTCCAAGGGGTCCAGAGCGAAATTCCCCAAATAGACTATTTCTTCACTAGGGATATTGAATGGTGGTCATGCATGGTAGTAAAAGGGATCAAGGATCAAGTCTAAAGCAAAGAGGAGTGAAAAAGAAGTGTGAATTGAGCCAAAAGAGCATATTTCGCTCCTGACCCTTCCAAAGGGTCCACAGAGAATTTCTCCATAAAACATTATATCTTGCTCAAAACTATGAACTAACTCATTCCCAAGCAATTTTGAAGGCCAAAGACTTGTTTTTGATGATTAAAGGATGAAGAATGGAGTTTAGTGAGGGAAAATCAAGCAAAATGTAAATTTCGCTCCTGACCCTTCCAAGGGGTCCAGAGCAAAAATTTTTCAAGCTCCTGACCCTTCCAAAGGGTCTAAAGCGAAATCCTTAGCTGGACTCTCTATTTGGGCCTAATGCACTAAAGGACCTTGTTTTAAGCTAAATAGATGGCGAATTGACTTGATTATGGTAAGAGGAGATTTGATAAGTCAAGTTTGAGGTGAGTTGAGAGGAAAAGAAGTGTGAATTAAGCCTAAAAGACAAAGTTCGCTCCTGACCCTTCCAAAGGGTTCAGAGCGAAGTTTCTTAAAACACTATTTTCCTCCTTGCTCAAACCAAGATCTTTGTTCCTAAGGCATAGTTGAGGGAAGAATGATATATTCTTGCCTTAAGAAGTGAATGAAAGTGAAGGAAATGATGGATTTGAGGTCAAAAGATCAAATTCGCTCCTGACCCTTCCAAAGGGTCCAGATCGAATTTTCATGGAATCCTCCCTTTGCTTCAAGTTTGGACTAATTTTGTGCCTTGGAGCCTTAGTTAGGATGTCATCATGCCTTGGAAGCAATTGAGAGGTGAAAAGGTGGAGGATTTAGGCCCAAAATGCAAATTTTGCTCCTGACCCTTCCAAAGGGTCCAGAGCGAAATTCCTAAAACTTCTATTTTGCTCATGTTTGAGATCAAGATCTTGATTCCTAAGGCATTGTTGAGAGAGAAATGTTAAGTCTTGCCTTGAGAAGTGATTTGGAGCAAATAAAATGATAGAACAAAGACTAAATCACAAATTTCGCTCCTGACCCTTCCAAAGGGTCCAAAGCGAATTTTCTTGAAATCTCTTTTGCTTCCAATTTTGTGTCAAGCCTAACGTTGATGGAGGTTGATTGAGCTTAGAGGTATCCCTAGGCATGCATTTGAGTGAGTTGTGATCACAAAATGTGAAGGATTTGTCCAGAAATGTCAAATTCGCTCTTGACCCTTCCAAAGGGTCCAGAGCGAAATTCCTTATAGGTCCTGTCCTTGGCCAAGGTCCAAAGCGAAATCCTTCTTTTAGACCATTTTGAGGGTCAAATATGTGATGTCTTCATGAGAGAAGGATCTAGAGTGAAAATCTTATTATAGGTCCTATCCCTGGAGAGGATCCAGGAAATTTTATTATAGGTCCTATCCTTCCAGAGGGTCTAAAGCAAAATTGATCTTAATGCCTTCTTGTTGATGATTTAAGGTAATACATGCTATATTAGAATGAATATATTATACTTAATCATCTTTTGTTTATTTTGCAGATCAACAAAATCAAGTTCGAGGGAGATCATGCCAGGATGGGGGCGACCTTTTCTAGTTCCATCATTCATCAAGGACACTTCAAGTGCATAAAAGAAGACTCAAAGTGTTAAAGACTCAAGTATTGAAAGAGTTGCACGTGACAGACCAGGCTATTCTCAAAGATCTTCATTCTACCACATAGAGAAACCACACGATATCAGAAGAAAGATCTTACAAACACTTCAGGACAAAGAGAGCTACTAAAGAAGGTGACTTGACCATGACTTCCTATCACCATAATGCAAAATCAAGAAGGAGGCTTCATCAAACACAAGGGGGTACATCATCTATCAAGTACATCAAGGACAGAAGAAGATCAACCAAGCATAAATGCAGGCAAGGTGGCATCCCAGTCACTGTTCCTCTAGTCAGATAGGTCCACATCAGCATGTCTAGATTCAATGTACCTGACTCACCAGTGATGACACAAAATTCAAGGCACCTACCCTTGACATCTATTGGTCCATCTCATGAAATGTAATTTTATCATTGGTTAAAGGAGTTTTTTATAATAAACCCTAATTAGGGTTTTCATCCTGAAATCCTAGCCATTGATTGTAAATCAATCAGAGCCATCAAATTGTAAAGAGCTCCCTATATAAGGCTATGGCTCTTCATTTGTAAAGGTTAATAGGTTAATAGTTAAGAGTTATCTAATAAGAGTTAGTGAATAGTCAGTAAAATAGAATAGCAATTAGAGTAGATTAGGAAGAGAAGGCAAGAAATTGTTGCCTTGATTGTAAATGAACTCCATTTTCATTGAAGTTATGGTGAAATGTGTCGTTTCTTTGCAATATGCATGGTCTCTTGTTGAATCTTCATTTTAGATTATGGTTAATTAGATTGAATGCACTCGCGTGGAATCCGCCTAGTCCAAACCACTAGCCTCTTGCTGATTGTAAGGGTGCCCTGCGTGGTCAACTGGCATTGAATGAGCTTAATCTCGAGTCATTACGCATCTATTGTTCATGCATTAACTTGAATGATGATCAGTGTTTGACAGTGATGATTTGAACATCTTCAAAATTCCCTTAGAAGATTGCACTGAGTTGGTTTCGGATTGTTCAACCTGATGGTGAGACCCAACCCGGTAGGATTCCACCTAGTCGTTCATCTATATTCTTGCATTCTAAGTCTTAGATTAGATTCTCCAAACCCTGTATCTTTTGCCATTTCTTTATCTTCCAACCAGTAGATAGGATTCAAGTTCCAGCAAATCAGACGCTCAAGCAGTCGAATGTAAGTCCCCTTGTGATTCCAGCAAAATCAGATCAAACCACAGAGCTTATCCACACATAGAGACCCTACATACCAGAACCTTGGTGTTGCCTCGATTGATCCTTAGGCGAAATCTTCAGCATTCGGAGAAACTTTGTTCAAGAGAGGATAAGATACATTGGTATTTTATTTTGTGTTTGCATGTGCATAAAAAACACATCAACAGGTTGCCATACCAAGTCAAAGTTCAGCTAGAGGTTGCCGTACTTGCTTGGGCTAGCGATGTTCAGGTCTACAATCATCTGGAGAATGCTGTCTAGGGTTATTTATTGTTGTTAGTGCATTTAATGGTCAATAGAAGACTGGGCAGCGATTCTAGTATGCACATATACATTATATTGGCAAATTTAATTGAGAAAACATTGAAGTATCTGCTGTAGTCTTTTCAGTATTATTGTTTCAGAATAGAGAGTGAATGTTCAAGTTGTTTTAAAATATCTAGTCTTCAATATTGCTGCTGTTAGTTTAAGAGCTGCATTATAGTCATTCTACTTTATTGTTGTTTAAATATCTACTTCAACAGAAACCATAATCTCACGAAAAACTCAGAAAATAAGACTTCAAGACAAATACATGCCAAGTGTTTGACAAAGTCTTGAACACCCAAAACTGAAAAAATTAAAGCCAAAGGATAGGGGATCTTACGGTGGTATCAGAGCAAGTGTATCCTACCATCTTGAAGGGTTAATCAGAATGATGAAGACTTATGAAGAGCTACTAGAAGATCTTCAGTACTTCTGTGAGCATCTTGGTTGGTTTAGATCCATCTTCAAAAAGAAATAAGAAATTAATGAAAATGACTCTTTTAGTGAAAAAAATCGTGATATCAATAAGAATGAACTACAGAGACAAAATGTTTGCTTTTCTTGCAAAGAGGCTTGGGAGCCTAATCACTTATGCACAAGGGAAATGGTTAAGGTGTTAGTAGAAGAAAAAGGCATAGAAGGAAAGTTTGGGAAAGAAGAAATTGCTTCAGATGGGCCTGATGCTTGTAAAATGAGGATAAAGTAGCTTCTTCATGTTCAAGAAATCAAGGAAGAATCAATTGTTTCTTCAGGTATGGATTGCATTAGTTTCTTTGTGGGTAACTTGGAGGTTAGGCTTGACAAAATTGGTGAGATGATGGGTACTCTTGATGATTCTAAATGTGATTCTAATGTTGTTCCACTATTTCATTACTATTTCTAAATGAAAGGTGCATGACCCCATTTAATGGGATAGTTGAATTAGATGAGCCTATTAGTATTTTGACACCAAATGATGATGAAGACAATTCTATATTTGGGCCTAACGCTGCCCAAGTTTTAGATCAACAAGTGTGCCAAGAAGATATCATAGAGGCAGTTGATTGTGAGAACCAAGTTCTTCAAGGCCAATCAGAAAATTCATCATGTGAAGCAGATGGAGTTCATAAGCCTCGTAAGTCACATAAATTGGTGAACCAATTGAAGGTCAATGAGAATAAGATTGTTGCAGCATTATCACATTTTGATAACACTCATAAGATGGTTGAAGATCACCTTTGGAAGATCCAACTTGAGAGAAGACAAAAGGGACTTGAAGAAGAACCTTCTCACTTATAGATGATCAAGGAAGCTATGAAGAAAATGAAATCAGATTATTTATATCTTCTCTCGGATCGAGACCATCTCCTCAATCTGGCTGAAATATACTCTGATGCATTGGGAAGGAAAGAAGAAGTTGACAATCTTACCTATGAGCTTATGAATACAAAGAATTCCTTGGAGACTACTCAAGTGGCCCTACAAAAAGCAGAAAATCAGATTGATGAACTTTGTTTGGAATTGAGTTTGGCACATTCTTCATCATCTAAATCAGAAAATCAGTCCTCTATAGCCGGCACTTCTATGGTGCAAAATGACAATGCAAGGGGCATAGAAATTGAACAAGTGAATGAAAGGATTGAAGAGCTTCACAAGGAAATACCTGGCAGTTTTGTGACATTATTTGAAGAAGAATTATTTGAGACACTACCACCTCTAATCACATGGGAAGGACATGAGACAAGTCAAGATTTGGTGATGTTTGATGATTCCAGCGGAAGCAAAGAAGAGGATCCCAAAAGTCTGAGTTGGGAAAGCGATAATCTACATCCTCCTCTTGATATTGTAGCTCTTACACTTGGGAATACTCATGAAGACAAGTTTACAAGTGTCGGTCATGAAATTTGCAATGACGATGCACTTAAAGGGGTCAAAAACATGGCTCAAATACATGACAATAATTCTAGTTTGAATGACAACAATTATACTTCTTTCCTTCATCAAGAGGCAACAACTTTGTTACAAGGGGTGGATAGCGTTATGGAATCTTCCTATGATGGTACCCAAATTGTGTGTGATAACTATGGGGAATATAAGGTGCATTCAAGCCACAATGATATGAAAATTTCTCATCATTCCAAGGAAGATCTCATAGACAAGGACACAAAAGTTGAAATCAGTTTTAACTTTCAGTTTGAGAACAGCAGTAACATATCTCACCTTTCTCATAATGTTGCCACCAATAATCATGAAGAAAGTAATGGTGCAGTTTCTCCTATTGATGGACTACAAGAGGCAATTATGGTACATGGTAATTTTGATGATGTCCCTTGTCATAGGAGCGAGTTTATACATTTTGTTGCAGCTGATATAGGACATGCCCAAGTTTGGAAAGAAGAATGGTTGGAAAAAGAAAAACAAGCTAAGATTGTGGCTCAACAAGCCAAGCTTCACCTTCAAAATATTCTTGATATTCTCCATTCTTTTGATGATGGGAGACATGAGTTGCCTAATCTAGAGTTTCTAGTTGAGATAGTTGATTGTTCTCATGATGGTGATAGTGGTTTGGTTGATGACTCTCTTAGTGGGCCAGCCACTCGAGTTGTATGTGTTTAGTGATGACATACATACTTCATTTTTGAGTTTGTTACCTATTTCTCTTGATATGACAGCCATATCTTTGTTGATTGGAGACTTCATATTCTTTGATTCCTTACGGACTAGTGGCTGTCCTGTTTGGAATCATACAGAACTTCTTGATTTTGCATTGACTACATTGGCGATACAGCAGTATGGGAATGTTGAGGGGTATCTCTTTTGGATAGAGATGGAGTGTGGAGTGATTTTCTTTGATTGGCATTGGTTTGATGACATGTTTGATATCATCTATGCTGCTGATCAGAGTTATGACAGCAAGGTTTGGTGGCCATTTGTGTTGGTTTATTGGCATATGGGAGTTCATCTTCACGTTGTCTTGATGTCCTACATGCAAGGATGGTTACTTTAGGGTAATTGGTTGATAAACTTCTTCATCTCTTATAGCAGGTTCTACATTTTGATATGGGAAGCCAGGGACTCAAAGTAATTTGTTGTTGTTGCTACCTCTTCTTTCAGAATTCATAGAAGCCCATTTTAATTATTGCAAATGGATTGGCTAGGAGTACAAGCAAAAATTTTATTCCGGCCAAGGTTTTTCAGTCCTGCAGTGACAATTTCTCTTTGCAAATGTTGCAACTTGAAAATTCGGAATTGCACAGCTGTAGATTCAAGCACTTTCAGTCCAATCAACTTAATGACAGAGCCATTTTTGCATCTCCATTGAGGATGATGACTGATTTGGTTAATTTGTTTGAGCGTAGGTTGGATGTTTGGGCACCCAATTATTATTACTGCTTGATTTCAAATTGTACTCATCTTTGGAACAACAGATTGGTATTTAGTATCAGTTGTTTTTGGAGGAATGCAAGGTGTTGGGAATGAGATAGTTTATGATGAATTTCTCAAGCTTCCTCCTGTCGTGCCTAGAATTGGGATCTTCAAAGGGCGATTCTCAGAGGACTTGACCGAATTTTCGCAGTTTTGGATTGCTCTTCTTTTAGGTTGAGTTCAAGAGGTCTCTTGTACAGGTGTTTAGCAGGATAGTGCTTGGAGAAGATGGTGCAACGTATCTGCCAAGTTGATTTGGAACCCTAGGATCATACTCAGTTTCAGTTTGGTTCAACATAGTGATCTTGGGGCTGCATTGGAATTGCTTGAGGACAAGCAATTTTGGGAAGGGCGGACTGTAATGTCCCCTTTCTAGTACACTTTGTATGATGTTGTTGTTAGCCTATTTTTTCATTGTCTCGTAGGCTAACTATGACATTTAAGGGATCTTGAGGATATTTGGCCTAGACAGTTTCAGTTGCAAACGATTTTGAGGTGTTTTGATGTGTTTTCGGGATACTATTTATAGTAAGTCAATTGGGCCAGGTCTGGGTCATCAGTGGCAGTATCATGTAGATGGTAAATGATTAATATCAACTGGAGATTTTAATATCATTGATATGATTTATTTATGCATTGATAAAGTTTAAGTTCTAAAGTTAAATATAAATATTTAATTTTATTAATGTGGGGACCAGAGTCGAGTTGGAAATATTTAAATATTAAAGGTCCCTTTATTTAATAACACATTGGAGACAATTTAAATGGGGAGTAATGTTTATTTATCCCACATTGGTAAAATGAGTGAATGAGCTCTTATGAGAGCATTATAAAAGATTTCCAAGAGCTCACTTTCAGGCAGGCTGGATTGAATAAGAAATTTGTGAAATTGTTGGAGAGTTTATCTTTGAGGGTTTGTGAGGACGAAGTCCCTCATGAATGACATTCTTCTTGCTGTTGCAAGATATAGTCAGGAGGATTAATGGTGTTTCACTCCAGTAAACACATTGAGCCAAGAAGGACTATTTCTAATTGCTGGTCATATTGCAAAATGGGTTTCAACATCTTAGACCAGATTTGGGCACATTTATAGAAGGCGTTGGGTTGACAATAAGACACATTGCTAGGCTGTACCATATTGGCTATTCCTTGCTGGCCATATTGTTGTGTTTGCTCATGTTGGGCCGTACAGGTATGAAACTTCCTTAAGGGTGCCAGACCAAGTCAAAGTTCAGCTGGAGGTTGCCGTACTTGCTTGGGCCAGTGATGTACAGGTCTACAATCATCTGGAGAATGCCATCTAGGGTTATTTATTGCTGTTAGTGCATTTAATGGTCAATAGAAGACCGGGAAGCGATTCTTGTATGCACATATACATTGTATTGGCAAATTTAACTGAGAAAACATTGAAGAATCTGCTGTAGTATTTTCAGTATTATTGTTTTAGAATAGAGAGTGAATGTTCAAGTTGTTATAAAATATCTAGTCTTCAATATTGCTGCTGTTAGTTTAAGAGTTGCATTATAGTCATTCTGCTTTATTGTTTTTTCAATATCTACTTCAACACAAATCATAATCTCAAGAAAAACTCAGAAAATCAGACTTCAAGACAAATACATGCCGAGTGTTTGACAAAGTGTTGAACAACCAAAACTGAAAAAATGAAAACCAAAGGATAGGGGATCTTACACTATCTATCTCCTTACAAGACAATGCAGTGATATGCATATGATATATCAACTTATAAAAATTAGCTACCACATCCCTGTAAGAGTTGCTTCCAGGATAAGATCAATTACAAATTTCAGAAGTAATCAAGCAATTGACAATATTTAGTAAAGTATCAATATAGAGAAAGCCCCATCAAGAAGTAGTCAACTTTTAAAGGATTCAACTCTTAGAAGAGCGGTACACTTTCCATTTGTCAAATGCATGGGCTTTTTCTTACCCTAGATAAATGGTACTTATTTATTGACTCCACTTCATCCAAATCAGGAATGTCTTTATATCTTTCTGTTGTCCTTGAGCATTCTAGATATGTACATTTTGCAAAGCCAACTTCCATATGCAGAAGATGCCTTCTCGGCTTCATCAATTATGTTGTGTGTGGAGAATCTTCTCCATTGTTTCAATATAGAATCCAGATGTGGCATCTAGCATAAATTAAATTTTTGGCGAGTGACTCACTAAATCATGAGTGGAAACTGCTTGACAAGTCACTCATTGAAAAATTGCTGGCGAGTGCTTGCCAATTATTCACCATGAAGTTTGTGATTTTTAGCAAGTTTGTACAAAAAAATTTCTTGATGGTGCAAAAAGATAGTCCATGAAGCAAAGAACCCTCTTTTTTACATTTCTCCTATATACTTCCATTCTTTTGACAATTTGACAAGATTTGTTTGATTTTTGGGTGACTTAAATTGATTTCTAGTGACGTGGACTGATTCTGAAATTTTTGATTGCATTTGAAATATAATTAGCTCTTTATTTTTTAATTTTTTTTGAATGTTTTGAGTTTTATTCTTCTTAGCATATTGGGGTCTTACCATTTCATTTTCTTTTAATTTAAATTTATTCTTTTTATCATTTCATTCTAATTTTTTTCTATAATTTCCTTGTTTAAGAGCTAGGGTTTGCAATGTTTAAAGTTCTTTTTTTCCCCTTTTTCTAGGGTTTCAATTGTTTGATAGAGATGTGGCATTGACAAGCAATTGAAGTAGTGGGAAGCTTAGGGTTTCTGCTTGGAGTCATTGCACACTAGCTATAGAGGCAAGAATAGTATAGTGCAATTATTTAGGGTTGTGAATGACAAGAAGCATCAATTACTTCAAATGTCACCTTGCACATATCCTTGGCCAAGATTAGCACTATAATTCAGCGGAGCTTGGGGTTACATGAGAAATTAAGGCTCTTTTTGCTTTGTTTAAGAAGAAAATAGAAAAGAAGTCGATAACAAAGAGAAAAGTATTTGTGTTGAATTCTCCTCTATAGTTGGAGATTGATGTAGTTGTTCTTGCCTTGGCCTACAAGTATGAAGCTTTTCCACTGCAAATAGTTGCAGCTGGGTGCCAATAAAATCACATGGGTTCTTTGTTCCTCATAATAGTCTTAGTGCACAACCTTTGATGAAGGTACCATGTTGAACTAGGAGAAACATCATGAGGTTAGGCTGGTATGTACCAATTTTGGTACTAGAGCAAAATATTGTTTAATGCTGTGAGAATTTCCAATTGAAGAGCCAATGATCAATGCATTTACCATTGTAGAAAACTGGTTCAAAGCACCAAGCCCATATGATTTGAATGGGGTCTTGTTGTAGGATGTTGCAAGATACACTAAGTTATAGTGGAAGAACAAAAGAAAGTTTGGAACAAAAAGAGCTGTACCATTTTGTATAAAGGAAGAAACCACACATCAATTAGCTTTCTAGTCATTTTAGGTGGACAATTGGTGTTTTCGAAGTCAATTGATGCCTCCAATGAAGTGAAACATGTTGAGACTCTATGCAATATGTTGAATGAGGTGGGTGTGGAGAATGTTGTCCAAATTGTGATGGAAAATACTATGTCTATAAGCACCCAAACTTGCATGTGTTGAAATAAACATCTAATGCTGATTTGGTGGTCTAGCTCATGACCTACATGATGTGCTCATTTCTTCTCACAACTTTTTTAGTTTTGATGGAAATCTTCCTAGTGACCATAGAACTTTTCTTCATGTGTTGTTCACCTTGTAAGATTTGGTTGAAAAGCTACCAAGGAATGCAAACGAGTGAAGGAAAACAAATATAGAAATAAAAAATGAGCAAGAATAAATTGTATTCTACTCAAGAGAATACAAAGCTTACAATGAGCATGAGATTGAGATTATAAAGGGAACCCCTTGGTTGTATAAGCCAAAGTGAGATTCAAGATGTAATAAGATCATGACAAGTGTTGTCATCCTATGAGGTGTGATGACATGTGACAACTCAATGTCATTAAAGCCCAACAACCTTATCCCTAAGTAAACTTAATCTAGTGTAAAAAGGACCTATGTGGATAAATAGCTAGGAAATGAACTAGTTAGATAAAGTACACTATTCACACTAGCACCACTCTTAAGTACAACTTAGGGAAATGTGGACAAAGACGGGTCTCAGCTACAAGGCATGGTGAGGTACCTACATAAAAAGATCCCAACAACTATATAAGAAGGAGAACATCCAGTGCGAAAAAGCTCCCTTCCATGAGAGGATGAATGAAGAAGGTCGTAGTGATCCCCCCAAAAGACATTTCTTGCACCCCTAAGAGATATTGGAGATGAACACATTTGCTCTCAGTTAAGGGTTTGGTGAAGATATATGCAACCTGCTCTGTGGAAGGACAGTAGCACAAATCAATGACTTGCTCTTGAATCAACTCTCAAAGAAAATGCGTATGGATCTTACAGTATTTGGTTTTTGCTGATGATGGACCTGGTTCTTCGAGATCTAGATGGTGCCTTGGTTGTCATAGTAGATGACTAATGGCTTCTGAAAACTGATGCCAAGATTAGTGAGGATATATTGAAGCCAATTAGCCTTAATGGTGGCATTAATAACCCCCAATACTCAGCCTTAGTTAAAGAGAGAGTAATAGCATGTTGCTTCTTGCTCTGCCAACGAATGGGATTGAAACCAAAATGAAAATTGTAGCCAGATGTGGACTTGTGACCATCAAGATCACCAACCCAATCAGAATCTGTGGATCCAATCAAGTCTGAACTTATGCATACTGCATAGTGAATCTCGTGCTTGTGAGTGCCTTGGATGTAGGTCAAGATGTGTTTGGCAACTTTCGAATGAAGCTCACGTGGCTTCGTCATGAAATGTGAAACAATGCAATTGCAAAGGAAATGTTGGGGCAAGTATGAGTCAGGTAGATGAGAATACCAACAAGTTGATGATACAAAGTGCCATCAACCAATGGTGTGGAATACTTCACCTCAAGTTTGACACTAGACAAAAACAGAGTTGTTGTAGGCTTACAATCAATCATATGAAAACGAACCAAGATATCAAGAGAATGCTTGGGTTGTGCAAGAGAGATCCTATAAGAGGTCTGACCGAAGTTAGTCATTGTAAATCTATCATGTATAGTAGTCTTAACACCTAGAATGATACATTTAGTGTTCTTAGTGACAACCAAGTCATCAACATAGAGAGCCAAGTAGAGAAGAGAATCCTCTCTTCTTAGGATATAGACATTTGGATCTAAGTGGCATTTAGAGAACCCAATTCAGAGAAGAAAAGGGTCTAGGCCTATTTGAGGCCATAGATGCTTTGTTAGTTTGCAAACCAATGAAGAATATTGAATGAATCCTTATGGTTGCTCCATGTAAATCTCCACATGTAGATCTCCATGAAGAAACACACTCGTCATATCCATTTGATGTACACCCCAATCATGAGTTGTAGCAATAGCAAGTATCAAGCAAATGGAGTTCATTTTGGTGATGGGGGCAAAGGTCTCAATGTAGTAAATACTAGGTACTTGCGAGAAACCTTTGTCCACAAGTTGTGCTTTATACTTGTCAACTGATCCATCCACGACAAATTTGGTTCGATAGATCCACTTACACCCAACCAATTTTCTTCCCATAAGAAGTGGAACAAGATCCCTTGTTTTATTATGAATCAAAGAGTTGTACTCTTCTTTCATTGCTGAATCCCACTCAGCAATACCAGATGCTTCACGAATGATTGTGAATCTGAAGCTGTAGTGATGTAGGAATATGGAATGTCTTGGTGTTGTGACCGAGTTCTTTGAGTATTTGCAAGATCCCCAACAAGAGTACTTTTATACAAAATTGTTTGATGAGCTCAACGAGGCCAAGTAGGGGATGGAGGAGGTGAATCTAAACTCTGTGAAGAGGAAGATGAAACCTTATGATCAACTCTACAAGTAGATGAAGCTTTTGGAAAATCCTCTAGGTCACTATCATCTAAATCTAAGTTACCGGTTCTTGTGGTTTTCGCTTGGGTCCGGGTCCTGGTTCGTGCCCGGTCTTGGTCCGGCCTGGGTTCGACCTGGGTCCTTCCCAGGTGGTCGGGGCAGGACCCACAGGGAACCTGGCCACCTGGGAAGGACCCGGGTGGAACCCAGGAGGACCCAGGTGAATCTAGGAGGACCCGGGTGAACCCAGGCCCGTGGGTTCCCAAAAACGGGGCCCACGGGTCAAAAAACAATAAAAAATTATTTTTGTATGGATTGTATATATTGAAAATATATATAATATATGTGTATATATATAAATTTATAATTAATATATGTATATATGTACGGACGAACCCGTACCCGTACCCAAGAATTTTTTTTTTTTGCCGAACCCGCGAATCCATACCTGAATCCGGACCCGAACCGGTAACTTAGATCTAAATCCATAGAGGAGGAAGGGAGATGAGAGGATGAGCTAGGAGAGCTTTCCTCAATACGCACATTGCATTCAATGAAGAGCTCATGTCTAGGATCCATTGGCCGACATCCTTTGACATTGTTGGCATATCCAATTGTAATGGAGGAAATGTGACTCTACAAAAGGAAAACTATATTCCTTCGAGAGCCAATTTCACAACATACATTTAGATATCTCCAACTAGTTAAACTGATGAAGATATCTAATTATAGATTAGTATAATAAAGTTTCCGATTAAAGGAATGGAAAATGTAAACAACAGAGAGTCTTCGGTCCAAATCTAAGCATCTCGGTCAAGAACACCTGTAGTCTCATATTGACCAAAATAGAAAATACTCAGAATGTAGAGAATTTAAAACTTTCATCTCTGATACCACACTTTGCTCAGGGTTCCTCACAAGTGTTGCAGTTATGTTGAATCATATTAATAGCAAGGACATTTACTTGATTTGTCAATTACAATGAACATATTAAGGTGAATTATTGAATGTTGAACTGTCAAAATCTAAACGAACTTATACAGTATACCTTTTCAGAAGGTTAGAACACACTCAAATAATAAACAGATTATTGAGGATACAGTTGTTTTTGATATGGTAAATAAGGTACATTATAATTATATATCACTACTTTCACCACCTCAAATCTCGGAGAAAAAGGCTAATTAAATAGATGCAGCAGAACCATATGGCTTTAAAATTGACTTGGTAATTACTTATATGACTCTATTGGGAGAAGAGCTTTCAGGCGAATGTTGGCAAGAACTGCTTATATATGTCAACAGGTAATGTCATCGATAATCAATTGATAAACATGTTGAAATGTTGAATATCAAATTTCAAAGGGCTACTTTTGGCCTCTAATAATCCTTGATATTAATTGCTATTAATCAAAACACTATTGGACTGTTGCATTTTAAGTATATGAATGTTGTCAGCTTCTATATTCTTTGGAAGCTTGTAAGACTGCTTAAGGTACATTACACATCAAATTATTGATATTAGTGTGTATTGATTACATTTAGCTCGATTTTCAGGGGAGCATTTATGGCCTCGGTCCTATGGGTTGATTACAGAACCAGAATTGACTGATCTGCATAATTTGCATCCGGCAGATATGAATGGTATATAAAGTGCACATCATTATATGTTTAGTTTGTTAAAAATATAGAGAACTAAGATCATGAACTGTTCGGAAGATTTAAGTGCGTTAAATAAATGTAACAAGCCAGAAACATTGTAGTTTGTTGTTTTGACTTTTGATTACATTTCACTCTCAAATTCAAGCTTACTGTTTGTTTTCAGTGAATTCATCAAGGGGCAATAAATATTATGGTGAGTGTGTACCAAGTAGTTCAGATTGTTTGAGCCCAGCAAATCCTGAGGCTGCTCCTGATACTGCAACTGATAAGGAGAGTTGGATGCCCCCCGCTAAGGTTTAAACCAGTCTTTTATTCTTTCTTTGAATACCTTAATACTAGTTGCTAACACTTGGATTCACGTGTTTACATTCAATTCTTATTAATTCTCATTCACTGACACACCAGTAAAAGATCATTTACTACTTGTGAATTTATGAAGTAGTGGCCTCAAAGTTTCTATGTGCCATGGTTGTTTGAAACTCACTAATAGACGTTCTTTAGCACAATAAATGACTCTTCCAGTATATTGGAGCTAATCTTTGTTTGGGTGTAATTAAATTTCAACAATTTTAAATATCTTTATTTATTGCTTAAGGTTGAGAATATGTTTCTATATAATGATTTATTTTACTAGTTGCAACTTGGGCACAACTTCTAAACCTAGTCCTATATCGTTCTTTATCTTTATGTTACCCTTACGTATAATTCTTGGTTCCACAGCCCATTTAACCAGGTGATAGTAACTATGGGTTCCATATAGCACCTGCTTGCTTAACTAATGACTAACCAATTTATCTCAGTTAGTAAATTTATCTTGTAGGCATCAAATAATAATGGAGGGAATATTGATCATGTATCTTGTTGGTATCCAAGGGAAGGGATTTGTAAGAATTCAAAAAAAAATGAACTCGCATGAAAATTTTATTAATGCACATAATAATGAATAGGATTGTGTGAAACCTAAATCAAGTAGGGAGATTCTGTCTTGGACTCAAGTATGATATCTTAGGAGGTTCAGCTGTTTGAAGGAAGCATTCATTTCCTTTGTATACTGGGAAGTTGGGTAGTATAGTTCTTGTTGCGTGCTATTGGAGAAACCCCTTAAGCTGCTAGGTTGTGTCTGTCAATTCTGCTGCATTTTAATAGGACTGTTGCTTAATCTGGTCCCGAAGGCCTCCTCTGCTGGTAGAGGGCAGCTAGATCAGAAGACTTGAGAGCTTAGGTAAGTAGAAAATAAGTGAAACTGTGGAGAAGGCTGCTTCAGTTATTGTTAGAGGGACAGTTTATTAGGTTGTTAAGAGGGTCTGTTAGGTCCTACCACTTTTCGGTGACATACAATAAATAATAAATTCTTCTCAAAGTTTTGAACCAATTCAACCTCTCTATTTATTAAAATTTTCAATGTGAAAGATGGTTTGTTAATTTGAATTTGCACAAATTCAAAGTTATTGTGTAATGGAATTCCTCAATCTTAATTGCAGAGACAAAAGAAGCACTTACGACTTAATCTATAACTGTAGAATTTATAATTATAAACCATCATATTTTTTAATTGTGTGTTATATAGCATTAAAATCATTTAAAGAGCATATAATATCCACAAAATTTGTAGAATTCAAAAGTGATAAAGTATTCAGCATCACCAAATAGATAGGTGGAGCCCTGATTTACATTAAGGCACCAGAGATCCTGTAAATCACTAATTTTATTCACAGACAGTACAACTGTATAGAATATACAATCGTCAAAATGAAGAGCAACAGAATGAAAGAAGTGGAGAGGATTGATGGAATTAAGTGTCAAAATATCTGAACATTAGAGAACTTGGAGATAGAGTAGCTTAAGCATTCACAGAGTATCAACCAACATGAAGCCGTACAATGAACAGTGCAGCTGTTTATAGACGGGAAAGTCAAATTCCTTAATAAGAATCTTTTTCAGCTGTTTCTCACAATTCTACAGTCAAACCTAGAGGTTTTAAAAAGCTATGAATGATAACCTGTTCCTGAAATTACTTCCTGGCATCATGGTTACTTGCCAAACCATGTTGCGGTGACCAAGATGTAATTCAAAACTCCTGTTTCAATGGCCTTTAAATTAGCTTTTAGTTTATCAATTGTATTTTATCATCTGACAGAGTTCTGCTGATATTATTAATGCATTTCTCATGCTATTTCACACAATGATTACAGTAATATATTACTTATAGTACTTTAGAATTTTTCAATTTATTGTTGCTTTTACCCAAGGTGTATGTTGAGAGAATCTGTAAAAATTTCTGATGGTATGTTTGTAAGAGTTTGTGTTATTGCAAGCTTCGTTGGTTTCTTATTGTCAATTCATTTTATTTCATACAGTTTATTGTGGAATAGAATTCTTGTTTTAAATGGCCTTAATGATTAAAGATTTCATGTACGTAAGATTTAATTGTAGGTCAGGGGTGATATAGCAAGGTCAGTGATGTACATGGCAATATGTTATGGGTTTAACCAACCTCCTGGAAGCCATAATCTCCAACTCTCAGATTCACCAAGTATGGGTATGTTTCTGTTCATGTATAACCTCTTAACTCTCAAATATGGTGAGCCTTATGTTTATATTTCATGCTTGAGTTGGCTAAGAATTATAGGAAATATCAAATATACTAAGACTTATGTTGATAAGTAAACTTTCATTTTTAAGGAGGTTAAAGATTATAAGAAAAATGCACAATATGGTTGATACTAGATAGTAAATACGCATAGAGAACTTTGTTTCTTTCCATGAATACTCAAATCTTCAATACCAAAACAAAAATGTTTATAAATTTAGTTATTTTTAATATAATATATTATATACAGGTATTAGTTTGTGCGTGGCCTTGGGAAGGAAACACATAATTTTATTTGCTATCATTAACCAAGGAGTAGACTATAATACTTGGATGCCATGAGATTAATAAAGGAATACAAGGGCGAATAGAAACAACTGGATGAAGAAGCCGTGGAATTTGAATCTACAAATTGGTCGATGTGTAATCCCAGAATTGACTGCAGCTCTTTTCTTTGGCATGAATGTATTACCTGTTCGTGGGTATTCTTATTTGGACGTAGCCTCCTTGTCTATGCTGGTTGAGGTACCTTATCTCCTAGCACAGGTTCTTCTTTATAGCAAAGGTTGCCATTCTCAGGTGTGAGATTGTTTCAAAGGGCGTCAACTGTGCATATATTTTATCCAGCGCTTCAAATATCTTGAAGGCGTGAGTTTAAAAATCATCTTTCTTGGCTAAAGATAAGGCAGAGTGGACGCTGTGGCAAGAGCGGACTCTGGAAGTAGTTTCGGTAGGTATTTAATTTGACCATGATGCTGGTCGAATAAATAGTTCATGTTCTTGGCAATGGACATAAAGGTAATCACTACTCTTTGAGGAGTGCGTGGAATTTCAAAATCTTCCTCCTGCTCACAAAAAGACGAGTTTGATGTTTTTCAGATGCTTAGACTATCCATAGTTCACGTGGGGTCTTGTCATAGTCGGTGGGCAGCGTGTATAGTTTCTGGGAATTGTGAGACTGTGTTTGATGCATTCCAGTGCTTCAGATTATTAAATTGCTCTATAAACTATATAAAAAACACCATTCCTTCATCATACCAGGTGTGTGGAATGCAACATGACTCAGGTCTATGATGTTTAATTCTGAGATATTGCCAAGCATTGCACAACAGCAGGGGAACAACCTAGTAGCAAACAACATCTCGGTGTGTCAGAGAATCTTGAGGCTGAGCAATGGAGCTGGAAGTTATTCTGAACTCCGAAATGTATGTATAAAGAGCACATAGAATTCTGTGAGTGGCTGTAGCTGATCAAGAGGTTAGAAAACCGGAAGTTACTCTGTAATTCTGTGACAGTAGTTTAATGAGGATATATATATATATATAATCAGAAATTTATACATTTAGAATTCAATGCAAACAGTTAATTTAAATGAATGTGTAAAATTTTTGGGTTTTGGGTCAATCTAGCTAGGGTACTTTACATAAATTGATACATACCATTGAATGTTCATATCAATAATAGTACGTTAAGATTACTAGCTAATTTGATGCATTGTTCTTTGTGCCACCACTTGTGCTTGTATTGTGGTTCAAGTACCAAGAACAATTCAAGTGTAGCTTGGATGGCATGAGTGTAATGTATAGAATATTAGTATGGATTTTGGAAGCATGAGAATGGCGTTTCTCTTGTTGGTGTGATTGAGAATATTTCCACAACAAAAGTGTTTGATAAGGTATAAGTTCTCCCCTCCCTCTCAATATAATTAGGTTGGAGGGAGGTATAAGTTCACCCCTCCCTCTCAATATAATTACCCTGGAGGGAGAAGTGTAAACTCAGTTTTTTACTGTAAAAAAACGAGCCCTTCTATTTATTTTCAGCAAAAATTGAGCTCATACCCATCTATGGTGGATGATACTCTCCCACAATAATAGAGGAAGAGGCATAAGCTTGTTTTTTGTGAAGAGAAAAATTGAGAGGTGAGTGATATTTGTTGCAAACTACCTCTCCTTCCAAAGGAGGGAGGCATAAGGGTCTTGTTGTGATGTTTTCACACATCGCCCCATTGCAAATGGGACCCCTACTTTTTAGGCCCTCCTGGTCTTCAGGCTTGCGTTTTTTGGGTCTTTTCGCAGCAGTCTCGTCAGTCTCTCTGCTTTGCAATTGTTTGGGGTCATATTGATTAAGTCTGCTTTTCGTTTGAGTAAATTTGGTTTAGTCTAGGACTTGTTTTGTTAATTTTAGGGTTTCTGCCTTCAATCCTAGATTTTAGGGGTTTCTTTTAGGGTTTTGAAAAAATTGAACTTAGAACTGGAATCAGGACCCTTCAAGGAACCTCCTAGTAAAATTTGAGCAAATTCTGAGCACTTACTATTTTTAGTAAGTTTCATTGCCTCCTAGATGGTCTAATTTTGCCAAAAATCAAACTTACTATTTTTAGTAATTTCTATTTTTAGTAAGTGCTTTCCTGACATATTTTGCCCAAACCTTGACATTTTGAAACACTTACTATTTGGGAAAATCTATTTTTGGCAGGGTCTTCACAGGAAAACACTGAAAACTGAGCATCCCTGAAGATGTTGAAGACTGAACGTTCCTAAAGATCATTTCTAAATCCGGAAGAGTCAGAAGAAAGACAAGTTGGATCAAAAAAATGGTTAAGTTTGGAACTCCTATTCCAGAAGAGGAAAGCATGCAAAATCATCAAGTCTGGAAATTCACATCAATCCACCAATGTCATCCTGATCCGAAAATGGCCTAAAATTTGACTAAGTTTGAAAATTTGAAAGATCTTCCAAAATCCAGAATTTGCGTTATGATTCCTAGGGACCTGAAACCACTCTCAAACATCCTGACAATATATATGAAATATAACTTAAAGTATAAGAAAGGAAAAAGACATATTGAAGATACCACTTATACTTATGTACATGTCCTGAATTGGTAGAAAACATCAAATTCCTCCTTCATGGCCAAAATCTGCCCAAGCACTCAGCAGGGCGCCAAAATGGAGGGGTCGTGGAGGATTCAACATTTGATGAAATTCCTCCTCCATAGTGAAATTCCGCCCAAACACTTAGCAGGGTGCCAAAATGGAGGGGTCATGGAGGATTCGACATTTGATGAAGATTGGCTAAGGCATGAAGAATTTCCTTCCTCAGGGGTAAGGAACAAATTTCTTTTCAAAGGGGAATTCTTTCACAACATGAATTCCACGCCCGGATGAATTGAAGGTGGAAAAAACAATTTCTAAGGCAAGGAAGAAATCAAGGATGAATTGAACAAGAAATTCCCCCCCTAGGGAAAATTTCGAAAAATCCATTCTCAGGCATCAAGAATCATCCGAATTTGAAAATGATGGTAGACTTGGAGTCGTGAAGGAATTTTCTCTCTCCTGGACCGTGGAACCCTAATTTGTGGAAAATTCCTAAAAAATAGGAGATGGTGGAAAATCATTAAAAATCTCCTCCAGAGCAAGGAAAGTTTGAGAAAATTCAAGAAAATTCTTCATGGATCAAATTTTTCTCTCCTAAAGTTTTCTCTCTCCAAGGTTTTCTTGCCAAGTGGCAGCCGAGTCAACACACGTTGAATTAATGAAGCATCTCTTTGCATGCAACTGTCACATTTATGGCATTATGGCAGATTCCTTCTGCATGCAGCCGTCACGTTCAAGAGATGATGGTGCATTTATGGCATCATGGGCGATTTTTGCATGAGGGTACATTCATTGCATAGTGGGCACTTTTTGAATGTAATGGTTAATTAATGTTTTATGGGTGCCATTTTTGGAAGGATTGTAATTAATTGAATATGGACTTTATGGGGTATTTATTGTTGATTCCCACCCTGTTGCATCTTGAGTGGGGAATCTTCTAGGGTGAAACCCTAATTAGGGTTTTCCATGTAATCATGGCATGAGGCCTATATAAAGGGGTGACCCCCCTCATTTGTAAGAAGGGAGACTTTGTATGAAATTGTTGCGATAAGTTTTTGAGAAAATAATAGTGAAACATTGTTCTCTGATGGTGTCCACTTAAGTTATTTTTTCAAAACTTGCATGGTTTCACCTTCCTCACCTAGATTAGAAATAGTAAAGTGCTTTGATTTCAATGGAGAATGTAATGGTGTTTGATGAATTTCCATGGTTCATACTTTTTGCATCTTGCTGATTGTAAGTTGCAGTGTAAAGTTAGCCTGAGCCACTAAATTTGTGCTAAGTTCGGTTGTGGACAATTGTTTGGATTGCGCCGTGTCAGGTATTCAAATGCACTTTCTCAATATTAAAATCCTTCATCATCCTCATAAGATTGCATCGGTTCTTGCGGAGTTGTAGTTAAACTTGGCGAAGCAGAGCTTGGTTTATTTGGAATTTGTCCACCAAAGCATTAACTATTGATATCACTGCCCTTAGGAATAGATTTAGATCCTTCCAAACCCTTTTCCCCTTTACTTTTAGTTCATTTTAGTCCATTCAAAGTAGCAACATTGCAGAATTGCCATATCCAATGATGGAGTTCTAGCCACAATAAAGAAGTGAAAGAACGATGCAAACGTAAGGGCCCTTGGATTAACAACAATCACATCAGCGAACCGAGTCACGTTCGTAGCATAAAGAAACCTTGGAGTCGATTGTTTGAACTTCTTGCAATCTTAGCATGCAATTGCACTTTGATCAAGAGAGTGAAGTGACCGTTAGGCAACTTTATTCTGTGTTCGACAATGTCATAAAAAACACGTCAACAAGTCTATGACCTTTATTCAAAAGTCAAATTTGTCTTGTTTTAGGCCTCAATATAAATTAATTCACAAGTTGCCTACCACATACATAAGGCTTAATTATAAACTCAAGATGTTAACTTAAAGCACACAAGGAAAAAAAATCATTAAAAACCTACTATGTAAAAATTATATCCACTTCAGAATTTAAGAAATAATAAAAAATCTAGAAGGGTTGGGGGAAAATGAACACTTTAGTTTTGCAGTGAACCTTTAGAGAAGAATCATTAAATATTTCAAACAAATTTCATAGTAACCTTCCTTCAATGAAAACAATATTTACTCAATCCACAAAAGTTGGTTTTATTAATGATCGTTGATGGTAATTTTGAGCTTGGATTCTACTAAAGAATCTGAGAAAAACTTATGGAAACTAATTCTCAAATAAACTTAACCAAACATTCATGCATTAAAAATTTCAAAGAACACATCGAAGTGAAACATTGATTTTTATGTGAAAAAGCATTTTCCTCTACTCATTTTCCCCTCTATGAGGTAACCATATGATATCAATACTATTAGTTTTTCCAATGCCTTTAACATGGGCAAAGAATGCCTTAAATAGGTTTCGGTGGGTCAAGCCGCACTATGGTTTCTAAACCATTCAAATGAGAAAACTTAAAAATCACAAGTTAACATCTAAATAGTAGGTTTTGATTTGGATTTGGGTTGGGTTTGTGGGTTTGATCTATGGATTTGGCAACAAATTTTGGACATTAGGTTTGTTTTGGTTTCCTCTTTAAAACAAATAGAAAAATCACACACATTGCACCTCTATTCAACAAAATTTCAATCTCTTATTATATTCTCAAAATGTCTATATTCAAATAGTAAACCATAAAAAATGCTTCCTTAATAAATGAATAAGTAAAATGTAATTATCAATTTACTACTAATTAATAGAATAAACCCTTTATTACATTCCTATTGATTTAAATTTTAAACCTTCACAAACATTTATGAGCAATTCTTATTTTCCTTCCAAACTTCAAACAAGCATTGAAATATATTTTGTCCACAAATATATTGAAATTAAAAAACAGAGACAAACAATACACAATGGGAAAAATGAGATTGCACACTTCCGAAAAAACACCCAATTTGGGTGACACAATTTGACACTAAATGGCTGGTACAATGGGTTTTTGTTATTTTCTACGTAGCTATGGAAGTACACCCTACAATTAGTGGATCTATGCTAGTGATGGTAGAGTAAATGAAAGGTTTCTAGTTGAATTAAACACCATGACTTAATTAAAATATAAAAAAAGACCGAAAAAAATGAAGTTACTGATTTGGGTTCACTAGTTTGATTGATGGATGCGGCCAATTTTTTTTAGGGTTGGGTGCATTGTTAAAAAAAAAGATATAAAAAATAATAAATATATACATATTTACAACTTAAAAGAAAGAATTAAATTTAAATTTTATATACATTATATTGAATTAAATAATATTAAATTATAAACATGTCATAATAAACCTGTGTTCCCCACGGGACATTCTTTGACACGTCTCCATACCGATGGTGCCTTAGAAATGCCCCCTACCATCCCCACTCAATTTTGTTTGGCTTTGACATCGTGGAAATGCCTTGGAAATGTGGGAACCTTGTGGGGATGGCTGGCTGCCCCCATGTAGATAGACTAAATTTTTATTTTTTAAAAAAGGCGTAAAATGAATTAAATATTATTTTCCATACCGTTCTCAGCCTTAAACGAGACATTTCAGTCTATAAAACAGCACACATTCAATCTCTTTAATGTTGTATGACAATCGCATGTCAGGGTTGACTTTGCAAGATTTAAAAGCAGTTTTCAGCCATTTCGGTTGGCAAATTAACAGTTTTTTCAAGATAAAACCAAGCAAAACAATATATAAGATTTCAAGCTCCATTTGTACCTCTTAAGGTGGTGTGTCAATCCCAGGATGGCAGTTTTGTATCACAAAGAACAATGGTTTTTAATTGTTTTTACAGTCGCAAAATTGTAGGTTTGCAATATATAACAGTAGAGGTTTTAGTCTTATTGAGGCAGCCTCCTTTTTTATCTCAATATGAAGTTAAGAACTTATTGTTGCTTGTGTCGACCATTACAATCTTGAGATAAGGGAGATAGGCTCATAGAATGCACAAGTTCTTCACAATCTCAAAGGTAGCAAATGTTTTTCTATGTTTTTGTTAGTTTGTTGTTGGAAATTGAAGCCTTTGGACATTTTGTTGTATTTTTAAATTTTGTTAATTTGTTTGACTCATGTAAACTCTCAATTCAACTGTTTATGTATTAAGGACCTATAATGTTATCTTCTAAGGCCTTCCTTGCTCCAATACAAAATGTTAGAAGAATGAGCACATGTATTTAAGGGAATTGTAGCAAATGCTCCAATGTGTGTATACTTCTATTCAATTATTGTATGAGGAAGTTACATTGGTGTAAAGTAGTTTTTGCGTAACGAGGCATCAAATCATTTGTTCGGATTTGATTTCTCAAAATTACTTTCTTTATACGTTATCTCTGAAATTATCGTCAACCCTAAAGGAGAAGAACATCACTTATTTAGAATGAAAATGGACTACTGTAAGAATAGTTTGATGCAAGTAATAGTTATGCAAATTATTTAGTTAATATGGGTTGTTGTTTATTTTGCTTAATGCTCAAGGGACATTAATCATTTAGCAAGTAACAAACAAAAGGAATTTGAAGAATAAGCTTGAGGTAAAGAAATTTATGTATGAGAATTGTTTTATCATTGCACCAATGTTGTAAAAGTCGTAACCAGATAATATTAAGGCCTACTTATTTTCTGATGTTTTCGTTTATGATCCCTTTTCAGTTTATCGAAGTTGTGGTGGGATCTTGTGTGGATCCATCCAAGCTGAAATTTTTTCTATACAATGGTGCGAGTGGAAAAGTTTATAGCTCTTTGTCATTATCCAATATTGCAGCTTCTTTAGTTGCAGACACTAACCTTGGGCTTTCAATCTATACAATTTTTCTTCCTACTGATTCGCTCCAGAATGGACCAGCCGATGGGATTGCTTTGATTGAAGAAGGAAATGGGGGTGTCCATGTAATCCACTTTGTCTCTTATGAAGGGGTTGTTGAAGCAGTTGAAGGGCCTTTGCAAGGGTTGAAGTCAGAGGATATTGGAGTTAGTGAAAGTAAAGCCTCATCTTCACAAGATTCACTTGGACTGACTGGTCCAACTCTGGAAAACTTTCATTGGACTAAGTTTGTCAATGGAGCTTCTCCTGGTAAATTGAATAAGGGGCAGAACATCTTTTCTCAGAGACATAACCGTGTATTAGATCATAAGGATTGATAAAAGTTCAGTGAAAGGAAATCAGTTCCTTTGTATTTTAATTATTGATGATTGTCTAAAAAGACTTGATAATTTCCTTCCAAAGAGGCTTTAGTTGACAATATTTGAATTTGTTGGATCTGGACTTGGAATTATGGATTTTTTCCTAGCATTGTTTAGCAAATAGAAACCATCTTTTAGCGCTTTTGATCTTCTTTTTAGCGTTTAGATCTATTTGATATTCTAGTGCATAGGAACACTAGTTTAGGTCTTAGAGTAGTGCATCTGTCCAATATATTTTTTTTGTAATAGAGTTAGAAATTAGGCTTGTGAAGCCCACCATTAGAATTGGATTTTGGCTCACTGATTTGGTTGCAGATTCGAACAGTTTTTTGCAAGAGTTAGATTAGTTTTTTTGCTCTCTTTTAAATTTAGTAAAAAGAACTCACCTTTCTTGCATTTTAAAGCTTAAAGAACCTCACATTGCTATCTTAAAAGCTTTCAAAGTTTGCAAATCGTTGTTGATTCATTTGGTGAATTTATTTTGGTTGACTAGGATCTTATTTGTTCAAAGCTTTTGCTGTCTTCACACATTGCTATCTTGGGATAAAAAGAACCACATTTCTAAAGGAGCAACATCTCCAAGGTAGCTTTTATAAAACAATTGTGATATTGGATAAAAAGAAAGTGTGTATTTCGTGTTTCAAAGGTGTTAGGTATATGCTCTCCCCTTAATTGGGTGATCAAAAAGCCAAACACACCATTTTCAAGATTTCTTTCAATTTATAAAATAAGATACATCCTTTAGCAAGGTTGCCCTCTCGAGAATCCCATAAGGTCAGTGAGAGGGGAACAACTTTATCGGCAATTATTCCAACCCACTATAATCAAATGTGGAGGCTGATGAAAATCCCCTCCAACGGTTTTGCTCAACGATTAGCCTTCCCCCAATATCTTTAAGATACTAAAACCTTTGTTCTAAAGGTTGGGAAGCCTCCTGAGGGATCTTATCACTGAAGACCAAATGCAAGCGCGATTAAAAACTCTAAAACTAGATGCCTCTCTGTGTTAGTTTTACCAAATATTTCTAATATCATAGTGCAAGGGTGGGGAAGAATCCGCCCCCAAGACACTCACCATATATCTCCCAGGATAACGATTCAATTGAGGAGCAATCCTCTTTGAATTAATTTCCAGACAAAGGCAAAAAACCAGGTGCCGTCTAGAGGGTGATAGGGTTGTTTGAGTTGATGGAGTATCAAGTGTGGGCTATTGATATTTTAAATGACCCTTGAGAATAGAGAGGTTTATCTAATGTGTATTTCTTGTGCAAATCCATGAAAACAAACAAGGATTTGAAAAGATCCCATTGAACATACACTATCTATTTAGCATAGACAAACTATTATTGATTCTATTTGTTGTGTTTTCAAATCATCTCTTAGAAGATCATTCATAAAAAAACACAAAAATTGTTTCAAAAATCATCAAAATGAGAAAATCAGGAGAGTTAGCGCATTCGGCATCCAGAATAGTGCATCAAAATGTCATTATAGTGCATATCAATCATTCAATAGTGCTTGCAAGCCACACATTGACGCTTAAGAGTATAAAATTAGCGCATAGCCAAAAAAAACATTTACAAACACTAAATAGCGCTTGTGAAGATCAGAATAGTGCATCAGAACATCAGTATAGCGTATTGATTCAATTAAATAGCGCATACCATCAATCTTTAGCACTTAAGCGGACTAGATTAGCACATTACAAAAACCAACATTTGCATTATCAGACAACAATAGATAGTGCATTTCAAGGGCAGTATAGTGCATCTGACCAACCTTTTAGCGCTCTAGAGTTATCTTTTAGCGCATCAACAATTTGTTTTAGCTCATAACCAAAATTGTCCAAAAATAGAGAACAATTTATAAACTTTTCAGAAATTTCATCACCAGTTTCAAATACCCTTTTGGGTCTTTTGTCAAATCCAATGCAGACAGAGGAAATTGTATCAACACAATATCATTTAGTGATCACAAGTTTCAAGACAACCAATTTCGAACATCAACATACCAAGTTAGCTTTCTAAGCTGGTCAAATCAACTTAGTTTCCAATATCGGGAAGTTGTTATCACATCATTTGACATACTTGGTCATATCAACAAAGGCATATCGAACCCTCTAATTGACTAAATAGACTTAGAAATTTAAAAAAAGTATTCATCCAACCAATCTCTCAATTGAAACTTTGATCATGAACACCCTTCAACATATCAAGAAGAAACATCCTTGTCTGAAAACTGGTTAGAAAAAGAGACAACCTAGTCCTGGAGTGCTTATCAAGAGAAGAAAGGTTCTCTACATTAACTGTCAACTCTTTGTATCACATCATATTTTCCTGCATCACATGCAATTATATCTTCAAGGAAAAACCAACGAGTTTGATGAGGAGCCTTTGAGAAGTAGGGATTTTACTCAGAAATTAGCATTCAACCAACATCTTAACAAACGGGGAAAGACTAATCCTGCTTTCTTTCCAAAAATTTGCATCACTTACAACGAAGCTCGACCTAAACCACCAACTCCACCAAGAACCCCACTAGGAGAAGAAGAATTCACTTCTTTAGAAGTATATTGATGCCCACTGTCTCTCGATCTCAAAAAAATAAAGAAAAAGATCCACAACCAGAATCCGGCATGAGTCGTAGGGAGTCTAATCCTTTTGATGAATACATGCATGTGGGGGAAGAGGAGATCACCGAGGAGTTCATCCAACAATGCCAAGAAAGTGCCACCTTCCAAAAACTCATGGAAAGGCTTATAGAATTAGACAAACAAAAATACCTCCTCATGCTAAATAGTAAAGGAGTCAAGATTCTCGAGGATTTTGACATGGAGAATTCAAGGAATACCAATGAAAGAATCCCAAGAACAAGGGCAAGGACCTACACACCCAATACTCAAAATCAAGGGAACTTGGGGTGAGATGACACGCATAATCAAGACAACACCCGTGATCGAGACGATGCCCAGAATCATAATAACATTAGTGAACAGGGGGATGCCCATCATCAAGGTTCAACGAAGAAAATATTCCCTTAGCCAACATCACACAACTCCAAGCACTCCAACGAAAGATGCAGGATATGCAACAAGGGTCCACGACAAGGTACTCTTTGGAGGACATTTGTCCTATTCCTTTTGATAGAAGGTTAAACATGGCGCCTTTCCCACCAAACTCTCGGATATACCAAAGTATGACAAATACAATGGTAAGAGTGATCCTCGTGATCACGTCAGGGAATTTTTCACTTTGAGATTGGTGTTTGCCCACAATGACACTTACATGATGAGGCTATTCCCAAAAAGTCTAGGAGGACAAACAATGGAGTAGCTTTCAAGACTCACACCTCCTATCGGATAATTTGATGAGTTAGTGAGCAAATTCATTTCACATTACTCCTACAATATCCAACACGAGGTCACCATGCTAGATATATGAAATACAAAACAAAAGAACAATGAAACTTTCATGGTGTTCTTACAAAGATGGAGGTGCATGGTCTAAAGATACTCACGTGATGTGCCCAAGAAGGAAAAAATGGAAATTTTTATAGACAACTTAAATGACGAAATGAGTTATCAACTCAAAATACAATGTCTACCTACTTTCCAAAAACTAATCAAGATTGGCATTCAAGTGGAAGAAGCCTCAATCAAGAAATGAACTTTAAAGTTCTCTAAAGAGGGTGTTAGATTATCAAACAACACCTATAATAATAATTACTATAACAACTTAGACAAGTCCAATTTTTGGATGAAAAATAAGAATGTTGTTAATGATGGTGTGGTGGACAACGTTAAATCGAAACAACCTGTGTTAAACCTATCCGGTGTTACTCCACCAACCAATCCTCAAAGCAATAACAATCAAAGAACCAACAATCTAGGAACAAGCAATCATGGAAACATCAACCAAGGGAATAACAATAATGCTAATCCAAAACCAATACCATATCGATGAAACTTTGCACCTTTAGGACAAACCCTTGAATCTGCATTTCGAGAACCATTGGCAAATAAACTCATCACATTGCCAAACATGAGGGATTTTAAGCCTCAAGTCAAACTATGAATATCATAGAAACAAAGGGCATCGCACAAATGATTGCCTAAGGTTGAAGAACTTGGTTCATGATTTAATCAATACCGGTGACATAACAGTAGATGGTCATAAGACCAACGATGATCATAAAGCCTTTAAAAATCCACTTCCAAATTATGACAAAGGTGCATAATCATCCTCAAACAACAAAGGAGCCCATATCAATCATTTATACAACAATTTTATCAATCACATATCAACATCTGACAATCAGATTAACATCATTACCATAAAAACAAACAAGAACATGTCCTTGTCAATGTAACTACACGAGCACAAAAATATGTCTTGAAGGGGAGCACATCTAAAGCAACAACATCTCCAAACACTCAATACAACTTGGTGGACCAATCAAAAAAGACACCCGCTAACATATCCATATTAGAACTTCTCAAGATCTCACCTGCACACAAGGATATTCTGGAAAAAGCTCTCGTGGACACTACAATTCCAAATAACCTGGATATTGACAGATTCCAAGCCATGGTGGGACATTTAATTGTGCCTCACAATCTATCATTTTCAGAGCATGATGATGTATCTCTTAATCATCCACATAACACTCCACTCCATATTGAATTCCTAGTCTACAAACATCGAGTGAAAAGAGTACTAATAGATGGAGGCAGTCTATATATTTGCACTCTAAAAATTATTCGTGCATTGGATTTCTTAGAAACGACCATTGATCCAAAGAAAAAGATGACAAACAAGGCATATGATGATGAGGAAAGATCAGCAAAGGGCTTGTGGTATTACCCATTCAAGTAGGGCCAGTCTAGAAAGATACTCTATGTCAAGTCTTGGACATGGACTTGTCTTAGAACATACTTTTGGGTCAACCTTGGATCCATGAAATGCAAGTTGTGCCATCTACATATCATTAGTGCCTAAAATTTCCATATGATGAACGAGAAATTACTATCGCAGCAGACACTAATCCTTTCCAATATTGCAATAATCTTAAAGAAGTTCAAAATGTTCTTGTACCCCATAACAAGGAATCTACAGCTTCCACATCGGCAAACAACAAGGATAAACTCAAAACTCTATCCATAGATTTTGAAAAAGGTATGAAGTTAAAAGACAAAGGCATGGGGGAATACTCGTTTGAGTCCCTATGTCTATCAAAGTTGCCGATTTCACCAAGGTCTTATGGACAACCATCAACTTCCAAACAACAATCTTCACAACCTATCAAGAAGTTTGAAACAGGAAAAATAGCAAATGAAACAGAAGAAAAAGATGTTTTGAATTGGATCTACAAAGATGAAGGAGAAATAAGAGAAGCAGCTATCAAAATCACTATTCCCACTTAACAGTATGGCGAGGGATTTAAAATCATGCAATGGATGGGGTATCAAGGAAAAGGTCCGATTGGCGAACGTCAAGAAGGCATCATAGAACCAATTCAACCCCATTCACAACTTACCAAAGATAAATCTAGACGTGGGTATGATCAACATATTCAACTTGTACAAAAGAGAGATCATCAGCAAAACCCTCGATGGAAAAGACATGTCACATACCAAGAGGAATCATGGCAAGAAGCACTACATAAAGAAACTGCAAAGATCAACAAAGAAAAAAAAGATGAGGAATATGAAGAGCAAAAAGAGGAACTTGCTATTCAAAGAGTGGAAGCTTCTTACAAACAGATACATCACGTGCAAGCAATGACATAACCTAGTCAAGCCAATACACAATTAGTCACAAAAGGAACAGTTAGAACACACAGAGAAGATGAATCTAAACCACCACAAGATGAGCCTGCCATTCAAAGGAGGGAGACTGTTTATGAACAAATCCAAAGAGTACAAGCAAGTACAAAACCTGAATCAACATAAGCCACACAACTTGTATCCATTATCAACGATCTCTTCTCGCCTTACAATATTCCTATCAGATACAGTCGTATAGCCTTGGAAGGTGATTATGAGACACTCTCAAAAGAATATGAATGGGATACTTGCTCTAATGTCACTAAGAACATTGAGGTAGATACAATCCACACATATACACCCATACCCTATGATGGACAAAATTCAGGGGCTAGATCAGTTGAAGTTGGATCACAACATATCAATGTTTCTAGTGAGGACGATCAGATTTCGAGCGAAATAGATTCTGAAGAGGGTATCATCATAGACTTTGGCTTAAATGATGCCAATTTTGACAACATATCTATCATGACTCTCACTGTTGTGGACCTTAACCCGCCAAACGATCCCTTACTATTAATCCATCTTGAACTCATAGACTAGGAACAAACTGAACAACTTACCATACCTATCTTCCCAGATGATGAAAATATTGTCCAATATCTTTGTTTCGTAAACTGAAAAACATGTTCCATTAGTGACACTCATAACAATGTTCTCAATCAAGAGAGTGACAAGTCTCTTAGTCGCAAAAGCAAAATAAAAAATTAATCTAATGGTGAAAACCATTTAATGGCAGTATTAGATCATAAAAAAGTAAAAACAAAGGACGCATCTGATGGTGAAAACTTCTTTGAGGCACCTGAAGATAAGAGACGTGACACTCTTCCTAAGCATTATCAAGAGAGATCACCAATTTTGATTGAACCAACTCAATCAATCAATATTGACACTAAAGTAGTATCACGAATCATACACCAGGCAAAATCACTAACAGAACAAGAAAGGCCCGATTTCATCAAATTCTTCACAGAAAAGCAAATCAATTTTTTCTTGGTCTTATGTAAATATGCCAAGGGTAGATCTGGATCTGGTCATGCATCACTTATCTATAGCCCCTGGAGCTAAACCTGTCAAACAAAAACTGAGAAAGATGAACCCACATGTTGCCATATTGGTTAAAGCGGAGCTGAATAAGTTACTTGATTAGGATTCTTCCGACCCATTGATTATGCAGAATGGATCTCTAACATTGTGCCAGTCTCTAAACTAGATAAAAGCGTCAAGATTTGTACAGACTTTAGGGATCTCAACAAGGCTTGTCCGAAGGATGACTTTCCTTTACCCAACATTGACACAATTGTAGATCTAACAACAAGACATGCTATGTTATCCCTCATGGATGGTTTCTCTGGCTACAATCAAATCAAAATAGCACTAGAGGACCAAGATAAAAAACATTTACTTGTCCATGGGGTACTTATTGCTGAAATGTCATTCCTTTTGTCTTGAAGAATGCAGGAGCGACCTATCAAAGAGCAATGCTCACAATATTTCATGACATGATGCACACGTTCATGGAAGACTATGTAGATGACTTATTGGCTAAATCATTCACAAGAGAAGGACATTTGGAAATTTTGGATAAAATATTTCAAAGGTTAGCCAAATGGGTCATGATTCTAAGTGAGTTTGACATTCACTACATAGATAAAAAGGCTATCAAAGGACAAGCTATAGTTGATCAACTAGTAGAGGCACCCCTACAAGACAGTCATCCAGTCCATGTGGAATTTCCAGATACAAATATTCTCATAGTATCAACAAAACCATGGATCTTGTACTTTGATGGATCATACACACAACATGGACCAGGTGTTGGTGTTCTGTTTATTACTCTGGAAGGAAACACTATCCCTAAATCTTATAGATTAATGTTTCCTTGTACAAAGAACATTGCTGAGTACAAAGCTCTAGTCATAGGCATCAAGATGGTCGCAGAGTGAAAGATCATAGAATTGAAAGTCTTTGGAGACTCCCAATTGGTCATTAATCAAGTTAATGATGACTATCAAATAAAGGACGACAAGTTGATGCCCTATAAATGCATGGTGGATGACTTCAAAAAAATATTTTGTAGACATCAAATTTGAGCAAGGGTGACCAACAAAGCTGCAGACGACATGGCAACCATTGCCTCTCTCCTCCAAATACCAGACAAACAAAATCGTTATGAGTTCATGGTGGAATTCTCCTACTTATGACAATTCTGAATCCCAAGTCATATGCCACATAGTCAGTTCCAACTCACCCCTCTATGGAAAGATCTACACCTACCTAAAAGACAATGTCCTTCCATAAGACCTATCCCGAAACCAAAAATGCAACTTTATTTGACAGGGAGCCCAATATACCTTAACCGTTGACACACTTTACCATCGAGGTCTTGATGGTACTCTTCTTTTGTGTCTTGATCATCACGAATCTAAAACCGACAGGAACTTCACGAAGGTATTTGTGGCACACATTCAAGTGTACCTACTCTCACCAAGAAACTTATAAGGATAGGTTATTATTGGCCAACCATGGAGAAAGAATCATATTAGTTTTCCATATTTTGTCCAAATTGCCATATTCATGGAGAACTTATACATGCACCAGCCCATGAGCTACAATCATTCACATCATCATGGCCCTTCTGTCAATGGGGACTCGACCTAGTAGGCAAGATTCATCCTTCCTCATCAAATGAACATAAGTTTATCATCACGACCACTGAATATTTCACAAAGTGGATAGAGGTCGTTCCATTGACTAATGTTACCGGCAAGCAAATATACTTTTTTTAATCCCAAATCATCACATTTGTCAGTATGGCATTCCTAGTTCCATTATCACAGATAATGAAAAAACCTTTCAAGAATCAAGATGTACAAGAACTATGCAAACGATTTCATATCAAGCATCATTTTTCTACACCATATTATCCACAAGGGAATGGCCAAGTAGAGGCCTCAAACAAAACAATCCTTAAAATCCTCAAGAAGACAATGAATGATGCTGGAAAAGATTGGCATGTCCAGCTTAATCCTGCACTTTGGGCATGCAAAACAGGTATCTACACACCCACAAAAGCTACACCATATTCATTGGTGTATGGATCATAGGCTATCCTACCTATTGAGGTAGAAATTCCATCACTCAAGTTATCATTAAATGACATCTAGACCTCATTCTAGATGAGGAGTATGGGGTCAACAAACTACAATAATTGGAACTGCTAGATGAGCGTCGACAACGTTCTTTTGATCATCTCAAAGCATATCAACAATGCATGTGCCAGATTTATAATCACAAGGTAAAACCAAGAGAATTTCAAATCGATGACTTGGTACTAAAGGAAAATCCCCACAATCAATAGGATCGGGAAAAGAAGGGCAAGTTTGAACCGAATTGGCTAGGTCCTTTTGTCATTATATCTACTTATAGATCAAGGGCATATCAATTATCTACATCAAAAGGGGACCTGTTTGACGAACCTATCAACAATGTGCATCTTAAAAATTTCTATACCTAAGTTATTCAATGCATGAATAAGAGAAAAATACAAAAAAATACAAAAATAAAAAACAAATCAAAAAGTGCAATAAAAATAAATAGTGAAAACCTGGCAATGGACGCTATTTATGATAGATCCGCTCTTCCATCTATATGTACTCATATCATATTTTTTTGCACTAATCCTATGACCATCACAATATTGTGGACACACTTAGCATAGCCACTGTCCTTGATTATCCGAATAGTTATCCGCACAAATCTCTCACCATGGCTTGGTGATCAATGTATATATCCGCATCGAAAAAGTGTCCATAGTTGGGGGCAAAATCCTGATCTCAGTAGGGGCATTTCTCTTTAGTTTTCATCTAACAAGTAGAACCTCACAAACAAAGACCACAACATACCAAGGAGACAAATGTCAAAACTAACCGTCATACTGGAAATCAGAATCATTGTCAGAATCCACACAAAACCAAACACAATGGATGATCTATTTTGAATTATGATTTGTTTACATTTAGCATGAAGTTTTGACTGTTTGTATCTTGATTTATGAACTATTCGATCTCCTGAGCGACTCAAGGATGCACTGAGCTAGAGAAGCAACGAAGGAATCTGATATTTTCTTTGGATTTCTATCTGTGAGGCGATCATTCATATGATGCAAATTTGTCTCAAGACATGATTGGAAACATATCATTGAAGACATTTCCCTTTTGCACATAAAAATGGTTAACTCTTGTCTATTTTACGCAAACAACACTCAGGTCATCTTGGTTCAATTATACCTCGACGCTTGTGTCATTTTGCAATATCAAAACTCATGTAAGTTATACTCAGGTCATCATGGTTTAATTATACCATTGATGTTTGTATTAACTTCCAACATTTCAAAAGCTCAATGATGACAAAAGAGCACAAATAAGTGGCTAACAAGAATGACAACATAATTAAAATGATCATTGGTGCATTTAGTTGCGTTCATCATCAATATCATCATTATTATCATCACATCCTATGTATTGCATATAATCATCACATCAATGCATGAAAATATCAATCATCATCATATCCACATTTTTTTAGGACCGCATATATCACCTTCAAAACAAATAAATTACCATTATCATATCAATAACATTCATACATCATCGCATCATCAAAACATGTATATCCAAAATGCCATCAAGAAACAAACATTTGCATCCATCCATGTGCTAAATACATCTAAAAACCATCATCATAGATCATATCATGAGATCATCATAAGCATCATAACATCATCACATCTGTATATAAATATCAGTCATCATCATCATCATCGAACATCACATGTGGACCAAAGGAAATCACTATCATATATCATATAATCTCAAAATAGGGTCAAAATATACAACTGAATATCATGTCTATGAGTACAACATTAGTGATCCATATCACAAAAATGAGCCTATCAAGTGTGACTATCCCCTGAGGTAGAAGGTCTCGCGGAAGATGTCCTTGCTCCTGGCTCCCCACCAAATGGATCACGTCGTGTTGGTCCTGTAATGCCTGTTCTCTCTGTCCTTGAATGACTGTGTCTAAATCAGATGGATGCAAGTGCAACGTAACTAGGTGCTCTCTGCTCTCGAGGGACCATATCCTCGTATAAATGCCAGTGGTACTCGACCTCCTTGGCTGAGTACTGTATCTCCCTGAGTGTGTCTCTGAGAGGAGTGCTCACGACTGCTCTATCTAATCTATCAACGAGGGCCTCTGCTCGTCCTTGTCACTCAACGATTGTATCTCTCTCTATCTGCAGCTGGGCAATCTATCTCTTCTACACCAAAACTCGTGCTTGCAACTACTACACGAAGATTTGAAGGGCCCTAATCTGTGCATCTTGTTGATGGGAAGGTACCCTAATCTAGATAGGTACCTGCGAGGAAGTACCTGTTGCACCTGTCCCTGTCCAAGGAGTTGGTGGAGGAAGAACATCTGATCTCCTCCTTTGTGTGGGTTGTCTACCTCCCACCGCCTCCCACCACACCTACCACTGCACCTTTCCCTACGCCTCCACCTACACTGAGCATAGGAATACCATCGCCATCACCCCCATCATTCCCCTCATCATCATCATCTCCCTCATCCTACTCTCTCCGCCTTTGACCTCCTCGCCTCTGGGAATGCTCCTCCTCCTCATCAAACACTGGCAATGGCTCTACAGGATCAGATAAATGGGCCACTGCATGAGCAACAAACTAGGCTAAGAACTCCTCAGTCATTCTGGTATCTACTACTCTAGCTCTGTAATCCCAAATCTAGCCTGCTAAACTCATGTAATCGACCACTACTGCAACACTATCAATAGTCGCCCCCCACTCGGGTACATCTTGCTATCGACGATCATACAAACAACTTCCATGTGGAATCCCTTACTATCGTCCATACTGTCGGTAGGCGTGAATGTGCAAAAACCTCTTAATAATAAAGGACGTCCACTCAATCAGATATCGAGACATATATACATAGGGCATCTCTAGCCTATCCTTAGCCCATACCTCGTAGTCCATATATGGTCTCCAGATGACCGTGTCTATATCATCCAAAGCCCTACGCCAGTGCTCTAGTTTTCCCAGCTTACGCTGGACAACTACACCTGTATACCAATATGCATATGGCCGACCAACTGGTCTGTCTCTATCTGCAAGCGGATGCGTCACCGCTATATGCTCCCAGGCCCACACTTGTAATAATGTAACTCTTGTAGATAGACTGGTGTATCCCAGATACCCAACCTGGTGGAGCTCCCTATATAGGTGGGCTAACATGCATGACCCCCACGCAAACCTACGACCCTTTGTGACTATGTCCTCTAATATCAAACCCCATCCCACAGCCAGTCCCTTCGACCTACGGTTAGGACATAAGAAACCACCAATAAAGCCTACTAGTACTAATTGCAGATGAGCATAATATAGATCCCAAATCTCCTACCATGGGATCTCATAACTACTGATGTGATCATCCTGAAAAACACACTGCAAAGCCTCTGTGCCACCCTCAGTCTTCTCATAGGGTAGAAAATCTCCTACCATGGGAATCTGCAAGATCGTGTAACAATCCTCAGGCATCACCATCATCTCCCCTGTCGCCAGATGAAAGGTGTTAGTATCACTATGCCACCTTTCTGCCAACGATGTTAACAAACCCTGGTTAATGGTATATCGAGGCATGCCCAAAAGAGATGATAAACCGCATCTCTCAATGATATCTCTATCTGCCTGTGTTAGTTGTGGGGTCAATCCCCATGGCTTCGGGAATCTCTCTCAAGACTGTAGTACACCGAGTACCACCTGCAAATCATAACATTCCCACCATTAGTTATCGATACGATCAATTCTATCAAAACAAATCAACTCAATAACTCAAATTACACATATAATATCAAGAGCATCATATCAGTGAATCATATCAAAAGCATCTTATCAGTGAATCATATCAAAAGCATCATATCAACAAATCATATCAAGAGCATCATATCGGTGGATCATATCAAGAGCATCATATCTAGATCATCATATCGACAACATCAAAATCATATTGAACTTCATATTTGGAATCAAATCCACATCATATCTCGACAATCATAATAACAAAATCAGAACCATATCAGTACATCATATCCATATCAAGAGGATCATATCAAATTTCAATCAAATAACATATCAAGTGAATTCCATATCAAAGCGACATATCAAGAAACTTGATCAGACAATCCATATCCAATCAACAAATTATTAGTATCCCATATTAGCACAACACATTGATGAAACATATCAAAGCAACATATCAATGTCCCATTATCAACAACATATCAGTAAAACATATCCATGATCCATATTAGTGAAACATATCAGTGATCCATATCAGTGCAACAATACAATGACCCCTATCAGTGCTTCATATCGTGACTCATGTTAAAACAACAACCCATATCGTGATCCCTATAGTCACCCATATCAGTGCACCATATCAGAGCAACATATCTAACAACTTGATCCAAGGACCCATATCAGACAAAAACAACTCCATCAGACCCATATCGACAACCACACAAGCTACCACATCGATTGTAACCTACCTCAATCCAAACTCATCTCATAAAACAATTTTTTCACACTTTTACATCTTATGCGCTAAAACAAACCTTGAAAGCGCCAAACATGCACTACATTTATCATTGAATGTGCTAGCAAATACAACCTATGCGCTAAACTACCATGGTACTCTAAAACAACAATTGAATGTGCTACCCTATTCTACCTATGCGCTTATATATTCTATGCACTAACTTTTCAATTCAATGCGCTAGTATATCATTTGTATGCGCTATTGTCCATCTATGTGCTAATCTACCAATTGAATGTGCTAATAGCTAGCCCTAGGGTTTCAATGTGATATCCTATGTTGTGTATATGCTAACGAACTATGCCTATGCACTAAAATGAGAAAATCCAACCCTAAAACATGAAAAATGTGCCAAAAAACGCAATAAACGTACCAAAAGATAGGGATTCGAGTCATTTACTGGTGGGCCATACACAACAGGTCTCCAATATCATCTGACACACTCAAAATGGTGAGTATGGTAGGGAATCAACATCATTGTCATAGCTCCAAATGCACAAATCACAAAGAAGACAAGTGTAAAATGAATTTTCTTTTTTACTTTTTACCTTCTTTAAAAGGGCAATAACTAGGGTTAATAAGTGAAGCATGTATTTTTCCACTTCTTTTTTAATTATTAACCTTATCCACATTAGTTTTTTTGGGAGATGAATCAACTCATGTATATCTAAAATTCAAACATCGTCAACATTATCCTCTCACAACAAAAATCAAACGGTCAAAAATTTGAAAATTTTTACGACTTTATCAAACACACCCTTGATTCATCTCCCGAGGGGGCATCATCAATATCATTTATCAAATCCACATCTGGGGCATCATATCAAACATTTTGATAAGGGACACCATATTGATTAAAAAATTGCAAACATACCAAGCGATTTTCTTTGAATCAACATGTGCACACAAGTCACTTCAAAGAGGGGCAAAATGTAGACATATAAATCTAACCACCTACTTAAATAAATATTTAATATTTATTTAAGCCACATCTGTTACAATGAGGATCTGGTTATTATTGAGAGGGGGGGTGAATCAACAGTAATATAAATCTGCAAATACTCCAAAAACACTTCAAAAACCAATATTGGTAACTTTTCAAACAATCCTTTAAACTGATTTATCAACCACTCAGATAAGTGTTCATCAACATGCATATAAAGTAAAGATATCGAATCAACACATGAACAATGCATCAACCATATGAACACAAAGATTTTTTTATGTGGAAACCCAAATGGGAAAAACCACGGTAGGAATTAGCACCCACAAGATATTTGCACTCTTTTGGAATGTGCTCGGTGAAAGGCCTAGCTTGGTTAGGAGCTTTACAATATGCTTGGTTAAGAGAATACGCTGTTAGGAGTCACCTGGTGAAGGGATTTCAACCTTAGCTCTATTAGGAGCTCTACCTTGTTAGGAGTAACCTTGCTAGAGGATTTTAAACTTAAACTAATGAGCCACCCGGTGAAGGGATTTACAAATAAGACCTATTAGGATCTACCTAGTTAAGGGATTTCAGACTGCTGTAACTATTAGGGAACAACAGGGCAAATGATCTGATGATAACACTTCCTTGCTTGCTAGTACATATCCGTTTTAGCTCAATTCTTCTTCACACATGCAGACTCTTCAATCTGGTTCGACACACTCTTCTTCTCAAACCACCGACACACAATGTCTTCTCAAACTAGACCTAAATAGCCTTATCAACTAGGTCGGTTACATAAACCTAACCTCATTCAAAATACATTTAATTTACATCAAGCGCGGAAAAAAAATCCGCCAACATACATTAAAAACCATTATAGATCATTACAACAAATTCTTAGACAATTTCCATCATTGAATGATTGTCGCACATCGATCTGATAAGGAATCAAGCCCTTGTCACATTCTACTAAGCACTTTGTTGTTTCCCAAGAAATTATATCCTTGTACTTTCTCAATCACCATCTTATCATTGCACACGGATTCTAACATGTCATCACTAAGTTATGAACATGATAAGATCCACCGCCAAACCATAAATCATTACTGGTCAAAGATCTATCACCGGTATACATTCTTCTTCACAGAGGTTATGACAATCAATCATAACTCACTCAATATGCTAAATCTACTGATGTGGTTCCAATCAAAGACTCGTATTAATATCACAAACATATTTTCCAAACCGCAACACCTAAGTCCTCACCAATCGGCCATACCAATCTCCTGATCATCACACTGTACTTGCTAACTTGTTAACCTTGCTGTCAACCGGTTCCACTATCGGTTAGGATTTACCGGTAGGTTTGGATGACTTAGATGACTAAACCAACATGGTTGCCATCAATGACAATACAAACAAAGTCATCAAATAACTTAACATCATCATCTAGCCAACAATCTCTGTCATGACATCATATCAAACTAGCCAGTCATGTTCTCATCTCATCATCTCATCTCAACATCTCAATTATGTTCAATGCCAATAATCTCCCCCTTTTGAATTGATGGAAACACCAGGATAAGATGAAAACACCAAAAGCTCATCAAACAAAACTATAAACTGATCTTCTACTCCTTTACTCTACTTCTCCCCCTATCATTGTTCTTCTCCTCTGTTGCTTTTCTTCTCCCTTTACTATTCTTCTCCCCCTTTGACAACAATTCCTAAGGTGCAAAGTGTCATATCTTCTACTTCAATTGATTCCTTCATCTCTTACGCTCCTGATTTCTTCATCTCAACTGCTCCTCTGAGGAGTAGCCCATCTCTCATCAATCCATAGTGAAAGATCTTCAACGAGTCCACTAGATTGATTCTTCAATAGCATCTTAGTTGACCTTAGGTAGGGGTATAACCCCTAAATTACCTCTGATATATTCAAAGGTAGCCTTAGGCAATGGCTTAGTAAATATGTTTGATAACTACTCTTTACTTGACACATGCTCCATCCTGACTTGTTTTTCCTGCATCCTCTCTCTCAGAAAATGATACTTCAGTTCAATATTCTTAGTCCTAGCATGGAATATAGGGTTCCTTGAAATATTTATTGCACTTGCATTATCACAATAGATCACCACCGGTTTTGTCATGTTGTCCTTGAATCCTTCAAGTACATGTCTCATCCATATTGCTTGTGTACAATTCATCGATGCAACCACAAACTCTGCTTCTGTTGTAGACTGGGGAATACAAATTTTCTTCTTACTGGTCCAAGATACCAGTCTTCCTCCTAGAAAGAATGCACCACTAGTTGTGCTCTTTCGGTCATCTACATTTCCTGCCCAATCAACATCAATGAATACCTACAAAGAGAAATTTCCTTTGTATGGATACCACAATCCATAATCAATAGTCCCTCTAAGATATCTGAAGATTCTCTTCATTGCCACCATGTGAGTCTCCTTTGGAATTTTTTGAAATCTTGCCACTATACCAACTGTATGAGCAATATTCAGTCTGCTATGAACAACATAATGAAGTTTTCCAATCATATATCTATACTCAGATTCATCCACTGGATCTGAATCATCTTTTTTTTATAATCTGCAACTTGTAACCATAGGTGTTCCAACCAGTTTACAGTCTTCCATTCCAAAGGTCTTCAATACCCCCTTCACATATTTAGACTGATTAATAAAGATACCACCTTTCATCTGCTGAACCTACAAACCAATGAAAAATTTGATCTCATCTATCAGAGACATCTCAAATTCCTTTTTCATCTCATTTACAAAAGTTAACTCATATCATCATCTTCTCCAAATATGATGTCATCTACAAATACTTCTGCAATCAATAACTTGTCTCCTTTTGTCTTCAAGTAAATATTGTTGTCTTCATTGTTTCTCTGAAATCCAATCTTTATCGAGTGTGAATGAAGTCTTTCAAACCATGCCCTTGGAGCTTGCTTTAATCCATACAAATCTTTATGTAGTTTGAATATCATATCCTTGTCTTCAGTAAATGCAAACCCATCTAGTTGTTCAATATAAACCTCTTCTAGAATTCCATTCAAAAATGCAGACTTCATGTCCATTTGGTAAATCCCAAATCCTTTAAACATTGCAAATGCAAGTAACACTTTCACTCCTTCAAGTCTAGAAACTGGTGCGAAGGTTTCTCCACAATCTTCACCTTCTTCTTGTGCATATCCTTTGCAAACTAATCTAGCCTTGTTTCTAACCACTTCACCATCTTCATTCAACTTGTTTTTGAACACCCACTTAGTACCAATCATATTTTTATCAGCTGGTCCAGGAACAAGTGACCAAGTGTTGTTCTTCTCTATTTGATCAAGCTCTTCCTCCATAGCCTTTATCCATTCATCATCCTTGAGAGATTCTCTTGTTGTCTTCCATTCAACTGTGGAAATCAAACAAGCACTTTCTCTTATTTTTCTTCTTGTTTGTACTCTAGCATTCTTGTCTCCAATTATCTGATTTGCTGAGTGATTCAACATTACATATCTAGGTATAACCAGTTCTGGTATAGAAGTTTCTTCTTCTTCAACTTCTCCATCTTCTTCATCTACCGATTGAGCAACATCTTGCACATTGTTCTGCTCAACATCATTTTCTACCTCCGATTCAATGATCACGATCTTTTGTTCATCAATTGCATCAAACTTTCTGGTATCATCAGATTTATCATAATACTCATCAACTTTTGCATTGACACTTTCCACAATCTTCTTGGTTCTTTTATTAAAGTACTTGAATGCTTTTCTCTTGGCTGAGTAACCAAGGAATGTTCCTTCATCACTCTTAGGATCAAATTTACTAGTATAATCGTATCTCTTTATATAACACCTGCTTCCAAATACTTTGAAATAAATGACATTAGGTGTATGACCATACCATAATTCATAGGGTGTTTCATCATTACCTTTCTTACCCAATACCCAGTTCATTGTGTAAACTGTAGTGCTACCGGCCTCTCTCCAAAACATCTTAGGTACATCTCCTTGTATCAACATTGTTCTTGCTGCCTCAACTATGGTCTGGTTCCTCCTTTCTACAATCCCATTATGCTATGGTGTCCTTAGTGCGGACAGTTGTCTCTTGATTCTATTATCATCACAATATTTCACAAATTCAACTGAGGTGAATTCTCCACCTCGGTCAGATCTCAGGAACTTAAGATTCTCACTAGTTTCCTTTTCCATTAAGGCTTTGAATGCCTTAAACTTGTCGAAAGTTTCAAACTTCTCCTTCAAAAATGTAACCCACATCATTCTTGAATGATCATCAGTAAATATCATGAAATACCTATCACCTTGAAAACTCCTAGTCCTCATAGGACCACATAAATAAATGTGCACCAAATCTAAAATATTTTCAGAAGAAAATGATTTACTCTAGAAAGAAGAAGTAGTCATCTTACCCAACTGACATTCTTTACAAATCACGGTGTTTGGTTTGACAAGTTGTGGCATACCTCTAACCATATTTGACTTGTTGACCTTAACCACATTATCAAAATTCACATGACAAAATATTCTATGCCATAACCAATTGTCCTTAACTTTAGCAACCAAACAACTGTTAACATTAGCATTCATATGGAATAAGTTACCTTTTTTTTGTTTACTGGTAGCAATCAGTTCTCCTTTGCATCCTAAGATCCTACACACTCCATTCTTAAAATCAAGATGATAACCTTTATCATTCAGCTAACCAACACTCAACAAGTTATGTTTTAATCCTTCAACCCAATATACATCATCAACATTACTTTTACCATTTAGAGAAATTGAACCTTTACCTTTTCCATACATGGTGAATTATTTCCAAATCTTACTACTCCACCATCAAATTCTTCAGGAGAAATAAACTTGTTCTTGTTACCGGTCATGTAATGTGAACAACCACTATCAATGACCCACTCATTATTGTTGTCAATATGAGATACTAAAGCCTTCTTGTCAGAAATATCTTCCTTTACTGCTATAAAAACAATCTCCTCATTATCTTCATCCTTAGATTGTTCATCGGTAACTCCTTCATCAACTACAACATAACACTATTTCTTACCTTTTCCTTTATACCTTCTGAAATTTTCCTTTTGATCACTGTTAGGACAATTAGTAGTAATATGTCCCATTTTGTTACAAGAGAAACACTTAAGAGGAAGATTGCCTTTGTACTTACCGGTGCCTCTAGGAAGTCTTTTTGCTAGTAAATCTTCAAATTCCATCAAGTTTCATCATCCATTCCTTCATTACCACTGCCATGCTGACTTGAGCTATACACATCCTTTCCTTTTCTAACCGGTGCATTAGATATAGATGTTTGAAAGCAGATTATTCCTTAGGTACACTATTATCAAAGATATTTAACTCAAAAGCAGTAAACTTGCCTATCAAAGAATAAACAATAACTTTATCTTTACTGACTGACCTCAATTTCTGGATAGCAGATAGTCTAATAGCATAAGCAAGTAGTAAGGCTCTAAGCATTTTACTCACCACTATGTCTTCTGCAATGGTTCCACCAACACTTTTGATTCCTCCAACTACTTCCTTTATCCTTTGTCCATAATGTGTGATGTTTTCTCCTTCCATCATCTTCATATCATCAAACTTACCTCTAAGGCTTTCTTCTTTAGCTTTTTGCACATGCTCATCTCCACCATAGATTAACTTTAACTTTTCCCAGACTTCATAGGCAGTTTCTAATCCATGGACATCAATATACTCAGAATCAGAAAGTGTAATTACAATGTCTTCCAATGCTTGAATATTCTCATGTCGCTCCTTGAGCCGATCTGGATTCAGAGCATCGGTAGGAGCTGTGTACTTATTTTCAACATGAAACTAGAACTGTGCCCCCATTCCTTTGATGTAGATCTTCATTCTGTCACTCCATATTATGTAGTTATCCTTTGTAAATTTAGGACCCTCCTTCATCATTTTGGATCTTTACCTCAAGTGGTTAAGCTTCTACACAAATTAGAGGACCTAATGCTCTGATACCAATTGTTATTATGAGGATCCAGTTACTACTAAGAGGGTGGGGGGTGAATCAGTAGTAATATAAATTTGTAAATACTCCAAAAACACTTCAAAAACCAGTACTGATAACTATTCAAACATTCAAATAGTCCTTTAAACTGATTTATCCACTAGTCATATAAGTGTTCATCAACATGCATATAAAGTAAAGATATCAAATCAACACATGAACAATGAATCAACCATATGAACACATAGATTTTTTCATGTGGAAACCCAAATGGGAAAAACCACAGTGGGAATTAACACCCATAAGATATTTACACTCTTTTGGAATGCGCCTGGTTAAAGGCCTAGGTCAGTTAGAGAAAACCCTATTAGGAGTCACCCGGTGAAGGGATTTCAACCTTAGCTTGTTAGGAGTAACCTTGCTAGAGGATTTTAAACTCAAATTAATGAGGCACCCAGCGAAGGGATTTACAAATAAGACTTGTTAGTGTAGTGTCATAAAATTGTGCCTCCTGCAATTTTAACCTCATTTGAAGTCCTCACCTTGGTGACGACATCCTCCTTCCTAGCCGAGACCCCTTTCTGCATTTTCAGCCCTTGACCCCATCCTATTTGAGCCCTGCGATAGCCTCAGGACCCTGTCTGGGCCCAAAGATAGGGCAGGACAGGGACGTGGCACCCCTATCTCCCCTAGGATAGGGGTGTGGTGCCCCTGTCCCACCCTCTTAGGGTGGCCCCAAGATAGATCCCCCTGACCCTATCTGCACTTAGGGATGACGATCTTTGTTGAGATGAATTAATTCTTTGAGGCATGTATAAAAGAGAATTGGCCTTCTCATTTGCATATAGATAAAATACATGAATAGGTGAGGGACAAGGAATTCAAGTAGAAGCTCTTCATTATTGTCATCAAGCATTCATCAAGTTTTCTTCTTCATGTGTCTTCTTCATTCATCCATTGGAGCAACATTACAACATTAATTTGCAATCATGTGTGTGTGCTAGGGTTTTGTCACGATACATGCCATTTCATGCATTATTTGTGATTACATTCAAGAAGCAAAGTAATCATAATCAACAAGTTGCAGATCTACAAGGTATACATTTCCATTGTTTACATTCAAGCATTTGCAATTACTTTCTTTCATGGTTGATTCATCAACTGATGTTTGACTAAGAAAAACCCCTATCCACAACCTATCTTCCCCTCTTTTCTGTGTGTAGGTTGCAGGTGTGCAACTGTAATTGTAGGTTTGGGCTTCATTTGTAGAGACGAAAGAACCCTTTTCATTTTGCGGATTTTGTGGAGGACCATGCACGCTCCCACCACGGTCTCGACGAATTTTCTCCAAATTTGTAGGACAGATCCGTATCAGTCTAATTAGCTTAGATCCAAAGTTACAACGCGATCCCGAACCGATAGCTCTTCATTTCACTCATTTTCTCTCTCTTTTCCACATAGTCAACAAGTCAACTTTCCAATTTACAAAAGAGGTCAAATCACACTTCAACCCTTGCAATCCACTTGGAATTCACATCCTTGTCTCTTTTGGATTTGGATCTAGTGGATTCAAGCCCCTCTTTTGAATGTAAAGTTCCCCCAAGTGAAAATCATCCCAGTGACTTCCTTTCTCTCTCCTAGGTGGGGAGTCACTAGGGTTCAATTTTCCACTTTACATTTTGGTGAAACCGACGTCTTACACATTAATTTTGATTTCTCATTATTAGATCTGAATAATTGCAATTGGAGTTTCAAAATTTCATTTCCAAGTTTGATCTTTTTACAAAATTTAGAGGTTAATTACACAAGAACCCTAATTTTTCATTTTGAGCAAATTAAGCTTGTGAAGTGTAAAATTTTAATTACTTGTTTCAGATCTGATTTCTATTTCAAAATTGCAATTCAAATATGCCGATTTATTCTAAAAATTCAGTGGTTAAATCATTAAACCCTAATTTTTAAGATTCTTCTATTTTTGACCTTTGACTGCAAGTTTGACCGATCTAGACATCTCCAAATCGGCTGTTTTTTTGGATTCTGCATTAAAACCATAATTTCTCTCATCCCTTAAAATTTTTGAAAAAATTTGGTCGGACCATGTGCGCTTTTGCCAGGGTCCTCGACTTTTTTCTCGAAATTTTGGGAGACGGAATTGACTGTATTTTTCTACTCTAATCCAGCAAATTGACATACTTTATCAATTTTAACACCCTCTAAGGTCGAACACAAATTCAAATTTCACAGTTTCAAATTGAAATTTCAAATTTGCAGTTCAAATTCCATTTTCCCTCCTTTATTAAATTTTCTATGCATGTATGGGGAGAACATTCTTTTGGTTAAATGACATATGAGTTTCTTGTTTGATCATAAGTGCATATGGAGTTCTTATCTTATTTTGTTAGTTCAATTTCAAGTTACATTAAAGATGCTCATGATGTTCCCTTTCATGCATATGATGATAATTTAGTTCTCCCTTTCATTCATACCTATGATTTACCCTCTCCCAAAATTGATCTCATTAATGAGGGCACATTGGTGCAAAGAGGGAATGTAGACACTTTTTTCAAAGATCTCCCTTTTAAAGATGAATCTTTGGAGAATTGTGCTCCTTCTCCTAAAAAGTACCTCCCTCATAAGGATTATTTGGTGCAAGAGGATGATATGATTTCTCTTCATAATGTTCTCTCTCCCAAAAATCAATAGGCTAACAAAAATCAAATCAATTTCATTCATGTTCCTAGGAAATCAAAATTCTTCCTAATTATCATGTTGTGCCTTACACATATACTAATGAGGTAGTTGATGAGAACATAAGTGAAGCATCATATACTTTAATAGTTCCTACAATCCTCTCTTCAATTCACTCAAATACACCATCTCCTACCAAATAAGTTCCTAAAGAAGGACTCTTAGAGGATGATTGGGGGTCCTTAGATTTCACTCCCACCTTTTCTAGAAAGTCTAAGATGCCCAAATTTCATATTCTAAATTTTTCTCTTAACACAAATCTTCAAATTGGTTCAGGCATGTTAAAAATAACATCTAACGATGAATGGCATATTCATCATTATCATTTAAAATAACATTCAAGTTTTTATTATGTTGCTCCTCGCTATGTGACATAGTTAGCCTACTTATTGGGGATGCCTTGTCATTAGTGGTGGTACAATTTCAGGTGCAATCATACTTAGTGAGAAATAGAAGAGTCTATTTATTCTTGCCTCTATGCTTGGGGGGCAAGAATATTCCTTTTTCTCTTTATAAGGTTTCACTATTTTCTTTATGGAGTACATTATTCATAAACTTGATGTCCTTTCTTGCATGGAGTTTTCCTTCATGTGAGCGCATGTCTATTTCGTGTTTGTTATCTTCTCCTTGCTTGAAACAGTACATCTATTATGAACAATCTCTCCTCAGAGAACTTATATGAATCTTCTTCTTTCCCTCTCTTTGAAAATTACCTCTTCTATTGTGTTATTCATAACTTGATGTCCTTTCTTGAATGGAATTATCCTTCATGCGAGAGCATGTTTGTTCCTTGGTTAGGATGTATTCCTTGCTTGAAATGGTACGTCTCTTATGAGTAATATCTCTCTCGAAGTTGTGTAATTCTTCTCATTGCCCTACACTTGGGGGTAATGATTTGTCTCTCTCTTTCTCTAAGCATCCACTTTGCCCTATCTTGTGGATTGCGTGAGTTATATTTGTATACACCTAAAAATGGTCTAAAGATAATTAATTTAATAATCAATTATTTAATTAATCTCCCTCCCCAATTCAATTAAATTCGTCAACAATTTGATTAAATCCTCCATTTTCATCTACTTATTAATAAATCTAAGGATTTATTAAATAGGTTCATCTCAATAATCCCCTTTGATTAATAATTCAAATTAATTAATTCTCCTCCATCAAAATCATTCTTTCAATTCTCTAATTAATTAAAACAAATCAAATCAATGAGTTGTTGAGATTAATTAGCCATTTTCCTATTAAATGAATTTCTAAATTCAAAATCTCCTAACTTTAACCACCCAACCTAACCATTCCTAAACCTAACCCATTCTACCTACCACCATGTTCCCTTTCATCTAACATCTTCTAGAACCTTTGTGACACTTGTCACTAAGTGTTCCCTTTAATCCAATCCCCTTTGCCAACCTCCTCCAATTTAACCATTGATATCTTCAGATCAATCTTGACCGTTGAATCCTGCCACCTCACCCCTAGCCTTGGAAATCCTATAAATAGACCTCATTTTGGAGCACAAAGGGTCCCAATTCATATCAATTTGATTCATCATTTGCATTGTTATTATAGGCATCTAGCTTATAGTTTATCATTTCTTAGCAATGTTATCATGTTCAATTTAGCTTAAATCTTAGCTTAATCATGCTAGATCAATCATTCATGTAGCTTAATCATGCTATCTTGCTATGCATCTTAATCATTCAAATCCTCCATCTAGATGTAGTCAAGTCATTGGAATTTGCCTAATCAGATCTGAGAGCAAAATTCATACTCGCATTTACTAGGAGTCAATAAGTCGATTAGCTATGGTTTTTCATTTCATTGATTAAATCTTCTAACCATGCTTGTAATGATTTATTGAGTGTTTTGTGTTACAGATACAGGTATAACAGGTACACCACATAGATACACGACATTTTGGCGCCCACCGTGGGGTAGAAATCATCATTTTCGGCCTCTTAATCTTCAGGAAACTTCATCTCTGTCCGGCTCTGGTTCAGAAATTTGTACAAGTTGCCTTTTAAGCTCATACGAACTTCCTTTTAGTCTCGGATGAAACCTCATCCTATCTCGTACGAGGTATAATTTTGTGTTGTACGAGGTTTTATGTTGCAAATTCTTTACTCGTACTAGGTCTAAATCTGTATCGTACAAGTCTATTTCTTGAAAATTCTTTACTCGTACTAGGTATAATACTTTGTCGTATGAGATTGTTTTTGTCTCTGTGCAAAATCTAAATATTTGTCGTTTTGTTTGATAAATCATGTCGTATGAGTCTCTGCATCTGTGATTTTTTTGGATAAACTGCAAGTTAGAATTTTCAAATTTTAATCCGATCATTGCTATACGTTAGTAATTTGCATTTTTGAAGGCCTTCCAGGCATTTTTAGGCCTAGAAAGTGCCAAAAGAGACTACTCTTTCAAAATTTCATCTACAACTCTTGGAGACCTTTCCAACGAGGTAAACGGCTCGTAATTTCGAGTCCCAAGCAGAAAGTTATTCCTATTTGAAGTTGGGATAAAATTTCATAAATTTTTTTTGAAAATTTCGTAATTCGGATCACTAATGCTAATCTTGTTCTGTCTATGAGATTTTTGGCAGCCTAACTCTTTTCTGCAGGACAATTTACGAAGATACGCTTGTCAAAGACATAATTCAAAACACAATCATGACTACTAATGGATCTATTTTGCAGGTTGCCTAAGGATTCAACAAAAACTTTGTGTATTCTTTAAGATTTTTAGGCACACTTCAATTTGGGCTTAAAGAAATGAACTATCATGCCTTATGTGCTTGTGATGATAGGCGAGTATGCTCTCACCTTTCTTAGGTGATCAGAAAGCTAGACTCATCTTTTTCCTTTCATTAGTGCATCTCTTTAGCACGCCTGCCCTCCCGAGGAGTTATTAACTCTTAGCCATTAAGGCCGGTGAGACGGGAACGACCTAAGTGGGAACGGCTAACACCAAGTAATCCAACCCACTATAAAATAAATGTATTCTTGATGAAAATCAAAGCAACGATAGTGCTCGAGAATAGCTCTCCTCTGTACCTTCAGGTATATCAAACCTTCGTTTTCAAGGCTGGGAGACCTCTTAATTGAGTTTATACCTCGACGCGCCGAATGGATCCCTTATTAATCCTGATTAAAATAGAAGCTACTTGATTCACCTTCGAAAGGGTGATAATATTTGTGCAAGAGAGATATTAACTCTCCCAAGACACTTGCCATATCATGCCCCCTTTAGCGTTTGGAGTCGGACAATACGACGTTGAGAATCCATTGCGTGATGCTCATCGACCGTATTCTGATTAGCTATTGGGTGTGTACCTAAGTCAGCAAGCAAAGGTTTTCATTCTCAGCCAAATTCCTTAGGGTTTAGCATGCTTGGAGTTATTTATCATATCTTGTGTTTGTTGTGTATTCATCCCTAAATCGACAAATCAGACATCTAAAACTGGAAAACACAGGCAAGATACCAAAATTCACAAATCCAAATTCGACAAAACAAACATTTTTTTATCTCTGTCTGGTTATCTATCGTATGAGTTAGGATCTTTGTCATACGAACCTGTTTGCATAAAATCTTGTGCTGTGCTACACAATGTTCTGTGTCGTACGAGTCAACTACTTTGTCGTATGGTTCAAAAAAGTATGTCGTACGAGTCTCTGCTTTTTACATAAAAACTTTGTTCTGTCGTATGACTCTATATCTTGTGTCGTCCTAAGTTGTATAGTTTGTCGTACGAAACTCTACATTTGTCAGTCCAGAGTTGAGTCTTACATGCCTGTTTCAGAGTTGTTAGTCTGCCTGATCAATTTGTAGTAAACATAAACACCTGGTATCTGTCGTTTTGTGCTTAAATCATCATGTGTATGCCTATCTTAACTAGATCTCAAAGACAAAAAATCGCAGAGACCGAAATAGAAACATTAGAAACAACCATAATCATGGAACATGAAGATGAAATACAAGTTGAAGGAGAAATAACAGAACAAAACATCATAGACATCAAAAAGGACCCTCAATTCGACAAATTTATGCAAAAATTGTTGGAGGAAGAAAAAGAAAAATATTTTCTAATGTTAGCTAAATCTGGTGCTACACTCCCTCAAGACTTTGATGTAAACAAATTGACACAAAAGAAAAGTGATCCTCCTCCTAATAACGAACAATATGAGGATATCTTTGGTCTCAAAATGAATGACATGTCAATTCCTCATAAAACCAGAACCAATGAAGAGACTTACATCCCCAAAAGAGATGAAGTAGAAATTTTGGATAACATTCAACCCAATGAGGATACAAGAAGGACTAGGGATGAACCAAGAAGAGATCAAGATCCTCCTAGAATACAAAATCATGGTCATGCAAGAACAAATCATGTTGATAATCATATCATGACTCTCACACAACAACTACAAACAATGCAAACACAAATTCAAGATATGCAAAGAGGAAATGTTAGACGATATTTGCTTCAAGAAATATGTCCTTATCCATTCGACATAAACCTAAACATGATACCTTTTCCTATAGGTTTTAAAACTCCTAGATATGAAAAATATGATGGAAGCACTGACCCTCAGGATCATATAAGAGAATTTTGCACCATGAGTATGGAGTTTGCACACGAGGATACCTACTTAATGAGACTATTTCCAAAAAGCTTAATGGGACGAGCTATAGAATGGTTCTCCAAACTTCCACTTGGAATCAGATCATTTTTAGAATTGGTGGATAAGTTTGTTTCACAATAATCTTACAACATACAACATTAAGTAACCATGCTAGACCTGTGTAACGCAAAACAAAAGAGTGGAGAACCCTTCATGACATTCTTACAACGATGGAGGTGGTTAGCTTCGAGGTATCCTCGTACCATGCCAGAATATGAAAAAATGGATAATTTCATTGACAACTTAAACGATCAAATGAGTTATTACTTAAAAATGCAAGGAAATCAATGTTTTGGAAAAATGGTTGATAATGGAATCAGAATGGAAGAAGCCATGATAAAGAAAGGTGAATTAAAAGTATACAAAGAAGGAGTCTATCCTCCTAACACCAACAATAACAACAATCATAATGACAAGCCAAAAATTTGGAATAGAAATCTAAATGTAGTTAATGATGGAATAGTAGATAACAACAATGTAAAACTAAAACAACCGGTTTTCAATCTATCTACTCACTCAGCAGCAACACAACAAAACAACAATCACCAAAGAGTCGTGATCAAAACTTTTTTTCAAAGACAATTTACAGACATTGGTGAACCCCTGGGGTCAGCATTAAAAATGCTTATCGCAAACAAAACGATTTCTTTACCAGAAGAAAGGAACTATGAACCTCAAATAAAACCACCATGGTGGAATGATAATCAATATTGTGATTTCCATCGAAACAAAGGACATCTCACAGATAATTGTCAAAAGTTGAAACTGTCATACAAGACTTGATTGATAATGGAGTAATAACTGTGGATGGACATACAACAAATGAATCTCATACAACTTTTAAAACTCTGCTTCCAAACTATGAGAAAGGTGAATCATCAACAACAAACAATGGTAAGTGTAAAACCAAGGTAAACTACGCTCATACATACGACAACGTGGTGAATGTGATTGTAGTTAAATAAAAACAAAATCAAGAACATGCTCATGCTATAACAAGAAGCGAAGCCAAAGTTATTTTGCTAGGTCCTACAACAAACACATCATCCACTATAACAAAACCATACAATCTAGTGGAGCAACTACAAAAGACACCCACACAAATCTCCATCCTGGAACTTTTAAAACTTTCACCGACACACAAGGAAATTCTTGAACAAGCATTAATAGATACCGTCGTATCCAAAGATCTTGATATCGACAAATTCCAGACCATGGTGGGACACCTTAAAACCTCGCATTGCTTGTCATTCACGGAAGAGGATGACATGTCCCTACAACATCCCCACAATGCTCCATTGCACATCGAAGTACTCATCCACAAAATGCATGTTAAGCGTGTTCTAATAGATGGGGGAGCTGGTCTAAATATTTGTTCATTAAGTCTAGTTCGTGCCTTAGGATATTTAGAAGATGCAGTTGATGTCCGGAAAAGGATCACTATAAAAGCCTATGATGAAGAAGAATGTTCCTCCAAGGGAATTGTGATACTACCCATTAGAGTGGGACCTCTACAAAAAGACACATCATGCCAAGTTCTAGACTTGGACTTATCATATAATGTAGTCCTCGGGAGACCATGGATACATGACCTACAAGCTGCAAGCTGTACCATCCACATATCATCAATGTGTCAAATTTCCCTACGAAGGACAAGAAATCACAACCTCTGTAGATGAAAATCCATTCCAATATTGTAGCAATCTAAAAATGGCTCAAGAAGTAATTGTTCCACATAACAGGGAGGCAACGACCTCAAACATACAATCCAAGGAACAATCATTTGCATCTATTCTATCAAGCATGGAAAAACAAATGCAGCTAAAAGATCGAGGGAACGTAGAATACTCAATATCACAATTACCACTTTCTCCTAAATCCTTTGGAAAACCGTCAAACTCTAAACAACAACCAACTGTGAAACATCTATCAATATTTGATGGAGCATTCATTAGTGTTGTGACCTTATCAGAGGAGATAGAAGACAAAGATGTGCTACAGTGGCTGTACAAAGATGAAGAAGTTCAACAAAAGGTCAACAATGTCAGAATACCTATAGAAATATATGCAAAAGGATTCAACATTCTTCAAAGGATGGGATACTCAGGAACATGACCTATAGGAAAAAGAAAAGAAGGTATCTCAGAACCTATTCAGCCTCATAATCGACAAACTACAGACAAAACAGGTCCAGGATATGTCACTCTACCAGAAGACAGATCTTTTAGTCAACAACAAGAGGAATATGCAAACAGACAAGACCAACTGGCAATTGAAAGGGAAGAAGAATCAACTAAGCAACAAGCACAAACAAACATGAAAGGACAAAAGAAGCAATATTCAAATCACCAAGAGAAACAAATTGCAGATATCTCTCAAGCAGCATCAAATCCCAATCAAAACAGATATGAACCTCGTAGTGATCAAGCATAACTCATAGCAAGATTGACGGAACTCAATCTTAGTCCTGAAGAATTTGAATATAAAAGAAGGAAAGATGTAACTGAAAAAGAAGAAGAAATACTATATAACTAAATCTATATATTACATGCTACAAGTGATATAGATTCTAATGAATGGGAATAGGATTCCTATCACTCTGAAGAATCAGCTAAAGAAAATTGCTTTGAAGAAGATGTAGGAGTCGATGTAGTTCACACGTATGCAGGACAAACATCAGGAACTAGTTCACTTGAATTAGAATCACATTCAGTTAACTTGGACTTAACCGAGGATGATCAAGAACTTCTTATATGAAATCATTCAATGAGAGTATCGTTCTAGACATTGACATACATACTGAAAACTTGTATACATCTATCATGACCCTAAACACCCTCGAAACATCTCGACCTGAAGATCCCTTACCTCTAATCCACCCTGAGCTTATTGATTAGGAAAATGAAGGACATACTACCATTGATACCTTTCCAAATGACCATGCCATATCTATATATCTTAACATAATTGAACCTGTAACAACTCTCACCAGGAATGTCAACAACGCATCTTCCAGTCAAGTGGGTGCCAAATCTCCTAGTCACAAAAGTGAAAATAAAGAAAAGAATATCAAGTATAATGTTGAAAACCATTTATTGGCAACACTAAATTTGGAAAAAGTAAAAACAAAGGATGCATCTAATGGTGAAAACCTCCTTGAGGTGTCGAAAGATGGGAGATTTGTCACTTTACTTGAGCACTATCAAGAAAGGTCATCCATTTTGATTGAACCAATAGAGGCAGTTAACATTGGCACAACAGAGCAAGCAAAGATTCTTCATCCAACAACATCTCTATCAGAAGAATAAATGCAACAATATGTGGAATTCTTCAAACGACGACAAATCAATTTTGCTTGGTCATATGCAAACATGCCAGTATTAGATACAAAGCTCATTATGCATCACCTGAATGTTAATCCAAGAGACAACCCAGTTAAACAGAAGTTAAGGAAAATGCATCTGCATATTGCTCTTCTAGTCAAGGCAGAACTAAAGAAATTAATGGATGTTGGATTCATCAGACCAATAGCATATCCTCAATGGGTATCCAACATTGTTCCTGTTTCAAAACCAGATAAAAGCATCAGAATATGCACATACTTTAGAGATCTTAATAATGCATGTCCAAAGGATGACTTTCCTTTGCCTAACATTGACATCATTGTGGATTTGATTGTTGGACACTCCATGTTTTCTCTAATGGATGGTTTCTCTAGATACAATCAGATCAAAATAGCACCCGAAGATCAAGAAAAGATAGCTTTCACATGCCCATGGGGTACTTTCTGCTGGAATGTCATGCCTTTTGGACTAAAGAACGTCAGTGCTCAATATCAAAGAGCTATGACAACTATATTTCATGACACGATGCATACATTCATGGAAGACTATGTAGATGATATCTTGGCTAAATCCTACAACAGAGAAGAACATATAGAGATACTGGAAAAGATCTTTGATAGGTTAGAACAATACAAGCTACGGCTAAACCCTAAGAAATGTGCCTTTGGTATAACCTCAGGAAAGCTATTGGGATATATTTTTTCAGCAAGAGGAATCGAAGTAGATCTAGCTAAGGTGAAAGAAATCATGGAAATGGCATCTCCCAAGAATATCAGTCAACTAAGATCACTACAAGGAAGACTCCAGTCAATCAAAAGATTTGTGGCTCAACTAGCAGATAAATTTCAACCATTTACTCACCTATTGCACAAACATGTTAATTTCAAATGGGACCATCAATGTGAAGAAGCATTCAACAAGATCAAGGCATATCTCATGCAACCACCAGTTCTAATGTCACCAATTCTAGGAAAGCCATTATTACTCTATGTATCAACTACTGAAACATCATTAGGAGTTTTGCTCGCACAATAGGACAATGAAGGAAAAGAATGAGCCATCTACTACATCAGTAGGACACTAGTAGGATATGAGATCAACTATTCATCAACAGAAAAAGCATGCTTGGCAGTAGTTTTTGCTTCTCAAAAATTACGACACTATCTACTATCTCACTCCATCAAGTTAATAGCTAAAATCGATCCTCTAAAATATTTTCTCAGCAAAGCCACATTGACAGGACGACTAGCAAAATGGATCATGATTCTAAGAGAGTTTGATATCGAATATGTTGATAGAAAAGCTATCAAGGGACAAGTCATCGCAGATCAACTAGCAGAAAAACCACTTCAAGATGATCATCCTCTACAAATTGAATTTCCTGATGCTGATATCCTAACAGTCACAACAAAAACATGGCAACTATACTTTGATGGTTCATATACACAACACGGATCATGAGCAGGAATTCTATTCATCACACCACAAGGTCATACAATCCCGAAGGCATACAAATTAAGCTTTCCATGCACAAACAATATAGTAGAGTATGAAGCATTGGTAACAGGAATCAAAATGGCTATAGAATGGAACATTAAACAACTTCAAGTCTTTGGAGAATGATCAATCAAATCAATGATGACTATCAAACAAAAGATGAGAAACTCATGCCTTACAAAAAGATGGTGGATGATTCCAAGAAATAATTTGTAGAAATAACTTTTGAATAGATTCCAAGAAATGATAATAAAGCAGCAGACGCCATGGCTACACTTGCTTCTCTATTACAGACACAAGAAAATCAACAACGTTATGAATTCCTAGTTGAAGAGTTGTTTCATCCTGCCTTTGATTGTCCTGATTCCCAAACCATCTGTCAACCTATTGGACACGATTCCTCCCGCTATGGAAAAATTTACACATGCCTAAAAGATAACACCTTACCTCCTGTCTTATCAAAAAACCAAAAGAGAAACTTTATTCGTCAATCCTCCCATTATACTCTCGTCGCAGATACTCTATATAAATGAGGTCTAGATGATACTCTCTTAAGATGTCTCAAACAAGAAGAATCTAAGAAGGCCTTACATGAAGTCATAACGGTATTTGTGGCACTCATTCAAGTGGTCTTACCCTTTTGAAAAAAATCATATGCTTGGGCTATTATTGGCAGACCATGGAATGAGATTCTTTTCAAATAGCAAGAACATGCAAACAATGTCAGATCCATGGGAATTTGATTCATGCACCAACACAAGAACTTCATGCTTTAGCAACATCTTGGCCTTTTTGCCAATGGGGTCTTGATCTAGTAGGAAAGATCAATCCTTCTTCATCTAATGGACACAAATTCATCCTTGTAGCTACATAATACTTTACAAAATGGATTTAAGTGGTACCTCTCATCAATATCACAGGAAAACAAATCGCTGCATTTATCTTGAACTATATCATCTGTCGCTATGGAATACCAATGACCATTATCACTGATAATGGGCAACCATTCAAGAATCAAGATGTACAAGAGCTATGTGAGAAGTTCAAAATCCAGCACAGATTCTCCACACCATATTATCCATAGGGAAATGGACAGGCAGAAGCATCTAATAAAACTATTCTAAAAATCCTCAAAAAGATAGTGAACAATGCTAGCAAAGATTGGCATATCCAACTAAACCCTGCTCTCTGGGCCTACCGTACCAGTATCCGCACACCGACAGCTACCACACCTTTCTCTCTTGTATATGGATCAGAAGCCATATTGCCAATCGAAGTAGAGATACCCTCTCTACGTGTATCACTCAAAGGTCTGATCCCAGATGAAGAACAAAGAGTATCTAGACTGCAAGAGTTAGAACTGATCCATGAACAAAGACAAAATGCCTTTGATCATCTGAAAGTATATCAACAAAGAATGTGTCGGAGCTACAATCACAAGGTCAAACCAAGAGTCTTTCAAGTTGGAGAACTAGTGCTTAAGGAAAATCCACGCAACCAGGCATATCGAGAAAAGAAAGGCAAGTTTGAACCAAACTGGTTAGGACCATTTGTAGTCACAACAGTATTTGGGTCAGGAGCATATCAACTATCAACACAGGATGGGGATCAGCTCGAGGAACCAATGAATAGCATACATCTGAAGAAGTTTTATGTCTGAAAAATCAAAAACACTGAAAAATCTGAAAAATCAAAAACACTGAAAAATCAAAAAAATCAAAAACAGTGAAAAATCTGAAAACTCAAAAATAGAAAAAAAAAAGAAGCAAAAACAAAAAAATCAAATATCAGAAAAAGTGCAATAAAAACAAATGGTGAAAACCTAGCAAACAGGCACTATCTATCGGCTAGCTCTTCCATCTATTAGTTCATGCGTTTTTTTTCGCTTGCATTCATTCTCCATCAACATCCATCACAAAGCATTTGTACATACGCAAGCATCGCAGCTACTCTCTCACCATGGTTTGGATCACTGAGAATATCATAACAACTTTGTTTCTAGGCTTGGGGCAAAATCCTACACCTAGCTAGGGGCAAAACTTTCGATCATTTTGAGCTTAATCAAACAAGTAAACCAATCGTTAGACAACACCTATCAAGCGAAAACACTAAAACACATCCAACGTTGAACATGACATCACATTGTTAACTATCAAGCTATCACATGTCAGTCTAAGCACATCGAACAAATTTTAATGGATGATATCTCTTGGATGTTGTTTTCGGCACTTTGATTCAATTTTATTATCTTGATTTTCAATATCATGATTTCTGAGTACCTCCAAGATGTCTTTGACTAGAGGAACAAGGAAGGAACATGATATTTTTCTTGTCTATTGTCTGTAAATTAATCATTAGTAGGTGCAAATTTGTCTCAGGACATGATCATTGAAGTATCATCGAAGACATTTCTGATTTGCATATACCAATGGTTAATACTGCCTGTTTTGTGCAAACAACACTCAGGTCATCTCGGTTTAATTATACCTTGATGCTTGTGTTAACTTGCAATATCAAAATCTAGGAAAGAAGTGCTTAGGTCATCATGGATTAATTATACCATCGATGTTTGCACTCACTTCCCACATTTCAAAAGCTCAATGATGACAAAAACGCAAAATAATCCAGTGACTGGTCTGGTCGTAGCTTTGCATTCCACTGCATTTCATTGCATTTTAGCTTGCATTTCATTCTCATATGGGATCCCAAAAGATCCTTTTATCCAAGGTCACATCTATCACAAGTGTATACGCAATCAGGCAAATGATTCATATCTCTTCAGATATTACCAACTGAGTGAAAATCTTAAGCTATCTCTCTCAATGGAATCAACATTAGCATATCCAAAAATTTCTGCAACTTGCTATCAACAAAATTTCAGTTCTTTATCTAATCAATCTCATCAAATCAAATCAATCAATCAAACCTAATCGACTCCATTATGTCTTATACATGATGTATCCTTCCTGAAACCAGACGTTATGATCATGTCTTATACAGGATGAATCCTTCCTGAAACCAGACGCTTTGATCATCATTGTCTTATACAAGATGTATCCTTCCTTAAACCAGACTATCTGATTCCGATTCATGTCTTATACAGGATGTATCCTTCCTAAAACTAAACGCTCTGATCATGTCTTATATAGGATGAATCATTCCTGAAACCAGATGTTATGATCATCTCTTATACAGGATGAATCCTTCCAGAAACCAGACTGAATCTAATCAATCAAGATTTTTCAATCTTATCGATCTAGGCAATCAAGTTGATCAAAGAACTTGCATTTTCATCAAACAACAGTTGCAAAAATCAAATCAAATCTATCGGGATATCAATCTCGCAAAACACTCCAAAGATCAATTATCTCAATTGATCTCCCGAGGGGCGCATCATCATACCGGGATTTAGCAATCAAGAGCTGGGGCATCCTAACAAACCAATACCATCATCAAATGAGATTATTCTTCGAATCAATGCATCATCACACCTCGCTTCAAAAGGGGCAAAATGTATACACCTAAAATGGTTTGAAGATAATTAATTCAATAAGCAATTATTTAATTAATCTCCCTCCCCAATTTAATTAAATTCGTCAACAATTTGATTAAATCCTCCATTTTCATCTACTTATTAATAAATCTAATGATTTATTAAGTAGGTTCATCTCAATAATCCCCTTTGATTAATTAATTCAAATTAATTAATTCTCCTCCATCAAAATCATTCTTTCAATTCTCTAATTAATTAAAACAAATCAAATCAATGAGTTGTTGAGATTAATTAGCCATTTTCCTATTAAATGAATTTCTAAATTCAAAATCTCCTAACTTTAACCACCCAACCTAACCATTCCTAAACCTAGCCCATTCTACCTACCACCATGTTCCCTTTCATCTAACATCTTCTAGAACCTTTGTGACACTTGTCACTAAGTGTTCCCTTTAATCCAACCCCCTTTGCCAACCTCCTCCAATTTAACCATTGATATCTTTAGATCAATCTTGACCGTTGAATCCAGCCACCTCACCCCTAGCCTTGGAAATCCTATAAATAGACCTCATTTTGGAGCACAAAGGGTCCCAATTCATATCAATTTGATTCATCATTTGCATTTTTATTATAGGCATTTAGCTTATAGTTTATCATTTCTTAGCAATGTTATCATGTTCAATTTAGCTTAAATCTTAGCTTAATCATGCTAGATCAATCATTCATGTAGCTTAATCATGATATCTTTCTATGCATCTGAATCGTTAAAATCCTCCATCTAGATGTAGTCAAGTCACTAGAATTTGCCTAATCAGATCTGAGAGCAAAATTCATACTCGCATTTACTAGGAGGCAATAAGTCGATTAGCTATGGTTTTTCATTTCATTGATTAAATCTTCTAACCATGCTTGTAATGATTTATTGAGTGTTTTGTGTTACAGATACAGGTATAATAGGTACACCACACAGATACATGACAATATTACTTGATGTCATTCCTTGTGCACAATTATTGGTTGTTGGCTCAAGGATTCTCTCTTATAGAAGAGGTGTCAGTCCTTGACTGCGACCTCTTTTACACTTGGTAATGTACATCTATGATAAATTCACCCATCCCTCTGGGTGCTAAAAGTGAGTCACCCCTCATCAAGAATCCCTTTCACCTAGAAATAGGAGGAAGGATTGCATTCTTGTTCTAGAAGATGTTATATTTTGTCTAAGACAACTCCTCTTGGGGGTAGATGTCTTTTGAACAAATACCTTTTCTCCTCCAAGGATCTCCTTTACACTTATAGAAGGATATCTCTTTTCAACTATCTTATTCTTGCTTGAAGAGTATTACCTCTCTTGCTTGGATTTATGACATTGTTGCATAATGGATATCTTCTTTGTGACGAAGGTAGGTATCCTTGTTCTACTTTCATTAAGATATCAACAATGTTGACATCTTAAGGGGGGGCACCCACACCGCTCCTTTGTACTATACTTCTCTCATGCATTGTACAGTGGGACATTGTTGAAACTAGTGGGCAACCTCTTAGAGCAAGATGTCATCACTTTTCTCTTGTACATTGGGACATTCTTGGAACCAGAGGGCAACCTCTTAGAGAAATATGTTATCACTTTTCTCTTGTATAGTGGGACATTCTTGGAACCAAAGGGCATCCTCTTAGAGAAAGATGTTATCACTTTTATCTTGTACAGTGGGACATTCTTGGAACCAAAGGACAACCTCTTAGAGAAAGATGTCATAACTTTTCTCTTGTACAGTGGGTTATTCTCGGAACCAGAGCACAAACTCTTAGAGTGAGATGTCTTCATTTTTTCTCTTCTTGTATAGTGGGTCATTCTCAGAACCAAAGCACAGACTCTTAGAGCGAGATGACACCACTTTTTCTCTTATGCAAGGTGATTATTCTCGGAACCAGAGCACAAACTCTTAGAGAGAGATATCATGCCTTTCTTAACACTTATACTATACATTCTATAATAGGTTGTAGCATACTCGGGCATATAATCCTACGAGGTGCTTCAAACCTCACTTGCACACACATGCGCTTGAGGTTGAGTGGAACTAATGGTGTTCCTACTCTCCTCCCTTACATGGATCACCCAGACAGGCTCTGGGGGACTAGATTTTCATCTCCTTCTCTCCATGGATCACCTAGTTTTAGGGGCGAGATGTCCACGGTTTATCTCTTGTTCGCCTTTCTTCTCATGGATCACTAAAGTGTGTATTCATGTCCTCTCTCTCCTTCCTCTCATGAACCATAGTTTTTCTATTGATGATTCATGGATAATGTCATCTTTCCTCTTTTATGTGATCTCTTGTGTGATGTCATTGGTCTTTGTGTCCTGATTAGTTGTTGAGACATCTGAGTATTGAGGCCTCTTTGGCTTTTTGGTTTATCATCTTGTGTCTATCGTGTGTCTTTTGCGCTTCGTTTTGTCTTGTGCATCTTGTTACTTTTTGTTTTGTGTGCTCTTGCATATGTTGGAGTGAGTTAATATCCTAAGATTGGGGGCTTGGTTCCTCGAGATTAGTGATATCTTATACTCCTTGTGATATTTCTCTGCATCTCTCATCTTCATCCCTCTATTCTTCTACTTTACCAGCAGTAGTGGCATATGCCATACTCCTGCAAAAGTGGGGGCTAAATGTAGTGTAATAAAATTGTGCTTCCTACAATTTTAACCACATTTGAAATCCTCACCTTGGTGATGACATCCTCCATCCTAGCCGAGACCCCTTTCTACATTTTCACCCCTTCACCCCTTCTTGTTTGAGCCCTAAGATAGACTCAAAACCCTGTCTAGGCCCCAAGATAGGGTAGGAAAGGGGTGTGGTTACCCTATCCCCTAAGGATAGGGGCGTGACACCCTTTTCCCCCTTGGACAGTGGCATGGCGCCCCTGCCCCACCCTCTTAGGGTGGCCCCAAGATAGGCCCCCGACCCTATCTGCACTTTGGGATCCCAAATATCCTTGATGTCAGCCTTTGGTGAGATGAATTAATTCTCCAAGGCATGTATAAAAGGAAATTGGCCTTCTCATTTGCATATAGATGAAATACATGAATAGGTGAGGGTCAAAGACTTCAAGTAGAAGGTCTTCATTATCGCCATCAAGCATTCAAGTCTCCAAGCATTCATCAAGTTTTCTTCTTCATGTGTCTTCTTCATTCATCCATTGCAGAAACATTACAACATTCATTTGCAAGCATGTGTGTGTGTTAGGGTTTTGTCATGATACATGCTATTTCATGCATTATTTGTGATTACATTCAAGAAGCAAAGCAATCATCATCAACAAGTTGCAGATCTACAAGGTATACATTTCCATTGTTTACATTCAAGCATTTGCAATTACTTTCTTTCATGGTTGATTTGTCAACTGAGGTTTGACTGAGGCAAACCCCTATCCACAACCCATCTTCCCCTCTTTTCTATGTGTAGGTTGCAAGTGTGCAAATGTAATTGTAGGTTTGGGATTCATTTGCAGAGACAGAAGAACCCTTTTCATTTTGTGGATTTTATGGAGGACCATGTACACTCCCGCCACGGTCCCGACGACTTTTTTCCAAATTTTCATGGAAGATCTGTATCAGCCTAATTAGCTCAGATTCAAAGTTACAACGTGATCCCAAACTGATAGCTCTTCATTTCACTCATTTTATCTGTCTTTTCCACATAGTCAACAAGTCAACTTGACAATTTACAAAAGAGGGCAAATTACATTCCAACTCTTGCAATCCACTTAGAATTCACATCCTTGTTTCCCTTGGATTTGGATCTAGTGGATTAAACCCCTCTTTTGAATGTAAATTTTCTCCAAGTGAAAATCATCCTAGTGACTTCCTTTCTCTCTCCTAGGTGGGGAGTCACTAGGGTTCAATTTTCCACTTTACAGTTACAATCTACCCGGTTAAGGGATATTAGACTATTGTAACTATTAGGGAACAATAGGGTAAATGATCTGATGATAACACTTCCTTGCTTGCTAGAACATATCCTTTTTAGCTCAATTCTTCTTCACACATGCAGACTCTTCAATCTGGTTCGACACACTGTTCTTCTCAAATCACCGACACACAATGTCTTCTCAAACAAGACCTAAATAACCTTATCAACTAGGTCGGTTACATAACCCTAACCTCATTCAAAATACATTGAATTTACATCAAGTGCGGCAAAACAATCTGCCAAAATACATTAAAAATCATTATAGATCATTACAACAAATTCTTAGACAATTTTCGTCATTGAATGATCTTTGCACATTGATCTGATAAGGAATCAAGCCCTTGTCACATTCTGCTAAGCACTTTGTTGTTTCCCAAGAAATTATATCCTTGTACTTGCTCAATCACCATCTTATCATTGCACACAGATTCTGACACGTCATCACTAAGTTATGAACATGATAAGATCCACTGCCAAACCATAAATCATTACCGGTCAAAGATCTATCACTGATATACATTCTTCTTCATAGAGTTTATGATTGTCAATCATAACTCACTCAATATGCCAAATTCGCTGATGCGGTTTCAATCACATACTCATATTAATATCACAAACATATGTTCGAAACCGCAACACCTAACTCCTCACCAATCAACCATACCAGTCTCCTGATCATCACACTGTTCTTGCTAACCTGTTATCGTTGTTGCCAACTGGTTTGACTACCAATTAGGCTTTATCGATATGTCTAGATGACTTAGATGACTAAACCAACATGGTTGCCATAAATGACAACACAAACAAAGTCATCAAACAACTTAACATCATCATATAGCCAACAATCTCTGCCATGACATCATATCAAACTAACCGATCATCTTCTCATCTCATTTTGTCTAAAGAATGGAGTAAAATGTGGGCACATTTGACTAATTCAACTGCACCACCCCACTTGACTTCAACTATAACAGAAAGAAAATGTGTAGCTGTGAGAAACCTTGCAACATCTATTTATGCAACTACATGAAAAGAAAATGTCGGAAAGGGGACACTTTATTCATCTTTCTCCTCATTAGTACATTCGGGGCTAATTTTCGATGACCGATCATCAAAATTGTGACTAAATTTCATCGAACTGTCGACAAATGAAGCCGTCAAAATTCATCGTCGAATGTTCTGACGATGCCTTTTAACGTCGGAATTACGACAACACTGTGAACTCTGTCGATGACGCCCATAATCGCCTTTCTGGTCAAAACTGTCATCGGACATACAACATCCTCATCAGATGTTTGTTTAGTTTTCATCATAATTTTGATGGCCGCATGAAACTTTACACTAACGAGAATGTTGTTGGTCCGACGATTTGGTCGTTGGTCCAATAATATACATCGACGACTGTCCGACAAGGAAGTGTCGTCGGACATACAACATCCTTGTTGGATGTTTGTTTAGTTGGCATCGGACTTGCGACGATAGCCAGAAACTTTGCACCGACGAGAATGTTGTTGTCTGACGATTTCATTGTCAGTGCAAAGTTTAGTTTCCGTCATAATTCCGACAGCTATTTATTTAAAAAATAAAATAAAATAATTATTATCTAGACATAAAGCACTCCTCATTGATATGTACAGTGAATGATATTCTATCGCCATCAGCTACCAATAGGGGGCATAGGTTTAATTTCAAGCTAATATGATCAGGCGCACCATGGTTGAGATGGTCCAACTCCTAAGAGGACTGTATGAACCACTGAGTACTGGTAAACCTATTAAAAATGGTCCTGATAGGGAATTAGCTAACCCAAATACAAGAGCCTTTAAAGCCAATTTTCTGTCAAAGGGACAACACCAATGGAACAAGAGCAACCCAATTAGGAAGATGAAATGACTCTATCTACTTTATCTAAGTTAGTTGTTCTTTGGAGCTACCAAATCTTATCTACTATATATATACATGAAATGAATTTATCTACTATATATACACATATCTCTTATAAGTATATCCCAAATTGATAATCTCATATAAAGAGTGTCATCCTATGTCAATACATGACATATACCTATTGAATGACATGCATGTATCTCATACTAAGTAGTCACTCGTTATTATATATTCAACATATATTCAAAGATGATAATCATGCATTCCGGACTACATGATTATCCTCTTTAATAAAATAAATCACATGTACAAGGTTATTGGGTTGATAGAGTCCAATAGCAAAGTGCAATAGGTAAAGATAGTACTAAAAATACTGTTACTAACATCTTAAAAGAAAACAGAAATGCATTATGACCACCCACAAAACACTTGATATAAAATACTTCCAACCTTTCTTTTGTTTAAGTAACTAGGGTATTTGAATTTAAATTTTTTGTAAAAAAAAATAAAATTTTAAAGGTCATCTCTCCCCCTGTATAGTTCAACATGTCCACATGTTTACTCGTAAAATTTTTCAACTCATTTAGATATCTTATTTTCTAGTTATGAAATTGATCTTGGGACCTATGGGTTATGGGCCCATAATATACTTAAAATTAACACATAAGAAATGATGATCCCAAATTGAAAGACATACCAAACATAGTAAATCCATTTTCTCAAAATAGACACAAAACTAATATTAATTAATTGACATGATACTAAGAGAAATTTGTAGTATAATAGGGTGCTAGCTAACACTACTAAAGTTATGCTCAAGTTTGTTTGAGATCTCATCATGGTAGAAACAAAGGGAATCAAAATTTTTTGTTTTGTTGTAATTTCTTATGTATTTTATATTATGTGTGATCAATAATATTAAAATGTTTAATCGTAGTATCTATAATAAGCATATATTATCTTTTACATTGACATCATTTTCCTTTATAAGTATTTGTTACACCAATATTATTGGCAACATAAAAAATTATATGAGAACCTTGTATATATTCTTAGAGTTAACTTCTAAGCCATAATAGGTCTTCACCCATGGAGACGTCAACTTTGCCGAATAATACGACCCACTTCTTTAGGAGCTGATTGCATTTAAAAGCGAAAAGAATCAGAGATGAGATCACCATGTTGAGGATGACAAAATATCTAGAGCATCCAACTAATCATTATAAATGTATTAACAAGGGCCAATAAAATTTGATAGAGATTTTAACTGAAACCAGTTCTTTTGGTTTCATTTGAAATAACTTTGGAAATGTTGCATTACTATGAAATACAAGATTGCATCCTTGTTTTATCTGGTTTGTAACTTTCTAACCAACATGAAACACATGATTGAGCCTTACCCAAAAAGGACATGATCTGATGGAAATGTTCTCAACCCTTAGAGATGAGATATGAGTTTCTTAAGTGAAGTTACCCATAAATTATATACAATTGTTTGAATTCTTTTAGCATAAACCACAATGAATCTACACCTATAGTCCAAAGTAATCTAGCAAGGCATGCTATCTAAAATCCAAAATCATGAGTATTGGATCCAAGAGTATAGCACAAAAATTCGGTTATAGCAATCTGTTATACATAATATATCAAAGCAATTTGCAACCATATCTATTTAAGAACGATTCAACATATAAACTCTTATCTTTTTTTTTTTGGTGAGCATCATTAGCTATAGTGAATATATAATACTGTAAAGAAGTCTTAATTGCTCATTATATAAATGGGGATATGTATAATATGGTATCACTAAATATATTTAATTGTAGTAGATAAGAATTGAAAAACATCATCATAAGAACATGCCCCTTTTTTGATAATTCACATGGTTTGATGGTGCAGGAGCACCCTTGGGACCTAGGTTTGGCCAAAACGGTCAAAATTTGAGATTTTAGTTTTTATTATGTTATTTCATGTAAATAAGGCCATTTGAGGCTATTATGATGTATTTGGACGGGTGAACTCACAATAATGGTTCCCACTTTTTTGCCACTTTTGACACTGAGATGTACATTTTTAAAATAATCTTCAACTTCCGAGAACTATAACTTTTAAACTATTAAAAATTTGAAGATGATGTAAATTAGTGATTTCTAGCATTTTGTTTGTAGATTCTATATACATTTTTTTCAAATTTTTTTGAAAGATTTTTAAAAAAAATTTCCATCTCCCTCGAAAAGTAGTTTTTTACAACAAACTACATTTTTTAAGAGTGATGTGCCTCCCGAAACGCATAACTTTTTTTCTATAAATGATAAGAACTCAATTCTTTCAAATTTTGGTTTGTAACATCAATATCCAGGGCTTGCATTTGGTTTTATAGTGATATGTTCAATATTTTTCATTTTATAAAGTTTTGAAGTCCGACTAGTCATAATTCAAACATAGGTTTACGTTTGAACACATAACTTGTTCTATATAAATCGAAATTCAATTTTTTTTTTTTTGTTAGAAAGAAGACATCAATACCAAGGGCATAGATAGTTTTCAAAAATTTTTTGAATTAGTTTCTTATTTTTCCCAATCCGTTGAACAGAGAAGTTCATGTTCGGTGAAAAACCAACTTTTAATAAAATTAAAAAATCAAGAACATAATAAATTCAAAATATAACAAAATTATATTCGTTGGAAAGCTTGTTTCGAGTACTACCATTTAATATTTTTGGGTTATCAAGATTATTTCATTCGTGTACTGAACCAGAGCTCCGAAGTCATTAATTCTTCAGAACTCTGAAATTTTTTGGGAGAAACTTCTAATTTTTGGGTTTCGATCGAACACGTGTTCGATCGGATTGGGTTCGCTCGAACCAAAATGGGTTCGAGCGAACCCCCATTCGCTCGAACTGGTGAGCTAAATTTTGGCACGCATATTTTTGTAACTACCATGTTTGAGCGAACCCAACAATTTTTAACTGTCGGCTTTCGTTCGAACTCGGGCCGACGCATTTTTTTTTTTTTTTTCATTTGTGGAATCCGTATAAATGTCCATAATTTTTTTTCGCTTTTTATCACTCAAATGATTAAAATAGTTCGCATTTTTGGATGAGAGAAGATATTTGAAAATTATTTTGAAGGCGAATAATTTGAAGGTTTTTTGTAAAAGCATGGGGAACAAGAAGAGAAGGCAAAATAAGACTTCAAGGAATTATTCTCCCGAAACGGAAGAAAGATATCGAGAACAAAGAAGACAAAGATATCATGATGCAAGTATGTATTTTTAATTTTATTTCTATTTAATTAAATATGTATTACGTATCAATTAATTAGAATTCAATATTTTTTATCTAATATTTTTAATAGGATTAAAAATAATTTTGTTTTAATTGGAAAACATAATTAATTTGAGATAATACATGTGTATTTGCAAATTTCAATTTCCATCAACTTGCTTGTTGTGTAATTGCATTTTTCTCCTATATAATTAAGTTCATTTATAATAGATAAGACCTATTAAGTCATAAAATTAATAAGACCTATTATGTCATAATTTTAGGTTCTAAATTATATATATTGAATATTTAATCTACATGTACAAGTAATTTCATGTGATAGGTCCTTTAATATCACATAATATATTTGTCTTAAGGGTAGTTAAGTATATTAATTTTGTGAAATGTTTTTTCAAATGTGGTCATATTGATTTTAATAATAAGGCCTATTAGGACTATTACATTGATTATAGTTCTTAAATGTGACATAAATTTATAACAAAGAAGATATTTAATTTAATATGTATTACGTATCAATTAATTAGAATTCAATATTTTTTATCTAATATTTTTAATAGGATTAAAAATAATTTTGTTTTAATTGGAAAACATAATTAATTTGAGATAATACATGTGTATTTGCAAATTTCAATTTCCATCAACTTGCTTGTTGTGTAATTGCATTTTTCTCCTATTAAACATGTTGAATAATTTAGGTGAACTATTTATATTCAACTTCACGTACATGCAAAAACATTTCAGATTAGGAGGTCTATTATGCAATAATAGGTAGATTAAATATACTCACATGTGACAAATTATAGTCCACTTACATTATGGTCCATAACAAATTAATATGAGGTCACCTAAGTTATCGTATGCATGCATCAAAATATTTGTACTTTTAATTTTCAAAATTGGAATTTCTAATTTATCAAAATTTTATTTTATGTGTTAAATTAGTGCTCAAAATTAGAGATTGAACTTTAATCCTAACCTGAGAACAAATTGAACTTTAAACCTAAACAGGTAATTTAATTAGAGTTATAACAATAAGGTCTTAAAAGTATTTAAATTTAATAAACCAAATTGAATGGGCTTTAATTTTAACATGTAAAGCTTTAAGCCAAATTCACCCCTATTCTTAATCCTAATTGAATAATCTCTGATTAATTCAAGAACCTTACACAAACTCTTAAATTATGTGCAGAACGGGCAAATGAACCTGTTGAAGAACACAATATAGTTGATGAACATAGGGAGGAGATTGTCCAAGTTGAACCAATGGAGACCTTTGAAGGAGAGGGGTCAGACTCCTTACCTCCTACCACTGATATAGATGAGCATATTGTGGATCTAGCTAAACAGGTGAAGAGAAATATTTCTTATAAAAATTTAGATCATTTACTTGAAATGGATGTGGATGAGTTGAAACGTCTCAGTGAAGAAACTAGACATACTAAAAGGAGGTCAATGAATAAAAGTGCAAAAGAAATAATGTCGCATTTCAACAATCTTGATACTACACTAGAAAAAGCTCAATTGTTATCAATTGTACTTACTCATAAAGACTTAATAGATCCAATGAAATTGTTGGGTATAGATACAACAAATCAAAAGAGGAAATATTCTCAGCTACAAAAATCTATTGTTGATAATGTTAAGAAAGGTTTGGTGAACATTGGTAAAAAATCTCGAAAACTAGATAAGACCATTTCAAGAAGAGTGATGTTGACATCTTTAGTAAATGAAAGATTGCCTCAAAAAAGACAAATCTCTTCACTGTCATCTGAGTTTGGTTTTAGTAGAAGGACAATATCTAAATATGTTAAAAGGAGAAAGATTTTGGGTGATACTACCTCAGAAGGGAATTGGGCAATTATGTGTAGAGCTCCTCGTTTTGATAGAATTGAAGATGTTGTTAGGAACTTTGTGACAAGTTTTTGGAATGATAATACTCGCCCTTCATCAAATAGTAGAGATGTTATCAAGCAAAGGATTGGTCCTGATCATTATGATCTCCATGTAAAACATTGGCTAGACACAACAAAACATGAATTGTATGTATTGTTTACTAAAACAAACCCTCATATAAAGATTGGACAAACCATGTTTGAATGGTTAAGGCCATATTATGTGAAGTTAAACAAAGTTTTCGAAACTTGTTGTTGTCGTTATCACATCGAATTTGACTTGTACTATCAGGTGTTTCGAAAGATTAGAGAAGATAATGATGGTTATGAAAATGCTCCTCCTAAACGAACAAGTCAATTCATAGCATCCATCTTATGTGATAAATCAGATGATAATGCAACCGGTCAAATAAATTGCATAAGAGGAATTTGTGGAACATGCGGGGACTTGGCTAAATTGCCTTTGAGAGATGAAGATACTGACATGAGGAAGATGGTAAATTGCAAGAGTTATAAGTACAAAAAAATTGAAACAAAATTTGGAAAGGAATCTACAAGACTAGATTATGTAGAAGAGGAAATACCTATTGGAACATTTATGGAAAATTTTCGTAAGTTGATAAAACCATACATATGCCATGGTTTTTTTGCCAAGTGTCAAGCAGAACAATTTAAAAGATTAAGAGACACTTTCCCACTTGGAACTATTTTATCTGTAGTTGACTTCGCAGAGAATTACTCTTTTGTGCATCAAAAAGAGATTCAATCAGAGTATTATTTTTCAAAGCAAATCACTATTTTCGTGCATGTGTGTTATCGACATGCACAGATGAATTTAGATGGTGTTGATAGTACATTTGAAAATCGTGTCATTAAGAAAGAGTACCACTTCTATATCAGTGATGATAAGGAGCATGACACACTTTTTGTACAACATTGCTTTAAGAAGTTTTTTGAATATTTGAAAGATAGAGGCATAACAATAGTTAAACATTTTGTTTGGTCTGATGGATGTGCGGCACAATTCAAATCTTCGAGGCCATTTTATGCACTATGTAGATATCATCGAAATGACAAAATACCACATGTTTGGAGTTTTTTTGAGAGTGGTCATGGAAAGGGTGAACATGATGGTGCAGGAGCTTGTATCAAACGTGCTATAAGAAAGCATCAAATAAAGTACACATGAGAACGTATAGAAAATGCACATGATGTTGTTGAATGGTGTAAGAAACACTTTGAGCAACCTAATCATCCTGGGGAATCATCATCAAGAACATATAAGCCCATTCCATATAGAGTGTTTTGGGAGATAACCAGTACGTGTTCTCTTTTAGTATTTTATTCTATTTTTTTTTTAATTTAACAACTTGATCTACATGTACATTCTTGTACACATGTACATTTTATAGATGTGGATAGAAAATCAATGCATGGATGCAAGAGTGTGGAGAGGACAAGATCTTTGCATTGTGTCATGAGTACAGATAATCGCCCATGGACATTATACACTAGAGATTATTCATGTTTTTGTTTTGAATGCATTTTCGAAAACTATGTTGATTGCAAGAACCAAGAGCTTGGATATGTTAGTGAATGGAAAATGGTGCCACTAGATGTTTCTGACACATACGAGGATTCAAATGAGGATGAAAACTTTGAAGACATTCCTTTGATTTCTAGTGATTACGATCATATTTCAGGATTGATTAAAAAAGGTATGTATGTACATGACGTACACATGTAGACATTTCCTTAAAAATGACATATAACTTAGAATTTATTTAACTTGTGTCAAATTGCAGGAGATATTTTTGCAGTCATAGCAGAAGATGGAAATATAGAAGGTGTTAGTTATTATTTATTGCGTTGCACAGAAGAGAGAAAGAAGTTATCAAAATCTGAGATGAGTGATGGAATGTCATTTCCCAGAGGTTTGAGTTCTGATTTGAATATGTACATACATACAAATCGCTTGTGTGAATTTTTTTAATTTCTCATGTTTCTTATATACATGTACATGCAGGATCAGTTGTAGTGCAAGGGACATATTTCAAACAAGTTAAAATTGTTCAACATGGGATTGATTTCACTGAACACCAAATTGATAACAAGGTATATCAGTATAGTCACTTGGTCATTGCTGTTGGCCTAATTCTTCAAACAGTTCCACGTCGAGGGCGGACTCAAAAGTGGAGACTAGATAGTGAAGATCATGACAAAATATTAAGTGTTATTGAAGAGCGTTGTGAACCACTTGATGTGGTATGAACTATATATACATTTAGTAATCCACTTGAATTGAATTTTAATGTACAAGTTCAAGATAAATTCTAGATCTCAAGTAACTTGTTTTGAAACTATTTAGGATAAATATTTTTTTAAGTTTATTTATACATTATATCAAATTAGGATGTATTTAAATGTGCACGTGTTTAATTGTATGTAATTGTATTTGTATTTAATTAAAAAATGCATATTTAAATTAGAATGTAATATGTACATTTGTAAAATTGATATATTTAATATGGAATTAGGACATGTACATGTTGTGAACTATTTAACTACAATATACATACCTAGAAGCTCACATACCTACAAATATACATACCTATGTAATATACATGTACTGGATGTGAACTATTCAATACATGACCTATTAAGTTTAGTTTGTTCATTTCATACATACTCTTTTGTTTGAAAATCAAACATGTATAATTGAATACATAATCTTTTGTTTGAAAATCAAACATGTATTTAAATCTAATCTAATCAAACATGTATAAATCTAATATAATCAAACATGTTTAATAGATGATCAAACACAAACCAGGTATACAGAATAATCTAGAGTCTAAACAAGTCGTTGTACATGCATGAAATATACAATCTAATCAAACATGTATTTAAATCTAATCTAATCAAACATGTATAAATCTAATATAATCAAACATGTATAATAGATGATCAAACACAAACCAGGTATAAAGTATATTCTAGAGTCTAAACAAGTCGTTGTATATGCATGAAATATACAATCTAATCAATCATGTATTTAAATCTAATTTAATCAAACATCATGTACATAAATCTAGAATATAATCAAACATGTGTATAAATATAATATAATCAAACATGTATAAAACTTATAACATGTATAATCTATAGTCTAAACTCCATGTATAAAGTATAATCTAGAGTCAAACACAAACCAGGTATAAAGTATAATCTAGAGTCTAAACTCCATGTATAAAGTATAAAGTATAATCCAGAGTCAAACATAAACCAGGTATAAAGTATAATCTAGAGTCTAAACTCCATGTACATGCATGAATATATATAATATGAAAGTATATAAAAAGATAAATGTAAATGAGCTATAAAGTCTAGAGCAAATCAACAGGGATCATCATGTCGGCTACGAACTGAGCGACCATCTGAGGGGGAGTCCTGCAAAAGTAGAATTTATTTAAATATTAAATATAATATATATATCTCTCTAGATGTGCATGTACATCAAATATATATATACCAAAAACCATAACTAACCTGTACACTAACAACATCTAAAGAATCTCTCCTACGCACATGCTTAGAGCTCAAGGAAGGAGTGACATGAGCTAACTGTCTATTTAAGGATTAGTCCACAATCAATTTAAATGATCTACAAATTAAAACTTAGAACTCTAGATTATTTAAATTAAACATGAGATCTATATATATATAGATTTATCAGGTACAAATTTGCAATGTATGTATACATATCTTCTAAAATTTTAAACGCACATGTACATGTACATACCTGTGTATCACCTGGAGTAGGCTGTATAGTCTGATCCTGTCCCGTGATCATATCAGCAACATCACTCGTGCCAGCATATCTCTCTCTAGCTGTACGTATCACTGAGGAGTGCAAGGGGCTAACTAGATGAGTGGGCATCGTGGATGAAGCGTCTGACTGTAGTAGCATGTCCATAAATCCAGTATGGCTCAAATCTCTCAGCTGATCCTCAAATGAGTCCAAACCCTCATCTGTGATATGTACCTGATCAGCTCGTATCTCCTCACATGAATCCAACCGGCCCTCATCTGTGATATGGAGCTCATCAGCTCGTAGCTCCTCCTCTGCAGCAACAGAGTGATCTGTAGGTCGGTCAGTGCCTGGAGCATGCGTAGAGTGATGAGAATGCTGTGACCCCTTAGGACCACATACGACCCCTTAAGATAGTATGTGATGGATTAAGGGGTATGTCGTTCACACTAGGATTCTATAAGGGGTCACGCATGTGTTAATGCATGCGTGAGCCCTTAGGACCACATATTCAACCCCTTAGGACACATAGGAAATTTCATATGTACAGTAGGATGTTATTAGGGGTCATATGTGACCTACTAAGGGGTCACGTATGTGTCAATGCATGCGTGGCCCCTTAGGACCACATATGACCCCTTAAGACGCTATGTGATGAACTAAGGGGTATGTCATTCACACTAGGATTTTATAAGGGGTCATATGTGGTTATAGGATTTTATAAGGGGTCATATGTGGGTCTAACCACATATGACCCCTTAGGACACTATATGATCCTAAGGGGAATGTCATATGTACAGTAGGATGTTATAAGGGGTCACGCATGTCTTAATGCATGTTGACCCCTTAGGACCACATACGACCCCTTAAGATAGTATGTGATGGACTAAGGGGTATGTCATTCACACTAGGATTCTATAAGGGGTCACGCATGTGTTAATGCATGCGTGAGCCCTTAGGACCACATATTCAACCCCTTAGGACACATAGGAAATGTCATATGTACAGTAGGATGTTATTAGGGGTCATATGTGACCTACTAAGGGGTCACGTATGTGTCAATGCATGCGTGGCCCCTTAGGACCACATATGACCCCTTAAGACGCTATGTGATGAACTAAGGGGTATGTCATTCACACTAGGATTTTATAAGGGGTCATATGTGGTTATAGGATTTTATAAGGGGTCATATGTGGGTCTAACCACATATGACCCCTTAGGACACTATATGATCCTAAGGGGAATGTCATATGTACAGTAGGATGTTATAAGGGGTCACGCATGTGTTAATGCATGTTGACCCCTTAGGACCACATACGACCCCTTAAGATAGTATGTGATGGACTAAGGGGTATGTCGTTCACACTAGGATTCTATAAGGGGTCACGCATGTGTTAATGCATGCGTGAGCCCTTAGGACCACATATTCAACCCCTTAGGACACATAGGAAATTTCATGTGTACAGTAGGATGTTATTAGGGGTCATATGTGACCTACTAAGGGGTCACGTATGTGTCAATGCATGCGTGGCCCCTTAGGACCACATATGACCCCTTAAGACGCTATGTGATGAACTAAGGGGTATGTCGTTCACACTAGGATTTTATAAGGGGTCATATGTGGTTATAGGATTTTATAAGTGGTCATATGTGGGTCTAACCACATATGACCCCTTAGGACACTATATGATCCTAAGGGTAATGTCATATGTACAATAGGATGTTATAAGGGGTCACGCATGTGTTAATGCATGTTGACCCCTTAGGACCACATACGACCCCTTAAGATAGTATGTGATGGACTAAGGGGTATGTCGTTCACACTAGGATTCTATAAGGGGTCACGCATGTGTTAATGCATGCGTGAGCCCTTAGGACCACATATTCAACCCCTTAGGACACATAGGAAATGTCATATGTACAGTAGGATGTTATTAGGGGTCATATGTGACCTACTAAGGGGTCACGTATGTGTCAATGCATGCGTGGCCCCTTAGGACCACATATGACCCCTTAAGACGCTATGTGATGAACTAAGGGGTATGTCGTTCACACTAGGATTTTATAAGGGGTCATATGTGGTTATAGGATTTTATAAGGGGTCATATGTGGGTCTAACCACATATGACCCCTTAGGACACTATATGATCCTAAGGGGAATGTCATATGTACAGTAGGATGTTATAAGGGGTCACGCATGTGTTAATGCATGTTGACCCCTTAGGACCACATACGACCCCTTAAGATAGTATGTGATGGACTAAGGGGTATGTCGTTCACACTAGGATTCTATAAGGGGTCATGCATGTGTTAATGCATGCGTGAGCCCTTAGGACCACATATTCAACCCCTTAGGACACATAGGAAATTTCATATGTATAGTAGGATGTTATTAGGGGTCATATGTGACCTACTAAGGGGTCACGTATGTGTCAATGCATGCGTGGCCCCTTAGGACCACATATGACCCCTTAAGACGCTATGTGATGAACTAAGGGGTATGTCGTTCACACTAGGATTTTATAAGGGGTCATATGTGGTTATAGGATTTTATAAGGGGTCATATGTGGGTCTAACCACATATGACCCCTTAGGACACTATATGATCCTAAGGGTAATGTCATATGTACAATAGGATGTTATAAGGGGTCACGAATGTGTTAATGCATGTTGACCCCTTAGGACCACATATGACCCCTTAAGATAGTATGTGATGGACTAAGGGGTATGTCGTTCACACTAGGATTCTATAAGGGGTCACGCATGTGTTAATGCATGCGTGAGCCCTTAGGACCACATATTCAACCCCTTAGGACACATAGGAAATGTCATATGTACAGTAGGATGTTATTAGGGGTCATATGTGACCTACTAAGGGGTCACGTATGTGTCAATGCATGCGTGGCCCCTTAGGACCACATATGACCCCTTAAGACGCTATGTGATGAACTAAGGGGTATGTTGTTCACACTAGGATTCTATAAGGGGTCACGCATGTGTTAATGCATGCGTGAGCCCTTAGGACCACATATTCAACCCCTTAGGACACATAGGAAATGTCATATGTACAGTAGGATGTTATTAGGGGTCATATTTGACCTACTAAGGGGTCACGTATGTGTCAATGCATGCGTGGCCCCTAGGACCACATACGACCCTTAAGACGCTATGTGATGAACTAAAGGGTATGTCGTTCACACTAGGATTTTATAAGGGGTCATATGTGGTTATAGGATTTTATAAGGGGTCATATGTGGGTCTAACCACATATGACCCCTTAGGACACTATATGATCCTAAGGGGAATGTCATATGTACAGTAGGATGTTATAAGGGGTCATATGTGACCTACTAAGGGGTCACACATGTGTTAATGCATGCATGACCCCTTAGGACAACATAGGACCCCTTAAGACACTATGTGATGGACTAAGGGGTATGTCGTTCACACTAGGATTTTATAAGGGGTCATATGCAGTTCTAAGGGGTCATGCATATGTTATAACAAATGCATGACCCCTCAGAACCACATATGACCCCTTATGACACTATGTGATCCTAAGGGGAATGTCATATGTACAGTAGGATGTTATTAGGGGTCATATGTGACCTACTAAGGGGTCACGTATGTGTCAATGCATGCGTGGCCCCTTAGGACCACATATGACCCCTTAAGACGCTATGTGATGAACTAAGGGGTATGTCATTCACACTAGGATTTTATAAGGGGTCATATGTGGTTATAGGATTTTATAAGGGGTCATATGTGGGTCTAACCACATATGACCCCTTAGGACACTATATGATCCTAAGGGGAATGTCATATGTACAGTAGGATGTTATAAGGGGTCACGCATGTGTTAATGCATGTTGACCCCTTAGGACCACATACGACCCCTTAAGATAGTATGTGATGGACTAAGGGGTATGTCGTTCACACTAGGATTCTATAAGGGGTCACGCATGTGTTAATGCATGCGTGAGCCCTTAGGACCACATATTCAACCCCTTAGGACACATAGGAAATGTCATATGTACAGTAGGATGTTATTAGGGGTCATATGTGACCTACTAAGGGGTCACGTATGTGTCAATGCATGCGTGGCCCCTAGGACCACATACGACCCTTAAGACGCTATGTGATGAACTAAAGGGTATGTCGTTCACACTAGGATTTTATAAGGGGTCATATGTGGTTATAGGATTTTATAAGGGGTCATATGTGGGTCTAACCACATATGACCCCTTAGGACACTATATGATCCTAAGGGGAATGTCATATGTACAGTAGGATGTTATAAGGGGTCATATGTGACCTACTAAGGGGTCACACATGTGTTAATGCATGCGTGACCCCTTACGACAACATAGGACCCCTTAAGACACTATGTGATGGACTAAGGGGTATGTCATTCACACTAGGATTTTATAAGGGGTCATATGCAGTTCTAAGGGGTCATGCATATGTTATAACAAATGCATGACCCCTCAGAACCACATATGACCCCTTATGACACTATGTGATCCTAAGGGGAATGTCATATGTATAGTAGGATGTTATAAGGGGTCCTATGTGACCTACTAAGGGGTCACGCATGTGTTAAAGCATGCGTGACCCCTTAGGACCACATACGACCCCTTAAGACGCTATGTGATGGGTTTTGGGATATGTCGTTCACACTAGGATTGATTTTATAAAGGGTCATATGCGATTCTAATGGGTCACGCATGTGTTAAGACACTATTTGATGGACTAAGGGGTATGTCATTCACCCTACAATTTTATAAGGGGTCATATGCGATTCTAAGGGGTCCCGCATGTGTTATAACACGTGTGACCCCTTAGAACCACGTATGACCCCTTAGGACACTAGATGTGATCCTAAAGGGAATGTCATACATGTACACTATTATATTATATGTGATCCTCTATGACCTCCTAAGGGAACGTATAGTGTCATATGTGGTCTTAAGGGGTCATGTTGTGCATGTAATAGGATGTGAAAATAGGTCACATTGTAGAGGAAATTTATTTTGTCTAATTTGTTTAAATTTGGTATCTAAATTTTCTAATGTTTATTTAAATTAATTTTTTTAACGTTTTTCTTTTTTTGCTAATGTTTTTCTAAGATCTGATTTACTACAAGGTAGTTTTCTATGTTTTTCATAACAATTTTTTAAAATGTTGAAAAAAATATACATCTATACAATTATGTAATTTTAAAAACAAATTTACACATTTTAATCAAAATATTAAATTATCAAACATTTTTCTAAAATAATGAAAAACAATAAATTATCAAACATTTTTCTAAAATGTTCAAAACCAATAACTATATATAATTATTTAATTAAAAAATTAAATTAACAAATAAATTATTTACAAATTTAATAAAAAAAGACATTATTAAACCAAACAAAGGGTTATTTTGTGCACCTGATATAACAAAGGTCGAAAACTGAAATAAGAAAGATGCTAACTACTGCAGACAAGGCTCGATGACGTGATGCTGACGACTGGTTCGATCCAACCCCCACCAGACAGAAAAAGTCAACTTTAACAATGACCTTTTAACTGTCATTTTCGATATTTATAAAATTTAAAAAAAAACCCTAACTGCCAAGGGTTCGAGCGAATGGGGGGTTCGAGCGAATGGGGGGTTCGAGCGAACCCATTAAAATATCAATATTTAATTGGTTCGCTTGATCCCCACTGTTCGATCGAACCCAACTGAACAGTTTGGTTCGCTCGGACTCCCAGGGGTAGTCCGAGCGAACATTTGTGTTTCGCTCGAACATTGTCAAATCCGAAATTCCCACTTTCACCAAATTCTTTCGTTGGCAAAAGTGGGAACCAGCTTTGTGAATTCACCCGGACCTAATTGGGAAAGTTTGAGGTCCATTGGGCAAAAATTGTAAAAAGTTGTCATTATTGTCATGACAACTTTTAAAAATTTGGTTGGGAGGTTGGTTTTTGGAGGTTTGAGATTGTAACCCAATTGGATGGGCATAAATAGGCCTTTGTCACACCACCCAAGTTTGTCTTGTTGAATTTTGAAAGTTTTACTAAATGAAGTTGGAGATTTTTGTTCATACAAAAACGTTTCAGTCTGATTGTCATTATTTTTAATTATGAAATTCATCATATTTTCATTAGAAGTCGATTGGATATGGTAGAGAAGTGAATTACTTTCATTTTATCACTATTTTTCCAAAAACTATCAAACACTCACTAGGGTTTCCAATAAGTGGGGAAAAAAAGTATTTTTGGCCTTTTCACCATTAAAAACTCACACCACTGGTTGGAAAGGCTCTTGTAAATATGTATTTTCATTTCTCTTTCTTACAGGTCTCCAAAACCTCTCAGACACACACTAGATTTGATTGATTGGTCTGATATTCTTCATGTATCAGACCTTTGGGATAGCAACATAGAGAAAGTGGAATATAAGATGGGTGAGAGTGAAGTGCCTTGGATGGAATGTTGGAAGAGATGTGTGGGACCCCTACACACCCCATAGAAGCATTTAGAAGCCATAAAAAAGTGCCATAGACCAAATATTAATGACTATCCTAAGGGTACCAATTGTGACAATCACAAGTTTACCAGTGATACTCCCTACTCAAACAAGTTGTGTTTGGAAACCCCACTAGGTGTGTATATGTAATGGTAATGAAATGTCCTAAGAGTAGCCCTTACACCAGTATGCACAAACCTTGGTGTCACAACAGTGTTGGTGTGGCCTTGGGACAATGGTGGTTGACTGTTAGAATTAGGACAATGATCTCAAACACAATTTACGGTGTTTATAACTCTAATATCCCAATCTACTTGTATATATTTTCACAAAACAATGAGCAACCCAATAATAGCTATTAATAAGATTTCCCCATAAAATGCATGCAAAATGTATCATCATTGATAGGATAATTGACTTGCATTTAGTAAGAGATGTCAATGAGTGGAGTTTAATGCTGAAAAGAGTACATGCAATAAAGATATTGAAATCAACGAGACATTATGCATTCAAAAATCCACAAGGAAGATCTAATATTTATGAATGAAATTGTAAATCAATCTAAGTTGCATGTTTGATATCTTACTTATATCATGGCAACATAAAATGTATATATGCACTCAACATACATCTTTGCTTGTTTATTTGAGAATGTTTCTAGGAATTAATAGGTGAATGATACATTGATCTACACATGAATCACTTGTACTTTCCTGATACTTTCATCCCTTGGTCAAGGCTGTGTACCCCCTAACACTTGAAGATTGTTTCCACCCTCTTGATTACTTGAAGTCCATGCTCAAATCACACTAAATGACAATAGTTAGTACAAAATAGTGACCATAGACAAGGAAGCCCAAATTTACTCATACTCAACATAATAAGAAATAACTAAATCATCTGGACCATTATTCATAATATAACCTCTTTTTTCACATCATGGAAGGCCAAAATTACAAGGATCACACTTCTTTGAAGGAGCCATTGTTTAGATCCACCAAACTATCAACAAGAGTAGAAGCTACTAGGCTCATACAATTTTAGGACATATAAAGAGTTGAATTAGAAGCAAAAAAAAAAAATTGAAAATTATTGAAATATAATCTTCACAATTCTATCATCACGAGTGCAAACAATCCAGTGAGGAGGACAAAGATGAATAGTGTGATGAGGATCAGAGCCATCCAATCTAGGAGGCATAATATGAGACTCTTTCTGAACCAATGCTAAGTGATATTATGATTTGAAGCTTCTCTTAAATCCTCACATTTTGTTGTCACATAATGAGGTAGAAGAGGCAGATTCAAAGTCTTAGAATGAGGTCGATATATATATGGATGGTAATATATGAGAGGATATATGAAAGATATATGAAGGCCATGGTAGAGGAGAATAATTACTTCACACTACGTGAAGTTAAAGAGGTAGTTGCCATGGATGTAAAGTGGGGAGTGTAAAGGAGTCTTTGGATTCATGAAGAGCATTAAGGAGAAAAGGTTAGTTATATCAAGGGAAAATAAAGAAAAGGGGAAGTGATAAAGAAGGGAGGAAGAAAATAGGGAAGAAAGTGAAGAAATAAAGAGGGAGATCTAATTTATTTTGGTATGTAGCCTCTACTACTCTTTTTCTTGTTGAATGATTTTGCAATATTTTGAGAAGACTGTAAGGCATGAAGTAATGCTCATAAGGCATGAAGGAGCTATGTAATGCACAAACCATACATATGGTTACATGCAAGACATGAATCATACATGTAAACCATGAAGTAATACATAAATACACATAAGGTATGAGCATATATGGGAAAGGTTCTCATGGAGTGGACATGCTGAAGACACATTGAGCATGAAGCATACAATAGAGAAGTATTCATGGAATAGACATCTGAAAACGTATCATTCATGAAGTAATAGAATGCTAAATAAAATGACAAGTAATAAAAAAACTTACAAGGATGAGGCATATTCATAACTTTTTCAGTCCCGTCATGGATATCAACACTAGAAGCAACTCATACTGTTAGTGTACATACAAGACAATATGGGAGTTCATTATACCCAGCAACTTGTGGTGTTGTTGTTCGTGTTGGCTCTGTTGGACCCTACAATTAAGATTCAATAAGATTAGCTGTGCAACATAATGAAATATTGAAAATTGTGTTATCTTGTTCAGCTTTGCTTGGTTTCGAGAATAGTATAATATTCTCTACTTAACAGAGCCAACCACGTGAAGGTGGAAGCTCATTTGGCCCCTCCCCCCTAACATCACTCTAAATTCCCCGTTAACATCTTATAACATTCATTCATTCATTATTTCTATCATTAATAAAATATAAAATTCATTCATTAATGTCACATAACGTTCATTAACACATAACATTGATTAAAATTAATTAACACACAACATTCATCAATATTAATTAACACATATCATTCATAACCATTCATTAGCACATAATTACATTCATTAACACATAAAAATTAGTCATTATCAAATAAGGTAGATTACAATCATTTCTTTTTTTGTTTTTTCTTTGAAGCTATGAAAAGACTAAGTGGAACATTAGTTTCTTCATCATTTCCCCCCTCTACAGTTGTTCTACCCTTTGCTCGTGATCTTGATGTATGCCTAGTCCTATACTGAGGACAAAGACACTGAAGCGAACGGGGGTCCTCTGCAATAACAAAGAAATGGGTTAAATTCAAAACATTTTTTGTTATTGTTACAAGTATTTCATTAGTTTAGAGAACATAATTGTTGCACTCTTTGTTTGATGGGGCCACATCATTTTGTCTAGCCTCAACCTCAACATGCTGAACACCCTCTAGATCATCTGGAGTTGAAATACTAAAGGTTACATTAATGTTGAACACCAATTGCAATTATATTTGTTTAAAGGAATAACAATGGTCCTCTTTACCTGATTGGGGAACATCACATTCCTGATGTTGTGTACCCAGATCATGCTCCACTTGGTCACCACCGACTACATGCTCTAAAATATTAACAAAAAATGTTACATTAATTACTACTCTAATTACAAATTAAGATGTTTAATTGTATTGATAACTAGATAAATAAATTTTAATATCAAATGAATACCTTCACTACTGGGATGCACATTCAGACCTTCATGTGCAGGTGGTGTTTCATGATTAGCAGGCTGCATTCCAATGTCATGCACATTGTTATCATTGCTTGCTTATTTAAAACAAATATAATCACTTTATGTTGGAACTCAACATCCATTAGATTATTCGTAAAGTATTCAATTTGAAACAATTTCCATTTAGCATATTTACCTATGTGACAGATGCACCAGAATATTGTGTATGCCCACTCAATTCTCGTAGCCGATCAGCCATGACTATATAGCCTTGCTGGTAGGTAATTCGTCATCTTCTGTGGGTGCTCTATTGAATTTAGAGCCCTACATTTTTGCTTGGTATCGTGAATTTTGCTTGCATTGTTTGATAAAAAAAAATCATTTGCAATTTATTAATATTTTGATGCAATATTTCATTACATGAGATACTTACAATTTATGCAACAAGTTTCATATAACCCCCAGAGCCGAGTTTGTGTTTCTCGTGCTTTTCTTGTCTTGCCTTGGTTGCCTTTGATGTGTCACTCAGTCTATAAAAAGTTTGAAATATGTTAGATTATATAAATATAAAGAGTAATTAATTAGTACATAATTACATTCTTAATAGTATCTCGTACCTTCTTTTGGCGTCTAGTGGTGTATTTCCTTTTTTCCTTTCAATTATCTCCTTGGAATCCAAAATTAGGTCCTTCCACTTCCTCTCTGGAATCATGGGGGGACGCTCATACTTCAGGTTCTTCTCTAAATGGGTCCTGTATTGGTCCCTCACATACTTTAGATATGTGCCAACTTTTTCAAGGAGATTGGTTTTGTCAAAGGTGTAATTTCCAAACCGCTCAACCATTTGGTTTGTCAATTCATCTTTTAACCTTTTTTCTTGGTCATTCCACCTTTTAAAGAAAAAGCAAACCTGTTAGATTAAAAAATGAACTGAAGCTACATTTATTATAGTTCAAGAAATGGATCAAAGGAAAACTATTCTAGCAATGACATGAAATCAAAATAGTGGATTAGGGTTAGTTCACATATGATGTACCACCTTTTAGATGTGGTGGGTCCAAATATCTGTAATGCAATGTCACTAAGATGTTTATAAAAAATATCATTTCCTACAAAAAATTCATGGGATCATTAGTCCAAAATGAGTGATTAGAAAGTAAATTACAATTAGACTATATATAATAATAATTTTAAAGTACCTGGAACCTTCTATATTTTTAAGGGAATCATTTCTTCATCACTCACCACCAATGTGGCCTGCAACATTCCCGTACTAGCAATACGAGAAGATCCAGGAAATGATGGTATGTTATCAGCAGTAGTCGCCTCTGGCTCATCCTCATGTGCATCTCCTGCTATAGAAAATGAATCCACTATGAAATGCCCCCAAGAAAGAACGTTTGAAGGGAAATAAACACATAACAAAAGATAGAGCAAAAGAGGGATCTACCAATAGTGGGTGGGCCAATATGACGTGTAGTAGAGGGTGTTTGCATGCTACATGTTGGCGACATTGCAGTCGACAATACAGGTGGGGCTAACCTTTGATGAGGCGACGCCAACATTTTCACAAGACCATTGACAACACCTGAAGAATAATACATTAAATATATCAAACATTAAATATATGAAAAGTGCAAGAATTGTAAACAAGGATGAACCTTTATTATGAACATTGACAATATCAATTATGATGTGTTTTGGGTACTAAAAGTGATAAGCCAAGCAAGTGATAATCCAATAAAATCGTCATCACCTGAAGTACCTGCAACACCCTGATCATGGCCACCAGTTTCATGAGGGTGCATAAATTGTTGTAAAAACAACACGTACATATTTTAGTCAATGACATAAAAGAGAATAAAATATAAACCATTATTGAACTTTTGTTATAATTAAAGCTTTCATTACTGCTTACTTGCAAGTTTTCTACTATTCGAATCAATACTTGCACCCTCTCTCGTATCTCATCATTCATAGGATACACGGATGTCAAAGCAACAATCTCTCTACTAATTTTTCTAAGAGGCTTTTTAATGAATTCCATAGGATCTTTAGAATTTCCAGGGTCATCATCGCTTAATCCTATTGAGTTCACATCTCTAGAGAGGTGCTCAAGTATTGCAGCTCCCTTTCCCTTTCCCCGAACATCTGTCTATGTCAAGAATATCATTAACAATTACAAAATTAGTCTAAAACACTCAAAAAAAGAACTTAATAATGTAACGGTTTGCTTCTATCTAATTTGTACAATTACAATGAGGTTTCCCTGCTTAGTAGAAGTGTCGCGACCTACATCCCTATTTGTGCTATGTGATGGATCCATGTCGCCCTGTGACAAAGAAAAAATATAAAAACGTTAGCGAAATTAAACCAATAGACTTAGCAAAAGAACTTCATAATAAAATGGTATATTAGACTCATTAATTGGAGTTTGGTTAATTTAAATGGTATATAGTACGTACCACCCCCATGATATTAACTTTGTTTGTATCTATACGATTCAAACTGTAATCGATTAGAAGCTCTTCGCCTACACTTGCTGATTTTATCACAAATATGAATACATGATTTCCCTCGCGTGCTTCAAATATGCAATTGGGTTGCTTATTAGTTGACCCAGGTCGCATACTATTTTAAAAAACCTGCAATATTCCCTGTTTCTTTTGGCCTTCCATCAATGTATACAACCAATCGTTTACTTTGATCATTATCTTTCTGTTGTATATAATTTGCTGACAGTGTACACCTACGCATACTTTTTTATATCGAACAATCTGCATCCAATTATTGTAATTGCAACAAGGTTTGACAAACTCCATCAATTTAGAAACTTTGTTGTAACAGACCTTTATGCCGTCCATGGAAAATAGGCCGAAACCATGTAACGACGAAGGTGCTATGTGATATATCCTATCGTTAACACAAAAATTGGTGTTTATTGGAGGAAGTTCCTTGGGTACCCATTGTTTCTGTAGATGTTTGTACCTCAATGGCACCTCAATGTCGCCTTTGGTATCATCATCATAAGAACATGACCCCCCTTGAGAAAGGAAAAATTTTATGCGTTTATTGAATTTTGTTCTATCTTTTGACCTCTAGTTTATCTCCCTATTGTAGACCTACTACATGTCTCACTTTCATTTTCTATTCCTGCATTTCCCTCACTCAAGGAAGACACATCTGACAAATACCTATTTGGTTGTACCTGTACTCCGTCAAATGAGAGAGTTAGTTGGTAATGAGAGAGAAATTTTGCAAATGAGGGTAATGTTGATGAAGAAGTCGGCCCCAAAGTTGATGTTGGGATTAAAATTTGAATAAGTCCAACTGGGGCCTCAAGTGTTGATAACTGTATTAGATTTGCTGCTAATGTCGAAGTTTGAAAAACTGAGGAAGTTTGTTTTGCAAGTAATTTTTTAAAAATAAACTATTTCTATAGGGTGTATTGACTAGTTATACCTGTGCATCCATGAAACTGTGCAAGATCCTCGTCAAAGGAGTTCATGTTCCTGCACATGTAATTCAATTATCTTATATTAGCTAAAAATTACATAGTACACAACATGAACTTTGTAGACAAAAAGAGTATTAAATAATAAAAAGATGTTGTCATCAAAATCATTGTAAATTTTTTAATTCCTTACCTTTACTTTATGTAGACTATGCAGGATCCTCAACTAAATGGTTGACGATGTCTATAGTCAACAACCTATTCCCACAAAGGGTGACAACATCACATAGGGACTACACATGAAATCAACACCATCAATTGAGCATCATACACATTATATTTGTAAGTTGATAAACAATAAATACATACATATCATAAGAATCATAAGCATCACATGATGTATCATCATATATGTAATTGAGAATCATAATTAGCATCACATATGTGTCATCATAAATATGTAATCCATCACATGTATATCATAAATCACTATCCATCACATAGGTAATAAACAATCCACATTCTACAAATAAACACAAAATTCAAAAAATGTCACATGTATCATCATAAACATGTAATCCATCAAATATGTATTTTAAATCAACATCCATCACATAGCTAATAAACAATCCAAATTCCATAAATAAACACAAAGTTTAAAAAATGTCACATAAATAGTCACTCTCCCTATCTCCATCTCCATATTAAAAGATGCATCATGAATTAATTATGTAATGGCATTAGAATTCAAAACATAATGAATTAATTATGTAGCCATATAAGTCAAAAAAATTTCTATCAAGAAATCAATATTAAATAGATAATATACTAATCGCATACCTCATACATTTCATTCATCATCATGAACATCATGATCATCATGATCACCATCATCATCATCATCATCATCAACATCACCACCACCACCATCACCACCATCATCGTCTTCGTCATCACCATCACCATCACCATCACCACCACCACCACCAACACCACCACCACCACCACTGCCACCATCATCATCATCATCAACTTCTTCTTCTTCATCATCATCGAGAAACTGTCGATCATGATCATCATCTACTTCATCTTCTATTTCTTATGTATCTTCTTCTTCTATCACATTATACTTTATCGACCTTCCTCTAGGATCATGTCTAACAACAAATGACCAAATCGGTTTATGTGGAACCTCTGAGTAAAATACCCGCTCACATTGGCTTGGAAGAACATAGGGCTTATCTCCAACTGGTTCAAATGACCTTGTATTAACCATTGTAAAACCATTATCATGTTCAATAACAGTTCTATCAGAATCATTTTTATTCAATTGTAGCCTGTACCATTTGACAATGAACAAAACTAATTTGAAGGAATTAAAGTTACACTCAAGTATATCATCCAAAATGTCATAGTATCAATTTTGAGACTCTTAAGGATGCATGTCATTTCTCGATGAAATATTTGTCACCTCAAAGATTGCAGTGATGCCAGAATCACAAGTTTTCTTCGTGTCATCCAACTTTTTGATGCAAAATTTATGACCATTGTAGCACATAGCATTGTGGAGTTTGACCTACGATATGTCAAACATGTAAAATTTATTGCATTGTGAGTTGATAAACATATGGGTGATTAATAAATTTATACGTACCTGTTTATCTCTTAAACCATATGCTAAATCAATTTCCCTTTGTGTAATATTGGAATCTCCATTACGATGAGCTTCTTTAACCAATGAAGCCACACCTTCCCATGTTAATGTGCGACTAGAATGTTGACAATGTTCAATCCATACCGTCATCCACTCAAGATTGTTTGCAATATACAAATGTAGTGCATCCCACTCTCGACCAACTGTACAAAAAATAAATAGACATCTTACAACCAATTTATTTTGAAGATTAAGAATTAATTAACTACAATAACATCTTATAATTATCTCTCACTTTCCTCAATCTACCTTTCCTTGTCAAGTACTCCCCTTCGAATTTGTTAATGGGGTTGGGATCTCAAATGCGATCCACGTGGTTCTTTGTTGCAAACTTAGGAAGATATTCAGAAATGTACACCATAGTCTGGTATACCATATATCCCTCCACCATAGAATCCTCAGGATGTACTCTTTGTCGAACCAAAGCCTTCAAAAATTTCAAGCACCTCTCAACCATCCACATTGACCTAGTGTGTACAGGTCCACACAATTCAATCTCCTCAACTTGGTGTATGAGGTAGTGTTCTTGTGTATTGAAAAAAGATGAAGGTAGACACTTTTGCATTTCACACATTAGATGAGAAATTTTTCTCTTCCAATATTTTATACCTTCTTTATGGATTTCTTTACATGACAACCACCTACAAGATATTCAAGACGCAAAAAAATATATTACATAACAAGTAAAATAAATCGGAAATATAATATCTATACAACGAACTGAACAAATATCACTACTTACCTCATGTATTTTCCAAGATCATAAATTACTTGCTTGACATTATTGTCAAAGTCGTCTGGGAGAGATAGAGCTAGAACGTACTGCAACAATTATAAAATTGTCTTTTCATTTTTTTCTAACATAATACAATGAAAAGTACATGCACAATACTTAAATATATAGTCAAAACACAAGAACATGAATTACCTTAATGAAGGTATGCCAATTTTTTGTTTTCATCCCTGGCCCAAGTTCACTTTTCTTTGATATGAGATTGTTTATGTTCGCAGAAAATCCTATGGGAAATCGAATTTTTCATATGACTTCTTTTATAGCATTGATTTATTGGTCCGTTAATAACCAAGGAAGATCACTTATATTAATCTGGAACCCATGGCTATTTGATTGAATGACATTTATCATTCCATGATTGGAATCCTGAATGTCACTACAAATTTTGATTATTTTTTCTTTGTCACGCCTTCCATCCAATATTTTCCATAATGTCTCTATTATATTCTTTCCAATATGCATAGTATCAAATAAATGCACAATTTGTAACTACTCATAGTAGGGTAACCTACTAAATTTTTGGGGATAACTTTTTAGACCCTTAGAAAGGTGGTCATTTATGCCTTCGCGACCTTCACGATCATCAATCACATCATCAGTAAACAAAACACAATAGAAAAGATGTTTTATGACATATACCATTAGATGGAATGGCATTACCTTGACGATTAGTTCTATTATATTCCAACTTCCATAGGTGAGGTGTCATTCTTCATGGCTTCGATATATTCTCTTCTTTCCCATTGAAAAGATGTTTTTTAGTATTTCGATACTTATATTTTTTGTGGATAAAGTGCCTATACTCATCAAACACCTGCTTTCCTAAACTTTTTGAATGATGAGATTTCATCTTTGGACCACAAACTGGACATGCAAATTTTCCCTTTGTTTGAAGATCTACAAGATAATGTATAATTGGATTAAATATGTTAATTTTTTGAATTATAATTATTATGCACAACTTGAACACTATAACATACCACAAAAATGTGTTAGCCCTGGGGCATCGTGTATTGTCCATAGAAGCATCACATGGAATTGAAATTGTCTTTGTCCTATTGGTCTAGAGACTTCATACGCAGTGACACCATTCCATAACTCCAGCAACTCATCGATAAGAGGCTCGATATATACATTCATATCTTTAACTTGGTACTTACCTAATTGAATGAACAAAAACAATACATAATTATTATGACCATTTTACTATAATATTTATAACTAAATGTAGATGACTATATTTAAATGATAAAATAATTGGAACAATCATTGCCAACATTATGTGCTCCCTCTTTATTGACATCCATGGAGGAATGTTATTGTTGATAACAAAAATAGGCCACACTAAGTAAACAAATCTCATCTCTCCAAATGGATTGACACCATCCGCTGCCAATGAAAGCCTGAGATTACGAGGTTCTTCTTTAAAGTGTGGCCACTTTTCCTCTATATCATAAATGCTGAACCATCCACATGCATTCGAATAATGTCATCTCTACTTTTATTTCGTGCATGGTAATCTATAAATTGTACCAAGCTAGTGCACTTGAATAATCGTTGCATATGTGGAATAATGAGAATATAGAGAAGAACCTTGCGAGGAACCCTTTTTGTTATTTGATTTGTTCAATATCTACTGATATGACATTTAGGGCATTCAGTTCAAAATTCATGTTGTTTGTGATATATAATATGATCATTGGGACAAGCATCTATTGCTTGATACTCCATTCCAATATCTTTCATAATGACAAATAATTCTCGGTATGAGCGAGGTAGAATATTTGATGGTGGTACCAAAAACTCACCTATCAATCTACAACATAATTTGTTAATATAAAGAATAATAATGGTACAACATGATTCACCATTTATTATGACATATATGACATACCTTAACATACGTGAGATTGTTATGTTGGATAAACCATTCATAACCTTCAAGTTCACCAACAACAATACAACGGAGAGAAGAGTTGTTAGGGAGCCTTCACAAAGGGCCTTAGATGCCTTCTCAAGTAGAGGGACATCATGAACAACATCAAGGTCATCTTCATCATCATGATCAGCTACGCGAGTACTAAATGTGTCATGGATCAATGTATTTGTACCATCATCTTCAGTTATGTTTTGTGGCTCATGATCGTCATCTTCCATGAGATCATTATCTTCAGCTTCGATATTTACACCTCCATGTTCCTCCACTTCGAAAACCATATTCTCTGGGTTGTGTTGATCCATATCATGTGCTCCAGGGTGCTTGACCTATATAAAATTGGTAAACATAAATAAACCATGATCATGATCTCATCATCAAGTGATTTCTTATGTATATAAACTGTGACTTCTCTCATGCCTCTTGTGTCCTCCCATGTACCTCCTTTTCCATAAGAGACTTTGCCATAGAAACCCTAAAGTTGTTTGGATTGGCCACATGTAGGAAAACTGAAATTTTGGGGTTTCCACCCCTAGTAATAAAATAATTGACAAGTAACATGTCTTGAAAATAATATACAAACTACAAGAACTCCAAAAACTAACTCGCATGTTGAGCCACTACGAAACCTCATTATGTAAGTTGTGAAACTCATCTGTGCATCTCTATCAAAAATATTTTAAAATAGAACACACTTTGAAGCACTCCAAAATGGTATCCCATGAGAGGGTTTCCAATGTGAGTTGGTGCATTTTATCCTCCCAGTACCACAAGGTGGAAGCAAGTCCTCTCAAAAATTGCATTGCAAATTATGCCTTTAGGTTGCTCACATATAGATGCAACCCAAAGCATAAGTCCAAGCTAAGTAACCAAGACTTAGCCTCAACCCCATTTGTGGATCTTAAAAATGTAGAGGATTGGAGATGAAGCAACTCTCGAATATGATCCTTTGGCTCATGATATGTGCTTGCTATAGTCTATACCTCTTGTATTTATGCATGATGAGGCTAGGTAATGTGTATTGATCAATCTTCTATCCCCTCTATGTGTATTTCCCAAATTTAAGGTGAACTCCTAATAAGCTCCCAAGATGCAAGTATATGCTCCTCTACTACAAGTGGATCTTCATGAGGTGCCTCTGTTGTGGGTGAAAACCTATCCTATATCACACCTATCAAATTCTATAAGGCTTGTAAGATTTGAGGTCCATACTCGGGCTACTCATCTTGGTGAAAACTCTCAAAGTGATATGACTCTTCTTGTCCCTCATGTGAATGTGCTCCTCTTGAAGCACTATGGGATGGATGATCCATCCTCATTGTGTGTGGCTATTAGGGTTCCCACATATACTGAGAGGGGGGGTGAATCAGTATCTGACCGGTAACAAAATTTTCTTAAAACTGAATATGCAGAATATAAAGTAACAGTATACCGATATGCAAGAATTAATGCAAATAACAGAATCAAAAGCATCCACATGAAAAGAACACAATAACACAAGATGTTTAATGAGGAAACCTGGTGTGGGAAAAACCTCGGTGGGATTTGTGACCCACAATATTCACTTACTGGCCAATAGGAGAATATTACTTACAATAGGGGCCTGCACATGCAGGAAGGCCAACTGCCTAGAGCTCACTACTCAATAAGAAGTCACACTGACTTACAATGAGGATTTACACAAATCCAATATTCTGTACTGCTTTACAATAACATCTTCAATGCCAGATTCAGTACTGGTTCTTGCTCTGTTCTTTACATATACCCTTGACCTACAATTCGCACATTAGGTCTGCCTTATAATTTATTTATTGTTTTTTATCCATATCCTGCAAATGCCTACAATGATCTCTTTTATATACAAGAGTCATTTTACAATTTTCCAAGTCGGCTTACAATGATAAACAAAATATTACATATCAAAAATCCTATCGGCCTCTGTGCCGGTGTACATCTTCTGTGCCAGTGCCGGTGTAGATTGATTTTGTTGATGCCGGAGCACTATTTTGTTTGAGTAATGCTTTGCCGGTATAATGTCTTGCCGGTGCCATAGGATTGCAAGGTTGCCTGAGTAATGCTTTGCCGGTGCCATAGGATTGCAAGGTTGCCTGAGTAATGCTTTGCCGGTGCCATAGGATTGCAAGGTTGCCATCAATGACAAAATCTTCAATCACACACAATGTCTCATTGGAGTGTCCATATGCCAACAATGGCATCATATAATCCCAAATTAAGTTTACTTAAGTGAATGTTAAATTCAACCCAAATTTTCTAGTGTACGAGACCAATCTTTGATACCAATTTCATGCTCTCATTGAGACACAAAACAAACCTTGAAATAAAAATTGGAAATCATGCTAAATGTCCATAATGTCTACTCACATATGAACAACATCAAACCCACCATGTGCACCTAAGGGTGGCACATAGGCACCACCACATTAGGAATGTTGCCTAGAAGGTGGCGAGAGGAAAAAAAATGAAGTGAATGTGGAGATTCTAGTATGCTTACTTTAAGATGATGAATAACCTATTTGGGCATGGTATTTGGAAAACACAAACACCTTAAGAGAATGAATGACTAGTCAATCCTATATTTTCTCACATAGAGGATTATGGCCATAGTCGAGCCCAACTATATGGATTATGGAAGAGTAGTACCCTTATTGTAGAAAGCCTTACCCGGTTCCCGAACAAATTTCTCGAAGCAGCCCTCAACTAATCAAGGAGTTATATCCATCGAGAATACAATATTGATTATGGGAAGGAAGGTCCAGAAGGTCTAATCAACCCCTTCCATAGATTGTAGTTTCTCAAAACCCTACAATTCTATGGGTGGAATTCCCCTTCAATAGATAGTTTGTTGCTTCCACAATCGGTCAATATCCCACAAGAATGCAGGTATAGCTAGCATGTATAAAAGCAAAAGTTGTAGCATGATGAAATTAAGGTGAAGAATCTACCTGCGTGGGTTTGTAATTGGTTCTAGTCCAATTGGCTCTCGAACGAGAACGAATTGCTGATTTCACTCAGTTTGAAAATGGATTTACTGGGGCATAAACTAATGGTTTACGCGTTGCATCTTCTTCGGTTTCATTTCCACCTATTGCAACTAGAATTCCCCCCCCCCCCAACCACCTGGTTTGAACAGTGGGTTCCCTGCTTGCTTATTCTAGCAAGATAATTAATTGAGTGGTAGGAGATATTCAATTTACTAAAAACCAGTTAATGATGTTTGCAATGCAAAACAAGTCGGGGGTTGAAGTCAACGCGGATGCCTACACGGGATTGCAACAATGCACAAATGACTTGCCCTCTTTTTTTTTTTAAGTAATGCCCATTGTCATTGGAATTCTGATGAATGCAAACACTTTAAACAAAATAAAAAAAATCATTACTAATGCCTTCTTTGTTGAAACCAAATGTCAAATTAACGTCGGAATTCTGACGAATTCAAGCATTTTTTCAAAAAATAAAATAAAATTTGGTCACAATATACCTTCTTCGTTGGAAACCTCCATCAAAAATATAGACCAAATGTATTAGTGCCTCCTCATTAGATTTGTGGAATTATTCGAACTTAGTTAGGATGGCCTCCATCTCAACTTTGTTCGACATTGGGGTAGAATCTATGATAACACGAACATAAGAAATTGCATCCTCAGCCTTCATATATTTCTTTTTTCCATCTTTTAGCATGGATGCAAGGACCTCAAAACTGACTTGAATCTCCAACAATTTATCAAATGCACTTAGTGAGAAATCCTGTCCCATGCAGTGATTCATTACGGAAAGAAATTCCTATGTGATGGTGTCACTAGTAACAAAATTTTGATTGTCATCATATAGATAACAAGGAAGGTCAACAATTCTGGCAAAAATGAGATCAATCTCATCATCACCTTCCTTCCTTTCTCGATCCAACTCTGCAATCATCAACCTTATTGTCTCTTTCTTGTGAGACAACAATGACAAGATTTGGATATATTTTTTTTCTTGTGGGAACCACTTTATTTTTCATGAGGATGTCTATTTTGAAGTCCTCCATTTTGCTCCAAAGGGTTGCACTCCTCTCAATATCTTCAATTTCTTGAGATAATGAAGTCTTGATACTTTGCATTTGACTTTGGATTACTTCAAATTCGGCCAATAACCCAATTGTTGAACTTAGAAGATGAGACCCTTTTGATTTCAACCGTGCAATCCACTCGTCCACCACTCGACCCTTGGCTCTCACATGTTCAACTTTATTAAGAGCTTTAGTGTCCATGGAAGAACCTATGGGCTGAATTTCCTGGGAAGATTGTGTAACTTTGAGAATAACACTGGTCAATTTCTCACACTTTTGTTTTAATTCATTCTTCTCATCCCTCTCTTGATCAAACCTCTGCAACAAAGATTTAAAAGCCATTTGAGAACCCAACTTAACACTCTCATGCGTTTCTAATCCAAGCTCTATAGTTTGCATGGTATAGTCTCGAGGTTGTATATTATCTTTACTCTTATCTGACGATGGTACCATGAACTCAACATATTTCCTTTTAGTAGCCAGATCTACTAACGCCCGAGAAACAATCTTTGACTTTTTTGTACCTTTGGGCTTTGGGGGAACCAACTGCTCAAAATCAAACTCGTCTGGCGAAATTATCTATTTCTTCCTCTTAGGTGCTACTACCTCCATCCAAGGTGGTAATTATGGATTCGTGGGTGGATTAGTAGCTTCTTGCTGAGCATCACTTGGTATTTCGGGAGCAAGCTGACTTGAAATTGCAACGGTTGTGGAGGTTGTTATCGATATCAAAGCTGAAGTATCCAATGACATACTTGCTGATATAGTGACAATAGCCGCTGCTGACACCCCTTTAGTTACAACCATGGATGGGAGAGTGGAAGGTGCAGCGGAGATAACCTCAGTACTTACCAAAGGTGAAACTTCTGTTATGATCATGGTGGAAGGCAAATTCACCATCTGTTGCTCTGCAAATGCCTGTTCCATAGCTTCGATGAAATACAACATTGAATATTCAATAGTGGATGAAGGAATATCATCCAAAATGGAGAAATTGGTTAATGTGAAAAAATGGTGGGCAGCCTCTGACTACGTCATGTCCATGTCCAAATCCTCATCATTGAACTCCTCATCCTCTTGATCCAAGTAAGATTCGATAGAATGGATGACCACCCCTGAATGGGTTGGTTCTTGTGAGGCGACAGGGATATTAATCTTGCCATGATGTGATGGCTCTTCAACCTGTGCTTCCTCTTGATGAGGAATTTCACCTTCTTCCGACTCCTTTTCTTTCTCAGTCTCTCTAGCAGGCTGTTGTTTTGGCTCCTTTGTGATTGTCTCATGCGTTGCTGAAGACGACTCACCTTTTTTGGACCCTTTAATTATGAATTTTGTTTTGAATCCTTTCCCCTTATATTGTGTTACAGGGGCCGAGGATGGTGCTTGTTGATCTGCTCTGCTCTTGGTTCTTGTTTCAGCCGTAGCTATCTTACCAACTGGGCCATCACTATTGTCATCATCTCTGAAACTAGCACGAAGTTGTTTCATTATAGGCTTATTCTTTAACAACCATGCATTGGTATTTGCCAAAATGGGGGGAATTCTTTGAGTGATAGACTTACTCTCCTTTTTCAACCATTGCACCGACGGAAGTGGAGAATTTACAATCTTCTTTTCATAATAGACTGGTTCTACTATATCATCAATGTCCTCCATGGTTATTGGAATTTTCGCTAGATCCATATTTTCAATCTTCTATAAGGTAAGACAACTGAAATCCATTCTCCTTATGTCTTCTTCATCTTGGCAATCGACCCATACATCTTCAAATTCGAAAACATGAGTGTAGTTTCTTCTGAGTTTGTTCTTCATGCCACGAAAATCAAAATTATTTCGTGCCTTGAATCTTCTCATAGTATTGCATTGCATCTCTTCCTCCATGTTCTTGGCCTTGGGATTAGTCAAAACTAAATACTGCCCAATAGATTTTGGGAACTTCAATCTGGACTTATGTGCTTACGATTGCTTTTCATGCACATAGATCAGTTGCTGACATAACTCCATGAGTATGATCTTGTCAGAAGGATACCTTGGTAAAATGAAAGGTTTACCCGAGAAACATCCTATCCGGATGTAAGTGAATGTTGGAAACTGAAGAAAAACACATCCAAAATGAGAAACCCTATTATATGTAGCCTCTGACAATCTTTTCTTTTGCAAGCCGTTATCAAACATAAACTTCCATATAGTACAGAAAGTGTCATTGACTCTTCTGAAATGGCTCCCTTGATTTTTGATTGTGAGTTGATCATAGTATTCCCAGATAGGTACTAACCTCCTGTCACCTTTGGTAGATAAACCTAGATATTTCTTGATGGAAGCAGCTGCATATACTGGGTACGAGGTCATATAGAATTTCAATGTTACCTTAACCTCCTTCAATTGTGCACAAAGTGCATCATTGATCTACTCACCCCAATCAATCTTAGCAGCTCCTTTTCTGATTATATTCATATAATAGCACATCCAGTTTTGGAAGTAATGAGAGTCTTTCAAACCCTTCACGCGTGCCAACATGGTGACTATATCATTGTACTCCTCATTGAAGTCACTTCTATGGAAATATTTAGGCCATTTTGAAGTGGTGGAATTTCTAGCAATAGAGAGGTACACTGTATTAATTACTTTCTTGCATTTTACCTCATTTTTCTCATAGTACTCCTGAGCACTTTCTTGAGAAATGTTGGCCACTTCCTCGACTGGAGAACCTTTGAAAACACTGTTGAAGAAAACATTGTCCAATGCCATGACCACATTTTGATCAACATCCTTAACCTGTCTTGTATTTGGATCGAAATGATCTGCCACTACAAGTACAAAATCTGGATCATGTGTTGCGACTGAAAAGGAAGCATATTTGTGACACTCAGATCTGATCAAGTTTGTTAGGTGGGAAGGAGCTTTCTCAACCCGATCAATAAACTCCTACATATTGATATGACCAATTTCTGTATCTTTGATCTCCTTGATGTTGTAATCTACTGAGCTTTGCAGGTATATATTCAATTATTTATCATACTTGTACTTCATCTTCTTTGCTGATGATTTGCCCAGTGAGGATTCCAATTGACTCAAAGAAGGCTTTGATTTGTTGTGAGGGGGTCTTGACATTTGCAAATTACTGCATTCAACACTGAGGATTATATTATTCGACAATTATCATCATCACAAAACCAAATTTTATCAATAGGATCAAAAGAATCTGACTCAGAATAGGCTTGGGAACAAAACTGTTAAAAACTGGTAGGTTAGGGAAAAAAGGCCGACCTGCACCTTAGGAGTCAAAATTTGCACATCGGAATTTAAAGTCCGATGTACAGGGGTAGAACATCTTATATTGGACTTTAAAGTCCGGTGTGCAAGTTGGGGAAAAGCCATCGGCTAATCGGACTTTAAAATCCGATGTGCAAGTTGGAAAAAAGTCATTAGCACATTGGACTTTAAAGTCCGATGTGCAAGTTGGAAAAAAGTCATTAGCACGTTGGACTTTAAAGTCTGATGTGAAAGGGAAGGGTCATTCATAGGCTAAGAACATCGGAGTCCGATGTGCCTGGGAACATCAGTGATTGACATGTCAGGTTTTAAAACCCGACATGTCAATCAGACAAACCCATCCTACATATCGGACTTTAAAGTTCGATATGTAGGATGTAACCCTCCTGTTAACACGTCGGGTTTTAAAACCCAACTTGTTAGTAGGAAGGATATCACCCACATATTAGACTTTAAAGTTCGATATGAGAAGATATGTGCCTTCACCTTGATGTCGGGCTTTAAAACTCGACACATAGGTGAGGGAAGAGAGGAAGGACAAAGGGATCAAAAGGGCAATCGAACATTAAATTCTGATGTGCCCTCGACCCCGAAGGAAAGGCTAGGAGCAATCGGATATCAATGTTTGATGTGCTCCAAAAAACAAAAAACCCAAAGGGAATGACGAAAAAGAATGGCAAAGCAAAAAAGGAAAAACCCAAAAAGATCAAAATCCTACCTCAATCCGAGCGACCGATGAAAATCTAATGAATCCACAAGGTGATCGGGAGCAAAAACGGAGGAGAAGAGCAGGAGGGCACGCGATAAGGGAATATTTGCAAAACAAAATGAGGGATTAAAACCTAAATTTCAATAAATAACCCCCAAAATAACAATAAACACCCCCATTAATTGTTAAGAGTGCCACGCATGACGATTAAACCTCTTGCAAGTCGAACTTTAAAGTCCGACATGCAAGACATTGCAAACAACCTACACATCAGACTTTAAAGTCCGATGTGCAGGAGAAAAGACCCTACAGGTCAGACTTTAAAGTCCGATCTGTAGGAGAAAAACCAAAACATCACACATTGGACTTTTAATTCCGATACATTGCAATTCCTTCAAAAGGGAAAACCCTACAGGTCAAACTTTAAAGTCCGACCTGCAAGCAAAACTGCAAATCATAAAAGAACTTAAAACCAATAAAAACAAAAGGTGAAAAGCCAAATGAGCTAACCGATAGAGTCAGTCAAGCTCTCTTGAAGGGCGTGAGGTACAAAATGGACTAGTTTCGTAGGGTTGCCTCACAATTTTGGCCATGCTAAAATCAAGGACAACACAATGCCAATAACATCCCCCTATTAATTAAATCTTATTTAATTAATTTCTTCATTTTCATCTATTTGATTAAATGAATTATTCAATTTGTTTAATTAAATTCATCTAACCCCTTTCTAACCTTTAATTAAATAAATCACTTTATTTAATTAAATCTTCCTTTCACCATGTTAATTAAATTCATCATTGTATATAAATAAATCAAATATATTTATAAACCCCCCCCCACTTACATTTTCCTAAGAATGCAAGTTGCATCTATTTTAGTTGAAATAAAACATTTATTTTAATTAAAGTCCCATTTCTCCCACTTGCCTCCTAATCATTCTTCTAGAACCTTTCTAATCCCAATTAATTAGCCTTAAAACTTTCCAATCATATCACATCCCTAAATTTGGGGAGGTCACTTCTCAAATTTGGAAGAAAGTCTTTTAAATGTAATAAAGACTTTATTCCTTCAACAAGTTAACTTGTTGAGTTCCGCAAATTTGTCCCTAAAGTCCTCTTAACTATTAATGGTTAATCCAACCTCCCCTCATTGTTAGAGACTTTCTCTCTAACTTAACCCTCATCTAGCTCAGGTTTCTCATCAAGCACTCATGGCTTTGACCCTAGTTATCCCATCTAACCCTTGCACAAGCGTTTACCCCTTGGGTAAAGGCTTTATCCAATGGATGACCTTAACGTAACCATGACCCAACCTCCTAAGGTGCCCTTCATGTCTTCTCAGGAATTTAATGCCTCTTGCATCTTCTCTCAATCCACCTCTTGTTGACAATTTTCACCATTTCATTGGTGAAAATTGTAAACATGGATTGAGTTTAACTTTCAATCCTAGCCATTGTTAAGATTATTGAATCTTAACCATCCATTTCCCTATTTCCTCTATAAATAGAGCTCACTTTCTTCATTCTCCATATCCAAGTTTTATGCATCTACATTATAGTCTAATTATATCAAACATTTTATCCTCTTTTTGTTAGAATAACATTTTAGCATTTAGAAGCATTTCATATCATAGCATATCCATGTCACTATATCATGTTAGGGTAGTTTGTTAATATCTTTATCATATCATTATCTTCATCCTAGATTAATATCATAGTTTGAATATATCATATAGATCTTAGAATGCATTCATGCATATAGATCACAATATCACTCATTCTTGGAGTTTTCATTCCTAAAGTCATTTTCTCAATGATCTGAGAGCAAAACATTGGCTTTAGGGATCCTATGAGATAGAGAACAATGAGACACATCTTGGGAAGTTAACTAGTTCAAGTTAGTAAATCTTTATACTCAAAAGTCTCATTGGTATGTTGGTCCTTTGATCTCAATGTTGATATTCTGGTCACCATAGATTCCAACACATACTAATGATAAAATAGTATAAATCAATCAAACCTAAGTAATAAGTTTAATTTGATAATTGTAAATGTAATGAGAAAGTTGAAATAATTTACTTTTATTCATTAATTTTATTTGGTTGATGTTTGATATTATGATGTAAAATATGATCCATGATTATGATCTATAGTTTACTATTGTATTAACATTGTTTCACCATTGCATACATATTTATGCACATGGAAATATCTTTAACTGAGATAAGTAGTGTTATAAAGAACCTTGGAGGAATTATTATTTGTAGAGGGAAGACTTAGGTCTTACATGATAATAAGTCATCATTCTTAGCTAATGATGTTGTGATGTAGCATATTCTAATATGTTGTTGATGCAAGTTCTATAATAATGCTTTATAATTAAATGCAAAATAAAATTCTTCAATGATAAACTAATTAACTAAGATTAACCTTTAATTAATGATCCTAGATGTTTTAATTTGAGGTATTGATGTGAAGGAATATGAGTAATGACTAGCTTTTTTAGAAGACATATTTGAAAATTGGAGAAATAGAAATTTGATCTAGGTGGACAGGATCATTAGTGTGAATCAATTTAGGGTATGGATCCTTGCATACAATCTAGTTTAATGTAGAAAAAATATTTACAAAAAGAATCAATTGAAATTATTACAAATAAAAAAATGTTGATTGATTAGAATAAAAACTAGAATTAATTTATTTTTAAAAAAATATAAACATTATGACCTTATATAATTTATGAAAATATAGTAAATAAAAAAATAAAATAAAATGACCAAAATATACACCTTTATCCCTTAAATAATAATATTGTTTTTCAAATAACAAATTCAAATTAAAAAATTCTCACTTTGATATATATATTTCAATAAATCAACCTCAAATATCTTATATAATTAATTATTTTAATATTTTTTATTATCTATCAAAGATTAAAAAATCATAAATATTCTCTTATCATTCACTCCTTACATACTTAAGTCCATCTATTAGTGTGATACACTTATTCTTTTCATCTTAAAATGATATTAACATATAAGAAAATTATATTAAAGAAAAATTTATTCCAATAAAAAATAACATTTTAATTGTTCAAAAAATAAATCATAATGATGACCACATGTTATGTAAAAAATGTTATTATTTTATTGTATCTCTATATATGAAATGAAGAATTTTTAAAATCTATCTACTTCAATTTAGAAAAACCATATTTCGATAACCCCCAATAAACTACACAAAACCTCCATAACTCTATTCTCTTCTACCATCACAAGGAATATGTTCTTCTATCATGCCATTCTCACTTGAAAAACTTGTGCCTATGCTATTCTCACTTGAAACATATGCTATTTTGCAATTCCTACTATGAAAATATGCTTCTATGCCATTCCCACTATAATTTATGCTTCTATCATTTCCACTATACCATTTAGAATCTTGTGTGAAGACAACCGTCTATATCCATTTGTCCTCCTCCACCTCCACTTCAAACTCACAATCAAATATGTTAAAGACACCTAATTCAAAATTCCTATCTCCTATGTAGAGACTGCATAACAAAACAAACAATAATGGCATTTCCACTAGTGGGATACTTCACTACCAATTTAGGAATATGAATTAAATTAGTTGACACATTAGAGAGGAAATCAATGATAGGAGTAGGGAAGGTTATGGAAAAAATTGCATGATCTCTTGGAACATATGTGTGCAATAATCTCCAATGATCATAAATTTACTATGACCCCTAATGTTAGAGGCTGCTTCGATATGTCCCTTTGTTTCAATGACTCACACTCTTCATATCTATTATCATCACCATTACATAGGAGTGGATAATACCTTCCCTTTCCCGAATTTGATTGCTATTTTTTATGGAATTTATGCCTAGCCACCTTGTTTGGTGTTTGCTTTCATTATAACTATCTTGTCTCTTCTAGTTTGTGGTCTTTATTTTCTCATTTTTAATTGACAATGCCATCTTCATCCCTACTATCTATGTTGCTTCTATCTTTTCCACCAACGCCCCGATTACTAGCTATAAACCTAGAGGGGACCTATCTAAGTGGATCCCAATAACCATATTTCTCTAAAAAAATGACTAATAAATTTGGCCTATTCTTAAGAATGGTAATTTAGCATCCTACATAAAATCCATGACCCTCTCCTTTCTAAGGAATTTAGTCACTCCTAGAATGATGGGAGGGTGGAAGTTAGAGGCTATCTTTCAGTGTTCTAGTGGAGTTAATATCAGCTTCTATTGGAATCCCCATGGAAGGTATCTCCATGCCTAAGAAACCTAAAGGTAACTAACTATAAGAAAGATTTCAAAATGTTCATTAAGAAAAGTGAGAAGATTACTTATTTGTATAATATATTTAACCACAAGGACCTACCAAAGGTGTGGGAATTTATTGCAGATTTTATCATGAGGTACGTCACCTTGGGTGGAAGATTTAAACATTTTGATTCTTAGATATGTTAAATGCTACACCACTTTAGGCACAATTTGAAAATGAAAATTTCTTTCTAGATACATTTTTCTCTTGTCTAAATAGTTAATGTGGTCTAGTATAAATCCAAATGTCTCTCTCATGATCATGGTTTGATGTATTAGCTCTACTACTATAATCTTAGTCTTAACCAAACCCTAACACATTTCCCTTGCATTACAAATCATTCCTTTATTGTCTATTTGAACCCTAATCCCTTTACTAAAAACCTTGGTGCCTCCTACTCCTCAACATAAAAAAATCCTCCACCAAAGAGAAGATTTCTTGCTTTAACCCTACACACATAGCTGGATATAAGGTTGAGGAGGTTTTTCCACATAGTACCCATTATTTGAAAAAGGTGGTCTTTGAAGAACCCCTAGAAGTGAATTTTTGTGATGACTAGATCATTCCACCTAGTCTCCTTGCTCTGAAGGATTCCCTAATGTGCCTCCTCCCACCAGAATTTCTCCTAAATAACCCCTTTTTCTCGCTCCTTGGGGGATTTTTTAATGAATTTGGGTGGTCTATCTTTTTCCCCTATTCACCCCCTATTTGGAAGCTCTATAAGGATTTTAGTTCTAAAGTTAATGAACTCATTCATGCTTATAATCTTTGAAATGAGATTCTTAAATGGTAACTAGCCCAACTACATATGACAAAGGTGAAGATAAAAAACTTGAGGCTTTAGTTTGGCTACAACAACAAATTATCCTACAAAGGTTGTTGATGAGTTTGTTTGGGCATCTATCAAGGGATTGGCAAAAAAATTTGGTAAGTGAGCTACTTTGGAGTAGGAAGCCGAGTCCATTAGGGATACTACTATGTTTGAGGAGGACAAAATAAATTTATTAAATACTATTAGCGGTATCCACAAAAAAGGAGACTTTCCGAATCAACCTGAACATGAATTTGGGTCTATACTTGCTTTCCTTTATCTAAATTGACTTCCTGATAATCTAAAATCATGTCTACAAAATCTTGTTTGTCTCACATTTCCTTCATCAACTTTCACATCAGCACTTTCAACTATTTTTCTTAGTCTTTTATTATAACACCGATAGGCCTTACTTTTAGTAGAATAACCAAGAAAGATTCCTTCATCACATCTAGCATCAAACTTTCCTAGATCTTCATCTCTTTTAATGTATCATTTACTTCCAAAAATTATGAAATATCTAGCTGTAGGAGCATGACCAAACCATAACTCATAAGGAGTCTTACCAATATCACCTTTGATATGCACTTAGTTAAGAGTGTTACTACAATACTCATAGATTCTCTCCAATACACATGTGGAACCTTTCCTTTAATCATCATGGCTCTAGAACCTTCTTGAATTGTTCTATTCTTCCTCTCCACAACACCATTTTGATGTGGTATCCTAGGAGCAAAGAACTATCTCTTAACTTCATGCTCTTCACAAAAGGCATAAACTCACTGGAGGTGAATTCTCCACCTTTGTTAGATCTCAAATACTTCATCTTCAATCTAGTTTCAGTATCAACCATAGATTTGAAAATCATAAACTTCTCCAACATTTTAGACGTCTCCCTTAAGAATGTAACCCGCATAATCCTTGAATAGTCATCAACAACAACATGAAATATCGGTCACCCTGCAAACTTCTTACTCTAGAAGGACCACACAAGTCAGTATTTACAAGATCCAATAATTCATTAGAACTATATTGTTTGCTCTTATAATAACTCTTGTTCGCTTCCCTAATTGACATTCCTTACATACCAAATTAGTAGGCTTGATCAACTTAGGTATATCTCTTATTGCTCGAGTAGTTATTATCTTAACCATGCAACAAAAGTTTACATGACACATCCTTCTATGCGATAACCAACTTTCATCAATCTGAGTAATCAAACAACTTTTACCACCAACATTCAAGTGAAAGATATTACCTTTAGTCTTTTTACTTGATGCAATCTTAGGTCGGGAGCTACTCAAGATCTTACATTTCTCATTCTTGAATTGTAAGTTATATCCCTTATCAACCATTACCTCTAGTCTTTGTACTTGATGCAATCTCAGGTCGGGAGCTATTCAAGATCTTACATTTCTCATTCTTGAATTGTAAGTTATATCCCTTATCAACCATCTGACCCACACTCAAAAGATTATGCTTTAAACCTTCTACATAGAAGACACCAATAGTATTATGCTTACCATCAAGAGAAATGGAACCTCTACCACGGATCACACAAGCTTTGTTATCACCAAATCTTACTATACTACCATCATACTTTTCCATACTCACAAACTTACTCTTATCACCTGTCATATGATGAGAGAAACCACTGTTAATCTATTGACAATTGACACTCATCCAGTAAGGCCAATGGCATTTAGGGTTGTCATTGATGGAAACTCATCTGGCAACTCATCTTCAGGTGCAAATATTTTCTATTGGGATTCATTGATTTATTATTTTCCTTTGATTGGGTTAACCGATATTCACTACACCCAACTGGTATATACACTTTTTTTTACAACTGGTTAAGTCTTAATCCTGGTAACGTGTATTTGAAACTCGGTTAAGGATGGAACCCAACTAAGATATCTTGAGGCCCCGATCATTTATTTCATGGAATTTTTGCTAGCATATGAAGGCCAAAATGGTCATCAGGATTATACATGATATACCTTGTGATTCAATAGCCGACAGGTTTATAATTCTTCATTGAGGCTGACATATTCAACAAGTTATAAGGGTATTTAAAAGGAGATCTAAATTAGTGATGGATATGATGAATGTTGGAATGCAAATTTGGTTATGAAATAATCAGAGATTGATGGTACACATTTTGGTCAGTGAAAGGAAGCTTTAGTGCTCATTTTCATGTGCGCAACCTCAACTGGTAGCAGAACAGAGCATTAGCAAACTAGCACATAGAGAGGGTTAACGGAGCTTGAACCAGAACTTATCCAGCATGGTCAGATGCATCTTATGAGTTTATTTTTGTTTGTAATCACTTTGTAATGTTGTTTAAGTCAACAAGACTTACATTTGAGTAGTGAGCTTGATTGCATGTGAAATCCCCTCTTTGTAATATTTGTATACCTTGATCAAGTATATAGATATTGTGGGTATCAACCCCACCATGAATTTTCCCTTTGTAGGGTTTTCCACATATAAATATTGGTGTTATGGTTGTGCTTCTTTGTTTGTTATTTGGTTTATGCACTTTAATTTTATTTACTGTTAACCAGTTTATAAGCAATAAGTTCAAAATTAGTTTTACCGATAGAACATTGATTCACCCCCCCCTCTTAGTGTTCTTGGATTCCAACAATTGGTATCAGAACCTAGTGCCTCAGAAGAATTTTAACCACTTGAGGAAGATATGGAACTTTTAATCAATGGAAACCAGTCTGCAACAACAACTTCATCTTGCTCTTGAGGATCTTGATAATGAGTAGATGGAGAACAGTAAACTGAAGAATGAACTAATGCAAGCCAAAGAACACATCATCTCATTATAGGGAAAGCTTTCAACTATTCAAGTAAAGAGGAAGGAACTTTGTGATCAATTGCAAAATCAGAATAGTGATGAAGAAGATGCTATAAAGGATCAATGTTAGAAACTCAATCAGGATAACACTATCTTGAAGAATGAGATACAAGTCTTAACCATGAGAATGTGTAAGGAGATTGAAGACAGAAAGAATAATGAAGAAAACCTAGCTCAAGCATTGAAGGAAAAATCTTATGAATGCAACAGACTAACACATGAGAATGACATGTTGAGACTTGAGTTGATCCAGTCCTAGAAAAATGAATAGGAACTTGAGAGATAGATCATAATCATGAGAGATGACTTAGTCACTACAAATGAGTACAAGGACAAATTCAAAGCTAGCTCTGCCAAAATTGATGAACTACTAAATAATCAGAGAGATGCTAATGAGAAGAGAGGTCTTGATTATGAAGAAGGAGAAAGCTTCAATATTGCACAACAAGATCAATCATTCGGTCAGAAGCAGAATCATGCCAACAAACGGAACCATAAATCATCGGTAAGACAACCTAATGTTCATAAATTCAATGATACATTCTTTGTTTCCAATATATATGGTTATATAGCAAGTTAGTGCAGAAATAGGAATAATCAGGACAATGCATCAGTCACTGGTCTTGGAAATGTAAGATGTCATGCATGTAGTAGATTTAGACGTATGGCTAACCAATGTAGATCAAAAGGAAATCAAGGAAATCAAGGTTTTAACAAAGCAATTTAGAAGAACAATATTGTCTATTATGCATGCAACAAGATTGGACACATTGCTAAATATTGCAGGAGTAAGAACCCACCGGTAACTAATGGAAAAGCAGATGAGAAGGGAAAGGCAAAGGTAGAATATATCATAAGAAAACATGAGAAAAGATGGGTAAGGAGATCAGACACACAACATTTTGGTGTTATGGAGGAATTGATTATGTGTTGCATTGATGTTTTGTCATTGATGTCAACACTAGCTGTTATGGTTGGTTACCGGTAGAAGATCTAGTGTTATCGATAGAAGGGACTGTCTGTTGGACACTTCCGGCACATTTGGATCAATGGAGTATGTTTTATTTTATGTGTTACATGTTCTTGGAGCATGTTTTGGTCAATTGGTATTGACTTGGTGATCGGATGCTATCATACACTCTAGTAAGCCTATACTGGTAAGGGTTTAAGGTTTTACCGACAAAGCTTTTATTGAGAATCTTTGACATGATGCATAAGTGGTGTTGGTGCGATTTCTAGATGGAATTCAAAATGGTGAAGATGATCTTTGATCATGCCTCGACTAGTTGGAGACATCACTTTGGCGTGGTGGACCCAGATTAGGTTTGATACCTATCTAGGTTATGGACCGGTATCATGATAATGTGTTCTCTACATGTTACTTGGATGATTTATGGATTGGTTAATGTTGTTTTGGTCTAAAGCCAACATGGCATATCATTAGAATATAAATATATGTAATGATCTTATTGTAATATCTTTTAGGTGGCCGACCTAATTGGTTTAGGCCTTAGGGTTGGTATAAATTGATGTAAGATCTCATTGTAGATCATATGCTTGGAATGGAAATGTAATATCATATGTGAAGGAGATTTGGTCGATCATTGAAGATCGAATTAGGTTTATGTAAGAGGTCAAAGGCCTCCAATATTGAGCTTAATTGAGACTATAATCAGGCATGGTAGATGCTATCTCTGGCAGTTCATTCTTCTGGATTGTTGTCCAATTATCTTTAGGTGGTTATAACCTCTCTTTAGTCAGTGAGACTCTTTTGTAATGAGTAGTACGCTCTACGCAATGTGCCTTTCCACATGTGGAGGCCCCTCATTGTATTATATACTTTCTGCAGAAGTATCATCTAATTGTGGGTAGGCTTCCCACCATGGATTTTCCTTTTATCGGGTTTTCCATGTACAAATCATGGTGTTATGTGGTATGGTTGTATTGTGTTGATTATCTATTTCATTCTTAAGTTATATAGCTTACTAGTATCTGTTTCTACTATTCCGATATTCAATGTTTATGTGCTCTGGTTAAAGGTTATAAAGTGGTTTAATTAATATTGTATACACCTAAAAATGGTCTGAAGATAATTAATTGAATAAGCAATTATCTCAATTAATCTCCCTCCCCAATTTAATTGAATTCATCAAACAATTTGATTAAATCCCCCTTTTTTCATCTACTTATTAATAAATCTAAGGATTTATTAAATAGGTTCATCTCAATAATCCTCCTTGATTAATTAATTCAAATTAATTAATTTTCCCCATCAAAATCATTTCTTCTAATCTTCTAATTAATTAAAACAAATCAAATCAATGAGTTGTTGAAATTAATTAGCTATTTTCCTATTAAATGAATTTCTAAATTCAAATTCTCCTAACTTTAACCACCTAACCTAACCATTCCTAAACTTAACCCATTCTACCTACCCCCATGTCCCCTTTTATCTAATATCTTCTAGAACCTTTGTGACACTTGTCACTAAGTGTTCCCTTTAATCCAACCCCCTTTGCCAACCTCCTCCAATTTAACCATTGATATCTTCAGATCAATCTTGACTGTTGAATCCTGCCACCTCACCCCTAGCCTTGGAAATTCTATAAATAGACCCCATTTTGGAGTACAACAGATCCCATCTCATTCTCATCTTATGCATTGTTATTATAGGCATCTAGCTTATAGTTTATCATTTTTAGCAATGTTGTCATGCTCAATTTTAGCTCAATCTTAGCTTAATAATGCTAGATCAATCATAAACTCATATAGCTTAATCATGCTATTCTTGCTAGATCATACATCTTAATCATTCAAATCCTCCATCTAAGTGTAGTCAAGTCACTGGCATTTGCATAATAAGATTTGAGAGCAAAATTCATACTCGCATTTACTAGGAGGCAATAAGTCGATTAGCTATGGTTTTATCTTTCATTGATTAGATCTTCTAACCATGATTATAATGATTTATTGAGTGTTTTGTGTTGCAGGAACAGGTATAACAGGTACACCACATAGATACACGACATTTTGGCGCCCACTGTGGGGCAGAAATCATCATTTTCGGCCTCTTAATCTTCAGCAAACTTCATCTTTGTCCGGCTCTGTTTCAGAAATTCGTACGAGTTGCTTTTCTAGCTCGTACGAACTTCCTTTCTGTCCAAGACGACAGGCCATCTTGACTCGTATGAGGCAATTCTTCTATCGTACGACACTATTTTACTTATTGCAAGATAGCTTATATGTGTTGTACGAATTGATTTGCTTTGTCGTATGAGAGCCAAATCCTTGTCGTACAAGTTTCTGCTTTGGAATTTCCTAATCGTTTAAGCTCATTCTTGTGTCATACAAGCCATTTTCTATTCTTGTGCGAAATATAAATTTGTGTCATACTAACTGAAAATTCATGTCGTACAAGTCTCTAGCTCTGTCATTTTTAATAAACTGCAAGTTAGGGTTTTATGGTTTTAATTTGAGATTTTCTAATGCTAACCCTATTTTGTTTGTGAGATTTTTGGTAGCCTAACTCTTTCCTACAGGACACTTGTCAAAGATAAAATTCAAAACACAAATCATGACTACTAATGAGTTTTTGCAGGTTGCCTAAGAATTCAACAAAATTTTGTGTATTCTTTAAGATTTTTAGGCACACTTCAATTTTGCTAAAGAAATGAACAATTATGTCTTTTGTGTCTTTGATGATAGGCGAATATGCTCTCACCTGTCTTAGGTGATCAGAAAGCTAGACTCATCTTTTACTTTTTGCATATCTTTAGCAGGCCTACCCTCCCGAGGAGCTTAAAAACTCTTAAAGCCATTGCAGCTAGTGTGAGGGAAATGACGCCAAGTAATCCAACCCACTATAAAATAAATATATTTTTGATGAAAATCAAAGCAGTGATAGTGCTCGGGAATAGCTCTCCTCCATACCTTCGGGTATATCAAACCTTGGTTTTCAAGGCTAGGAGACCTCTTAATTGAGTTTATACCTCAACGCGCTAAACAGATCCCTTACTAGTTCCAAGTTAAAATAGAAGTTACCCGATTCACCTTCGAAAGGGTGATAATCTTTGTGCAAGAGAGGTAGTAACTCTCCCAAGACACTTGCCATATCATGCCCCCATTAGCATTTGGAGTCGGATAATACGGTGTTGAGAATCCATTGCGTGATGCTCAGCGGCCGTATTCTGATTAGCTATTGGGTGTGTACCTAAGTTAGCAAGCAAAGGTTTTCATTCTCAACCAACTTCCTTAAGGTTTAGCTTGATTGGAGTCATTTATAACATCATGTGTTTACTGTGTATTCATCCCCAAATCAAAAAATCAAACATATGAAACTGGAAAGCATAAGAAAAACATCAACATTCACAAATCCAAATTCGGCAAAACAAACATTTTTTATCTTTGTCTTGTTCTTAGTCGTACAAGTTAGGATATCTGTTGTACAAACTAGTCTGCATAAAATCTTGTGTTGTACTACATAGCATTCTATGTCATATGAGTCATCTACTTTGTCGTATGGTTCAGAAAATTATGTCGTATAAGTCTCTGCTTTTTATATGAAAACTTCTGCTCTGTCGTACAGGCTCATATCTTGTGTCGTCCTAAGCTGTATAGTTTGTCGTACAAAACTCTGCATTTGTCAGTCCAGAGCTGAGTCTTACATGCCTATTTCAGAGTTGTCATTTCTACCTGATCAATTTGCAGTAAACATAGACACCTGGTATCTGTTGTTTTATGCTTAAAATTGTCACGTGTATGCCCGTCTTAACTAGATCTCAAAGATGAAAAATCACAAAGACTGAAATTGAAACATTAGAAACAACTATAATCATGGAACATGAAGATAAAATACAAGTAGAAGGAGAAATAAAAGAATAAAACCTCGGAGACATAAAAAAGGACCCTCAATTCGACAAATTTATGCAAAAATTGTTGGAGGAAGAAAAAGAAAAATATTTTTTAATGCTAGCCAAACCTGGTGCTACACTCCCTCAAGATTTTGATATAAACAAATTGACACAAAAGAAAAATGACCCTCCTCCTAATAAGGAACAATATGAGGACATCTTTGGTCTCAAAATGAATGACATGTCAATTCCTCATAACACCAGAACCAATGAAGAGACTTACATCCGCAAAAGAGATGAAGTAGAAATCCTAAATAACATTCAACCCAATGAGGATACAAGAAGGACTAGGGATGAACCAAGAAGAGCTTGAGATCCTCCTAGAATGCAAAATCAGGTTTATGCGAGAACAAATCATGTTGATAATCCTATCACAACCCTCACACAACTACAAACAATGCAAACACAAATTCAAGATATGCAAAGAGGAAATTAAATGTTAGACGATACTCACTTCAAGAAATTTGTCCTTATCCATTTGACAACAATCTAAACATGATACCATTTCCTATAGGTTTTAAAACTCCTAGATATGAAAAATATGATGGAAGCACTAACCCTCAAGATCATATAAGAGAATTTTTCACAATGAGTATGGAGTTTGCACATGAGGATACATACTTAATGAGACTATTTCCGAAAAGCTTAACTAGATTAGCTATGGAATGGTTCTCCAAACTTCCACCTAGAATCATATCATTTTCAGAATTGGTGGATAAGTTTGTTTCACAATGCTCTTATAACATACAACATGAAGTAACAATGCTAGACCTATGTAATGCCAAACAAAAATTTGGAGAACCTTTCATGATATTTTTACAACGATGGAGATGGTTAGCTTCGCGGTATCCTCGTACAGTGCCAGAGTACGAAAAAATGGACATATTCATCGACAACTTAAACGATCAAATGAGTTATTAATTAAAAATGCAAGGAAATCAAAGTTTGGGAAAAATGTTTGATAATGGAATCAGAATGGAAGAAACCATGATAAAGAAAGGTGAATTAAAAGTATATAAAGAAGGAGTCTATCCTCCTAACAACAATAATCATAATGACAAGCCAAAATTTTGGTATAGAAATCGAAATGTAGTTAATGATGGAATACTAGATAACAACAATGTGAAACCAAAGCAACCGATTTTCAATTTATCTACTCACTCAACAGTGGCACAACAAAACAATAATCACCAAAGAGAAACTATCAAAACTTTCTTTCGAAGACAATTTATAGACATTGGTGAACCCCTGGGGTCAGCATTAAAAACACTTATCGCTAACAAATTGATTTCTTTGCCAAAAGAAAGGAACTATGAACCTCAAATAAAACCACCCTGGTGGAATGATCATCAATATTGCAATTTCCATCAAAACAAGGGACATCTCACAGATAATTGTCAGAAGTTGAAACCTTTCATACAAGATTTGATTGATAATGGAGTAATAACTGTGGATGGACATACAACAAATGAATCTCATACAACTTTTAAGACTCCGCTTCCAAACTATGAAAAAGGGGAATCATCAACAACAAACAATGGTAAAGGTAAAGCAAAGGTAAACTATGCTCATACATATGACAATGTGGTGAATGTGATTGTAGTTAAAGAAAAGCAAAATCAAGAACATGCTCATGCTATAACAAGAAGCAAAGCCAAAGTTATTTTGCCGAGTCCTACAACAAACGCATCATCCACTACAACAAAACAATACAATCTAGTGGAACAATTACAAAAAACACCCGCGCAAATATCCATCTTAGAAATTTTAAAGCTTTCACTTGCACACAAAGAAATTCTTGAATGAGCATTAGTAGATACAACAGTGTCCAAAGATCTTGATATCGATCAATTCCAAACCATGGTGGGACACCTCACAACCCCTCATTGCTTGTCATTTACTGAAGAAGATGACATGTCTTTACAACATCCCCACAATGCTCCCTTGCACATTGAAGTCATCATTCATAAAACGCGTGTTAAACGTGTCCTAATAGATGGTGGAGCTGACCTAAATATCTGTTCATTAAGTCTTGTTTGTGCTCTAGGTTATTCAGAAGATGCAGTTGATCCCTGGAAAAGATCACAATCAAAGCCTATGATGAAGAAGAGCGATCCTCTAAAGGAGTGGTGATATTAGCCATCAGAGTGGGACCTTTGCAGAAAAACACAGCATGCCAAGTTCTAGACTTGGACTTATCATATAATATACTCCTAGGGAGACCATGGATCCATGACTTGCAAGTTGTCCCATCAACATACCATCAGTGTGTAAAATTTCCATACAATTGAGAGGAAATCACTATCTCTGCAGATTCAAATCCTTTTCAATATTGCAGCAATCTAAAAATAGCTCAAGAAGTCATTGTTCCTCATAATAGGGGGGCATCATCTTCGAACACACAATCCAAGGAACAATCATTTGCTTCTATTCTATCAAGTATGGAAAAACAAATGTAGCTAAAAGATAGAGGGAATGAAGAATATTCAATATCACAAATGCCACTTTCTGCTAAATCCTTGGGAAAACCATCAAACTCTAAACAACAACCAATTGTAAAGCATCTTCCGATATTTGATGGAGCATTTGCTAGTGCTGAGACCTTATAAGAGGAAACAGAAGACAAAGATGTACTACAGTGGCTATACAAAGATGAATAGGTCCAACAAAATATCAACAATGTCCGCATACCTACAAAAAAGTATGGAAAAGGATTTAACATTCTCAGAAAGATGGGATACACTAGAACATGTCCTATAGGGAAAAGAAAAGAAGGTATCTTAGAACCTATCCAACCTTACACTCAGCAGGCTACAAACAAAACAGGCTTAGGGTATGAACAAGTTGATTTACCAGAAAATACACCTTTTAGTCAACAACAAGAGGAATATGAAAACATACAAGAACAACTTACCATCAAAAGGGAGCAACAAGCACAAACAATGAAATGGGAAAAGAAGCGAGCTTCCAATCAACAAGAAAAATAGACCAAAAGCATCTCTCAAGCAGCATTAAATCTCGATCAAAACAAACATGATCCTAGTACAAATCCAAGAGAGCTCATAGCAAGGTTGACAAAACTCAATCTCAGTCCAGAAGAAGCTGAATATGAAAGAAGACAAGATATATTAAGAATAACAGAAGAAATGTTATATGATCAAATCTGTAGATTACAAGTTGTCAGTGAGATAAATTCTAATGAATGGGAATGGGATTCCTATCATTCTGAAGACTTGGTTGAAGAAAGTTACTTTTAAGGAGATGTAGAAGTTGATATAGTTCACACATGTATGCAGGACAAACGTCAGGAACTAGTTCACTTGGATTAGAATCACATTCGGCTGACTTGGACTTAATCGAGGACGATCAAGATTTTCTTATACGAAGTCATTCTAATGAAAGTTCCGTTCTAGACATCGACACACATACTAAAAACTTTGATACATATATCATGACCCTTAATACCCTTGAACCATCACAACCTGACAATTCCTTATCTCTACTACACCCTGAGCTCATTGATTGGGAAAATGAAGGACATACCGCCATTGATAACTTTCCAAATGACCATGTCATATCTGTATATCTTAATGCAATCGAACCTGTGACAACTTTCACCAGGAATTTTAGCAACGCATCTTCCCGTCAAGTGGGTGCCAAATCTCCTCGTCACAAAATTGAAAATACAGAAAAGAATATCAGATCTAATGTTGAAAACCATTTATTGGCAACATTAGATCAAGAAAAAGTAAAAACAAAGGATGCATCTAATGGTGAAAACCTCCTTGAGGCACCAGAAGATGGGAGATTTGACACTTTACCTGAGCACTATCATGAAAGGTCATCCATTTTGATTGAACCAACAGAAGCAGTTAACATTGGCACAACAGAGAAACCAAAGATTCTTCATCCAGTGACTTCTCTATCAGAAAAAGAAATGCAACAGTATATGGAATTTTTCAAATGAAGGCAAATCGATTTCACTTGGTCATATGCAGACATGCCAGGGTTGGATCCAAAGCTTATTATGCATCACCTAAATGTAAATCCAAAAGCCAAACCAGTCAAATAGAAGTTAAGAAAAATGCATCCACATATTGCTATTCTAGTCAAAGTAGAACTAAAGAAATTATTAGATGTCGGATTCATCAGACCTGTTGCCTATCCTCAATGGGTATCCAACATTGTTCCTGTTTCAAAACCAAATAAAAGCATCCAAATATGCACAGACTTTAGAGATCTTAATAATGCTTGTCCAAAGGATGATTTTCCTCTGCCTAACATTGACATCATTATAGATTTAACTGTTGGACACTCCATGTTTTCTCTAATGGAGGGTTTCCCTGGATACAATCAGATCAAAATAGCACCCGAAGATCAAGAAAAGACAACTTTCACATGTCCATGGGGTACTTTCTACTGGAACATCATGCCTTTTGGATTAAAGAATGCAGGTGCTACATATCAAAGAGCTATGACAACTATATTTCATGACACGATGCATACATTCATGGAAGACTATGTGGATGAAATTTTAACAAAATCCTACAACAAAGATGAACATATAGAGATACTAGAAAAGATCTTTGACAAATTAGAACAATACAAGATACGGCTAAACCCTAAGAAATGTGCCTTTGGTGTTACTTCGAGCAAGCTATTGGGATACATTGTTTCAGCTAGAGGTATCGAAGTAGATCCAGCTAAGGTAAAAGCAATCATGGAAATGGCATCTCCCAAGAATATCAGTCAACTCAGATCACTCCAAGGAAGACTCCAGTCAATCAAAAGATTTGTTGCTCAGCTAGCAGATAAATGTCAACCATTTACTCATTTATTACATAAAAATGTTCATTTTAAATGGGACAATCAATGTGAGGACTCCTTCAACAAGATCAAGACATATCTCATGCAACCACCTGTACTAATGTCACCAATTCCTAGAAAACCATTATTACTCTATATATCGATCACTGAGACATCATTAGGAGTTCTACTTGCACAACAAGATAATGAAGGAAAAGAACGAGCTATCTACTACATCAATAGAACATTAGTAGGATACGAGGTCAACTATTCACCAACAGAAAAAGCATGCCTAGCAGTAGTTTTTTCTTCTCAAAAATTACGACACTACCTCCTATCTCACTCCATCAAGTTAATAGCTAAAATCGATCCTCTCAAATATTTAATTAGCAAGGCAACATTAATAGGATGACTAACTAAATGGATCATGATCCTAAGCGAGTTTTATATTGAGTATGTTGACAGGAGAGCTATCAAAGGACAAGTCATTGCAAACCAACTAGCAGAGGCACCACTTCAAGCTGATCATCCTTTAAGGATTGACTTTCCCGATGCGGATATACTAACAGTCACAACAAAAACATGGCAACTATACTTTGATGGTTCATATACACAACATGGATTAGGAGCAAGTATTTTACTCATCACACCACAAGGTCATACAATCCTAAAAGCATACAAATTAAGCTTTCCGTACACAAACAATATAGAAGAATATGAAGCATTGGTAATAGGTATCAAAATCGTTGTAGAATGGAACATTACGCAACTTTAGGTCTTTGGAGACTCTCAGCTCATCATCAATCAAATCAATGATGACTATCAAACAAAATATGACAAACTCATGCCCTACAAAAAGATGGTGGAGGATTTCAAGAAATATTTTGTCAAAATCACTTTTGAACAAATTCCAAGAAATGATAATAAAGCAACAGATGCCATGGCAACACTGGCTTCTCTATTAAAAACACAGGAAAATCAAGAGCATTATGAATTCCTGGTTGAAGAGTTGTCTTATCCTTCTCATAATTGTCCGGATTCCCAAACCATCTATCAACTCATTGGACATAATTCTTCCCACTATGGCCAAACTTACACATACCTGAAAGATAACACCCTACCTCCTGACCTATCCAAGAATCCAAAGAGAAATTTTATTCGCCAATCCTCCCATTATACTCTCGTCGCGAATACCCTATTTAAACGAGGTCTAGACAGTACTCTCTTAAGATGTCTTGAACAGGAAGAATCTGAGAAGGCCTTACATCAAGTGCATAACGACATTTGTGGTACTCATTCAAGTGGTCTTACCCTTTCAAAAAAACTCATACGCTTGGGCTATTATTGGCCGACTATGGAACAAGATTCTTTTCAGATAGCTAGAACATGAAAACGATGTCAGATCCATGGAAATTTGATTCATGCACCAGTACAAGAACTTCATGCTTTAGCAACATCTTGGCCTTTCTGCCAATGGGGTCTTCATCTGGTAGGAAAGATAAATCCTTCTTCATCTAATGGTCATAAGTTCATCCTCGTAGCTATAGAATATTTCACAAAATGGATTGAGGCAGTATCTCTCATCAATATCACAGGAAAACAAATTGCTGCATTTATCTTGAACTACATCATTTGTCGCTATGGAATACCGATGACCATTATCACTTATAATGGGCGACCATTCAAGAACCAGGATGTACAAGAGCTATGTGAGAAGTTCAAAATCTAGCACAGATTCTCCACACCCTATTATCCACAAGGGAATGGGTAGGCAGAAGTATCTAACAAAACTATTCTTAAAATCCTCAAAAGGACAGTGAACGATGCTAGGAAAGATTGGCATATTCAACTAAACCCTGCTCTTTGGGCCTACCACACCAGTATCTGCACACCGAAAGGTGCCACACCTTTCTCTCTTGTATATGGATCAGAGGCCATATTGCCAATCGAAGTAGAGATACCCTCTCTATGTGTATCACTAAAAGGTCTTATCCCAGACGAAGAACAACAAGTATCTAGACTGCAGGAGTTAGAATTGATCCATGAATGAAGACAAAATGCCTTTGATCATCTGAAGGTATATCAACAAAGAATGTGCCGAAGTTATAATCATAGGGTCAAACCACAAATCTTTCAAGTTGGAGAACTAGTACTAAAGGAAAATCCACACAATCAGGCAGATCGAGAAAAGAAAGGCAAGTTTGAACCAAACTGGTTAGGACCATTCGTAGTCATAGCAGTATTTGGGTCAGAAGAATATCAACTATCAACACAGGACGAGGATCAACTCGAGGAACCAATGAATAGCATGCATCTGAAGAAGTTTTATGTCTAGAAAAATTAAAAAACAGTGAAAAAATCAGAAAGATAAAAAACAATGAAAAAGAAAAAACAAAAACAAAAATCAAATATGAGAAAAAGTGAAATAAAAAGAGATAGTGAAAACCTGGCAAATAGGCGCTATTTGTCAGCTAGCTCTTCCATCTATTAGTTCATGCATTTTTCCGCTTGCATTCATCCTCCATCAACATCCATCATGAAGCATTTGTACATACGCAGGCAATCGCAGCTGCTCTCTCACCATGGTTTGGATCATTGAGTATATCATAACAACTTTGTTTCTAGGCTTGGGGCAAAACCCTACACCTACCTGGGGGCAAAACTTTCGACCATTTTTTAGCTTAATCAAACAAGTAAGCCAATAGTTAGACAACACTTATCAAATGAAAACACTGAGACACATCCAATGTTGAACATCACATCAAAGTTAACTATCAAGCTATCACACGTCAGTCTAAGCACATCGAACAAATTTTAATGGATGATATCTTTTGGATACTGCTTTTCAGCACTTAGGTTCAACTTTATTATCTTGATTTTCACTATCATGATTTTTGAGTACCTCCATGATGTCTCTGACTAGAGGAACAAGGAAGGAACATGATATTTTTCTTATCTGTTGTCTGTAAATTAATCATTAGTAGGTGCAAATTTTTCTCAGGACATGATCATCGAAGTATCATCGAAGACATTTTTGATTTGCATATACCAATGGTTAATACTGCCTGTTTTACACAAACAACACTCAGTTCATCATGGTTTAATTATACCTAGATGCTTGTGTTAACTTGCACTATCAAAATCCAGGAAAGAAGTGCTCAGGTCATCATGGTTTAATTATACCATAGATGTTTGCACTCACTTTCCACATTTCAAAAGCTCAGTGATGACAACAAAAAGCAATAATCTAGTGACTGGTCCAATCATAGTTTTGCATTTCATTAGCATTTGCATTATTATTTAGCTTGCATTTCATTCTTGCATGGGATCCTAAAAGATTCTTTTATCCAAGGTTAAATCTATCACATGAATCATCAAGGTATTATCAAAAGTGTATACGCAATTAGGTGAATGACTCATATCTCTCCAGATATTATCACCCCATATCTCTCCAGATAATATCACCCCAGCAAAAATCTTACGCTATCTCTTTCAACAGAGATCAACATCAGCATATCCAAAAAATTTTGCAACTTGATATCAACAAACTGTCAGTTCTTTATCTAATCAATCTTATCAAATGAAATCAATCAATCAAACCTAATCAATTCTATCATGTCTTATACAAGATGTATCCTTCCTAAAACCAGACATTATGATCATGTCTTATACAGGATGAATCCTTCCTGAAACCAGACGTTATGATCATGTCTTATATAGGATGAATCCTTCTTGAAACTAGATGTTATGATCATGTCTTATACAGGATGAATCCTTCCTGAAACCAGTCTGAATCTAATCAATCAAGATTTTTCAATCTTATCGATCTAGGCAATCAAGCTAATCAAAGAACTCACATTTTCATCAAACAACAGTTGTAGAAATCAAATCAAATCTATCAGGATATCAATCTAGAAAAAACTCCAAAGATCAGTTATCTCAATTGATCTCCTGAGGGGGCATCATCATACCGAGATTTAGCAATCAAGAGCTGGTGCATCCTATAAAACCAATACCATCATCAAAATGAGATTATTCTTTGAATCAACACGTCATCACACATCGCTTCAAAGAGGGGCAAAATGTATACACCTAAAAATGGTCTGAAGATAATTAATTGAATAAGCAATTATCTCAATTAATATCCCTCCCCAAATTAATTGAATTCATCAAACAATTTGATTAAATCCCCCCTTTTTCATGTACTTATTAATAAATCTAAGGATTTATTAAATAGGTTCATCTCAATAATCCTCCTTGATTAATTAATTCAAATTAATTAATTTTCCCCATCAAAATCATTTCTTCTAATCTTCTAATTAATTAAAACAAATCAAATCAATGAGTTGTTGAAATTAATTAGCCATTTTCCTATTAAATGAATTTCTAAATTCAAATTCTCCTAACTTTAACCACCTAACCTAACCATTCCTAAACTTAACCCATTCTACCTACCCCATGTCCCCTTTTATCTAACATCTTCTAGAACCTTTGTGAAACTTGTCACTAAGTAGTCCCTTTAATCCAACCCCCTTTGCCAACCTCCTCCAATTTAACCATTGATATCTTCAGATCAATCTTGACCATTGAATCCTGCCACCTCACCCCTAGCCTTGGAAATCCTATAAATAGACCCCATTTTGGAGCACAAAATTTCCCATCTCATTCTCACCTTATGCATTGTTATTATAGGCAGCTAGCTTATAGTTTATCATTTTTAGCAATGTTATCATGCTCAATTTTAGCTCAAGCTTAGCTTAATAATGCTAGATCAATCATAAACTCATATAGCTTAATCATGCTATTCTTGCTAGATCATACATCTTAATCATTCAAATCCTCCATCTAAGTGTAGTCAAGTCACTGGAATTTGCATAATAAGATCTGAGAGCAAAATTCATACTCGCATTTACTAGGAGGCAATAAGTCGATTAGCTATGGTTTTATCTTTCATTGATTAGATCTTCTAACCATGCTTATAACGATTTACTGAGTGTTTTGTGTTGCAAGAACATGTATAATAGGTACACCACATAGATACACAACAAATATAATTTGTTGACAATTGATTAATCCCCCCCCCCTCTCAGTTGTCCACTGGTTATCCGAGCAATTGGTATCAGAGATTTGATCCTCTTTTGCAGAAGCTTAACCACTTGAGGAAGATCCTATGGCAACTAATACTTCAAATCCACCAGCAACTATTTTTAGAAGAGAAATCCCTAAGCTTGATGGAAAAGATTATGGGATATGGAAAATCCGAATGGAGACTCATCTTAGATGTCTTGGCAAGTATATTTGGGAGATTAATGAGAAAGAATATACACCTTATGATTTGGCATTTGGCAATCCTTCTCCTACAGACTTGGACAAAAATATTGAAAATGATTGCAGAGCTAGAGAAGCCCTACTCTGTGCACTTACAGATCAAAAAATCATGGGATTGACTGATAAATCATCTACAAAGGTTATGTGGTATAAATTGCAAACTCTTAATGAAGGTGACCCTACTGTCAAAATTGCTAAACTTTATGGTTACCAGGTAAGATATGAGAACTTGAAGATGGATGAAAATGAAAGAATTGCTACATTTATGGAAAGAGTAAATGAGATTGTCATGGGAATTCAACGTTGTGGTGGATCTCTGAGTGAAGATGAAATAGTTTCCAAAGTCTTGAGAGCCCTTCCACCAGCTTACAAGATGAAGGCAACTGCAATTAAAGAATTGAGAACAATGGCAAACACTTTAGTTAACAAAGACATTTTGATTGGGAAATTATCTTCTTTTGAGCTTGAAGAATTTGGACCTTCTGGAGCTACAAAGTCTGAACCTGCTTTTCATGCATCATCATCATCTATCAACAAGAGTGATTGGAAAGCCCTATATGCAAAAAAATTGGAAGATATGAGGAAAGAGGATGAAGAATTTGAGCAACTTGAAGCCTTTTGCTAGAAGAGTACCTAAAGGATTGACAGGAAGTAAGTATGAAGGAAAATCACCTTTTAAATGTTTTGCATGTAATAAGATTGGTCATTTTGCATCTAGATGTCCTGAAATGAATGCAAGATTTGAAGAAAGAGCTAAGATATCATTTAAGCCTAATCAGAATAGATATAGATTCAAGAAAAACAAGCAATGCTACATATAAAATGAGGAAGGAGTAAGTGATAACTCTAAGGATGAACTGATAGAAAACTCTGCTAGTGGATCCGGCAATGGAAAGGAATGGGTTTTCTATGCCTTAAAGGAAGATGAACCAAAACTGGCTATCAAGAATGAAGAAACGACCGTGGTAGAAAATGTAAAAGAGAAGGATGAATGGGTAATTGATAGTGGAAGCTCACATCATATGACTGGAGATAAAAGAAAATTTCTATCCCTGCTAGAATACAATGATGGTCAAGTTAGATTTGGAGATGACAAAGCATGTATGATCAAAGGTAGAGGTACTATTTCTCTGGATGGTAAGCATAATACTGATAATGTCTATTATGTAGAAGGTTTAAAGCATAATATTTTAAGTGTTGGCCAATTGGTGGACGAGGGTTTCCAACTTCAATTTAAAGATAGAAAATGCAAAATCATTAACAAAAATGGTTTGGAGATTGAAACCGATATTCAGACTGGAGGTAATATCTTTCACTTGAACACTGGTAATATGACATGTTTGATTGATCATATTGATGGGAGTTGGCTATGACATAAGAGGTTGTGTCATGTTAATTTTGATTATATTGTTAAGATTAGTTCAACCAAGGCAGTTAGAGATATACCAAAGATTATGAAGCCTCATAATTTGGTATCTAAGGAATGTCAATTGGGAAAGCAAGTTAGAATTTCTCTTAAAAGCATACATGATAAATCTAATGATGTGCTTGCTTTGATTCATACTGACTTATGTGGTCCAGCAAGGACCATAAGCTTTCAAGGTGATAGACATTTCATGCTAATAATTGATGATTATTCTATAATGATGTGGGTGGATTTTCTAAGGGAGAAGTCTAAAGCTTTTGAGAAATTCAAGATCTTTAAAGAAAAGGTAGAAACTAAAACTGGATTGAAAATCAAATGTTTGAGATCAAATCAAGGTGGTGAGTTCACTTCTCATGAATTTAACAGTTATTATGAGACAAATGGAATTGGGAGACATTTATCTACACCTCAAACTCCTCAGCAGAATGGAGTAGTGGAAAGGAAGAATATAACCATTTTGGATGCAGCTAGAACTATGATGATGGAAGCCAAATTGCCTCACATCTATTGGAGAGAATTAGTGAGCGCAATAGTCTACACATTCAACAAAGTTCACATCAAAGGTGAAACCGGTAAGACCCTTTATGAATTATGGTTTGGACATACACCTACTATTAAATATTTCAGAATTTTTAGAAGTAAATGTTATATCAAAAGGGATGATTCAATTGGGAAGTTTGATCCTAGATGTGATGAAGGAATATTTCTTGGATATTCAATTCAAAGAAAATCATATAGATGTTATAACAAAAGATTGTAGAAAGTTGTGGAGAGCACAAATGTGAAAGTGGATGAGCAATACAGAAATCAATCTATATCATATGACAAGAACAAGAAGTGGAAATGATCATAACTAAACTAGCATTGCCTCAGCGAGTACAAGACACTAAGACAGTTACACTAGTACAATCAAAAAATTCAACTGTGACTGATGATCAAAACAGTCAACTTGAAATTTAGAAGACACCAAGGTATGTAAGATTAAATTAATTTGAAGATCAAATCATTGGAGATAGGAACAAGGGAGTTATGATAAGAAGAAGACTGGCAAATGAAGAGTTATGTCTTATTTCCCAAATTGAACTGACATCTGTTACTGAAGCTTGCAAAGATAAATATTGGTTAAAGGCTATGGAAGATGAATTAGATCAGATAGAGAAGAATGAGACTTGGACTTTAGTTCCTCGGTCTAAAAATAAAAATGTTATTGAAACTAAAAGGGTTTTTAGAAATAAACTAAATGAGGATGATCAAGTTGTACGAAAAAAAGCTAGATTGGTTTGTAAAGGATATTCTCAAATGGAAGGAATTGATTATGGTGAGACATTTGCACCTGTAGCTAGAATTGAAGTTGTTAGACTATTTCTTGCTTATGCAGCATATAAGAACTATAAGGTCTATCAAATAGATGTTAAATGTGCATTTTTGAATGTTGGACTTGAGGAATAAGTATACATTCAGCAGCAAAGCTAGATTGGTTTGTAAAGGATATTCTCAAATGGAAGGAATTGATTATGGTGAGACATTTGCACCTGTAGCTAGAATTGAAGCTGTTAGACTATTTCTTGCTTATGTAGCATATAAGAACTATAAGGTCTATCAAATAGATGTTAAATGTGCATTTTTGAATGTTGGACTTGAGGAAGAAGTATACATTCAATAGCCTGATGGATTTTCACTGACAGATGACAAAGATATGGTTTGTAGGTTAAGGAAAGCATTATATGGATTGAAACAAGCTCCTAGAGCTTGGTATACAAGGTTGGATAAATATCTTTTGAAGCTTGGTTTTACTAAAGGCATTGCTGACAGTAATTTATATTACAAGATCACTGATGATGATATTCTGATTATTGAAGTATTTGTTGATGATATCATTTTTGGAGGAGAAGATAAATTGTGCATGGAATTTTCTAAGAATATGAAGAATGAATTTGAAATGTCCATGATTGGTGAAATGAGATTTTTTTGTAGGTTTGCAGATTGCTCAAACTGATAAAGGAATCCTTATCTGTCAAACTAAGTATCTAAGGGAATTGTTGAAGAAGTTTGCTATGGATAATTCCAAACCGGTAAGTACTCCTATGGTGACAAGTGAGAAATTATCTATCAAAAACACATCTGCACTGGTAAATTTGACAAGGTATAAGTCTATGATTGGTGGCTTTTTATATCTAACTCAAACTAGAGCAGATATTATGAATGCAGTAAGTATTGTTTCAAGATATCAAATTAATCCTAAAGAAAATCATGAATGTGCAGTAAAGAGGATATTTTGGTATTTGCAAGGAACAACAAAATATGGCTTATGGTATTCTAGAGATGATAACTTCACTTTATGTGCATATACAAATTCAGATTGGGCAGGAGATACTGATGACAGGAAGAGCACTTCTGGTGGATCTTTCTTTCTAGGAAATAAACTGGTTTCATGGATCAACAAAAAATAGTCATGCATTTATTTATCTACTACAGAAGCTGAATATGTTGCAGCAACAACTAATTGTGCACAAGTCCTATGGATGAAGCAAATGTTGAACGATATCAAGGTAAATTGTAGTGAACCAGTAGTTATCTATTGTGATAACTCTGTAGCTATTGACATGTCTAAGAATCCTGTATTTTACTCTAAGACTAAGCACATATCAATAAAGTATAACTTTTTGAAGGATAAGGTGAAAGAAAAGGGAGTCAAATTGGTTTATGTGAACACTAAAGAGACGATTGCAGATATATTCACTAAACTGTTGTCTAAAGAATCATTTGAATATTTGAGAGACAGGTTAGGGGTATCTACCCCTCTGGTAGAAACTTAGTTGATAGTGCAGAGCATCATTTCAGTATGGATCATCAACTTTATCCTTTGCTCCGGATTGATGTAGTGGTGCTACTACTTAGGGGGAGTAGTCAGCTTTGAGATTCATAGAATTTTGATATCTATGTCATATCTTTGGCATTGATGTCAAAGGGGGAGAGTTATATGTGAAAAATAATGTTCATGGGAGAGAGATTCAGATTGGATGCACTCCTCAGGGGGAGTCAATTTTTCATGAGAAATGTTTGGCACTTCTTGGCATTTAGATGTTTTCTTTTCACATCTAGTGTTTCCATCAATGCCAAAGGGGGAGATTGTTGGCATTATGGAGGAATTGATTATGTGTTGCATTGATGTTTTATCATTGATGTCAACACTAGATGTTATGGTTGGTTACCGACAAATAGGTTTTGGTTACCAATAGAAGATATAGGGTTACCGGCAGAAGGGACTATCTGTTGGACACTTCCAACATGTTTGGATCAATGGAGTATGTTTGATTTTATGTGTTACATGTTTTTGGAGCATGTTTTGGTTAGTTGGTATTGACTTGGTGATCGGATGCTATTATACACTCTAGTAAGCCTATACCGGTAAGGGTTTAAGGTTTTACCGACAGAGCTTTTATTGAGAATCTTTGACAGAATGCATAAGTGGTGTTGGTGCGGATTCTAGATGGAATTCAGGATGCTAAAGATGATCTTTGATCGTACCTCGACTGGTTGAAGAAATCACTTTGGCGTGGTGGACCCAGATTAGGTCCGGTACCTATCTAGGTTATGGACAGGTATCATGATAACGTGTTCTCTACACGTTATCGGGATGATTTATGGATTGGTTAATATTGTTTTGGTCTAAAGCCGACATGGCATATCATTAGAATATGAATATATGTAATGATCTTATTGTAATATATTTTAGGTGGTCGACCTAATTGGTTTAGGCCTTAAGGTTGGTATAAATTGATGTAAGATCTCATTGTAGATCATATGTTTGGATTGGAAATGTAATATCATATGCGAAGGAGATTCAGTCGATCATTGAAGATCGAATTGGGTTTATGTAAGAGGTCAAAGGCCTCCAGTATTGAGCTTAACTAGGATTGTAATCAGGCATGATAGATGCTATCTTTGGTAGTTCATTCTTCTGGATTATTGTCCAATTATCTTAAGGTGGTTATAACCTCTCTGTATTCCATGAGACTCCTTTTTAATGAGAAGTACGCTCTAGGCAATGTGCCTTCCTGCATGTGTAGGCCCCTCATTGTATCACATACTTTCTGTAGAAGTATCATCTAACTATGGGTAGGCTTCCCAGTATGGTTTTTCCCTTTACCAGGTTTTCTACTTACAAATCATGGTGCTATGTGGTATGGTTGTATTGTGTTGATTATTTATTTCATTTTTAAGTTTAATAACTTACTGGTATCTATTTCTTCTATTCTAGTATACAATGTTTATGTACTCCGGTTAAAGGTTAGAAAGTGGTTTAATTGATATAATCTGTTGACAACTTATTCACCTCCCCCCTCTCAGTTGTCCATCGGTTATCCTAATACAACCGAAAAAACAACCAATAGAGCCATCAGGTTCTGCATCGGAAGCAGGAACAACTGGTAACTAAGGCACTCTACCTTAGGGGTAGGCAAATCATTGAAGATCATGCAAACACCCCAGACTAGATCTGTAGTCAGAGAATTCTGATTGCAGCTGGGTACTCAGGCGATTTCAGATGTTCACTAGAACCTACTTGTAGATTATGCGACCCAGTTAGACTTACCGACAACATTTATGATAATGGAAAATTAGGGTTAATGGCAATAAAAGGGAAAAGTTAACTTATTTTCTTCACACAATGATCAAGCATTCAGAAGAGTGATTTCCAGAGTGATTCAAGAGTTCAAGGTGATTCTCTCAAGTATTTTATTTCAAAGGCAATCTCATCATCCGACAGTATCTTGAGGTATTTACCATTTGTGGAAACCCTAGCTTTGATATTTCTTTGGTAAATCATGGCTTCTTCATCCAATGTCAATAATCCTTTTGATGGTGGAAATCAAGAACCGTCCCCACCCTAAATTCAAGAAGCACTCCTTCAAACCCCTTTTGAATGATCCACGGGGAGCATTCTCGAGCATCTACCATGGTATTCTTCACACCAAAGACATTAGGGCATACATTCACTATGATATCGAGGAGCTCAGAGGTTATGAGTTATCCTGTATTTTCACTAAGAATATGATCATAGATATCTAGTTGAAACCGGAATTGACCCATTTACAAAAGAAGGGTTTTACCCAATTCATGTACTTCCCAATATTTGACGAGGTGGAATGGGTCCGTTACATTCTCAGCCGTATTCATGGATAATTTATCTGGTTGGAACGACCCTACAAGATCATTGAGAAAGTGATTAAAACATCACATGCCTGCACAAGATTGGAGGTCTACCTGACCCAAGGTCTAAGCTCTTCAACACTGAACTCTACAAACTCACCAGTGCCACCTTCAATGGTCGTTCGATGAGGGTTGATGATATAAATGAGATTGATGTTAAATTTGTTGCAATGATAATCAGATACAAAGTTTACAAGTCAAACCGACTAAACTTTGTCTCCAACAACAATATTCTTATAGCTCATCAAATGGTAAAAGAGGATGCACATTATGATCGCTACAGTGTAATACTGAAGGAACTGATGACCAACCTTCATAAAATCAAACAAGACAAGAAAACCACTTTTCAGTATGGTTCTTTTGTTATCTACTTAGCATTCTACTTTTTGAATACTATTCCTAGTTTTGGTAAGATGTAGTGGGATTTTGATCTCTCGATAGCAACACAGATAGCCCAAATTTTGGATAGCCAAGGGAATAAGAAATAAAAGGATAATTTATGGGAATTGCTCAAAAAAATTCAAGAGGAAATGAAAAATATGGTTATAATTCCTAAATATATAGGAGAGAAACATAAAGATACTATATGTTTTATGGTGAATAAAGATGAATGTATGATGGAGGCAGTCTATCCTGGGATATTCTGGATCATGTCGATGGGCTATGAGGTGGATGAGGCCACACTAGATGCTTATGCTCAACACCTACTGCAAGCACCAGTTGATGAAAAATAAGAGAAATTTGGCACAACCCAGGAGAAAGGATTAAAGGTTCACCAAGAACAAGTTGCACCAACAATCAAAAGAAAGATGACTAAGGTTATAATGGAGTCTCTAATAAGTGAAGGACATGACATGGTAGAAATAGAACAAAAGGTTAAAATTCTTGAAGCCCAAAGGAAAGAAGAAATGAAACAAAAGAGGAAGGAAGAGAGGGAAGCAAATAAAGAGCTCAGGGAACTCCCAATGTGGTCCTAGTATCAATTGATACTTCCAAGCAACCAGAAGCATCATCAGGTGAGCCAACCAAACTGGTAAAGAGAAAACAAAAGGTGGCTAGGCAATATATGATAATTTATTGTAAGGAAACCGAATCAGATGAAGAGATCAAGGAAGTTCCAAAGAAGAAAGGAGTTTTTACAAGGGTGGTAAGGGAGAAGAAGGAAGAGAAAAATAAAGAACCTGCTAAGGAGCCTCCCCGAAAGACACCCAAGATTACCATTGTACATAAATGCAAGCCTAAATCTGACGAGCAGTCTAAACTGGAAGCCAAGAGAAGAACCGGTAAGAAGAAATTGGATGCTCAATACATTATTGATCAAATAATTAATGATGGTAATTTAGACAATATTTCTACATTCTTTGATGAATTTGATGAGAAGGATAAAAAGAAGATTAAGGAAACTATTCTTTTATATCTTGATTCTTTTAGTAGAGAATTGATTGAGTTGGGAAAAATTTTGCTTAAGGAATTGTATGATAAGCTAGAGGCTAGGAAATTACATGCTCAAACTCTGGAATGACAAATAAAAAGAGACAAAATTAGTCAATCTTTGTCTATGAATAACCCCTCCAAAGATAGCAGATCTAATAAATAAAAAAGGTTCATCAGAATTCAATCCAAAGCACCGGATAAGAAATTTAATGTTGGAAAGATTTGAGGAAATCTAGAAGGAGACAATAGACATTTGGGTCCGAATTCTTTTGATTTTAGGATATGAGTTAGTCCTAGTTTTGTATAGTTATAAAATATTCAGTTACTAGGGGACAAGAAATCGACAGATATAGAGGAACATAATGTAAATACTGAGCAACCAAGAAGCACTCCATCGGATACTACTGTACTGGCTAGTGAGTCCAATTTTGCAGCAAAGCATACCTCGACATATAATGTACAAGATACTGAGTTAAATATTGATAAGAAAAAGGATACAAACAATAAGTTTGTTGAGGAGGCACGAGATTAGAATAGGGCCCCAAGTGGAGAAGCCACCGATGCGCAGGAAATAAAGGATTTAGTGGATACCTCTTCGACATACAAAGGCAAAGAAACTGTGACAGACCTTTCTTCCGGCTTGGAGATTGACACCTCATCCATAGACAAAGGAAATATGTCACAAATTTCTATTAGTTTTGATAAGCCTTATCATAAGATGTCTCTGATAGAGAAAATTTTGGCAGCAACAACACTCTAGGAACAAGCAACTTAGGAGTTGGCCCAGGAGGAATCAAAAGAAAAAGAATTGATCAAAAACACTTTTGAAGTTTTGAATAGGTTGGTATCTAATTTTCAAGCACAGGAGAGTGCAAAGTCATCTGGTAAATTGAAGGAGATTATTGATTTCATTCCTAAGTATTATGATTCTTTGCTCAAGATTTCATTAACTGGTGCTAAGGAAAAATTTGTTGAATCCCAAAAACAAACATTTTTGCAAATGATAGCATCTGAGAAAGGTAAACTACAAATTTGCTTGCAATCCATTGATGCAGCATTAGTAGAGTGAGGTAAAGTTTACATGACTTGTCTAGATTTTGCAAAGCTAATAGCTTCCATAGAAAAGTAGATCTCAAATTGTAGGAATAATTTGATTTAGATTTCTAACTCTTACAGCCTGGCAACTAATCTAACTAGTTCTTTGCATGGTCCAATTTTGGTGGTCATGGATCAAATTTTGAAATGAGAGAAGGAAAGGGATAGTATAATAAACAGAGCAACCAAGCTCTGGAATTTTATAGGTCCCTGGTTGGATAATTAATTATTTCATAAGACTGAGTGTATATCTAATATGCAAAAGGAGGATCCCACCAAATTAGAGGCTATTGAGTATTACGCCAGTCTCTTGAATGGATTCACCTCCATTCTTGACTATCTTAAGAAAAGTTGGGACACTTACTTTTCATTTTTGAAGACTATGTATGCAGATATTTTGAAACTTGTATAGAACCGACATGTATATTTTTGTATAGAATTTCTTTGTGGACACCCCACTTTGTCATTGATGTCAAAGGGGGAGGAATACAATGAAAAATAAGTATAGAACTCGAGGGGTATATCAGATGTATATAGCATGAATGTATAGTTCAAGGGACTATATTCAGAGGAAAATTTAGAGAAGGTGTCATTTTTCACATGAGTGTTTCCATCAATACCAAAGGGGGAGATTGTTGGCAATTGACACTCATCCAGTAAGGCCAATGGCATTTAGGGTTGTCATTGATGGAAACTCATCTAACAACTCATCTTCAAGTGCAAATATTTTCTATTTGGATTCATTAATTTATTATTTTTCTTTGATTGGGTTAACCGGTATTCACTACACACAACTGGTATATACACTTTGCTTTACAACCGGTTAAGTCTTGATCTCAGTAACATGTATTTGAAACCCAATTAAGGATGAAACCCGACTAAGATATCTTGTGGACCCAATTATTTCTTTCATGGAATTTTTGCTAGCATGTGAAGGCCGACATTGTCATCGGGATTATGCATGATATACCTTGTGATCCGGTAGTCGACAGGTTTATAATTCTTCATTGAGGCCGACATATTGAACAAGTTATAAGGGTATTTAAAGGACATCTTTTAGAGATGGATATAATGAATGTTGGAATGCAATTTTTGTTATGAATTAATCATAGATTGATAGTACACATTTTGGTCAGTGAAAGGAAGCTTTAATGTGCAGTTTCACATGTGTAGCCTCAAACGATAGCAGAATAGAGCATTAGCAAACCGACACACATAGAGGGTTAACAAAGCTTGTACCAGAACTTATCCAACATGGTCTCATGCATCTTATGAGTTTATTTTTGTTTCTAATCACTTTGTAATGTTGTGTAAGTCAGTGAGACTTCCATTTGAGCAGTGAGCCTGATTGCATGTGCAATCCCCTCTATGTAATATTTGTATACCTTGATCAAGTATATAGATATTGTGGGTATCAGCCCCACCGTGACCCTTTGCAAGGGTTTCCACATATAAATATTGGTGTTATGGTTGTGCTTCTTTGTGTGTTATTTGGTTTATGCACTTTAATTTTATTTCCTGTTAACCGGTTCATAAGCAATAAGTTTAGAATTAGTTTTACCAGTAGAACACTGATTCACCCCCCCCCCCCCCTCTCAGTGTTATTTGATTCTAACACAATCACCCATTCATCTTTCTCTTCAACTTGGCCAACTAGGACTTTCTCCTCATTAATGCATCTTGTAGAATCTGTAGTTACCGGATCATCTTTCTTGATAGCAATGAACACAAATTCATTTCTTGAATTTCCCTTATTAGACTCATCATTTGTCACACTTTCCTCAGTAGCATAATAACACTTCTTCTGATATTTAGGCTTATATGGCTTAAGTGGCTTCTTAGGATTTTTGTCTCTTTCTGGACAGCTTGGTGCAAAATGTCCTATCTTATTACATGTAAAACATTTAAGAGGTAATTTTCCTTCATACTTACTGACACCTTTAGGGAATCTTCTGGCAATAAGTTCTTGAAGCTCCTCAAGGTCTCTTTCATCTTCTTCCATCTCTTTCTCATATCTAGATATTCTTTTAGAACTTTCTCCTAGATAATATATTTGTTTCCCAAATACCGTAGCTTTGATTCAGTCTTAGGAAGAGAGTCTCAAACTCACTCAACTCAAAGGCAACAAGTTTACCAATCAACATGTCTCTTGTCACATTTGTCATAGTCTAGATCTCATCAATATCAACAACTTTATGTTTGTAAGTAGGAGGAAAGTATCTCAACACTTTAGCATCAATCTCAGATTATTCCAATACTCCACTGACACATCTGATTCCGCACACAAGCTCATTCACTTTTTGCACAAAAGAAGTGATGTTCTCATCTTGACTCATCTGCAAGTTATCATATTTACCCTTCAAGATCTACAACTTAGCAATCTTCACATGACTATCACCTTCATGCAAGGTCTACAATTTTATCTAGATTTCATGAGTATTCTCTAAGTCCATCACATTAGTCATTTCAGAATCCGTCAAGGCACTCAACAATGCTTCTTTAGCTCTAATTTTGTATTTTGCTTCCTTTATATCATCTAGAGTAGTAGGACCATTCTAAGGATCATTATATGCATTCTTAATAATCTACATCTCAAATGACATTGCATCCGGATTTTCTAAAGAGCGTAGTTCATTCCATCAAATCTTAGACTATCATTCTTACAAGAAAGGGTTGTCATCTTGGATCTCCTCAAGCAATCAAGCTTCTTCCAGAGGATCTAGATCTGATACCAATTGATGGAAACAATGCAACAAACTGAGACGGGGGGTGAATCAGTTTGCTCAAAAACTTTCTACACCTTAAATCACAAATCAGATATGATAATGAACAGTTAAAGCATGAAACAACACCACATTAATAACACACATAACACCAATATTTTCAATGCGGAAAATCTTATTAAAACCATAGTGGGAACCTACCCACAATGAGATAATACTCTATTAGGAGTAAAAGAAATATTACAATGGGGAATGCACATGCATTCAGGCACACTACCTAGAGCTCACTGCTCAAAAGACAAAACTAGAAGGGCTATAACTTTTAGGGAAGGCTCACTAGCTTACACGAAGACTCGTTGTCTTACAAAAGCATTTGGATTACATAAGGAGAATCATGAATTGATGAAATAGCATCTCAACATGCTTGAGTATAGTTCTGGTTAAGCTCACTATCTAATCTTCTCTGCTACATACTTCTTCACACTTCTTCACACAACTTTGCGCAACTTCACTGCTACTGGATGATTAATACATTATTAGTGCATAGCATACCTCATACAAAGATTATTACATATATTTATACAAGACATCAACCTATGTAAGATAGGCTGGCTCACCACACTCTACATATTACAAAAATATAATCACACATGCTATAATAATGCGTGGGGACCAAAATGATGTCAGCTAAGACATATTATGGACCTAAACAACCACCACAAATATGAAAAACCTCTAAGAATTAAGCCCCAATCATCCAAAACACGCTACAACATCATGAATGTCGCATAGCACAAAGAATATCACCAGACACGAAAAATCTTCAATAACGCACACAACAATCAATGCGGACCACCAAGACGCATAGCACACAATATAGAAGCATCCACAAGCAATGTGAATTGCACTACAACAACCGCAACAACTCTCATTGCTATAATCATCATCATCATTGCACCAAACCTCATGAACACTCACAAAACTGACTATCAAACTAATGGATTCACTTGTGGAACTCCAAATCATGAACCACTTGAAATGAGGACACACATCAATGTCCAAAATATATCCCACACATCTGCAACCAAAGATATTGTAATTCTGGAGCAATACACATGGATTAAGCAAAACATCTCAATCACTGAACAACTCAAATACCAACCATAATATCAGATCTCATAGCTCAATCAAATCATCATGCGGACCTCTAAAACTTTTACTAAATCAACTAGAGATAGTTATCACAAAACCCATTAATCATCATCAGCTCATCTGCAACACACAGGCTAAACCAACTCACTAAATCTGACTGCAACATTGAAACACACAGAGGAATATGTTGACATCAATGACAACACATCACTCTATCCAACCAATCATACAACAATATCCAACAGAGGCATGCTCAAATTTGTATTTTGTAAGATGTGTCCACTTTGAAAATTAATAGAAAATAGTATACTCATTAGATAATTAGCCAAAAAAAATGGCATAAACTAAATGGTGGTAGCTAATTTCTCACCAAAGCAATTTTCAAAATTCTTTAAAAAATTAATATTTTAGGGGGGGCATAATTAGATGCTATATTATATTTTTTTGCATAAAAATAGGACCACTTTTTGTAATCTCCTTTTTTGAAACTCTTAATCTCCACCAATTGTCAAAAGAAGAGGTTGTTTAGAAACTAGATTCAGAGCACTTGACTCATGTTCTTGTTGCATCTTCAAATTTAGAGTGTGACTATGTTCAATTTATTTTTGAAGTTTAGACTTTTGCTAAATTTAGAAAAAAGTGGTATATTAAGACCCCTTTTTAGTACCAAAGGTAAAATGAACTATGAAAGGATAATAATCTCTTGAGATCTTGGTTTCCAACTATACATTTGGATAAATTAGAGGTAGTCACTACCTTCTAATTTATACTTCTTTTAATACAATGGTATAATTTAACATTTGAAGAAGATTTTATAATTATTCTGATTGTTATATGTGAAAATAAGGTAGAATTAAATTAAAATATCTTAAGAAATAGAACACATAAGAAATAGGGGACTTTGAGATAGCCAGACTAGCTCTTAATCATGGACATCAGTGCAAAACATAGACAATAGTTTGCACAAATTTTGAAGAATAATAGTGCTAAAGTATGATGAGTTAAAATATAATGACATTTATATCTTTAAATAAACTGAATGCAAAATGGAAAGTAATAGGAAGAGATCCCAAAGAAGCAAAATGTCTATGGGAGTTTCATAGACCATAAATTTCTTTAATAATATGTGCACAAAAGAGCAAAGAGAAGGTTGGGGTGGGTATTTAGGGGTTTGCCTTAGTCAAATCCCTGTTTTAGTGTGTCCACGTCCATAGAAAGCCAATATGGATGCAAATAAAAATGACATGAGAAGACAAAAAAGAGATATACATGCTTCAATGAAATATAACACAATAAACTCAAAAGATTGCTTCAAATACATAGTTTACCAATCTTCCATAGTTGAGGAAGGCAATATGTCAATAAGCTATGGTCAAAATGTATAAATATCTGTAAATGTAGATAAGAAAAGGTTTAATGAATAAGTCCTACTTCATATAAATTTATACCAATTATCAATATGTTTGTGCATATAAATTTTTCTATTACACTTTATTAAAAACTCTACAAACTAAGTGCGAAGGAAATAAAATTAAAATTTACAGATTGGGTTCATTAATTTATTCTAACTGAGAAAGATTTTTATGACAAAGTATATAATTATGATGGTGATAGGTGCAAATTGTAAGAGATTTCTTCCTTACTCAAACCATATGACTTCTTGTATAAAGTGGGAGAGGCTCATGCACCTCTTACATCCAAAAGCATATGATTTTGCATTATCTTTAGGATTATAATTGATCAAGGCTTGTGTCATAAGGTATGCATTGTGATGGAATTGTTGCCATTTACACAAGATTCCTTCCTTTTATCACACACTTTCTCTTACAAAGGAGGAGTGAAATCCACTTTTTTATATCCACTAACATAATATTCCTTACACATTATCATTAGAATTATAATTGCAAAAGACATATATGACAGAACATGCACATTGTGATAATAATGATTATAACTTACACAAAATTTATTCCTTATTTTACCACATTCATTTTGATAAAAAAAATAGAATGCACCAAGACTTGTGTGACAATGCATGCATTATGATGGCGAGGGATGCCACTTGCACAAGATTCCTTCCTTAGATCACATGCTTCCCCTTACAAAGATGAAGTGAGATCCACCTTTCACATCACAAAAATAAGACTTTCTATACATTATCATTAGAATTATAATTGAAAAATACTTATATGGTAGACCATGCATTGTGATAATAATGATGACAACTTGCACAAAATTCCTTCCTTACTTCAACCATGGGCACTTTGATCAAAACAAAAAAGAGAATACACCATAAACTTGTGTGACAATGTATGTATTATGATGGTGAGGCTTGCCACTTGCACAAGATTCCTTCCTTATTTCATATGCTTCCCCTTACAAAGAGGGAGTGAGGTCCACCTCTCACATCCACAAAAATAAGACTCTTTATGCATTATCATTAAAATTATAACTGATAGAGACTTATATGGTAGAACATGCATTGTGATAATAATAATGACAAACTACACAAAATTTCTTCCTTACTTTGATCACATGCACTTCGATAAAAAAACAAAATTAGAATGCACCAAGACTTGTGTGACAATGTATGCATTATGATAGTGAGGGTTGCCACTTGCACACGATTCCTCCCTTAGATCATATGCTTTCCCTTACAAAGAGGGAGTGGGATCCACCTCTCACATCAGCAAAATAAGACTCTTTTTACTTTCTCATTAGAATTATAATTGAAAAAGACTTATATGGTAGAAATGCATTGTGATAATAATGATGACAACTTAGACCAAATTTCTTCCTTACTTGGACCATGTGAGCTTCGATACAAAACAAAAATAGAATGCACCAAGACTTATGGGACAATGCATGAATTGTACACAAAACAAAAATAGAATACACCAAGACTTGTGAGACAATGCATGAAGTGTACTGGTGATGGTTGCCACTTGCACAAGATTCCTTCCTTAGATCACATGCTCCTCTTACAAAAGAGAGAGGGGTTTACCTCTCACATCCACAAAATAAAACTTAGAATTATAATTTTAAAAAGACTTGTATAATAGAACATGTATTGTGATAACAATGATGACAACTTCACAAAATTTCTTCCTTCGACCACATGCACTTCAATAAAAAAACCAAAAAATAGAATGGACCTCTGACATTGAAATAAGAGGCGAAACAACAAGATCAGTAGGCCATAGTCTATGCGTTTGGTCACTTTCTCCATTTTTATCCTACGATGTATTTATCTGTCATTTGCCACCACCCCATAAAATCCTTATCAATGACTAGGGTTTTTGCAGGGTCACGTATATATAATTAACTTCTAGTTTTGAAGCAACTCATTCTCACTAGAGAGCTGAAAAGGTGGTATGGGATTTTTCTGTAGAAAGCGAAATTAAAGAAATAATATTTTGTGAGGAGTAGAGATTAGTTGAGATTATTATTTTGTGAGACAAATATGACAATCAATGGTTGTCTACATTTATATTGTAGTCTCAATTTTTTTATAAAAGGTGAAAGTTAATGAATTTTACAGTTCATTTTAGGAGTTTTTAGAATATGTGATTTATGTTGAAATGTATGAAAGAGTATGTCATGGGTGTTGTTGTAATATAGTTATAGAGTTGGTTCAATATAACTTCTAGTTTCAAGAGTATAACTTTATATCTTTCAAACAAAAAAAATTCAAAATTCAGTAATTTTTGTCATACGAGCGTTCAAAAAAGTGTTAAAAATTAAGCCAAGCCTTTTTTTAAAGAAAAATCTGCAAGAAGATTTGATTAAACCTTATCTTGCCACATGGTTGGACACATGTTAGCTAGGATAAAATAAACACTACATTATTCTAAACATGATAAGTGTTAATAATTTATAGATTTTGGAAAAAATTAGGATTAACTTATCCAATTTCATTCCATAAATAATACTACTCACACATAATTGACCATAATAAATATCTTGTGGGATCTCCTCATTAAAAAGTATGTTTTCAATGGATAGGGAGAATAAGATATAGCACTAGTTTTAATATTTCTCATAAAATCATGTTCTTGCCCCACTAGTACATTTGGAGCTGATTTTTGACAGCAGTTTGTCGGATTTGCAACGAATTTTCATCAGAGTGTCGACAAAATCCACCATCGAAAACTCGGTGTCGGATTGGTCAACGATGCCATGCCTGTCGGAAATTTAACAACCAATGGACTCTGCCGACGGTCAAAGAAGTCGTCGGTTGAAAGCTTGGTATTCGTCGTAATTCCGACAATGATAATTTTTATCAAAAAAAAAAAATTATTATCACCGAAGATAATTATTATCATCGATATAAAAGAGACATCGAAGGAAGGAAACGCCAATTAATTCTAGAAAGGACTCACCGAAGATAATAACTTCATCGACAAAAGATATCGAAGAAAGCAGAGAGGGTCTTTATTGATGGGAAAAGTTCTCGAGGAAATAATACTATCGGTGCAACACAAAAAGGACCCACCGATTATGCGTTTTCATCAAAAGAATAATATTGATCAGACAAAAGGAAGCTACATCGATAAAAGATATCGATGAGGATATAGGTTTTGAGGAGGTTAAACTTCATCGACAAAAGATATCGAAGAAAGCAGAGAGGGTCTTCATCGACAGGAAAAGTTCTCGAGGAAATAATACTATCGGTGTAGCATAAAAAGGACCCATCGAAAGGAGCGTTTTCATCAAAAGAATAATATCGATCAGACGAAAGGAAGCTACATCAATAAAAGATATCGATGAGGATATAGGTTTTGAGGAGGTTAAACTTCATTGACAAAAGATATCGAAGAAAGCAGAGAGGGTTTTCATCGACGGGAAAAGTTCTCGAGGAAATAATACTATCGGTACAACATAAAAAGGACCCACTGAAAGGAGCGTTTTCATCGAAAGAATAATATCGATCAGACAAAAGGAAGCTACATCGATAAAAGATATCGATGAGGATATAGGTTTCAAGGAGGTTAAACTTCATCGACAAAAGATATCAAAGAAAGCAGAGAGGGTCTTCATCGACATGAAAAGTTCTCGAGGAAATAATACTATCAGTGCAACATAAAAAGGACCCATCGAAAGGAGCATTTTTATCGAAAGAATAATATCGATCAGACAAAAGGAAGCTACATCGATAAAAGATATCAATGAGGATATAGGTTTCGAGGAGGTTAAAAGGCATGTTCTTGATATGCATGGTTTTGCCGACGTAACTTTATCTGTGAAGAATGATAAGGGAAAATAAAGAAAAGATTTCGTGAGATAATAGACTCATTCATCGACGGGGCATAGTGATATCGATGAAAGAAGTATTTCAATGGAAAAATAAAGGAGGACACCAAAGCCCAAGGTTTCTTCGACATAAGAGCCATCGAAGGAAGGAAATGCCGATGAATTATAGAAAGGACTCACCGAAGATAATAACTTCATCGACAAAAGATATCAAAGAAAGCAGAGAGGGTCTTCATCGATGGGAAAAGTTCTCGAGGAAATAATACTATTGGTGCAACATAAAAAGGACCCACCGAAAGGAGCATTTTCATCAAAAGAATAATATCGATCAGACAAAAGGAAGCTACATCGATAAAATATATCGATGAGGATATAGGTTTCGAGGAGGTTAAAAGGCATGTTCTCGATATGCGTGGTTTTGCCGATGTAACTTTATCGGTGAAGAACGATAAGGGAAAATAAAGAAAAGCTTCGGTGAGATAATAGACTCATTCATCAATTGGGCATAGTGATATCGATGAAAGAAGTATTTCGATGGAAAAGTAAAGGAGGGCACCAAAGTCCAAGGTTTCTTCAACATACGACCTGATCGATATCAGATATGTTTCGATGAGGAGATAGCCATATTGACCGAATACAGTATTTCGATGAAGGGAAAAAATACTTGATCGAAGTAATATTCGAAACAAAAGTATTGTCGATAGAAACAAAGAGATCGATGGACTAAAGAAACAAATGATCGAAAGACATATCCTCATTGAAATGATTATTGATTGCCACGAAAATCAGAAACAAATCCCATGGAAGGTCACATTGTCATTAAGTTCGAACGTGTGCCTGAGTGACCATTGTCCAAACCGCCATTACTAACTGATTAAATACGCCATCAATAGTGGATCAACATCAAAGGACACAACATTAAGGAATTCATAGGCGACGAACTGAAAGAAGGAATTGGGCAAATTCACAAATAAAGCTCAGTAATTCCAAGTAAGTTGTTTGCACACAGACCTCTTTTTTAAAATTCAAATGGAATCATCATCTAAAACTAATAAGACCAGAAAGGGAAAAGAACCTATCGCTGTGGAAGAAAAACCTAAAAGATAGAAAAGGGAAGGGCGTTCTTTGGCCCAGGACCTGATTGACCAGTGGCCATCATCCAGTTTGAGGTCCAAGAAGATTAGAGCTGATGAGGAAGGCCTGGAGGACCAGTTTGAGGATCTTGGAGACATATGGACATAATTGAGAGGGTATGAATTATTCATATATGGGTACAACATAAGAGTTGCCCCTCAACCTATCAACAATTTATGGCGATTGAACTTAGGAAGGTTAGCTGTGGCTAATGTATTTGTGAATGTAGAGCTCATGAAGGCATTGGCAAACAATTATGACCTTAAAACCAAGACCATATATAACTACATGGGTGAGCCAATTCTTGCAATCAGAAAGGAGGTTATTGACACCGTGTTCGAGTTGGATTGGGGATTTGAAGAATTGATTGACCTCAAGAAGTTAACAAGTGAATATAAATAACCTAGAGCACATTTACAAAACGTGGAGACTCCCTATACATAGACCTAGGAATGCAGGGTCCTTAGTGCCACTAGGTCAGGATGACAAAGCTCCCTATGATGTCAACTCTTTCCATCCATATTTCAAGTATACCTATTACTGTGCTGCCCAAGTGCTAGGGATAAAAGCCCATCCTTTGATGGATATTGCAGCCATGGTCATTTGTGCCAATTTGCAGTCTAAGGACCCCCGCTTCTATGATTTTTCTGCTTATTTGGTTGAGGTTTTGAATCATGGGTTAGAAAATTTAAAGGAGGATGTCATCAATGTTCATTTCAAGCATTATTCTTTACTTATGCATATGATTTTGTATGTGGGCCAAGATGAAGGGTTATGGCCAGAAGAGTTATGTTGTAGGACATATGACAATGCTGGGATGAGAAAACCAGTGCAACTATGGGTTTCTTCATGGGACTAGAGGTATGTGAATAATCAATATTGGCATTTTGAGTTCTTTGTCAAGCCATTATATAAACTGTTGGGATTCCTGTGCGATCATGCCCTTGCACCAGAGGTTCAAAGATTCCTAAGACCAAAAGATTTTGCTGAAGATCCCTCAATTGAACACAATTGGGGAGATTGGTATTGTTTTTCAGACTGCACACAAGTCAGGGTATATGGGTTCGAAGGGAGACCATACTTACTACCACTTACAGTCCCTAACAGAGTGGCTTATCTGGAAATTGTGAGGCAACTGTCAATAGTCAGTACAGAACATCTGACAAGCCGTGGGAAACAATCAATTGTACCTGGGTTGTTAGTATTTTCAGATTTTATTGTGAAAAGTTCAAAGAGTTATGGCCTACTGCAGACAAAATTGGATTATTATGGCATGGGTATGGGGGATCCAAGGCCCAATTTCGATCCTAAAGGATACATAAGGATAGCCCGATCATCACAAAAGCTGAAGGCTGGAGAGCATAAATCTTACCTACTAGATGACCTCATTAAGAACATTGGCAGAGAAGAGGCCAAAGTGAAGGGAATAAAGTTTGAGAAAGCAATGCAGGCTTATAAATGGAAGCTTTTTAGAAGGAAAATGGATGAGAACGTGCTACAAAAGATTGAAGACCCCTTGGAGTTGGCCAACAAACTTATGGAGCATGAATTGGAAATACTTGAGGGAGTCCTGCCTCATGTTTTTAGGGATTACATTGATACTATTAGGAATACAGAGCCTTTGGCTCATATGTCTCCTGCTTCCACATCTGGCATCGTTCCATTCACTCCTCGAGAGGATTACCCCTTTGATTATGCAGAGGATACACCGATAGACTTGGCAACAGGACAACTGAATGTCCAAGAAGTGGCTGACATCAGATTCCTGGAGCATGAGGATTTCATTGCTGATAGTGAGGAGTTCACCGCATTCCTCTATCAACATAAAGGATCTCAAATTAGGAATAACATGAGAAATGGTGAAGAAGAGCAATAGCTTCAAAAGTTACAAGAGGAGATGGATCTTGTGATGAGAGAAATGACACCTGAGAAGGGAAGACAGTTTCTTAAGGAAGCTAGTGTGCTATTATACTCTGGATGGGACATGAACTCTACCTTGTTGTTTGATGGATTCCTCAAGAAACAGGACCCAAGTAAGCAAATGATGCCAAAAGAGATTGATAAACTCTTTAGAGGATCAGGATATGATCTAGATCAGAAGGATCTTCTACAGTGGGATATCTATCCCAAAGATAAAAGACCTATATTGGTTGATACAGAAGAAGCTTTTGGACATTTGATGGTGCAGCAGGTTGGAAAGACTGACCCTAGAACAACTGCCAAACTAAATTTGGATGTCACTAGACTAAACCGAGATCAGATAGAGTTTCTGGTCCGAGAAAATTCTACATACAAAAGCCTATATGAGAAAACCGATGAAGAAAAACACAGGGTGCAAGCAAGATTGCTTCAGATTGATACAGGTACCAGTCAAATAGGGATGACATATGGTGTTGACAGAGATGCCATGGATGCCTTGACAAATGCTATGTATTGGAGGAACAGGGCTGAAAAGACATCTCGGCAAGTAAGAAAGGAACAGGAAAGATGGATAAGTTAGTTCTCGAGGTCGTTGAGCATAGATTCAAAAGTATGGTGTAGGTTGCAAAAATCTATTGGAAGACATACATTGGAACAATCAAAGCTTTGAAAGAGAATGAAGGATCAGGTCTTAGTTGGAAGGCATGATAAATGACAATAGTCTGATGAATCCAGGTGAGAAAATTGAAGTCGAGGCTTACTTGAAGTCCCATGATGAACTGGCAAATCAATTAAGGAAAGAGCTTCAGAGGCTGGACGATGGGAATACCCCTAGGGTGCCCTCTTTTTATAGTAATGGTGAGTTAGTATCATTGGAACAGTGGAAACAAGAGTTCAGTGATGAGAAGAATTGAGCAGTAGCAGAGTTGGATCGGGACAAAGAATTGTCACTTTGTGTTAACCATATTCTATCCAATCATTTCAAGACAGAAAGCGACATGAGGACACTAAACAATGACGTTGTAATGTATAAAGATGATAAGTACATTGAACACATAGGAATGTTGAAATTGTTTATCTTCCAGTTTGTTAACAAAAGTGCTAATTAATAGTTATGTGCTGAAAAGCCACGATGCTTGGTGACAATGTATACCCTCATATAAATGAGGGAACTTTTGTAACAATAATGATCATTAGAGAAGAAGTAGAATATAGCCTCAGGCTTACTATTGTACCATTTTGCGAACATACATAATATAATCAGTCATCTTTCCTTTGTGTATATGCTGTGGATTACTGCATCTTTCTGTAGGTAGTTGCTTGTGATATTATCTAAAGGAGATAAGGTTACTTGTGTTCTTCCAGTAAAACTCTTCATATTGTGGATTTGAATAAAATATTTACTTGTGAATATAGTTTTGTATATAGTGCGTCTACATATTATCTCAACCATGGTGTGCCTGCATATGTATATAGTTTTGTTTATAGGTGGAAAGCCTGAGGTTCAATGTCGAGCTTGGTTGCTCTATTACCATATGTAATATTCCATTAATTCTATACTTAAAGAAAATAAATTGTGATCTATATTAAGATAAAAAATTGAGCATTTCAAAATAAAACATAACTACTTTAGTTGAAGGAGAAAACTAACTAAATGCTCTTCAACATAATAAGAATCTAACTAATTTATCTAAAAGGAAAGTAATCTTTTAATGATAAAAAACATTGAACAAATATTATTAAGCTAATCAATATGAGAAAGGAATTGAAATGGCTAGTTTCATCACTTGGATAAAGCGTCACCATCTTGGCCAAGGTTTTACCATTGCAAGCACCAATGCATTGTTAGTGTTCACCTCCCTTGCTCAACTTGTACATCCAATTCTTGAGCTCAACAAACTCACTAGTTACCAACCATCTAAACAAGCCATCTGCTTAATGTGTACTAATAATATTGGTTATTAATGACCATCATATGATAAATAGCATACACTTGAGCCAACTAACTCACTGGTTTACTAACCAACTATCTAGCGAATTGCTTAATGTCTACTAAGAATAATGGTCATACATGACCATCATAAGATAATGAACATACACTTGAGTTAGTTGATTTATTGGTTACAGAACTTCTAGGTTTAGCTGATCCAATTCATTACATAACAGTCTCATTTCTACTGACATTAACGGTTTACAAGGACCTTCATGGGATTGTGACATAACCTAACAAGCCAACTGCTACAAATCCCCTATCTCTAACAAGCTTCAACTGTCATCATGGAACTAAACCTAATACAACATTGGTTCCCTTATTTAGCTAAATTAACACATCATATTATGACTCAACAAAAAATACGGTTCTAATATATTTTTTTGTCTTTCTATATTCCCAAAAGTATGCATCTAATTGATGATAAGAATCCTTCTTCAGGTCTTGCAACCATGGAGACTGGTTATAATCTAATTATAACCATCCTATAAGATAGAAACCATCCTAGGAGCCTCCAATATATCAAAAGTTGAGAAAGTAGCAAGCTTACTATACAAAGACAGTGATCACTATAAAGTTGCAGTCAAGTTCAAAGCATTGATTTGTGGGAACAAAGGATCTCATATGGAGATAGAGCAGTCTCATGAAATATCATGACAGTCATAATCATAATCTAAAGAGTAGTCAAATTTTCAAGATAGATTGGTGATAGTGCAGTCATTCATTAATTGTTTTGGACATTTCAAGCTATGTTTTCCTAATAGATGGTCAAGTATAGAACAACAACACTCAGAAAATACAGTCTAGAGAGATTGCAGTCTATAGTAAAGCCAGTAGGCAGTCATACCAAATAAAATGACAGTAATCAAGTCTACTGAGTGAAAAAGAGCAGGGTATAAGTTTCTAAAAGGTCTTTTCAAACCTTAACAACAAATAACATGTTATTGTTGCAGCATTGTCAAAACTTGACAAGAACAACACCTTATAACCTCAAGAGGCATAGCAGTCATAGGGAAACTCATGTCAAATGTGCAACTCAATACAATAAATAATCTTAGTTTGTAGCCCTATAGCATCATAATGCAGTCCTTGACCAAGTATGCATACAAGAAACATCTAGTTCTATTAAGGCTCAAGCATCAAAGTCAGAGGTTATGACAACTAGTCAAAAATATCAAGTACAAAAAGGTTAGTCTCAGTCACTAGAACACAATTTGCAACATGCATTAGGAGTTGTCCTCCTTACAAATACATTGAAAAGGTATTATCAAAGCTACAACCACAATTCAAAGAGGAAGCTTACAAAGATAGGAAAAAGTTAGGTACAGTCATAAGTCAAGGCAAATACATAGTTGAAACTCAGTCCAAAATAGTGAAGAAGTGCAACAAATGACATGAGAAGTCTAAGGAAGTATTATAGCAATCATGAGTCAAGGATTAATGAAGATATTTTTGCATCCATGATACAATAGATCAAACACACTTTTTACCATTCTCTTGGTGATTGTGCCCAATTGTGTATGTCTTGCTTATGTATGAAAATGGCATTTTGCAGCTTTCCACCGATGATGTATTTGAGATGTCTTTGATTTAGATATGGCATGAGCTTAGTCGTAGAGTGAGACTAGGGAGTTGGACCATCTCAACCATGGTGCGCCTGCATATGTATATAGTTTTGTGTATTCATTAAAGATTTTCATTTAATTTTAATCAACTAAAGAGCAATATTCATGACTTACAAGTAATAAAAAAACTTACAGGGATAAGGCATATTCATTACTTATAAGTAATAAAAAAACTTACAAGGATGAGGCATATTCATAACTCTTGCAATCCTACCTTGGATATCAACACTAGAAGCAACTCATATTGTTCGTGTACAGACGAGACAATATGGGAGTTCATTATACCCAACAACTTGTGGTGTTGTTGTTTGTGTTGGCTTTGTTGGACCCTGCAATTATGATTCAATATACATTATTCAATCAGATTAACTGTGCAACATAATGAAATATTGAAAAGTGTGTTACGTTGTTGAGCTTTGCTTGGTTTCGAGAATACTTTAATATTCTCTACTTAATAGGGCCAACCACGTGAAGGTGGAAGCTCATTTGGCCCCTCCCCCCCCCCAACATCACTCTAAATTCCCCGTTAACATCTTATAACATTCATTCATTCATTCTTTCTACCATTAATAAAATATAGCATTCATTCATTAATATCACATAACGTTCATTAACACATAACATTGATTAACATTAATTAACATTCAACATTCATCAATATTAATTAACACATATCATCCATAACCATTAATTAGCACATAAGTATATTCACTAACACATAAAAATCAGTCATTATCAAATAAGTTAGATTACAATCATTTCTTTCTTTGTTTTTTCTTTGAAGCTATGAAAATACTAAGTGGAACATTGGTTTCTTCATCATTTCCCCCCTCTGCAGATGTTCCGCCAACTGCTCGTGATCTCAATGTATGCCTAGTCCTATACTGAGGACGAGGACACTGAAGCGAAGGGGGGTCCTCTGCAATAACAAAGAAATGGGTTAAATTCAAAAAAAAAAATTATTATTGTTACAAGTATTTCATTAATTTAGAGAACATAATTGTTGTGCTCTTTACTTGATGGGGCCACATCATTTTGTGTAGCCTCAACCTCAACATGTTCAACACCTTCTAGATCATCTGAAGTTGAAATACTAAAGTTTACATTAATGTTGGACACCAATTACAATTATATTTGTTTAAAGCAATAACAGTGGTCCTCTTTACTTGAGTGGGGAACATCACGTTCTTGAGGTTGTGTACCCAGATCATGCTCCACTTGCTCACCACCGACTACATGCTCTAAAATATTAACAAAAAAGGTTACATTAATTACTACTCTAATTACAAATTAAGATGTTTAATTGTATTAATAGCTAAATAAATAAATTTGAATAGAAAATGAATACCTCCACTACTGGGATGCACATCTGGACCTTCATGTGCAGGTGGTGTTTCACAATTAGCAGGCTGCATTCCAATGACATTCACATTGTTATCATTGCTTGCTTATTTAAAACAAATATAGTCACTTTATGTTGGAACTCAACATCAATTAGATTATTGGTAAAGTATTCAATTTGAAACAACTTCCATTTAGCATATTTACCTGTGTGACGGATGCACTCGAATGTTGTGTATGCCCACTCAATTCTCACAATCGATCAGCCACGGCTGAATAACCTTGCTAGTAGGCAATTCTCTTGTCATCTTCTGTGGGCATTCTATTGAATTTAGAGCCCTACATTCTTGCTTGGTACCGTGAATTTTGCTTGCATTATTTGATAAAAAATAACGGTTGCAATTTATTAATATTTTGATGCAATATTTCATTTACATGAGATACTTACAATTTGTGCAGCAAGTTTCATGTAACCACCAGAGCCGAGTTTGTGTTGCTCATGGTTTTCTTGCCTTGCCTTGGTTTCCTTTGACATGTCACTCAGTCTATAAAAAGTTTGAAATATGTTAGATTATATAAATATAAAGAGTAATTAATTAGTACATAATTACATTCTTAATAGTATCACGTACCTTCTTCTAGCGTCTAGTGGTGTATTTCCTTTTCTCCTTTCAATTCTCTCCTTGGCATCCAAAATCAGGTCCTTCCACTCCCTCTCTGGAATCATGGGGGGACGCTCGTACTTTAGGTTCCTCTCCAAATGGGTCCTGTATTGGTCCCTCACATACTTTAGATATGTGCCATCTTTTTCAAGGAGCTTGGTTTTGTCAAAGGTGTCATTTCCAAACCACTCAACCATTTGGTTTGTCAATTCATCTTGTAACCTATTTTCTTTGTCATTCCACCTTTTAAAGCAAAAACAAACCTGTTAGATTCAGAAATGAAGTGAAGCTACATTTATTACACTTCAAGAAATGGGTCAAAGGAAAACTATTCTAGCAATGATATGAAATCAAAAGTTGATTAGGGTTAGTTCACATATGATGTACCACATTTTACGTATGGTGGGCCCAAATATCTACAATACAATGTCACTAAGATGTTTATAGAAAATATCATTGCCTACAAAAATTTCATGGGATCATTAATCCAAAATGAGTGATCATAAAGTAAATTACAATTAGAGTATATATAATAATAATTTTAAAGTACCTGGAACCTTTTGTATCTTTAAGGGAATCATTTCTTCGTCGCTCATCACCAATGTGGCCTGCAATGTTCCCGTACTAGAAATACGAGAAGATCCAGGAAATGATGGTATGTTATCAGCAGTAGTCGTCTCTGGCACATCCTCATGTGCATCTCCTCCTGCAAAAAATGAATCCACTATGAAATGACATTATAATTCAAGAAAGAATGCTTGAAGGAAAATAAACACATGATAGAAGATAGAGAAAAAGAGGGATCTACCAACAGTGGGTGGGCCAATATGACGTGCACTAGAGGATGTCTACATGCTACGTGTTGTCGAAATTGCAGTCGGTAATACAAGTGAGGGTGACCTCTGATGAGGCGGCGACAACATTTGCACAGTAACATTGACAACACCTAAAGAATAATACATTAAATATATCAAACATTAAATATATGAAAAGCGCAAGAATTGTAAACAAGGATGAACCTTTATTTTGAAAATTGATAGTATCAAGTATGATGTGTTTTGGGTACTCAGAGTCATAAGCCAAGCAAGTGATAATACAAGAAAATCGTCATCACCTGAAGATCCTACAACACCCTGATCATGGGAATGACTTTCATGAGGGCGGATAAATTGATGTAAAAACAATACGTACATATTTTTGTTAATGACATAAAAGAGAATAAAATATAAACCATTATTGAACTTTTGTTATAATTAAAGCTTTCATTACTACTTATTTGCAAGTTTTCTATTGTCTTAAACAACAATTCCACCCTCTGTCATATCTCATCAGTGGTAGGATGCATGGCTGCCAAAGCAGCAATCTCTTTTCTAATTTTTATAAGAGGAATTTTAAAGAGTTTCACAAGGTCTATGGGATCTTCAGGGTCATCATTGCTTAACCCTAATGATTCCACATCCCTAGAAAGGCACTCAGGTATTGCAACTCCCTTTCCCTTTCCCCAAACATCCATCTGTGTCAAGAATATCATTAACAATTACAAAATTAGTATAAATCACTAAAAAAAGAACACAATAATGTAACAATTTGCTTCTATCTAATTTGTACAATTACAATGAGATTTACCTACTCGGTAGAAGTGTCCCAAGCTACATCTTTGTCTGTGATATGTGATGGATCCATGTCAGCCTATGACAAAGAAAAAATATAAAAAACATTAGTGAAATTACATAGTATACAACATGAACAACATGAACTTTGTAGACAAAAAGAGTATTAAATAATAAAAAGATGTCATCAAAATCATTGTAAATTTTTTAATTCCTTACCTTTACTTTATGTAGACTATGCAGGATTCTCAACTAAATGGTTGACGATGTCTATAGTCAAGGACTTGTTCCCACCAAGGGTGACAACATCACATAGGGACTATACATGAAATCAACACCATCAATTGAGCATCATAAGAATTACTACATTTGTAAGTTGATAAACAATAAATACATACGCATCATAAGCATCACATGATGTGTCATCATATGTGCAATTGAGCATCACAATTAGCATCACATATCATGTGTCATCATAAACATGTAATCCATCACATATGTATCATAAATCACCATCCATCACATAGGTAATAAACAATCCACGTTCTATAAATAAACACAAAGTTCAAAAAATGTCACATGCATCATCATAAACATGTGATCCATCACATATGTATTTTAAATCAACATCCATCACATAGCTAATAAACAATCCAATTTCCATAAATAAACACAACTTAAAAATTGTTACATAAATAGTCACTCTCCCTATCTCCATCTCCATATTAAAAGGTTCATCATGAATTAATTATGTAATGGCATTAGAATTCAAAACATAATGAATTAATTATGTAAAAAAAATTCTATCAAGAAGTCGATATTAAATAGATAATATACTAATTGCATACCTCATACATTTCATTCTTCATCATCATGAACATCAAGGTCATCATCGCCAACATCATCATCATCATCATCATCATCATCATCATCATCATCATCATCATCATTATTGTCATCGTCGTCGTCATCGTCATCATCATCATCATCAACGTCTTTGCCATCATCATCACCATCATCACCATCACCATCACCATCACCATCACCATCACCATCACCATCACCATCACCATCACCGTCATCATCATCATCATCATCTTCTTCTTCTTCTTGTTCTTCTTCATCATCATTGAGAAATTGTCGATCGTGATCATCATCCACTTCATGGAAAATAAGAAATACTCAATAAATAACAGGATTCATTGATCTAGTATTATCACAATCTGCACTTGGCCTTCAATATTTTCTCCTCCTAACACTGTTTATCCATTACCTGTCAAGTACAGAACTCTAAAACCCATGGCTATTAAAATACATAAGACAACATTGTAGCATCTTATAATCATCTGTTATAAAACCAAAGCACTTGGGAGTGATTCTTTTGTTTGTCACGGTCCAGGAAAACGGTGTCTATTGGAGCCTTGAATGACTGACTAGAAAGATTTTTAATTCCTTTTCTTTCTCCTTCTGATTTTTTCACTGTCACTTCCATCCTTCGAGTCAGAGGCCCTCGCCCTTTTCTTTCTTCTTGTTTTTTCATACTCATTTTCATGATTTGAATTATTTTTCTTTCTTGGTGACTCCTTACTGCTCTCACTGTCAATTTCACTCTTAGAATCTGAGTCTGATGTATCAGAATTTGATGAACCTGATGAACTAGAAGAATCATCATTAGAGGTAGATTCGTCTGACTCAGGAATAGACTTTTGTTGTTGCATTACAAGCCTTGGCATATTCTTCAAATACTCACGTAAACTCTCAGTGATACCACCAAGACCAATAGAAGTAAAGAAATTGATAGCAAACCGTGAATTTTTGGGATTGTCCTTTGGAGAAATTGAATTAAAAGACTCCTACATTGTTGGATCGTTCAACCTTTCATTAAGAAACAATATACTAAGTTTCTTTTCCAGCTCCTGCAAGAGAATCTTTATAAAAATATGGGAAGAGGAAGTAGTATCTTCCTCTGTCTCATGTATATAAGCAAGACAATGCCATGGAAGAGCATCTGTGCCAAGTAAGTAGGCAAAAAACTTTGCAACATTACGCAATTTATTTGTTTCCAATCTGTGTATCATAGAATACTATTGTACAAAACACTTATCAAAAAATTCCTCATAAATTTTATTGATCATACAAAATATTTGCCCAAGAAGACCATAATAACGAAGGTATGTTCTCTCTTGACCAGGTTCAAGCTTGATCTTTAGTAGCTTATGGCCAGCTTCCTCAAAATCAACACTTGACATGATCGTCGAATAAATTGTATGTCTTAAATTGACCAAGTTTGTCTATGTCTCATCTTGTATTCTCAGTGCTTCCTTACCTTCCTCTTCATCATCATCATCATCATCATCTGAATCATCACCCGAATCATTCTCCCCTTCTGCTTCATCTGAAGAAGCATCTCCAAGGATATCTTTCTTCAGTTTTTCATAGGTTGCCTCATGCTCTAAGAAATCAGGATCTGGCTTGAAAACATCCAAACCAGCTTCTTGATCAAGTTCATCTTCTAGGAAAACTTCATTTGTTAACTGATTTGGATGCACAGTTGGATGACCCTTGAACTTATGTTTGCAAAATGCAAAAAGGCCTTCAATTAAAAATTGTACTTGTTTGTCAATTTCCCCCTCATGGAGAATACCTCTAAATCTTTCAAAAATCCAATATAGACCATTGGGTGAAAGGTCTTGCAACAAAGAACCACATTCTTTCACGAACCCAACAACAACTGCTACACTAACATCTATGGGGTTCTCTAGTAAAAGGGTGAGAAGTTCCAAGGCAATGATCTCATGTGCAACTTGTTGATTCACTAAATGAGCTATGAATTTGGCTGTTGCTATCAACATGTGCTTGTCATTGCATTTGTATGCCCTCTTAAGCTGCAAAATAATTCTTTGCAAAAGCAGATTGGCAACTTCAGGAAATTTTGTATTTACCACAACAACCAACGCAACAAAAACATCTATAAATCCAGGGGATGCCATTTGGGATTTCATACAAGACCTACAAAATAGACCCCTCCCACAGATGAGATTCTCTGCAAACAACTCTGGAATGATGTTCTTGATGTTAGATGCATTTACCTTGTTTACTAACCCATTGATACTCTTCTGAAGGGCATCCCATGTCATGCGCTGGTATTCCACACTGCTCTTGTCTTCCACATCTTTCATCATTTGACCCAGCTTAAATGGGGGAATGTAAACACCCCCACTTCTTCCAACACCCTTCTCGGCTCCTCTTATAGCACCTTTGTCGTTCCCATTCTGAGATGGAGTAGACACAACACCAGAAGTTTTCACTTCCACTGCCTCTCTGTCCCTCTTGTTTCCAGAAGCCCCTTTACCACTTAATTCATGCTTATTTCTGTACATAAACCCATCAGGAAGCATGATTTTTTGCATATAAGCTCGCCCAAATATTTTATAGTTATTTTTCATCAAGATTCCCTCAGGAGCTGGTAGATCCTGCTTCCATACTTTAATTCCATTTTCTCAAAGGACAATCCTAAAAATCCATGCATTGCAAACAACCTTTTACACGTTTGTTGGTTGTGGTGGCGTCATAGAGAGTTTACATCAATAAATGAAGAACATGCCAATGCTTTTAATGCAGCAGTAGAAGTCTATCTCTTATTCAATATCTCTAGTGAAACCCCCATTATCTTTTGTTGGAGTAGAATTTGCTATATTCTAGAAAGGGTCTTGTCCTTTGTTGATGGGATATTCATCTACCTCAAGAAATAACTGTGCTTTTCTCCAACAAGAAGTGGAACTAAATGAAGATCTAGCACCATGAAATGAATCCTCAAAAGGATTACTATAGTTAGTTTTGGTAGATAATGATCTGGGTAAAATACTAATGTGGCTTTAGGAAACATTATGTACTAGCTTAGCATACTCTAACAACTTTGGTGCGACATGCTACATCCAATTAAGTCTCCATCAGTATCTCTATTGTGTTTATGGATTGGGATTCAATGTACTCTTTTTATACACAAATTTTACTTTCAACTGAGGAGCTTTGTATGTACTTACTTGTCTTTCGATTTTATCCCTATTTCAAGAATTTCTTCTATCAACAAATCATTTGTTGTAAGTTGTACAAGTGGAAGCTTGAACATGCCTTCCATGCTAGCCTTGTTGATACGTTCAACACCATCTTGTGCAACAAATCTTTAGAACTACACTATTTCATTGAAGAGTGAGTAGTAGGGACAATCTAGGACACTTACAGAGGTTTTGTAAGAGAGATAAATGGACCTAAATATTATGGCTTAATAATGATCAATAGGTAAACAGATAAGAAACTCCCAATATCAAAATGACTTTCTCAATTGTCTTTACTAGAAATGGATAGATCTGCTAATAATGGCTTTATGACTGTATGTCAACTTTAGACTCAATCCAAGAAGAGCTAGAACTAATATGTGATATCTAGATTTATGATCTCTATAATATAGCAATCCCATAATTATGTTTCCACGAATCTATACCACAACACAAACATCATGCTAGTGTTCAACCATAGCAATTGATATCCTAATTATAGAAGGTGAAATATGCACATAACTATGAATAAAGATTAAGAAAAACAAAGAAAGATGCTTATTGCAAACATAAATGACTAATGGACAAGAATTGAATTCATTGTAGATAGTTTTGAATATCAAATTCACTTATTTGTGTACATTTAGTAACTCATGTACTTGTGGCCAACCATTTATCTCTTTCATAAATTAAACACTTATTAATAACATTAAATGGCTGAGTAATTATGTTTTAGTTGAAATTGAAAATAAAATCTTTTATTTCAAGATAGCTCACACTATTCCCTATCATATTTTAGACTCTCGGTTTTGCTAGTAGTGGTTTGATGTCTTTGGAGCTAATCATTGCATTTCTTTAGTTATGTTTGCCAGCGTACTCCCAGCCTATGCCAAAATGGGAGCTTTGGAATAGGGTATGGACATCCATCAAAGCATAAAAGATAGAGGAATTTTGTCAGATGTAGTTGCAACTGCTCTGTTAGCATGTATGCAAAATGTGGAAGCATAGACAAGGCACGAGAATTGTTTGATGGATTGCCTCAAAGAAATGTGGTTTCTTGGACTGTAATGATTGCCGAATATGCACAAAATAGATTTGTTGAGAAGGCTTTAGAAACTTTCAAGCAAATGCAATTGGCAGGTGTAAAGCCAAATTCCACGACCATTGCTACTATCCTCCCCGCCTGTGCCAAAATGGGAGATTTGGAACAAGGTATGGACATTCATCGAAGCATAAAGGATAGAGGAATTTTGTCAGATGTTGTAGTTGCAACTGCCCTGGTAGACATGTATGCAAAATGTGGAAGCATAGACAAGGCACGTGAACTATTTGAGAGAATGCTTGAAAGAAATGTTGTCTCGTGGACTACAATGATTGCTAGATATGCACAAAATGGATTTGTCAAAAAGGATTTAGACACTTTCAAGCAAATGAAATTGGAAGGCATAAAGCCAAATTCCACAACCTTTGCCAACATCCTCCCTGCCTGTGCAAAAATGGGAGCTTTGGAACAGGGTATGGACATCCATCAAAGCATAACAGATAGAGGAATTTTGTTAGGTGTTGTACTTGCAAATGCCCTACTTGACATGAATGCAAAATGTGGAAACATGGACAAGGCTCGTGAATTGTTTGATACGATGCCACAAAGAGATGTATATTTTTTGCAATATGAAATTAAAAACTAGGGCAATTTGAATCTACCTCCTGCATGGGATTGCAAGCAATGCCACAAATGCCTTCGACACGGGTTTGATGTTCTTGGGGGTTGAAGTCGCTATGAACGCCTACGCGGGATTGCAATGTTCACAAATGAATTTCCCTCTTCTTCTTTTTTTAAGTAATGGCCCTTGTCGTCGGCATTACGACGAACTTGAGCACTTTTTTGAAAAAAAGAAAATTCTCATTGCTAATGCCTTCTTCATCGAAACCAAATGGAAAATTTCCATCGGAATTACGACGAACATGGGCATTTTTTCAAAAAAAATGAAATTTGGCCACAATATACCTTCTTCGTCGGAAACCTCAGTCGGAAATCTAGTCCAAATGTATTAGTGCCCCCCCCCCCCCCCCCCCGCACACACATGTATATATATATATATATATATATATATATATATATATATATATATATATATATATATATATATATATATATATATACATGTACACACACACACACACACATACATACATGTATATATATACAAATACATACATATATATACACATAAATATATTCATACATACAAACACACATACATACATTCATAAATACACACACACATACATACATACATACATACATGTGTGTGTGTGTGTGCGAGAGAGAGAGAGAGAGAGGGAGAGAGAGATTTTTTCTTATCATTGATTCCTTCAACTTTGATCATATTATAATGCAAAAGGTCTTCCATATTTTGTATTTGGCTCTTCCATGTATATTTCATTAAGATTTCATAAAGTATTATTTTCTTTTTTCACATATACCCTAATAATTGTGATATGAGAGATGTCACATTGGTCATAATTGTTTAGCCCTAACTTGTCATGCTCGTTTCAAGTAAGGTTTCTATTATTGTGATTAGTAATTACCCCATAAAATATGGTTGGTAGCTTTTAAAAACCTCTATCCCTTGTGTGGGTGAACAACAAATAAGTGTTTGAGTATTTTATGCAATTTGATATTTTCATAATTTTAAAATTGGAAATGTTATATAGTTTAAAATTATAAATTTATATTGAAATTGAAATGTTCAGTATATGTGCTTGTTTATTATGTGTTTGTGAGAATTAGGGCAAACAAATTAGTTGGAACACAAAAAAGAATTGTTGTATTTATTTTTAATTAAAACTATGAAAAAAAATTGGAGATTAAAAGCCAAATAAAGTTCATTTTTACACTTAGAATGTTTTTTAGAGAGAAATGGGGAGAAGAGCCCTCTTTGGAGAGGAAATTTGATTTGTTCATTATGGGAGCAATTATGCATTAAATTGAATGGGATTGATTTCATTTGATTAGGAATCAAGAAGGGAATTTTCTACTCCATTTGTGCATGCTTACATTGTGTGTGCTAAAAAGTATTGTTTTGTTAAATATTCCATTATACCTCTTTTAATATTTTTTTAAGTTTAAATTTTGTTGGGAACATGTTATCATTCATTATTGCCCTTTGTTTCATTCAATCTTATAGTATAGATATTTACATGTGGAGGTATCGACATACCTTGTAAAAAATGAAATTAGAATTGTTTGGATTGTGTTGTTCATGATTATCATGGTTTGAAAAATTTGTAAATGTGATGTGAAAACTTGAGAAATGACATTGTCTAATTTTGATTCCATGTTCATTGGTGAATGTGATAAGCATAGGGTGTATATATTAGACTCAATAATGGGAGTGACTTCCAATGAGTGCCAAGGCACAAAGAGGTCACTAAGATCACTCACTGGGAAGTTGTGTAAAAAGTGGAAAATAATGAAACATAATTGATAATGAACCAAGATAATGTGTACCTCTCATTCTTTGTGTTCTCATAAATACTAAAGATGACTTGGGAAGATCTAGCCATCTCTGGGGCATTGATTTGGTAAGATCGAGTCTCCTCATCAGCTGTAGAGGACTACTCAATTTCGTGTGAGTCATCCCTTTGAGCTACGTAACACCTAGAGTAGGTTAGTAGTGCTTGAAAGATGACAATTTCTTTCTTGTTAGTGTTGACTTATTGATGCATATGTGGATGCCATGCTCTATTGTCTTTTAGAGTATGTGTAGGATCATGGTGGGCCAAACTAGGCTCTTAAGTGGCAATGAAAATTTAGAAAAATGGAGTTAGTCAACTTGATGTAAAAATTTGAATAAGCTATCAACATTATTTCAAAAATGTGTAAGAATATGTAATCTATAGAAAATTGAATGTATTTTATAAGCTACTAGTTTTTTGAAAAAAAAAATCTATTTGGCAAAAATTTGAAATATCAATGTGGGTATGTGCAGGATCATGGTGTGCCAAAACAGGCTCTTAAATGGCAATGAAATTTCAAAAAATAAGAGTTATGCAACTTGACATGAAAAATTTAATAAGTTATTAACATTATTTTTAAAATATGTAAGAAGAGAATCTATAGAAATTTGAATGTAGTTTCTAAGCTACTAGTTGTTTTTTAAAAAACAAAAAATCCTATTTGATGAAAATTTCAAATTTCAATGCAGTGGTACAAAAATTTTAGGAAAAAGATAAGTAGGTGTATGTCTGACCACCCTAATCACAATCAAATCATAATATTTTTTTATAAGATTTATAATATAAGTATTAGACTCATGTCCAGATGTGACACATTTTTTTTTTTTATAATTTTTTATAAAGTAAATAATTATTTATGAATTTTTTACTACAGCTTTTCAGAAATTCAAAAACTCCTACGTCTAACCACCTTAACTTGGTCAAAACCTTATGAAATTCATTTTTATTTAATTTTTCTCTATATTAGATGGAGCATAGGATGTGACGCATGTTTCGGATTCAAAGAATGTTATGCAGCTTGAAAGTTATGAGTGTTTTTCAATCAGTCTATCAATCAAGACTTTTGTCAGAATTCAATTAGAAAATAAATAATAATTGTAGACGTATAAAAATGACCATATTCCTAAATGAATATTTAATGTTCATTTTATTCTCATTCCTTTATTTAGTTAAATATAAATTAATTAAATCACCCACATTTTTCTATTTAATTAAATAAATTATTCAATTTATTTATTTAAATTCACTTAAGCCCTTTATATCATTTAATTGAATAAATCATTTTATTTAATTAAATCCCTTCTCTCTACTTTTAATTAAATTTACATTTAGTTAAATAGTTTACCCCAATTAAATAAATCTAATTTATTTAAATCTCCAACTTGCAACCAAATTGAAATAAAGCAATTTATTTTAATTAATCCTATTATCCCTTATCCACTTGCATTTTCCTACATCTCCCACTTGCATCCTAACCCTCTTCCTAATTTCTTCTAGAATCCATCTAATCCTAATCAATTAGTCTAATCCATCTCCTAAATATTGTCACATTGTTAAGCAAAGGGAAGTCACTTCTCAAATCCTCAAAGTCTTTGAAAGGCATTAAAGCCTTTATTCCTTCAACAAGCCAACTTGTCGAATACCCCCAAATTTGGAAGGACTCTTACAAATTTGTCCCCAAAATCTTCAAACTATTAATGGTTAACTAACCCTTAGTGGCATGGTTAGAGACTTTTTGACTAAGTTAACCCTCTTCTAACCCAAGGGTCTCATCAAACATTCATTTCTTTGACCATGGTTATCCCTTTAACTTTTGCACAAGAGTTTACCCCTTGGGTAAAAGCTTTATCTATTGGATAGCCCTAACCTAACCTTAACCCTTACCTTCTAAGGTAACCATGGGGTCTTCTCAAGCATTTAATGCTTCTTACCTCTCCTCTCAAGCAGTCTTATGTTGACAATTGTCACCATTTCATTGGTGAGAATTGTAAACATGGATTGATAACTTTCAATCCTGACCCTTGATTAACTCCTCCAATCTTGACCCTCCATGGCCCTATTTTCCCTATATGTAGAGCTCTCATTCTTCCATTTCAAAGATCATTCAAGCTTTTAGTATCTCACTTATGCTCAATTTTATCAATACATCTAGCCTCTCTTTGTAATAGGAATTAATCTAATAAGCATTTTAGAGTATTTCTATTATCATTAGCTTAAATCATTAACTAGTATATCATGTTAGGATAGTATTGCTAACTAACCTTGTCATCTTATAAACTAGTTTAGCTCGTTTGTAGAATCATGAATAAATAGGATGCATTTCATGTTAAAATCAATCTAAAGCATCCCTCGTTCTTGCATTCGTCATCTCTAAGTCACTTTGCTCAATGATCTGAGAGCAAAGGCATTGGCTTGAGGGACCTTGGGAAGTTGAGTCATTCCTCATGACTCCATAACTTGCACCAAGAAGTCTTGTGGGTGTGTGGAAAAGCCCTTTGAACATTATTTTTTACATTTTGAGTTTCATAGCCCCGCTTTTCCCACATACAATAATTATTTATTATAGTCGAAATAAGACAAGCCTTATATTGTTGGAAAGTTGAGAACATCATTAAAAAACCCTTTTCATTTTATCAATGTTGGCTATAAAAAAAGTCGTCAGCCACTAGTGTAAAGTCTGGAAAATCAAGGAATACTGAAAAACACGTTTTCTTAGTTGACTTTCTAGGCTTGTCACCTCCAAGCCAAATCCCAAAGCAAATCCAAAAGAAAAGATGGAGGGAAAAAATTATGTTTTAAAATCGAATATCTGATTTTGAAAAAATAAAAAAAAATGTTTTAGTAAATTGGGCATAACTTTTGCGTTTTATATCAAAATTTTGATTTTTTATAGGCGTTGGAAAGGTAATTAAGAGCTCTATGATATGGAATAGGTATATTTTTTAATTATTTGTTTTAAAAATAATTATAATTCATTTAAATTCATCCTTGATTTTTAAAACATAAAAAACTCAAGACTTTTTCATATGATTTCCCTATTGCATGAATTTTTGTAACAATCATCTTAAAATAAACTAAATAAGTAATTAATTAATAATAGAAAATTTATGAATTTTATTGAGTTCGATAAATTTTGACAAACCATGTTATCTATGTTTGTTCCTTTCTCCACCTCTCTCTCCAAAACCTATCACTCCACCTGTTTGTTTCTTCCTCCCTCTCTTTTGTCCATATTTATACATTTTTCTCTAGACCTATATCTCTAACTGTCATTGAATATCTCATTCATTCTCTCAAGCTCTACAAGGTTCTTATATTTCCACCTCTTCATAATTTCCTCCTCTATGTCACTCTCTCTTCCCTAAGATCTAGACTAGTCTCTCTGCATTTTTCTTCTCATCTCTAGAAACAAAATTCAGAGGGGACAAGGAGAGGCATAGGGAAGTATCAAAAAAAGGAGAGGGAGGGAGAGGTGAGAAGGAGAGATTAATTGGGGGGAAGAGAGAGTGTGAGATATAGAGCTAGAGGTAATTAGGTGGAAGGCGAAGAGAGAGAGAGGGAGGGGGTGATTGGGGTGAAGAGAGAATGAGAGGGAGAGTTTGATATTATTACGGGGTAGGAGGAGAAGGCAAGAGGGGAAAATATCAACAAAGAGAGAAGAGAGATGGGGAAAGAGGTGAAGAGTGACATAGAGAGTAATTAGGGGGTGGGGAGATGGGGAGAGGGAAGTATCTATAAAGTCATAGGAAGAGAGAGGTGATCGAGGGTAATTGAGGGAAATAAATAATGTGAGAGAGAGTTGGGTGTAATTATCAAATAAGAAGTGAGGGAGAAGAGTATCAATAAAAGGAGAGAGGGAGAGATGTGGAGAGAGGTGAAGAGAGTGATAGAGAGAGGATAATTAGGGGGAGCAGAGGGGAAGAGGCAAGTATTAACAAAGAGATGGAGTAGAGAGATGGTAATTAGGAGGCTCTCTCCCCATTTCTCTCCCCCTTCCCCTTCCCCTAATTACCTTCTCTCTAGACCTCTCTCTTTGAACCTCTCTCCTAATCTCTCCTTCTCTCCCTTTGTTGATACTTTCCCATCCCCCCTCTCCTCCCAACCCCTAATTACCCCCAATTCTCTCTAATTCTCTCTTCCCCAAATGCCATCTCTCTGTCATACCTAACCTCACCTCTAACTTTACCATATGACCCCTTAGGTGTCGTTAGGGGTCATATTGTGTCCTAATGAGTCATATGGTGTCCTATGAACCCTTAAGACACCATATGATGTTGTTAGGGGTCATATGGCATCCTAAGGGGTCATATTGTGCCTTAAAGGGTCATATGGTGTCCTATGACCTCTTTAGGACACCATATGACTCCTTAAAACATTATATGGTGTTGTTATGGGTCGTATGGTGTCCTAAGGGGTCATATGGTACCATATGACCCCTTAGGACACCATACGACCCATAACAACACCATATAATGTTTTAAGGAGTCATATGGTGTCCTAAAGAGGTCATAGGACACAATATGACCCTTTAAGGCACAATATGACCTATGACCCCTTAGGACACCATATGGCATCATTAGTGTTCATATGGTGTGCTAAGGGGTCATAAGATATTATATGACCACTAAGGACACCATATGATCCCTAAGGTGTCGTTAGGGGTCATATTGTGTCTTAAGGGGTCATATGGTGTCCTATGACCCCTTAGGACACCATATGACCCCTTAGGATACCATATGACCCCTTAGGACAACATATGATCCCTTAGGTGTCATTTGGGGTCATATTGTGTCTTAAGGGGTCATATGGTGTCCTATGACCCCTTAGGATACCATATGACCCCTTAGGACAACATATGATCCCTTAGGTGTCATTTGGGGTCATATTGTGTCCTAACGAGTCATATGGTGTCCTATGACCCCTTAAAACACCATATAGTGTTGTTAGGGATTGTATGGTTTGCTAGGGGGTCATATTGTATCTTAAGGGGTCATAGGACATCATATGACCACTTAAGACACCATGTGACCCATTAGGTGTCGTTAGGGGTTATATTGTGTCCTAAGGGTTCATATGGTGTCCTATGACCCTTCAGGTGTTGTTAGGGGTCATATTGTATCCTAATAGGTCATATGATATCTTATAACACCTTAGGATACCATAAGGAATCTTATAAACCCTTAGAATACCATATGACATCGTTAGGGGTTATATGGTATGCTAAGGGGTCATATTGTATCTTAAAGGGCCATAGGACATCGTATGAATCATTAGGATACCATATGACCCCAAAAGTGTCGTTAGGGGTCATATTGTGTCCTAAAGGGTCATATGGTGTCTCATGAACCCTTAAGACACTATGTGACACCTTAGGACACCATATGATGTTGTTATGGGTCATATGGTGTTCTATGTGCCTTAAGGATACCACATGGTGTCGTTAGGGGTCGTATGTTCTGTTAAGGGGTCATATGGTATCCTATGACCCCTTAGGTATTGTTAGGGGTCATATTCTATCTGAACGGGTCATATGGTGTCCTATGACCCCTTAGGACACCATATGGTGTCTTTGGGGGTTGTATGGTGTGCAATCAGGTCATATTGTGTCTTGAGGAGTCACAAGACATCATATGACTCCTTAGACAACATATGATCTATTAGGTTTTGTTAGGGGTCATACTATATCCTAAGAGGTCATATGGTGTCCCATGACCCTTTAGGACACCATATGACCCCTTAGGACATCATATGGTGTCATTATGTGTCTTATGGTGTCCTAAGGGGTCATATAGTATTCTATAACCTCTTAGGACACCATGTGACCCCTTAAGACACTATATGACATTGTTAGGGGCCATCTTGTGTCATAAGGGGTCATATGGTGTCATATGACCCCTTAGGACACTATATGATGTCGTTAGGGGTTATATTGTGTTCTAAGGGGTCATATGGTGTCGTATGATCTCGGAGGACACCATATGGTATCCTAAGGGGTCATATGGTGTTCTATAATCCCTTAGGACACCATATGGTCTTATTATGGGTCATATGGTCTCCTAAAGGGTCATATGGTGTCCTATGACCCCATAGGACACCATATGACCCCTTAGGACACCATTTGGTGATAGTTCTGATACTTAATATAAGTATAGATCTAATAGCCAACAAGATGAGAAGGGGGGGTGAATCATACAAACTTAATCATCCATAAAAACATTAGATTCAACCTCGGTAACATATATATCAGTAATATAACCAAAATTGTTAAACATGCAAACTCAAAAGCATATGAACAATATAAACCTCATAACACCAGATTTAACATGGAAACCCAAATAGGGAAAAACCACTATGGGATTTCCGACCCACTAAGAAATATACTCTTCTAGAGTATGCTCAGTTAAAAGCAAATCCTGTTAAAGATTACAAACACATTGCTAGATGTGACCTGGTTAAGGGATTTCCCTCAGATTTGTTAGGATCTTCACTTTGTTAAAAGTGACCTTGTTAAAGGATTTCAAACACTCAATCAGAATATCACCTTGCTAGAGGGTTTACATATAAGGCTGTTAAGTCCACTCGGTTAAGAGATTTTCTGTCACTTTCACAAAATAACAGTAATAAAAATCTATATACAACTTCACATCTAAAATGCTAAACCAGATTCTTATTTGTTCAATAAAATCTAGACATAGAACTAATCTTGTCTATCTGATGGGCTTCTATACTCTATTATTCTAATAGGTCTTCAAGCTTCTATACTCGGTAATCACTATGTAGCATCCCTGTGCATACACTTGCCTGCATACATTGTTTATCAACAGTTTCCTATTTATAAACAATTAGGTAACCACTTAATCTCCTTGATCACATTTCCCATGATCAATCATAGCCATCAAATCTTCAATCTTGTCCAGGTTCAATGCATCTTTCAATCTAAATACATTTTACCCCACCTTGGAACTTGCATAATAGTCTTGGAACTTGTGCCAAGGTATTGCGGTTCAATCTGAGCTGTAGATCTTCATGCCGACTTTCCATTTCCTTAGATTCGTTAACAAACTTCTTCCACGACTCACCAATCATTTAATCCACTCCAGCTCATCAGCTTCCTTCATTAAATACCACATGTAAACATTTAATGCATTCTATTATAGCTCGGTTACAACTTGGTAACAACTCGGTGAATACTAAACTTCACTTGGTAGACATTCCGCCTCCATTAACCAATAGCGATAACCTTAGGGTTTACCGACTAGGTTCTTTGCTTGATAACATAGTATAGTATTAACCTTTACAATTTACAACATGTGTATGATGTTAAAACAATCTAAAACATCATGATCTCATCATTGTCTGACTCGGTAGTAGTTGCCCATTGAATACCTTATTCATCCCCTTATTCATCATATTCTTTCCTGTGTCTTTCACCGACATCTTTATAATCTTCATATCATACTTCTCAAGATATGGCAACATCATACTGAATTCAAAAATCAATTTCTTGACATCAATGACAAAATAATAATATCAAGACAGTAAAACATCTTTAATCAGTTATATCCATAATCATCAACAACATTCTCAATATCCTTAAGAAATGCCAACAATCTTTCATTGTCTTTTATAATGCAATATTGCCAACAATCTCCCCCTTTGGCATTGATGGCAAAACCAATTGATTTGACATTAATAGATTCAGATTGCTATGATTCTGAAATACTGAAATGCTCTCCCCCATACATTAGACTTCTCCTCATTTCTTCGGTCTTCTTTCCAATTTGTAGTCTGCTCAGTTTTCTCTTAGTCTTCTCCCTTGATAGGTCTTCTCCTCTGTATTGGTTTGATAGGTCTTCTCCCCTATATTGGTCTTCTCCCCCTTTGACAACAATGCCAAAAAGTAAAGAACTAAAACATAATTTCTTTCTGTAAGAAGTTATTTCCTGCTGTTGTGTATCAACTGAGTCTCGATCAGAGCATTTGTCTTCAATTCCTGTTCCCTGTAATATTCTTGTGTTATTTCTTGTACATTTTTAGAAAATATCCTAAAGTGTATAACTCAGCATCAACTCCCAAAAGATATTCATTAGTCATTGGATTGATGTTGTCACCGAACTTGGTCAGTGAATAGAAGATAGGGGTAGGACCCCTAACTTACTTCTGAGATATTCAAAAGTGTCCTTTGGTAGTGGCTTGGTGAAGATATCTACTATTTGCTCCTTTGTGCTAACATATTCCAACACCACTTTCTTCTCTTGAGCTTCTTCTCTAAGATAATGATATTTGATAGATATGTGCTTTGTCTTAGAGTGCATAACAAGATTCTTTGAAATATTAATGGCACTAGTATTGTCACCGAATATAGTTACTGGCTCGGTAACTTTCTCATTTATACCTTCCAACAGTTGTTGGATCCATGCAATGTTGGTACAATTCAATGCTACAGCAACGTATTCAGCTTCTGTTGTTGACTATAAAACACATCCTTGTTTCTTGCTAAGCCAACTCACTAGTCTTTCTCCTAAAAAGAAAGCTCCACCACTTGTGCTTTTTCTGTCATCAATGTTGTCTGCCCAATCAGCATCAGTATAAACTTTTAAATCAAAATCATTTCCTTTTTGATATACTAAACCATAATCCTCTGTGCCTTTCAAGTATCTAAAAATTCTTTTGATTGTTGTCATGTGGGTTTCCTTAGGATCTCCAGAGAATCTTGCAACTATACCTACTGCATGCGCTATGTCTGGTCTGTTGTGAACAACATATTGTAGCTTTCCAATCATGGATCAGTAAAGTGTCTCATCAATAGATGCAGATTCATCATTTTTTGATAATTTACAGTTGGTAGTCATAGGAGTACTTACTGGTTTTGAATCATCCATTCCAAATTTCTTCAAGATTTCCTTTATGTACTTGGATTGAGTAATGAAAATCTCATTTTTCATTTGCAGTATCTGTAAACCTATAAAATACTTTATCTCACCGATTAATGACATTTGAAATTCTTTGCTCATTTCATTTCCAAAGTTCTTGCATAAAGAGTCATTTCCACAAAATATAATATCATCAACAAATATGGCTGAGATAAATATTCCATTTTCATCATTCTTCATGTACATCTTGTTGTTCTCACTTGTCCTTATAAAACCAATCTTAATCAAATAAGAGTGCAATCTTTCATACCATGCTCTTGGTGCTTGTTTCAAACCATATAAAGCTTTGTTCAATTTACATACATGATCTTTATTATTGTCTTCAACAAATCCTTCAGGTTGTTCAATGAAAACTTCTTCTTCTAATATTCCATTCAGAAATGCAGATTTAACATCCATTTGATATACCTTGAAGTTCTTGAAAGCAGCATAGGCCAACAATGTTCTTACTCCTTCAAGTCTAGCAACAGGTGCAAAAGTTTCACCATAATCAATTCCTTCTTCTTAAGCATAACCTTTGCAAACTACTCTGGCTTTGTTTCAAATGACCTCTCCTTTTTCATTTAACTTGTTTCTGAAAATCCACTTTGTATCGATTACATTTTTGTCCTTCAGTCTTGGGATTAGTGTCCATGTGTCATTCTTCTTGATTTGATCAATCTCTTTTGTCATAGCATTTACCCAATCTTCACTGTTAAATGCCTCTTTCACTATTCTTGGTTCAAATTTAGATATCAAACATGTGTTATGTCTCAGTTTGTTCCTTGTCATCACTGGATCATCCTTATCTCCTATAATCTGACTTGGTGCATGATGTCTTTTGACATACTTGGCTAATACAAGCTCGGTAGGCTCTATATGATCTTCTTCATCACTCGGTAACTGGATATTCTCTTCATTTTCTTCAACAGTCTTCTCAGTATAACTTCTTGGTTGAACATAGACAAATTCATCATAGTCTTCTGGTTCCTTGGAATTTCCTTCACCATTTCTTTCTGCAAATTCAACAATTTTCACATTTTCACTTTCTACTATTTTGTTAGATGATTCGATCAGACATTTAAATGCTTTGCTTCTGGAAGAATAACCTAGAAATGTTCCATCTTCACTTTTCTAATCAAACTTGCCATTTCTATCATCTTTATGAACATAGCATCTACTTCCAAAGATTTTAAAATAACTAACATTAGGTTTCTTATCATACCGGATTTCATATGGTGTCTTCAAAGTACCTTTCTTCAATTGAACTCGGTTCAAGGTGTAAATAGCTGTGCTTATTGCTTCTCTCCAAAATGTTTGTGGCACCTTCTTTTCAATCATCAGTGTTCTAGCATAATCCACAATAGATCCATTTCTTCTCTCAGCTATTCCATTCTGGTGTGGAGTTCTCAGTGCAAAGACTTGTCTTTTAATACCATGATCATTGCAAAATAAGTTGAACTCATCAGATGTGAACTCTCCTCCTCTATCTGATCTAAGACATTTCAGTTGTCTTCTTGTTTCATTTTCAACTCTTGCCTTGTACCATTTAAACATTTGAAAAGCTTCTGATTTTTCCTTTAAAAACATTATTGACATCATTCTTGAATAGTCATCCACAAATAATATGAAATAATTATCACCATAATAACTTTAAACTTTCATAGGACCACAAAGATCAATGTGCACTAGATCTAAAATTCCCTTAGAAGTGTAAGACTTACTTGTAAAGCTTGATCTTGTCATCTTACCCATCTGGCATCCTCGGCACATAGCATTCTAAGGTTTTTCTAGACTCGGTAGACCTCTTACTCTGTGCTTCTTACTTATTTTGATTAGATTATCAAAATTTACATGACAAAACCTTTTATGTCATAGCCAGGTATCATCAATCTTTGCATGCAAATACTTATTCCGAGTTGAGTCAAGGTGAAATGTATTACCTTTTGTTTGTGTCTCGGTAGCAGCTAACTTTCCATTCTTGTCATGAACTTTGACAATTCCTTTTTGAAATTCTAATCGGTAACCTGTGTTGTTTAGTTGTGCTACACTCAACAAATTGTATTTCAAACCTTCAACCCAATAAACATCATTGCATCTTGCATTATCAAGAAGTGTTATAGATCCTTTACCTCTTACCGGACATGGTGCATCATTACCAGATCTAACATAGCCTCCATCATAATCTTCTAGCATAACAAACTTGTGTTTATCTCCTGTCATATGATGTGAGCATCCATTATCTATAATCCAAGAATCATTAGTGTTTATGTGAGATATTAGGGCTTTTTCTACATACCTTTCTTCATCTGATCCATCCTTGATAGCCACATAAACTACTTCCTCTGTATCAGTCTCATCTGATTTATCATCATTAGATTCCTCGTCAGCTATTAAGCATGTCTTTCTATCTCTTCTTCTGAAGTCTCAGTGTCCTCTGTAATGGTTATCTTTTTGTCTGTCATCTCGGTAATCTCTCTTTTTAGTAAAATCTTTTTTAGGATAGTTAGAAGCCATATATCCTATCTTATCACAATTGAAACATTTCAAAGGTAGTTTTCCTTTATACTTACCTTTGCCTCTCGGTAACCTTTTGGCTAATAGTGCTTCAAACTCTTCTTGCTTTCCGATTCCTTCATACAGTTTGTGTACTTCTTCCATGTTCTTCCGAAATCTTTCACTTGCTCCACTGTGATCTCCTTCAGAGTACTTATACTTTCTTTCATTGTAATCATTAGATTCATCAAGATGAAAAGAACTAAATGCAGATTCAACTTTATTTACTGAAGATCCACTGTTATCAAAATTACTTAAATCAAATGCATGTAGCTTACCAATAGTAGCATCCAAAGAAATTGGCATATTAGGTACATACCTCAATTCATTGATTGCAGAAACTTGGATTGCATAAGCTAGTAGAAGGGTTCTCAACAACTTACTTGTTATATCCTTTTCTTCAGTAGTTCCACCTGCTCCTTTGATTTGATTGACAATCTCCTTTAGTCTTGTACTATACTGAGTTATGTTCTCACCTTCATTCATCCTCATAGATTCAAGTTGTCCTCTCAGACTATCTACTTTTGCTCTTTGAACATGTTCATCTCCTCTATATACTGATATGAGCTTATCTTGCATTTCCTTTACATCATTAGAGCCTTCTAGATCATTAAACTCTAAATCGGTTAATGCAGATGTTATTTCAATCATTGCTTGAATATGTTCTTGCTTTGCCTTTATCTCTTCCATAGTCAATGGATAGGTGCTCGGTGTGACAAAATCATTCTCCAGATAGTATAAAACATATTCTCCAACTCTTGATAGATGTAGCTTCATCATTTTCTACCATGTAGAGAAATTTGACTTGTTCAACTTTGGTGCATCCCTCTTATACATCTTTGGATCTTTAACTCAAGTGCCTTTAAACTTTCCTTCCAGAGTCCAAAGCTCTAATACCAATTGATAGTTCTGATACTTAATATAATTACAGATCCAATAGCCAACAAGATGAGAGGGGGGGGGTGAATCATACAAACTTAATCATCCATAAGAACATCAGATTCAACCTCAGTAACATATATATCAGTAATATAACCAAAACTGTTAAACATGCAAACTCAAAAGCATATGAACAATATAAACCTCATAACACCAAATTTAATGTGGAAACCCAAATAGGGAAAAACCACTGTGGGATTTCAGACCCACTAAGAAATATACTCTTCTAGAGTATGCTTGGTTAAAAGCAAATCCTGTTAAAGATTACAAACACATTGCTAGATGTGACCGGGTTAAGGGATTTCCCTTAAATCTGTTAGGATCTTCACTTTGTTAGAAGTGACCTTGTTAAAGGATTTCAAACACTCAATCAGAATGTCACCTTGCTAGAGGGTTTACATATAAGACTGTTAAGTCCACTCGGTTAACAGATTTTATGTCACTTTCACAAAATAATAGTAATAAAAATCTATCTGCAACTTCACATCTAAAATGCTAAACCAGATTCTTATTTGTTCAATACAATCTAGACATAGAACTAATCTTGTCTATCTATTGGGTTTCTATACTCTGTTATTCTAACAGGTCTTCAAGCTTCTGTGCTCAGTAATCACTATGTAGGATCCTTGTACATACACTGGCCCGCATACACTGTTTATCAATAGTTTCCTATTTATAAACAATTATGTAACCACTTAATCTCCTTGATCACATTTCCCATGATCAATCATAGCCATCAGATCTTCAATCTTGTCTAGGTTCAATGCATCTTTCAATCTAAAAATGTTTTACCCCACCTTGGAACTTGCATAATAGTCTTGGAACTTGTGCCAGGGTATTGTGGTTCAATCTGAGTTGTAGATCTTCATGCCAACTTTCCATTGCCTTAGATTCGTTAACAAACTTCTTCCACGGCTCACCAATCATTTAATCTGCTCCGGCTCATCAGCTTCCTTCATTAAATACCACATGTAAACATTTAATGCATTCTGTTATAGCTCAGTTACAACTCAGTAACAACTCGGTGAATACTAAACTTCACTCGGTAGACATTCCGCCTTCATTAACCGATAGCAATAACCTTAGGGTTTACCGACTAGGTTCTTTGCTTGATAACATAGTATAGTATTAACCTTTACAATTTACAACATATGTATGATGTTAAAACAATCTAAAACATCATGATCTCATCATTGTCTGACTCAGTAGTAGTTGCCCATTGAATGCCTTATTCATCATATTCTTTCTTGTGTCTTTCACCAACATCTTTATAATCTTCATATCATACTTCTCAAGATATGGTAACATCATACTGAATTAGAAAATCAATTTCTTGACATCAATGACAAAATAATAATATCAAGACAGTAAAACATCTTTAATCAGTTATATCCATAATCATCAATAACCTTTTCAATATTCTTAAGAAATGCCAACAATCTTTCATTGTCTGTTATAATGCAATATTGCCAACATTTGGTGTTTTTATGTGTCATATGGTATCCTAAGGGGTCATATAGTGTTTTATGACCCCTTAGGACACCATATGACCCATTAGGACACCATATGGTGTCGTATAGTGTTCTAAGGAGTCATATGGTTTCCTATGACCCCTTAGGTATCGTTAAGGTTTAAATTGTGTCCTAAGGGGTCGTATTATGTCCTAAGGGGTCATATGGTGTTCTATGACCCCTTAGGACACTATTTGGTGTTGTTATGTGTCGTATGGTGTCCTAAGGGGTCATATAGTGTTCTATGAGCCCTTAGGACACCATATGGTGTTGTTAGGGGTCGTATGGTGTACGAAGGAGTCATATGGTGTCCTATGACCCCTTAGGAAACTATATTGCCCTTTAGATGTCTTTAGGATTTATTTTGTGTCCTAAGTGGTCGTATTGTGTCCTAAGGGGTCATATGGTGTCCTATGACCCCTTAGGACACTATATGACATCATTAGGGGCCATCTTATGTCCTAAGGGGTCATATTGTGTCTTATGACCCCTTAGCACACCACATGGTGTTGTTATGGGTCGTATGGTGTTTTAAGGGGTTATATGGTGTTCTATGACCCCTTAGGGTACCATATTATGTTGTTATGGGTCTATGGTCTCCTAAGGGGTCGTATGTTGTCCTATGACCCCTTAGGACACCATATGGTGTCATTATGCATCGTACGGTGTCCTAAGGAGTCATGTGGTGTTCGATGACCCCTTAGGACACCATATGGTGTTGTTAGGGGTCGTATGGTGTACAAAGGAGTCATATGGTGTCCTATGACCCCTTAGGAAACTATATTGCCCTTTAGATGTCTTTAGGATTTATTTTGTGTCATAAGCGGTCGTATTGTGTCCTAAGGGGTCATATGGTGTCCTATGACCCCTTAGGACACTATATGATGTCATTAGGGGTCATCTTATGTCCTAAGGGGTCATATTGTGTCTTATGACCCCTTAGCACACCACATGGTGTTGTTATAGGTCGTATGGTGTTTTAAGGGGTTATATGGTGTTCTATGACCCCTTAGGGTACCATATTATGTTGTTATGGGTCTATGGTCTCCTAAGGGGTCGTATGTTGTCCTATGACCCCTTAGGACACCATATGGTGTCATTATGCATCGTACGGTGTCCTGAGGAGTCATGTGGTGTTCTATGACCCCTTAGGACACCATATGGTGCCATTAGGGGTCATATGATGTGTTAAGGAGTCATATGGTGTCCTATGACCCCTTAGGACACAATATGACCCCTTAGGTATTGTTAGAGGTCATTTTTTATCCTAACAGGTCATATGATGTCCTACAACCCCTTAGAACACCATATGGTGTCGTTAGGGGTTGTATGGTGTGCTAAGGGGTCATATTGTTTCCTAAGGGTTCCTAGGACATCATATAACCCCTTAGGACACCATATCGCATTGTTATTGGTGTTCTTATGTTATAAGGGATCATATGGTGTTATATGACTCCTTAGGATACCATATGACCCCTTAGGACACCATATGGTGTCATAGAGTTTCATATGGTGTTGTAAGGGGTCGTATGGTGTCCTAAGGGGTCATATGGTGTCCTATGACCCCTTAGGACACCATATGATGTCGTTAGGGGCCATATTATGTCCTAAGGGGTCATATTGTGTCTTATGACCCCCTAGGATACCACATGGTATTGTAAGGGGTTGTATGGTGTTCTAAGGAGTCATATGGTGTTCTATGATCCTCTAGGATACCATATTATGTTTTTATGGGTCATATGGTCTCCTAAGGGGTCATATGGTGTCCTATGACCCCTTAGGACACCATATGGTGTCATTATGCATCATATGGTGTCCTAAGGGGTCATATGATGTTCTATAACCCCTTAGGACACCATGTGGTGTCATTAGGGGTTGCATGGTGTGCTAAGGGGTCATATAGTGTCCTATGATCCCTTCGAACACCATATGACCCCTTAGGTATTGTTAGGGGTCATATGATGTCCTATGACCCCTTAGGACACCATATAGTGTCATTAGGGGTTATATGGTGTCCTATGACCTATTAGGAAATAATATGACCCCTTACATGTTGTTAGGGGTCCTATTGTGTCCTAACAGGTCATATGGTGTCCTACGACCCCTTAGGAAACCATATGGTGTTGTTAGGGGTTGTATGGTGTGCGAAGGGGTCATATTGTGTCCTAAAGGTTCCTAGGACATCATATAACCCCTTAGGACACCATATGACCCCTTAGGACACTAGATTGTGTCGTTATGGGTCTTCTTGTGTTCTAAGGGGTGATATAGTATTATATGACCCCTTAGGATACCATATGACCCCTTAGGACACCACATGGTGTCATAAGGGGTCGTATGGTGGGGTCATATGGTGTCCTATGACCCCTTAGGTGTCGTCAGGGGTCGTATTGTGTCCTAATGGGTCATATAGTTTTCTATGACCCCTTAGGACACCATATGACCCCTCGGGACACTATAAGGTGCTATGGGTCATATGGTATCCTATGACCCCTTAGGACACCATATGACCCCTTGGAACACCATACGACCCTTTAGGATGCCACATTGTGTCATTAGGGGTCGTATGGTGTACTAAGGGTTCATTTGGTGTCTTATGACCCCTTAGGACACCATATGGTGTCATTAGGGGTCTTATTGTGTCTTAAGGGGTCATATGGTGTTTTATGACCCCTTAGGACACCATATGACCCCATAGGAGACCATATGGTGTCGTTGGGGGTCATATTGTGTCCTAAGGGGTCATATGGTTCTATGAACCCTTAGGACACCATATAACCCCTTAGGAGACCATATGTACTAAGTTTCATATAAGGAGAGATATAAGGGTGAAGAGAGATGAAGAGCTAAAGAGAGGGAGAAGAACTAAAGGACAAGGACATAAATAGAGATATAGATATTAAGGAGTATGAAGTGAGAGGGAGAAAAACTAAAGGACAAGAGTGGATAGAAAGAGGTAGACATATCTAGATATTGAAAAGGAGAGAGGAAGATAGAGATAAAAAATGAAGATAAAGAGTGAGGGATATGAATAGATATAAAGAAAGAGATAGGTAAAGAAAAAGATAAATATATAAAGAGATGGAGAAAAGTGAATAGAGAGGGGTAAAGAGAGTGAGATAAAAAAAATGAAGAGATATAGAGATATAAAGGAAGAGAAATAGCGATAGATAGAGAGATATAGATAGTGCAAGAGAGTGAGAAAGAGAGATAGAGATTATAGATAGGGATAGATAGAGAGGGAGAGAGAGAAAGAGAGAGATATAGAGATATATAAAGGCACTATAGAGAAGGATGTGGGGAGAGAGCCAAAGATATATAAAGATGGAGTAAATAAAGAGATAAAGGTGGAGAAAGGGAAAGATACTTCAAGAGGCTGATAGAGGAAGAGACAGAGAAGTAGATTAATCATGTATAGAGGAACATATATAAAGATAGAGGAACATATAGAAAGAGAGATTGATAGAGAAAGAGATGGAGATGTGAAGATGGAGATAGAGATAGATATGGATAGAAAGTGATAGAGAGAGTAAGATGAATGGAGGGAGAGATGGAGTGAATAAGTGAGATTTAGAGATAATGAAATATAAATATACATGAAGATGGATCTATAGGGATATAGAGATAGAGGGGACAAGATAGAGAGAGAAAGGAGGTGATAAAGACAAGTAATATATAAGTTTAGGTAGGATAAGGTAGAGGAGGGAGATAAATAGAGAGACGAGAGATTATTAGAGAGAAATATAGAAATAAGGAGTGAGAATGATGGAGTGGGAGAGGGAGAGATAGGAATAGAAAGATGGAGATATATGCAGAGATGCATGTAACTTGGGAATTTATTTATTTAGATGGGATGAGAAAATAAGTGATATAAGTAGAGAAGAAAGAGATAGATAAAATATATTTATATAAGTATAGATAGACAAGTGATAGATAAAAGAGGTGATAGGAAAAAACTGAGACTTTGTATGCAAAATTTGTGAGTATTTAAAGCTTTAAAATTGAAGGACTAACTTCAAATGATTATAATTAGTTTTTGGTGTATAATATTATAAAACTACTTTATCCATTTGATAGGTCTCTGAATTACCTTTCCAACGCCTATAAAAAATCAAAATTTTAATACAAAACACAAAAGTTATGCCCATTTTACTAAACTATATTTTTTATGTTGAGAAAAACGGAAATCCGATTTGAAAAAGTATGACATCACAATAGTGACATCACAAATCAGATATCCGTTAATATTGGATATATCTGATATTAACGGATATCCGATTTGGTTTGGTATTACCAAACCAAATTCAAATTTTGGCTGACCCAAACAAAAAGTCAAAGTGGATTTTGGCATGTTTGGAAAGGTTTAAAACACTTTTTTTCCTCCATTGCCATTGTTTGGCCCCCCATGATCTTGCACATACCCATGTAGTAGTACTAAAATACCATGAAAAAGATAATAAGTAGGTGTATGTTTGAAAACCCTAACCACAAGCAAATCTTAATATTTTTTTAATAATATTTTATATTTAAGTAGAAGACTCATGTTTGGATGTGACACATTTTTTTGTTATTTTTTGAAGTAAATAATTAATTATTCTTTGTTTACTAAAATTTTTTAAAAATAAAAAAATCTTATGTTTGACCACCATAACTTGGTCAAACCTTTATGAAATTATTTTTTTATTAATCCCATAGTATGCAAAGCATAGAATGTGACACATGTTTCAGATTCAAAAAATATGATACCATTTGAAAGTTATAGATGTTTTTCAATTAGCCTATCAATCAAGATTTTAGTCATTATTCAAATATAAAATGAATAATAGTTATTAATTAAATTCTAAATAAGGCATAATTTATATTGTTGGAAAGCTAAGAGTCTCCTTAAAAAATCCATTTTGTTTCATCAATTTGAAGTAAAATTAAGTTGTCAGCCACATGGGTGAAGTCTAGAAAAGCAGGGAAAACTGCTAAACACATTTTTTGTGTGTACTTTCTAGGTTTGGCATGTCCTATCCAAATCCCAAAGCAATCTCGAGGCAAATACCAAGGCTATAGATTTTTTTCACAGGTAATAAATATAATATATCTCTGCAAGTAATAGATATCTGATACTATCAGATACCCATTTTTTGTTAATTTATTTCTATAAATATATTATAATCTCTTGTACAATTGTGTATAATATATAATATACTATATTAAGTTATTATGTAGAATATTTAAAATATTATGTAATATATAAATATACTACTAATACATATAATTAATTATATTAATATATATATTAATAAACTTATATAGATCCTGATATAACATGTTATATTAAACAAATTATGTTTCCTTGGATCCCTTGTATAATCTCCCATTCAGGTCTACTCTTTCCCTCTACCTACAAGTCTATCTCTTGCTATCCCTAACACCTTGTACACTTATTTTTACACAAATCTCTTCTATGTATTGTACTTCTAGATATTGAGCTCTCTCTCTCTCTCTCTCTCTCTCTCTCTCTCTCTCTCTCTCTCTCTCTCTCTCTCTCTCTCTCTCTCTCTCTCTCTCTCTCTCTCTCTCTCTCTCTCCTTTTTATTGCCCACCACCTTTCCCTGTCGACTTCTCTTTCCCCTCTCCCTTTACCATTCTCTCCCTTTCCCAAACCCTCTACCTTTCCCCTTCTCTCCCTCTCCCTTTATTCTAATGTTCAATAATAAAACAAAGAAGTTGCACATATAAAACCTTTAAAGAGATTTACAAGACAAACGGGGGTACTTTTAATACACATGGAGTACAAGGACCATCAAACACATATTCCACTCCTAATAAATTTAGAGAACTTGAGTTGTCAAGGCACATGCATATTATGAATACTCTAGTAGACCATAGGGAACTAGGCTTTCCTAGGCCTTTTTCACTTTTTTCTTCTAATATTTTTTTAAAATCTTGGAGGTAGTATGCAAGATTGAATGTACATGTAATATGAATTTTAAGGTTCACATAACATGACTTCTCTTATCCTCAACTTGGCATTGATTTCTTCTCTAATTCACCTTAATTATGTAGATAAGATGCGATTAATGATAGGGAGGTACCTAAAGCAATATGATCTCACAAAGGGAGAATCCTCTATCACACTCCTCACAAGAGAAAGAAAAGCTTCACCTAATACTCAAGGAATGCAGTCAAGTATCCCTCTATCCCACTTGTCATCCCATAGAATACTTTCCCTCGAGGATTCCAATAAATAGAGACTAAATGATTCACTTCGCTCATTCTTCACATTCTAAAATGTTGTTTATTGGGACACAAAAACTTCATTCATTTAGGGATTTTAATTTTGTACATCTTCACAAATGAAGAGTCTTTTGATTTTGGACATAAATAAAATGACACACACATGGAACACTATGTTTTGTTTTTCTGAAAAATGACAGGAACACTTTTGTGTTGTGAAAGATTTGACCCCCTTAATCTTATGCATTTAAAAAAAAAATTAGTAGCTAAGGAACTAGATTCAAAATACTACATTTCTTGTTCTTTTGTTATCTTCAAATTTTGAGTGGATGACTCTCAAATTACTCCTCCAAGTTTAGGTTTAGCTATTTTTTTAGTAAATGTAATGAGAGGATTAAACTAATTTAGTTCTATTTATAATTTTTATTAGATAGATGGTTGATATTATGATGTAAATTACACTTCACGATTAGGATCCAGATTTTTCTATTGTATTAACATTGTTTTACCATTGCATTCATATTTAGGACTTATGATCTACACCCAAATGAGTTCATGTCATAGATTGATCCAAGCATACTTTGTCTTGGAATGGAATCTCTCTTTGTGTTTCTTATGCATATGGAATTGTCTTTATTTGAGATGACTAGTGTTAAAAAGAACCTTGGAAAAAATATTGTTTGTAGAGGGGAGACTTAGATCTTTCTTGATAAAAAGTCATCCTTCTTAGCTAATGAATAATCAGTTTAGAAAATAAGTGCATGTTTGATGATAACAAGTCAATTCAACGTAGAATAATATTATTCGATGATCAACTAATTACCTAAGATTAACCTTAAGCACAATATCACAGATGCTTAATTTGAGGTATTAATATCAAAGAGGATGAGTAATGACTATTTTTTATTAAAAAGACATATCTCGAAACTAGGGAAAAAAAAATTGAACTACGAGGACTAGGTCATTTGTGTGACACTTTATAGGGTATAGATCCTTGCATATAATCAATTTTTATGCAGATAAAATATTTACAAAAAGTGTAAATTAAAATTATTGAAAATAAGGAAATGGTGTTTTATTAAAATAAAAGTTAAAATTAATTTATTTCTAAAACAATATAAACATTATGACATTATATTTATGGGAAAATAAAAGTTAAATAAAATAAAAGAGATCATGCACTTTCATTCCTTAAATAACTATATTTTTTTTAATAGCAAATTCATATCTAAAAATCTCGCTTTGATAATGTATTTCAATAAATAAAATATAAACATTTTGTCATCATTATTAATCAATTATTATAAAATTTTATTTATTTTTATTATCTATCAAAGATGAAATAATCATAATTTTTTTATCATCATTCACTCTTATATACTTGTATGTATCTATTAATGTAACACAATCATATTTATACTTATTTAACAAATAAAAGCCCAATTGAGTTTTTTAAATTAAATATGTGAACCAATATTTACACATGCATTAAGACTTGCAATTAGTTGTGGATGACAACTTTGAGGCTTAGGAGCTTCATTTTCCTTCTTTTTACGTGTTTGCTTCTTTAAATTTAGTTTCTCAACTTCCTCATCATAAAGTTTACAGTTATCAAGTGAGTATTTTTAAAATTGCCACCATAATTTCACATGTCTTCTGAGATTTCTAACCATATATTTTTTTTAGATTTGAACAACATTAGCATATTAATTTCTAATTTTTTTTACCAACATTACAAATCTTCTCAAAGACATATGTGTACCATTTTTAATAACTTTTGAACCAAACTTGAAACAAACTATATATTACTATTTTATATTAAACAAGTTATGTTTCCTTGGAACCCTTGTATAATCTGCCATTTGGGTCTACTCTTTTCCTCTACCTAGAAGTCTCACTCTTGCTATCCCTAACACCTTGTACACTTATTTGTACACAACTCTCTTTTATGTATTGTGCTTCTAGATATTGAGCTCTCTCTCTCTCTCTCTCTCTCTCTCTCTCTCTCTCTCTCTCTCTCTCTCTCTCCTTTTTATTGCCCACCCCCTTTCCTTGTCGACTTCTCTTGCCCCTCTCCATTTACCATTCTCTCCCTTGCCCACACCCTCTCCCTTTCCCCTTCTCTCCCTCTCCCTTTGTTCTAATGTTCAACAATAAAACAAAGAACTTGCATATATAAAACCTTTAAATAGATTCAGAAGCCAACAAGGGGTAATTTTAATACACTTGGAGTACAAGGACCATCAAACACATAGTCCACTCCTAATAAATCTAGAGAGTGAGTTGTCAAGGCACATGCATATTATGAATATTCTAGTAGACCATAGGGCACTGGACTTTTCTAGGCCTTTTTCACTTTATTCTTCTAATATTTTTTTAAAAATCTTGGAGGTAGTACGCAAACTTGAATGTACATGTAATAGGCATTTTTTTCATGACCCTTTGTGTCAGACCTCGCTATGAGTCGATATGGACCCTTTAGGTTTCAATAAATTTTTTTGAGATATTTTATGTTTTATGGGCATCGGTTTATAAACTTACCTCAATTACGTTTATTGATGGATGCAAATTAACATAATAAATGCATTTCAAATCTTATGTATGATCATACAATGTAATTTAGTTTATATGTACAATCAACTTGAGATGCACAAAAACAATCTTTTTATAAGTAATTAATATTTGTTCTTCGAATAAAATTGTACTCGTGGAAAAAAAAACCTAATTTTCCTTTTTTGCATTTATTTAAGTATCTATTATAATCTATCGGTGAAAGGAGTTATGAATTCAAAATAATCACTAGAGGTGATGGGGACAAAATCTTACATGCAGAGTAAATTGAGGAGTTACAATTTCTGATCATTAAAGAGGCAATAAGTGAAATTTTATACTGGGGGGGTCATTTTTAGAATTCTCATGGAAAAATGTGGGGGCTATGGGGGGGCAGAGGAGAATAGAAAAACGTGCTGAACTACAGAATTTTGGAGGGGCAATTTCTCTTAAAAAAATTGGAAGGGGCAGATGTATCTAGATCTTAGAACTCTTCGCCAGAAGACAAGATTCTACTTGGCACTGTTTTGGCAATCTTAGTCATGATGGGTAAATGTGGAAGTGTGCGGGTAAAGGAATATATTACTTGGGGGTGACACTAAACTAAAATTTAGGTCAGTTTTCTACCACCATATTTTTAAATATGTGCCTCTCTGTTATATATGAAGCATGAATGTGATCTACGAATTTGTTTAGGATAATAGCTTAAATTTTCTTTCATTAACCTCCACAACTATCATTAGATTCCTTTACTTTCCTTGTTTTGTGTATTCATTCTTATCAGGTTTTGTCACTGACCTCCCTTTGCAATGTCCTATCAATTCTATAGCCATTGTTTGTTTACGGACTGATTGGATGTCCCTGGTAACCGATTATCGAATCAAATTATATTCATATCTTGGTTGAGGGTTCCATTTGGTATATATTATGTAACCTTTTGGTATTCTTACTACCTATGTTTGAATGTAACCACCCCATGACCTTGCCTTGTCTTTGTTTTGTCCTCTGCCACTCAATAGTGGATTATTCCTTTCCTTTATATATCAGGGTATGTATTCTTCCCCCATGCAATGCTATAGTGACTGCTAATAGAATTTGATCCTTGTTATTTGGTTTTGCCAATTGCATTTGTTATCAGAGGCCCTTGACTATAAACTTTACTGTGATGCATGTCTGTCTTTGCTATGCTACCAGATTCTAACCAAGTTGCAAATGAACATTTTCATATGTTTGATTTTTTTAAAACTTTTGCTGACTGTTAGTTTATTTAGCATCACCTTATGCTAACAAGCATATATATATATATATATATATATATATATATATATATATATATATGGGCATGCACATGTTAACTCTACGGAATCAGCTTCATTTTATCAGTATCACTATATCTTGCTTCCCAATCTTTCATGACATGCTTTCGCCTACCTTCACCTGTCCAATTCGGCATGTCCATTTTACATGTCGTCACAGTTTCATACTTTTCATTTTAACTCTTCCTAATTGTCTTCATGCTGGGTGAGCCATTTTGCATTCTCCAACCCCCGATGGTTGTGCTTTGGTACTCTAAATTGAAAACCTATTAATCCGAGAGTGCGCTTACCCTTCCCCTCTACTTATTGATCAGTGGTCTCCCATTTCCAACCGAACATTAAATTTGATAGCCCATTATCATTCGATAAAGCAACTATGTATATTACTTTTGTTAAATCAATTTCCTTAGTTTTGCCATGTTTTTATTTTCAAATGAAGATCATGGCCTTTCATATTCAACCACTTTCCCCATATTTGTAAGCTATTTGTCTCTATCTATGTAATGAGATTCTTATTTTCTTGTTATATATATACTACTGGCCTGAGTTTATTTTAGTGCGGTCTATGTGAATTCTTGCTAAGGACTTGGCTTAACTGACATTCATGGTACTATCGAATTCCTTTTGTGCTATGTGTATGTGTTTATAGTTAGGAGAGCTTACCTTCATTCTTTCTTTCAACACAACCTTCTTTAGCAGGGTCATCGATTTATTTAGGTTGTTGTTGTTGTCACTGAGGTTTGCACCTGTGATGCTAAGTTTGAAAACAAGCAATCATATGAAACATGGAAATACCTTCGAGCCCGTGGGTTGCTCAAAGTGAAGGTGAATCTCCGGAGATCAGGCCAACTTTCTATCTAGTGAATCTCTTGTAAATACTTGATAAGAAAAGGGATAGAAAGGGATAGAAAGCTTGTATGTACTGAAAATCTATTTCTAATGAAGGTGATGCACCAAATATCTTATCTGAGATTTGCAACCTGCTTAACTCACAAAAAACTTCAACAAAAAACTTTCATTGCTTCACAACTCAACTGAAAACATGTGAATGCATAAATATTTCATAGAAAGGTTTTGATTAGAAAGCCTGCTTGAAGGAAATAAACTATCTTCACAACTTCAAACTTATCAAAATCAGATTACAAAATCTATAACCTGCATTAACCATGTATCTTCTTGAAATAACACTATTTGAAAGAGGCAATATCGAAGGATTTAAAGGATAAATCACAGAATAATCATCAATATCTTTCATTCAACACCAGACAAGAAGTATCAAGAAGGAAATTTGCTGCTATTTTATTGAAAATAAAGGAGTCTGCTATTACAAAACTCAAATATTTCTGAGCTACAATGCTTTTTGAAAAAATGCTTATGCAAAAAGAAAGAACCAAGCGGGAAAAAGGAGAGAAGGAATATATAGAAATCATGATGAATCTCCTCAGAAACCCTAAAAAAGACTGCATGAAAAAAGCCTTGGGCAAATTTGCCCAAAAATGGCATAAAAACTCATGCAAAATATTATAAAATAATAGTCTCTACTACTCAAAAGGACTACCACTAATCCTCCTGTTTAAAAATCTGCATATCCATGTGCGAACAATAGCTATCCTCATATGAAAGTTGCATGATGAACTAAACTATAACTGTATGAAAAAGAAATCCCATTGAAAATATCTTTTGCATTCCCTCGAAACTTCTCTCCATGTTGAAACTTCTATTAAAAATGATTGAAGAAATGCATTCTCTATTTCGCGAGCTTTTCAACGGTATGTAACACTTGCATATTGGATAAATCTACGGAATCAACTCTTTGCTAGGTGGGCTTTTCACTGTTCAACCAACAAGTTCACATTAATTTCTCATGTAGAAATCATATCCTTGCTTGGCGGGCTTTCCATCGTGCTCGCATTAACCATGGCTACTTGCATTACCTGTTTTGTTTATTTTCTAGTGAGCCCCACCGTTGGTCGCTAAGTCCACATGATTATCCATCGTGCAGTTTTATGTTGCGGTATAGCGACCACCGTCTGATCTATTAGGAACCTACTTTCTTTTTATCTCTCTAGTTACTTAACCATCTACATGAACCTTCAGCATTAACCGTCATCACTTGAGGTAGACTTTCCTTCAACCGTCGAGACTGCTAGTGGCTTGTCACTATGTCGCAGAGATTAATATTCAGACACATTTTCATTGTAGTGTAGCGACAACCAAAGATATTCATCAGACGTACTCGATCATTAATTCTTTTTATCCTTCAAAATAGGCCCACTTTGTGTCTATAGACCCTTGCCACATCTTAGCCTCTGATTTGCTCACGGATCTCACTTGTCTGCCATCTGGACTTCCATTTCAACCCACTACTCCGATGTCCAATGAGTACTTCCAACTTGTCTTGTCGCCATTCCATCAGAACATCGGGGTAACATTCAAACAAGGTTACCAATGACCGATGAAAACTTCCAACTCATCGCACTTCCTATCGGGTTATTGGCATAACATCAGAATGAGGCTTACTAATAACCCAATGACTTTGCATTGCCTCTCACTTTTCCATCGCATTGATTCACACTTTCTCCCTTGATCTCACCTTGTATTGCATTGATTCTCACTTTCCATCGGCTCCTCCGGATAACATCAGATTAGGCTTACCGATAACCTAATGAATTTGCCGCATTGCTTTGCATTTTCTTTCTGGCCTTCGGCATAACATCAACATAGGTCTTATCGATTTCCAATAACTTCACACATTTCTTTGCACTTTCTCTACACTGCTTCACACTTTTTATCAGGCCTTCGGGACAACTTCAAACCTACTACTCCAATATTTGATGGACCCGCACCGCTTTGCTTCTCATTTTCTATCAGGGCTTCAGTGTAACATCAACATGAGGGTACCGATACTCGATGACTTGGGCTCACCTTGTCGCCAAGTCGTGGCGATAACTGGGCTAGCATCTTCCCATTATGCCTTAGCAACCATCGTTAGATCCTTTCACCTGACCGTTGGATGTGATCAATCTGCTCAACCTTTACCCTTGGTCTTTTTAGTCTGATGCAAAATTTGGGTCGCCTTGAGATGTGCGTGCATGCGGGGTCCACTGGGCCACGAGCTGCCTCCTGCCAAAAGCTTTCAAGCTTTTGACACTTGATATGTGTGTGGTGTTATGTTTAAACACTGAAGAGTTCCTCGCCACTACCAATGCGGGATAAGATTTTCACGGCCCCTATTGTTATATGTGACCTGCACCTAAGTGTTTGTCATGAAACCTTCAGAGCTTGATGTTGAAAAACCTCTAAGCCTCTCTTTGTCGCCATTTGATCATGCGGCAGGGAGAATTTTGGCATTTTTATCAGCATGCTGAGCTCAACCTCTTCGGGAGCACATTTTTACCCACATGTTGCATTACTTTTCCTACATCTGTACATGAAGCAAACAAGTTAGAGAAAAAAGTGCATTTATGGTTTCTTGCTCATGATTTGGACCTTTTTAAAGTGAATGCAAGGCTTCGTTAGGACACCAAATTTGGCATGTGCAAAATTTTGGTAACATTTTTGGCGACCTCTCATGGGTGTTTACCTGCTAAACAATAGAATCTAGTAGCCTAGCAAATCCATTGGGTATTGAGTCATTTTTGACTTTCTCAAAAATCTAGAACTGCATCTCAACATTCTAAACAAAACTGAAAAGGAAACTACAAAGGCTCTACATACAACTGAGCCCGCACATTGTGCAATCTGCACTTATGGAAAATAGAAACAAGACTGAACTAAAAAATCAACTGTGATGTGCTTGAAAACAGTTAATTCAATAAAAACTAATACAAATCTGCTTAAGCTGAGCCTAACAAACTACTGAAAAGAAAGAAATGCAACTATTCTACTATGTACATATGCAAACTGTTAGTACTCAATAGCATAGTTTGAGGTGAATCCCATTAACAGGGATTGGCAACACCTCTTCATCCAATTTAGCAAGCTAGCAAGCATTATTCTGTTTGCATTTTGTGATAACATATGGACCCTCCCACATGGCATCAAACTTGGTATGTCTACCTGGTCTATTCTTTAATTCATCCCATTTGAAAACAAGATCACCTTGATTAAATATGTGTGGTACAACTTTTCTATCAAAGGTTTTCTTCATCTAAGCATGGTGAATTTCTAATTTTTTGTATGCTTCCCTGCGAGTTTCTTCTAACTCCATAAGCTGAGAAAGCCTAATATGCATTGGTTGCTCTTCAAGTAACTCAAGCTCTTTTATATAATTTAAAGTTGGCAATTCAATTAAAATAGGTAACCTGGCTTCTTTGCCATAAGTTAAAACATAAGGAGAGTTATCTATTGATCTCTTTGGTGTAATTCTGTCAGCCCAAAGGGCTAACTTGAGCTTTTCATGCCAAGTTCTCTGATTCTCAACAATGGTCTTTTAAAGATGTTGATCAAGTTCTTATTAGTTGACTCAACTTGTCCATTACCCTGAGGGTAATAATTGGACAAAGTATTCAAATATATATTATTCTTAACTAACCAATCTAAAATTCCAAGACCAATGAAAGCTAAATCATTATAAAAAATGATTGATTGTGGGGTTCCAAACCTTAACACTAAGTCTTGATAAAAATTCAAGATAGAAGTTTCATTAGCTTCTTTCAACAGAACTGATTCTATCCACTTTGTGAAATAATAAGTTGTTGTAAGAATCCATTTGTGACCTGCACTAGAAGGTGGATTAATAGGTCCTATAAAATCAAGCCCCCACTTTGCAAAAGGCTTCTCTACTTCAATTGGTTGCAAAGGCAAGGCTGCCAGCCTCTGTTTGCCTGCAAACAATGAACATTTTTCACATTTTTCCACCCATGAGTGAGCATCTTTAAACAATTCAGGCCAATAATAATCAACTCTCATAATTTTGAGAGTTGTTGTTCTTGCTGCAAAGTGACCTCCTGTAGATCCTTCATGAAATTCTTTCAGAACTATTTCAATCTGATCTGGCTCAATGCATCTTAATAGAACATTGTTAGTCTTTTTTGAATAAAATACCATCTATTAAAGTATAAGGAAGGGCTTGTAGCTTGAAATACCTTTGTTTTGACCTATCTAAGCCTTTTGAATAGTCACCAATTTGTAAATAATGGACAATTTGCTGATTCCAGGTGACTGGTACAGTTGGGGCAGCAGGTTGTTCTTCATTATTAAGCACTGTTTCAACTTGTTGCTCCTCTTCTTTACTATTTTTTGTACTTTCAGCAAGTTGTACACATAAACCCTTACCTCTAACTAGCTTGGTTACCTTGATAGAGATGTCATATTCCATTGCTTTAGTAATCCAACCCGCCCTTTTGTCATTTATGTCTTTATTGAGCAAAAACCCTTTTACTATAGGATGAGCAACCATAAGTTGAATCTTATTGTTAGAGAGCATGTGCCTAGATTTCTTAGGGCTTCTTATTATTGCTAACACATGCTTTTCTACAAATGAGTACCTAGTCTCATAATCATGTAAAATATTACTAAAGAAAGCAATTGGTTGTTCTAAGCCTTCATCATTTTGCTGACACAAGATTGTAGAAATAGTAGCCTCACTCCCAAAACCATATAGATAAAATCTTTCTTATAATTAGGATTAATGAGAGTAGGGGATGCTGCAATTGCCTCTTTAATTTTTTCAAAACTATTCTTACCTTCCTTAGTCCACTGAAAAGGCATATTTTTCTTAAGCATGGTTGTAAGTGGTTGCATCAATGCTGCAAGATTAGGAATAAACCTTCTTATAAAGTTAATACTACCTATGAAACTCTAGAGTCCCTTTTTATGTGTTGGTAATGGCAATGCAAGTATGGTTGTGATCCTCTTGGGATCTATTGAAATCCCATGCTTTGAAACAATATATCCCAGCAACTTGCCTTCATGAACAACAAATATGCTCTTCTTGGGATTTAATGAAACACCATATTCCCTGCATCTCTCAAATACATGTCTGAGATGGTCAAGATGTTGATTAGCCTTTTCAGAAAAAATAGTTACATCATCTAAGTAAACCAAAAGAAACTTGTTAATGAGGCCTTGAAATGCCATATCCATTGCATGCTAAAATGTTGCCCCTGCATTGGTCAGTCCAAATGGCATTTTATTATAAGCTATTGTACCCCACTTGGTGGTAAATGTTGTTTTGTACTGGTCTTCTTCTTTGACCAGCATTGGGTTATATCCTGAATAACCATCAAGTAATGAGAATCTCTCTGAACTTGATACAACCTGCAAAATCTACTCCATTGAGGGCAGCGGATAATGGTCTTTCAAGGATGCTCTATTTAGGTCTCTAAAATCAACACATAGTCTTAGTTCACCATTCTTATTCCTAACGGGAACTAGATTGGACACCCAGGATGTGTGCTTGATTGGAAATATGATATTTCCTTCAATCAGCTTATTTAACTCAGTCTTCATAAAATGTTCTAATTTTGGATTAAGAGGCCTTTGTTTCTATCTTACTAGTTTTGCATTATCTACTAGCTCTATGGTATGCTGAGATATATGAGGATCAAATCCTTTCAAATCTTCATACCTCCATGTAAATATGTCATTGAATTCTTGAAAAAGTTTTACAAAATCATGTTTTTCTTCAAGGTTACATACCTTGCCAATTTTAAGTAGCTTGTCCTTGAATATTTCGACAGGTTCATAATATTCTTCTTTCACAAACATGTTGCCTTATCCTTTCTATCCTGATCATCTGTATTAAAAATAGATTCAAGGGTTACCAAACCCTTGAGTAGCTTGTTTGTTTTCAATTGGAGAAACTGATTTTCATATTACTCATTGAACTTATGCTGATTTTTGATAGAAAACTTAGCTTCTTTAACTAGTAAATTAGTAATTTGCTCATCTGAGTCAAAAACCTGCCAATTAACAGTGTTATCTGGAACTGAGGGCCTTACTGCAACTTTAACATACTATTGTCTATCAATATTTTCTATTTCTTTTGGAATATTGAACTGAGCTCCTAAAGCAGCAAGCCTATTTGCTTCTTTATTTTGACTTCTAGGAATGGACAATAGATTAAATGCATCAAAATCTTCAACTAAATCCCAAATTCTATGCTTGTACATCTTCAAAACATCATTTTTGGTGACATGGATATTCCTTACTTGGTTCACAACTAGTTCACTATCACCAAAAACTTGTAAACATTTAACTTTTCTTTTCCTAGCCCATTCCAATCCATGTGCAAGTGACTCATACTCAGCTGTATTGTTTGTACAACTAAAAGAAAATCTAAAAGCAGTGTAATATTTCATACCTTCGAGTGAAACTAGCATAACACCACCTCCGGAACTATTTTTACCTCTTGAACCATCAAAATAGAGCTACCAAACCTGATTTTTTTGTCGCTCTAATTGTTGGTCAAGTGGAATGTCCTCTTTTTCAGATTAGGAATAGCAACATCCTCCTCAGGAATCATATAAACACAAAGACCTATTTCATCCATGCTGATGAAAGGATCTTCTACAGTATTTTGGGCTGCCCACTCATCCAAATTCACATCAGGTATGCCTTGAACGGGTGTATCTGAATCCTGGATAGGTGGTAACTCCTCATGGTCTCTAATGGAAAGATTTGTATTTATAGGACTTGGGGTATATGGTTCTAAGAGGCAAGTAGCTTGGGGTTATGATTTAATGGTAACCTTAGTATCATACTGAGTTCTAAAAAACAAGTGTGACCAATTAGTAGAAAGGTATCCTCCCAACTTTGTTGTGAAATCTCTAGATAAGCAAATAGCAAAGTGTGGAGGTAATTCAACTATGTACAAGTCCTGAGGTATTACAAAATTAGGACAAGCATGCAAGGTCAAACCAAGATCTTTGACTAATCCAACTGACTTAACTACTGTTCCATCTAACTGTACAACTCCTCTACAAACAGGCTCGCAATTTAGACCAAGTTTATCTGCAAGGTCTTTGGGCATAATTGAACTACTGGATCCTAAGTCTATCAAGCAATTGTGGACTAGATGATTGCCAATTATCAATGTTACAAAAAATGGAGGAGGCTTTGGTGTTTGATTTGGCTGATTGTTTTTAACTAGGATATCATTAGCTAATGCAACTCTGGGCTGGTCTTTTTGAGGCTCATTAGTCAAGGAAAAATTATCTAATTTATCTCTTAGCAATTCCTTTTGTCCATGAATTGGCAATGCATCTATCATTGTCATGGAAATAGTGGTTTTTGTCATAGATTCAACGATATTAAATGGAACACCACTAACCTTATGTTGTACTTTTGGAACAGTAGGCTCTGGATGAGCTGATTTTGACTGAGGCTGAACTCTTTGTTGTTTTTCAGTGTTGCAGGCTATTTTCTTGGTAAAATCTACACATTTTGGATAGGTGGAGGTGTACTAACAGCTTGCTGACATGTAGAAGCTTGTTGTTTTCCTTTATCTAGTTGTTGTCCATTATTTACAACTTGTTGTTGATGATTTGCAATTTGTTGTCCAATGTCAATAGCACATTTCTTTGACCTTGTATTAGCTGCAACAGGTGAAAAAGGTCTATTTTGTGCTTGTAGATGATTAACCCCACAAAATTCCTCACCTTGCCAATTCATCATAGCCACCTCAGGACCTTTTGGTTCTTCATTTGTACCTACATCCTGATAAGACATGTTATTTTGTACCATCAAGGCTTGTGATTGAGCATTCATTGCATTTTGACATGATGCTTGATTATGAGGTTGTTGGCATGGAAAACACCACTCTTGTGCCATATTGTTTTGAGCAGGAACAATTTATTTAGAATTACTAGTAGTATTCTGATTATACTGCTAGTTTTGCCTATTGTTGTAGTTCCTCCTTTGATTCTAAGCATCAACTTGGTAGCTAGGCCTATTGGGTTGATAAGGAGCTTGATATGGGGCTTGATACCTTTGATTTTGGTTTTGATTTTTTTTAGGTTCACCAATTCATTGCCAAAATTTTGCATAGTCTGCTGGATTTGGTGAGTTTCTTCAACATTCTTTATAAACATCTCTTTTAACTCCTATAATTTCTTTCATGGGTCTGCTACAACACTATTTTAATTTTGATAACCTAGCGCTAGAACAATAGGTATTGAAGCTATTGGAGGTACTTGTAAATGTATCAATGGTTGTATATCAGGAAAAATAGGCATAGGAGGCCTAGGGGCAATTTTACCAACTTGTAAAAGGCTGTTTTCTCCTCTAATAGATATATCATAAGCTATTGGTAATGTAACCCCACCCATAGATTGAATCATAACAGTAATATCACTATTTAAATCTCTCAAATAATACAAAAATGCATGTTCAGGAGAGGGTTTTACCATTGTAGGAATTCTATTCTAGGTTTGCTCAAAACCGTAATTGAAATCAGTCATTTGCTCTTGCAGTGCCCTCTTAATAGTGGTCATCTACTCAACCAATGATAGGTGATCTGATTTATCTGCAAATTGCTTTGTTAGCTTATCACCCAAATCATCCCAATCAGTAACTGAATTAATTTGCAAACCCCTAAACAATGAAGGGCTTTTCCTTTGAATGATGATGCCAGTAGCCTGAGCGCTACATTCTCTTAGGTTATATGGTGAACTGCACATAGAGATACTATATCTCTTATGTGCTCAATGGGTGTGATGTGGTCTTCACCACTGAAAATAGGTAGACTTTTCAGAGCTTCTCCTGGTATAGGATCATGTTGGGTCAAATTCAAAGGGTTGCCTCCATTGAAGGGTACAAAAGAATGTGCTCTTGGTATGACCATTGGAAATAGTGGAGGATTTACTAGTGGATTCTGGGTAATAGATGGTTGAATTGGAGTAGTTGCAAAAAGAGGATTTATGCGGGTGGAAAAATTAGGCTGAGAATTAGGTAGAGGAGAAGAATTAGACAGGAAATTAGAATCTGGAGTTTCCAAAAGAACTTCAACTCATGAACCCTTTGGAAGCTCAACTGCTGAATTTGTTGATTTCTCTATCTTTTTCGTTGTCCTTGACCTTCTTTGTGATGGTGGTAGCTCAATATGTTCAATAGGATCCTCGCTCTATCTCATTTGATACTTTTTCATATGTTGTTAAGACCTGTTTTGCACATAGAACTAGAAAAAATAGAGTCACCAGGTACTTAGAAAAATAACCTCAATAGGGTAAAATACTGTTGTCAATACCAAAACAAAAGCAAAAATGGATTTTCTTTGAGCTATAACAGCTCAAACGCGTCCCACCGGGCATGCCAAAAATTGTTCACTAAGGATTGCACCCTTGATGCTAAGTTTGAAAATAAGCAATCCTGTGAAACATGGAAACACCTTCGAGCCTGTGGGTTGCTCAAAGTGAAATTGAATCTCTAGAGATTAGGCCAACTTCCTGTTTAGTGAATCTCTTGTAAATACTTGATAAGAAAAGGGATAGAAAAGGATAGAAAGCTTGTATGTAATGAAAATCTATTTCTAATGAAGGTGATGCACCAAATATCTTATTTGAGATCTGCAACCTGCTTAACTCACAAAAAACTTCAACAAATAACTTTCATTGCTTCACAACTCAACTAAAAACATGTGAATGCATAAATATTTCATAGAAAGGTCCTTATTACAAAGCGTGTTTGAATGAAATAAACTATCTTCACAACTTCAAACTTATCAAAATCAGGTTACGCATCTATAACCTGCATTAACCATGTATCTTCTTGAAATAACACTGCTTGAAAGAGACAATATTAAAGGATTCAAAGGATAAATCACAAAAAAATCATCAATATATTTCATTCAATACCAGACAAGAAGTATCAAGAAGGAAACCTGCTACTATTTTATTGAAAATAAAGAAGTCTTCTATTACAAAACTCAAATATTGCTAAGCTACAATGCTTTTTACAAAAATGTTTATGCAAAAAGAAAGAACCAAGGGGAAAAAAGAAGGAGAGAAGGAATATATAGAAATCATGATGAATCTCCTCCAAAACCCTAAAAAAGACTACATAAGAAAAGCCTTGGGCGAACTTGCCCTAAAATGGCATAAAAACTCATGCAAAATACTACAAAATAATAATCTCTACTGCTCAAAAGGACTACCACTGATCCTCCTATTTAAAAATCTACATATCCATGTGCAAAAAATAGCTATCCTCATATGAATGTTGCGTGATGAACTAAACTATAACTATATGAAAAAAAAATCCCATTGAAAATATCTTTAGCATTCCCTCAAAACTGCTCTCTATGTTGAAACTTTTGTTAAAAATTATTGAAGAAATGCATTCTTTGTTTCGCGAGATTTTCAACAGTATGTAACACTTGCATATTGAATAAAAACACACCATTTGCATTAATCTTTCATGCAGGAATCAACTCTTCACTTGGTGGGATTTTCACCATTCAAACAACCAGTTCGCATTAATTTCTCATGTGGAAATCATATCCTTTCTTGGCGGGCTTTCCATCATGCTCGCATTATCCATGGTTGCTTGCATTACCTATTTCATTTATTTTCTAGCAGGCCCCACCGTTGGTAGCTAAGTCCGCATGATTATCCATTGTGCAGCTTTATGCTGCGATATAGTGACCACCATCCGATCTGTCAGGAACCTGCTTGCTTTTTATCTCTCCAGTTACTTAACCATCTACATGAACCGTCATCACAAGGTAGACTTTCCTTCAACCATCGAGACTCCTAGTGGCTTGTCGCTATGTCACAGGTTCATTGTGGTATAGCGACAACCATAGATCTTCATCGGACCCGCTTGATCATTAATTCACTTTATCTTTCAAAATAGGCCCACTTTGTGTCTGCAGACCCTTTCCACATGTCAGCCTCTGATTTTCTCGTGGATCTCACCTGTCTTCCATCTGGACTACCACTTCAACCTGCTACTGGACCTGGCCCACCTTGTTTGCCTTGGACTCGAGCATTCAGGTTAACTTCAAACCTGCTACTCCAATGTCTGATGATTACTTTCAAGTCATCTTGTCACCATTCCATCAGAACATTGGGGTAACATTCAAATAAGGTTACCGATGTCCGATGACAACTTCCAACTCGTTGCACTTCCTATCAGGTTATTGGCATAACATCAGAATGAAGCTTACTGATAACCCGATGACTTTGCATTACCTTGCACTTTTCCATCGCATTAATTCACACTTTCTCCCTTGATCTCACCTTGTACTGCATTGATTCTCACTTTCCATCAGCTCTTTTGGATAACATCAGGATGAGGCTTACTGATAACCCGATGACTTTGCCGCACCACTTTGCATTTTCTTTTGGGCCTTTGGTGTAACATCAACATAGGTCTTACTGATGTTCGATAACTTCACACATTGCTTCACACTTTCTCTGCACTACTTCACCCTTTAAATCGGGCCTTCAGGACAACTTCAAACCTGCTACTCCAATGTCCGATGGACCCGCACCGCTTTGCTTCACACTTTTTATCAGGCCTTTGGCGTAACATCAACATGAGGGTACTGATACCCGATGACTTGGGCTCACCTTGTCGCCAAGTTGTGACGATAACTGGGATAGCATCTTCCCATTGCACCTTAGCGACCGCCGTTAGATCCTTTCACCTGACCGTTGGATGTGATCAATCTGCTTGACCTTTACCCTTGGTCTTTTCAGTCTGACGCAAAATTTGGGTCGCCTTGAGATGCACATGCCTGCGGGGTCCACTGGGCCACGAGATGCCTCCTGCCAAAAGCTTTCAAGCTTTTGACGCTTGATATGTGCGCGATGTTATGTCTAAACACTGAAGAGTTCCTCCCCACTACCAATGTGGGATAAGTGCTTTTCACAGCCCCTACTATTATATGTGACCTGCACCTAAGTGTTTGTCATGAAACCTTCAGAGTCTGATGCTTGGAAACCTCTGAGCCTCTCTTTGTCACCATTTGATCACGCGGCAGGGAGAATTTGGGCATTTTTATTAGCATGTTGAGCTCAACCTCTTCAAGAGCCCATTTTAACCCACATGCTACATTACTTTTCCTTCATCTGCACATGAAGCAAACAAGTTAGAGAAAAAAGTGCATTTCTCGTTTCTTGCTCATGATTTGGACCTTTTCAAAATGAATGTAAGGCTTCATTAGGGCACCAAATTTGGCATGTGAAAAATTTTTGGCAACAGTTGTATTATTGGTGCACTGTGTTATCAGAGCTTATCCTTTTATCAGCTAATCAATATTTGCCCTTATGCTAGCGTTGCCACCGTTTGAACATGGTTGGTACTCTTGGCATTGATAAATATGCTCCTAATGTGTCTTATGATTTGGGTCTAACTTAGGTGGGAATTGTGATTGTTCTCTCTCTCTCTCTTAGTCATGTTCATTTTGTGCACCATAGCCATCATAGTCTTTCTGTAATACTATTTTGGTTCTCCCTTGTATGTTCTTTCCAATTAATTAGCTACTTTCGAATGCGGTGAAAATTACCTTCACGATTTTATATTTATGTAGTTAACAAGTATGACAATATATATATGAATGTACACGCATGCTTTGGAATTATTGTTCGTCCAAATAATTGATAAGTCAGCTATTGTGTTGATAGAAAATATAAGCCTTGGAATTTGTTTTGATTATATCAACCTTTTTGTGTGAATCATGTACGTGGATGGAATATGATGGATATTAATTTTTTAGTATTAAAGTTAAAATGGTCTCTCTTGTTTTCTCATTAGTCAGTTTCCATTGAGACTTAAATTTTAATAATGCTTGCTAAAAGACTTAGATGTCTACATGGAGAGTTATCACATAAAGGAGATTTATTAAAATAAAAGTTAAAATTAATTTTTTTCTAGAAAACAATATAAACATTATGACATTATATTTATGGGAAAATAAAAGTTAAATAAAATAAAAGAGATCATACACTTTCTTTTCATAAGTAACTATATTTATTTTTTAATAACAAATTCATATCTAAAAATCTCGCTTTGATAATGTATTTCAATAAATAAAACATAAAGATTTTGTCATCATTATTAATCAATTATTATAAAATTTTGTTTGTTTTTATTATCTATCAAAGATCAAATAGTCATAAAATTATTATCATCATTCACTCTTATATACTTGTATCTATCTATTAATGTAACAGACAATCATATTTATATTTATTTAACAAATAAAAGCCGAATTGAGTTTTTTAAATTAAATCTACGAGCCGATTTTTACACATATGCATTAAGACTTGCAATTAGTTGTGGATGACAAGGTTGAGGCTTAGGAGCTTCATTTTCCTTCTTTTTACATGTTTTCTTCTTCAAATTTACTCTCAACTTCCTTGTCATCAAGTTTACAGTTATCAAGTGGGTATTTTTGAAAATGCCACCATAATTTCATGTCTTCGGAGATTTCTAACCATATATATTTTTAGATTTGAACAACATTAGCATATTAATTTTTAATTTCTTTTACCAAAATCACAAATCTTCTCAAAGATATATGTGTACCATTTTTGATAACTTTTTGAACTCGTCCAAATTTGAAACAAATTATTTATTACTGTTTTATATTAAACAAATTATGTTAACTTGGATCCCTTTTATAATCTCCCATTCGGGCCTACTCTTTCCCTCTACCTAAAAGTCTCTCTCTTGCTATCTCTAACACCTTGTACACTTATTTGTACACAACTCTCTTCTATGTATTGTACTTCTAGATATTGAGCTCTCTCTCTCTCTCTCTCTCTCTCTCTCTCTCTCTCTCTCTCTCTCTCTCTCTCTCTCTCTCTCTCTCTCTCTCTCTCTCCTTTTTATTGCCCACCCCCTTTCCTTGTTGAATTCTCTTGCCCCTCTCCCTTGACCACACCCTCTCCCTTTGTTCTAATGTTCAATAATAAAATAAAGAAGTTGCACATATAAAACCTTTAAAGAGATTCACAAGCCAACCAAGGGTACTTTTAATACACATGGAGTACAAGGACCATCAAACACATAGTCCACTCCTAATAAATCTAGAGAACTTGAGTTGTCAAGGCACATGCATATTATGAATACTCTAGTAGACCATAGGGAATTGGGCTTTTCTAAGCCTTTTTCACTTTATTCTTCTAATATTTTTTTTTAAATATTGGAGGTAGTATGCAAGCTTGAATGCACATGTAATAGGCATTTTAAGATTCACATAACATGAATTCTCTTATCCTCAACTTGGCATAGATTTCTTCTCTAATTCACCTTAATTGTGTAGATAAGATGTGATTACTGATAGGGAGGTACCTGAAGCAATATGATCTCACAAAGGGAGAATCCTCTATCACACTCCTCACAAGAGAGAGAAAAGCTTTACCTAATGCTCAATGAATGCAATCAAGTATCCCTCTATTCCACTTACTATCCCATACAATACTTTCCCTCGAGGATGCCAATAGATAGAGACTAAATGATTCACTTCGCTCATTCTTCACATTCTGAAATGTTGTTTATTGAAACACAACAACTTCATTCGTTTAGGGATTTTAATATTGGACATCTTCACGAATCAAGAGTCTTTTAATTTTGGACATAAACAAAATGACACACATACCAAACACTATGTTTTATTTTGCTGAAAATGATAGGAACCCTTTTGTGTGTGTGAAAGATTTAACCTCCTTAATCTTATGCATTTTTTAAAAACTTCAATAGTTAAGGAACTAAATTCAAAATACTACATTTCTTGTTCTTTTGGTATCTTCAAATTTTGAGTGGATGACTCTCAAATTACTCCTCCAAGTTTAGGTTTAGCTTTTTTTCTTTAATTGGCCACTTATACCCCTTTCTATTCATCATCTTGGAGCACTTACCTCAAGGTAATTTTAGAGAAATAGAACACAAAATTGGATTTTTTAGGTTTAAAATACTAATGGAAAAATACTATAAATTAATAAAAACTAAATAATGACTTCAATTTGATAATAGTAAATGTAATGACAGGATTAAACTAATTTGATTCTAGGGTATGTGTAGGATTATGGTGTGCCAAAACAGGCCCTTAAGTGGCAATGAAATTTCAGAAAATCAGAGTTATGCAACTTGACATGAAAATTTGAATAAGTTGTGAACATTATTTTTAAAATATGTAAGAAGAGAATATATAGAAAATTGAATGTAGTTTCTAAGCTACTAGTTGTTTTTTGGAAAAAAAAAAATCCTATTTGATGAAAATTTCAAATTTCAATTCAGTGGTACTAAAATTTCAGGAAAAAGATAAGAAGTAGATGTATGTCTGACCACCCTAATCACAATCAAATCATAATATTTTTTTTATAATATTTATAATATAAGTATTAGAATCATGTGCGGATGTGACACATTTTTTTTAATTTTTTTTTATAAAGTAAATAATTATTTATGAATTTTTTACTATACCTTTTCAGAAATTCATAAACTCTTACATCTGACCACCTTAACTTGGTCAAAACCTTATGAAATTTAATTTTTTTAAATTTTTCCCTATAGTAAACGAAGCATAAGATACGATGCAAGATTTTAATTCAAAAAATGTTATACCGTTTGAAAGTTATGAGTGTTTTTCAATCAGTCTATCAATCAGGACTATTGTCAGAATTCAATTAGAAAATAAATAATAATTATTTATTAAATTTGAAATAAGACAAGCCTTATATTGTTGGAAGCTGAGAACGTCCTTAAAAAACCCTTTTCGTTTTATCAATTTTGGCTACAAAAAAAATCGTCAGCCACCAGTGTAAAGTCTGGAAAATCAAGGAATACTGAAAAACACGTTTTTTCAGTTGACTTTCTAGGTTTGTCACTTCCAAGACAAATACCAAAGCATTCTCGAGCTGAAATTTGAAATTTGAAAATTTTACAACACAAATCGGATATCCGATTTTAATAAGTAAATTCACTAACTAAATTTGCACATAATTAATCTAATGTTTATTAATATATTAATATATAATATTTTAATATATTAATTTATAAATAAATTAATATTAAATAAATTAGTATATGATGGTAGGGGGAGAGAGAGAGAGAGAGAGATTAGGGGAGAGAGAGAGATATTAGGGAGAGGGGGAGAGAGAGATTAAGAAACCAAATTATGTCGTTATGGGTCATATGGTGTCCTAAGGGGTCATAGGACACTTGATATGACACCTTAGGACACCATAGGACCCAAAGTGACCCAATATGGTGTCATAAGGGGTCATATTGTGTCCTAAGGGGTCATATGATGTTTTAAAGGGGTCATATGACATAATATGACCCATAACGACCCAATATGGTTTCATAAGGGGTCATATCGTGTCCTAAGGGGTCCTGGGACACCATATGACCCCTATGGACATCATATGACCCCTTATGACACCATATGACCCCTTATGACACCTTATTGGGTTGTTATGGGTCATATTGTGTCCTAATGGGTTGTATTTTGTCATATGACCCCTTTAAGACATCATATGACCCCTTAGGACACAATATGAGCCCTTATGACACCATATTGGGTCGCTTTGGGTTCTATGGTGTCCTAAGGGGTCATATCAAGTGTCCTACGACCCCTTAGGACACCATATGACCCATAACCACATAATTTGGTATATTAATCTCTCTCTCTCTCCCCCTCTCCCTAATCTCTCTCTATCTCTCTCTCTCTCTCTCTCTCTCTCCCCTAATCTCTCTTTATCCCTCTCCCCTAATCTCTCTCTCTCTCAATATGGTTAATTAGAGATATAATTTGTTATTTAGAGATATAATGTATGTTTTTATTTATGCATTGAAATTGAAATAGATATGAGCATTCATTTAGTTGAATTTTCTTATAACAACTCCTTTCATGCATCACTAGGGATGGCGCCTTTTGAAGCACTCTATGGGCGAAAGTGTCGCACACCTATCAGTTGGGATAGACTAGAGGGTAGGATCATTATTGGTCCTGAATTACTTAAGGAAATGGATGAGAAAATGTTGTTGATAAAAAGTAGGTTGAAGGAAGTAGCTGACCGAAAGAAGAGTTATGTAGACCAAAATAGGACTTATAGACGATTTGTTGCAGGAGATAAAGTCTTTTTGAGAGTCAAACCTCATAAGAGCTGTATCTCGTTTGGAAAATCATCAAAGTTGGCACCAAGATATTTGGGACCCTTTGATGTACTGGAGGTTATCAATCCAATTTCTTATAGATTAGCTTTACCCCCTGCTCTAGCTTGAATCCACAATGTGTTTCATGTTTCTTTATTGAAACCTTATCATGCTGATGCATCTCATATTCTTGATTGGCAATCTTTATAGGTACAAGATCCAGGGGTGGTGCTAGTGGAGTGCATTCGAATCCTAGATCAGCGTAGTGTGAAGCTACGTGGCAGAGATTTCACTCAGTATAAGGTTCAGTGAAACCAATATTCTTAGGATAGTGCTACATGGGAGGATGCTAAGATGATTGACCGCCATTTTCCTCATTTGCTTTCTTAGGAAATAGTTTCTTATCATTTGAGATATCTTTGAAACAATGATTTTAATTTTATGATGTAAAATTGGATAACATGTATGCTATTGTTATTATTTTAAACTTGATGTATGGTTGACATTTTTATGAGATATAATTGTCATGTGATTATTAATGAGTAGTAAGACATTGAGATGATGTCTCTTCCAAGAGGGGAAGGATGTCACAAACCATATTTTTAATAATGTGTTATTTAAAGATATAATGTAGGTTTTTATTTATGCATTGAAATTGAAACAGATATGAGCATTCATTTTGATGATAATTCAGTTGTATACAAATAATAAGGAAATTATATATGCATTTTATTCATGCAATATGTAATTCGATAACTAGTATTATCTTAATTGGGGATTGTCAATGCTGATGAATTATTGAGTGCAAGTGATGCAGGGATAGGTGAACAAAGTTGAAGGTGAGAACATGACTCAGGTAGAGTTGTTTTTAACTTATGACTTTGGTAGAATAGGGGAATCTCACACACCACAATAGAAAAATTGTTTGTGCAAATATGACTTTGTCAAGGCATCATTTTTCGAATTGTGATTTCGTCGATGATTATTTTATATTGAAATGATTTGAGTAAAAATTAGTCGTTACGTTGATTGCATATTTGAAAATGTCCAATAGTGAAAAATTAGGGTTAATTAATTAGCGAGTTAACATTTTCTTATTAAATCTGATTTAGAATGCAAACTTTATGTCGACATGATTTCAAAGGTATGAAGTTGATTATTGTTTTGTTCATTGGAAAATGAGTATTAATGTCTTGTCGATTAGGTAATTGTATGGAGTTTGTATGCATAAAATTTGATGATTGTTTATAAGTTAAGTTATATTTGAAAGTGATTAAATTAATCTGGTCAATTCAAAATGATAGGTTTATAATTACGCATGTATATATATTATCATGTTTATATTTTACCTTTTTATGAATAAAATCAAACGTTATATATATATATATATATATATATATATATATATATATATATATATATGTATGTATATGTATATATATATATATGTATATGTATATGTATATGTATATGTATATGTATATGTATATGTATATGTATATGTATATGTATGTATGTATGTATGTATGTATGTATGTATGTATGTATGTATGTATGTATGTATATACATATATATTTATATATTATTAATTTATTAAATATCTTAAAAGTCTTAATTAGGTTTTCTTTTTATCTAACATTTAATAATAAATTGAGTGCAATGTATATATTATTTAATATAATATTGTTTATTTAATTTAACATGTATATGCATTAAATAGTAAAAGGTGGCGGATTGGTTATCGACTATTAGAAGTTGATAGTCGATCTGGAGTCAACTCCTCCAACATAGGTGGCTCATGACCTTTGAGGGGAGGAAGGCAACGTGGCACGAAGTGCCATGGCTAACTAAAACCGCAAACTACTTCCTTATCAACACGATGACAGTAGTCGACTGCATGTTTCCACGGTGATAGCCATGAAATAGCTCCATCTTTGGCTTGTAACCCGCAGGAGGGAGGAGTTAACACACACGTAATGTCCATGGCATAACAAGTTTGTAGTTAAATTCCTCCATCCACGGTAGCTGAAGTAGACTTAACTCCCACGACCCTTGGTGGGCGATTTGACACTTACACCGATCCACAATGAATTAGCAGTGAAATATGCAAAAGACTAAAACTCCTCCACGATCCATGGTGAGAGGTGGTCGATTCATCTTTCCACAACTGCAGAAGATGTTACTTAACCTTCCATCTCTCCAAGACGTGTAGACTAGAGAGATCGCTAAACTGGTAGCACTATGGGAAAAGGAAGACGTGGGATAGTTAAAGTTTTAGACCTGTCGAAATGCAGAAAAAGACATCAAATTGATAACAATAACTAAGCCTCATACTTAGGAGATATCATAGGGAAAATGTAGAATAAATACAGGCAAAGGATCTATAGTTAAGGGAGAACAAAAAGATAGAAAATAGCAGAGCAGCAGATAGAAAGATATTAAGTTAGAATTACAAAGAAAGAGAGTTGTTTTAGAGCAGAGATAGAAGAAGAATAGAAGATCTGAGAGAGAAATTTCAATCCATCAAGGAAGACGTAGACCCATTTAGAGGAGGCACGACAAATTTCTTTCCAAACTAGTTTCAAGCATAAAGAGGTCAGAATTTTATTTCATTTTGGTTATATTGCAATAAGGAAAGTTAGAGAATTAAAGCTTTGGTTGTAGCATATGATTTCTTTTATGATATTCCATATTTTATTTGTTTTATTGAATATGTTTTATTATTCCTTGAATAGATAAAGAAAGAAATCATTAGGTGGAATATATATATTGAAATAGTTAAGATAGTTAATTGTATTGTTTAAAAATAGTGAATATTGTAAAAGGGTTAGGATAGATTTTCAATTAAAAAATGTGTACTCATACTTTACTCATTTATATGAAAGAAAAGCATACTTGTGTTACACCATCTTCTTACTTTGTATTTATTCGAATAATGTTGATGAAATTGTATTTGCTTTTCAAATTACGAAAGATTGTATTCATTTATGAGAAAGTAAAGAAATAGTGTTTAATTTACGAAAGTGATAGGGAAGATGTTATATCAATTAGTCAAAATATTGTATTCTAAAAATGAGTTCTTGTTTGTGGGAACCAAGCTATGGATAGGCTTGTGTGTAGAAAGTTACCTTTCGGGATGGGTGCCGAATATGGAAACTTAGAGAGAATAGTTGCTTTTTCCAACTATTTATTTTTTCTATGCATGGCATTATACTCGGGTGAGTAATGAATTGAATTATCCATGGAAATAGATGGAATTATTTATTTTATTCTCTCTACCATATCCTTGCATGATAATGCTTGTTTCTTAAAAGAATTAGGAAAATGAAAATTCTTGTATCATCCAGGCACGCACCAGATTCCCTCTTGTCTTTCGAATTCTTTAGTTAAAACAATTCATGCAGGGTCGGGTGTTCTTGATTGACCAAGAACTCCAGGGAAGCGTAAGCTTCAAGGTTGTGCGGAAAAAGTGCCTGAATCTTGTTCTTGTCTTCATTCAATGGACTGAAAGGAAGCGACTCAGAATGGAGATCGACAGATGTATCTCACCTTCTTTCTATTTGTATATTACTTAAGGCAATATGAAAGCCTAAGTAGGGTAAAAGGATATGTAATGAGAAATTTGTACCTTTCATTTTACATGAAAATTGTATTTAACTCTTGATATCTATAATTGTTTTCTCAACTTATTAAACTTGCTTTATATTATGTATGAAATAGACTTCTTAATTGACCTATGAGTTTATTTATGAATAAAGGGTAGATTATGTCTTATAGATTAATTTACGTCTTTACACTTTGGGTCCTATGGTGTCCTAAGGGGTCATAGGACACAATACGACTGATAGTTCTGATACTTAATATAAGTACAGATCCAATAGCCAACAAGATGAGAGGGGGGGGAGGGTGAATCATACAAACTTAATCATCCATAAAAATATCAAATTCAACCTCGGTAACATATATATCAGTCATATAACCAAACAATGTCAAACATGCAAAATCAAAAACATATGAATAATATGAACCTCATAACACCAAATTTAACATGGAAACCCAAATAGGGAAAAACCACTGTGGGATTCCAGACCCACTAAGAAATATACTCTTCTAGAGTATGCTCGGTTAAAAGCAAATCCTGTTAAAGATTACAAACACATTGCTAGATGTGACCCAATTAAGGGATTTCCCTCAGATCTATTAGGATCTTCACTTTGTTAGAAGTGACCTTGTCAAAGGATTTCAAACACTCAATCGAAATGTCACCTTGTTAGAGGATTTTCATATAAGACTGTTAAGTCCACTCGGTTAAGAGATTTCCTATTACTTTCACAAAATAACAGTAATACAATCTATCTACAACTTCACATCTAAAATGCTAAAGCAGATTCTTATTTGTTCAATACAATCTAGACATAGAACTAATCTTGTCTATCTACTAGGCATCAATACTCTGTTATTATAACAGGTCTTCAAGCTTCTGTGCTCAGTAATCACTATGTGGCATCCCTGTCCATACACTTGCCCACATACATTGTTTATCAACAGTTTCTTATTTATAAACAATCTTCTAATTGCTTAATCTCCTTGATCACATTTCCCATGATCAATCATAGCCATCAAATCTTCAATCTTGTCCAGGTTCATTGTATCTTTCGATCTAGAAATGTTTTACCCTGTCTTGGCACTTGTACATTCACCTTGGAACTTGTGTTAGGGTAATGCGGTTCAATCTGAGCTATAGATCTTCTTGCCAACTTTCCATTACCTTAGATTCGTTAACAAACGTCTTCTACGGCTTTCCAATCATTGATCCGCTCCAGCTCATCAGCATCTTCATTAAATATCACATGTAAACATTTAATGCATTCTGTTATAGCTCGGTTACAACTCGGTGAATACTAAACTTCACTCGGTAGACATTCTATCTTCATTAACCGACTGCAATAATCCTAGGGTTTACCGACTAGGTTCTTTGCTTGATAACATAGTATAGTATTAACCTTTACATTTTATGTATGATGTTAAAACAATCTAAAACATCAAGATCTCATCATTGTTTGACTTGGTAGAGTTTCCCATTGAATAACTTATCCCCTTATTCATCATATTCTTTCCTATGTCTTTACCGACTTCTTTATAATCTTCATATCATATTTCTTAAGATATGGCAGCATCATACTAAATTAGAAAATCAATTTCTTGACATCAATGACAAAATAATAATATCAAGACAGTAAAACATCTTTAATCAGTTATGTCCATAATCATCAACAACCTTCTCAATATCCTTCTAATGTAATATTGCCAACAATCTTCCCCTTTAGCATTGATGGCAAAACCAATTGATTTGATCTTTAAAAGATTCAGATTGTTGTGATTCTGAAATGCTGAAATGCTCTCCCCCATACATTAGACTTCTCTTCTGTTTTCAGTCTTTATTTCAATCTGTAGTCTTCTTTCAGTCGTCTCAGGTCTTCTCCCGTTTTGGTAGATCTTTTCCTTCTCGGGTCTTCTCCCCCTGGGTAGGTCTTCTCCTTCTTGGTAGGTCTTCTCCCACTTTGACAACAATGCCAAAAAGAATAGAACTAAAACATAATTTCTTTCTATAATAAGTTATTTCTTGTTGTTGTGTATCAGCTGAGTCTCGGTTAGAGCATTTCTTTACAATTCCTGTTCCCTATATCTTTCTCTATATTATTCTAGTATAATTCCAGTATGTTTTTCAGAAAAAACATTCTAAAGTGTATCAATCCAACATCAGCTCCCGAAAAGATTTTCAATAGAGTCATCGAAGTGATGCTTTCACCGAACTCAATCAGTGAGTAAAAGATAGGGGTAGGACCCCTAACTTACTTCTGAGATATTCAAAAGTGTCCTTTGGTAGTGTCTTGGTGAAGATATTAGCTATTTTCTCCTTTGTGTTAACATATTCCAACACCACTTTCTTCTCTTGAGCTTCTTCTCTAAGATAATGATATTTGATAGAGATGTGCTTTGTTTTAGAGTGCATATTAGGGTTCTTTGAAATATTAATGGCACTAGTATTGTCACAGAATATAGTTACTGGCTTGGTAACTTTCTCATTTATACCTTCCAACAGTTGTTTGATCCTTGCAATGTTGGTACAATTCAGTGCTGCTGCAACATATTCAACTTCAGCTGTTGACTGAGAAACACATCCTTGTTTCTTCCTAAGCCAACTCACTAGTCTTTCTCCTAAGAAGAAAGCTCCTCCACTTGTGCTTTTTCTGTCATCAATGTTGCCTACCCAATCAGCATAAGTATAAACTTTTAAATCAAAATCATTTCCTTTCTGACATACTAAGCCATAATCTTTAGTGCCTTTCAAGTATCTGAAAATTCTTTTGATTGCCGTCATGTGTATTTCCTTAGGATCTGCAGAGAATCTTGCAACAATACCTACTGCATGTGCTATATCTGGCCTGTTGTGAACAACATATTGTAGTTTTCCAATCATGGATCAGTAGAGTGTCTCATCAACAGATGCAGATTCATCATTCTTTGATAGTTTGCAGTCCGTAGTCATAGGAATACTTACTGGCTTTGAATCCTCCATTCCAAATTTCTTCAAGATTTCCTTTATGTATTTGGATTGAGTAATGAAAATCTCATTTTTCATTTGTAGTATCTGTAAGCCTATAAAATACTTTATCTCACTGATTAATGACATCTCAAATTCTTTTCTCATTTCATTTCCAAAGTTCTTGCATAAAGAGTCATTTCCACAAAATATAATATCATCAACAAATATGACTGAAATTAGTATTCCATTTTCATCATTCTTCATGTACATGTTGTTGTTCTCACTTGTCCTTATAAAACCAATCTTAGTCAAATAAGAGTGCAATCTTTCATACCATGCTCTAGGTGCTTGTTTTAGACCATATAAAGCTTTGTTTAATTTACATACTTGATCTTTATTATTGTCTTCAACAAATCCTTCAGGTTGTTCAATGAAAACTTCTTCTTCTAATATTCCATTTAGGAATGCAGATTTGACATCCATTTGATATACCTTGAAGTTCTTGAAAGCAGCATATGCCAACAATGTTCTAACTCCTTCAAGTCTAGCAACAGGTGCAAAAGTCTCACCATAATCAATTCCTTCTTCTTGGACATAACCTTTGTAGACTAATCTTGCTTTATTTCGAATGACCTCACCTTTTTCATTTAGCTTGTTTCTGAAGATCCACTTTGTATTGATTACATTTTTGTCCTTCGGTCTTGGGACCAGTGTCCATGTGTCATTCTTCTTGATTTGATCAATCTCTTCTGTCATAGCATTTATCCAATCTTCACTGTTAAATGCCTCTTACACTATTCTCGGTTCAACTTCAGATATCAAACATGTGTTTTGTCTCAGTTTGTTCCTTGTCATCACTGGATCATCCTTATCTCCTATAATCTGACTTGGTGCACGGTGTCTTCTGACATACTTGGCTAATACAGGCTCGGTAGGCTCTGTATGGTCTTCTTCATCACTCGGTAACTATATATCTTCTTCATTTCCTTCAACAGTTATCTCAGTAGGACTTCCCGATTGTACATAGACAAATTCATCATAGTCTTCTGGTTCTTTGGAATTCCCTTCATCAATTCCTTCTGCAAATTCATCTATTTTCACATTTGCACTTTCTACTTTTTTGTTAGATGATTTGATCAGACATTTAAATGCTTTGCTTCTAGAAGAATATCCTAGAAATGTTCCTTCTTCACTTTTCTGATCAAACTTGCCATTTCTATCATCTTTATGAACATAGCATTTACTTCCAAAGATTTTAAAGTAACTTACATTAGGTTTCTTGCCATACCAGATTTCATAAGGTGTCTTCCAATTACCTTTCTTCAATTGAACTTGGTTCAAGGTGTAAACAGCTGTTCTTATTGCTTCTCTCCAAAATGTTTGTGGAACCTTCTTCTCAATCATTAGTGTTCTAGCACAATCCACAATAGATCTATTTCTTCTTTCAACTATTCCATTCTATTGTGGAGTTCTCGGTGCAGAGACTTGTCTTTTAATACCATGATCATTGCAAAATAGATTGAACTCATCAGATGTGAACTCTCCTCCTCTATCTGATCTAAGACATTTCAGTTGTCTTCTTGTTTCATTTTCAACTCTAGCCTTGTACCACTTAAACATTTGAAAAGATTCTGATTTTTCTTTTAAAAACATTACTGACATCATCCTTGAATAATCATCCACAAATAATATGAAATACCTATCACCATAATAACTTTGAACTTTCATGGGACCACAAAGATCAGTGTGCACAAGATCTAAAATTCTCTTAGAAGTGTAGGACTTACTTGTAAAGCTTGATCTTGTCATTTTACCCATCTGGCATCCTCAACACATAGCATTCTCAGGTTTTTCAAGACTTGGTATACCTCTTACTCTGTGCTTCTTACTTATCTTCATCAGATTATCAAAATTAACATGACAAAATCTTTTATGCCATAACCAGGTATTATCAATCTTTGCATGCAAACACTTATTGTGAGTTGAGTCAAGGTGAAATGTATTACCTTTTGTTTGTGTCCTGGTAGCAGCTAACTTTCCATTCTTGTCATGAAATTTGACAATTCCTTTCTGAAATTCTATTCGGTAACCTGTGTTGTTTAGCTGTGCTACACTCAACAAATTATATTTCAAACCTTCAACCCAATAAACATCATTGCATCTTGCTTTATCAAGAAGTGTTATGGATCCTTTACCTCTCACCGGACATGGTGCATCATTACCAAATCTAACATAGCCTCCATCATAATCTTTTAACATAACAAACTTGTGTTTATCTCCTATCATATGATGTGAGCATCCATTATCTATAATCCAAGAATCATTAGTGTTTATGTGAGATATTAGGGCTTTTTTCTCATACCTTTCTTCATCTAATCCATCCTTGATAGCCACATAAACAACTTCTTCTATATCAGTCTCATCTGATTTATCATCGTCAGATTCTTCATCAGCAATTAAGCATGTCTTTCTACCTCTTCTCTTGAAGTCTCGGTGTCCTCTGTAATGATTATCTTTCTGTCTGTCATCTCGGTAATGTCTCTTTTCAGTAAAATCTTTGTCAGGACAGTTAGAAGCCATATGTCCAATTTTATCACAATTGAAACATTTCAAAGGTAGTTTTCCTTTATACTTACCTTTGCCTCTCGATAACCTTTTGGCCAATAGTGCTTCAAACTCTTCTTGCTTTCTGATTTCTTCATATAGTTTGTGTGCCTCCTCCATGTTCTTCCGAAATCTTTCACTTGCTCCACTATGATCTCCTTCAGAGTACTTATACTTTCTTTCATTGTAATCATTAGATTCGTTCAGATGAAAAGAACTAAATGTAGATTCAACTTTATTTACCGAAGACCCACTGTTATCAAAATTACTTAACTCAAATGCATGTAGCTTACCAATAGTAGCATCCAAGGAAACTGGCATATTAGGTACAGACCTCAATTCATTGATTGCAAAGACTCGAATTGCATAGGCAGGTAGAAGAGTTCTTAACAACTTACTTGTCACATCCTTTTCTTCAATAGTTCCTCCTGCTCCTTTGATTTGATTTACAATCTCCTTTAGTCTTGTACTGTACTGGGTTATGTTCTCACCTTCATTCATCCTCATAGATTCAAGTTGTCCTCTTAAACTATCAACTTTTTCTCTTTGAACATGTTCATCTCCTCCATATACAGATATGAGCTTAGTCCACATTGCCTTTGCATCGTTGCAGCCTTCTAGATCATTAAACTCAGAATCGGTCAATGCAAATGTTATTTCAATCATTGCTTGAATATGTTCTTGCTTCGCCTTTATCTCTTCCATAGTCAATGGATAGGTGCTCGGTGCAACAAAATCATTCTCTAGATAGTATATAGCATATTCTCCAACTCCTAATAGATGTAGCTTCATCCTTTTCTACCATGTAGAGAAACTTGACTTATTCAGCTTAGGTGCATCCCTCTTATACATCTTTGGATCTTTAACTCAAGTGCCTTTAAACTTTCCTTTCTAAGTCCAAAGCTCTGATACCAATTGATAGTTTTGATACTTAATATAAGTACATATCCAATAGACAACAAGATGAAAGGGGGGGGGTGAATCATACAAACTTAATCATCCATAAAAACATCAGATTCAACCTCGGTAATATATATATCAGTCATATAACCAAAAACTGTCAAACATGCAAACTCAAAAACATATGAACGATATGAACCTCATGACACCAGATTTAATGTGGAAACCCAAATAGGGAAAAACCACTGTGGGATTTCGGACCCACTAAGAAATATACTCTTCTAGAGTATGCTCGGTTAAAAGCAAATCCTATTAAAGATTACAAACACATTGCTAGATGTAACCCAGTTAAGGGATTTCCCTCAGATCTGTTAGGATCTTCACTTTGTTAGAAGTGACCTTGTCAAAGGATTTCAAACACTCAATCAGAATGTCACCTTGTTAGAGGATTTTCATATAAGACTGTTAAGGCCACTTGGTTAAGAGATTTCTTGTTACTTTCACAAAATAATAGTAATACAATCTATCTGCAACTTCACATCTAAAATACTAAAGCAGATTCCTTTTTTTCAATACAATCTAGACATAGAACTAATATTGTCTATCTACTAGGCATCAATACTCTATTATTATAACAAGTCTTCAAGCTTCTGTGCTCGATAATCACTATGTAGCATCCCTGTGCATACACTTGCCCGCATACATTGTTTATCAATAGTTTCCTATTTATAAACAATCTTCTAACCACTTAATCTCCTTGATCACATTTCCCATGATCAATCATAGCCATCAGATCTTCAATCTTGTCTAGGTTCATTGTATCTTTCAATCTGAAAATGTTTTACCCTACCTTGGAACTTGCACATTCACCTTGGAACTTGTGTTAGGGTAATGTGGTTCAATCTGAGCTATAGATCTTCTTGCCAACTTTCCATTGCCTTAGATTCATTAACAAACATCTTCTACAACTTTCCAATCATTGATCCGCTCCAGCTCATCAACATCTTTCATTAAATATCACATGTAAACATTTAATGCATTCTATTATAGCTCAGTTTCAACTCGGTGAATACTAAACTTCACTCGATAGACATTCTGTCTTCATTAATCGACTGCGATAACCTTAGGGTTTACCGACTAGGTTCTTTAGGGTTTACCGACTAGGTTATTTGCTTGATAACATAGTATAGTATTAACCTTTACATTTTACAACATATGTATGATGTTAAAACAATCTAAAACATCAAGATCTCATTATTGTCTGACTCGGTAGAGTTTCCCATTGAATAACTTATCCCCTTATTCATCATATTCTTTCTTGTGTCTTTACCGACTTCTTTATAATCTTCATATCATATTTCTTAAGATATGGCAACATCATACTAAATTAGAAAATCAATTTCTTGACATCAATGACAAAATAATAATATCAAGACAGTAAAACATCTTTAATCAGATATGTCCATAATCATCAACAACCTTCTCAATATCCTTATAATGTAATATTGCCAACAATGACCCCTTAGGACACCATAGGACCCAAAGCAACCCAATATGGTGTCATAAGGGGTTATATTGTGTCCTAAGAGGTCATATGATATCTTAAAGGGTCATATCACACAATACGCCCTATTAGGACACAATATGACCCATAACGACCAAATATGGTGTCTTAAGGGGTCATATGGTGTCCTAATGGGTCATATGGTGTCCATAGGGGACATATGGTGTCGTTAGGGGTCATATGGTCTCCATAGGGGACATATGGTGTTGTTAGGGGTCATATGGTGTCCATAGGGGTCATATGGTGTCCTAAGACACCATATGACCCCTTAAGACACCAAATTATGTCGTTATGGGTCATATGGTGTCCTAAGGGGTCGTAGGACATAATATGACCCTTAGGACACAATAGGACCTAAAGCGACCCAATATGGTGTCATAAGGGGTCATATTGTGTCCTAAGGGTTCACATGATGTGTTAAAGGGGTCGTATGACACAATATGACCCATTAGGACACAATATGACCCATAACGACCCAATATGGTGTCTTAAGGGTTCATATGGTGTTCTATGGGGTCCTAGGACACCATAAGATCCACAACAACCCAATATGGTGTCTTAAGGGGTCATATGGTGCCCTAAGGGGTCGTAGGACATAATATGACCCCTTAGGACACCGTAGGACCCATAATGACCCAATATGGTGTCGTAATGAGTCATATGATGTCCTAAGGGGTCATAAGGGTTCATGGGACACCATATGACCCCTAAGGACAACATACGACCCCTTATGACACCATATGGTGTTGTTAGGGGTCACATGGTGTCCTAGGACACCACATGACCCCTTAAGACACCAAATTGTGTTGTTATGGGTCATATGGTGTCCTAAGGTGTCATAGGACACAATATGACCCCTTAGGACACTATACAACCCAAAGCAACCCAATATGGTGTCATAAGGGGTCATATTGTGTCCTAAGGGGTCATATGATGTCTTAAAGGGGTCATATGACACAATATGACCCAATAGGACACCATAAGACCCATAACGACCCAATATGGTGTCTTAAGGGGTCATATGGTGTCCTAAGGGCTTGTAGGACACAATATGACCCATTAGGACACCATAGGACCCATAACGAACCAATATGGTGTCATAATGGGTCGTATGGTGTCCTAAGGGGTCATAAGGATTCATGGGATAGCATATGACCCCTAAGGACAACATATGACTCCTTATGACACCACATGGTGTTGTTAGGGGTCATATGACACAATATGACCCCTTGGACACCATAGGACCCAAAGCAACCCAATATGGTGTCATAAGGGGTCATATTGTGTCCTAAGGGGTCATATGATATAATATGACCCAAAGCAACCCAATATGGTGTCATAAGGGGTAATATTATGTCCTAAGGGGTCATATGACATAATATGACCCATAACGACCAAATATGGTGTCTTAAGGGGTCATATGGTGTCCTAAGGGGTCATAGGACACCATATGAACCCTATAGACACCATAGGACCCTTTATTACACCATATGGTGTCGTTATGGGTCATATGGTGTCCTAAGGGGTTGTAGGACACAATATGACCCCTTAGGACACCATAGGACCCATAATGACCCAATATGGTGTCTTAAGGGGTCATATAGTGTCCTAAGGGGTCGGAGGACACCATATGACCCCTATGGACACCATAGGACCCCTTATGACACTATATGGTGTCGTTAGGGGTCATATGGTGTCCTAAGGGGTCATTGGAAATAATATGACCCCTTAGGATACCATAGGACCTATAACTACCCAATATGGTGCCAATATGGTATTGTTAGGGGTCCCCTTAAGACACAAATTGTGTCGTTATGGGTCATATGGTGTCCTAAAGGGTCGTAGGACACAATATGACCCCTAAGGACACCATAGGACCCATAACGACCCAATATGGTGTCCTAAGGGGTCATAGGACACAATATGACCCCTATGGACACCATAGGACCCTGAATGACCCATAACGATACAATATGACCCATTTCTCCCTCTCTCTCTCTCTCCCCTAATCTCTCTATGTCCCCTAATCTCTCGCTCTCCCTCTCCTCCTCCTCCTCCTCTCTCTCTCTCTATCTCTCTCGATTTCTGCCATTGCCATTAATGTGGCAACAGTAAAAAAAAGGTGACAATAGGAAAAAAATTTGGGACCACAAATTTATACATTAAAATCGGATATCTAATAAAATCGGATATCCGATTTTTGTAAATAAAAAAGAGCCTTGTGGGCCATTTTGTGGATTCCAATGGCCCACAGCCTGCATATTCTATTTTCTGTCGATGATCACGAGTTTTCAAATAGGCTGAGACAAATTTGTGCTTTTAGGAGATTATTAAAGTTAAATATTACATTGCCAATCATTTAGGAGCATCTGTGTGGAGCTAAATGGGGAGTAGTAGTCGTCGGAAGTCTAAACGCAAAAGAAAACTTTCAAATGACCAAATTGAAGTGTATAGAGAAAGTGATAGAGAATGTCATGGGAGGAGAAGACAAGGTATGTTAAATATTGCTAATGTTACTTCAAGTGAAGAGGAAATTGAATTTGAAAATGTGTCACAAGTTATTTAAAATGAAAATGTAGATTTTGAAAGTGAAAATTTTGCAAATGTTGAAAATGTTGAAAGTGATAATGAAAATGCTCAACATGTGGAAAATTTTGACATTGAAGGTGAAAATGTGGAAAAATTTGACATTGAAGGTGGAATTGCTCAACCAAGTGAACCATATGTAACACCTAATTACTTTAGAAATGAAGACCCTCTCATGGATGAAAGACAATTCCAAATCCAAGACCTTCAAGAGCCCCAAATTGGTTATTTGAAATCAATGAGAACATTATTGTGAATCTTGAAGGCAAGAGGTCAGCAAGAACCATTCGGTTATGGGCTACACAACTTTTCGACCAACATTTTAGCAATAAAACATTGACCGAGCAATGCCAACTCTTTGTTCAATTGCTAAAGATGATAAAGATGAGACCACTGCTAAACAAATTGAAGATTCGTATGAACAAGAAAATGGAGAGAAATTCTATTATTGCAAAAAATCTATTTGACGCTCTCAATTCTATTGGAAATAATACCAAAGAAAGAGATAAGAGAGCTGCTCAAAGAGTGATTACAACCTCCTTAGTAAGCCATCAATTGAGGAAGGCTCATCAAATGAGACAAACTTGTGTTGATTTTAACATAAACCGTAAAACATTGGATATAGCACTTGCATGAAGACAAAGACTTGACGATCCACTTCAACAAGATACATGGGCTTTTGGTGGGTGGCTTCCACGTGTTGATAGAAAGTTGATTGACAATGTGAAGGAGGAGATTCAACAATTTTGGCACTCTAATTCTAGAGTTTCACCCAATGTAAAGGACGGTTTGAAATTAAGAATCGGCAACCGAGACCGCACATCGCATCCTAAACATTTCTTGGAATCAAGCCAAACAATGTTGTACAAATTTTTTTGTGAAGTGCATCCAACTTTGCAAATATCACAAAGGGCATTTGAATCTTTGAAACCATTTTATTGTGTTCCTCTTAAGATTCGCAATACTTGTTTTTGCAAGTACCATGTGGAGTTTTCAATGTACCATGAACTTTTATGTCATATTCGTTCTACGATGCATACTAATGAGATGTTGCAGGAGTGTGGTGCAATGTTATTTCTGAGATCATCAAGAGACTTGCAAGATCTATTTTTATGCCCTAGAGATGATGGCTGCTATTTCTATAGAAATGATTGTTTGAATGAGAAGTGCTCAGAATGTGGTGGGTTGTCAAAGTTTGTTTCATGTTTTCATGAGGGCAGCAAACACGAGTTTGGAAATAATTATGTTGAGAAAATAAGATATGAGACAGTGAAATATACTTTGAAGAGTGGAGGTGAAGGTTCTAGATGCGAATTAGTCTCAAGAGAAGTGAGTATTGCTGATTTTATTTTGGATTTTAAGGAAAATCTTTTCTACAAGTATGCAAGGCACACCCATAGGTCTTAGTGGTTGGATCAACAGTTCAGAATGTGCAAGAACTCTTTCCCGATTGGCACTATTGTATTGGTGGTTGATTTTGCAGAGAACTATACATCGCAACCATAGAATGAGGTACAGTCTCAGTACTACAATTCAGTCCAGATTGCTATTTTTGTTCACATTACATATAGACATTATCCTGATAGTACAAAAGAGGATAGGAAGATAATCAGGAAGTATCATTTTTATATGAGTGATGATAGATCACCCTCCTTCGAGTATGTGCAACATTCTTTGGAGAATTTTTTTGAGCTCTTGCATGAGAAAGATATTGCATTTGACCGACATATAATATAGTCAGATAACTGTACGGATCAATTCAAGAATGCCCGTATGTTTTATTGGTTGACTAGAATGCATGTAGAGAGGTGTATACCTCATATTTGGTGTTTTTTTTAGGCAGGGCATGGGAAGGGGGAGCATGATGGAGCAAGTACATGTTTGAAGAGAGCTCTAGTTAAGGAGAAATTGAGGATTTCAAGTGCAAATTTCTCTGATGTACATTCTATTATTGATTGGTGTAGTTCAACATTATCACATGGAGGTACTCTTGATTCAGCAGTGACTAGATTCTTTTGGTTGGTTGAGGAGGGCACAGTGGGAGATACATTGAATTGTCAAAAAATTAAAGATTCTTCAAAGATGCTTCATTTATCAGCTCAGATGCAAGTACATAGACCATTTGGTCATAGTCTTGGCTTGTTTTTGTTAGAGTTGTGTTCGGTGTGATTGAGATCAATGTGAGTCAAGTGAGTGGGTTGATACGTGAGTTCCCCAATATCTAACTCCTTTATCTCAAACAATATCCTTGTCAAACGATGACATGGAAAGTTCACTTGAGTATGACTGTCTATCAAATCTTGTACAACCAGGACATGTTTTTGTAGTTGTTGCACCGCAAGGGAATGAAGAGAGATCAGAATATTGGTTGGCACAATGTGTACAGGGAAAACAAAAGCTAACACAACCAGTGACAGAGGATGACAGGTTCACATATCCTATAGGTTTAGTTGTTGTTGTGGGAACTTGGTTGCGAACATACATAATTAGAAAGAATGACATACCTACATTTGAAGACTATGAGAGACACAAAACCATTATAATGTATTCACACCTTATTATAGCTACAAATGTCAAGTTGTTGAAGCATCAAGAAAAACCGAAGACCAAAGAGCTATGGACAATGACTACTGTTGATCATGAAGCAATACTGGATACTCTTAAGCAAAGAGATGACCCTTCAGGCACACTTTAGTAGGGACATATTTTTGCAACATGACTTATTATCATACATTTGATGAGCTTTACAATTTTTGTTATTAGAGAACACTATTTGACAATTTTTGATGATATAAATATCGCAAAACCTTTATTCTCGTGCAGGTCTTTTTTGATGATATAATTATCACAAAACCTTTATGCTCGTGCAGGTCTTTTTTGATGATATACAACAGTATCACATTATGATTTTTGCGTCAACATAGTGGGTTCTGTTGATATAATTCGAAGGGACATATTTTTATGGTATATAATCCCACCTTTTTATTTATTATCATGCATTTCAGTTAAAGTGATGATCATAAAGCCTTTATGTTCATCCATGCATTTTTTGTGTAGACTAACAATTCTTAAAAATATAGGTTCATGCTAGATCATTCACCGTTGACAAGAGCCTCTCTTGGTGATGGTACATATTCCTTTGTGCATTAATGAGATTAAATTTTGTGCATAAACATTAAGTCAAGTGAATGTATTGATATTTAGAAATGACCATATCTACCATCGTCTTCAACCATGTAGAGAAATGCAGTGAGAAGGGCTTTAATCAACATGCATCTTTCTTCAAAGTTATGCTTGTATACTTTGCAGAGAAATTGGTAAGTTTCATAATTATACAATCTTGTACGTCTTAAAAATGTTTCAAATGATCTATTTATAATCTAACAAACTGATTTGTATTAAGTGTTATAAATTGTTTCTTGTAGCACATTCATTCTGCATAAAAAGGTTACTTATTTTGGTCTTCATTTATATGCAGGCATTGTTGTATGTAAGCTTTTCTCTTAGGACATGAGGATGTCTGATGCAGATGAAGGGGGATGTTGTATTTATATATGGATGTGAATTGATGTAATGTTGTTATCATGTTGTATTTGTATATGGATCTGAATTGATGTAACTTTGTTATGATGTTGTATTTGTATATGGATGTGAATTGATGTAACTTTGTTATGATGATATACAATGACCATGAGAAAATTGGTTTAGGTGCCATGGGTTCCAAGTTAGGGCTCGTCAAAGTTTGACAATTTTTAGCACTTAGGGCACTCAAGGGATGACGCTAGTAGGGTATGACCCCGAGCGTTCGACTGAGTGGGGGAGAAAAATAGGAGCATGCATAGGGTAATAATGCCTAACTAGACATGTTGGAGCAAACAGTTCATCATCACGATGAGCAGAATGAGAAATTGGCCACGAGACAACATTCGAATGAATGAGATTGTCAATATTTTCACCAAACAAAAAATTACCGCCCTAATAAAACCATAGGGAAACTTGAAAAACTGAGATAGGCTTTTGTAGAGACCCCTCTCATGGCCCCATAGGTTCAAACTGATCATTCACAGGTACCATGGATTCTGAGTTACGACCCGTCAAAGTTTGACAATTTTTAGCACTTAAGGTGCTCAAGGGACGACGCCGGTAGGGTATGACCCCGAGCGTTCGACAGAGGGGGGGGGGGGGAATAGGAGCATGCATAGGGTAATATAGCCTAAATGGACATGTCAGAGTTGACGGTTCATCATTGCGATGAGCAGAATGAGAAATTGGCTACGAGACAACATTCAAATGAATGAGACTGACGATTTTTTTGCCAACCAAAAAATTGCTACCCTAACAAAACCATAGAGAAACTTGAAAAACCGAGATAGGATTTTGTAGGGACCCCTCTCGTGGCCCCGTAGGTTCAAACCGATCGTTCGTAGGTGCCATGGATTCTGAGTTAGGGCCCATCAAAGTTTGAGAATTTTTAGCACTTAGGGAGCTCAAGGGACGATGCTGGTAGGGTATGACCCTAAGCATTCGACGGAGTGGGGGGAAAAATAGGACCATGCATAGGGTAATCATGCCTAACAGAACATGTTAGAGCCGACAGTTCGTCATCACGACAAGCAGAACGATAAATTGGCCACGAGATAACATTCGAATGAATGAGACTGAGGATTTTTTTGCCAACCGAAAAATTAATGCCCTAATAAAATCGTAGGGAAACTTGAAAAACTGAGATAAGATTTTGTAGGGACCCCTCTCATGGCACCATAGATTCAAACTGATCATTTGCAGGTGCCACAGATTCCAAGTTAGGGCCCATCAAAGTTTGACAATTTTTAGCACTTAGGGTGCTTAAGGGATGACACCGGTAGGGTATGACCCCGAGAATTCGACCGAGTGAGGGGGAAAAATAGGAGCATGCATAGGGTAATAATGCCTAACTCGACATGTTAGAGCTGACGGTTCATCATCGCGATGAGAAGAACGAGAAATTGGCCACGAGACAACATTTGAATGAATGAGACTGACGATTTTTTTGCCAACTGAAAAATTGCTGCCCTAATAAAATCGTAGGGAAAATTGAAAAACCGAGATAGGCTTTTGAAGGGAACCCTCTTGTGGCCCCACAGGTTCAAACTGATTGTTCACAGGTACCACAGATTCTGAGTTAGGGCCCATCAAAGTTTGACAATTTTTAGCACTTAGGGTGCTCAAGGGATGATGTCGGTAGGGTATGACCCTAAGCGTTCGACTGAGTGGGAGGAAAAATAGGAGCATGCATAGGGTAATAATGCCTAATTAGACATGTCGAAGCTGACGGTTCATCATCACAACGAGCAGAACAAGAAATTGGCCACGAGACAACATTCGAATGAATGAGACTGACGATTTTTTTGCCAACCAAAAAATTGTTGCCCTATTAAAACCGTAGGGAAAATTGAAAAAACAAGATAGGATTTTGTAGGGACCCCTCTCATGGCCGCGTACGTTCAAACTGATCGTTTGCAGGTGCCACGGATTTTGAGTTAGGGTCCATCAAAGTTTGACAATTTTTAGCACTTAGGGCGCTCAAGGGACGACGTCGGTAGGGTATGACCCCAAGCGTTCAACCGAGTTGGAGGGGGGGGGCAAAATAGGAGCATGCATAGGGTAATAATGCCTAAATTGACATGTTAGAGCTGACAGTTCATCATCGCGACCAGCAGAATGATAAATTGGCCACGAGACAACATTCAAATGAATGAGACTGACGATTTTTTCACCAACTGAAAAATTGCTGCCCTAATTAAACTATAGGGAAACTTGAAAAAATGAGATAGGCTTTTGTAGGGACCCCTCTTGTGGCCCCGTAGGTTCAAAGTGATCATTCGCTGGTGCCACTGATTCCAAGTTAGGGCCTGTCAAAGTTTGACAATTTTAGCACTTAGGGCGCTCAAGGGACGACGTCAATAGGGTATGACCCTGAGCGTTCAACCGAGTGGGGGGGAAAAATAGGAGCATTCATAGGGTAATAATGCCTAACTGGACATGTCAGAGCCAACGGTTCGTCATCATGATGAGCAGAACGAGAAATTTCCCACGAGACAACATTCAAATGAATGAGACTAACGATTTTTTCGCCAACCGAAAAATTGCTACCCTAATAAAACCGTAGGGAAACTTGAAAAACCGGGATAGGCTTTTGTAGGGACCCCTCTCATGGCCCCGTAGGTTCAAACCGATCATTCCTAGGTGCCACAGATTCTGATTTAGGGCCCATCAAAGTTTGACAATTTTTAACACTTAGGGCTCTCAAGAGACGACATCGGTAGGGTATGACCCCGAGCGTTCGATTGAGAGGGGGGAAAAATAAGACCATGCATAGGGTAATAATGAATTGTATCAAGTATTGTTCATTAAATGAATTGTATTGTTCATGAATTGTATTGTTCATTATACAAACAACACTTACGATGAAATGAAATGAGTTGTATATTTTTTTTTAAATAACCATTATTAACCATTGTTAATTATTGGAATGAAGATTAAAGGTTTCCATGATAACACCATGCACAAATGAGCAACAATTTATATGATCGAATATCAACTTTTGTATATATAAAAATGTCAAATGATTAGAATGTATGTCCATACACAAATATGGCATAAACGCCAACTCAAAGAAAATGTATGTCTAAATACGTGAATGTATGTCCATATATAAAATGTACATGCCAACTAGACATGTAAGCATCCCAAAACTATCTATAACATCCTAAGTTGTTGATGGATCATCAAAATCGATCCTCTTCGCCGCACTACTCGGCTCTGAAGGATCATGCACAAGAAAAACAAACCATGATTAATATTAGTTATATTATATAATTCACATTCGAAACGTTAACATAAAAATGAATTAAAAATTGAACTATTCATGTTTACCTCATCTCCACATTTTCTCTTTAGCTTTGCAAGACTCTTGATGTATGTCTTCAGTAGAGGAGGTATGTTTTCAATATTTTCATACACAACCTACATATGTTTAGAAACATGACATTGATACAAGTTAGCATATAATTGTCACTAATAATAACAAATTATATCTACTAAACACAAAATAAAATAAACACACATCTACTTGAGGCATCTCTTCTTCTCCTCCATCTTCAGGTATACTAGGTGTAGTCATCAAGGATGTGAAGCCAAGAATTCTCTATACATATACACAACAAGTATATGAAATTATCAATCTATGTCTAGATGAGTATAATCACTATAAGCTATTTAAACTATTCATTCAATCATATTTGCATTCAATTACCTTTCCCTTGTCTCCAACTACACTACCAGATCCTAAATCACACCGCCCCGCACTCGTGTTGCTTGTGCCCTACAAGAGTAAAATAAGATATACATGCAAGTTACTACATAATCTAATTAATGCCAATATAAATCATGAGCATGTATGTACAATAAAATACAAATGACTAGGTACAATAATATATGTACCATCAAGCTATCAAGGCCAAATGAAATGGCCAACAAGGTGCCCTCCTAAATCTGTCTCAACTCCTCCTCGGTCATCAACTGTTAAATAGACCATGTAAATAAAAATTGGTACTTAATATTATCTAGATTATAAATATTCATTTAAAATATAGCATGAACTGTGAAAATACAAATCTTACCACTACATCATCAATGTATGATGACGATGCCTCCTCGCCTCTAGCATGTGAGGGCTCCCCAGGGTATCCTCCAGTCTGTGTCATAACATCTAGTGCATCATGCATCTCGTGCATGTTACTACTTATCAAGTTGCCATTAGTTTTATGTTCAAAGTTATTCTATATACTCTAGTTGGTTATCTCTACCAAAATATTCAGTCGGTATGCACAATCCAGTCGATTATAGAAGAAAGTAGTCACAAAGCCTAGTATGCATTGAGCTGTCTACCGAGTATCATTCCATGTCTACCGAGCAGCAAAGATGACACACCGAGTTGATATACACCGAGTGAAATGTGTTACCGGATTCATTGAACTTAGACATACATATGAAAACGTGTTACAAGATCAAGGAACATAGAACCGTAATCACATTGGAAATTGCACTTAAAGATTGTGTATGATTCTGAGGTCATCTAACCAATGAAATATTTTGCATCGTTATTCATTTGATAAAACATGTTTGTAAGATCAAAGCAATGAATGGATCACCGACATAAGAGATCTATTTATACAACATGGATTAAGATCACAAATATACATGTAGCATGATAGAAAGGAAGATATAGAAATATATGAAGCAAGACATGTGAAAGCACTAAGTGTTATGACCGTTACAGAGACATAGAGGTCACCGAGAAGGATTTCAGAGAACAGTCAAAGAACAGAGTAAACAAAAGGGTTTACCAAGTTACTATATGGGTTACTGAGGTATGCTATAAGCAAGGTAATCTTATTCTAAGTAAATAGAATCTGCTATAACATTCCAGATGTAAAGTTGTAGATATTTGTAATGATTTTATTGTAATATTTTGAAGTTGTAAGAGAAACCTTTAACAGGGTAAAAGACTCTAATCAAGTCTATAAATTGTAAAGCCTCTAACCAGGTGCAACATTTAGATTAAGTGTTGTAAAATCCTTTAGCAAGTTAGATCTAACAGATCTTGATACTCCTAATAGGGTAAGCTATCAGAAATAGCTAACCATGTAGCTCTAACCGAGCAACCTTTATTATTGCAGTAGTGAAGTTGTGGGTGCCATCCCCACCATAGTTTTTCTCTCTAACCAAGAGTTTCTGCGTAACCAAAATATATGTGTTATGGAGTGAATCATGTATGATTGTTATCTATTTGTTTTAGCATTATATTATGTTACTGCACTATTTGGTTTATGCATAACAATAAAGTTATTGTTGAAGAAAGGTTTTGAAGTACTGATTCACCCCTCCCCTCTCAGTACATTAGCTTTCCATATTGGGCCTAACAATTGGTATCAGAGCTTCAATCTTGGAAAAGGGTTTAACTACCTAAAGAGAAAGATCTTATCAATGGAAGGCTATAAACAATCTCGGAGGATTGTGTATCTACAAGAAGAGCTGGATCATGCTAATCAAGTGATTGCAGACATGCAAAAATCTTTGAAAGTGAGAAGAAGATTATCTGATGATTTGCAGGACTCTCAAGAGTTAGTGGAACAAATTGAGACATCATCTGAGAACAGTATATCTGAAGAGACTGAAGAAATGATTGGAGTATTGAAAGAAAAGAACAAAGCACTGGCTGATCAACTAAAAGCAATGAAAAGAGAACATGAACATTTCAGCACATAGATGACTGAAAATCTTGATGCATTGAGGACAACCAAGGATAAAGTAAGAGATCTAGAAAGAGAGAAACAACAACTTGAAGCCTTAGTATTTGATAAGAATGATGAAATCACAAGGATGACTGGAATTCAACAAAACCTGTCAGAACAACTAGGTTATGCACATCATGAAGCAAATCTGAAAGATGATGAGAATCAAGCATTGAGACTTGAGGTATCAAGGTTGACCAATGAACTTGAAATAGAGAAGAAATCCAAAGAAACACTGAAGAAGAGTTATGAAGCATCAAAGATGTTGGATGAGCAACTGAGTACAAGATGACCCAACAAAGATGTAGGACTTGATTACAAAGGAAAAGACTCTACCAAGAAGGGAATCCATACTACCGAGAGAGGAGAATCATCAAAGCAAGCTGAAAACAAGAAGAACATGGAAAGAAAGAAGCCTATTTGCAACTACTGTGGAAATCAAGGTCATACTGCCAACATGTGCCAAATCAGAAAAGGTAAGCAACCGAATGTCACTAAGTCTAATGGTTATTGTTACAATTGCAATAAATATGGTCACACATCTAATCAATGTAGGACAAAGTCTATTAACAATTATCAGAAGACAAAATTCACAGGGTTTTGTAAAAACTGCAATAGATATGGACGTAGTACCGAGAAGTGTTGGCTTAAGCAAAAGAACTATATGTGGTCTGCACACCGAGCAAATTCTAGAGGTTATCGACCGCACATAGATCCTTACCGACAGTATTCTGCAATACCATGGGATTACAATACAAGGATATGGTGTGAATGTTGTGGAAGATATGGACATATAAGTGCCAACTGCTTTATAAGGTTTGGGATGAACAACCGAAAGTCATGGAGAAATCTTGGTATGGCATGTTTTCATTGTCACAAAGTAGGACACTTGGCTGGAAATTGCAGAGATCAACCTAGAAAAGACATTGAAGAAATAAAAGAAAAATTAAAGATGATTTGGAAAAAGAAGGAAATTGTGTCAAATGAAGAAAGCACCTTACCTATCGAGTTAGGTGCTCCTATTCCAAATTAATCGATAAAGGTATGAAGGGACTACATTCTCTCAAGGTTAAATCTTGACAGTTCCTATTTTATTATGTACTTAATTCAAAATCTGCATAATTAAGATGTAGTAGTAAGTTTGAAATTCTATCAAGTCTTTTGGAGCACTATACAAGAAACTTGTCAAGTCAGTGAATACAGGAAATCTGTCAAGTCGGTAAATGAAGGAAGTTTGGTTACTCGGTTAAAGTGCAAAAAAAAGAGAAAGAAAGTTTAGTGAACCGAGTGCATTTAATGTTTTTGACCTAACCCGCACGGAGCCCAATAAGGTATATTGTGTACTTAAAGCATTTACACAGTCATTTTTACTTACCAAGTTTTTGAGAGAGCAGAGCAAAGCAAATCAAAGGCGATCAAACCTTCTACAAAGCAAAATTCAAGGTATTTACATCAATCTCAATGCATTGTTAAGTTGGTTTACCGATCTTATCAAGTTGTTATTATTTGCTAAGTGTGAAGCATCCATCGTTTGAAAATCCTCAAACCCTAAGGATCTTTTGTTAGTTGTTATCTGAAATCTACAAATGGTACCTAAGATCCAAGATCCCATCGTTGTTAAGAATGTTGAAAATCCCTCACTAAAATACTCTTTAACTCCCAAAGTTGCATCTGAACCAGATGACAAAACCGCATTTTCACTCATCCCAGATAGAGTGTTATTAGTTGAGGATGTGAGATTCTTCACCAAATGTCATGTTGAAGAACTCGGTCATGTTGAAATCAAAGACACATATGATGAATTGTGCACCGATGGTAAATTGGATAGCAAGTTTGAGCACATTAAGATCAAGGGATTAACTGAAGCCCTAACCTATCCCCGTGTGTTCAAACCCCAGTGGGTCAAGTTTGTTCCGAGTAGAGTTCATGATGACTTCATGTGGCTAGAAGAGCAACCGTTTAAGATTACCAAGGAAATCATTCATCTGATTACCAGTTACCCTATTTATGATCATGCCCGAGCTCAAAAGATGATATCATAGAAGGAATTGATCAGTTTAACCGAAGTGGAATCACATTGCAGAGGACTGAAATTGAACAATGTCATTGATGCAGAACTAAAATTTGTCATTAGAGTAATAGGTTATTGTTTCTTCCAATAGGCAAGGGAAAACAATGTACCCTGTGCAACAGTAGACCTAGCATACAAAATTGTGAAGAAAGGCATGAAAATTGATCTATGTGAAGTGTTGCTAAAAATCCTGTTTGAGAATTTGAACACCATCAGGAAGCCGAAGAAGAACAACTTGGCTAATACACTAAAGTTTGGATCATTACTTGTATGCATGTTTTTCTATTTTGAAAAATTCTTTTCATCAGTCGGTAAAGTTGTTTGGGAACTACACCGACCAATCACCCATCAGATCAATGACTTCATTAAGAAGCTAGGTGATAATTTTAATGATATTATGGATGATTACTTCAATAAGTTTCAAGAGAAAATGCATAACAGGTACCGGATTCCACCCAAGCTAGTGGAGAAATACAAAGATGACATATGTTTTGAAGTAGACACTGATTACTGTTATGTGAATATTGTGGAACCAAGAACTCAATCTTTGTCACCTATGGGTTACGAGATTGATTTTGACATCACACAACAACAAATTGATGCATTTCTCATATTACCAAGGCATGCTACCAAACTTAGGTATGGAACCTATGAAGAAGTGAAAGAAAAAGTAAAAATGAGCATTGTAGTACCCAAAGCTACAAGAAAGGAAACAAAGATGATAAAGGCATTATTGGAGAAATTCAGAGAAGATTCTTCCTCCACACCTGTCAAAGGCACTATAGCCATTACCGAAGAGGAATCTGAAGCCCAAGAGGCAGCTATAACATTGAGCACCGAATTGCCTAAGGGAAAAGTGTTGAAAAGAAAGAAACATGATTCATCAAAGGCCTCACCGACTCCTCCAGCAAAGCGACCTAACACAAGAGCATATGCGGCTTCACCGAGTAAGAAAACAAAGAGTGTTACTGTTCCCAAGGTAAGAAAAACTTACAAGAAATCTACTCGGAGACTCATTTTGGCAAAAGAGTCTAGTGACACTAAATCTGAGGATGCAAGCAAATTTTAGATTGTCAAGAGCAAGAAGGTAAATGTACATAGTGTTGAAAATTTTTGTACTAATCTGAAGGAATATGGTAGATTTGGAGGATTCAGATATGTTAAGTATGAATCCAGAAATGAAGATGAAAAGAGACAAATTGAAGAAGCTGTCATCTGCACACTTCTAAAATTCCGATTGGCTCCATTGGAACTATCTAAGTCACTTCCAAATGAATTATATTTACATATTGACAATAGGTGGAAGTATGCAATGGACTCAGAGAAACAGATTAGAGAAAGAAGTCTAGTACATCTCTTTCCAGACATGTTGGTAGTTGAAATAAAAGAACATCTGACAACCTACAACACAAAGTTTCTTGTCAAACAAAGAGCCTTAAAACTGATGAATGGTCTGTATATTGAAGTGGAAAATGAGACAAAAGAAAAGTGGCAGGAAATCTTTAGAAACAAGGATGCTAGTGAGCAGGCTGAAGTTGAAATAGTTGATGTCACCGAGCAAGATCCTGATGTTACCGAGCAAGACCCTGCTGACACCATTCAAATAGATGAAGATATCATTGATACAGAGGCACCGAAATAGGAAATGATAGAAGGCAATGCATATGCAAAACTTGTATCCAGTGAATCAGTCTTGGAACAAGTTCAGCCTTATCCACCGGTCAATCACCCTGTCTCAACTGAAACCCCTCAGGATACAAATAAAGGCACCGAAGATCACAAGTCTACAGTAGGAGAAGGTACTACTCAAGAACAGACTTCTCAAGCACCTTCTAGCACTAAAAATGTTGCAACTGAGACACCAAGTACCGAGACACCAAAGGACACTACAGAGGCTAAAGAAACCAACCAAAGTGTTGCCTCTGCTGAGCAACCTACCAAGGGTCATCAAGCTTCACAAGCCATTGTCTTAGTTAAATCGGTGAAAGGAAAAGAAAAGAAGATGAAAAAGCATAGTTTCAAAGTAGATTTGTCAAAACCAATAGTGTTGCCCAATGTTGATATATCCAAATTAAAGGGGCAAGCACTCATTGATTTCGGTGAACTATGCAAAGCAAAGGCCGAACAAGAGAAGCAAATGACTATTCAAAAGAAAAATAAAGTACTTCAGAAGGTGAAAGCACTCTTAACAAATATGCTACCTGAAGCTACAATAACCAAAGATGCAGCCATCCACATTCAACTGGATGAACTCCTAACCAAGATAGAGACATTTGGAGTAGATGCATCGGAATATTTGAGCAAGCTAAAAGACAAAGAGCTCACTACAAAAATGATAGAAGAGGTACAGAAAGCTATAGCTATTGGCAAAGTCAAACTTGTCAAATTTATTACTGAGTTGACCCCTCAACTCAAGCACATTCTTTATTTATTTCAAAAACTCTGTACATTTTCTTTATTCATTAAAGACATCAAAAATAAAACAGAAGCAATTGAGAAAGAGATCACCGATCTTTCAAATAAGTTGACCACCGAGCCCAATTCTATTCATAATTTCTATACAAAGTTACAACAACTCATGGCTCAACAATTGGACCTAAGAAATGAAGAACACAAGATTAGGATGGACATAATGACACTTCAGACATTATTTCTTCCTCATCTTTCATCCATCCAAGAACAAATCAACCGAGCCACATACTTATCTACTACACAAGAGGGAAGCACTTTAGATGGCTTAATATCATTATTGGCTAATATTCAAGCGTAGAATTCTTTAATGGATAGTGTAAAGGATGCCCTCTTTGTCGCTCTCACCAAAGCATGGACAAAGTACAAATCCATTTTTGACCAGTTGCCACCACCGAATGGCAACTAAATTTTGATGTTTGTCAAAAAGGGGGAGTGATATAGTATTCAAAGCATCAAAGTATAGTATCAAACAAAAGGAGTGTAGTATACAGGGGGAGTATACCGAGCAAAGTAAGCAGAGTACCCAAGAGCAGTGAACCGAGTAGTGAACAAAACTGTAAGCAAAGAACAAGTGCAACACATTGATCATTGATCACCGAGCATGCAAAATCAGAGTTTTGTATAGTATATCGATAAGGGGAGTATATCTAGATATATTATTTTATTGACTAATGTATATACTGTCAGCATAGTCAAATTTTGCAAGTATATAGATTATTGAGTTATAACTTTGAAAGTAGTTTTTGTCAAACATCTCAACTAATGTCAAAAGGGGAGATTGTTACTACTTATCAAGTTGCCATTAGGTTTATGTTCAAAGTTATTCTATATACTCTAGTTGGTTATCTCTACCGAAATATTCAGTCGGTATGCACAGTCCAGTCGGTTATAGAAGAAAGTAGTCACAGAGCCCAGTATGCACCGAGTTGTCTACCGAGTATCATTCCATGTCTACCGAGCAACATAGATGACACACTAAGTGAAATGTGTTACCAGATTCATTGAACCTGGACATACATATGAAAACATGTAACAAGATCAAGGAACATAGAACCGTTATCACATTGGAAATTGCACTTAAAGATTGTGTATGATTTTGAGGTCATCTAACTAATGAAATATTTTGCATGGTTATTCATTTGATAAAACATGTTTGTAAGATCGAAGCAATGAATGGATCACCGACATAAGAGTTCTATTTATACAACATGGATTAAGATCACAAATATACATGTAGCATGACAAAAAGGAAGATATAGAAATATATGAAGCAAGACATGTGAAAGCACTAAGTGTTATGACTATTACAAAGACACAAAGATCACCCAAAAGGATTTCAGAGAACAATCAAAGAACAGAGTAAACATAAGGGTTTTCTGAGTTACTATATGGGGTACCGAGGTATGCTATAAGCAAGGTAATCTTATTCTGAGCACATAGAATCTACTATAACATTCTAGATGTAAAGTTGCAGATATTTGTAATGATTTTATTATAATATTTTGAAGTTGTAAGAGAAACCTTTAATAGGGTAAAAGAATCTAATCAAGTCTATAAATTGTAAAGCCTCTAACCAGGTGCAACATTTAGATTCAGTGTTGTAAAATCCTTTAGCAAGGTAGATCTAACAGATCTTGATACTCCTAATAGGGTAAGCTATCAGAAATAGCTAAACATGTAGCTCTAACCAAGCAACCTTTATTATGCAGTAGTGAAGTTGTGGGTGCCATCCCCACCGCAATTTTTCTCTCTAACCAAGAGTTTTTGCGTAACCAAAATATATGTGTTATGGAGTGAATCATGTATGATTGTTATCTATTTGTTTTAGCATTATATTATGTTACTGCACTATTTGGTTTATGCATAACAGTACAATTATTGCTGAAGAAAGGTTTTGAAGTACTGATTCACCCCTCCCCTCTCAGTACATTAGCTTTCCATATTGGGCCTAATAGTGCACCTCATAATCTGCACTGTCCGCGGGAGGATCAACAAGTTGTCCAATTGGACCCAAGCATATGTGTCGACACATGACACAACTATAGGGCACGCATATGTGTGGAGCCGAGGATGACATGTCAATGACACTGGATGCACAACTACCATAAAAAATAGGTTGAGCTACTGACCCAGCCTGAGAAACCAAAAGGCTACTCAAAGAGTGAATAGCCGATATGGTCTGTGAAGCTACCTCACGAATGATATTTGGATGTTGCACTGGAGGTGGGGGATCAATAGGAGGAGGGGGGACATATGGGCCCTAGACTACTCTAACTACCCTAGGTCTATTTTGGGGCATACCTAAACCCACACCCTAGAAAGGTTGGATGTCAAAGTAGTTCACATGTTTGCCTAAAACAAACTCAGCATACAATTTTTTTTATAAAGTAGAAGGGGACATCAAGATTGTTGTTGGGTGGTTTGTCGAAAACCATCCACCAACGATCCCAAAAGTTTTTCATAATACCATCATTTGTTACCATTTAATAGAAATTTTTTGGGGGGGGGGATCTACGGGTTCATAAACAATGAGGCAATATCGAATTTCGATATCTCAAGATCCTTGATTTGCTTATACGACAAGCCATCCGCATATTGTTCCCTCATAGAATCTTGCCACAAAAGGGCGGCATTGTGCTCCTCAATCATGGTTTCCATACTCTTTGTGATCGACATGAGAGGATCAAACATTGGGTTTAGATGAGGGATCCTATGATATACATCTGCAATCCCACTCAATTCATTCAAATTTTGTGCAATCAAATCCTAAATTAGGTGGGGGTTTGGCAAAGGAGGGTTTGGTTGTTGCAGTTGTGGTTGATCAATGTTTTCATTGTTATCCCCCATTTTTAACCTAATTAAATGTAAACAATTGAATTTAGTTAACAAATTTAAACAATTTTGTATTTGATTTAAAAAAACCTAGTTTTCATGAAAAAACCATATTTTCAATGAAAAATCAAATAAACATTAAAAAAAATACAAAAATTGAATGAAAATGATTGAAAACAATAAAAATCTTACCTTTCAATCTATTTTTAGCAATTTTTGGCCAAAAAACCAAATATCGGATACAATTGGATATCGGATTTTTATAAAATCGCGTAGCCTGTGGGTTAAAAATGACTCACGGGCTGTCACAGTCGAAATATATTGTCTCATAAATCGGATATCTGATTTTTATACTTATAATCAAGTTTTGTGCAAATAAAATATTTATAAAAAGTATAAATTAAAATTATTGGAAATAAGGAAATGGTGATTTATTAAAATAAAAGTTAAAATTAATTTATTTAAAAAACAATATAAACATTATGACATTATATTTATGGAAAAATTTAAAAGTTAAATAAAATAAAAGAGATCATACACTTTCATTCCTTAAAAAACTATATTTTTTTTAAATAACAAATTCATATCTAAAAATCTCTCTTTGATAATGTATTTCAATAAATAAAACATAAACATTTTGTCATCATTATTAATCAATTATTATAAAATTTTATTTATTTTTATTATCAATCAAAGATCAAATAATCATAAATTTTTTATCATCATTCACTCTTATATACTTGTATTTATCTATTAATATAACACACAATCATATTTATACTTATTTAACAAATAAAAGCCCAATTGAGTTTTTTAAATTAAATCTGTGACCCGATTTTTACACATATGCATTAAGACTTGCAATTAGTTATTGATGACAAGGTTGAGGCTTAGGAGCTTCATTTTCCTTCTTTTTATGTGTTTTCTTCTTCAAATTTAATTTCTCAACTTCCTCATCATCAAGTTTACACATTATCAACTGGGTATTTTTAAAATTGCCTCCATAATTTCACATGTCTTATGAGATTTATAGCCATATATATTTTTAGATTTGAACAACATTAGCATATTAATTTTTAATTTCTTTTACCAACATTACAAATCTTCTCAAAGACATATGTGTACCATTTTTAATAACTTTTGAACTAGTCCAAATTTAAAACAAATTATATATTACTGTTTTATATTAAAAAAAAATTGTTTCCTTGGATCCCTTGTATAATCTCCCATTCGGGTCTACTCTTTTTGTCTACCTACAAGTCTCTCTATTTCTATCCCTAACACCTTGTACACTTATTTGTACACAACTCTCTTCTATGTATTATACTTGTAGATATTAAGCTCTCTCTCTCTCTCTCTCTCTCTCTCTCTCTCTCTCTCTCTCTCTCTCTCTCTCTCTCTCTCTCTCTCCTTTTTATTGCTCACCCCCTTTCCCTGTCCACTTCTCTTGCCCCTCTCCCTTTACCATTCTCTCCCTTTCCCACACCCTCTCCCTTTGTTCTAATGTTCAACAATAAAACAAAGAAGTTGCACATATAAAACCTTTGAAGAGATTCACAAGCCAACCAGGGGTACTTTTAATACACATGGAGTACAAAGACCATCAAAAACATAGTCCACTCCTAATAAATCTAGAGAACTTGAGTTTTCAAGGCACATCCATATTATGAATAGTCTAGGAGACCACAGGGCACTGGGCTTTTCTAGGCCTTTTTCACTTTATTCTTCTAATATTTGTTTTAAAATCTTGGAGGTAGTATGAAAGCTTGAATGCACATGTAATACCTGCATTTTAAGGTTCACATAACATGACTTCTCTTATCCTCAACTTGGCATAGATTTCTTCTCTAATTCACCTTAATTGTGTAGATAAGATGCAATTACTGATAGGGAGGTACCTAAAGAAATATGATCTTATAGAGGGAGAATCCTCTATCACACTCCTCACAAGAGATAGAAAAGTTTCACCTAATGCTCAAGGAATGCAGTCAAGTATCCCTATATTCCACTTGTTATCCCATAGAATACTTTCCCTCGAGGATGCCAATAGATAGAGAATAAATGATTCACTTCTCTCATTCTTAACATTTTGAAATGTTGTTTATTGGGACACAAAAACTTCATTTATTTAGGGATTTTAATTTTGGACTTCTTCACGAATGAAAAGCCTTTTGATTTTGGACATAAATAAAATGACACACACACCAAACACTATGTTTTGTTTTGTTGAAAATGACAAGAACACTTTTGTGTTTGTGAAATATTTGACCCCCTTAATCTTATGCATTTTAAAAAAAAATTCAGTAGTTAAGGAACTAGATTCAAAATACTACATTTCTTTTTCTTTTGGTATCTTCAAATTTTGAGTGGATGACTCTCAAATTACTCCTCCAAGTTTAGGTTTAGCTAAAACTAAATAAATTAAGTGGCCACTTATACCTCTCTTTTTGTTCACCATCTTGGAGCACTTACCTCAATGTAATTTTAGAGAAATACAACACAAAATAGGATTTTTAGTTTGAAAATACTAATGGAAAAATAGTATAAATTAATCAAAACTAAATAATGACTTCAATTTGATAATAGTAAATGTAATGAGAGGATTAAACTAATTTAGTTCTATTTATAAATTTTATTTGATAGATGGTTGATATTATGATGTAAATTACACTTCATGATTGGGATCTAGATTTTTCTATTGTATTAACATTGTTTTACCATTGCATTCATATTTAGGACTTCTGATCTACATCCAAATAAGTTCATGTCATAGATTTATCCAAGCATACTTTGTCTTGGAATGGAATCACTCTTTGTGTTGCTTATGCACATGGAAGTGTCTTTATTTGAGATGACTAGTGTTAAAAAGAACCTTGGAAAAATTATTGTTTGTAGAGGGGAGACTTAGATCTTGCTTGATAACAAGTCATCCTTCTTAGCTAATGAATAATAATTTTTAAAAATAATTGCATATTTGATGATGATGTGATGTAGCATATGTTAATTTATGTTGTTGATGCATGTTTTATAATAACTATTTGCAATTCAATGTAAAATAATATTATTCGATGATCAACTAATTATCTAAGATTAACCTTAAGTACAATATCACAGATGCTTAATTTGAGGTATTAATATGAAAGAAGATGAGTAATGACTATTTTTTATTAAAAAGACATATCTCAAAACTAGGGAAACAAAAATTTGAACTACGAGGACTAGGTCATATGTGTGAGACTTTCTAGGGTATAGATCCTTGCATATAATCAAGTTTAGTGCAGATAAAATATTTACAAAAAGTGTAAATTAAAATTATTGGAAACAAGGAAATGGTGATTTATTAAAATAAAAGCTAAAATTAATTCATTTCTAAAACAATATAAACAAGACTACTATCCCCCGCGCTGAACAAGACTGGGCCACTCCACCCTTTAGCCCCAATTACAAACCGTCTGAGGGGGGCAGCCCTACCATTGCCCGACCCAACGGGGTTAGTAGGGTTGCCCGAGTTTGGAGCGCATTGCCCTATTTAGTGTGACCTATCTCACCCTTTATTGCTGAAGAAGTCTGTGAGCTTAGTTGCGTTAGCGTATTTGCTATCTATAAGTAACATCTTCCTAAAGAGAATGCTTCATAGTACTCATGAATACTGAGGAAGAGTATGGGTCGAAATGCCAGGAATTTGGCGAAAAGGCGCTCGGCAGGACGAGCAAATGGAAGCGCCCCGCCACTTTTCCACCCCCCCTAATACAATGGGACCAATTGTTAGGGAGTTTTTATTAGCTAACTAGCTCAGAAATTAGTTACGGATAGGGGGCACCCTTTTTTTGGTCGTTTTTGTCAGCCTTTTTGAATGCGGATTTGTTGAACGCGGATTTGTTCATTACGAGGCCTAACCAATCCCCCTCCTTTCGTCGGGGTATTTGGCCTCGGGGAACAAGAGACAACAATGAAGGACGAGGCCTAACCAATCCCCCTCCTTAGGTCGGGGTATTTGGCCTCGGGGGCGGAGGCCTCACCAATCCCCCTCCTTCGGAAGGAGGGTTCTTGGTCCGGCCTCTAAACAAAGAACAAAGTTTGATAATGACGAGGCCTAACCAATCCCCCTCCTAAAGTCGGTGGATTTGGCCTCGGGGAACAATGGGCAACAATTGAAGAAGTGGGGGGGAGGGAAGAAGTGGGGGGGAGGGACCCCACCTACCCGGACTAGGGACTAGGGACGAGGGACCAGTTGTCTTTCTTATTGGCTGGAAAGGACAAAGGGACGAGAGGCAAGAACAAGGGACAACAATTAATTACATATAAATATCCTAATTATAATTGCCTACTAAAGGGCAAGGGACACAAATAAGAGACAAGGGACGAGGGGCAAGTTCTCTTTTTCTTGGCTGGCTGGAAGGGACGAGGGACGACAAGTTGTTCTTTCTTTCTTTGCTGGTACAAGTGTCTATCCTGCCCTTCGTCTTAAGGTAAGGGCCCCCCCCGGGTCCCTTCCCTTCAGCCATCAGGGCAGGTCCTCCCCCCGCTTGACTTCGTCTTCGTTAGTTAAGTCTCCCCTTTGGGGGATACTTAACAAACTCAGTACTTCAGTCAAGCCTACCTCTCCATTCATTGTTTTTCCTGACTCTCCTGCCTCTGTAGTTCGGGCTTTCTCCCCCCTTCGCCTTTTGGGGCTACGGGGGAAAGCCCTCCTTAGAGTCAGTCTAGTCAGGAAATCAATTCACTGCTCCTGCCCTTCGTCTTCAGGTTCGGGCCCCTCTTGGGAGGGTCCCTTCCCTGAAGCCATCAGGTCAGGCCGACTAGGCTCATAAGGACATATTAATACAAGAATTCTAATTCCTAATAGGAAAGGACGAGGACAAGGAGGGGCAAGTTGTTTTTATTGGCTGGAAGGAAGGGACCCCTGTATCTCCTGCCCTCGGTCTATCAGGTAAGGGCCCCTCTTGGGAGGGTCCCTTCCCTTCAGCCGGGGCAGGTCGACCTCTACGTTCTTTGTTTTTCCTTCCTCTCCTGTCTCTGTAGTTCGGTCTTTCTTCCCCTGCGCCTTTATGGGCTCCGGGAGAAAGCCCTCCTCAGAGTCAGTAGAGTAAGGAAAAAAGAACTACTCCTGCCCTCGGTCTATCAGGTAAGGGCCCCTCTTGGGAGGGTCCCTTCCCTTCAGCCGGGGCAGGCCGACTAGGCCAACAATGAATTACATATGTAATATACAATTAGAATTGTCTAATAAAGAAAGACAAGGACGAGGGACACCTACCCCGGGCCGAGGCCCCCCTGCCCCCCGCTTGACTTCGTCTTCGTTAGTGAAGTATCCCCTTAGGGGTATACTTCCCTCACTCAGTACTTCAGTCAAGCCCCTCTCCGTTCATTGTTTTTCCTTCCGCTCCTTCCTCTGTAGTTCGGGCTTTCTGTCCCCCTTCGCCTTTGTGGGCTATGGGGGGAAAGCCCTCCTCAGAGTACGTATCGGAAGGAAATCAATTCACTGCTCCTGCCCTTCGTCTTCAGGTTCGGGCCCCTCTTTGGAGGGTCCCTTCCCTTCAGCCATCAGGTCAGGCCGAAGAGGTAGGAGAATTACGAGGCCTAACCAATACCCCTCCTTCGGAAGTAGGGGTATTTGGCCTCGGGGAACAAGGGACAACAATTAATTACATATTAATCTCCTACTTATAATTGGCTAATACAGGCCAAGTAAAAGAAAAGTTGTCTTATTCTGGGCTGGAAGGAAGGGATGGAAGGGAGGGACCCCACCCACCAACCCCACCCAAGGCAGGTAGAAAGAAAGAATTCTAATTGGCTGGCCCCCACCCCCCTAAATCTATGACTTATTAAATAGAAGAAATCTATTACTTCTAGATCCGGTGATCAGGCACACCTCTCTTTGCAGAGGGATTGGGTTCGAGTCCCATCGGATCTTTAGATATATATCGAACGTGACTCCTCCTTTGGAACCCCCAAGAGGATAGATATATATCGGCCTGTATAAGCAGCAGCCCACTATATTTTTTTTTAATAACAAATTCATATCTAAAAATCTCGCTTTGATAATGTATTTCAATAAATAAAACATAAATATTTTGTTATCATTATTAATCAATTATTATAAAATTTAATTTATTTTTATTATTTATCAAAGATCAAATAATCATAAATTTTTTTCATCATTCACTCTTATATACTTGTATTTATCTATTAATGTAACACACAAACGTATTTATATTTATTTAACAAATAAAATCCCAATTGAATTTTTCAAATTAAATCTGCGAACCGATTTTTACACATATGCATTAAGACTCACAGTTAGCTATGGATGACAAGGTTGAGGCTTAGGAGCTTCATTTTCCTTCTTTTTATGTGTTTTCTTCTTCAAATTTAGTTTTTCAACTTCCTCATCATCAAGTTTACACATTATCAAGTGGGTATTTTTAAAATTGCCACCATAATTTCACATGTCTTCTGTGATTTCTAACCACATATATTTTTAGATTTGAACAACATTAGCATATTAATTTTTAATTTATTTTACCAACATTACAAATCTTCTCAAAGACATATGTGTACCATTTTTAATAACTTTTGAACTAGTCCAAATTTGAAATAAATTATATATTATTGTTCTATACTTAATTATTCACTTTTTAAAAAAATTAAATTTTCAATTGTTTTGGTGCAAGTTATGTGACACACATGAAAATGTACCTGATTTTATGGGGTGCATCCACTTTGAAAAATCATTAAAAAATTACTCAAAAAATTTACAAAAAAATACATAACTTCGAGTACTCACTCTTCACTATCTTTTTGCCAAAGGGTTTTTCAAAATACTAAATGCAACTATTAATTTTTTGACGCACACACCAAACATTATGTTATATTTTGTTGAAAATAATAGGAACACTTTTGTGTGTGTGAAATATTTGACCCTATTAATCTTATGCATTTTGAAAAACTTTAGTAGTTTGAAAACTAGATTCAAGATACTACAATTCTTGTTCTTTTGGTATCTTCAAATTTTGAGTGGATGACTCTTAAATTGCTCCTCCAAGTTTAGGTTTAGCTATATAGTTTTTTAAAGTGGCCATATATACCCCTCTTTTGGTTCACCATCTTGGTGCACTTACCTGAATGTAAATTTAGGCAAATAGAACACAATATAAGATTTTTTGGGTTAAAAATATTAATCGTAAAGTAGTATAAATCAATCAAACCTAAATAATGAGTTCAATTTGATAATCATAAATGTAATGAGATGATTAAAATAATTTAGTTCTATTAATAAATTATATTTGGTTGATGGTAGACATTATGATGTATATTATAGTTCATGATTAGGATTGAGAGCTTTTTATTGTATTAGCATTGCTTTACCATTGCATTCATATTTAGGACTTCTGATCTACATCCAAATTTGTTCATCTCATAGATTGATCCAAGCATACTTTGTCTTGGAATGAAATTGCTCTTTGTGTTTCTTATGCACGTGGAAGCGTCTTTATTTGAGATGAATAGTGTTAAAAAGAACCTTGGAGAAATTATTATTTGGAGAGGGGAGACTTAGATCTTGCTTGATAAAAAGTCATCCTTCTTAACTAATGAACAATAAGTTTAGAAAATAAGTGCACATTTGTCATTATCTTAGGAAATAAGTGCATATTTGATGATGATGTGATGTAGCATATGTTAATATGTTGTTGATGCATGTTCTATCGTGACTATTTGCAATTCAATGTAAAATAAGATTCTTCTTTGATCAACTAATTACTTAAGATTAACCTTAAGTACAAGATCATAGATGCTTAATTTGAGGTATTGATGTGAAAGAAGATGAGTAATGACTATTTTTTATTAAATAGATATATCTCAAAGCTGGGAAACATAAATTTGAGCTACGAGGACTAGGTCATTTGTGTGACACATTCTAGGGTATAGATCCTTGCATACAATCAAGTTTTGTGTAGATTAAATATTTACAAAAAAAGAAAAATTGAAATTATTGGAAATAAAGAAATGTTGATTGATTAAAATAAAAGTTAAACTGATTTATTTCTAAAACAATATAAACATTATGACATTATATTTACGAGAAGATAAAAGATAAATAAAAGAACAAAATATACACTTACATTATTTAAATAACTATAATTTAAAAAACAAAACAAATTCATATCTAAAAATCTCTCTTTGATAAATGTAGTTCAATAAACAAAACATAAACATTTTGTCATCATTATTAATCAATTATTATTAAATTTTAATTATTTTTATTATCTATCAAAAATCAAATAATTATAAACATTTCATCATCATTCACTCTTATATACATGTATCTATCTATTAACGTAACACACTTAATCATATTTATATTTACTTAAACATATCTTAAAAAAAGTCATTCCAATAAAAAATTAACTTTTTAATCGCCACGTATTGTATTAAAAATATTATTTTTTAATTGTATCTCATTTCTACATGAAATGGAATCTTTCTACCTAGACTAGAGTGCAGCAAAATCATATTTTCCTCAGCCCCATTAAGACGGGAAAAACCTCCATAACTTTCTCCTCTTGTACCATCGCAAGGAACCCTTCCTCCACTATGCCTTCCTTACTTGGACAATATGACCACTCCAAGCTTATTTCTACGCATTTCACACCGTACCATTTAGAACGTTGTGTGAAGACACCTATCCATACCCACCTCCCCTCCTCCACCTCAACATCCGCTTCAGCAGCCGGTCCAGCATACTCTCCTATTGTGTGTGAATACATTCTAAACACTGCCCAATGTCGAGTCGACATAACAAAACAAACAATAATGGCATTGCCCTTGGGGGGCTGCTTCACAACCAATTTAGTCGTGCAACGCCGACTAATTTGCACGTTAGAGCAGGAGTCAAGGACACGGAGAGAAGGAATGGCCAACGAGTTCACAAGTGAGGCTGCGTTTTGGACTGCTCGCAGACAAACTACAATTTCTCCAGGCCATTTCTGCAAATAATTTGTAAATCAGTATTCAAGCTAAATCTCATCAATGGCACAAAAATAGTTAGAATTATAAATTCCTAGAGACATGTATTACCTGCAGGCTTTGAATGCAACCTTCAACAACAGATTTCCTCATTGCTGTGAGTTGCAGCGTTCTCAATCTTTCCATGCACTCGATGCCTTGTATGCTCGGCACCTCCCACCCTGTATGTGCTTCCAACACTTCCAATTCTCTGCAGTGATTTAAACCTTCGATTTGCTTGACTTGCTTGCACCCTCTCAGTACAAATTCTCGGAGAGAAGTTAGTTGTGCAAAACTGGGAAGCGCAGACAAGTTGGGACATTTACTTATAACCAGTTTTCTGACTGAACTTGGTAGGTTTTCTATCTCCGTTAGATTGATATTGCATTGAATTGTGAGAGTCTCAAGGCCGGCGCAACTGTCTTCTGAGATGGAGATCTTGGACAGTTGATTATTATATGACAGATCTATCGTCTTGAGCTTGCACAACGAAGACCCCACTCCAAGATCCAATTCGCTGACTTCACAATTTTCTATCTCCAGGCTTTCAAGATCAATCAATTGACTGATTGATTCTGGTAAAGCTTTCACTCCTGAATAGCGTATCTCTAATCTCTCTAAGAGACTAAGACGCCCCACAGAGTCTGGTAAACATTGCAGCTCCGTGCAGCCACTAATTTTGAGTGTAGTCAAGCAAGACAAATCTCCAAGAGAGGCCGGCAAGCTTGTCAATGAATGACTCCCGACGTGCAATTTTCGCAACTTGCTCAGTTGACCGATCTTCACAGGCAACTCCCTTAAGTTCCTCACCGAGCGTAAGTTGAGCTCTCTCAAGGACGCCTGATTTGCGATGTGAAGAGGCAACTTTTCCAATTGTTCGCACATTGAGAAATCTAAATACTCTAGATTTGACATGTTTTCCATTAAGTCCTCCTTTAAGGTGATTTTAAAACAACAGTCCAAGTCCAGATGTTGCAGCAGAGTTAACTCCTTACAAGAATCTGGTAACCTTTCCAATTGGTGGCATTCCTTCAAACATAGATGCCGCAGGTTTCTCAAATTACCCATGCTGTTAGGTAGTGACAACAGGTGCGGGGATAACTTTATTTCAAGGTGCTCCAGCGATTGTAGTAGGCCGAATTCTTCTGGTAAACTTTCCAAATGCCATGCGTATTCCAGGACTATTTTTTTCAATAGCTTGAGACGTCCTATTGACTTTGGAAGCCCTGGCAATCCTTCGCAATGAGAAAAGGTCAACACTCTTAACTGTGAAGGAGCCTGCAACATATTTTCGAGGAGATGAACTAAACATTCAACAATTGTTGAAAAACATTTAAATTTAAATTCAAAACATCTGGAAGATACTTACATCGCACTCATCCACCCAAAGCTCCTGTAAGGGCTTATATTGATCCGAATTTCCACGGAGTTGTAAAACCGTCAATTTTTTGAGTGGAAATAGTGACTGAAGATCTCTCTGCTCAATATCATACCATTGAAGCCAGACCAAATCCCTTGATGCTTCACTAATTACATGACTTAAACTACGATCTCGAGCAACAATAAATTTCAGTCCAAGTGTAGAAGGCATCAGCGCCTGAACTCCTCCGGTTGTGTTCACCATCAGTTCGCCGCGCGGCGAGCAACTAACAAACTCCTCATCACTAAAGCACGCAGCAGAGGTGACGACTATTCCTCGAATGCCTATCCCATTCTGAACATTAAATTAAACAACAGTGAGAAAAAATGAATTTTTGGAGCAACCAGGCAAACACAAACAAACAGAATTTATTTGTCATTAATGACTGAGACAAATAAAACAATGTTAATGCTACCTGTACTTTATTATAAACTGTAAACCAGAGACAGTTATTCAATACTCAAGCTAAGATGGCCATTATTCCTCCTATGCCTTCTCCATTATGAATCCAAATAAAACATGAAGTTAAATAAAATATGAAAATAATAGAATTTCCATAGAAAATTTATTTGCCATTGATTAGTAAGTCAATAGAAAAATGTTAATCTCAAATGTTCTTCATCATAAACTTTATTTAAACCAGATAATGTTTCAATACTGAGCTAAGGTGGACAATATTCCTCTCATCCCTATTCCTTTCTCAATTCAAATAAGACATAAAATCAATAATAAATTTTAATTTTTTTCATCCATACAAACAGCTTTTCCATTGATGAGTGAGATAATAAAAAATTGTAAATTTTACCTGTTCATTGCAAACTTTAATTTTTTGCTGGGGATACCAAAGACGGTAGGGTGATTGTTCATTTGCAATCTCCCTTCCCAAATCTCTTAAATGATCATGCATTCTGATGGAATTTTGATCATCTATTTCAATAAGACACTTATTTCTCAGCCTCTCCAAATTGTACAAACCACTCCACTCTGAACCATTCCATAATTCAATTACCAAGTCACATTTTTTTCCAATAAAGAAGCATGCTGCATCCAAAAATGCCTCTTTCTCTTCATAATCTAAAGCATCATAACTTATTTTCAATTTATCCTTGATATCGTTATGTAAAACCCTAGAGAACTTGTCTAATTGACTCTCCCAAGATTCTTTGCTTAAGTTTCCATAAAGCTGCCCTCCAAGGACTTTAAGTGACAATGGCAACCCATTACAAACCTCTAAAAAATTTTCAACAAGCTTCTCAAACTCCTCAAATCCATTTAGTGGAGATTCTTGAATGAAAGCATGCCAACAAAAAAGTTGCTTGGCATGAACTGTTCCAAGTGGTTTCATTTGATAGCGCGAAGAGATGTTCCAACGCCTAAGTACTTCAAGATCCCTTGTAGTGACAATAATCAAACTATCTGATCCAATCAAACTTTCTGATCCTTGTCTAGGCAATAAAGCATCCAATTGGTCTACATGATCAACATCATCTAGAACAATTAATGCCTGAAAAGATTTCAAATTGCTTGTGAGAATTGCCTTCCCCTTTTCTATACTGTCAACCGATACATTTTTGCAACCGAGATCCTCCAAAAGCTTTTTCTGCTTCTCACACAGCAAATTATTCTTAGCAGCATCTCTAATATCTAATATAAGACTAGCCTTCTTCATAAGTGGATATCTTCTATTATATAACTCTTTAGCAAGAGTGGTCTTTCCAGCACCACCCATGCCCCATATTCCAACAATTGGCACAATCTGATCACTTCTATCAGATTGGATTTTTGTAATCTTTTCAAAATCTTCTACAATTTCATCTAAACCCACAGGATGTTTTGCAACCATGAATGGTAGCTTTCCAGTTTCTTTCATAGCACAATAAGTAATATTCTTCAGCAGCATGTTCTCGTCTCTAAACAGATACAACAACAACAAATGAAATAGAATTAAAATCAAACTCCAACCGTGGACATTATTTCTATAAAAAGAAATCTATGGCCTAAAAATTAAGAGGAGAAACATAAAAACAGAATGCATTTATCGAAAATAGATAAGTGCGTTGGGTGGAGTAACTGCTTCTTACTCCTTGTTATTGACAATGTGACCGATATTATTTGAAACACTGGAGAGCGCATCCTTCCACTCCTGAAGCTTTTTGGAGGTGTATCTACCGTTCTCTTTGTGCCGTTCAAATGCAGCCGCATACACTCCTTTTGCATATCGGACATCTTCAGGCTTCACATGGTAGAAAATGGGAACAATCTTAGTGCCTGTTTTGCACATAAATGACAGCTCATCCAAACACCACCGGGATTGTGCATAGTTCTCTGAAAATATAGCAATATGAAGCGAAGCAGTCTTCATTGCTGCTTCTAGACATGTAGGCAAGTTATCCCCCAATTCAAATACTTCTGAATCCAGAAAAACGCTCAACCCCATGCCACTAGTAAGCATTTTATAGATTGTAGTAGCTAGTGTATGTTTGACATCAGGACCACGATGATTAATAAATACATCGTAAGATCTACCAGAAGTAGAAGCAGATGTTGCAGATTCTTCAACCCTTGACTGAGAAGTGGATGCCATTTCAATTGGACAAGAGTACCGAACACAAAGAAAGAATAACAGAGAGAGTAATGAAAAAAGGCTTCTTGTTGACGTGATGAGGAGGTGAAGTGCAGGGTATATATAAAATATATGAGAGGAGAGGGAGCAGACAGGAGTACTACACAGAAGTGACCAAACGCGTAGATTGCGTGTTCGCATAGGAAACCGCGTGAAAAGAATGGAGAAGCATCACCGACTCTAATCTAATTAAGATTGACCAGAAAATAATCCATTTAATGAAGAAGCACCCCAGGATATAACCTTCTTTTTGGTGGAGTGCAGCAGGAGCGCTGAAGCCCACCAGAATTTGCAATCTTTTATTTTTTATTTTTATAAATGACAAGCATCAGAATTTTCAGCTTTTTTTCCACAAAGTTGTCCCGTTTCGTTTCACATTTCGTACTTTTTAGCTTTCTTCGAAAACTTTTTGACCATTCTTTTGTTTCCTTAGCGTGATGAGGAAGGAAACTCACGCTAAGGAAAGCACGTGGTTTAAGAAAGGAATCTTGTTCCAGTTGCGTATTCTATTACAAAGTTTAGGTCAGTTACAATTAGTTAATGATTATAAATCTTTATTTTATTTTGTTTTATATATTGTTTTTAAATTTATTGAATAAAGTTTAATGGTAAAATTTAAATATTTATGTCAATTTTTATTTAAATTTGAATTGAGAAATGTTTGAATGTAATTAAATATTGGCAAATGACATAATTATGTCGTCTATATAAAGCAAGAGATCAATTTTCAAAATTACTTATGCTTACACATTTTCATAGTCCAATCATCTTATTTTTATTCTTTACATCTCTCATATTATTCATAGTTATTAAACCCATCATGATTAGACATTCATCTCCTAAACAAACATTACTACTCAATTGTCTTACATTGATTCTATGTCCACAAATCTAACCCTTGAAATTCCAAATATTCAATTCAAACTTGGTTGACTCTCATCCATTTCACAAGTCATTGTGAGATGAAAAAACACACAATTGTCCAATCTATTACTATGTCCTTGTATTAAAGGCATTTAATTGCATTCAATTGACACATCCTCACACCAATAAACATCATTTAAATATTATCCATATTTAAGGAAGGGGCGTCCTGGGAACACTTCAATTGGAATTATCTAAAAGAAATTAAAACTTGGATATTTATTCTTAACCTCTTACATATCACTTAATCTCTTTGACCCTTGGACAACCATAAAATTTCTCTTTTCTTTATGTTGATCTAGGAGATGGATCCCTTAGAGATCTAACAATCCTCTTAAGGTATTTTTAAATACATTTGGTTTTTGAAACAAAGTAGAACACTACTAAGAATATGACTATAAGGTTGATGTGGTGAACCAAAATTTTGCCAAGACCTTGCTATTTTGGCTACCGGTATAAATTCTATAAACTATTTGAAGTGATTCATAATGTTCTCATTAACAAACCATGTGGATTAAAGAAATTGCAAGAAATCAATGCTAAGATTACTTCATATATTATGATTCCTGCCTCTTTCCCCTTTAGCACTTCTACCACCAATCCATTATCTACTAGATTCTCTTCCACCACAACTCATCCTCATAGTACCACTACTACTAGTAAATTCCATCATATAGTGATTATCCCTTCTCTAGATTCCCTCCTCATTTTGGCCTTCATTAGATAACTTTACTTGTTTTGAGATGCTTATGTCTTACATTATGTATTGTATTTCCATTCCTATCTCATTGTTGATTACCAAACTTATCACTACCCATGTTAGTCATGTCATCCTTACATCTACTAACCTGCCACATGCCAATTTATCTACCATTTTACATCTACATCAATCTTCTAGTATACAATCAATTATCATTCTTCTTTTGTCATGGGAAATTTTGAAACTAATAGTACATATTCTTCTCCTCCATCAAAATTGTATTTTCTTGTAAGGAGACCTAACAAGATTATTAGTATTATCAATTATATAAAATTAATAATATTTATGGTAAATTTCCTACTTAGTATCTTATTGATTCTACTTGAAAATATATAATAGATGTATAGAAGAAGAAATATGAACTATAATTGATAGCAATAGTATGCGCATTCAAGCATTTTATTGAAGATGAAAAATATAACTTGTTGATTAATACATTAGTATGCATCATTCTAATATTGAACATAGGTCCTAAATATAAGTCACATAGCACCTCCAATTTATCTTGAATGCAAGATAGTTATTATCTTGCATCATGTTTGTATGTGTGTCTTGCCTTGTCATCTTTTTTTGTCTATTTCTTGACTATGTTGAATATTTTAGTTGGGGAGGTATGGGTGCTACAAAGACGTCCGCACAACATGCTTTCATACCGTGAATATGTAGTACAAAGGTGGTTGTTGGAGTGTCACTCCTACTATTCCCAGTAGTGTAATGCCTCCTTATAAATGCACCGATGTTAGGAATCCATTTTGGATCTTTTATCTTGCATTTTGAAGCTCTAGATTTGGTCTTCTTCACACAATATAAACACTTTCTTTAGCATTCTACATATTTTGGGATTTCTTCTTGATCATTCTCTAAAAATCTTGTACTCCAATGCCATTGTTTTCTTGCATTACCTATCCATCACCATCATGTTCATTCATTGCATCCACTATTGTTGGAGTTTCTTGTGTTTAAGGGTTTTGTGCTCGTCTTCACTCCAATAGGCTTTCACTTTCTTTGTGTTGAAGGGGAACTTCTTCCCTTTTGTTTGCTACATTTTGCATTATCGTATCTCTATTAGCATATCAATTATCTTGTTCTTTCATTGTACATGTTTTATCATTTATTTTAACTTGTCTATTAATGGAGGTAGAAACACCAAAGCGAGGATTTGACTGTGGTAAGCCTCTTAATCATAGCCACAACATCTTGTCTTCATGTGTTTTGTGTGTAGGTCTAATGAAGAGGAGTTGTGCTAGCTAGAAGCTTCATTTTCTAGGTTTATGTGAGATTCTCTTTTAACCTCCTCTTTGTCTTTGTTAGTATTGTTCATATTGTTTATCATCATTATGTACTTTTTGTAATATTAAAATATTAAAACTTGAAAATTTATCACTTCTATATTTTTTTGGTATGACCTTTGTACTCTATCTGTATAGGATGTCAGTGTGTCGTGCTATCATCCATGACCCGCATGCCCATCCTTAGAAGAGAGCTTGCAGAGGTCACCAAAGGATCTCTATGATTTATGCTTTTAGGTCCCATGGTCAACATTTTTATCTTTTAGTACTTGACAACTAAGTTGTGCTTTGTGCTAATCCTAGTGGCTAGACTTAGAGGTCCGAGGACTTCAATAGTTTTCTTTGAGTAGAGAAGAGGATTGTGAATCCATGGAGGTTTAACAAACTTTCATAGTGGTTCACTTTTCTTTCTCTACTATATTTATAACCACGATCCTTGGTTGACATTGGAGATGAGAAAAAAACCAATTATACAATTAGTGATTTCTTTGTGTTTGTTGTAAGTAGAAATTTGGAAGGAGATTTTTCTAAGAGGTTGTCACCAAAGGTTATAGAAAAAATTCAAATGTTTGGGAACTTTATTTTATTCAATTCAAAACTTTCACTTACATCAAAGTATCAGGGTGCACTATGGCTTTGAATAAGCTGCCTCAATATCCATGTGATTGGTTGCTTGTCTAAAGATTTGTAGATAGGTATATAGTGCTCATAAGTTGTTTATCAATAAACATTAACCATGTTTTCAACTGCCAATAAAAGTTGGTGCTCATTCATGCTTGGAGATGAAGGCGAAAAAGAGTGTAGAAGTTAAATTATTGAGTTTTCTTTAAAATATTTGTAGATAGAGAGAAGTAAATTTGATTGAATTGATCCCTTTAGCAAGCTGAAAGGATTTCATTTCAGGTATGTACCAAATATTGAAGATCACTAGGAAAGTTGTGTTGATGATCATGAAGTAAGAACAAGAGATTATTGTAGGTTGGACTTGGATTTGATAACCCAAGCATAAAACACATGAATTTCATGCCAAGGATAGTGAGAATAATTTGCATTTAACATATAAGAAAAGAAGAATTTTTGATATCCATATTCATGATATAAATGCAAATTTGGTAGTCATAAGATACAAAAGTAGAAAGCAATCAATTCTAAGGGTAAAAGAGTTCCTTTCACACCAAAGAAACCACCTCCACCAACCAATCCATCCATCACCTATTGTTGAACCCAAAATAATGCATAAAAATAATTCTCAAGAATTGGTTCTAGATTAGATTAAATAAAAAATATCAAATTTGCAAGAAACAAAACCATGGAAGATATGTTAAGAAAATATTCTAATTTAGTTACCTTAGAACCAGATGGTCGTGAGAATTATTAAGAAAGGGAGAACATAATTGAGGATTGTGAGGCATATCTCCCTCTAGACTACCTAATATTTGGGTCTAATGAGGACCAAGAATAAAACCTCTTGAAAAAGAGGTTAAGAAATATGATAATATAAATACAAAATGAATTAGTAAAGATGAATCAACCCAAATAATATAAAAAAAGACAAAGACAACAAGTACACAATTTTTTTGATAAACTTTGTAAGAGTCCTAAATGTGTTAATACATCAACAAATAATGATATAAATAAATTATCTTATCTAGAATATCACTAGACTAAAATATCCTAATAGAAAACATGTTATTAGAATTTTTTTCAATGGGATCAAATCCTTGTATTTCTTTTTCCTTCAAGAAGGTAAAGCCACTAGAATTTGACTTGAAGCTGCCCTAAAGTTTATCTAGAAAGATGCTTAACAATTTTGTAGTGGTCATGATAACATTAAGGGGATGTTGTTTTTCTCTCAAGAATAGTGAGTGGACTAATATTTTCAAAGAATATAGTACATTTCCTTGCTTAAAATTCTTTAGGTATTTTAAAAAATTTGGACTCAAAGTGTGGGCTTTGTTTTGTGTATACTCCTAATGATTATAAGGAAAGGGCCTACTTGTGGAACTAGCTGTCTTCTTTACCAAAATCCTTTGTATTTTTTGATGAGATTTTAACAAGGTTGAATATAAGAATGATAAGATTGGGTGCCTCAATGTGAATTTGAAAGAGAATGGGCAATTCTTTTGGAACAATTTGAAAACTATTCTAAGGTTATAAGACCCTCTTGAGAGAAGGAAAGGTAATGGTAAAGCTATTTAGTTTACAAAATGTAATGCACATAAGAGTGGAAAAAGAATCTACAATAGGCTAGATATATTCTATATTAATAAATATTCCTGCTAATATTTTGAGAGTTTTTCATATGGGAACAATGTTAAAGTCTACATTAGCATTATCTATGATCACCATCTGATTGAATCCAAAATTTGGTCAACAAATAGTAAGGAGATAAGTGAGATTAGAAGAGGAAGTGTTTTTTATTTGAATACTAGTATCCTTAAGAATCAAATTTGTAATGGAGCTATATCTACTATTAAAGAAATTAAAAGATTAATGATGAAGAACTTATCATTTATTGGCTAGTGGAATAATAATGTGAGAAAATGAAATAGTTTCTTTCAAACCCTAAGAAAAAAAATTACTTTGGACAATAGGTATATTGAAAACAATAATCAAGAAGAACTTCTCACTTTTGAGATACTTCTACAAAGTCATCCTAATAATGACTTGCTTGTTGGGAAATTGAACAATGTTAAACATGAGATCAGAAAGATTCAAACCAAAAAAATATGGGGCTTAAATAGTAGAGCTAAATTAAAATATAATAAGCAAGGTGATTATGGCTCAAAATTTCCTTTTAATTATTTAAATACATTGGCTCTATCAACACTGACAATGTGATAATTATAGAAGATGTAGATAGTATCAAGAAAATAATTTAAGAATTTTTATAACATTTTCTCTACTGAGGATGATAATAATGATTATAAGACTACTTAGAAGATTTGTAAGAAGAATATTGCAAAGATTGAAGAGGAGGATGTTGAATTCTTAAATAGAAATATTGGTAGAGAAGAAATTTTCATGACAATTTATTCATTAAAAAATATAAATATCTAAGAATTGATGGATTGCTTGCCAACTTTTACAAAAAAATAATTTCAATTGGATTAATCAAGTGCTCTTATTATCTACAATGAACCAACCAATAAAGGGTCTCTAGGTAGTGAAATTAATATAGGTGTTAAATTAAAATCTTTTGAAAGGAAGGGGGTAGGAATCTTATTAAAAATAAAAAAAATAGTGACCTATTACACTTCTTAATACCTTTGTATTGGAACCATCAATGTATAGAGCTAATGGAATGCATTAGTCCTTTCGTAATTCTTAGTCAATCGTCTTCTTTGTAGTCATAAAATAATTCCCTAAGCATTTGGTGTAATTTTAAAACTTGATACCTTTTTACCACCTTTAGTATTGAATGCTCATACAAGCCAAAGTCTTCATGATGCACCATTAGATGTGTACTTTTATGAATACCAATAATTGAGCATTCACGAAGACTTAAATCAATAGATAGAATGTGCCACATCCTTAAACACAAGGGATTTAAAATTTCTTTTGTCAAGTCATGCTCCAAAAGAGATGTGTATTGCAATTTGAGAGTGATACCTATCTAGGTTGCCTTTTTTTAATACCATGCAACCGGACCTATAATCGAATAAGAGAAACCTATGTTATTCGATGTTAATCAGTATTGGAGACATGTATTGACATATAAAATCTTTGCAATCTTTAAAGAAGGGAACTAGTGTTAAGCCACTTTAATATTTCTTATTGGGCCAGTTCACAAAAGTGAGAAGTGGTGTCGATTGTGAAACTACACTCTCAAGAGGCGGTGTGGTGAAATGTTAAGTCACATAATGATGAATTTAATATTTCTTCTTGGCCCAACACAAAAATGAGAAGTGGTGTCGATTGTAAAACTACACTCTCAAGAGGTGGTGTGATGAAATAGAATGTTGCCACTAGCATAATGAGATGAATTTTGAGCCATCCTCATCTACAAAAATAAACATAACAGAGATTTCATTATCAATGAGGGCACTCCAACTATCTAATAGGAAAATGCAATTAGTAGCGAATTGTTTATGTAGTCAGATTGACAAGACATTTTATTTATTTATTGAATAAATTAAAAATAAAAATATTTTAGTTTTAAATTCATTTAATAAATGCAAAAAAATATCTTTTCAGGGTGTATTCTTATGATTATATAGATGCTACCACTTAGCAAGGTCTATCTTGGATTAAAAAATCTTGTAGGGATGCATGTCAATAGAGCACAAGAACATGACTTCAAGCATGTGTGCCTTAAGTGAAACTTTGCTATGTTATCCTTGACATGACATAATTGAAACTTAACAAGTGGACCTTTAAGATGTATACTACCTAAGACATACAACTTAGTCAACTAAGTGAATGTTTTAGCCAATTGTCCAAATGGGAGGGCTACTAAAACAATAAGATCACATATATTCATGAAGAAACTCTAGTGATGGCTCATTGTTTGAAAAAGTCACCATTGAAGAAGATGGGGGCACTAATTTTTAAAAATACAAGCGATGGGTTTTAGTTTATGAATAAAACTTATCTAATATGAGTTGTACAACCCTAAAATAATTGTGTGACCTAATAGATAGCAAGGAAAATGTTTTTCAATTGTACATCAACAAGTCCATTATATTTTCTAGAACAATTTATGCTTCATAGTTTAGGAAACTAATTGAACTAACACACATGCAACTGTTAAAATAAAAGAATTGTTAAGGAAAATATGTTTAACAAATTGTGTAATAACATTTTAATATTATAATTCCTCATAGAATTAAATACCACATTGGAGAGGTATTTTGAGATTCTCATTGTAAGATGTATTTGTCCATTTGAAATGTGTTATCTATGCAATGGAGTTTACATTGGAAGAAAATATATTTTAAAGGATATAGAGGAATATTGATGAAGTATGTTTGACGAACCAAAAATAGTAGTGTATAAGAGCATGTAAGAAGAATCAAATGTTGCTAACGAAGCACTTGGTATGACTAGTTCGACTCCTTGTTTCTAGGAACCATATAAATCTTGATGAATTATGAAGTTCATTAAGTGGGTAGCATGAGTGTGGTTGGAGGATTTTAACAAACATTTTGGGGCCTTGGATTTGAAAAACCATTTGTTGATTTCGTGTTTGTCTCTTGCCTATCAATAGAGTGATTTCCATAAGGATTAGACATAAGGATTGAAGACACAATTTAACCACAATTATAATTCTCATTGTATTATTATCGTCCTTTTAATAGTATACAATGGTGATTTTTTGATAAGAGATTTTCTCTAAAAGAATCTTCCAAAAAAAATGGTGTCTCATGTTTGGATACTTTCTTGTATTTTTTTTAGTTATAGATTTGAACCTATTTAGTATAAAACTTTTTGTTTCTAAATTATTAACTTTGTTTCCTTTATATTGATATTAGATTTTTGGTTGTTAAGGTTCATAATTTTGCAATAATATTTGTTTGAGTGGGAGCCCTATTAAGTTAATCTCAATTTCAAGCACAAAATATAGCAAAGCAGTTCCATTGAGAATTTTAATGAAGAATGTTGTGTTCTATTGTATCTCAAGATAGAGGATCTTCTTGTTCAAAAAGATAAATAATGATTGTGATTATGTTTATTTCTTTTAATAAAACTACTTTTAGATCAGAGATCTCAACCCTTCACTATATTCCCTAAATTGATATTTTGAAATTTTAAATCTATTTTAGACTCTTAATTAAATTTATATATACAAAAATTAATTAAATATTTTAATTAACCTAAAGAAATTTATGAAAAGTATAGTGAAACCTATACAAAATTTATTTTATTTTATAAAATACCTTTTAAAAAAACTTTAATTACAACTTCTCACATAATTAAGTTTAGGTATAAAAGTTTGATCAGTTTACACGATTCCAAATGAACCTAAAATTAGGCAAACAATTATTTCAAAAGTTCAATCATGAAATTTACTGTCAAAAGTTCAATCATGTCACACTTTCTGTCACATCCACAGCTGCGCGCCTTGTTTCTCCACACTTGCTACATTTTTCTTATTATTTTCCGTCACGTCCAGAGCTTTCAACAATAGAAAATGTTGAGTGCTTTTATGCGCTGGAAAGTGAATGCGGTCATAATTTTCTATTTTTAAGAGGAAAATTGGTAAGTGGTAGAAAGAAATTACAGATTATAAAATATATTTTATAATTGAATTTAACTAATGTTTAGACATGGACTGCCAAATTTTATTATGTGGGTGATCCATAAATATCATCTCAGATTTTTATACAGGTAACAATGAAATTTTAAATCAGCGATCAGGTCTAAATTATTATATTTTTTTATATCTTCCTCTGAAAGTTGGATCTTAATAATATTATTTCAAATTTTATTGTAAATAATGGACGATATGCTTCTATTTTTAGCCAATAGGCTATTTTAACGGAGGAACTCCTCATCCGAAAAGTCTCACGCTATGTCCTAAATTTTGGATGAGTAACGGCCGGTTTGGACTTTTCAAAACTAGAAATATTTCAAAATAAAATTCTAAAAAATTTATAGTCAAATACAAAAACATTTCAAGTATATTATTATTATGCTATCTTCTATTATTATTAAATTATTATTAGTATATTAAAATTATTATTTTTATTACTAATTGTTTTGAATAATTATCTGAACATTATGATTATTATTATAATGTAAATATTATAGTATGTTTAATTCAAAATTTAAAAATATTTTGAAATTAAAAAATGAAATATCTTGTCCAAGTTTAATAATTTTGTGTTTCCAATATTAAAGTGAATTAGACATTTTTTACTTAAATTTTGCATTTATTTTACACATCTTAAATGGTGTCTCCCAAAGCCTTCAACACTCTCATAAATAAATGACGTGCTTGCCATGACTAATATTTGTTGGAGTGCTTGCCATGACTAATATTTTGAAACGACAAATGACCAAAAGATTAGAGTGATGGAGATGGGAAATGACAAATGGCCAGAAGCATCAGTGATGAAGACAAGAAATGGCCAAAACGCGTACAATAATTTGCGTACGAAACCCATGCGTGGAAAAAACAAGGGAAAATGTAAGAGGTGGGGCCAGCTTGTGGAAGATAGAAGACAACCATTATATTGTCACGGTCAAACTTCTTGGGATCTGTGCGAAGCCAGTAGTGGGTGGGGTCAAGGCTTTGGAGAATGTTGACGATCAAAGACATTCATTCTAGGCTTTTCACTTCACCATGATTTTAATTTTAGGTTTATTAAATTTTTGTTTTATTTATCAGTATTACTAATAATTTCATGTTAAATATTAATGAATAAAAGATAAATAAATAATAGAAAATGGAAGAAAATATAAGATATTATAAAAAAAGTTAAGACTTATTTTTGTTGTAGAGTTGGTCATGTATTTAATGGATTTTCATAACTAAGAAATATATTTATTTCAATTAAAAATATAGGGGAAGCGTATCGGTAGTCATTATAGCTAATTTCACACATCCATATATCCTAAATGGTACACTAGATTTCAACAATTTTTTTATGTGATTTGAATACTTATAGCTATTGTTCTAGCTTTTGGGTAGTAATGATGCATACTGTGGGATCCGTTATGCATGCAAGGGTCAAAAAGTACATATTTCAAAGTGTGACCTAATACCTACTTAAAAATGCTCCAATAACCATGCACTTAAAATTGCTAAAATTTATACATAAACGAACCCGTATTTGTGCACAAGTACCTAATTAGTCGTGCACAAATGGGCCAATTATGGAACAAAAACGTTAAAGACTGAGCGGCTATTAGTACATGAGATATTTATTAATGGGTTTTTAGTAATCATTTTTTTGGTTTCTTTAAAATAATCGGTGCTCTTCCCTTAGGGATCATGATTGGAGCATTTTATAAAATATGAAACAATGCTTGTGAAATTTTGTGTGGATTGTTTTCATGATTATAAGGTAAGGATAAAGGATTTTTTCGAGTCATTACGCTCCCTTAGATCATAAACTTCAAAATCAGCAAAATTTCCACGAGCCTCAAAGAATATGGAAGAAGAATGACCCATCATGCATGAAAGTGTATTATCACAACATATACATAAGGAGTTAAGACTATAGAGTACCTCTATAAGTGACAATAATGAAATATTGATGTAGCAAAGGGATCATCAAGTATAGAGAATTAATTTGGGGTATCAAACATGAGTAGAAGAGAAATAATCACTCTAATTGATATTTTCCACTATCACAAGTAGAATGAACAAATATCAACATTTCAAAGAAGAGCTCAAGGCTCATGTTGGTGAACTATTTACATCTGTAGAGTACATCATGGGTGTTGTTGAATCCAATGTTCTAGCCCATATACTCCTTGTAACTTAGGACAACTGAAGTAAAAAAGGGGGACATGGAGAAGTTGTTCATTCAACTAAAACTTGGATGGAAACTTCAAAGTCCTGTGGATATAATAGTGGGACTAATTTAATAATAATATAAAAATAATATAGCAATATTATAATAAGAAAGATATACTACTAATATCAACAATAATATATAAATATGCTAATAAATATATAAAATAAAAAACATAATTTCAATCACGATCTCTTTAAATAAAAAACATAATTCCAATCATAATGCTAATTAAATTAATTCATTAGCCTGCCGTGGGAGTTTGCAGGAATGGGAAAACATATTTAATAAAAGTGGGCCCGCTGCATTGACTTGACTTCCTGTTGTCAATAAAAAACAAATTAATAAAATTCGTTATGGCAATTACTGTGTAGTTTCGTAGCAGGAGAGAAGAATATATTAAATCAAAGTGGGCAATGTGGTAGCGTGAAGGGAAATTTTATTGTTTTATTTGGTATGAATACAAAATACTGAATGCACTCACCTAATTAATGGACTAATGACCTACATTTTTTCGTCAATGGCTATGTAGCGGACAAAACGGCCCGCTCATGCCATGCCTTACATTTTCCATGCCCCCATGCCATACGACCCCTGGCCCTTCAAACGGTCCAATCTGTCAGAAGCTCCGCCCCAAAAATCGTACTGTCCAATCAAATGTGTGGGCTACTCCATGCAATTTTTAAGTGTGTATATAATGTATTATTTAATATTTTTTCATAAATATGATATAAAATTAAATATGCATAATTAAAAAATATAAAAAATATGTGTAATTTAGTTAAGTATTTTTAACTAACTTAGTTATTTAATTTCTTTTATTTTTAGTTTTAGTAAATTTTTTGATATTCTTTAACTTAAATATGTGTAACTTAGTTACTTAAATATTTGTAACTAAGTAACAAAGTAAATTTAATTTAAAAATAATAGTAAAAAAGTTGTAATCAAGCAAAATTTTGTGTAACTAATATAAAAATTTAACACATATATTAAAAAAATTATTAATATAACTTAAAAATAAAAGTAAAATATAGTTAAAAAGAAGCTTTAAAAAATATAAAAAATTTGTGTAACTTAGTTAAATATTTTTAACTAACCTAGTTACTTAGTTCCTTTTATTTTTATTTTTAGTAAATTTTTTGATATTTTGATATTTATATGTGTAACTTAGTTACTTAAATATTTTTAACTAAGTAACTTAATTACTTTTATTTTTACGTTTAGTTATAGATTATGGATGTTAAAATTTTACATTACTTACATTACTTACACATATTTTATTTTTATTTTTAAGTTATATTAATATTTATTTTTAATATATAAGTTAAATTTGTATATTAGTAACACAAATTTTGACTTAATTACACATATTTTTACTTTTATTTTTAAATGAAAAAATATCAAAAATATTTGTAAGTTAATATTTTATCTTAAATATTTTTAGCTAAATAACTTAGTTACTTTTAATTTTACTTTTAGTAAATTTTTTTGATATTTTTTAACTTAAATATGTTTAACTTAATTACTTTACTATAATATTTTTAACTAAGAAACTTAAGTAATTACTTTTATTTTTAGTATTAGTAAATTTGATAATATTTTCTAATTTAAATATGGATAACTTAGTTAAAAATATTTCAGTTAAAAATAAACTATTATTTACCAATTTATATGTATGTACAAAATTAAAAAATAATATTATTAAAATTTCTAAATAATACATATATCTTAAAATCATCAATTACATATTATATATATTATAATATGATTTTTATTAAAATAAATAGAAATAAAAAATTAAAAAACATATAACTTATTATTAAAAATCTAAATATATAATCAACTATTAATTTATTATATTACTAATTGGAACTTTTAAATAAATAAATATATATATATATATATATATATATATATATATATATATATATATATATATATATATATATATATATAATAAATTAAAAATATATTAAAATAAGTGGAGGCTGCAGGACAGTACGAATTTTAGAGGTAGAGCTTCTGACGGGACAGTTTGATTGGACGGTGGCGGAAGGGAAGACATGGCATCTTTAAAGTTCAATCTTTAAAGTTCAATCTTTCAATATTAAACATTCACCAAAAATACAGAATCTTCCAATATTAAACATTCACCAAAAATAAACTTATCAGATCAAATTTTGAATAAATATATTTTAAATTTTCAATCTATATACAATATTTACAAAAATAATTATACTTATTAAGAACTTCTTACTTTTAATGTTTATAATATGTACTTTTTAAAAATAAAATAATAATATTATTAAAATTTTAAATTAATATATGTCTTAAAAACACAATATATTAGGGATGTTTTAGTTCATAATAAATATTAAAATAAATAAATTCAAATTAACATTAAAAATTAAACATATGAATTATTATTAAAAAAATAAATATATAATTTAAAAATTAAACTATTATTTACCTAATGTATTTTAAAAAGTTATAAAATAATGGTATTAAAATTTACTTATATATTAAAATCACATAATTATATATTATAATACAATTGTATTAAAATAAATAAAAATAAAAAACTTAAATATATAACATATTATTAAAATAATAATTTAATAAAAATAAAACAATAAAAAGAAAAAATAAATAAAACATTAAAACATAAACAATAAAAATAAAATTTTTAAAAAAGTTAAACAAGTAAAACTTAAAACAAAATAAATTAAAACATTAAAGGTTAATAATAAAAATAAAATTTTAATGGTCATCAACACGGATACCCCTGCGCATAGCTCAGTATGGTGATGTACGTTTGATTGGACCGTTTGAAGGGACGGGGTCGTATGACATGGGGGCATGGAAAGGAGAAGCCATGGCATGAGCGGGCCGTTTTGTCCGCTGCATAGCCATTGCCGAAAAAATGTAGGTCATTAGTGCATTCAGTATTTTGTATTCATACCAAATAAAACAATAAAATTTCCCTTCACGCTACCACATTGCCCACTTTGATTTAATATATTCTTCTCTCCTGCTACGAAACTACACAGTAATTGCCTTTTTTCCAACCCATGACAAGGACAACACAATGGAATCTTTTTCAAGGACTCATTGCATTTACTTTACCTTTTCCTGTAAAGAAAAAACAAAATAAAAAAAGTGAACACGCCTGCCGTGCCGAATACTCCAGAAGACTAAAGATTAAACAAATTAATACAAGTGGGCTTGCATGCCGTAACAATTTAAAGGATGAAATTTGACGCATGCTTAATGATATTTGTTCACAATGATTCGATCATGGGAGATGATGCGTAATTTTTTTATGTCTAATAAAGTGACTGTTTGCATGTTTTTCTTTTATTTTCAAGAATTTTTTTAAATGATTGCACTCTTTTGTGTTTATGATTGTGTGCAATATTGATCTATAAAAGTGAGATCATTTAGTTTTTACCATTTGAGTAGATTGTCAATTAAATTGTGGTGCTATAAAACTAATCCATTTTGTTTCTTTTTTTCTTTAAACATTATTCTTTTTTATTTTATTTTATTACAAAAATAAATAAAAGGGATACACACAAAAAAATGAATCATGATAACTGATTGTGGTGAACAAATTTAATGCCAGATTCATCATACTTAGAAATTTAAAAAATTGACTTATTTTGAGATCTAGAGTTTCTAAAGTACATTTTTTAGAGATCTACATTCTAAATCAACCAAATTTATTTGTGGATGGATAAAATATGTATTATTAACCACTAAGCATTAGATTGAGAACTATTATGATGCATAATTGAGATCTTATTATGTATGCTAAATTTGTACCTATTTGTAAACCCTAATAAACCTAACCTAGATCTATAAAACAAATCCAACAAACACCAATAAAGTACTCTAATCATGCATCTACATAACATTAAATAAATCAAAATGTACCTTCACTTGCACAATTGGCTTGTCTCCATTGTTCTCCTATCCTCCAAGATTTTGTGAAATGTTTTCTTTCTCTTAGTTCTTTAGCACTAGCACAAGATGACATGCAAGGAATGGACTAAGGCTTCTTGATGATGTAAAAATATGATACATTGATAATGAAGGTGAAGATGTAAGCTCTAGAGGAATTTTGACATTATGCAAGAATGCTAATGATTGATTGATGATCAAAATGGATGTGAGAATCCTCTTTTATAGTAATCACAAGAAGAATCAAGGGTTTATATTAAGAGGTTAAAAGGTGAATGACCATGATCACCTAGATGAAAGAGAATCAATAGAATTGAAGGGTAGGTAGAGATAAAGGGAGGACATCAAACTAAGAGGTGGAAGAGTGGCAGGTAAGAGTGAATATGACTAAGAGGTTTTTCAAAATGGAGGGATATGAGTAAGTGGTGGGTTGACTTCTCGATTCAATGAATGTAGACATTGGAGAAAGGGAAAAGTGAATGAAGAGGAATTAGACACTTGTCACATGCCTACGCATTTAGATTATGACCTATGTGAATAAGTTGGAGGGCTAAGATTTCAAGAGGAAGAGAATAATGAATTAATTAAATAAATAAAATAATTTATTTAATTAATAGAGGAAAAAGGGGGCTAGACTAAATAAATTTTACAAAGAAAAGGCTAATGAATTAATTGAATAAATAAAAATATTTATTTAATTAATAGTAGAATGATGGAAAAAAATCAAATAAATAATTATTATTTATTTAATCAGGTTGGAACAATTTTGGGTGTCTACATTTTTTACCTCTTTGAGATAATGTAGTTTATCATGTTGTTTCAAGATTAAAAAATTAATTGATACATGCCCCAATATGCCTCGATAGAGAAGTGATATGCCCCCTTGATTAAATTGGGCATAAAATCATAAATTTTAGACAATGTCTTGACAAGTAGAGAAGGAAACGTTAGTTGGCAGCAAATAAAAGACAAGATTAGTTTAGGAGAAAGCGATAGTAGAACAAGGTAAAAGGGGTCACAAAGGACTGCAAGGTAAAAGGGGTCACAAAGGGGTCAATACTTAGGGGTATCCCTAAGAATTTACAAGGGAGCTACCCTTTTTTGCAACCAAGAAATCTTGTGATTTCATGTTATTTCCTTTCAACTATACTATAAAAGATAATTTCAAACTTATCTTTTCCCACCTCTTGACCTGAAGCCTACATATATTGATATAGAATATCCTTAAGTCCTTTTGCCTCTTATGTTTTCGCTGCCCTGGAGAACATGGTATCATCAATAAATTGTTGATGAGGGATGAAAAGTAAGGTTCTTGTTACCTTTACCCCTAGTATTTTTTTTCCACAACTGCCTTACCTATTTTTCTACCCAATGCTTCTACCATAATAATAAAAGAAAAGGAGATAGGTGATCTCCTTTCCTTAGACCCCTTGAAGTATTGAAAAAACCTTCCCAATAGTTGTTGATTAATATTGAAAATTTTGGATTGGATATTAACTAAGAAATCCATTCTATCCATTATTTTCTAAAGCCAAAAGCCCCTTATACATTCATATGAAACCTCTAATCCACCTTATCATAAGCCTTCTTTATATATAACTAAAAAATCATTACAGATAAATTTGTTTGTTGAGTAGAATGCATAATTTGTTGTGCTATTATAACCCCATATAAAATTGACCTACTCTGGTACAAATCTTGTTTGTTCTTCAAAATGATGCTTAAAAGATTTTTTTTAATGTCTTTTTGCACTGCTTTAGCTAAAATTTTATATAGAGTACTGCAATGTGAGATAGGTCTAAACTCATCTAAGAGGCTTCTTTATCTTTCTTTGGAATAAGGACTATAAAGGTGTTGTAAACTTCTTTCAAAATTCTACCTATAGCCCTTGAATCCTCTAAAGATTCCATAATATCTTTACCAATAATTGACTAACATTTTTTAAAGAAGTCAAATGAAAATCCATCTAAATACAGTGCATTATCTAGATGCAACTGGGCCATTGCTACTTTAATTTATGCTTCAATGAAGATCTCTTTAAAGAGAAACCTATTTTTCTCTTTTGTCACCAATTAAGGAATATTTTGTAACAATACTTTTTGAGCATGTAGGTTTGAACCTTCACAATTTAAAAGGCTACTAAAGAAGTTAATAATTTTTGTCTTTTAATATGTTTTGGATCTTCAACCTCTATCCCATGGTCAAGATTAATCTTGAAAATTCTATTCACATTTCTCCTTGCTTCAATGCAATGATTTTTTTTGAATTCTTAACACCGTCTTTAATCCATACCTCTCTTGATTTCTACCTCCAAAGGTTTCTTCCTTTAGTAAAATCTCCTTATAAGTTCCTAACAATTTTTCATTTTATTTCTTGAATCTGTCTTCCTTCATTCCCAATGCTACAACTTCTTCATTGACTTTTTTGCATTTCCTCTTTCAAGGTTTTCCTGGTTGTAAAAATATTCTTGAACTGAGCCTTATTCCAATCCTTATAATTTTGTTTAATCACTTTCAATTTGGTTGCAACAATAAACATCTTTGTGCCTTCCACTTCACATTATTTCCATCATTGCTCAATCTTACTTAAGAATTATAGGTGTTGTAGCCACATATTTTCAAATTTGAAGAGACATTTCAATTCCTTTTAATCCCCCATAATGTCAAGTTGTATTTGGATGTACCATTGTTTAAAGGAATCTCCATCAACTGACTTCTTTCTACCCAAGTTTCAAAATTTACTTGAGATTGTAATTTTTTTACTCACTTCCTTCTTTTATTACTGCTCTTTAAAATAACATTAAAATCTCCTCCCAAGACATGGAAGTCATTTGGCCAAGCATTCAAAAAATAGTATATTTCTACCCAAGTTTCTCTCTTACTGATGCAAATTGTAGATAGGAGGTTAGACTTCTTACCTTGCAGCAGAACACCAGAAGCAACCTAAATGACAAGTATCAGAATTTTCAACTTTTTTTGCACAAGTTGTCCCATTTCGTTTCATTTTTCCTACTCTTTGGTCTTGTTCGAAGACTTTTGACCATTCTTTCGCCTGTTATTCGATGGGAAAGCATCTGCTCGGGAGGAAGGAAACTTACGCTAAGGATAATAATGAAGCAGATTCTTGTGGCTTACTCCCCATTTTGTAAGGGAAAGCACACGGTTTAAGAAAGGAATCTTATTACAGTTGTGTATTCTTTACACAAGATTTGGTTTACAATTAGTTACCTAATGATCATAAATCTTTAATCAATTTTGTTTATATATTGTTTCTAAATTTATTGAATGATCTAGGGGAAGAGCATCATTAGTTGAGCATCTACCAATTGTTGTGAGGGTTGTTGATACCTTTTGTTCCAAAAATTGAACAAATAAAATCTATTGTTTGAAACATAAAATATCAATTTTTGTTAGGAAATGTACCAATAGTTGTTAGGAAATGTACTAATATTGTAAAAAGTAACCAATCAGGTGATGCCATATCAGCTACACAACTATTGGGGCCTCGTTTGCATGGCCGAAGCTATTCTTGCTCCAAAACAGACCTTTCTTACAGTGTGATAGCGACGTGTTAGTCAATCACAGCCGTTTATTGCAAAATCGACAGTGTAAAACGTGCGACTAACGTGTGTGTTAGTCAATTCATACTGTCGTTTTGGAGCCAGAATAGACGCGTCCCTTTTGCACGCCTATTGGTCTCTCTTTTTTGGGGGGTTGTTTTGGACACCTTGGCAAAAAGCATGTTGATGTGGCACCATACTTGATGATGTGGTGCTGAAAGCTTAGTTATAAGCAGGGGACTTGCCAAGTAAGCTATTGTAAAAAAATGGGAGTGATTTGAAATTTCCACGTAGGATTTTGAGAAGTGTGAAGTTAGGGTGTTCAACTACTGGTGCTCTTCCCCTATAGTGGTGAAATTCAAATATTTGTGTTGCACAATCTTAAGTCTTCTATTTTCTTTTTGTTGACCTAGGATATTTATCTCTTAAAGATCTAACATTCTTCTTAAGGTATTGTTAAATATATATAAGCTTTTTAAAACAAAGTACAAGTCAATTAAGATTATGATTATAAGGTTGATCTTACCAATCAATTTTTTTATCAATGATCTTGTTAGTTTGACTATTATTAGAAAGTCTACATAACTATTTGATGTGATTCATAATGTATTTATTAGCAAACCATGTAGATTAAAGAAATTGCAAGCAATTGATGTTAAGATTACTTCATATATTATGATTATCATCTCTAACTCCTTTACCACTTCTACAATCGATCCATTCTCTACTAGATTTGGTTCCACCACAACTCATCCTCATAGTACCACCACTACTAGTATTCCACTGCATAGTGCTTATCTCTTCTCTAGTTCCCCTCCTCAATTTGGTTTCAATTAGATAACTTTACTCCTTTCGAGATACTCATGTCTTACATCATGTATTGTATTTCCATATCTATCTCATTCATGACTACCAGAATTTTTATTGCCCCTGTTAGTCATGTCATCCTTCCATCTACAACCCATACCATGCCAATCTATCTATCATTTTACATCTACACCCATCTTCTAACATACCCTCAGTTATCATTCTTCTTTTGTCATGTGAGTTATTGAAACTAATATTACATATTCTTCTCCTCCATCAAAATTACATTTTCTTGTAAGGAGATCCAACAAGATAATTAGTTTGGTCAATCATATTTTTTAATAATATTTATTGTAAACCTCCTACTTAGTAACTTACTGATTCTACATAATAAAATATAATAAATATATTCATAGCACTAGTATGTGTATTCAAGGATTTTGTTGAAGATGACAAATATAAAATTGATTAATACATTACTATGCATCATTCTAATATTGAACATAGGTCCTAAATAAGTACATGCATATGACATGTGATATAGTGTTTGAATAAATTTGGCATATGTAGACCAAATATATAATAATATAAGCATGTTCCTTTAAAATTGCACACATGTATTAAATTTATACATAAAGGGTAAGTTATCAAAATTGAAATAACTCATTAGAAGGAAAAATATGATACTATGCACTTCACATTGAACATATCAATTAAAAAACTAGACAACGATTCTTGTGCATTTTGCATATATGATACAAATGGATGTGTTGGAAGTTGTACACCCTAGATTTGGAATAAACAATATAAAAATAACACAAACCTAAGATTCTTGTTCCAAACATAATAATAACTCATATAGAGAAAACAAGCAATACAAATATGATAAAATATCCAAAAAATATTACCAAATGAATGCAAGCCTTCAATGTGTTAGGTATGCACTTAGATGCTTGATGTGTAAACATTGGTTGCTCTTCAAATTAGTAGTATATACTTAAATTGATCACTCCTTTATTACTTCATTTGAAGATTAGGGTTGATTTATAGATTATTCGATAAAGATGTGATCAATGAGGGTTTGATCTTGAATGAATAGTTCAGATTGATTGAAATAAATTATGAATCTTCACTAAGAATAGTATGTAAGAATTATGATGGTGAGCTTTAAAATGAACGAAGATAATTAATTTTGTAAAAGTTAAAAATAACCAAAAAAACTCATAAAGAAATTATTATAGAATTTATGAGTGAATGCTTGGATTTTTATTATTTGTAGAAAAATAAGTAAAACTAGTTTTATTTATTTATTTTGAAATAAATGGATGAGTAGCGTTAAAGTGCAGACTATTTAGGTATAAAAGAGGAGAGACGAAAGGGGTGTGGGGGCAGAGAGATGAAAGTAGTGACAAAGACAACAATTGTAAAGAATGAAAAGCATCACCGACTCTGGGCTAATTGGGATGAAAAGTCGATATGGACAGCCGCAGGAGGTTAGAAGAGCATCACAATTTTCAACTTTATTTTCTTTTCACATTTCCTATTCTTTCGCCTTATTTGCCACTGTTTCGCCTGTTACTCACCATCTTGTGAAGGAAAGCACGCGGTTTAAGAAAGGAATCTTTTGCAAGTTGGGAATTCTTAACACAAGTTTTGATCAATTGCAGTTAGTGGATGAGTATGAACTTTATTTTATTATAATGTTCTTAGTGGTAAAATTTTCATATTTACGTTAATTTTTATTTATTTTGAATAATGTTTAAATGTAATTATATATTAATAAATGAAATAGTTTTGTATGGAGGAAAAATATATTTTTCAAATTTGTTTATATTTATACAGATTTCAATATTCCAATCATATCATATTTAATCTTTTATATTTTCATATTTATTGTACTCATCATGACTAGATATTCATTTTCTCTACATAATTCTATTGTCTTGGGTCGATCTCATGTTCACAAATCTAACAGTTGAAATTTTAAATATTCAAATTCAAATTTGGTTGACTCTCACCCATTTCACAACACATTGTGAGATGACCAAACATACAATTCAGTAATTTATTGTTGTGTCCTTGCATCTCATGGCATTTAATTGCATTCAAATGACACATCCTTACATCAATAAGAATAATTTAATATCATTCACCTATAAGGAAGGAACATCCTATAAATACTTCAATTAGAGCATCTAAAAGAAAATTAAATTTTACATAATTATTCTAAAGCTCTTACATATTTCTTGATCTTTTTGATCCTTACCATAACAATAAAGTTAGTCATTTATTGGTGCTAACTTAGTACACTTATTCCTTAATGATGTAGGAGTCATCTATAAGTATTCTTCAATATAATTAGTTTCCAAAATAGAGGACAATCAAGATTATGAAGTTATGATGTTGATGTGGCCAACTAAACTGTTTCTAATGGCTTCACTAGTTTGGTCAATAATAGAAATTTTAGACTAGTCTAGATATGAATGATAATGCGTCCATTAATAAGCCACATGGAATAAAGATATTACACGCAATTAATTGTAAGATTGTTTCATATACTATAATTATTACCTCTACTACCTTTCTCACTTCTACCATCAATCCATTATCTACAACATTCTATTCTACCACCACACATCCTCATAGTACTACCACTACTAGTATTCCATCACATAATTCTTTCCCCTTCTCCACTTTCCTTCCTCAATTTGCCTTCCTTCTAAATTGATTCCTCTTGAGATACTTATATATTACATCATTATTGTACCTCCATACCTATCTCATTCGCCACATACTAAGGTATGCCAACCCCTATCAATCATGTCATCCTCACATATACTCCTCCATCACATGCCAATCTATCCATCAGTTTACATCTACATCCACCTTCTAATATACACTGAATTATACTTCTTCTTCTATTATGATAATTATAAAATAATGTTCCATCTCCTCTTCCTCTTCCATCAAAATTACATTTTCTAGTCAGGAGAGCCAACATGATAATTATTATGGTCAATTATACTTAATTTCAAAGATATTCATGGTAAATTACATAATCAGTATCTTGTTTATTCTACATGATAATATATAACTAATTTATTGAAGAATAATTATAAATAATAATTTACATCAATAGTATGTGGATTTAAGAATTTTATGGAAGATGACAAATAGACTATTGAATAATACATTATGATGCATCATTCTACAATTGGATAGAGGCCTTAAATTAGTACATGCATTTTATGTGATGTGATATAATCTTTGAGTAAATTTAGTGTGTGGAGACCTTGGAAGAAACAATGTAAGGATGTTATGTTAAATTTGCACTAATTCATTAATTTATATACATGAAAAAAATCTTATCAAATTTATTAAATCTTTTTGTTTCTAAATTATTTACCTTTTTCCCTTTAAATTAATATTAGATCTTTGGTGTCTTCGGACATGTAGTGTCACAGTTAAAACACTTCGTTGGTGAAGCGGCCACCAAGGTTCAAACCCCTACTAGCCCATTGTGCTCGCAGGCCTTGTGTCTTCGCTAGGCCATTGTGCTCGCGGGTTTGAACAAGTGAAGTGTGAGGATGAGGTCCCTCGGTTGTGGCCTCACCAGTTCATAGCTTCGTGTGAGAATCCTACTAAGTTAATCTTAATTTCAAATACAAACTATAGCAAAACAGTTTGATTCAAAATATTAGTGAAGAAAATTGTGTTGTTTTGTATCTCAAGATAGAAGATCTTCTTGTTGAACAAGATAACTGATTATTTTTATAACTTTGAATAAAGCTGTTGGTGAATCGCAGACCTCAACCTTAATTATAATACCTAAATTCATGTTTTAAAATTTTAGACTTATATTCTACTTCTAAATAAATTTATATATATATAATTTATTTTATTTTATCACATAACTTTAAAAAAAAAACTTTATGTACAACTTACCACATAATATTAACTTCAATATAAGTTTACATGATTCCAAATGAAGATAAATTCAGCAAACAATTATTGACATGAAATTTACTGTCAAAAGTTTATACTGACAGAAGATGCTCAGTGCCTTCTTCCATATAAAAGGAGGGAATACATTTAGTCTGTTGTCATTGTTGTCATTATTTTCTGTCACATCCACAACTTTTTTGTTGATAGAAAATGTTGAGTGCCTTCTTTGTTCACACTTCTAAAAAACATGCTCAGTGCTTTTATGTGCTGGAAAGTGAATGCGATCATACTTTTTTGTTTTCAGAGGAAATATTGTTTAAGTTGTAAGGAATTCCAAATTATAAAATATATTTTTCATTTAACTATGTGGCTGATCAATAAATATCATCTCAGATTTTTATGCAGGTAACAATGAAATTTTAAATCAGTGATCAGGTCTAAATTATTATATTTTTTTGTCTTCCTGTCAAAGTTGGAACTTAATAATATTATTTCAAGTTTTATTATAAATAATGGGCGATATGTTTCTATTTAAAATAGTTAATAATCAATAATTATAATAATGTGTTTCTGGAGTGCCAGCTATCATAGATTTTTGAAAACAGACAATGTATAATGGAATATAATTTTGTTTCTTTTTCTTGTCTTGGTGGAAGACAAAAGAGCCGACCATTTTATTGTCATGGGCCAGCCACGGGTGCGCTCAATTCATAGGCTTTTCCCTTCACCATGATTTGAATTTCAGGCTTATTAAATTTTAATTTTAATTTATTTATCAATATTAATAATAATTTGATATAAAAAAATATATAAATAATAGAAAATGGAAGAATATAAGAAATTTTTAAAAAGAGAATTAGAGATTTAATTTTGTCTATAGAGTTTGTGATATATTTTATGAACTTTTTAAATATATGAAATATATTTATTTAAATTGAAAATATAGGGATAATGATTGGAGCATTTTATAAACATGAAGGGACGTTTGTGGAGTTTTGATTGGATTGTTTCCATGAATATAAGGTAAGGATAACAGATTTTTTCGAGTCATTATTCTCCTTTAGATAATAAATTTCAAAATCAACGAATCCCCATAAGCCTCAAAGAAGATGGGAGATCAATGACCCATCATGCAATAGAGTTAATCATCATAACATATACACAAGGAGTCAATACTATACGTGACAAAAAAGAAATATTGAGAACTATTATGATGCATAATTGAGATCTAACTAAAGGACAAATAAAAAAGGGATGGTTGCATATACCACTAAGCTATCTTATCTTGTCATGACCAAGTTTTATAGATCTTGTAGTATAGTTTGACTTATTTTAGAAGTGAGCTATTTTTCAAGACATGTATAATGGTCTTGTGACTTAAAAACCTATTGTTTTTTTGGAGTGTGAATTTCAATTAGTGCTTAGTCTCATATATGATTGTAGTCTAATAATAAAATATTCTCTAAGCTTTGTATTGAATTATTTATAAATGAATATTCTAAAAATAAATATGAAGCTCAATTATGGATATATTTTTGAGAATTTTGACATTAGGGAGAACATATAGGAATGGTGGTAGGTTATTTACTATGTGTAATACAATTTTTTTGGGTTGTGCCTAATTGCACCACACCTTTAATAGTAGTTCATAGTTTAATCCTTATGCGTTGACAACCATTTTGGGTAGCACAAAGGTAATTGATCCAAAGTTTATCATATAATTATGAATCAATTTGTATTTGTATATGAGAGTAAGTCACAAGCGGTTGGATTTAATATAGCTTACCTTGAATCTTAAAGTAAGTCTTAAGTAGTTCAACTAGTTTATAGGTGTTAGATATTATATGTATCTTTAGCATTTTAGCCAATGAAGAAGCCATTTATTTCTATTTTGAAGGGGTTACAAGTGGCCTTATTGTCCCTAGGTCATTTAAATTTGACTCTTTGATAGAAGAGGACCAAGTAGTGGATACAGTTGACACACCAAGGAGAGAAAAACCCTCTACCTTTTACATGGTGGGTGTAGCTTATCTTTTTTAAACTTGTTCTTTTGTTATGAATCTCTTCAAGTTGGTGTATTAATTGAATTAAAAAAATTATATATTCAAGTGTTATTCATAGAGTGCTATATAGGTCACAATTATCAATACAATGGGTATAATCTATAGAGGATATCCTCTAGGTAGACAACATATTTTGTTGTTGTACAACTCTAAATCATATTATATTAGTATTATCACCAAAGGTATAGGTGGGGTTTTAATTAAAAATGATTTGTCATAGAGTTTTTTAGCTCTTAGTCACTATACTATTTAGCTTTCAATATAGTTTTGACAACTAGGGCTTAATCCCAACCTATTCAAATCAACACCAATAAGAGATACGTAGTCTATCTATAGTTAGTGCTTGAATAGGTTACAATACCAATGCTCAAGGCTTTGTCAACCCACCTCTCTAGTACAATGGAGAATTTTTGTCACTAGTCTACGATTTTTCAAATCAAATATATCACTTAGGGAGCAATACCACCCTCTAGCTACTAGAATGTTACGAGTAAGCCCCCTACACCCCATTTCATGCCCTAATGAGGCAACTATTTTCTAGAAGCCATAATTGTTTTTTTAAATATTAAATTTCTAACTTCTTACAATTATTAAAAAGATAATTCTAATAAATTTGCAATGGTGTAGGTTAATTTTCTATATTTTATTATAGGTGTATTTTACAATAGATTAATTTCATATCACCTTTTTTAATCTTTTGAGATCATAACATTTTTCCTATATCTCCATTTTTTGTAATTCTTGTAATGTTGAAAAAGTATTTCAGAGCTCTACATAGTAGTCCACTTAAATTTGTTAGAATTTTACAAGGTATATAATTTTGAATTTTGAAGCTGGATATTAAACTTTGGCTTACAATTTTGAAATTCTATAAAATATTGAACCTCTTTTTAACAAAGAGGTTGATTTCTTGTATTGTGAGCGGTTTATTCTTATTTTCTCTATCAGATTTTCTATTTTTATCATGGATATGCCCAAAATGGTTCCTCTTATGAGCCATATAACTACTATGAGTGAAAGTAAGTAAAAAAGGAGTTATTAAATTGTACAGGATTGTATAGGGTAGAAATAATGAACTCACAAGTGTTGTAGAAAAGAAAAAACGGGTTGATAAAAAAGATGAAGTTTATTTATTTTATTTTTATCAATTTCTCTTAATATACATTTCCAAGTTCATTATTGCAAAACACCTAATGATACTTGGACAATAATTGAGAATCTATTTAGAAATTAGGACAAAATGAGACGTTTCAAATCAGATAATGAACTCATTGGTTTAAATCCTATAGAATTTAACAATATTCAATACTTCTTCACCAAGCTTAATTCTTATAGATTATAGTTGAAACATCATGGTATTGTGAAAGAGGGCAACCAATTTATTAATTTTCAATTTATCAAAACTAGTCTTGATTATTTATTTATTGTTTCATCTACTATGGATACTCTTGGTACTAAATCCAAGAGACATTCATTCGATGTGTATAGACTCCTAAAAATTAATTTTATTTTATTTAATTAATTATACCCCACCCAATATAATTAATTTATTAATTATATTCCCTTTTGACCAAAGTTTGATTTATTTTAATAAATTGAACTAGACCTTAGCGCACTAATCAATTAAACCCCTAAGCCATATTAGTTATTTAATTTTTAAGTAATTAAATATCATCCTAGATTCCTACAAATTATCCCACTAACCCCACTCATCAAGCTAATTAATCAAATCTTAATCCCCATTATAATTTTGTCTAATTCTTAATTCACCTCACCTACCCCTAGGTTCACATGTGACACCCCCTCTTAAATGACTTGTGGGTATGTGCACAAAGATGGTGGTTAGAAAAGTGGACACCACCCCAAAAAAATTGAAAAACAAGCAGCGCATACACAATTCTAAAATTTGAAATGACCGCGTATGTGCTTAGGTTTGTTTTTCCCGAGCCTAGAGAAGGTAGCGTGTATGTGTTGCTTTTAGGAAAAGTAGCACATATGTGCTACCTCTAGGAAAATGAGTGTGTACACACTACTTATAGGAAAATGAGCGTGTGCACGCTAATAATCCCTAAAGAATTGCGTACGCGGTACCTGTCAAAAAAAGCTTTTTAAAAAAAAATGGGTCTTATTTTCCTGTGAAAGGCGTGTTTTTATTTATTTTTTCTTCATTTTCTCTCCTAAACCACGAATGGGGTTCTAGATTTCTCCTCCAGACACTATGGATCAAGGTTAGTTTTTGTTAATTTTTGTCTTTCTTTCTCATTTTTTCAATTTGTTTTACATTTTGAGTTTAATTTGATTAATTTTGATTAAGTTTTTGTTCATTTTTTATTTCAAAAACCAGATTCTTCTACCACAACAAGAACAACCAAATGCACCTCCTGAAAACCCACAAGATACACCCCCAATTTCTCCTTTTGACTGCACACATGAAACACATGAGCAATTAATTAATCGAGTTAGGACAAAATACGTCTAAAATCAATAGATTGATTGATAAATTGAAAACATTTGAACTTGAGCATCATCAATCCCTCGCCACTAGCCTAGAAACATTAGCTAGTGGTGCCATAGCCATTTCCACACAAATTACCAAATGGGAAAACTTTAGGGATAGGTGTCATCAATTCTATGCCAATGGGCTATCATACGAGGGAGTAAAAAACAAAAATATTAGTAAACAAGAAATATGTGCCCTTTTCGTCGATCCCAAAACTGGTTATTCATTACCTCTTAATGCAAAGAGGTTTCCCATACATTGGTGTACCAATGTGCAGATGAAGAATCTTTTTTGGCAGAGGTGGTGGATGGTCTTTGATGATTCACCTTGTAATAATTATGAGGTGGCATTGTATTTTTTGAGAAAAGTATATTGTGAGTTTGTGCTCAGTGTGTGGCCAAACTATTTTGACATGAGAGAGTTTCATGGTAGAGGTGGCAGCTCTGCCCAAGATAGACCTGGAACCCGTAGGCGATTACCCATGGAGAGTCATTGACCCCTAGCACCCAAACCCAAGGTGCATCAGGTTGTCCCAGTAGAGCTGAAAGAGTCGATGGAGCTATAGACTCTTCAGGTAGCCACAATTTGACTGGTGTCATCATCCAACATGGGACGTCATTAGTACACCCTATTATGCTGGATGATGAGCCATTAGTTGCTCCAGGTGGTGATAGAGAGCCCATCTAGCATATGTGTGTCAGTTGCTCGGGGATATGCTTGGGGATAGATGATGTGGCTATTGCAGATGGATCCACATCTCATCTATGCATGATTTGCGGGAGTAGATGTCAGGCCCACACAACTAAGGATTTCATGTTGACAGATGAGTTGATGGACATGGTGTTTGCCCATCAGTGACAGACACAGGTGTGTTGATTTAAATTCATAGCATTTTATTTATCAGTCACTTTAAATTTGTAATTACATAAATGAATTTGCATTTACACATCGATTTAAATTGAGACAAATAATATGCATTTCAAGGTGCAGCAATGATATCCCATACTACTCCCCCAGTTACTACAGCTGCAACTTTGATGCTTGAGGTAAAAATTTTGTAACATGTTAAAATACAATAGTACACTTTGAATTAAAAAAAAATACAAGATATACTATCTTTAATGCTTGGTCCAATTTTTGGTTTGTAGCTGTTGACAGGGGACCAAATGTCCCAAATTGATGACATCACGCTCTCAACAATCGATTTTGGCCTACAAGGCTATATGGTATCATATTTTGTACAACCCTTTTTATGTATTGTTTTGATGGAATAGGCAAGTCATTTCATTTTAGATCTTTAAAATATGTTTAATATATTATCTGTACTAATATCTCATGTTAATTTTGTTTCTTTAGGGTACTCCCTCCGCATCTAGGGCTCGTCCTAAGAAAAAGAATTCCTCGAAGACGCCAAAACGTGGGAAGAAGGTAATTGAACACATTTTTAGTTGTACAATTATTTGAAAATTTTGAAATCAAGTATTAGCTGGGGTTTGTAGATTGATTAGTGTTTTTTGTCTATTTTACATGTACAATGACCATTGAGCTATGTGGATTTGTTGAATGCACCTGATTCGCTCGTGGATCAAGAGAGGGTAGAGGTATGTATCTCTACTTTATTTTCTTGATTTCATGATTATATGCATGCGTACATGTGAACTTGTGATATATTATAATCTTATAATTTTTTCATACAGGAAATATCGATAGATGTTTCATCAATGGTGAACCCTCCTTCGTGTACTGGAGAAGCATCTCAGGATACACTTTTGTTTGATATATTACATTAATTATTTTTAACCTACAATACTTATCATTATATTAATTGTATTTAATCTTTGATAATTTTTGGTATAGGTAATCTAGCGACACAGTTTCTCCATCGATGGTGAGCCATCCTCAATCCATTGGAGAAGCATCTCAGGAACGGGTACATCATTGTTCTCTATATTATAGCTTTTAAGTGTTTTTGATATATTTATGTTAGTACATTGTATTAATTGTACATTTAATCTACAATAGACCCCTTCGCAATACAGCCATAATGTGGATCCTTTTAAGTATGTCTTCAAGAAAATTCCTAAGAGTGACAAGGAGAGGAGAGAAAAGACATTAGCTCCTAGATCAACCGATGAGATAATCTACATTTCAATTGCAAAGGAATTATAGTTAAATACATAGTTATGTTGTTAATTATGAACTATTTTCTACAAAAGAATTCTAACTTGGCTTTTGAATTGTGGTTTTGCAGCCATCTACGGAGCCACGTACTGCATCAAAGAGGCTTGATTTTGATGATCCACCACAAGTTTAGGATCATATCATGTTAGTTTTGGTCATAGAATGACCAATACATGTAGATATATTCTACATTTTTATTGTATATTGATTTGGACATGGCATATGCCACATTTTTGTAATACTTTTTTTGACTTGGTAGACATGCCTTTTTTTGATAAATATAAATGTTGATATTCGACCCAATAAATGTGTACTAAGTTCATTATTTTGTATTCGTTGTATTTTGTGGTTGTCCTTTTATAAATTTAATTGATCATTTGCCTATGTAATAAACAATATGAATATATAAACAACAAAAATATATGATATAAAACATTGCAATTGTGGAATATGATTTGATAAAATTTCTAAAATATTGAATTAACCCTACAAAACTCGTTGTATGCAGTTCATTATTATGTATTCGTTGTATTTGGTGGCTGCCCTTTTATAAATTTAAATTAATATTTGCATATGTAATCAACAATATGAATATAAACAACAAAAATCGACAATATGAATATAAACAACATGTGTTTGGTGTGAGAGCACCCTCACACTCGCAATGGTCAAATTTTGGTTGTCATGTGCACAAACTGATGTCACGAGTGCATCCAGGTGGGCAGTTTTACACTAGCAATGCTCTTGTTGTGCATCCCAAAGCACCAGAACATCAAGATTCATACCCTACCGGGGCGATCTCTCGAGTGCACTAAGTAAAAAAAAATGTCAAACTTTGACGAACTATTTCTTCCAATCCAAGACACATATGATTGATCTATTTGAACATGTGGGGTCACGTGAGGCTCCTCTACAATAGAATATCTCCGTTTTTGATGACTCAGAGCCATTTTCAATTGGTAGCATTTTCTCACCTGCTACAAAAACTGTTAGTTGCATGCAATGCAAAGTTGCAATATTGGCTAGAACTGATTTGGTTTGCCATGTGCACAAACCAATGTCACAAGAGTGTCCAAGTGGGCAAGTTTACGCTAGGCATGCCCCTGTCATGCATCCCAAAGCATCAGAATATCAAGTCATACCCTACAGGGGCGATCTCTCAAGTGCCACGAGTCCAAAAAATTATCAAAATTTGACGGATTGTTTCTTCCAATCCAAGACACATATGATCGATCTGTTTGAACTTGTGGGGTCGCGTGAGGCTCCTATACAATGTCCTATCTCAGTTTTTGATGACTCGGAGCCATTTTCAATTGGTAGCATTTTTTTGCTTGCTAAAAAAACCATTAGTTGCATGCAATGCAAAGTTGCAAGATTGGCTAGAATTGATTCGGTTTTCCGTGTGCACAAAATGACATCACAAGCATATCTGGGTTTACAGTTTTATGCTAGGCATGCCCCTGTCCTACATCCCAAAGCGTCAGAACGTCGAGAGTCATGCCCTACCGACGCAATTTCTCAAGTGCCTTAAGTCCAAAAAATTATCAAAATTTGACGGACTATTTCTTCCAATCCAGGATACATATGATCGATCCGTTTGAACTTGTGGGGTCACGTAAGGCTCCTCTACAATGTCCTATCTCATTTTTTGATGACTTGGAGCCATTTTCAATTGGTAGCATTTTTTGCTTGCTGCAAAAATCGTCAGTTGTATGCAATGCAAAGTTGCAAGATTGGCTAGATTTGATTTAGTTTGCTATGTGCACATACCAACATCACGAGCATGTCTAAGTGGGCAGGTTTACGCTAGGCATGCCCCTATCATGCATCCCAAAGTGCCAAAATGTCGAGAGTCATACCCTACCGACATGATCTCTCAAGTGCCCTGAGTCTAAAAAGTTGTCAAAATTTGACAGATTGTTTCTTCCAATCTAGTACACATACGATCGATATGTTTGAACCTTTGGGGTTGTGTGAGGCTCCTCTACAATGGCCTATCTCATTTTTTGATGACTCAGAGCCATTTTCCATTGGTAGCATTTTTTTGCCTATTGCAAAAACTGTCAGTTGCATTCAATGCAAAGTTGCAGGATTGGCTAGAATTGATTTGGTTCATCGTCTGCATAAACTAATGTCACGAGCACATCTAGGTGGGCTGTTTTACACTAGGCATCCCCTATCATGCATCCAAAAGTGTTGAAACGTCGAGAGCCATACCCTACCGGTGCAATGTACAAGTTGCTTGACGACTTTTTTGATAATTTTTTTTGACAATAATGATAATTTTTGCTCAAATTGTATCTAGTCTCAATTTATGACCCCTATGACCCAATAATGACTCAAATAATTCTCCATGATTATACAAGAATCAAGAATGCTCATGGTTGACCTTATCACATCACATATACTAAAAACATTGTCACATATTATTCAAAAATTTGCCTCTAAATATGGTCAAATTAGCTCTTGGCTATTTGATTATACAAAAAAATATCTTACAAATCATCTCATGGGCTTTTATATAAAATTTAGCATTACAATATGTGCGATTCAGCTCATCACCATTTTATATACAAAATTTGGCATGTACATATGTACAAATCAGCTCATTGCCATTTAAATATACAAAATTATGCCTCTAAACATGTAAAAATCAACTCATGGGCATTTATATATATAAAAAATGAATATAGAACAATTTGTCGATGATATATACAAAATTCTGAAAATCATTCTACTCTAAACCGTAGAATCATTCAAGTGAGCCTTTAGGATCAGCTCTAACCCGTATTGTGTCAAGTGTTGCCTTGTGGTCAGATTCACGAACTTTCCAGAAAATCTTGTTATGAGGTCTACCACGACACTTCATCAAATGAATATTTGTTGCAATGACAAGGTTAGAGAAATGAAGAATATGTTTGTGTGTTTCAAAGTCCTCGAACAACCAAACATCAAAATTCTTGATAGGGTATCTCCGAAGCCATGTTCCTGTCATGACAACAAACCCAATTGGGTACTCAATACCCTCTCCGTTAATGATTGTGGTTGTCAATTTTCTTTTTAGCTCAACACAATGACACAAATAGTAATTTGTCCCTTCTTCATTGTTCTCTTTTACAACAACTGCATACACATGACCTGCATTTTATAAAGTGTTAATTAATACCAAAAAATAAAGTATGATGTACAAAAAAATGAACCAAAAAGAATACTTGCAAAAAAATTAACTCAAAAAATCACCTAAATCCACTAGGCCAGATACATGGTCAAAATCCACTGATGTCTTCATCTGGCTCAATTGTAGTGCTTTTTAAATTTGATATGTATCAATGAGAACCAAAGCTCTACAAGACCATTTGTCAACCTACTCTTGTGATTCACATTCTTCCCACAAACAATACATGCATGAAGAGAAAAAACATACCATTTGTCTCATATAAATTAATAGTGGACTTGAATTTGAACTCATTCATTGATGTACCTGGATTACCTAGACCCATCATAGAATTACACCATTGCACATTTGTTTCTGCATCTACCAACTCAGTACCACCTTCATACTTCAATTCTTCTCTAGCTAGGGCTCTTTTCACACATGCTCCTACACCATCGTGCTCTCCCTTACCATGTCCAGCCTCAGTGAAACTCCAAAATTTTTGTACATCGCTTGTCATATGCATCCTTGTCAACCAATAAAACATCCTTCCATTGTCTAATTGTGTGGTGCAATTATCTGACCATATTAAGTGTTGGTTGTATCGTATGTTCCTTTCCCTTAAACTATCACAGAAAAATTTAAAGCATCCTTGTACAAACTTCGATGAATGAATACGATCATCACTTATGTAGAAGTGATACTCTCTTACAACTTTTCTATCCTCCTCTATGCTATCATCTACATGCATGAATGCTATGTGTAAAAAAGTAGAAACTTGTGTAGAGTGATAATACATAGATTGCACTTCATTTTGAGGTTGTAGTGTATAATTTTCAGCGAAATCAATGATAGAGACAATGGTGCCAAGAGGAAATGTTCCTTACATAACTTGAATTGTTCATCTAACCATTGAGCTCTATGTGTATGCATTATGTACTCATAAACTAGTCTCTCTTGAAACATTTTCATAAATTCAGCTACACATATATCATTTTTCACTAGCTCACATCTCTTCAAATCTTTTCCATCTTTAACTCCATATGTGACTATCTTGTATTTTCCAAAAGAAACTAGTTTCATACCAATTTCATGTGTGCTCTCCAAATGTATGCATGTTTGTAAACATTGCAAACCACCACATATAGCACAAGAACCATCCAAACAAGGCATCTTATAATAAATGCAACCATCATGTCTATTACATAGCACACTTGAAATAAATTCTCTAACTGACTTAGGAGGTGCTTGTATATTGCATTCCTGCAAAACATCGTTAGTGTGCAAAGTAGAACAAGTATGACGAAAAATATCATAATGCATGGAAAATTCAATATGCATCCTACAACAACACTTGGTGCCTACATGATTAATCTTAATATAAAAAGGTTTTGCCATTTCAAAAAATCTTTGAGAAATTATTATTTGAGGAAGCTTTTGAAGGAATCTTTCATAAAATTTAGTTTGAGTCATATCCAAATAGTGTTTGTCATGTGGCTCACAATTTGTAGACCCAATTCACCTTCTAACAACATCTCTTTGTTTGGGCAAAACTCTTGTGTTGTCATGCCAAAAAATTTGAATTAATGTTTTTAGTGCATCAACAACAACCTTGGCTTTGCATGGTAGTCTACCCAAGAATGCCCAAAGAGAATTATTGTTAGGTTCCTCTATTTTTTCCCGGCTCTTTAATTCTTTACTTAATGTTGTTCTACTAACGTTTAATGACTTACTTATTTTGCTTATCAAATGATCTTTTTTTAATTTTCTTGCTCATTATGCTTGATGTAATGACACATCGAGTAGCATTAGAATCTTTAGTACATGATTTTGAACCAATAGCTTGATATGCATCTAATAGATTTCTAACAATAGTTCTTTCACTGTTACTTTCAAATGATCTTAGGCCTAGAATTTTCATTGTCTGTCTAAAATTCAAATTTTTAATCATTTAAACAATTAATTGACATCTTGCAGTTTGATTTAAGTTTTCAAAATAGTTTTTCCATATTCTTTTAACCATTCTCCTACAAGTTCGTTCATTCATTTTATTGGGCATTGGCTTCAATATATTCTCATCAATGTCAATTAGATACTTTGGTTTCCTCCGAATGATTCTAGGAGGTGTTAACATCGGTGCATTATGTACATTCAATTCATCAAATAAGGATGGTGTATGTTCATCATTTAATTGATTATTCAATGTGGTATCTTCTTCAATTGCATTAGGTTTATATGGTAAATCAAATGTCTCTTCTTCAATTGCATTAGGTGCATTATGTTCATTTGGTAAATCAAATTGAGATGTTGAGGATGACATAGCTTCTTCTCCCATTGTTCTTATGTCACATAATTTCTTCATACGCTGCCTTTGTCTTTCCTTTTCAGCCTCTCATTGTTCCATCATTCCTCGCTTGTTCTTTCCCATGGTTGATATCAGTTGTCCTAAATAGAATCATATTGCATATATATCTAAACAAAAGTTCATAAACAAATAAATAACCATAAATATGCATATTATCACTATTTTTTGGAATCAAACTATTAAACAATCACAATACTATTGACAAAACTAATAAGAACAACAATTCAATCATTTGAAATCATGCAAAAACAAAAAATTCACTTACTTCTATGTATAAAAAAGTGATAGAAGTGTAGACAAAATTCAAGTGGGGCCTTCAACGACCTCAAAAACTTCTTTTGAGGTCGTTGAGGCTCTTGGGTGACTAAAACTATGTCTATGTACCACGTACGCACTACATTAATAACCACATGCATGTTGTTAGTCAATAAAATGTTGGCAAGCCCAACAGTATTTTTTTTCCCATTTTGTACTAATAAATAGTGCGTACGCACTCCTAAGCCTAAAAAATGTTATTGCAGGGTAGCGAATAATGAGCTCAGTACCCCGTACATGCTTACAAGTAATAAGTACCACGTATGCGCTCCTACACCTTAAAAAAAGTTATGGCAGGGCAGTGAGGTAATAGGTTTAGTACCCCATACATGCTATTGGTAGTAGAAAAAATGTGAATGAAAAAGGAGAGAGAGAGAGAGAGAGAGAGAGAGAGAGAGAGAGAGAGAGAGAGAGGGAGAGGGGGAGAGTAGGGGGGAGGGAGAGAGGAGGGGGGCGGAAGGGATGGAGGGAGAGAGGGAGAGAAGGAGGGGAGGAGGGAGATGAAGAGAGAGGGAGAGGGAGAGAGGGAGAGGGAGAGGGGGGAGGGCGGGAAGGAGGGAGAGAGGGAGAGAAGAAGGAGGGGGCGAGGGAGAGGAGAGGGGGAAGGGAGGGAGGGAGATAAGAAGGGGTATGGAGTAAGGGAGAGGGAGAGAGAGAGGGGGGGAGTAGGGGTGAGGGAGAGAGAAGGAGAGAAAGAGGGAGAGGAGAGGGGGGAGGGAGGGAGAGAAGAAGGGGTATGGAGTAAGGGAGAGGGAGAGGAGAAGGTAAAAGGTTTTGTGAGGTATATGCATGTCATTCATGTTTTTTTTATGTGATTGAAGTTATGCCTTTTGATTCCATATGCTTTTATGTTTGATTTGTATCTCTATTGACTAATCCACCTCACACTACATTTTCCCCTCTTCATTTTGGCATGCCTGGTGGGACCCACATCCCTAAAAACTAACATTTTTTGTGAGTTTTTGTGAGTTGTGAGACGCAAGTTTCAGAATAGCACGAGAGACTACAAATCAGTGCAAGCGACTCGGGTTTAGTGTGATAGAAATCCTATTTCGGGGCGTGCGTAGGTGCATTAGCACGAGCGCAAGCACATCAGTGCGACCGCCTCATAACTTTTAAATTTTTTTTGCTCTTGTAAAATTTTAAAAATTTTCTACTCTCTGTCTATCTGTTTACTGCATGCGCAGGCGCATCAGCATGAGCGCAGGTGTTTCGGCCTGAGTGATTTAAATCAGTGTGACCGTTTTTATAAAATTCCCGCTCTATTTTTTAAATTTGAATTTTGAAAATTTTTGCCCGCTAATTTGTCAGGTTTTTGTTTTTAGGGTTTTAGCGCGATCGTAGGTGTTTCAGTGTGAGTGCAAGCGTTTCGAGCGCGGGCGCAGGCATTTCAGCACGATGGACATGTATAAAACCCTTCTCTATTATGTGTTTACTGTTATTTCTCTTTTTTTTTTAACTGGTTTTATTTACTGCAGCACGTACGCAGGCGTTTCAACGCCTGTGCAGGCGCTTTAGCGTGGCTGACTACACTTTAGCACGTGCGCTATATGTGCAGTACAGTAAGTACTAATTTCTTTTTTTTTAGTTTTGCAGTTTGAATCGACTGTCCAAGACCCCAAAAATTAAAAAAAAAAACTACTAATCCATTTTTTGTAGGTTGCCTAGGAGACTCAACCAAACATTGTGCTTGTACTTTTTTCTAACTAGGCACCTAGATGATAATTAAAGGGTGAATGAATCATTGTTTTATGTGTTTTTTAAGAAAAACATAAAGGTAAGAGAGTATGCTCTTGTTTAGCTAGATGATCAGAAATCCAGACCCTACAACCTTTTCTTGTTTGATTGCATGTTTACCCTTAGCGGGCCTGCCCTCCCAACTTGCTCTTTGAGAAGGTAAGAGGGGAATGACCCAAGTGAGTACACCCGAACCTGGGGTTCCCAACTCACTATAATAAATAGGCCATTGACTACGAAAGGGTCAATGGTTGGGGCTATATGAGAGTTCACTCTCACATTGGGTGCTTAGTAGGATCCTAGAGATCTCAATCATGCTTGCGTGACTGTTAAGTTCTTGGTGCTTTGTTGGGCTATAGGCCTCAATTGTGCGTGCGCAACTGCAAAGGGTAGCTCCTAACGAGAAGACTTACTAAACACCTTGTTCATAGTGGCCAAAAACCTTCTAGTCATTGGTGTAGGAGGACGGACCTCCGAAGCCGCCCATATTTTTATGGCCCTTAGTAGAGACACCAAGTTCGCCATGAGGAGTTTTCATGGGAATTGGTGCTTGGCTGCCCTGGAGAAGTGAGTGTCATGGAGGGGAGTCAGTGGGGTCAAGCATCTAAGTGTCCGCTCTGGGTAAGCATAGCTGGGAAATCAATTGAGATCCAATGACTATTGTCCTTTCTAGCCTTAAGAGTGTTGTATATGAGCATGAGTGTCTTTGAGTTAAAATGCATTTGATCATTGTGTTTTCTTTGTTTGATACATACTTGCCAAGAGTAGACTAAAAAAAAACACGTCATTATCCTCAAACACTTTACAAAAACATTTGTCCAAACACAAACAATTATCCAAGTCATTACCCACACAAAGTCTAAAATTGCATCAAATCTTCGTCTGTCTCATGTTTCATAAGCCCAAGTTGTATAAACATCCTAAGAAGTCAATTCACCGACCTATCAAGAAGAAGAAGCTCACACAGGTTTGTCCTTTAACACCAACTATCGTCAAAATCGGGGTGGTCATGTCCCTTCATACAACTTGCCATCCGAACCAATCATCTATTGAGTCATGATCATGCCAAGAATAACCTAGTCATCAAGTTTCTTCTAATCATCACTATCATACCTCCTCAATCAATCATCCTCAATTTCCTAAGGACTTAGCACATCAAATCAATCTCCCTCCACTATCAAATCAATTATCAAAATCCAAATCCAATCATCCTTTAATCCAATTTAACCTTACATTAAGGTTGCATGCCTTGTGAAGTTCCATTTAGACCTCATCATTAATCAATTGGCTTTTGTGCTTGAAGAAGAATCCTCTCCAAGTACCTTTTGCCTCATCCTTTGAGTCGATCAAGACTCTCAACTTATGCCTTTGCTTTGCTTAGGGTCATTAGTCAACCCTTGGTGGAAAAGAGGCTTTTTAATCATCATTCCAAGGTCTAAATTCTACCCAACTTGGTCATTACCTTGCTTGTGGTTTCATCTACCACCTAAAATCGTCATCCAAGGACTAAGGTGTCAATCCTAATCAAATTTGGGTTCTAATCCAAGAACCCCACCAATCAGCAAAATCCCTTGTCATCCAAAACAAAAATCCAAAAATCCCACAAAACTCTTGCCAAGTCCTTTCATCAAAGATTTCTTCCTCCAAGCTTTTCTAAGGTTATTTGTGTATGGTCACAACTCGATCCCAAAAGAAAAAGATGGTTGAACAACAATATGGCATACCAGACATTAGTGTCCTATATAAGGATCCTACACAAGATCCTACACAAAGTGGGCAACCTAGCAATCAAGATCAAACCCAAAATCCTAATATGGTTAGCCAAGATGAACTCTCTCCGGAAGTGCAAACTTTCTTAGCAAACTCTTATAACTAAGAGATGGTTGAAAATTTTATCCAACACAATCCTACTGCACTTCTAAAAACTCTCCTTGAAAATGGAGCTCAACTTTTTGAGGACTTGGTAGACACATCAGGAAGGATCGACATAAAAGCATATGATGATGCAAAGAGAGTTTCGAAGGGCATGATCACCTTACCTCTTCAAGTGGGCCCTATTACAATTGAAACCCCTTGCCAAGTACTAGACCTTGATCTCCCCTATAACATTCTCCTAGGTCGGCCATGGATTCACTCCTTGCAGGTCGTACCCTCCACCTATCACCAATGCATCAAATTCCCCTTCAATGGAAGAGAGATAACTATCAAAGGTGATTCACAACCTTTCTAATATTGCAAACTCTTAGAGGGGAAACATCCATATCATTGCCCACTAAATGGACCCTCACCAACTCCTTCGTCAGATACATCCAATGTTGCTTCCACCTCATCCCAAGCAGATCCACCAATCAAAATTCTAGATAATGGTTGCGGAGAATACAAATTGGAGGATGTTTTGTTAATAGGCAACCTCCCCCTATCTCCTAAGTCATTTGTTAAACCAAAAGAGCTCAAAAGGGACCTAAAACTGGTTATACAATGCAAAGATACCACCTTCCAGCAATGGGGCCTACTTGATGAGGAGAACCTCGAAGTAGATGTCTCTTCATGGTTGTACCGGGAAGAAGATGAAGATCCAACAAGAATATCCAAAAAGATGTATCCAAAAGAAGCAGTTATAATCAAAAAAATGGGTTACAAAGGACATGGCTTGGGACCAGAGGAGAAAGTAAGAAAAGAACCCATAAATCCTATCTCCTACAAATACAACAGAGGCTTGGGGTACACCCCGGTGCCTAAGATTACTATTGTTGGTGCCCCTTCTAGTCCTTCTTTGGATATCAAAAGCATTGACAAAGAGGAGTTCCACGAAATGCCTTATGAATACGATAAAGACATCTTCTTTGATGTTTACATCAACACCATCACCCCCGTAACCCCTCCCACTTCACACGAGCTACATCTTGTCCATCCTAAACTCATTGACCAAGGCCAACGAGACAAACCCACTTTAGATATCTGCACCGACGATAATGCTCTCATTGCTCTCCTGACGGTGCAAAATCTGGAAGATTGTAACAGAATCGAGGGTATTCAACTACATGAAAAGGGATACTTTGGTAGTTAGGTTAATGCCCTTAGCCACAAAAAAGATAATAAAAAGAAAAGACATGATTCCCCAGGTGAAAACCTCTCTGAGACACCCTTGGATGAGCAAAAAATAAAAACAAAGGGCATATCCAAAAGTGAAAACCTGGAAAAGGCACTTGACGATGAGGGACTTGACCTCCCTACCATTGGTTACCTTCCATAGGACATATCAAATTTGTTGATAGAAGAAATAGACAGCATCAACATGGGCACTGAAGACACACTGAAAAATGTGCTCATTGCCAAGTCCCTCATAGAAAAAGAGAAACAAGATTTCATCAACTTCCTTATAGAGGTAAAAATCAATTTTGCATGGTCCTATGCTGATATGCCAGGGTTGGATCTCGCCTTTGTGGTTCACAATCTCATTGTTCGCCCAGATGCAAAACCTATAAAACAAAAATTGCACAAAATGCACCCACATATTGCACTCCTGGTCAAGGCAAAACTCCAAAAGATGTTAGACACAGAATTCATCAAACCAATAGACTACGCTGAATGGGTCTCCAACATTGTACCTGTCGGCAAACCTGCCGGGGGCATCCACATCTGCACAGATTTCTGAGATCTAAATAGAGCTTGTCCTAAAGATGATTTCCCACTCCCCAATATAGATATGATCGTGGATCTCATAGCAGGACATTAGATGTTGTCACTTATGGATGGATTTTCAAGATATAACCAAATCAGGATTGTAGACAAGGATTAGCATAAAACTGCATTCACAACACCATGGGGGACTTTCTGTTATCGGGTCATGCCTTTTGGCCTCAAAAATGTTGGAGCTACATACCAACGTGCCATGACAACAATTTTTCATGACCTCTTGCATAAAATTATGGAGGACTATGTGGACGATCTGCTAGGCAAATCTAAGACAAGGCAAGAACACATCCCTATTCTAAAGCAGATCTTTGAAAGATTAGAAAAATACAAACTACACTTGAATCCCAAAAAGTGTGTGTTTGGGTCACATCGGGAAAACTATTAGGATTGATTGTTTCCCGTAGAGGCATTGAAGTTGATCTTGCAAAGGTAAAAGCTATCATGGAAATGCCTCCCCCAAAAACTCTCAAACAACTGCGTAGTCTCCAAGGGAAACTCCAATCTGTTAGACAGTTTATTTCACAACTAGTAGATAAGTGCCATCCATTTTCACATCTATTGCGCAAAGACACAAAATTCAAATGGGACTGCTTGTGTCAAAAGGCCTTTGAAAAGCTGAAAGAATATTTGGCATCACCTCTAGTGCTTATGCCTCCTACCCTAGGAAAACCTTTTATTTTGTACATATGCGCTAATGCAGTGGCATTGGGGGTCATTGCTGGCACAAACAGATGATCAAGGGAAGGAACATGCCATTTACTACATCAGTCGAACACTAGTTGCGTATGAACTCAATTATACCCCCATTGAAAGAGCATGCTTGGCACTAGTGTTTAGCACACAGAAACTCCGACACTATATGCTCAACAACAAAACAAAATTGATTGCTAAGATTGATCCGCTTAAATATCTCTTGTCAAAAGCTACCCTCATTGGCAGAACCGCCAAATGGGTCATGCTCTTAAGCGAGTTCGACATTGAATATGTAGACAGAAAGGCAATCAAGGGACAAGTCATCACAGACTAGTTGGTAGACGCTCCACTTCCAGGTGACCATCCTATTCTCACATAATTACCGGATGAGTTCATTATGACTGTTACCACATCCTCCACATGGCAATTATATTTTGATGGCTCTTGCACCCAAAATGGATTGGGGGCAGGAATATTGCTGATCACACCTCAAGGAGATGACATCCCGAAGTCATAAAAGATAGCTTTTGCATGTACCAACAACATTGCAGAATACAAGGCACTCATCATAGGATTGCACTTGGCTATCCACTAGAAAATAAAGGAATTACAAGTCTATGGTGATTCTTAAGTTGTCATCAAACAAGTCAATGATGAATACCAAACAAAAGATGACAAACTCCTTCCCTACCATACCATGGTTGAAGATCTTAAGAAAAATTTCATGATAATCAAGTTTGACCAAGTCCCACGAACAAACAATAGGGCTGCAGATGCAATGGCCACCATTGGCTCCCTCCTGCAGATGCCAACACACAGTCAGAAGTGCGAGTTCTTGGTTGAGCAATTATTTATATCAGCATATGACCTACCAGAGTTTGAAATGGTGTGTGTTCTCATTGGTCCCGAGTCCCCTTGGTACCAAGAAACCTTTGCTTTCCTAAAAGACAACACCATTCCCCCACATCTCACCAAAACCCAACTACAAACCTTCATTCGCCAATGTGCTCGTTACACCATCCTCGGAGACACCCTATTCAGAAGGCATTTTGATGGTTCCCTCCTAAGGTGTTTAGATAAACAAGAGGCGGAATGGGCATTACGCGAAGTACACGAGGGCATCTGTGGGGCACACTCAAGTGGGCTCACCTTGGCTAAAAAGCTTCTGAGAATAGGATATTATTGGCCTAAAATGGAAGTAGATGCATATAACTATGTGAAAAAATGCATCCCTTGCTAGCAACATGGCAACAAGATTCATGCACCGTCACAAGAATTACAACCATTCATTATGCCATGGCCTTCTCACGGTGGGGGCTCGATCTCATTGGGAAAATCTACCCTTCATCCTCCAACGGACATAAATTCATTATCACCGCCACTGAGTATTTCACCGTGTGGGTAGAGGCTATCCCTCTTACTTTTACCACTGGTAAGCAGATATCCAAATTCATCCTGAACTACCTAATCTGCCAATATGGCATTCCAAAAGTTATTATCACAGATAATGGCAGACAATTTAAAAACTAGGATGTCAAAGAACTTTGCCAAAAATTCAACATCCAACATCGCTTCTCCACCCCATATTACCCCCAAGGCAATGGCCAAGTCGAGGCTTCTAATAAAACCCTAATCAAAATCCTCAAAAAGACAGTCAATGAAACTGTCCATGATTGGCACCTCCAACTCCATCCCACTTTATGGGCCTACCGCACGTCCATCCGTACCCCAACAGGCACCACCCCTTATTCCCTGGTCTTTGGCTATGAAGCCATCCTTCCCCTTGAGATTGAGATCCCCTCTCTAAGGGTATCGCTGCAAAACATCCTACCAGATGAAGAATACAAAATTGCCCATGTACAAGAGCTAGAATTGTTAGATGAAAGGCGCCTCAAGGCCTTGAACCGTCTCCAGGTATATCAGAACCACCTACGCATGAGTTATCACAAAAAAGTCAGAACCCAAGAATTCCAAGTTGGTGATCTTGTCCTCATGGAGAATCAAAAAAACCTATAAGAAAGAGAAAAGAAAGGCAAGTTCAAGCCTAATTGGCTTGGACCATATGTAATCACAATGAAATATGGATCAGGATCTTATCAGTTGGCTACTCCTAAAGGTGATCCTTTGGATGATCTAATGAATATCATGCACCTCAAAAGATTTTATGCCTAGTCCTCAGAAAGTCTTAAAATTGTCAAAAAATAAAAAATAAATCAAAAAATCAAGAAAAATACAAAAAAAAAACAAAACAAAAATTTTAAAAAATGAGAAAAAGATCCTGAAAAAATCGTCACTTTGGTGAAAACCTGGCAAACAGGCACCTTGTGAAACAATAAAAATCAAAAATCAAAAAAAAAAGAAAGAAAAAACAATTCATCTATTAGTGAAAACCACTTTGTGGTGCTATGGACAAGTACCTTGGTGAAAACCTCCATGCAGGCGCCAAGGTAAATAACCAGATCCATTGTTTATCAGGTTGACACTGCAAAACACCCTCCATCCAGTCCACCCATCTGCAACATTCCTTCCCTTCTGCCTCCCAATAAAACACGCGTATGATGATGAGTCTTCACCTAAGTCATGAATAAGGAATGTCCCATGAAACTGATCTTTTGTGCCTCTGGGTGAGCTTCAAGAAGTCGTGAGAATAGTCCTAAGTCCGCAAGTCAATCTTCAAAACCATAGGATCACTTGCCTAATCCAAAAGTCCACTCTGCCCTAGGGATGAATCCTTCCCTCGCCTGGCAACCTAATCCTCCATCCTAATCCTACTCTTGGCAAGAGGTATCATTTGGTCATAACTGAATGACTTGTATGATTTTATTGGATTTTTCATTTTAGACTTGCATCTTTTGCCCTACGACTGCAACTATCTACGACTACCTGGATTTTCCATATCCAGGTATGTTACAATAGCGGCATACTGGGGCATATTTTTCATAGCATGGCATCTTTTGGATCTCTCTTGTATAAACTGGCGACCTAGTACTAGTGTTTATCAACACTTACCTTCTCGTGTACAAGAGGTATTGGTGTGTTTGAGGGTTTCCTTGCACGTACCCACAACTATGTATTAGTGCTTCTCAACACTTGCATAGATGTGTGTAAGGAATTCCCATTTCTCTGAGAGTCAGTCCACGCCTTGGGTTTTTCATGGCATCCTGATTTCTATAATCAGTGGTGCAAGTTACCCAAGGCAATATCAAACTAGATTGGCTCTCCACATTTTTGTGCACAAAATTTCACCATCATTCCATAAAAATCCTAAAATCCTAATCAGCCCATGGAGTCCTCAATTTCCTCCATTTTCCGTCTATTCCATATTCTTCTATTTTCCTATCTATGATCATTGTGTTATTATAGGCATATTCTCTCTTTCTATTATTCATTCACATCATATAGATTGCATTACTTATTTCATTTAGATAGCCATTTTTTCACAAAACATTTACCACATAGGTTGCACTTAGGTTACATCACATAAATAAAAGATGCTTATTCATCCATGTAACATTACATTTATATTGCATCATAAAATCCATCATACATTTGCACATATGAACATCAAAAAGTATAAGTCACTCATCCTGCACCCAAAAACGTGTCAGCAATAGATCATAAACATACATGTATAAGCATCCACTCTGCATCACCAATAGGTCAGCACAACACATCCATAATTGCATCCATATATTGCATCGCAAGAAAAACAAAGAGAACCCATCATAATAAAAAAGAACACATCATCCATCACCATCAAATCATGTATATATATATATAAAGAGGTAAATGTGTCTGTCATAATACAATGATCGCCCCGAAGGGTCAAAATATATGATAGACAAGCAATACAAGGAGCTAACTCTCCCCTCCTGTCTCTCCACCTCCCTCTATTGTACCTCCTCCATTTGATCCTCCTGCCCCCCCTCCTGTTGGTGGCCAAAAACCCACCGATCCCCCTGTCTGCTGACTCTAAGACGACCGCTGACTATGGGTCTTGTAAGACCGCACACTCCCAGTATACGAGGTTGCTCGTTGTGCTATAGGCATTGCTCCATGGTAAAACCCCCTATAGTACTCGACCTCTTTGGCTGACCTCTCCACCCTCTCCCGCTGTTGCATACTATCAGCAAATATCTGCGACAGCCCTGCAGGAACCAATGCCTGGCGGGCTGCATCCCTCTCTCCCCATAGCCGTGCCATATCTGCCTCTTCCCTCTACACTCTAGCCTGTAACACCTCGAACTCGGCATCTTGTCGACGAATGACATCCTGAAGCCTTGTAATAGTTGTCCCTGTCCGAGCCTCCTCCAGCATCCTCTCTGACTCCTCCCTCTCCTTCCTCAAGGCATCCACCTCTGTCCTCGCAGTATGGAGACTCTCTATCGAATCAGCTATCTCCTATGTCAACCACTCCACCTCTGCCCCCATGCTCTCCCTCTAAGCCCTCTCTACTTATAGCTCATCCTCAGCATAATGAAATCTCGCTTGATAGCTATCCCACTCCTGCTATAAACGGTCAAAATCATCCTGTGTCAGCCCTCCCCTCTCCTCCGCCCGTGCCTCAGGAATATCCATAGGTACAGCCTCCTATCCCTTGTCAACTGCGGCCTTCACAACCTCTCCTATTGGGGCATCCTCTCCCTCTCCCTCTCCCTCCTTTGGGTCCCTCCTCCATACCACCTAGACTCTCCTCTACTGTCTATCTGCACCACGCCCTGTGCCAACCACAACTCTTTCTCCTGGGCCATCATCCTCCCCACCCACCACCTGATCAACCCCTGGCTGCAACTCCTCATCCTCCAACACCCCAGGAATGGTAAGCCGCACTGGCAAGTGCCCCTCCCACCAACTCCTATATCCACCTCCCATCCGCTCATCCCAGACTAAGTGAAACATTATCTGGAAGCTAGTTCGACCCTCCAAGGGACTCGCAGTAGGGCCTCAATACCTCACCTCTCATGTAATTCGGGGATACACTGGAATATCCCCCACTATATCCTGTACCTGCCCAAGCTGTCGGGCCACCCTGAATGGAGCATAGTACTCCATGATATATACATATCTACCAAATATCCACATCTCCACTCCCGCCCAGTGCAGCTTCCAATCATCTCCCCACCTCTCACATCCCAAAAATGGTCTCCATGTGAACTACACCAGCTCATCCAAATTCCTCCTCCAAAACCACATAGATGTTGTCTATGTATAGTGCAGCAGTCCCCTGTATCTATCCATAAATGGTTCTCATGGCCGCCTTTCCTATACCCCAAGTGGTTGATTCACTGCAATATGCTCCCACGCCCAGATGTGTAGAAGTGTGACCCCTGCAGATAAATTGACATACTCTCTATAGACCACCAGATGCATATCATGGTACAACTGAGCTAGCATCGCTGCTCCCCATGCATACTGTTGGCCATCATGAACCATGAAGTATACACACCTGCTCCATCCCAGGGGAAATCCATGACCACCCAAATCCGGAATGATCTGCCCACTCAGGAATCCACAAATCACCAAAACCAATCGAGGAATCTGCCGAACACCCATAGCCTAGCCCAGGTGCATCCTACTCCTATCTAACATCGGTGGTGTCTCATACTCGCACACCTTCCACAGATAAAAATCAGCTGCATCTAACTGATACTCAGGGATAACGCCACGAACGGGGATCTTCAAGATCCTCCAAACATCTAACAAAGTCACTATGGCCTCTCCAGTCAGCAAATGGAAGGTGTTATACTAACTATCCCACCTCTCCACCAGCGTTGTCATCATGGAAGTATGCGCTCGTATCCTCAGCCACCTACCTACATAATGTAATCCTAGAGTGGCTAGCAGCTCCAGTTCATCTCAGCCTAACTCCTGATACAGGCTCATCGTCGCAGGCCAATGCTCCCTCGAAGACAACGGTCCCCTCTCCACCTGCATCCATTAGAGCAAATCATTACTTTCATGCCCAAAAATTCTCTCTTGACCTCCGCAACCAACCATACCCTCCCCCTATTCCAAAATTCTAAGCCAAAACTTCATTCCCCCCCTTCCTAGGCACACGCACTAATCTACATAGCGCTCATGCCAAAATCGTGATGCTCACGCCATTTGGCAGGCACTTGCACTAACAAAGACCTTTTCCCTGCGTTGACCCCCTCCTCGACCAGTCAATGCGAGTGCCCGTGCTTCAGCAGGAGCGCCTGCATAATCCCTTGGGCACTCGCGTTGAAGCACAAGCAACCGCACAGAAGTGCGATCGCTCGCGCTAAACCCCCCTATTCCCCCAAAGACCCCCTATCCAACCTGACCCTTTAGCGAGCGCCCACGCTAGTCGCCAATGCTTGTGCTGATCTAGGGGCGTGTGCGCTGAAACAATGATCAGCACTTACGCCTCGCCTAACCTAGACCCCTATTTCTAGCCCTAATTTTTGCCCAAAATTAAAAATTCCAAAAGAGGGATAGTCCTACTCACTGGTGGTCCATAGCTAGTCGGTCGGTCGAATCGTCGGATCCTCTCAGCGTGATGATCACGAACTAGAATGCAGCCCATCTCTCATCCTCTTCTTCTTCGCTCTGAGTGGCTCCAAGACTTGTGTGTAATAATGACTCCTCATTGGGCCCATTGTGGCTTATATGGGCCCCCGTGAGGGCCCATTTCCTCCGCGGTCTCGCATCTTCATTTCTTCCTTCCAAATTTTCCACGACTGCTTCATATTTCTTCCTCACTTATCCCTTCCACCCAAATTCTTTTTCCTCTATTTTAAAGAATTTTTCGTCTTTTTTCTGAAAAAATTCTCGAGGGGGTATACACCACCCACGCTTCACGCTGGGGCATCCTATTCTTCTTCTTCTATCTTCTACCCATCGCCAAATTTGTTGCTGCATAAAAGAGGGACAAAATGTAGACATTTAAAAATAATTATTTTAATTATTTTTAATTCCTCACATAATTAATTTATTAATTAATTTTGCAAATTCTAATTCTCCTCAATATTAATTAATTATAATTAATATTGTCACTATAGTATGTGATTGATTTATTTAATAAATCAACCCCTCTTTTTATTCTTCTAAAAATTAAATCTTCTCAAATCCCCCTCTTAGCTAATTAATTTCAATTAATTAGTTAACCTACATGATTCCTACAAATCATCTTCCTAATCCATCATTAACCTAATAAATTATTCTAGAAACTCCCTAAACTCACTTAACCTTATTCTTCTAATTTTTAATTCCCTCCATTCATTCTCTCTCCCAGTCAAATCCTCCTACAAATCCTAATCCCACCTAACCTTTCCTCTAATCCCCCTCCTAATGAGTTGCTAGTGGCTAATCATCATGATTAGCCACAAAGTCAACTCGTTGTCCCTTTCATCCAACTACTATCCTTAAATGCTCTTTTCCTAGGTGAATGTGAGATTTTCAAAATCTCACATTCCTCTAGGCATCTTATCTCCCAAAGAATTTTTTTATATCTTCCTCTGAAAGTTGGATCTTAATAATATTATTTCAAATTTTATTGTAAATAATGGACGATATGCTTCTATTTTTAGCCGATAGGCTATTTTAACGGAGGAACTCCTCACCCGAAAAGTCTCACGCTATGTCCGAAATTTTGGATGAGTAACGGCCGGTTTGGACTTTTCAAAACTAGAAATATTTCAAAATAAAATTCTAAAAAATTTATAGTCAAATACAAAAACATTTCAAGTATATTATTATTATGCTATCTTCTATTATTATTAAATTATTATTAGTATATTAAAATTATTATTTTTATTACTAATTGTTTTGAATAATTATCTGAACATTATGATTATTATTATAATGTAAATATTATAGTATGTTTAATTCAAAATTAAAAAATATTTTGAAATTAAAAAATGAAATATCTTGTCCAAGTTTAATAATTTTGTGTTTCCAATATTAAAGTGAATTAGACATTTTTTACTTAAATTTTGCATTTATTTTACACATCTTAAATGGTGTCTCCCAAAGCCTTCAACACTTTCATAAACAAATGACGTGAAATATTCCACACTATATCTCACCATCCTCACTACATCTTAGCATAGGGTACATGTTAGCATAGGGAACAAAGAAGACATCCAAAAATAAATGTAATTAATGTACCTAATTCTATGAACTAATCATCTCTACACGTCATAATAAATATATTATTTAGCATATATTACTATGGACGTAACCATTCCACCTCTATTTTGATACAAGCATTAGTAAATAGTTAAAAATTATAATAATGTATTTTTGGAGTGCCAGCTGTCATAGAGTTTTGAAAACATACATGGCATCTAATTTGGTTTCTTTTTCTTGTCTAGGTAGAGAAATGTAGAATTGTTTTTTAAATAAATATTTCACACGGATTTTTGTTGGAGTGCTTGCCATGACTAATATTTTTCTCATGTTGGTAAAAAGATGAAATGACAAATGACCAAAAGATTAGAGTGATGGAGATGGGAAATGACAAATGGCCAGAAGCATCAGTGATGAAGACAAGAAATGGCCAAAACGCGTAGAATAATTTGCGTACGAAACCCATGCGTGGAAAAAACAAGGCAAAATGTAAGAGGTGGGGCCAGCTTGTGGAAGATAGAAGACAACCATTATATTGTCACGGTCAAACTTCTTGGGATCTATGCGAAGCCAGTAGTGGGTGGGGTCAAGGCTTTGGAGAATGTTGACGATCAAAGACATTCATTCTAGGCTTTTCACTTCACCATGATTTTAATTTTAGGTTTATTAAATTTTTGTTTTATTTATCAGTATTACTAATAATTTCATGTTAAATATTAATGAATAAAAGATAAATAAATAATAGAAAATGGAAGAAAATATAAGATATTATAACAAAAGTTAAGACTTATTTTTGTTGTAGAGTTGGTCATGTATTTTATGGATTTTCATAACTAAAATATATTTATTTCAATTAAAAATATAGGGGAAGCGTATCGGTAGTCATTATAACTAACTTCACACACCCATATATCCTAAATGGTACACTAGATTTCAACAATTTTTTTATGTGATTTGAATACTTATAGCTATTGTTCTAGCTTTTGGGTAGTAATGATGCATACTGTGGGATCCGTTATGCATGCAAGGGTCAAAAAGTACATATTTCAAAGTGTGACCTAATACCTACTTAAAAATGCTCCAATAACCATGCACTTAAAATTGCTAAAATTTATACATAAACGAACCCGTATTTGTGCACAAGTACCTAATTAGTCGTGCACAAATGGGCCAATTATTTAACAAAAACGTTAAAGACTGAGCGGCTATTAGTACATGAGATATTTATTAATGGGTTTTTAGTAATAATTTTTTTGGTTTCTTTAAAATAATCGATGCTCTTCCCTTAGGGATCATGATTGGAGCATTTTATAAAATATGAAACAATGCTTGTGAAATTTTGTGTGGATTGTTTTCATGATTATAAGGTAAGGATAAAGGATTTTTTCGAGCCATAACACTCCCTTAGATCATAAACTTCAAAATCAGCAAAATTTCCACGAGCCTCAAAGAATATGGAAGAAGAATGACCCATTATGCATGAAAGTGTATTATCACAACATATACATAAGGAGTTAAGACTATAGAGGTAGTCACCCCTATAAGTGACAATAATGAAATATTGATGTAGCAAAGGGACCATCAAGTATAGAGAATTAATTTGAGGTATCAAACATGAGTAGAAGAGAAATAATCACTCTAGTAGATATTTTCCACTATCACAAGTAGAATGAACAAATATCAACATTTCAAGGAAGAGCTCAAGGCTCATGTTGGTGAACTATTTACCTCTGTAGAGTACATCATGGGTGTTGTTGAATCCAATGTTCTAGCCCATATACTCCTTGTAACTTTAGGACAACTGAAGTAAAAAAGGGGGACATGGAGAAGTTGTTCATTCAACTAAAACTTGGATGGAAACTTCAAAGTCCTGTGGATATAATAGTGGGACTAATTTAATAATAATATAAAAATAATATAGCAATATTATAATAAGAAAGATATACTACTAATATCAACAATAATATATAAATATGCTAATAAATATATAAAATAAAAAACATAATTCCAATCATAATGCTAATTAAATTAATTCATTAGCCTGCCATGGGAGTTTGCAGGAATGGGAAAACATATTTAATAAAAGTGGGCCCGCTGCATTGACTTGAATAAAAAACAAATTAATAAAATTCGCTATGGCAATTACTGTGTAGTTTCGTAGCAGGAGAGAAGAATATATTAAAATCAAAGTGGGCAATGTGGTAGCGTGAGGGAAGAAAATGCTCCCTCTATTGACTTCCCTGACTATTATTTACATCTGTATTTGTGTTTAGTGTCTGAAATTTTATTGTTTTATTTGGTATGAATACAAAATACTGAATACACTCACCTAATTAATGGACTAATGACCTACATTTTTTCGGCCTTTTTTCCAATCCATGACAAGGACAACACAATGGAATCTTTTTCAAGGACTCGTTGCATTTACTTTACCTTTTCCTGTAAAGAAAAAACAAAATAAAAAAAGTGAACACGCCTGCCGTGCCGAATACTCCAGAAGACTAAAGAGAAAACAAATTAATACAAGTGGGCTTGCATGCCGTAACAATTTAAAGGATGAAATTTGACGCATGCTTAATGATATTTGTTCACAATGATTCGATCATGGGAGATGATGCGTAATTTTTTTATGTCTAATAAAGTGACTGTTTGCATGTTTTTCTTTTATTTTCAAGAATTTTTTTAAATGATTGCACTCTTTAAACATTATTCTTTTTTATTTTATTTTATTACAAAATTAAATAAAAGGAAAACACACAAAAAAATGAATCATGATAACTGATTGTGGTGAACAAATTTAATGCCAGATTCATCATACTTAGCAATTTAAAAAATTGACTTATTTTGAGATCAAGAGTTTCTAAAGAACATTTTTTAGAGATCTACATTCTAAATCTACCAAATTTATTTGTGGATGGATAAAATATGTATTATTAACCACTAAGCATTAGATTGAGAACTATTATGATGCATAATTGAGATCTTATTATGTATGCTAAATTTGTACCTATTTGTAAACCCTAATAAACCTAACCACTAGCCTAGATCTATAAAACAAATCCAACAAACACCAATAAAGTACTCTAATCATGCATCTACATAACATTAAATAAATCAAAATGTACCTTCACTTGCACAATTGGCTTGTCTCCATTGTTCTCCTATCCTCCAAGATTTTGTGAAATGTTTTCTTTCTCTTAGTTCTTTAGCACTAGCACAAGATGACATGCAAGGAATGGACTAAGGCTTCTTGATGATGTAAAAATATGATACATTGATAATGAAGGTGAAGATGTAAGCTCTAGAGGAATTTTGACATTATGCAAGAATGCTAATGATTGATTGATGATCAAAATGGATGTGAGAATCCTCTTTTATAGTAATCACAAGAAGAATCAAGGGTTTATATTAAGAGGTTAAAAGGTGAATGACCATGATCACCTAGATGAAAGAGAATCAATAGAATTGAAGGGTAGGTAGAGATAAAGGGAGGACATCAAACTAAGAGGTGGAAGAGTGGCAGGTAAGAGTGAATATGACTAAGAGGTTTTTCAAAATGGAGGGATATGAGTAAGTGGTGGGTTGACTTCTCGATTCAATGAATGTAGACATTGGAGAAAGGGAAAAGTGAATGAAGAGGAATTAGACACTTGTCACATGCCTACGCATTTAGATTATGACCTATGTGAATAAGTTGGAGGGCTAAGATTTCAAGAGGAAGAGAATAATGAATTAATTAAATAAATAAAATAATTTATTTAATTAATAGAGGAAAAAGGGGGCTAGACTAAATAAATTTTACAAAGAAAAGGCTAATGAATTAATTGAATAAATAAAAATATTTATTTAATTAATAGTAGAATGATGGAAAAAAATCAAATAAATAATTATTATTTATTTAATCAGGTTGGAACAATTTTGGGTGTCTACATTTTTTACCTCTTTGAGATAATGTAGTTTATCATGTTGTTTCAAGATTAAAAAATTAATTGATACATGCCCCAATATGCCTCGATAGAGAAGTGATATGCCCCCTTGATTAAATTGGGCATAAAATCATAAATTTTAGACAATGTCTTGACAAGTAGAGAAGGAAACGTTAGTTGGCAGCAAATAAAAGACAAGATTAGTTTAGGAGAAAGCGATAGTAGAACAAGGTAAAAGGGGTCACAAAGGACTGCAAGGTAAAAGGGGTCACAAAGGGGTCAATACTTAGGGGTATCCCTAAGAATTTACAAGGGATCTACCCTTTTTTGCAACCAAGAAATCTTGTGATTTCATGTTATTTCCTTTCAACTATACTATAAAAGATAATTTCAAACTTATCTTTTCCCACCTCTTGACCTGAAGCCTACATATATTGATATAGAATATCCTTAAGTCCTTTTGCCTCTTATGTTTTCGCTGCCCTGGAGAACATGGTATCATCAATAAATTGTTGATGAGGGATGAAAAGTAAGGTTCTTGTTACCTTTACCCCTAGTATTTTTTTTCCACAACTGCCTTACCTATTTTTCTACCCAATGCTTCTACCATAATAATAAAAGAAAAGGAGATAGGTGATCTCCTTTCCTTAGACCCCTTGAAGTATTGAAAAAACCTTCCCAATAGTTGTTGATTAATATTGAAAATTTTGGATTGGATATTAACTAAGAAATCCATTCTATCCATTATTTTCTAAAGCCAAAAGCCCCTTATACATTCATATGAAACCTCTAATCCACCTTATCATAAGCCTTCTTTATATATAACTAAAAAATCATTACAGATAAATTTGTTTGTTGAGTAGAATGCATAATTTGTTGTGCTATTATAACCCCATATAAAATTGACCTACTCTGGTACAAATCTTGTTTGTTCTTCAAAATGATGCTTAAAAGATTTTTTTTAATGTCTTTTTGCACTGCTTTAGCTAAAATTTTATATAGAGTACTGCAATGTGAGATAGGTCTAAACTCATCTAAGAGGCTTCTTTATCTTTCTTTGGAATAAGGACTATAAAGGTGTTGTAAACTTCTTTCAAAATTCTACCTATAGCCCTTGAATCCTCTAAAGATTCCATAATATCTTTACCAATAATTGACTAACATTTTTTAAAGAAGTCAAATGAAAATCCATCTAAATACAGTGCATTATCTAGATGCAACTGGGCCATTGCTACTTTAATTTATGCTTCAATGAAGATCTCTTTAAAGAGAAACCTATTTTTCTCTTTTGTCACCAATTAAGGAATATTTTGTAACAATACTTTTTGAGCATGTAGGTTTGAACCTTCACAATTTAAAAGGCTACTAGAGAAGTTAATAATTTTTGTCTTTTAATATGTTTTGGATCTTCAACCTCTATCCCATGGTCAAGATTAATCTTGAAAATTCTATTCACATTTCTCCTTGCTTTAATGCAATGATTTTTTTTGAATTCTTATCACCATCTTTAATCCATACCTCTCTTGATTTCTACCTCCAAAGGTTTCTTCCTTTGCTAAAATCTCCTCATAAGTTCCTAACAATTTTTCATTTTATTTCTTGAATTTGTCTTCCTTCATTCCCAATGCTACAACTTCTTCATTGACTTTTTTGCATTTCCTCTTCCAAGGTTTTCTTGGTTGTAAAAATATTGTTGAACTGAGCCTTATTCCAATCCTTTAAATTTTGTTTAATCACTTTCAATTTGGTTGCAACCATAAATATCTTTGTACCTTCCACTTCACATTATTTCTATCATTGCTCAATCTTACTTAGGAATTATAGGTGTTGTAGCCACATGTTTTCAAATTTGAAGGGACATCTCAATTCCTTTTAATCCCCTATAATGTCAAGTTGTATTTGGATGTACCATTATTTAAAGGAATCTCCATCAACTGACTTCTTTCTACCCAAGTTCCAAAATCTACTTGAGATTGTAATTTTTTTACTCACTTCCTTCTTTTATTACTGCTCTTTAAAATAACATTAAAATCTCCTCCCAAGACATGGAAGTCATTTGGCCAAGCATTCAAAAAATAATATATTTCTACCCAAGTTTCTCTCTTACTGATGCAAATTATTTGTCCATAAATATTTTTTAATAGAAATTGTAGATAGGAGGTTAGACTTCTTACCTTGCAGCAGCACACCAGAAGCAACCTAAATGACAAGTATCAGAATTTTCAACTTTTTTGGCACAAGTTGTCCCATTTCGTTTCATTTTTCCTACTCTTTGGTCTTGTTCGAAGACTTTTGACCATTCTTTCGCCTGTTATTCGATGGGAAAGCATCTGCTCGGGAGGAAGGAAACTTACGCTAAGGATAATAATGAAGCAGATTCTTGTGGTTTACTCCCCATTTTGTAAGGGAAAGCACACGGTTTAAGAAAGGAATCTTATTACAGTTGTGTATTCTTTACACAAGATTTGGTTTACAATTAGTTACCTAATGATCATAAATCTTTAATCAATTTTGTTTATATATTGTTTCTAAATTTATTGAATGATATAGGGGAAGAGCATCATTAGTTGAGCATGTACCAATTGTTGTGAGGGTTGTTGATACCTTTTGTTCCAAAAATTGAACAAATAAAATCTATTGTTTGAAACATAAACTATCAATTTTTGTTAGGAAATGTACCAATAGTTGTTAGGAAATGTACTAATATTGTAAAAAGTAACCAATCAGGTGATGCCATATCAGCTGCACAACTATTGGGGCCTCGTTTGCATGGCCGAAGCTATTCTTGCTCCAAAACAGACCTTTCTTACAGCGTGATAGCGACGTGTTAGTCAATCACAGCCATTTATTGCAAAATCGACAGTGTAAAACGTGCAACTAACGCGTGTGTTAGTCAATTCATACTGTCGTTTTGGAGCCAGAATAGACGCGTCCCTTTTGCATGCCTACTGGTCTCTCTTTTTTGGGGGGCTGTTTTGGACACCTTGGCAAAAAGCATGCTGATGTGGCACCATACTTGATGATGTGGTGCTGAAAGCTTAGTTATAAGTAGGGGACTTGCCAAGTAAGCTATTGTAAAAAAATGGGAGTGATTTGAAATTTCCACGTAGAATTTTGAGAAGTGTGAAGTTAGGGTGTTCAACTACTGGTGCTCGTTCCCTATAGTGGTGAAATTCAAATATTTGTGTTGCACAATCTTAAGTCTTCTATTTTCTTTTTGTTGACCTAGGATATTTATCTCTTAGAGATCTAACATTCTTCTTAAGGTATTGTTAAATATATATATAAGCTTTTTAAAACAAAGTACAAGTCAATTAAGATTATGATTATAACGTTGATCTTACCAATCAATTTTTTTATCAATGATCTTGTTACTTTGACTATTATTAGAAAGTCTACATAACTATTCGATGTGATTCGTAATGTATTTATTAGCAAACCATGTAGATTAAAGAAATTGCAAGCAATTGATGTTAAGATTACTTCATATATTATGATTATCATCTCTAACTCCTTTACCACTTCTACAATCGATCCATTCTCTACTAGATTTGGTTCCACCACAACTCATCCTCATAGTACCACCACTGCTAGTATTCCACTGCATAGTGCTTATCTCTTCTCTAGTTCTCCTCCTCAATTTGGTTTTCATTAGATAACTTTACTCCTTTTGAGATACTCATGTCTTACATCATGTATTGTATTTCCATATCTATCTCACTCATGACTACCAAAATTTTTATTGCCCCTGTTAGTCATGTCATCCTTCCATCTACAACCCATACCATGCCAATCTATCTATCATTTTACATCTACATCCATCTTCTAACATACCCTCAGTTATCATTCTTCTTTTATCATGTGAGTTATTGAAACTAATATTACACATTCTTCTCCTACATCAAAATTACATTTTCTTGTAAGGATACCCAACAAGATAATTAGTTTGGTCAATAATATTTTTTAATAATATTTATTGGAAATCTCCTACTTAGTAACTTACTGATTCTACATAATAAAATATAATAAATGTATTCATAGCACTATTATGCGTATTCAAGGATTTTGTTGAAGATGACAAATATAAAATTGATTAATACATTACTATGCATCATTCTAATATTGAACATAGGTCATAATTAAGTACATGCATATGACATGTGATATAATGTTTGAATAAATTTGGCATATGTAGACCAAATATATAATAATATAAGCATGTTCCTTTAAAATTGCACACATGTATTAAATTTATACATAAAGGGAAAGTTATCAAAATTGAAATAACTCATTAGAAGGAAAAATATGATACTATGCACTTCACATTGAACACATCAATTAAAAAACTAGACACCGATTCTTGTGCATTTTGTATATATGATACAAATGGATGTGTTGGAAGTTGTACACCCTAGATTTGGAATAAACAATATAAAAATAACAAAAACCTAAGATTCTTGTTCCAAACATAATAATACCTCATATAGAGAAAATAAGCAATGCAAATATGATAAAATATCAAAAAACTATTACCAAATGAATGCAAGCCTTCAATGTGTTAGGCATGCACTTAGATGCTTGATGTGGAAACATTGGTTTCTCTTCAAATTAGTAGTATATACTTAAATTGATCACTCATTTATTACTTCATTTGAAGATTAGGGTCGATTTATAGACTATTCGATAAAGATGTGATCAATGAGGGTTTGATCTTGAATGAATAGTTCAGATTGATTGAAATAAATTATGAATCTTCACTAAGAATAGTATGTAAGAATTATGATGGTGAGCTTTAAAATGAACGAAGATAATTAATTTTGTAAAAGTTAAAAATAACCAAAAAAACTCATAAAGAAATTATTATAGAATTTATGAGTGAATGCTTGGATTTTTATTATTTGTAGAAAAATAAGTAAAACTAGTTTTATTTATTTATTTTGAAATAAATGGATGAGTAGCGTTAAAGTGCAGACTATTTAGGTATAAAAGAGGAGAGACGAAAGGGGTGTGGGGGCAGAGAGCTGAAAGTAGTGACAAAGACAACAATTGTAAAGAATGAAAAGCATCACCGACTCTGGGCTAATTGGGATGAAAAGTCGATATGGACAGCCGCAGGAGGTTAGAAGAGCATCACAATTTTCAACTTTATTTTCTTTTCACATTTCCTATTCTTTCGCCTTATTTGCCACTGTTTCGCCTGTTACTCACCATCTTGTGAAGGAAAGCACGCGGTTTAAGAAAGGAATCTTTTGCAAGTTGGGAATTCTTAACACAAGTTTTGATCAATTGCAGTTAGTGGATGAGTATGAACTTTATTTTATTATAATGTTCTTAGTGGTAAAATTTTCATATTTACGTTAATTTTTATTTATTTTGAATAATGTTTAAATGTAATTATATATTAATAAATGAAATAGTTTTGTATGGAGGAAAAATATATTTTTCAAATTTGTTTATATTTATACAGATTTCAATATTTCTATCATATCATATTTAATCTTTTATATTTTCATATTTATTGTACTCATCATGACTAGATATTTATTTTCTCTACAAATATTTGTTATTCTATTGTCTTGGGTCGATCTCATGTTCACAAATCTAACAGTTGAAATTTTAAATATTCAAATTAAAATTTGTTTGACTCTCACCCATTTCACAACACATTGTGAGACACACAATTCAGTAATTTATTATTATGACCTTGCATTTCATGACATTTAATTGCATTCAAATGATACATCCTTACATCAATAAGAATAATTTAATATCATTCACCTATAAGGAAGGAACATCCTATAATTACTTCAATTAGAGCATCTAAAAGAAAATTAAATTTTACATAATTATTCTAAAGCTCTTACATATTTCTTGATCTCTTTAATCCTTACCATAACAATAAAGTTAGTCATTTATTGGTGCTAACTCAGTAGACTTATTCCTTAATGATGTAGGAGTCATCTATAAGTATTCTTCAATATAATTAGTTTCCAAAATAGAGGACAACCAAGATTATGAAGTTATGATGCTGATGTGGCCAACTAAACTTTTTCTAATGGCTTTGCTAGTTTAGTCAATAATAGAAATTTTCGACTAGTCTAGATATGAATCATAATGTGTCCATTAATAAGCCACATGAAATAAAGATATTACAGGCAATTAATTGTAAGATTGTTTCATATACTATGATTATTACCTCTATTACCTTTCTCACTTCTACCATCAATCCATTATCTACAAGATTCCATTCTACCACCACACATCCTCATAGTACTACCACTACTAGTATTCCACTTTCCTTCCTCAATTTTCCTTCCTTCTAAATTGATTCCTGTTCAGATACTTATATATTACATCATTATTATACCTCCATACCTATCTCATTCACCACTAACTAAGGTATCCCAACCCCTATCAATCATGTCATCTTCACATATACTCCTCCATCACATGCCAATCTATCCATCAGTTTACATCTACATCCACCTTCTAATATACATTGAATTATACTTCTTCTTCTATTATGATAATTATAAAATAATGTTCCATCTCCTCTTCCTCCTCCATCAAAATTACATTTTCTAGTCAGGAGAGCCAACATGATAAGTATTATGGTCAATTATACTTAATTTCAAAGATATTCATTGTAAATTACATAATCCATATCTTGTTTATTCTACATGATAATATATAACTAATTTATTGAAGAAGAATTATAAATAATAAATTTATATCAATAGTATGTGCACTTAAGAATTTTATGGGCGATGACAAATAGACTATTAAATAATACATTATGATGCATCATTCTACGATCTGATATAGGCCTTAAATTAGTACATGCATTTTATGTGATGTGATATAATCTTTGAGTAAATTTAGTGTGTGGAGAGCTTGGAAGCAACAATGTAAGGATGTTATGTTAAATTTGCACTAATTCATTAATTTATATACATGAAAAAAATCTTATCAAATTTATAAAATATTTTTGTTTCTAAATTATTTAATTTTTTTTTTCCTTTAAATTAATATTAGATCTTTGGTGTCTTCGGACATGTAGTGTCACGGTTAAAACACTTCGTTGGTGAAGCGACCACCAAGGTCCAAACCCCTGCTGGGTCATTGTGCTCACAGACCTTGCGTCTTCGCTGGACTATTGTGCTCGCGAGTTTGAACAAGTGAAGTGTGAGGATGAGGTCCCCCGGTTGTGGCCTCACTGGATCATAGCTCTGTGTTTAAAGCATTTCACGTGGAGCTAGAAGGTGTGTCATGCCAGCGTCATCAGTCACGTTAAAAAGTTTACAAGGCATTATTTATTAAAAAAAGTTAAAAAAATTAGATCTTTAGTTGTATGATTTTGCAATACTATTTGTTTGAGCGGGAATCCTACCAAGTTAATCTAAATTTCAAATAGCAAAACAGTTTGATTCAGAATATTAATGAAGAAAATTGTGTTGTTTTTTATCTCAAGATAGAAGATCTTCTTGTTGAAAAAGATAACTGATTATTTTTATTACTTTTAAATAAAATTGGTAAACCACATACCTCAATCCTTAATTATAATACCTAAATTTATATTTTAAAATTATAGACTTATATTCTACTTCTAAATAAATTTATGTATATAAAATTTATTTTATTTTATCACATAAAAACTTAAAAAAATACTTTATGTACAACTTACCACATAATATTAACTTCACTATCAAAGTTTGATCAGTTTACATGATTCCAAATGAAGATAAATTAGGCAAACAATTATTGATATAGCATCCCAACATCAAATTTACTGTCAAAAGTTTATACTGATAGAAGATGCTAAGTGCCTTCTTCCATATAAAAGGAGGGAATAAATTTAGTGTGTTAACACTTTCTCTCATTGCTTTCACACTTTCCCTTATATGTACAATAGAATACAAAACATTGTACAATAGAATACAAAACATGGAAATGACATAATTATATATACATAATAATTAGTCAAAATTTGTAGTGACCGAAGATGCTCAGTGCCTTCTTCCACACAAAAGGAGGGAATAATCTTGAGCTGAGTAATGCTTTTGTTAAATCATTTCACCCATTTTTTATATCTTCTTGTCAAAGTTGGAACTTAATAATATTATTTCAAGTTTTATTATAAATAATGGGTGATATGTTTCTATTTAAAATAGTTAATAATTAATAATTATAATAATGTGTTTCTGGAGTGCCAGCCATCCTAGATTTTTGAAAACAGACAATGTATAATAGCATATAATTTGGTTTCTTTTTCTTGTCTTGGTGGAAGACAAAAGAGCCGACCATTTTATCGTCATGGGCCAGCCGCGGGTGCGCTCAAGACATTCAATTCTTAAGCTTTTCCCTTCACCATGATTTGGATTTCAGGCTTATTAAATTTTTATTTCACTTTATTTATCAATATTAATAATAATTTTATATTAAATTTGTCTATAGAGTTGGTGATATATTTTATGAACTTTTTTAATATATGAAATATATTTATTTAAATTGAAAATATAGGGATATTGATTGGAGCATTTTATAAACATGAAAGAATGTTTGTGGAGTCTTGATTGGATTGTTTCCGTGAATATAAGGTAAGGATAACAGATTTTTTCGAGTCATTATTCTCCTTTAGATAATAAATTTCAAAATCAATGAATCCCCAGAAGCCTCAAAGAATATGGGAGATCAATGACCCATCATGCAATAGAGTTAATCATCGTCAATACTATATAGATAGTCACTCTATACGTGACAAAAAATAAATATTGAGAACTATTATGATGCATAATTGAGATCTAACTAAAGGACAAATAAAAAAGGGACGGTTGCATATACCACTAAGTTATCTTATCTTGTCATGATCAAGTTTTATAGATCTTGTAGTATAGTTTGATTTATTTTAGAAGTGAGCTATTTTTCAAGACATGTATAATGGTCTTGTGACTTAAAAACCTATTGTTTTTTGGGAGTGTGAATTTCAATCAGTGCTTAGTCTCATATATGGTTGTAGTCTAATAATAAAATATTCTCTAACCTTTGTACTGAATTATTTATAAATGAATATTCTAAAAATAAATATGAAGCTCTATTATGGACATTTTTTTGAGAATTTTGACATTAGGGAGAACATATAGGAATGGTGGTATGTTATTTATTATGTGTAATACAATTTTTTTGGGTTGTGCCTAATTGCACCACACCTTTAATAGTAGTTCACAATTTAATCCTTATGCATTGACAACCATTTTGGGTAGCACAAAAGGTAATTAATCCAAAGTTTATCATATAATTATGAATCAATTTGTATTTGTATATGAGAGTAAGGCACAAGGGGTTGGATTTAATATAACTTACTTTGAATCTTCAAGTAAGTCTTAAGTAGCTCAACTAGTTTATAGGTGTTAGATATTATATGTATCTTTAGCATTTTAGGCAATGAAGAAGCCCTTTATTTCTATTTTGAAGGGGTTACAAGTGGCCTTATTGTCCCTAGGTCATTCAAATTTGACTCTTTGATAGAGGAGGACCAAGTAGTGGACACAGTTGACACACCAAGGAGAGAAAAACCCTCTACCTTTTACATGGTGTGTGTAACTTCTCTTTTTTAAACTTGTTCTTTTGTTATGACTCTCTTCAAGTTGGTGTATTAATTGAATTAAAAATTTTATGTATTCAAGTGTTATTCATAGAGTGCTATATAGGGCACAATTATCAATACAATGGGTATAATCTATAGAGGATATCCTCTAGATAGATAACATATTTTGTTGTTGTACAACTCTAAATCATATTATATTAGTATTATCACCAAAGGTAAAGGTGGGTTTTTAATTAAAAAATACTTGTCATAGAGTTTTTTAGCCCTTAGTCACTATACTATTTAGCTTTCAATATAGTTTTGACAACTAGGGCTTAATCCCAACCTATTCAAATCAACACCAATAAGAGATACGTAGTCTATCTATAGTTAGTGCTTGAATAGGTTACAATACCACTGCTGAAGGCTTTGTCAACCCACCTCTCTAGTATAATGGAGAATTTTTGTCACTAGTCTACGATTTCTCAAATCAAATATATCATTCAGGGAGCAATACCACCATCTAGCTACCAAAATGTTATGAGCAAGCCCCATACACCCCATTTCATGCCCTAATGAGGCAACTATTTTCTAGGAGCATAATTGTTTTCTTAAATATTAAATTTCTGACTTCTTATAGTTATTAAAAAGATAATTCTAATAAATTTGAATGGTGTAGGTTAATTTTCTATATTTTATTATAGGTGTATTTTACAATAGATTAATTTCATATCACCTTTTTTATCTTTTGAGATCATAACATTTTTCCTATATCTCCATTTTTTGTAATTCTTGTAATGTTGAAAAAGTATTTCAGAGCTCTACATAGTAGTCCACTTAAATTTGTTAGAATTTTACAAGGTATATAATTTTGAATTTTGAAGCTGGATATTAAACTTTGGCTTACAATTTTGAAATTCTATAAAATATTGAACCTCTTTTTAACAAAGAGGTTGATTTTTTGTATTGTGAGGGGTTTATTCTTATTTTCTCTATCAGATTTTCTATTTTTATCATGGATATGCCCAAAATGGTTCCTCTTATGAGCCATATAACTACTATGAGTGAAAGTAAGTAAAAAAGGAGTTATTAAATTGTACAGGATTGTATAGGGTAGAAATAATGAACTCACAAGTGTTGTAGAAAAGAAAAAACGGGTTGATAAAAAAGATGAAGTTTATTTATTTTATTTTTATCAATTTATCTTCATATATATTTCCAAGTTCATTATTGCAAAACACCTAATGATACTTGGACAATAATTGAGAATCTATTTAGAAATTAGGACAAAATGAGACATTTCAAATCAGATAATGAACTCATTGGTTTAAATCCTATAGAATTTAACAATATTTAGTACTTCTTCACCAAGCTTAATTCTTATAGATTATAGTTGAAACATCATGGTATTGTCAAAGAGGACAACCAATTTATTAATTTTCAATTTATCAAAATTAGTCTTGGTTATTTATTTATTCTTTCTACAATATAGTCTACTATGGATACTCTTGGTACTAAATCCAAGAGGCATTCACTCGATGTGTATAGACTCCTAAAAATTAATTTAATTAATTATACCCCACCCAATATAATTAGTTTATTAATTATATTCCCTTTTGACCAAAGTTTGATTTATTTTAATAAATTGAACTAGACCTTAGTGCACTAATCAATTAAACCCCTAAGCCATATTAGTTATTTAATTTTTAAGTAATTAACTATCATCCTAGATTCCTACAAATTCTCCCACTAACCCCACTCATCAAGCTAATTAATTGAATCTTAATCCTCATTATAATTTTGTCTAATTCTTAATTCATCTCACCTACCCCTAGGTCCACATGTGACACCCCCTCTTAAATGACTTGCGGGTATGTGCACAAAGATGGTGGTAAGAAAAGTGGACACCACCCAAAAAAAAACATTGAAAAACAAGCAGTGCGTACACGGTTCTAAAATTTGAAATGACCACACGCATGCTTAGGTTTGTTGTTCTCGAGCCTAGAGAAGGTAGCACGTACGCGCTGCTTTTAGGAAAAGTAGCGCATATGCGCTACCTCAAGGAAAATGAGCGCGTACACGCTACTTATAGGAAAATGAGCGCATACGCACTAATAATCCCTAAAGAACTGCGTATGTGGTAACTGTCAAAAAAAGTTTTAAAAAACAATTGGGTCTTATTTTCCCATGAAAGGCGCGTTTTTATTTTGTTTTTTCTTCATTTTCTCTCCTAAACCACGAATGGGGTGATAGATTTCTCCTCCAGACGCTATGGATCAAGGTTAGTTTTTGTTAATTTTTGTCTTTCTTTCCCGTTTGTTCAATTTGTTTTACATTTTGAATTTAATTTGATTAATTTTTATTTTTTGTTTCAAAAACCAGATTCTTCTAATCCACAACAAGAACAACCAAATGCACCTCCTGAAAAACCCACAAGATACACCCCCAATTTCTCCTTTTGACCGCACACCTGAAACACATGAGCAATTAATTAATCAGTTAGGACAAAATACATCTAAAATCAATAGACTGATTGATAAATTGAAGACATCTGAACTTGAGCATCATAAATCCCTCGTGACTAGCCTAGAAACATTAGCTAGTGGTGCTATAGCTATTTCCACACAAATTACCAAATGGGGAAACTTTAGGGATAGGTGTCATCAATTCTATGCCGATGGGCTATCATACGAGGGAGTCAAAAACAGAAATATTAGTAAACAAGAAATATGTGCCCTTTTCGTTGATCCCAAAATTGGTCATTCATTACCTCTTAATGCAAAGAGGTTTCTCATACATTGGTGTACCAATGTGCAGATGAATAATCTTTTCTGGCAGAGGTGGTGGATGGTCTTTGATGATCTACCTTGTAATAATTATGAGGTGCCATTGTATTTTTTGAGAAAAGTATACTGTAAGTTTGTGCTCAATGTGCGGCCAAACTATTTTGACATGAGAGAGTTCCATGGTAGTAGTGGCGGCTCTACCCAAGATAGACCTGGAACCCGTAGGTGATTACCTGCAAAGAGTCGCCGCCCCCTAGCACCCAAACCCAAGGTGCATTAGGTTGTCCCAGTAGAGCTGAAAGAGGCAATGGAGCTACAGACTCTTCAAGTGGCCACAACATTGACTGTTGCCATCATCTAGCATGGGACATCGTTAGCACACCCTATTATACTGGATGATGAGCCATTAGTTGCTCTAGGTGGTGACATAGAGCCCATCCAACACATGTGTGTTAGTTGCTCGGGGATAGATGATGTGGCTAGTGTAGATGGATCCACATCTCATCCGTGCACGATTTACGGGAGTAGATGTCAAGCCTGAAAGACTGAGGATTTCGCATTGACAGATGAGTTGATGGTCATGGTGTTTGCCCATCAACGATAGACACATGTGTGTTGATTTGAATTCATAGCATTTTATTTATCAGTCACTTTAAATTTGTAATTACATAAATGAATTTTCATTTATACATCGATTTAACTTGAGACAAATAATATGCATTTTAGGATGTAGCAGTGACATGCCATACTCTTCCCCTAGTTACTACAACTGCAACTTTGATGCCTGAGGTATAAATTTTGTAACATGTTAAAATAGAATAGTACACTTTGAATTCAAAAAAAATACAAGATATACTAACTATCTTTAATGCTTGGTCCAATTTTTGGTTTGTAGGTGTTGACAGGGGACCAAATGTCCCAGATTGATGACATCATTCTCTCAGCGATCGATTTTGACCTACAAGGCTATATAGTATCACATTTTGTACAACCCTTTTTATGTATTGCTTTGATGGAATATGCAAGTCATTTCATTTTAGATTTTTAAAATTATGTTTAATATATTATCTGTACTAATATCTCATGTTAATTTTATTTTTTAGGGTACTCCCTCCGTGTCTAGGGCTTGTCCTAAGAAAAAGAATTCCTCAAAGATGCCAAAACATGGGAAGAAGGTAATTGAACACATTTTTAGCTATACAATTGTTTGAAAATGTTGAAATCAAGTATTAGTTGGGGTTTGTAGATTGATTAGTGTTTTTTGTCTATTTTACATGTACAACGACCATTGAGCTATGTGGATTTGTTGAATGCAGTTGATTCACCCGTGGATCAAGAGAGGGTGGAGGTATGTATCTCTACTTTATTTTCTTGATTTCATGATTATATGCATGCATACATGTGAACTTGTGATGTATTATAATCTTATAATTTTTTCATACAGGAAATATCGATAGCTGTTTCATCAATGGTGAACCCTCCTTCATGCACTGGAGAAGCATCTCAGGTTCCGATACACTTTTGTTTGATATATTACATTAATTTTTTTTAACCTACAATACTTATCATTTTATTAATTGTATTTAATCTTTGACCATTTTTTGTATAGGTAATAGCAACAATTTCTCCATCGATGGTGAGCCATCCTCAGTCCATTGGAGAAGCATCTTAGGCACGGGTATGTCATTGTTATCTATATTATAGCTTTTAAGTGTTTTTGATATATTTATGTTAGTACATTGTATTAATTGTATATTTAATCTACAATAGACCCCTTCGTGATATGGTCATAATGTGGATCCTTTTAAGTATGTCTTCAAGAAAACTCCTAAGAGTGACAAGGAGAGGAGAGCAAAGACATTAGCTCCTAGATCAACCGATGAGGTAATCTACATTTCAATTGCAAAGGAATTATAGTTAAATGCATAGTTATGTTGTTCATTGTGAACTATTTTCTACAAAAGAATTCTAACTTGGATTTTGAATTGTGATTTTGCAGCCATCTACAGAGTCGCGTACTGCATCGAAGAGGCTTGATTTTGATGATCCACCACAAGTTTAGGATCATATAGTGTTATTTTTGGTCATAGAATGACCAATACATGTAGATATATTCTACATTTTTATTGTATATTGATTTGGACATGGCATATGCCACATTTTTGTAATACTTGTATTGACTTGGCAGACATGCCTTTTTTTGATAAATATAAATGTTGATATTCGATCCAATAAATGTCTACTGAGTTCATTATTTTATATTCGTTCTATTTTGTGGTTGTCCTTTTATAAATTTAATTGATCATTTGCCTATGTAATCAACAATATGAATATAAACAACAAACATATATGATATAAAACATTGCAATCGTGGAATATGATTTGATAAAATTTCTAAAATGTTGAATTAACCCTATAAAACTCATTGTATTCAATTCATTATTAAGTATTTGTTGTATTTGGTGGCTGCCCTTTTGTAAATTTAAATGAATATATGCATGGTAATCAACAATATGAATATAAACAACAATATGTGTTTGGTGCGAGAGCATCCTCACGCTCGCAATGGTCAAATTTTGGTTGTCGTGTGCACAAAACGACGTCACGAGTGCATTCGAGTGGGACATTTTATGCTAGGCATGCTCCTGTTTTGCATCCCAAAGCGCCAGAATGTCGAGAATCATACCCTACCGGGGCGATCTCTCAAGTGCACTAAGTCCAAATAAATATCAAACTTTGACAAACTGTTTCTTCCAATCCAAGACACATATGATCGATCTGTTTGAACCTGTGGGGTCGCGTGAGGCTCCTCTTCAATGGTCTATCTTGGTTTTTGATGACTTGGAGCCATTTTCAATTGGTAGCATTTTCTCGCCTGCTGCAAAAATCATCAGTTGCATGCAATACAAAGTTGTAGGATTCGCTAGAATTGATTTGGTTTGTTGTGTACATAAATCGACATCACAAGTGTGTCGGGTGGGCAGGTTTATTCTAGGAATTCCCCTATCATGCATCCCAAAGCGTCGAAATGTCAGGAGTCATTCAAATTGTCAAAATTTAACAGACTGTTTCTTCCATTCCAGGACACATATGATCGATCTATTAGAACCTATGGGGTTGCGTGAGGCTCCTCTACAATGGCATATTTTGGTTTTTGACGACTCGGAGCCATTTTCCATTGGTAGCATTTTTTCGCCTGCTGCAAAAACTATCAGTTGCATGCAATGCAAAGTTGCAGGATTGGCTAGAATTGATTCGATTCACCGTGTGCACAAACTAACATCATGAGCATGTTTGGGTGGGTAGGTTTATGCTAGGTATGTCCCTATCGTGCATCCCAAAGTATCAGAACATCGAGAGTCATACCCTACCGACACAATCTCTCAAGTGTCCCGAGTCCAAAAAATTATCAAAATTTGATAGACTATTTCTTCCAATCTAGGACACATATGATCGATCTGTTTCAACCAGTGGGGTCACGTGAGGCTCCTCTACAATGGCCTATCTTAATTTTTGATGACTCGGAGCCATTTTCAATTGGTAGCATTTTTTCGCAAAAACCATCAGTTGCATGCAATGCAAAGTTGCAGGATTGGCTAGAATTGATTCAATTTGCTATGTTCACAAACCTACATCACGAGTGCATCCAGATAGGTAGGTTTATGCTAGGAATTCTCTTGTCATACATCCCAAAGCGTCAGAACGTTGAGAGTCATACCCTACCAACGCGATCTCTCAAGTGCCCTGAGTCCAAAATATTGTCAAAATTTGACGGATTGTTTCTTCCAATCCAAGACACATATGATTGATCTGTTTGAACCTATGGGGTCATGTGAGGCTCCTCTACAATGGACTATCTCAGTTTTTGATGAATTGGAGCCATTTTCAATTGGTAGCATTTTTTCACCTATTACAAAAACTGTCAGTTGCATGCAATGCAAAGTTGCAGGATTGGCTAGAATTGATTTGGTTCATTGTGTGCACAAACCATCATCACGAGCGCATCTGGGTGGGCAAGTTTATGCTAGGCATGCCCCTGTCATGCATCCCAAAGCGTCAGAACGTCGAGAGTCATACCCTACCAATGCAATGTACAAGTTGCTTGACAATTTTTTTGACAATTTTTGCTCAAATTGTATCTAGTCTCAATCTATGACCCCTATGACCCAATATGAATCAAATAATCCTCCATGATTATACATGAATCAAGAATGCTCCTGATTGACCTTATCACATCACATATACTCAAAACATAGTCACAAAACATTGTCACATATTATTCAGAAATTTGCCTCTAAATATGGTCAAATCAGCTCTTAGCTATTTGATTATACAAAAAATGTCTTACAAATCATCTCATGGGATTTTATTCAAAATTTGGCATTACAATATGTGCGATTCAGCTCATCGTCATTTTAATATACAAAATTTGTCATGTACATATGTACAAATCAGCTCATTGCCATTTAAACATACAAAATTATGCCTCTCAACATTTAAAAATCAGCTCATGGGCATTTATATATATAAAAAATGAATATAGAATAATTCATCGATGATATATACAAAATTATCAAAATCATTCTACTTTGAACCGTAGAATCAATCAAGTGAGCCTTCAGGATCAGCTCTAACCCGTATTTTGTCAAGTATTGCCTCGTGGTCAGATTCACAAACTTTTCGTAAAATCTTGTTATGAGGTCTACCACGATACTTCATCAAATGAATATTTGTTGCAACAACAAGGTTAGAGAAATGAAGAATATGTCTGTATGTTTCAAAGTCCTCAAAAAACCAAACATCAAAATTCTTGATAGGGTATCTCTGAAGCCATGTTCCTGTCATGACAATAGACCCTATTGGGTACTCAGTACCCTCTCCATCAATGATTGTGGTTGTCAATTTTCTTTTTGGCTCAATAGAATGACACAAATAGTAAATTGTTCCTTCTTCATTGTTCTCTTCAGCAACAATTGCATACACATGACTTGCATTTTATAAAGTGTTAATTAATACCAAAAATAAAGTATGATGTACAAAAAAATGAACCAAAAAGAATATTTGCAAAAAAATTAACTCAAAAAATCACCTGAATCCACTAGGTCAGATACATGGTCAAATTCCACTAATGTCTCCATCTGGCTCAATTGTAGTGCTTTGTAAATTTGATATGTATCAATGGGAACCAATGGTCTACAAGACCATTTGTCAACCCACTCTTGTGATTCACATTCTTCCCACAAACAATACATGCATGAAGAGAAAAAAAATACCATCTGTCTCATTTAAATTACCAGTAAAATTGAATTTAAACTCATAAATGAGTGCATGTCAATCAATCCTGCAATTGTACAACAATCTAGAAAACTTTCAATGTTAGATTCAGTGATAAAACAAAAATATCTATGAACAATTGAGGTACCTGGATTACCTGGACCCATCGTAGACTTACACCATCACACAATTGTTTCTACATCTATCAACTTAGTACCACCTTCGTACTTCAATTCTTCTCTAGCTAGGGCTCTTTTCACACATGCTCCTACACCATCATGCTCTCCCTTACCATGTCTAGCCTCAGTGAAATTCCAAAAATGTTGTACACCATTTGTCATATGCATCCTTGTCAACCAATAAAACATCCTTCCATTCTGGAATTGTGCATTGCAATTATTTGACCATATTAAGTGTCAGTTGTATCGTATGTTCTTTTCCCTTAAACTATCATAAAAAAACTTTAAAGCATCCTTGTACAAACTCTGATGAATGAGTACGATCATCACTTATGTAGAACTGATACTCTCTTACAACATTTCTATCCTCCTCTATGCTATCATCTGCATGCATGAATGCTATGTGTACAAAAATAGCAACTTGTGTAGAGTGATAATGCATAGATTGCACTTCATTTTAAGGTTGTAGTGTATATATTTCAGCGAAATCAATAATAGAGACAATGGTGCTAGGAGGAAATGTGTCCTTACATAAATTGAATTTCTCATCTAACCATTGAGCTATATGTGTATGCATTATGTACTCATAAACTAGTTTCTTTTGAAAGATTTTCATAAATTCAGCTACACATATATCATTTTTCACTAGCTCACATCTCTTCAAATCTTTTCCATCTTTAACTCCATATGTGACTGTCTTGTATTTTCTGAAAGAAACCAATTTCATACCAATTTCATGGGTGCTCTCTGAATGTATGCATGTTGGTAAACGTTGCAAACCACCACATATAGCACAAGAACCTTCCAAACAAGGCATCTTATAATAAATGCAACCATCATGTCTATTACATAGCACACTTGAAATAAATTCTCATACCGACTTAGGAGGTTCTTGTATATTGCATTCCTACAAAACATTGTTAGTGTGCAAAGTAGAACAAATATGACAAAAAATATCATAGTGCATGGAAAATTCAATATGCATCCTACAACAACACGTGGTGTGTACATGATTAATCTTAATATAAAAAGGTTTTGCCATTTCATAAAATCTTTGAGAAATTCTTATTTGAGGAAACTTTTGAAGGAATATTTCATAGAATTTAGTTTGAGTCATATCCAAATAGTGTTTGGCATGTGGCTCATGATTTGTAGACCCAATTCACCTTCTAACAACATCTCTTTATTTTGGCGAAACTCTTGTGTTGTCATGCCAAAAATTTTCAATTAATGTTCTTAGTGCATCAACAACAACCTTGTCTTTGCGTGGTAGTCTACCCAAGAATGCCCAAAGAGAATTATTGTTAGGTTCCTCTATTTTTTCCCGCCTCTTTAATGCTTTACTTAATGTTGTTCTACTAACGTTTAATGACTTATTTTGCTTATCAAACAATCTTTTTTTATTTTCTTGCTCATTATGGTTGATGTAATTACACATCGAGTAGCACTAGAATCTTTAGTACGTGGTTTTGAACCAATAGCTTGATATGCATCAAATAAATTTCTCACAATAGTTCTTTCACTGTTACTTTCAGATGGTCTTAGGCCTAGAATTTTCATTGTCTCTCTAAAATTCAAATTTTTAATCATTTGACCAATTAATTGACATCTTGTGGTTTGATTTAAGTTTTGAAAATAGTTTTTCTATATTCTTTTAACCATTCTCCTACAAGTTCATTCATTCATTTTATTGGGCATTGGCTTCAATATATTCTCATCAATGTCAATTAGATACTTTGGTTTCCTACGAATGATTCTAGGAGGTGTTAACATCGGTGCATTATGTACATTCAATTCATTAAATAGAGAAGGTGTATGTTCATCATTTAATTGATTATTCAATGCGGTATCTTCTTCAATTGCATTAGGTTCATACGGTAAATAAAATGTCTCTTCTTCAATCGCATTAGGTGCATTATGTTCATTTGGTAAATCGAATTGAGATGTTGAGGATGATATACCTTCTTCTCCCATTGTTCTTATGTCACATAATTTCTTCATACGTTGCCTTTGTCTTTCCTTTTCAGCCTCTCATTATTCCATCATTCCTTGCTTGTTCTTTCTCATGGTTGATATCGGTTGTCCTAAATAGAATCATATTACATATATATGTAAACAAAAGTTCATAAAAAAACAAATAACCATAAATATGCATCTTATCACTATTTTTTTGAATCAAACTATTAATCAATCACAATACTATTGACAAAAGTAATAAGAACAACAATTCAATCATTTGAAATCATGTAAAAACAAAAAATTTACTTCTATGTATAAAAAGTTGATAGAAGTGCAGACACAGTTCCAGTGGGGCCTTCAACGACCTCAAAAACTTCTTTTGAGGTCGTTGAGGCTCTTGGGCAACTAAAACTATGTCTATGTACCACGTACGCGCTACATTAATAACCACACGCATGTTGTTAGTCCATAAGATGTTGGAAAGCCCAATGGTGTTTTATTTTTCCCATTATGTACTAATAAGTAGCACGTACGCACTCCCAAGCCTAAAAAATGTTATCATAGGGTAGTGAATAATGGCCTCAATACGCTGTATGTGCTTACAAGTAATAATTACTGCGTACGCACTCCTATGCCTTAAAAAAGTTATGGTAGGGTAGTGAACTAATAGGTTGAGTACCCCCTACACGCTATTGGTAGTAGAAAAAATGTGAATGAAAAGGGAGGGAGGGAGGGAGAGAGAGAGATGGAGAGGGGGAGAGCAGGGGGAGGGAGAGAGGGAGAGAAGAAGGAGACGAGGAGGGAGAGGAAGAGAGAGAGAGAGAGGGAAGGAGGGAGGGAGAGGGAGAGAGGGAGAGAGAGATAGGGGGAAGGAGGGAAGGAGGGAGAGAGGGAGAGAAGAAGGAGGGGGGGAGGGAGAGGAGAGGGGGAGGGAGGGAGAGAAGAAGGGGTATGGAGTAAGGGAGAGGGAGAGAGAGAGAGAAGAGGGAGAGTAGGGAGGAGGGAGAGAGAAGGAGAGAGAGAGAGAGAGAGAGAGAGAGAGAGAGAGAGAGAGAGAGAGAGAGGGAGGGAGGGTGAGACGGTGAGGGAGAGAGAGAGAGAGAGAGAGAGAGAGAGAGAGAGAGAGAGAGAGAGAGAGAGAGAGAGAGAGAGAGGGGAAAGGAGGGAGAGAAGAAGGGGTATGGAGAGAGAGAGAGAGAGAGAGAGAGAGAGAGAGAGAGGAGGAGGAAGGGATAGGTAGAGAGAGAGAGAGAGAGGGAAGGAGGGAGAGAGGGAGAGAGAGAGTGGGGGAGGGAGGGAAGGTAGAGAGAGAGAGAGAGAGAGAGAGAGAGAGAGAGAGAGAGAGAGAGAGAGAGACCATAACACAATATGACCCCTACCAACATCTAAGGGGTCATAGGGTGTCCAAAGGGATCATATAACACTATATCATCCCTTAGCACACCATAGGACCTATAATGATACCAAATTGTGTCCTAAGGGGTCATAGAACACCATTAGACCCTTTAGAACACCATATGGTGTTTTTATGGGTCGTATGGTGTCCCAAGGGGTCATATGGCATCTTATGACCCCTTAGGACACCATATGGTGTTGTTATGGGTCGTATGGTGTCTTAAGGGGCCATATGGTGTTCTAAGGGGTCACAGGACACCATATGACCTCTTAGGAAATAATATGACCTCTAATGACACCTAAGGGGTCATATGGTGGGCTAATAAAATAATATATTATTGAAAGCTATGAATAGAACATCATACAATAGAACATCAGTATTTTAGTTTTGATATAGCTAAGTTAGACCATTGTCAGCATAAGAGAGACTCCAAGCGAACAAACAACGAGGCTTCACTAAAAAGCAAGTGTAAGAGCTTGACCTAACCCTAAGAGTACTACCTTTCTAAAAAATATGATGCTATTAAATTTTTAAGGTTATAGGACTGATCTCGATTATGACTATAGGAATTACACACTTGATTTCTTTCATGGGTATGTACCCTTCCAAGCCTTTTGACAAGTGATGATCATCATATACTACCACTGCCATGCTTACAAAAAACTTTAATTTCTTTAGGTGACAGGCATTGTGTAACAATATGGGAACTCTTGCATACCCAACACTATCATTCTCTAGGACATCATATGTGTTACTCTCCCTCTTTCTCTTCCTACCAGTTGTTTCCTTCTGAAAAACATATTGCAGGTATTGTGACTCATCATGTTGCTTTATTGACACTATTTTCCACATCCGCTCTGCTCATTAAAAACACATTCGAGAAGAATATTGTTGCAGGTTTCCTTTTTTGTCATGCTAATGCACCTGTGGCTCAATTTTAGACCCTATTCCTCCTATTCAATAGACACACACAAATTGGACATCAGTCAATTTTTGTAGGAGAGCATACATGATAAAAATCAAAGAGGAAGTTGCCGACAAGAAATAATTCACTTACTTCTATAGAAGTGTAGACATAGTTGCAGTAGGGTATGGAGGGAGGGAGGGAGAGAAGAAGAGAGAGCAGGATGGGGTACGAAGAAAGGGAGAAGGGGAGAAGGGGAGAGAGGGAGAGAGAGAGAGAGAGGGATAGGGTATGGAGGAAGGGAGAGAGGGAGAGAGGGAGAGGGAGAGAGAGAGAGAGAGAGAGAGAGAGAGAGAGAGAGAGGGAGAGGAAGAGAGGGAGAGAAGGAGGGGGGAGGGAGAGGAAGAGAGAGAGAGAGAGAGAGAGACCATAACACAATATGACCCTTAGAACACAATATGACCCCTAACAACATCTAAGGGGTCATAGGGTGTCCTAAGGGGTCATATGACACTATATTATCCCTTAGCACACCATAGAACCTATAACAACACCAAATAGTGTCTTAAGGGGTCATAGAATACCATATGACCCTCTAGAACACCATATGGTGTTGTTATGGGTCATATGGTGTCCCAAGGGGTCATATGGCATCCTATGACCCCTTAGGATACCATATGGTGTTGTTATGGGTCGTATGGTGTCTTAAGGGGTCATATGGTGTCCTAAGGGGTCACTGGACACCATATGACCTCTTAGAAAACAATATGATCTCTAATGAGACCTACGGGGTCATATGGTGGGCTAATAAAATGATATATTATCTAAAGTTATTAATAGAACATCAGTAGTTTAGTTTTGATATAGCTAAGTTAGACCATTGTCAGCATAAGAGAGACTCCAAGCGAACAAACAAAAAGGCTTTGCTGAAAAGCAAGTGTAAGAGCTTGACCTAACAATAAAGAGTACTACCTAAGTTCTAAAACATATGATGCTATTAAATTTGCAAGGTTATAGGATTGATCTTTATTGTGACTATAGGAATTACACACTTGATTTCTTTCATGGGTATGTACCTTCCAAGCCTTTTGACAAGTGATGATCATCATATACTACCACTGCCATGCTTACAACAAACTTTAATTTCTTTAGGTGACAGGCATTGTGTAACAACATGGGAACTCTTGCATACCCACCACTATCATTCTCCAGGACATAATCTATGTTACTCTCCCTCTTTATCTTCCTACCGGTTGTTTCCTTCTGAAAAACATATTACAGGTACTCTGACTTATCATTTTTCTTTGTTGACACTATTTTCCTCATCTTCTTTACTCATTAAAAACACATTCAAGAAAAATATTGCTGCAGGTTTCCTTGTTTGTCACGGTAATGCACCCATGGTTCAATTTCAGACCCTATTCCTCCTATTCAATACACACACACAAATCCATTAGTCAATTTTCTTAGGAGAGCATACATGATAAAAATCAAAGAGGAAGTTGTAGACAAGAAATAAATTCACTTACTTCTATAGAAGTGCAAACACAGTTGTAGTGGGGTATGGAGGGAGGGAGGGAGAGAAGAAGAGAGAGAGGGATAGGGTATAGAGTAAGGGAGAAGGGTAGAGAGAGAGAGAGAGAGATGGTGTATGGAGGAAGGGAGAAGGGGAGAGAGGGAGAGAGAGAGGGATGGTGTATGGAGGAAGGTAGAAGGGGAGAGAGGGAGAGAGAGAGAGGGATGGGGTATGAAGGGAGAAGGGGAGAGAGGGAGAGAGAGAGGGACGAGGTAAGGAGAAAGGGAGAAGGAGGGAGAGAGAGAGAGAGAGAGAGAGAGAGAGAGAGAGAGAGAGAGAGAGAGAGAGAGAGAGAGAGAGAGAGAGAGAGGCACCTTGTATGCGCTTGAGAGGGGGAGGTAATACACTTATATGTGTATATATATACTTAATATATTATATATTATTATATACATATATATATATATATATTATATATTATATGTATATACACATATTATATATACAATATCGTATTAGACACACCCAAAATTTAAACAAACTTAGCGCATTATGCGCTATTTATAGTAAACATAGCGTGTACGTGTTGTTTATAGTAAAAATAACACGTACGCACTTCTTACACTATAAGTACTCCGTACAGGCTTTTTATGCCATAAGTACCCCATACACGCTTTTGACTGTCTAGGCTTGGAAATAGGCCTAGATCACAAAGCTACGGTTTGGAAGTTTGATTTCCCTCCATTTCTCTCATTTTTGACGTGTTTTATTTTATCAACTTGGTTTATCGACTTTGTCATCATCAAGTTTACACTTCATCAAGTGGGTACTACTATAATTGCCACCATATTTTCACCCATCTTCTGAGCTTTCTAACCATATAATTTTTTTTAAATTTGAACAACAATAACATATTATTATTGAATTTCTTTTACCAATGTCTCCATAGTTCTCATAGACATAGGTGCACCATTTTTTAATAACTTTTGATATACTTATCCAAATTTAAAAAACTATATATATTATTGTAGTGCACTTGATTCTTTACAATTTAAAAAAAAAATTGAATTTTTGATTTGTTTAGTGCAGCTTATGTTTCGTGCACGAATAGGTACCTAATTTTCAAGATGTGCTCGATTGGAAAAATCATAAAAAAAAAATACTCAACAAAAAATTACAAAAAAATACACATCTTCTAGTGCTCACTCTTAACTATCTTTCTGCCAAAGGATTTGTCAAAATATTAAATCTAACTATGACTTTTTTGATGCGCACATTAGACACCATGTTATGTTTTTTAGAAAAAATCAGGGTCTATTTTTCATGTGTGAAGGATTTCACCCCCTTAATCTTATCCAATTTTGAAAAAGTTTAGTAGTTTGGAAACTAGATTCAGAGTACTACAATATTTGTTCTTTGATTATCTTCATATTTTGAGTGGATGACTTTTAAATTTTGCCTCCAAGTTCAAGTTCACCTGATTTCAAAAAAAAAGTGTCCACTTATACCCCCCTTTTTGACCACCATCTTTGTGCACTTACCCTTGCATGGACAATTCATTTTCAGGCCTCCACCCTAATCTTTGACCAAGGGTCCTCACAAATGTGTGAGGATGCTCTTCCCCATAGAGCCACCCTACACTTTTCTTTTCCACCCACTTTTCATTTCCTCATTTCCACTTTGCCACTTTTGCCTACACTTGTCACTCTCTTCTTCTTCCCAAGATGTTCTCACACATGTGTGAGCACATCTTGCTCTCTTCCCCATAACAAGTGTTCTTCAAAAAATATTCCACTTTGTGACACTTTTTCACAAAGCTATGAATCCAAGCCACCTCACCTCCTCACATTTAATCCTAGCCCTTGATTAGTTTCCAATCCTAACCATCCATTTAAAATCCTAAAATCTATAAGTTAGATTCTCCTCCTTCATTCCTTAACCAACAACCTATGCAACAACCTATGCTAACCTTGTGATATCAAATTGATACCTTGTTGTGGAACAAAGAAGTGTAATCCACATCTTTAAAGTCCAAAGAGAAAATCAAATGGAGAAGGTTGCCTCCATTTCTAGCTCAATCTAGGAAGTTGGTGCACCCACCAGTTAGGAGGGACCTCAAAGATATCAATCCAGACTGGGTTGCGAGAGTAAACACAACATAAACAAGAGGATAAGATGGAGGCAATGCAGAACTAAATGAATTAGATCATGAAAATTGATTACAGATAACTGGTAACATTTGGGTTACAAGATTTGGCTCACTGGCCTATCACATACATGCTCAATTACAGAATTGGTCAACTTGAGACGTCTAAACCTTAAGATCTATCTTCTATGCTCTATTTGACTGATTTCTAATGCTCAATTATAATGATTTATATGATCCAGGGAGATCTCGTCAACCCAAAAGGGATCAAATATCGAAGAACAAGATCAAAATGTATAAAATCAACAAGTGGGCCTCCGCCAAAGAGATTTCTCTAAAAAATCCAAAGGATGAAGTGCAGATGAAAGGGAAGGTTGGCCACACAACAAGGAACATTGGAATCCATTAACTAGGGCTCCATAAGATACGAAAGGGTTTACAAGATTCTCCAATAGTAAAATAGGTCTAGGTGGTTCTAGTATCCTAAGCCAAAAAACTATCTTGGAATCCAGAATCGATAACTTGCTAGAAAACAACCCAAATTCTCTGTGGTTTAGGAATAAAGAATATGATCATGTCCTCAAGCAAAATCTAGCTTCGCAAGATCCAGTGAGCCAATGCAAGAAAATGCAGAAAGAAATCCTGAAACTGCAAAACAGAAAACAAACTGAAAAGGAAATGGTTTTTGGTTGATGCAAGATTGCCAAGAACTGAGGATGCTCCTACATCAAACATCCAAGGTTGTTGAAAAAGCGAGTCCCTCACTTTCCCAGGGTCAAAGAAAAACCAAGGTGGTCCACCTCTGCCTGAGAAATCCAAGATGAATCTTCAACTGGTATGTCCTTCCATTTCACTAGATACTCTTTATACTAACTTCTCCGGGTACTATGTCCAATCCTACTGTCAAAAATGTCTTCAATCTACTTTGGTTCCTTCTAGGGAAACTATTTCTCTAAGCCTGCAACACTATCTTCATTGAATTGTGATTCATGATACTGATGTAGATCTGCAATGTTGAATATAGGTGAAATACTCAAACTATCTAGTAACTCCACTTCATATGCATTTCTGGAACTGAATTTCCTCAATATCTTGCAAGGTCCAAACTTCCTCATCTACAACTTGTTATAGGTTCCAAATGGAACTCTTTCTTTTCTCAGATACACCACCACTTCATCACTAACTTCAAATTCCTTATGTCTTCTCTTCTCATCTGCTTTCTCCTTATACTTTTTGTTCATATCCTCCAAATGTTGTTTAACCTGAATATGTAAAGCCTTCACATGATCTAGAAATTCTTCTGCTTCTACATTTCTCTTGTCTTCATTACTAATATCTCTCAATTCTGATATACCTCTAGGGTGTGCTCTTGTAACAATCTCAAAAGGTCTTCTTCCAGTACTCATGTTCACTAAATTATTGTAGGAAAATCTACTTGTGCAAGAATCAAATCCCAACTTTTCGTTTTCTCTCCAGCTAAGCATCTCAACAAATTTCCCAAACTCTAATTTACTACCTATATTTGTCCATCAATCTGTGGGTGAAAAGTAGAAGTGAACTTCAAATTTGTCTTTATCTTCTTCCAAATTGTTCTCCAAAAATAACCAACAAACTTAGTATCTCTGTGTGAAACTATGCTCTTATGTAATCCATATAATCTCACTACCTCCATGAAAAATAAGTTAGCTATATGCACTGTATCTGATGTCTTCTTACATTGTATGAAATGATCCATCTTTGAGAATCTATCCACCACCACAAATTTAGAATCATTTCCTCTCCGTGTCTTAGGAAATCCAAGAATAAAATCCATACTTATGTCTTCCTAAGGTCTCTCAGGTACTATCAAAGATTTATACAATCCCACATTCTGACTACTACCTTTTGCAACTTGACAAAATCTACAGCTCTGTACAAATTTACTAGCATCCTTATGATTCTGAGGCCAAAAGTAATGTTCACTTACCAATGCTACTATTTTCTCAACACCAAAGTGTCCAGCTAATCCTCCACTATGCTTCTCCTTTATCAAATTCTCCCTCATAGAACTCTTAGGTATACACAGATGAACTCCTTTGAATAACATCCCATCCTGAATGAAGTAATCCAACCATTTTCTTCTATCTACCATAACCGGTGCTCTACATGCTTTTCAAGGTTCTGCAAAATCTGGGTCATCATCATACAAGGTCTTCAACTCCTCAAATCCTAATATTGTCACTCTCATTTTTGTTAGAGAATTCCTCCTACTTTATGCATTAGAAACTTCATTTGACTTCCCACTCCTATGCTTCAACACTAAGGTGTAACTTTGCAAAAATTCTACCCATCTCATATGTTTCTGATTCAACTTACTCTGACTATTCAAATACTATAAGGCTTGATGATAAGTATACAACATAAATTCCTTAGGCAACATGTAATTTCTCCATTTCTTCAAGCCTTGAAATATGGTATAAAATTCCTGATCATACACCGAATATCTCCTCTTGGTATCATTCAACTTCTCACTTAAATAAGCTACTGCTCTCCCTTCTTTACTCAATACTACTCCAATTGCATCATAGTATACTTGAAATAATTTGTTGAAATTTGGTAAAGCTAACATAGGAAGTTCAGTGACCTTCTTCTTCAGTAATATAAAAATTTTATTTGCTCTGGTTGTCCACTTGAATTCTTTCCTATCCCCTCTCATTGTCTCAGTTATAAGACTACAAACTGAACTGAAATTTCTATTAAACTTCCTGTAGAAACTAGCCAATCCACGAAATGATCTAACCTCTCCAACGTTTTCTGGTGTAGGCCATTCAACAATTGCTCTTACCTTCTTAGGGTCCATCTTCAATCCATCCGCAAATATCACAAATCCCAAATAGACTAACTCTTCTTTCATGAAAGTGCACTTCTTTATGTTTATCAGCAACTTTTTTTCTCTTAAGCTTTGCAAAAGTTCTCTTAAATGCAACAAATACTCCTCTTTTGTCTTACTAAAAATCAGAATGTTATCCAAATATACAATAACAAACTTACCCAATAATTTCTTCAATACCTCATTCATCAACCTCATGAAAGTACTAGGTGCATTAGTCAACCCAAAAAGCATCACAAACCATTCGTACAATCCTTCATTTGTCTTGAATGTTGTCTTCCACTCATCTCCTTCTCTAATTTTGATATGATGATATCCACTCTTCAAGTCTATCTTTGTGTAGTATTTAGCTCAACTCAAGCAGTCCATTATGTCATCCATCCTAGGTATAGGAAACTAGTACTTCAGTGTGATCTTGTTTATTGCTCTAGAATTGGTACACATCTTCCATTCTCCATTCTTCTTAGGTGCTAATATTGTTAGCACTATACAAGGACTCAGAATTTCTCTAATCAAACCTTTCTTCAACAATTCCTGTACTTGTCTATTCAATTCTTCATTCTCTACTAGTGTTATCTAGTGTGCCGCTTTGTTAGGTAAACTAGCTTCGGGAATCAGGTCTATCTAATGACTAATACTTCTCACAAGTGGTAAACCATGAAGCACGTTATCTGAAATGATGTCTTCATACTCTGTCAGTAACTCCTTTATCTCCTTCGGTTGTTCTTCCTCATGCTCTAGGTTCTCAGTCTTCTTAGGAACTATGGAAAAACACACATTCTCATGTCTCATTCCATCCAGGAATTTCCTTCCATCCGCTAAATAGATTCTAGCATTCATACAGATTTCACTCTTCAGGGGCTCTTCGAAGGGTAATAAGGTTTGTTTCATCCCATTCGCTACAATAGTGTATATGTTCTATCTTCCATCATTTATTGCTTGTCTATCAAATTGCCAAGATCTACCCAACAAAAGGTAACCAATGTCCATAGGCATAATATCACATAAAACTTCATCATGATAATTCCCAATTTTCAATTTTACCAAACATTGCTCACTTACTAACAACTTATGAGCATCCTGAATCCCTGCTATTTGATAAGGCTTAGGTTGTTTCAATATTTCCAACTTTAATTTGTTCACCATTTCTTCTAAAACAAGATTATCTTAACTACTACTATCAATAACAACTTTACAACACTTACCAGATACCTTACATCTAATTTTGAAAAAATATCTCCTTTGCAAGGGCTCTTCATCTTCTTTGGTATGACACAAGGCTCTCCTCATCATCCATAATTCTCCATCTTCTCGTTTGTTATCTAATCGAGGCTTTCTTCTACCAATGTTTTTCTCCCAATGTTCTCTATCTTCTTACATTTGAAATCACAATGTCCTTCTCCTCCACATTTAAAGAAAGTATCTTTAAACACTCTCTTGTCTTGTCTTCTATCATCTTTTCCAATACCCTCACTTTGGTATGCATCAAGTTCTCTCCATCGGTAGAAATTTATGTCATCCTTCTAGTATGAATTATCTTCTTTGCTTACTTCCCTATCCTTGTTTTGATCCGTACAGGTTCCTCTTCCTTCGAAATATCCTCTGCCTCCTTGAAATCTTCCTCCAAAAAAACTTCCACCTCTACCTCTCTATCTCTTCTCATGTCTTTTGTTCAACTTCTCTTCTGCTTTCAAGGCATATTGGTAAGCTTCTTCAACACTCTGCAACTTGATCAAACTTAGTTCATTCTGTATAGACATCTACACTTCATTCAAATATCTTGAAACTTGTTCAATCTCATCATCAAAATGTTTGGATCTAATATTCAACTTGTAGAATAATTCGATATACTCCTTCACACTAGATTCCTTCTGCTTCAAGTTTTGCAACTTCCAGAACAGATTTAATTGGTAATTTGCTAGCATAAACTTTGATTTTAACTTAGAAACCATCCGCTCCCATGTTTTAATCTCATCTTTACCTATTTTGTGTTTGTCAACTTGCAAATGTTCCCACCAAAGAGATGCATGACCGTTCAAGAGAGTACATGCATATTTCACCTTTCTTTCTTCTGTAGTGTTCTCAAAATCAATATACTTCTCCATCTATGAGATCCAATCCATTGATTCATCTGAGTCCAATTATCCATCATACTCTGGTGGGGTAAAATATGGTTTAGTGTTTGCCCTGGTTAAAACCATCAAGAATCTCTCTTCCTCTAGATCAATCACTAGTGGGTTTGCCACTTGTTCTACAAATGCTTCTTCTTCCTCATCTTCCCTCACATCTTCAATACATCGATCTCTTCTCTAGGCTGTCTCAACGACTTCACACCATGATAGAATTCCTCTCAACATTTCTATCATAGCAAGGTCTGCATTCCCACGTGCTACACCATTACTTTTTCCTCTTTGTGCCATCTTCATGCTAGTCCTCTGTCGCTGCAGGTCGGATCCGTAGTTTGCCACCCTACAATTAATCTTTAGGAGAATGCAATCTCCAGAATGAAATCTCGCTCTGATACCACTTTATGCAACCATCAGTTAGGATGGACCTCAAAGAGATCAATCTGGACTAGGCAACAAAAGTAAACACAATGGAAATAAGAGGATATGATGGAGGTAATTCAGAATTGAATGAATTAGATCACAAAAATTGAATACAGATAATTGGTAACATCTGGGTTACAAGATTCGACTCACTGACCTACCACATACATGCTCAATTACAGAATTGGTCAACTTCGGACCTCTAAACCTTAATATCTATCTTCTATGTTCTATTTGACTAATTTCTAATGCTTAATTACAACGATTTATATGATCCAAGGAGATCCAGTGAGCCCAAAAGGGATCAAATGCCGAAGAATAAGATCAAACATGTAAAACCAATAAGTCGACCTCCGCCAAAGAGATTCCTCCAAAAAATCCAAAGGATGAAGTTCAGATCAAAGGGAAGGTCAGCCACATGCCAAGGACTAGTGGAATCCACGAACTGGAGATCTAGAAGCTACAAAAGGGTCCACAAGATTCTCCAATAGAAAAATAGGTCCAAGCGGTTCCAATGTCCTAAGCCAGAAAAACTATCTCAAAATACAGAATTGATAACTTGTTGGAAAATGATCCAAATGCTCCGCGGTTTAGGAATAAAGAAGATGATCATGTCCTCAAGAAAAATCCAAATCTTGAAGATTTGGTGAGCCAATGCAAGAAAATGCAGAAATAAATGTTGAAATTGCAAAACAAAAACAAACTGAAAAGGAAATGTTTTTGGTTGATGCAAGATTGCGAAGATCCGGGGATGCTCATGCATAAGAAGTATAAGAGGTATAAGTATAGTTTTGCATTTGATTTAAATGTTTAACTAAATTGTTTAGACTTATCCTTTTTGTTGCTTTCAATGTGTTTGTTGTACATCACTCACTAGGAAGCAAACAAATTTTGCACGCATGGGTTATTGAATAATTCTAAACTATAGGTTCTTATTGCTAATCAAAGAGTAAAATATCAACATACTTCAAATCATAAAGGTGAGAAATAGAATAATAAGGAACAATTAACAAGCCAAATAGTCACCATCAAAGAATAGCATTGACTTCATTTCCTCTTCCATAAGGGAATCATCTGAGAAGGAGATGACCAAATATGCATATTAATCAAAGCACTCTTGTCATCTACATTTCCTAAGTTAGGGAGATGGCCTCTTGATTCTTAAACCTCTCATCATGCGACTTCACTATAAGATATGTTATCTTCTTTTGAGCCTTATACTTGACAATAAATTTTTATGAGGACCAAAATATGTAAGGATGTTTATAAGAAAGGTTCTATTGACTTGGGAGAAGGCACTTTCAATGATGTACTTTATGTTACAACTTTGTCAACCAATCTCATTTTCATCTATCAAATTATTGATAATGACACATGAAAAATTGTTGAGTTCACACCTAATTCAATAATCGTTAGGGACTTCTAGAGTATGTAATGCCTCGCCAACTAACCCTAGAGGATAAGAGAAAAATGTACAAGAAATGCATGGAAATAGTTTTTTTGAAGTAATTAAGTGTTATCATGCATTACATATACAAATATAATGTTCAACATCAAGATAAGGTCAACTATGTGTTAACCAACTATGCACATGATGAAGTCTAAATCTTTGGAACTCCATTAGAGATAACTCAATCCACCTTTAAAGGTTCTTTGATGTTGCTATCTTAGCAATGCATTCAAGACTAGAACAATATCTCATGACTTACTAGGAGATGACTAAATCAACCTCCAACACTAAACCAATGCACCTATTTTCATTTTAAAACACCAATAGAAATGTGCCTATGATAACATCGCTATACCTCAAGAATAGATAAGCATAAGAGATCATACTTTGTGTCTGATCCCAACATCAATGCACATAAAGCAATAACAATGTATAAACTCACTTTTAGGAGTGAGAATATAATAATAATAAAACTCAAATGAAAATCATAAAGCCAATTAACTTCCCAAAAAATCCGAATGATAAATTACTCAATACTCAATAAATAATTATGATCATTTTATTTTATTTTAAAATAACAAATTCAAATAAAAAAAATTAAAAAAAATCTTTACATATTTTATATAATGAATAATTTTAATTTAATCTTATTATCCATAAGACCAAATATCCACATACATTTTATTTTCATTTTATTTTCTTTTACTATTTGTTACTATGTACATCAATATATTGAATTGACAAGCTGATTTCTTTCATTTTAATATCTAGTTATGCTAGCATGAAAACTATTAAAAAATAAATAAATGAAAGAATAACAAAATTAAATAAAATCTAGGGAAAAATAGTTCCAATGCCCTAAAGAAAATTTCATTTAAATAAAAAAGTCAACTTCGTTTTTTTGGGTAGTATCATGTAAAACAATTATTAATTTGTTTCATATCCTTTCTACATAATACGAAGGAAAATTTAAATCTATACACTTCAATGTACGAAAATCATATTTCCATCACCGCCAATAGGCGGCGCAGAACCTCTGTAACTCTATCCTCTTCTACCATCGCAACCAATCCTTTCTCCACTATGCCATTTTCACCTGAAAAACGTGCCTCGTAGGCGTTTGATGTGTACCATTTAGAACGTTGTGTGAACAGACCTATCCATACCCATGCCCCTTCCTCCACCTTCGCATAAGATGATAATGTACTGAATGAATCTCCACTAACTCCAATCATCTGTGCCCCACCTGGAGTCCTTACTACAAAACAAACAATAATTGCGTTGCCATTGGTGGGTTGCTCAAACACCAATTTAGGTCCTTGCTTTCTTTCAGTTTGCACGTTAGAGCAGGAGTCGACGACAGAGAGAGTAGGAATGGCTAAGGAATTTACAAGTGAGGCTGCATTACGCACTGCTCGCGTTGAAACTATTATTTCGCCAGGCCATTTCTGCAAATAGTTGTTCATCAATATTCAAGTAAAAGCACAATAGCACAAAAATAGTTAAAATTCTAAATTCTAGAGATGTGTATTACCTCCATGCCCTGAATGCAACCTTCAACAACTGATTTCCTCATTCCCGTGAGATGCAGCACCCTCAATCTTTCCATGTACTCCAGGCTTTCTATATTCGGCATCTCCCACCATGTATATGCTTTCAGCGCCTCCAATTCTCTGCAATGATTTAAACCTTCAATTTTCTTAACTTGGTAGCAACCTATCATTTCAAATTCTCGAAGAGAAGTTAATTCTGCAAAACTGGGAAGCGCAGACAACTTGGGGCATCTAGTTATAACTAGATTTCTGACCGAACTTGGCAGCTCTTTTATCTCCGTTAGATTTCTATTCTTTTCAACCGTGAGACTCTCAAGGCCAGCGCAACAGTCTTTTGAGATAGAGATCTTGGACAATAGATCATTATCTGATAGTTCTATCGTCTTAAGCTTGGACAAGGAAGAACTAAAAGACCCCACTCCAAGATCCAATTCGCTGATTGGACAGCGACATATCCACAGACTTTCCAGATTAGTCAACTGACTAATTGATTCTGGTAAAGATTTCACTCCCAAATCGTCTATCTCTAATCTCTCTAAGAGACTCAGGCGCCCCAAAGAGTCTGGTAAACATTCCATGCTGGTGCTATTAGTAATTTCCAGTGCAGTCAAGGAAGACAAATCTCCGAGGGAGGCTGGCAAGCTTGTCAATAAATCACCCCCGACACACAGTTTTTGTAACTTGTTCAGTTGATCAATCTTCACTGGTATCTCCCTTAAGTTCCACATATGTTCTAAATGGAGCTCTCTCAAAGACACCTGATTTGTGATGTGACGAGGCAACTCTTCCAATTGATAGCAGCATGTTAAACTCAAATACTCTAGATTTGACATGTTTTCCATAATGTCCGACATAAAGGTAACATTAGGACAGCTGGATAAGCTCAGATGTTGCAGCAGCCTTAACTCCTTACAAGAATCTGGTAACCTCCCCAATTTCTTGCACCCCAACAAACTTAGATGCCGTAGTTTTCTCAAATTACCCATACTGTTCGGTAGTGATGACAACCCATCACAACTGTTTAATTCCAGGTGCTCCAGCGATTGTAGTTGGCAGAATTCTTCTGGAAGACTTTCCAAATGCTTCGTCGAATCCAGGACTATTTTTCTCAATTGCTTGAGGCGTCCTATTGAGTTTGGAAACCTTCTGAATTCTTTGCAATAAGAAATAATCAACTCTCTTAACTGTAAAGGAGCCTGCAACATATTTTGGAGGAGATGAACTAATTATTCAATAATTGTTGAAAATAAATTTAAAATAGCTGGAAGATACTTACATCGCAGTCATCCACCCAAAGCTCTAGTAAGCGATGATCTGCCTGCCTCCAATTTTCACATAGTTCTAGAACCCTCAATTTTTTTAGTGGAATTATTGACTGAATATTTGTCTGCCCGATATCAAACCAGCGAAGCCAGACCAAATCTCCTGATGCTTCGCTAATTACATGAATTAAATTACAACCATGAGCCTCAATAATTCTTAGTCCAAGTCTAGAAGGCGCCAGGACCCGAATTCCTCTGCTTGTGTTAACCATTAGTCCCGCGTGCGACGAGCAATCATCAAACTCCTCATCAGATGTGGTTAGTATTCCTCGAATACCTATTCCAATCTGAACCCAAATAAAACATAAAATTGAACAGTGAGAATAATAGAACTTGCTTGAGGCAACCACACAAACAGAAACAAAGAGAATTTATTTCACTGGTGAGTGAGATAAATAAAAAATGCTAATGTTACCTGTTCTTCATTATGAATCATAAACCAGAGACAGTTATTCAATACTCGAGCTAAGCTGGCCATTATTCCTCCTATGCCTATTTCATTCTGCATCAACCACACAAACAGAAACACAGAAGATTCCTTTGCCATTAATGAGTGAGACAAATAGAAATTAATCTCACATGTCCTCCATTATAAACTTTATTTAGATCAGAGACAGTTGTTCAACACTTGACACGAGGAGCAATTCCATTCTCAATCCAAATAAATCATAAAATTGAAAACAGCTATGCAATAGAGTTTCCTCAAAGCAACTATACAAACAGAAATAAACAAAATTTAGTTTCTATTGATGAGTGAGATAAAAAAAAAAAATTAAATCTCACCTGTTTATTATAAATTTTAATACATTGTTGGGGAGACCAAAGTCGGTAAGGTGATTGCTCATTTGCAATTTCTCTTCCCAAATCTCTTAAATGATCATGCATTACAAGGTAATTTTTCTCATCTATTTCAACAAGACATTTATTCCTCAACCTTTCCAAACTGTACAAACCACTCCACCCTGATCCAATCCATACTTCAATTGCCAAATCACTTTTTTCTCCAACAAAGAAACATGCAATATCCAAGAATACCTCTTGCTCTTCCTCATCTAATGCATCATAACTTATTTTCAGCTTATATTTGATATCCTTGGGTAATATTCTAGAGATCTTCTCCAATTGAGTCTTCCAGGAATCTTTGTTTACGTTTCCATACAGCTGCCCACCAAGGACTTTGAAAGACAATGGCAAACCACTACAAGCTTCTAAGAATTTTTCAACAAGCTCATCAAATCCATTTTGTGGAGATGATTTTAAAAAAGCATGCCAACAAAAAAGTTGCTCAGCATGAATTGCACTCAATGGTTTCATTTTATAGTGGGAGGAGATGTCCCAACATCTAAGAACTTCTAATTCTCTTGTGGTGACAATAATCAAAGCACCCGACCCAATCAAACTCTCAGATCCTCGATAGGGCAATAAAGCATTCAATTGATCCACATGATCAACATCATCCAGAACAATTAAAGCCCGAATAGATCTCAAGTGGCTTGCAAGAATTGCTTTCCCCTCTTCTACATTGTCAACTGATAAACCTTTGAAACCAAGATCCTCCAAAAGCTTTTTCTGCTTATCGCACAACAAGTTTTTGTTAGCAGCATCTCTAATATCTAATATGAGGCTAGCCTTCTCCATAGATGGATATATATTATTATATAACTTTTTAGCAAGAGTGGTCTTGCCAGAACCACCCATGCCCCATATTCCAACCATTTGCATATCCTGATGACTTCTGTCAGATTGAAGTGTAGTCAATTCAAAATCTTGTACAATTTCATCTAAACCCACAGGATGTTCTGCGACCACGAATGGTAACTTTTTAATTTCTTTCACAACACAATAAGTAATACTCTTCAGCAACATGTCTTCCTTTCTAACCATATTCAACAACAAAGGAGAAAGAATAAACCTTTAATAGTTGAAATTATTACAATAACATAAGTCTATGGACCTAAAATAATTAGAACACAGAATAAGTGAATAAGGTGGAGAAATTGGTACTTACTCCTTGCTATTAACGATGTAACCAATGTTATGTGAAACATTGAAGAGCGTATCCTTCCACTCCTTAAGCTTTTCAGAGCTGTATCTACCTTTATTTAGGTACAACTGAAATGCTTCAGCATAGACTCCTTTTGCATATCGGACATCTGCAACTTCGGTATAGTAGAAGATGGGGACAATTCTAGTGCCTGTTCTGAACATAAATGACAGCTCATCTAAACACCAGCGAGATTGTGCATAATTCTGTGAGAATATAGCAATATGAAGCGAAGCACTTTTGATTGCTTCCTGTAGTTCCGTGGGCAAGGAATCCCCCAATTCAAGCTCTTCTGAATCCAGGAAGACTCTGAGTCCCATGCCATTAGTAAGCATTCTGTAAAGAGTAGTGGCTAGTGTGTGCTTGACATCGGGACCGCGATGATTAATAAAAACATCATAGGATCTACCAGAAGCAGATGTTGATGGTGCAAATTCCTCAAATTGTGAGTAGCTGCTAGTGGTAGAAGTAGATGCCATTTCAATTGGATTGAACTAAACACAAAGAAAGAATAAAAGACAGTAATGAAGAAAGGCTTCTCGTTGAGTTGATGGGGTGGTAAAGTGCAGAGTATATATAAAAGGGAACAGACGGGGGTAGTTTTACAGACGAGTAACCAAACGCGTAGATTGTGTGTTCGCATAGGAAACCGCGTAAAAAGAAAGGAGAAGCATCACGGCCTCTGAGCTATTAAACTTTAGCCGAAAAAGTCCATTTAATTAAGTACACCAGGAATTTTTTTTTTCGGTCTAGAGCAGCAGGAGCACAAAAGAATAATAGAATTTTTATCTTTTCTTGATGTGGACGGTGGAACGAGTGCAAGCATCAGAATTTATGTATGTTGAAATAAGTGAATGAGTAGTGGTACAGTACAGACTATTTAGGTATAAGAGAGGAGAGAGGAAAGAGGTGAAGTGGCAGACAAATTTAATTAGTTACAGAAAACAGCAAGTGTAAAAAATGAAAAAGCATCACCGACTCTGGCCTAATTGAAAAAACAGTCGATGTGGACAGCCGCAGAAGCAATCAGAATTAGGTTGTCCCGTTTTGTTTCACATTTGGTTTAAGAAAAGGATCTTGTGCAACTTGGGTATTCTTTGCACTAGTTCTGATCAATCATAGTTGGTTAATGATTACATGTTTTTAAATTTATTTAATAAAATGTAGTAGTAAAAGTTAAAAACTTATGTTAATTTTAATTTATTTTGAGGAATGTTTAAATGTAATTATATAATAATAATAAATGAAATAATTTTGTATGACTTAGAGGTTATTTTTTTAATTTATATATATTTACACAAATTTCAATATTTTAATCATATTTTGTCTAGTCGTTTACATTGTTTCATATTTTTTTCACATTTATTAAGTCGTAGGTTTTTTTTTTAATTTATTTATATTTACACAAATTTAAATATTTTAATCATATTTTGTCTAGTCTTTTACATTGTTTCATTATTTTTTCACATTTATTATAATCATCATGATTAAATATCCTCTTTTATATAAACATTACTATTCTATTGTCTCGGGTCAATCTTCTCTTAACATTACATGACTTATCATACATCATATTGACCCCGAGGAAAGCGAAGTCACCTCGTGCTTTGTGTTTTGTGTCTATTATCCTTGGGTTTATCTCACACTTGGGGGCTAAATCCTTGCGATAATGTGCTCCTTTCCCTTCTCATTTCTTATGTGCATCACTACCTTAAAGCAATCACCCCCGTTGAGGCGTGTGCGATCGCTTTAATGTAGGGGGGCATACACCCTGTCTATCCCTTCAGGATACTTGAAAATTTCTTGGCGAACTTAGCTTTGCCTTGAAAATTTTTGGTATTTCTCTTTCATGACTCATAGTGAGGGAACCTTACTACTGACAGTCATGGTTTTCCCTCGTGATCTTCCCTTTTACTTTGTCAATCGAAGTCGTAAGATCCTTAGTCCACTGGGGGCTTGGTGTATCTTGCCTCCTTGACGTGGTGAAAGTCTTTCAATGTTGTTTCCTTGTACTTTACCGGAAGTATGAGCATACATACTCCCGCTAAAGTGGGGGCTAAATGTAGCATCCTAAAATTGTGACACTTGCAATTTCGACCGCATTTGGGTCTTCACGATGGCGATGCAACACGAAACCTGAATGGAGACCCCAAAACCTGTTTATGACATCAAAAACTGCATTTTCTTGCACCCTGGCCTGATCCTCCTTTGCACCCTGCTGTCCCGGGAGGTGGGACCAGAGCACCCAGCGCCCTGGTCCCTGGCCCTATTTTGGGCCCGATCTCCTATGGGGCTTCGGGTCTTTTTGTTTGCAAATTGGAAAATAACATTTCCTGGTTGGCCTAAGGTCGGGAAAATCAGTTTATCAGCCCTAATTGACAAGTATATAAACTACATTTTCCTCTCCCATTTGGGTGGATAAAAAAAAGAAGAAGGACATATGTGTACAAGACGTGGAAACGATACTCAAACATTCAAGCATTCAAGCATTCAAGCATTCCTTCTAAGTCTCCATTCAAGGCTAAGTGTTGCATTCAAGACAAGGATTCAACCATTGAAGAGGAGATCACATACTACATACAACATACAACATACAACAAACAACAACATCTATACCTTCGCACATAAGGATACAAACATCCTTACAACAAGGTATTAGTACTTGTTTTACATTACAATCATTTACATTTACAGCAATTTCTCATTTCTTGGTTAATTCCAAAACCGGGGTTTGACCTAAGGGCAAACCCCTAATCCCTAACCCCCCAATCGTCTTCGCTTTTCTGTGTGTAGGTTGCAGGTATGCGGCTGAAATTGAAGATCTGGAATCCTTGTGCAGAGACGAACAGATCCCCCTTCGTTTCGCGGATTTTTCGGAGGACCGTGTGCACGCCGAGCACCATCGTCCCGTCAACTTTCCCTCAAATTTGCAGGACAGCGCCGTATCGACATTTTACTGCTAATTCCAGGTCCGCAGCTTCATCCTATATCCCTATCTCAGTTTATAAGCGAATCTTTCTCACTTTCTATGCATTCCTAGCTTGATCATTCTATGCACATTCTTTACAAAAGAGGGTAGCCTTGCTGTCTTAACCCTTGAAACTCATTTAGAATCCAATCTTGCATTGTGTGGGATTGGATCTTGTGGGTTTCAACCCCTCTTTTGAATGTAAAGTCTGCCCTAAGTGAAAACCGTCAACCCCAGTGACCTCCCTTCTCTCTCCTTGGAGTTGGAAGAGGGGAGAGCAACTAGGGTTCGATCATTTTCCGCTTTACATTTCCATATCTAGGTATGTTACAATAGCGGCATTCTGGGGCATATTTTTCATAGCATGGCATCTTTTGGATCTCTCTTGTATAAACTGGCAACTTGGTACTAGTGTTTATCAACACTTACCTTCTCGTGTACAAGAGGTATTGGTGTGTTTGAGGGTTTCCTTGCACGTACCCACAACTTTGTATTAGTGTTTCTCAACACTTGCATAGATGTGTGTAAGGAATTCCCATTTCTCTGAGAGTCAGTCCATGCCTTGGGTTTCTCATGGCATCCTGATTTCTATAATCAGTGGTGCAAGTTACCCAAGGCAATATCAAACTAGATTGGCTCTCCACATTTTTGTGCACAAAATTTCACCATCATTCCATAAAAATCCTATAATCCTAAAATCCTAAAATCCTAATCAGCCCATGGAGTCCTCAATTTCCTCCATTTTCCGTCTATTCCATATTCTTCTATTTTCCTATCTAAGATCATTGTGTTATTATGGGCATATTCTCTCTTTCTATTATTCATTCACATCATATAGATTGCATTACTTATTTCATTTAGATAGCCATTTTTTCACAAAACATTTACCACATAGGTTGCACTTAGGTTACATCACATAAATAAAAGATTCTTATTCATCCATGTAACATTACATTTATATTGCATCATAAAATCCATCATACATTTGCACATATGAACATCAAAAAGTATAAGTCACTCATCCTGCACCCAAAAACGTGTCAGCAATAGATCATAAACATACATGTATAAGCATCCACTCTGCATCACCAATAGGTCAGCACAACACATCCATAATTGCATCCATATATTGCATCGCAAGAAAAACAAAGAGAGCCCATCATAATAAAAAAGAACACATCATCCATCACCATTAAATCATGTATATATATATAAAGAGGTAAATGTGTCTGTCATAATATAATGATCGCCCCGAAGGGTCAAAATATATGATATACAAGCAATACAAGGAGCTAGCTCTCCCCTCCTATCTCTCCACCTCCATCTATTGTACCTCCTCCATTTGATCCTCCTGCCCACCCTCCTGTCGGTGGCCAAAAACCCACTGATCCCCCTGTCTGCTGACTCTAAGATGACCGCTGACTATGGGTCCTGTAAGACCGCACACTCCCAGTATATGAGGTTGCTCGCTGTGCTATAGGCATTGCTCCATGGTAAAACCCCCTATAGTACTCCGCCTCTCTGGCTGACCTCTCCACCCTCTCCTGCTGTTGCATACTATCAGCAAATATTTGCGACAGCCCTACAGGAACCAATGCCTGGCGGGCTGCATACCTCTCTCCCCGTAGCCGTGCCATATCCGCCTCTTCCCTCTACACTCTAGCCTGTAACACCTCGAACTCGGCATCCTGTCAACGAATGACATCCTTAAGCCTTGTAATAGTTGTCCCTGTCCGAGCCTCCTCCAGCATCCTCTCTGACTCCTCCCTCTCCTTCCTCAAGGCATCCACCTCTGTCCTCGCAGTATGGAGACTCTCTATCAAATCAGCTATCTCCTATGTCAACCGCTCCACCTCTGCCCCCATGCTCTCCCTCTAAGCCCTCTCTACCTATAGCTCATCCTCAGCATAATGAAATCTCGCTTGATAGCTATCCCACTCCTGCTATAAATGGTCAAAATCATCCTGTGTCAACCCTCCCCTCTCCTCCGCCTGTGCCTCGGGAATATCCATAGGTACAGCCTCCTATCCCTCGTCAACTGCAGCCTCCATAGCCTCTCCTATTGGGGCACCCTCTCCCTCTCCCTCTCCCTCCTTTGGGTCCCTCCTCCATACCACCTAGACTCTCCTCTACTGTCTGTCTGCACCGTGCCCTATGCCAACCACAACTCTTTCTCCTGGGCCATCATCCTCCCCACCCACCACCTGATCAACCCCTGGCTGCAACTCCTCATCCTCCAACACCCCAAGAATGGTAAGCCGCACTGGCAAGTGCCCCTCCCACCAACTCCTATATCCACCTCCTATCCGCTCATCCCAGACTAAGTGAAACATTATCTGGAAGCTAGTTCGACCCTCCAAGGGACTCGTAGTAGGGCCCCAATACCTCACCTCTCGTGTAATTCGAGGATACACTGGAATATCCCCCACTATATCCTGTACCTGCCCAAGCTGTCGGGCCACCCTAAATGGAGCATAGTACTCCATGATATATACATATCTACCAAATATCCACATCTCCACTCCCGCCCAGTGCAGCTTCCAATCATCTCCCCACCTCTCACATCCCAAAAATGGTCTCCATGTGAACTACACTAGCTCATCCAAATTCCTCCTCCAAAACCACACAGATGTTGTCTATGTATAGTGCAGCAGTCCCCTGTATCTATCCACAAATGGTTGTCATGGCCGTCTTTCCTATACCCCAAGTGGTTGATTCACTGCAATATGCTCCCACGCCCAGACGTGTAGAAGTGTGACCCCTGCAAATAAATTGGCATACTCTCTATAGACCACCAGATGCATATCATGGTACAACTGAGCTAGCATCGCTGCTCCCCATGCATATCGCTGGCCATCATGAACCATGAAGTATACACACCTGCTCCATCCTAGAGGAAATCCATGACCGCCCAAATCCGGAATGATCTGCCCACTCAGGAATCCACAAATCACCAAAACCAATCGAGGAATCTGCCGAACACCCATAGCCTAGCCCAGGTGCATCCTACTCCTATCTAACATCGATGGTGTCTCATACTCGCACACCTTCCATAGATAAAAATCAGCTGCATCTAACTGATACTCAGGGATAACGCCACGAACGGGGATCTTCAAGATCCTCCAAACATCTAACAAAGTCACTATGGCCTCTCCAGTCGGCAAACGGAAGGTGTTATACTAACTATCCCACCTCTCCACTAGCGTTGTCATCATGGAAGTATGCGCTCGTATCCTCGGCCACCTACCTACATAATGTAATCCTAGAGTGGCTAGCAGCTCCAGTTCATCTCGGCCTAACTCCTGATACAGGCTCATCGTCGCAGGCCAATGCTCCCTCGAAGACAACGGTCCCCTCTCCACCTGCATCCATTAGACCAAATCATTACTTTCATGCCCAAAAATTCTCTCTTGACCTCCGCAACCAACCATACCTTCCCCCTATTCCAAAATTCTAAGCCAAAACTTCATTCCCCCCATTCCTAAGCACACGCGCTAATCTACATAGCGCTCATGCCAAAATTGTGATGCTCGCACCATTTGGCAGGCGCTTGCGCCAACAGAGACCTTTTCCCTGCTTTGACCCCCTCCTCGACCAGTCAATGCAAGTGCCTGCGCTTCAGCAGGAGTGCTTGCATAATCCCTTGGGCACTCACGTCGAAGCACAAGCAATCGCACAAAAGTGCGATTGCTCACGCTAAACCCCCTTATTCCCCCAAAGACCCCCTATCCAACCCGACCCTTTAGCGAGCGCCCACGCTAGTCGCCAGTGCTCGCGCTGATCTAGGGGCATGTGCATTGAAACAATGATCAGCACTTACGCCTCGCCTAACCTAGACCCCTATTTCTAGCCCTAATTTTTGCCCAAAATTAAAAATTCCAAAAGAGGGATAGTCCTACTCACTGGTGGTCCATAGCTAGTCGGTCGGTCGAATCGTCGGATCCTCTCAGCGCGATGATCATGAACTAGAATGCGGTCCATCTCTCATCCTCTTCTTCTTCGCTTTGAGTGGCTCCAAGACTTGTGTGTAACAATGACTCCTCATTAGGCCCATTGTGGCTTATATGGGCCCCCATGAGGGCCCATTTCCTCCGCGGTCTCGCATCTTCATTTCTTCCTTCCAAATTTTCCACGACTGCTTCATATTTCTTCCTCACTTATCCCTTCCACCCAAATTCTTTTTCCTCTATTTTTAAGAATTTTTCGTCTTTTTTCTGAAAAAATTCTCGAGGGGGTATACACCACCCACGCTTCACGCTGGGGCATCTTATTCTTCTTCTTCTATCTTCTACCCATCGCCAAATTTGTTGCTGCATAAAAGAGGGACAAAATGTAGACATTTAAAAATAATTATTTTAATTATTTTTAATTCCTCACATAATTAATTTATTAATTAATTTTGCAAATTCTAATTCTCCTCAATATTAATTAATTATAATTAATCTTGTCACTATAGTATGTGATTGATTTATTTAATAAATCAACCCCTCTTTTTCTTCTTCTAAAAATTAAATCTTCTCAAATCCCCCTCTTCAATTAATTAGTTAACCTACATGATTCCTACAAATCATCTTCCTAATCCATCATTAACCTAATAAATTATTCTAGAAACTCCCTAAACTCACTTAACCTCATTCTTCTAATTTTTAATTCCCTCCATTCATTCTCTCTCCTAGTCAAATCCTCCTACAAATCCTAATCCCACCTAACCTTTCCTCTAATCCCCCTCCTAATGAGTTGCTAGTGGCTAATCATCATGATTAGCCACAAAGTCAACTCGTTGTCCCTTCCATCCAACTACTATCCTTAAATGCTCTTTTCCTAGGTGAATGTGAGATTTTCAAAATCTCACATTCCTCTAGGCATCTTATCTCCCAAAGAATTTTTTTATATCTTCCTCTGAAAGTTGGATCTTAATAATATTATTTTAAATTTTATTGTAAATAATGGACGATATGCTTCTATTTTTAGCCGATTGGCTATTTTAACGGAGGAACTCCTCACCCGAAAAGTCTCACGCTATGTCCGAAATTTTGGATGAGTAACGGCCGGTTTGGACTTTTCAAAACTAGAAATATTTCAAAATAAAATTCTAAAAAATTTATAGTCAAATACAAAAACATTTCAAGTATATTATTATTATGCTATCTTCTATTATTATTAAATTATTATTAGTATATTAAAATTATTATTTTTATTAGTAGTTTTTTTGAATAATTATCTGAACATTATGATTATTATTATAATGTAAATATTATAGTATGTTTAATTTAAAATTAAAAAATATTTTGAAATTGAAAAATGAAATATCTTGTCCAAGTTTAACAATTTTGTGTTTCCAATATTAAAGTGTATTAGGCATTTTTTATTTAAATTTTGCATTTATTTTACACATCTTAAATGGTGTCTCCCAAATTCTTCAACACCCTAGAAACAAATGACATGAAATATTCCACACTACATCTCACCATCCTCGCTAGATCTTAGCATAGGAAACAAAGAAGACATCCAAAAATAAATGTAATTAATGTACCTAATTCTATGAATTAATCATCTCTACACGTCATGATAAATATACTATATTGTACAAGCATTCTATATAATTTATAATTCTAAATAAATTTACACTCATCCATATTTAAAATTACAAAATATTTAGCATATATTACTATCAGCCTAACCATTCCACCTTTATTTTGATACAAGCACTAGTAAATAGTTAAAAATTATAATAATGTATTTTTGGAGTGATAGCTGTCATAGAGTTTTGAAACCAGACATGGCATCTAATTTGGTTTCTTTTTCTTGTCTATGTAGAGAAACGTAGAATTGTTTTTTAAATAAATATTTCGCTTACAAGTAAACGACGGATTTTTGTTAGAGTGCTGCCATGACTAATATTTCTCTTGTGTTGGTAAATGGATGAAACGACAAATGACCAAAAGATTAGAGCGTACAATAATTTGCATACGAAACTTATGCGTGGAAAAAAGACGGGAAAATGTAAGAGGTGGGACCACCTTGTGGAAGATAGCAGACCACCATTATATTGTCACGCTCAAACTTTTTGGGATCTGTGCAAAGCCAGTTGCGGGTGGGGTCAAGGCTTTGGAGAATGTGACGATCAAAGACATTCAATTCTAAGCTTTTCCCTTCACCATGATTTTAATTTTAGGTTTATTAAATTTTTCTTTTATTTATCAGTATTAGTAATAATTTCATGTTAAATATTAATGAATATAAGATGAATAAATAATAGAAAATGGAAGAAAATATAAGATATTATAAAAAAAGTTAAGACTTATTTTTGTTGTAGAGTTGGTCATGTATTTTATGGATTTTCATAACTAAGAAATATATTTATTTCAATTAAAAATATAGGGGAAATGTATCAGTACTCATTATAGCTAACTTCACACATTCATATATCCTAAATGGTACACTAGATTTCAACAATTTTTTTATGCGATTTGAATACTTATAGCTATTTTTCTAGCTTTTGGGTAGTAATGACGCATACTGTAGCTTTTGGGTAGTAATGACGCATACTATGGGATCCATTATGTATGCAAGGGTCGAAAAGTACATATTTCAAAGCGTGACCTAATACATACTTAAAAATGCTCCAATAACCATGCACTTAAAATTGCTAAAACTTATACATAAACGAACCAGTATTTGTGCACAAGTACCCAATTAGTCGTGCACAAATGGGCCAATTATGGAACAAAAACATTAAAAACTGAGTGGCTATTAGTACATGAGAAATTTATTAATGGGTTTTTAGTTATCATTTTTTTGGTTTATTTAAAGTTAATAATCAGTGCTCTTCCCTTAGGGATCATGATTAGAGCATTTTATAAAACATGAAACAATGCTTGTGAAATTTTGTGTGGGTTGTTTTCATGAATATAAGGTAAGGATAAAGGATTTTTTTGAGTCATAACGTTCCCTTAGATCATAAACTTCAAAATCAACAAAATCTCCATGGGCCTCAAAGAATATGGAAGAAGAATAACCCATCATGCATGAAAGTGTATTATCACAACATATACATAAGGAGTTAAGACTATAGACGTAGTCACCCCTATAAGTGACAATAATGAAATATTGATGTAGCTAAGGGACCATCAAGTATAGAGAATTAATTTGGGGTATCAAACATGAGTAGAAGAGAGATAATCACTCTACTTGATATTTTCCACTATCACAAAGTAGAATGAACAAATATCAAAATATCAAGGAAGAGCTCAAGGCTCATGTTGGTGAACTATTTACATCTGTAGAGTACATCATGGGTGTTGTTGAATCCAATGTTCTAGCCCATATACTCCTTGTAACTTAGGACAACTGAAGTAAAAAAGGGGACATGGAGAAGTTGTTCATTCAACTAAAACTTGGATGGAAACTTCAAAGTCTCGTGGAAATAAAATCATCAAATAAGCAATCTAATGCTATCACATGGTTAGTAATGAAGCTAATATAGCTTCAAGGTTCTTAGCATACTTGAATACCAACTTCCTATGCTCAAATGGATTTTTATGGTACCATTTCCTAAACTATTCAAGAATGGTATTTTTTTAGATGTTACTAAGAGTGGTTGAAAGCTATTAAATGGAGAATCATTTTTTTGGAGTGTTCAAGAATGTTTTCCGTAAGGAAGGAGAGAGAAAAATCCTTTTATGGGTGATATTGATGACTTTATTAAAACAATATCTTGCATATTTTGAGAAAGACCTAGTGGTCCACTCTACTACAAGGATAGTTAAACATTTTTTAATAATTTGAAGACAAATCTAATTGAATAATTAATTTGTGGTATCATGAGGATTAAAGGAAACAACTATATTTTACAAGAATATTTGCTAGAGACACATGTTACTAAATTGACTAAGAAGACCCTCTTCCCCAACAAAGGTTATTTTAGTATTGGGGATCTCTCAACTTTAATTTGATCCTATAAACCATTGAATGTTTCAAGATACATCATCCATCAAACTTGTAATAGCAAAGAATCTTATTATAATAACAATGATACCATTAATGAACTCATATCTAGGCACATAAAGAGGAATCTATGTGATTCATTTCAAATAAGTATTTTCACCTTTCAAGTCTAAAAATAAAAATCATGTGCTCTAAGTTGAAGGATTTATTTAATTGCAATTTTAATTGGACCAATAAAACTAATAATCTAAAAAAATTATCTTATGTAGATTTAAATTATGGGATCATTTATCTTTGAATCCTAGTTATTGGATGCATTTCGATGCTTTGAGTTTGGGGGTCTAAATTCTGTATTTATAGGTTTTTAAATTTTTTTGTAAAGGGTTAGAAGTTTGGTAGTAGAAAATATTGTTATAAATATAATATACTTGTAACCAATGTTTTTGTCATTATGAGTTCTCTAAATTGGATTATCTTAGAATTGCTCAATTACGAAAATTTATAAAGGATGGAATTTGATGCATGCTTAATGATATTTGTTCACAATGATTTGATCATGGGAGATGATGCACAAATTTCTTATGTCTAAAAAAGTGACTGTTTGCATGTTTTTCTTTTATTTTTAAGAAAATCTTTAGATCATGATTGCACTTTTTTGTGTTTATGATTGTATGCAATATTGATCTAGAAAAGTTAGATTATTTAGTTTTTACCATTTGAGTAGATTGACAATTAAATTATGGTTCTATAAAACTAATCTTTTTTGTTTCTTTGTTTTCCCTAAACCTTATTCTTTTTATTTTCTTTAATTACAAATAAAATTAAAAAGTAAACGCACAAAAAATGAATCATGATAACTGATTGTGGCAAACAAATTTAATGCCAGAATCATCATACTTAGCAGTTAAAAAAATCCAATTATTTTTAGATCTAGAGTTTCTAAAGTACAATTTTTAGAGATCTACATTTAAAATATACCAAATTTATTTGTGGATGGAAGAAATACCTATTTTTAATCACTAACCATTAGATTGAGAACTATTGTGATACATAATTGAGATCTTATTGTGTATGCTAAATTTGTACCTATTTGTAAACACTAATAAGCTACCCAACGACTAGCCTAGATTTATAAAAATAATCCAACACACACCAATACAGTACTCTAATCATGCATCTGCATAACATTCTTTAAATGAAAATATACCTTCACTTGGACAATTGGCTTGTCTCCATTGTTCTCCTATCCTCCAAAATTTTGTGAAATGGTTGTTTTCTCTTAGTTCTTTAGCACTAGCACAAGATGACATGCAAGGTGGAATGAGGCTACTCGATGATGTTAAACTATGATACAATGATAATAAAGGTGAGGATGTAATCTCTAGAGGAATTTTGGTATTACGCAAGTACACTAATGATTGATTGATGATCGAAATGGATGCAAGAATCCTCTTTTATAGTAATCACAAGAAGAATCAAGGTTTTAGATTAAGAGGTTAAAAGATGAATGACCATGATCACCTAGATGAAAGATAATCAATAGGATTGAAGGATAAGTAGAGATGAAGGGAGAACATCAAATTGAGAGGTGGAAGAGTGGTAGGTAAGAGTGAATATGACTAATAGGTTATTCAAAATGGAGAGATAAGATTAGGTGGTGGGTGACTTTTAGATTCAATAAATATGTACATTGGAGAAAGGACAAAGTGAATGAAGTGGAATTAGACACTTGTCACATGCCTACGCATTTAGATTATGACCTATGTGAACAAGTTGGAGGGCTGAGATTTCAAAAGGAAGAGGATAATGAATTAATTAAATAAATAAAATAATATATTTAATTAATAGAGGGAAAAGGGGGCTAGATTAAATAAATAAATAAATATTTATTTAATTTTTAAAAGGAAAAAGGCTAATGAATTAATTAAATAAATAAAAACATTTATTTAATTAGGTTGGGACTATTTTGGATGTCTATATTTTTCCCTCTTTGGGACTATGTAGTTTATCATGTTGTTTCAAGAATAAAAATTTAACTGATACATGCGCCAATATGCCTTGGTAGAGAAGTGATATGCTCCATTGAATGATTGGGCATAAAATCATAAATTTAGGACAATATATTGACCAGAAGAGAAGGAAAGGTTAGCTAGCAACAAATAAAAGACAATGTTAGTTCAAAAGAAGTGAGACTAGAGCAAGGTAAAATGGGTCACAAAGGACCACATAGGTTGGTAGGAAATCTTTAACGTGCATTTAATAGGGTCAAAAGTCTAGGAAAATAAAAATGCATAAATGATGTTTAACATTTTCATGGCATAATGTTTCACATATGTTGTGTAGTTGTACTTTTGTTGAGTCTTTCTGCACATTTGTTATTTTGGCGCATTTGTGCAATGAATCTGCATTTTTGTGCAAAGAGATGTTGCAATGCATATGATAAATATGGCTACGTTTTTATTTGATATTATTATGCATAAGTAAATTTTGCACTTTTGTCAAATTTTTCTATGCATTTTATAAGAATGATGCATTTGTTAAGGAAAACTACACATTTGATAAAAATGCCTAGTTGACAAGGTTCATTACCTAATTGATAGAATCGAGCAGTTGACTAAGGCTTGACTAGTTTAATACGTAGTTGATAGGTTAATGCAACTTTGTTTTAGTTGTTGTAGTTGTTGATGTTGGTTACAGGTGGATTTGTGGGTCTTGATGTCTCATGAGTGGCATCCTCTCACTAAAATGATGTACCTAGATTTCTCAAAGATAGACCATATCATACTTGGCACTATTAGAATATAGCATGTGACCTTTATGACTAAGATTAGGGCTAACTAAAGGATTATAACAATGCTCATGGAGGGGTGTTGGAACTTGTGCCATTTTTAGAAAGTGAGTACAGGGTAATTAATAGAAGTTTTCCACCATTTCAAGTGAAGGGGAGTCATTGATAACTCAATGACATATTTTGGAAACAAAGAGTGAGAATTGGAACTTTTGTCATTTTGGGAAAGTTGCTGCAAGATACTTTTCAAAATGTTTCCACTGTTACATATTTAAGAAAATCTTTGATAACTCAATGATGACTTTTGGTAATTGTCATAACCAAATTAGCAAGAATTCCCAAGAAGGAAGTTGAATTTGGGTACCAAAATCTTGCTTGGAGGATGGATACAAGTATTGTAATTTTGGTCATTTGAAGGGTATTCTTGATATCACTTTTCTTTTATATTTGCAAATTTGTAGGAAGATTCTTCAACGGATGAAACCCCATTCCAGTAGAAGGCTTGTGGATGAAAATCCATGAGTAGGAGGTGGTCAAAGGACAAAAGCCCTTTGTTCACAATGGGAAATCTCATCTAGAGTTTGCATTTGGGATGAAGGAAGATAGGAGATTTGTTAGATTTTTCATTTCAGTTTGGAGGACTTAGGGCAGGTCCCCATGCAGCTGCTTAGCTTATTTTGGCTAGTAGTCGCTGCTCAATTTTTTTAGCATTAATTTGTGGAGCTGGTGGCCCCATGAATGTAAAATTTTGCTGCTTATAAAATAAGCAGTCATCTTAAATTGCATTATTAAAAGAAATATTTAATTCTAATTGGTCACATAAATTGTGGAGAAAAAATTGGAAACAAATAAAAAGAGGGAAATTGTTTTGGAGAGCCACATGTCAATCTTCTCAATAAGCAGTTGCTGCTTATTTCCAGCCCCCCCTTTTTTTCAAAGCTTATTTTTAAGTTTTAAGTAGCTGCTGCTCCACTTAAATAGGAAAAGATTCCAATTTATCCTTTCCTCTTAATTAAAAATTTGCATGAGAACACTCTGGCTGCTTAATTTTAAGCAAAAATTGCACTTAAGCAGCCCCATGGGGACATGGGGTTAATGGAGTTGTTTTGAGTGGTATAATGAGCATAATTGTGTGTTTGTTGTTGTTGTTGTTGTTGTTGTTGTGAGTTATTTGTGGGTGCAATTACAACTATATGATGTTGTTATAATGTTTGTAACGAACTATATATTTTGTATCTTGCATTTGGAAGTGAAACATTGACATTTGTTGTGTTTTAAGTGATTCGGGTAAATTTTGCAAGTGATAGTTTGTGGATTTTGTTTAATACTTTGGAGTTTGGAAGATTTTATGTTGATGTTGTTTTTAATCAATTTTAGGTCTGGCTATATGATGCTCATATTAGGAAAATCAATTTCAATAATGTTCTCTAAGGTTTCATTTAAATTGGCCTCTTCAATGCAAGACTAGCTATCTAGTTTAGATAGTTTTCAGTATTATTTAAGAATATATAGTTACTTTATTTTCAGATCTGAAATTATTGATAAATATTTGGTTGGGGACATTACATTCATTTAGAGTACAAGACTTAAAGAAAAAATTAAATTATTAGATTATAACAAATTGTTTGTAGCAACTTTAAAAAATTCGAAATGTGAATAACATCATAGAATTATAAGATAATATATTAGTAATATATTATAATAATAAAATTAATATATTAATTGCATTATTAATAATGTAAATAATAATACTTAAAATAGTTACAGAATGAAGAATGAATGATATAATAGTGGGACTAATTTAATAATAATATAAAAATAATATAGCAATATTATAATAAGAAAAATATACTACTAATATCAACAATAATATATAAATATGTTAATAAATATATAAAATAAAAAATATAATTCCAACCACGATCTCTTTCACACTTTTTGTATTTTTACAAAACATAAATAAATTAGTACAAATGTACCTGTTGCATTTACTTTATATCTTCATGTAGAGGAAAAACAAAATAAAAAAGTGAGCACGTTTGTCGTGCCAAATACTTTGGACTTGACTAAAGAGAAATAAAATTAATACAAGTGGGGTTGCCTGCCTGCCGTGGGAGTTAGCAGAAATGGGAAAACATATTTAATAAAAGTGGGCCCGCTGCATTGACTTGAATAAAAAACAAATTAATAAAATTCGCTATGGCAATTACTGTGTAGTTTCGTAGCAGGAGAGAAGAATATATTAAATCAAAGTGGGCAATGTGGTAGCGTGAGGGAAGAAAATGCTCCCTCTATTGACTTCACTGACTATTATTTACATCTGTATTTGTGTTTAGTGTCTGAAATTTTATTGTTTTATTTGGTATGAATACAAAATACTGAATACATTCACCTAATTAATGGACTAATGACCTACATTTTTTCGGCCTTTTTTCCAATCCATGACAAGGACAACACAATGGAATCTTTTTCAAGGACTCGTTGCATTTACTTTACCTTTTCTTATAAACAAAAAAAAAAAAAAAAAAAAGTGAACACGAATATTCCGGAAGACTAAAGAGAAAACAAATTAATACAAGTTAAGGGGAATGGAAATACATATTTAACAAGTGCCACATAGTGGCTAGTACTTGCCTTGTTTTTAGTATAGTTCTAATAATAATTATGATTTAATTTTAATAATGATTATATTTTAATAATTATAATAATTAAGATAAAAAAATTAAACATAATTATTTCATAATAATTAAAATTTTATTAGAAAAAATAATATAAATTAAAGAAATCCTAATAAATTTTTAATTTCACAAAATAAAATTAAATAATTGAAATAGTTTTAGATTTAAATCTACTTTAAAAATTGAAATATAATAAATAAAAATGTGTAAACAAAACTATATAAAAAATTAAATATTAAGAAAAATTAAAACTAATAATAAATAGCAATAGTCTTGATAGATAATAATTTTATTAAGTCAAATTAATTAAATAAAAATAGTAATAATTTTTTAAATTCATTGTAATTTAAATATAATAAAATATGTATAAAAGTATAATTAGTTTTAAACATATTAATTCAATAAAAGAAAATTGTAACTAGAAATAACAAACCAATTCATTTTATTATAACATAACATTTTTTTTACTTATGTAATTGTTATTATAAATATATATCCCTTAAAATTTTATACAATTTGATAGTTTTATTATTTGATTTGATTATAGATCTACATATATTTACATATATTTTTGGCTATATAGTTGCCACTAAAACTAATTATTTTGGATTTCCTAGAAATCTGCTTATAACAACTAAATTGTATTTAGGCAATAAGTGTACAGAAAAATAATTTTCATAATTTATAATGTTAAAAATTGTACAATTAAACTTTGGTAAATAAAAAGATTGAAAAAATTAAAAGTTAAAATTTATTTGTGATTGGTTGAAATAATTATTTCTGGCTATATAGTTGCCACTAAAAATAATTATTTTGGATTTCCTAAAAATCTGCTTATAACAACTAAATTGTATTTAGGCAATAAGTGTACAGAAAAATAATTTTCATAATTTATAATGTTAAAAATTGTACAATTAAACTTTGGTAAATAAAAAGATTGAAAAAATTAAAAGTTAAAATTTATTTGTGATTGGTTCAAATAATTTTTTTTAATAACTAGCTCACTGAAAAACAAAAAACTCATTACAATAACTCATTACAATAGTATCGCCTAATAGCAAGTACTAATAAAAGTGGGTAGGGCTGCATTGACTTGACTTCGTTTTGTCAATAAAAAACAAATTAATAAAATTTGGCACACTTACTGTGCAATTTCTTTGCAGTTTTGTAGTGGGAGAGAAGAAAACACTAAATCCAAATGGGTGGGTCCCTCTCTATTGAGGTCACATAGCATCATTAGTTCAGCATGTACCAATTGTTGTGAGGGTTGCTGATACCTTTTGTTCCAAAAATTGAACAAATAAAAAGTATTGTTTGAAACATAAAATATCATTTTTGTTAGGAAATGTACCAATAGTAGTTAGGAAATGTACTAATATTGTAAGAAGAATCTATGTTGAATGTGTGGTAAAATTTTTAACCTCTTTTCTACTTCTAATTGAATTTATATATATAAAAATTAATTATATATTACCAATGAGCCTAAATAAATTTATGAAAAATAAAAGAACTATACAAAATATATTTTATTTTATCAAATTAAAATACCTTAAGAAAACTTTAAATACAACTTAACACATAATATTTACTTTACATATTAAAGTTTGAGCAGTTTACACAATTCCAAATAAATAAAATTGAGCAAACAATTATTGCTATAGTAATCTGACATGAAATTTACTTCAAAAGTTTGTGGTGACAGAAAATGCTCAGTGCCTTCTTCCACATAATCTTTGGGAATAATCTTTGGCAATATCTATCCAGCACCCAAATTGTACCATTGATTAGATGTAATAATTAATTGAGGGTATGGAGACAGCTCATATCTGTACCAAATTTAATGCTCAAACCAATTACATTTACTGTGACTGTAATTGACAACATTTACTTTTCTGCACAGCTTTCAAATCTCAGTGTACGAATGTATTCCAATTTTTCAATAGTCACTGTTTTACTGCACTGTATTTGGCAGGAGGAGCAGCTTTAACTTAATGAATCACAATGTAGAAAATGACAACTGCCACAATAACTTTTAAATGTACAATATAAGTCAATAATGATAGTAAATATTCAATGCATGTAGAAAATGATGAGAAACTGATCAACTCTCGGCATGAGGACAGCTCATATCTGTACCAAAATTAACACTCATACCAATAACATTTACTTTTCTGCACAGCTTTCAAATCCCTGTGTATGTAATGTATTCCAATTTCCTGATAGTCACTGTTTTACTGCACTGCAATCGGCAGGTGCAGCAGATTTTACTTAAAGGAATCACTATGTAGAGTGTAAACCAATAGCTTTTGAATAAAATTAAATGTAAACAATGATGGCAATAAATATTTAATGTAGAAAATGACAACAGTCAATATTCAGTTTGATTTGAACTGAACACAAAGAAACGATGAAAGACAGACATGAAAAATGGCTTTAATTTGTTGAGGTGGCATGTATTAAAAAAGAATGCAGAGTACATATAACAAGACAAGTGACCAGCTGTTGGTCACATGTTTGCGTTGGTAACCACAGCCAGAAGAAAAAAGAATCGATGTGGACAGCACAGGAATATTTTATTAGCGTATACGTTATATTTCACGCAGGTTATATTTTTTATTATTATTAGGATATATTGTGGATATAGTTTAGGGGAATTCAATTATTTATCTCGTAGAATTTATTTGTTGAAACTATTATGCGGACATCAGAATTTTTTAAAAAATAATTCTTAACGACATAAAATTCCCCTGAATAATTTGGACAAAATAAATTCCACTGCGTGAAAAATTGAATTCTGAATATAACCTATGGACTAATAAATAAAAGCTTTCATGATACTGTTGCCACAATCCACCACGCAAGCCACGTGGAAGGTGCAGAATAGATTTGTTCACTTGTATTTCATTGAATCTCCTACACACGACATTAGTGATTGTTGTATGCGCTGTGAGCAGAAATGATCTTCCCACCAATATTCATGACTCATACGCTACAATGACATACTATTTATGATTCACATGAAAAGTCAACCTAGTCTTAATGGTGAAAATTGTCGAGTGTAGCTGTTCTGGCTTCAATTGGGCATGACATGCCATGATGCGGCTCCAAAATCGCATGGTTGCATGCCCTCTATGATGTCATCAGACACGTTTTGGGATCTACCATCAGGCTGATGTGGAGGCATATTGTCATTTTGGGGTTGACAGAAAGCATTTGCACGCAGCTGACATTTTTCGGCTGTTCACGGTCATAGTCACGGGCACAGCTATAGTTTGTGGCCACGTGTGTCCAAAAATTTGAAATGACTACATAGGAGGGAATTTTTGAAATTCTATTCCCGCTCAAACAATTCAATTTTTTTAAAATACCTAAAACTAGATGCTTTTTCATTTTCCATGTGAGGTGCAGCCATGAATGAAAACCAGACGAAGAAAGCATGAAAGGAATGAAAAATGCAGTGGGATTTGAGGGCCCATGGGTGTGGAAGTAGACTGTTTTCATCCAAAGGTTTGATTTTTCTTCACAGCCTTCATTATATAATTTTTCTTACATGATGCTGAGATATTTAAATTTTTATGATTCTTAATTTTTTGGAGGATTTATGTAGCAAAGGTAGGTGCTAGTTTTCTTGGTTGTAGTGTATAATCTAGTAAACCTTTCCCCTCAAAGTCGTGCTAGTTGTCTTGGTGCTGTACATATAATCTGGTAAACTCTTCCCCTCAAAGCTTTTGAATCAAATTCAACTGTACCTATTCGTGTGGTTATCTGACTTCCTTGTCCATTGCCTCTGTGAGTGTTGTGCCCTGTGCCAGGAGTATCATTGAGTCAAATCCGCTAAAACTGGGTCTGATCTATTCGAATTGTCACCTAGAAGGCAGGCTTGGCATGAGACAAGTTCTACAAATTACTTGAAGAAGAAGCTCCACTACCAGGTTTTGATGGTCCATTTTATTTGGAGACAAGTGCACCCAGCAGTGTGGAAATCGCCTCCACATACTTACAGCCGCAACACAGAAGCTTCCACTTCCATGTCTCTCGACGGACGATAGATGCTGTAAAATTGCCTCCTACCACAACCAACCCAAATGCAAGCTTTTAAAATTCCTTTTGAGCCACAGGTACGAGAGTGTACAAGGTGGATTGAGGATCTGTATGGCATGCTCTTGCTGCTGTAACCTATTTTTTTATTTGAATCCAGAGAAATCTAGGGTTTTCTTAGGATAAGGGTCTATAATCTTTCGATCTGGAGTTTAGTACTTCACATGATGATTCCTTTCATAATCTTTCAAACACGTGCAATAGACCATAATCTATACCAGGAATAAATTTAAATTTGAATCTAGAACTTAACTAACCCCAGACTAAACTGTTGTAACTTGCCCGTTACTATCCGTATACTCTAAGGATTCAGCTTGGCTTTTAGGCTTACGGGTGTAAGTATTGGGTTGTGTCTATTCTGGCTTCAAAATGGGCGAATTTGTCATATTAACAACGATGTGTTATGCAATCTCAACCATCCAATAAAAAATCTACAGTTAAAAAGGTGGGACTAACATCGCGTGTTAGTTGCGTCGTATGCCATTTTGGAACCATAATAGACATGTCCGTAAGTATTTGTAATGTATCTGAATACAATACGTATTTATAGTTTAGTATAGCTTTTAATGGTAACATTTCAATCATTGGATTTATAGCAGTATATTTATTGTGATCCAAGTTGACACATATGTAATTATGTAGAACTGTATAAAAATATATTGTCAAAAAAAAGAACAGATTGCAAAACTTTTGAGATTGTGGCATCTGTTGAACATGTTATCTTTTCATATAAATTTTAAGGTCAATGCAAAATGTATTTATCATAAATTGTAGCATTTTGTGGATGGCAATGTTTATAGGAAAAATTTAGCTTACTATTCACATATCTTTGAATTTTTTATTTTTTTAATGTTGTGTTTTCTATTGTAAATTTCATAATTAACTTATAAGAAGTATAATCAAGTTTAAATTTTTAAAGATATAAATTTATTTTCATTTTTTTAACTATGATATATGAAGACAAATTTGAATTATTCACTTTTCACTATTGTAAACTTAAATTTGATATATTAGTATTTTACATTTATTTATTTATTTATTAATATAATTGTATGCGGGAAAAGCGGGTCGATAGAACTCAATATGTGAAAATATTCCAAAAGACTTGTCCACACACACACACAAGACTTCTTGGTGCAAGCTATAGAGCAATGAAGTATCACTCAGCTTCCCAAGGTTGGTCCCATGGTTCTCTATCTTACAATGTCCCTCAAACTAATGTTTTTGCTCTCAGATCACTGAGCAAAATGGTTTAGGGATGGAAAATGTAAGAACGAATGATGCTTTGATAAATTTTAGAATGAAATGCATCCTAAGCTATGCATGATTCTAGAAATGCAAATAAACTAGATTATAAGATGACAAGGTTAGTATAAATACTATCCTAACATGATATATTAGTCCATGATTGAGCTAAATGATAAATAAAATATTCTAAACATGCATATTTAGACTAATTCCTATTGAAAAGAGAGGCTAAATGATGAGCATAGAAATGATATATGAAAGCTTGAATGTATTTGAGCATAAGTATGATACTGCAAATTTGGAGGATGATCTTTAAAATGGAGGAATGAGAGCTCTATTTATAGGGAAAACAGGGCAATGGATGGTCAAGATTGGATAATCTTAACAAGGGCCAAGATTGAAAGTTGGGAATCCATGTTTGCAATTTGCACCAATGAAATGGTGACAAGTGTCAACATAGGGTTGGGCTGAGAGAAGGGGTTGGAGACATTAAATGCCTGAGAAGACCTCATGGTTATTCAGAGGGTAAGGGTCAAGTCTAAGTTAAGATTACCCAATGGATTAAGAGTTAATCCAAGGATAAACCCATGTGCAAATGATTAAGAGATAATCATGGTCAAAGCATTAAATGCTTGATGAGACCCTTGGGTTGGATGAAGGTTGAGTAAAAAGAAATTTTTTAACCATGAAAAAGGGTTTGAGTTAACCATTAATGGTTATGAAGACTTTGGGGAATTAAGTGGTTGAAGGCTTTGAAGTCTTTAATGGTTATCAAAGACTTTGAGGAATTAAGTGGTTGAAGGCTTGAAGCCTTTAATGGTTATCAAAGACTCTGAGGATTTGAAAAGTGACTTCCCCTTGCTTAGGGATGTGACAAAGTTTAGAAGATGGGTTAGTCTAATTAGAAGCGATTAAAAGAGTCTAGAAGGTATTAGAAAGGGGTTTAGGAAGGCAAGTGGGAGATGTAGGATTTTGCAAGTGGATGGAGGGATAATATGATTTAATTGAATTAAATGATTTATTCAATTTGGTTGCAATTTGGGGAAATTAAATAAATTAGATTTATTCAATTTAGGATAACTATTTAATTAAATTTGAATTTAATTAAAAGTGGATAGGGGGAATTTAATTGAATAAAATGATTTATTCATTAAATGGGTATAGTGAATTTAATTTAAATAAATTGAGTAATTTACTTAATTAAATAGAGGAATGCAGGTAATTTAATTAAATAGAGAAATGAACATAAAATATTCATTTAGGAATGTGGTCATTTTTATACGTCTACATTTTGCCCCTCTTTGAAGTGACGTGTGTGCACATGTTATTTCAAAGAAAATGATGCGTTATCATGATTTATGATCAAATGCCATTTTGTGTCGCTCTTTTGATTTGCAAGTTGTGCCCCAGATTTGATTTGATGTGTGATGCCCCCTCGGGAGATGAATCAATTTGAGTTGTGTGTGATGTGTATGATTTCGTTTATGTGAAAGGTGGGTAAATTGATTCATCTCCCAATAAGTTACAAATTTTAGGGTATAAGGGAGACTGCGACCATATAACAGGTCTGTTTGGCTAACCCTAATTTCATTTTCCTCCTATAAAAGGGGAAAATAGATTTGATTTGATTCATTTGTGCTTTGTTGACTTTGGAGAAAGAGAATTTGGTCTGAAGAGAAAATGCCTATTCCGTATTCCAGACACCGTTTCGAGTGCGTTTGGAGGTACCGGAGACCTGCAGTGTATGGACCACCAGTAAGTCAACATTTTTTACCCTCTTTTGATTTTTGATTTGGTCATTTTTAGTCATTTTTTGATTTTTAAAACTCAGTTTTAGCGTTTTAGCACGTCAAAGTCATAGATTAGCGCATACGAACTTTTAAGTAGCGCATCAAGTTGATTTTTAGGGTCACGCCCGAAATAAAATAGGGTAGCACATAGGAAATATAGGTTAGCACATAGGTGTAGAATAGCACATAGCGATAGTCGGGTAGCACATCAGGTCAGTAGGTTAGCGCGTAGGGTAGACCTAGCGCATAGGGGTCACAGGGGTTCGCATGGGTAAGGGGGTTTAGCGCGTAGGGCTAACCTAGCGCATAGGGTCAAACAGGTAGCGCCCGGGAGGTATAGATTAGCGTGTGGGTAGGGTTTAGTGCATAGGGTAGATTAGGTGGTGCATGGTGCGAAATGATTAACGCGTAGAGTCAGTCTAGTGCATAGGGTGAATAGATTAGCGCGTAGGAAAAACAGCCTAGCGCGTGGGTAAATTTTAGCGCAACGGGAGTCTGTTTTAGCGCATCTGGAAAATTTTTTGCAAGATGAGGTGGTTTGTAAATTTGTTGTGTCGTGCTGTCATGATTTTTATGGATTTGTCCAATATGAGTGTCGATGTAACTTGTTTTGATTTGCGATATTTCAAGTTATGTATAGATATCAACGTGGTGTTTCAATCAAAATATGATTTATTTGCATACCCTGTTTCAAGTTCAATGTGTGAAGCCTGATTTGTATTACAAGCTGGTATGGGTTGGAAACTTGAGTTGTGTTACAAGCTGATATGGGTGGGAAACTTGAGTTGTTTTACAAGTTTATGTGATTTGGAGACTTGAGTTGTGTTACAAGTTTTGATATGGTTTTTGATAACTTGAGTTGTTTTACAAGTTGATATGAAATGATAGGTTTTTGAACTTGATGTAGATGAGCAAATTGTTTCATGTTGTTGATGTGAGTTTGATTTTGATATCGTTGTTTTGATGTGGAAACTGATATTGGATTTGTTTTACTTGTTGACAAGAATGATTGGGTGTGGTGCAGTCGCAAGAGATATTTTCGAGACCGTGGACATTGATACCGCAGTTGTCTCAGGCCGACCTTGACATCATCGAGAGATGTGGGTTGACCTCCCTATTAGATATGCCTCGGTTCACTATGAACCGGGGGCTACTGACAGCATTGGTAGAGAGGTGGCATAGCGACATAAACACCTTTCATTTTGTGACCGGAGAGATGACAGTCACACCAGAGGACTGTTACAGGATCCTACGCATTCTCGTAGTAGGTGCACTACTACCGTATGAGCAGTCGGAGGAGGGTGGTACAGAGGCTTTTCGCCGTATTTTCCATGATGAGACGGTCTGCGATTATGAGATCTCGTGGCAAGAGTTCTTAGACCTGGATTATGCACCCCTACCATCTGTACTAGCAGGGTTTATTGGTGGATTCCTTTGTCCTGATCGTAGGTCAAAGGGATTCTCTGTGGGATGGGGGCTGGTATTGGAGGAGATGGTGACACAGGGGCAGAGATTTTCATGGGGATCAGCTATGCTGGCCCATCTGTACAAAGGCTTACATGAGGTGGTATACCTCGGTTACGGTAGTTTGTCAGCTGGCGTGACACTGTTACAGGTATGGTGCTGGGAGCACATTCCAGCAGCGAGGCCACTAGCAGATAGAGATAGGCCCGTGGGGTGCGCATATGCATATGGATATAGGGGTCTAGTTGTCTAGTGGAAACTGGGCAAACTAGAGCATTGGAGGAGAGTGCTCGATGATATTGATACGGTCACCTGGCAACTGTATACAAGATGTGAGGTGTGAGCAAAGGACGGGCTGGAGATGCCCTTTATTTTTATGACTAGATACCTGATCGGGAGGACCCCGTTTGTTATAGAGAGGTTTGTGGTGACCCGAGTTTTGAGACAGTTTAGGCGCCAGCAGGGTATTCCATAGGGAGCATGCCTATATGCACGTTGGAGGCAGGATGTAGTGGATTGGGGTCCGACCATTGATAGCGCAGTGGCAATGGAGGAGTTTGTCGGGTTGGCAGGGCAGATATGAGATTATGCCCCGGAGATTCTAGATGAGGGCATGACCGATGAGTTTGCCAGATTGTTTGTTGCGCGGGCGGTGGCCAAGATATCGAATTCGGAGGAGATGAGGCTAGCTTTTGATTTCGATGAGGAGAAGGGAGAGGGAGATGATGATGATGATGATGGAGAGGATGGAGGAGATGGACGAGGGAGAGGAGCCAGAGGGAGGCGAGGAGGTAGAGGGAGGAGAGGAGATAGGGGTGTGGAGAGAGCGATGAGACAGGGGGTGATAGACAGGGGGAGAGGTGGATTGGCTATTGGAGCCGGTGGAGAGAGGAGAGTGGGGGAGGTGTTAGCTGTAGTGGGGGGCACTGATGAGGCAAGGCGACCAGTGCAGAGGAGGAGGACGGATGTGCTCCCACCCCCAGCACCGAGGACAGGCAGGGTTGGAGGGGTTGCCCCTGCACAGGTACCGCTACGGGTTCGGGTCCCTACACATGTTGAGGATGCGCAGATCCGGACCCTACAAGGGACTGTACAGCAGCTGCAGGCACAGATTTTGACATATCAGCGGCAGATTGCACAGTTGACCATTGAGCGGGACACCGAGATAGAGTGGAGGGGGCGAGCGGAGGAGCTGGTATCCAGTATGTAGAGAGCAGCTGCGGGTGGTCCAATGAGAGACACCCTGAGAGAGCTAGCATTAAGAGCTCAGGAACCGGAGTACTATCGGCGGTACCCAGGGATTGTCGAGTACAGAGCTTTGCACAGTCGAAATCTAGTCGATCTCGAGATACTGGGTCGCGGTCTGAGAGCCAAGGTGTCACAGAGCCACCGAGACAAGACCCTCCTGGAGATCCAGGGGTGGGTACATCTAGAGCTAGACCATCTCCATCAGGGGATAGTCATACTTGAGAGATGTAGTCTCTGTTGTATTTTTTATTATTGTATTCTTTGTACTGGATACAGTGATGATATATTGTGCACATTTTGATCATTTTGAGATATATATATATATATATATATATATATATATATATATATATATATATATATATATATATATATATATATATATATATATACACGACACTATTTTCTTTGATCATGTGGTGTGTTTATATGGATGCATGTTATGTGGGTTATTTCTTCATGATGATGCAATGCTTTAAATGTATGTATGATGCAGGATGTATGTTTTTATATGGTGTGAGATGTATCTTGAAAATGAGATATATGATTTGATATGCAACTAAATGTAAAATGATATGCAAATATGCGATTAATTGTAAAATGATATGCAACTAATTGTAAAATGATATGCAACTATGTTTTTGGTAGCATCCTCATTTTGTATTTGCCATCCGATATAGCCATTTGTTTGCTTTCTTTGTAGATATCATCATTGAGCATTGATTTGTTTTAGGATATGTTGAAAATTTATACAAGCATAATGGTATAATTGAACCATAATGACCTAAGAAAAATTTACATGATGTTTGATTTTGCAAGATAGCACAAGCGTCAAGGTATAATTGAACCAGGACGACCTGAGTGCGGATTGCATAAACAGACAAGATTAAATCATTTGTATGCGTGAAGTGGAATTAGGCCTTCAGTGATATTCGATGTATCACGTCTCGAGACAAGTATTCACACAATACAAGTGATCACCTCCCAGATAGAAGACTAAGAAAATATTGGAAGTTCCTCATGATCTCTAGCTTTGAAGCATTTAGTGAGACAAGGAAGAGAATCCAATAATTCAAAAAGTTCAAAATGTAAAACTAGTTAAGATTTTTATGCGATAATGCAACATTTAGTACTTCAGAAAATCATCCATCCTTGGTATTTCTGTGAATTGTTTTGTTTTGTTTTGCGATGAAGCGTAGTTTTTGGTTGTTGAATGTCATGCTTTTGAGTTTTGCAAATAGCTTTGATGTCTGGAATGTTTGCAATATTTAGAAGATTTGAATGCCCCTAGCTGAGTGTGCCTCTTGATGTGAATATGTACAGTGATTTTCAAGCCATGGTGGATTTGTGGTAAGAGGATATATATGGATAAACCAGGATAGTGACTAAGCTAAGTATGTCCTGAATGGATATTTGCTAAGTGTCAAGCGATGGCCGATAGTGTTTGTACGGATAAAATGGTATGGAGATAGATAGAAGAGCCGTTCTTTCACAAGAGCGCCTGTTTACCAGGTTTTCACCATTTGTTTTTATTGTACTTTGTTTTTGCTTTTTCTGAATTTTTTGATTTTTTTGCTTGTTTTGGCTTTTTTCGTGCACTAGGCTACTTAAGTGTAGTATTTCTTCAGATGGATGCTATTAGTTGGTTCGTCGAGCACATCTCCTTCTGAAGTTGTTAGCTGATAGGCACCTAAACCATAGACTGATATGATAACATAGGGACCCAACCAGTTAGGTTCAAATTTCCCTTTCTTTTCTCGATCTTGCTGATTTCTAGGATTTTCTTTGAGAACTAGGTCACCAACTTTGAAGTTGTGGGGGATGACCTTGTGATTGTAGCTCCTGCACATGCATTGCTGATATGCTTTGAGATGAGTATAAGCATGCTGACATCTTTCATCTAATAGTTCAAGTTCTTGGAGTCGGTTAACTCGATACTCTTCATCTGGGATTAAGCCTTTCAAAGAGACTCTGAGAGATGAGATTTCTACTTCCAGGGGTAAAATGGCTTCTGATCCATATACCAATGAGTATGGTGTTGCTACTGTAGGTGTGCAAATGCTGGTTCTATATGCCCAAAGTGCTGGATTGAGTTGGACGTGCCAATCTTTGCCTGCATCATTCACTATTTTCTTGAGGATTTTCAGAATAGTTTTGTTAGATGCTTTTGCTTGACCATTTCCCTGTGGGTAGTATGGTGTAGAGAACCTATGTTGGATTTTGAATTTTTCACATAGTTCTTAGACATCTTGATTTTTGAAAGACCGTCCATTATTTGTGATGATTGAACTTGGAATACCATATCTGCAGATTAGATAATTGAGGATAAAAGAGGCAATTTGTTTCCCAGTCACTGTGGTCATGGGAACTGCTTCTATCCATTTGGTAAAGTATTCTATTACTGTTGTAATGAACTTGTGTCCATTTGAAGATGAAGGATAAATTTTGCCCACTAAGTCGAGTCCCCACTGACAAAAGGGTCAGGATGTTGTAAATGGCTGCAGTTCTTGTGCTGGTGCATGTATCAGATTACCATGGATCTGGCATTTAGGACATTTCTTAGCGAAATGATATGAGTCTTTCTCCATTGTAGGCCAGTAATATCCCATCCTTAGAAGCTTTTTAGCAAGAGTAGTACCACTTGAATGTGTGCCACAAATGCCTTCGTGAAGCTCGTGTAAAGCAAAATTGGAATCATTACGATCAAGGCAACAAAAAAGAGTGTCATCTAGACCTCGACGATACAAAGTATCAATAGTAAGGGTGTAACGGGCAGCTTGTCGGATAAAGTTACGTTTTTGGTTATGGGATTGGTCAATTGGTAAGATATTGTGCTTGAGGTAGTTGTATATTGGTCCATATAATGGAGAATCTGAACTAGTCAAGGCATAGATAACCTAGGATTCATAGTGGTCATAGGCGGGGGAGAACAGTTGCTCTACCAGGAACTCGTAATGACTCTGTTGCTCTGGAATTTGTAGTAGTGAAGCGATAGTAGCCATTGCATTGGCTGCTTTGTTGTTCAATCTTGGTATTTGCTCGAAGGTGATGTGCACAAAATACTATTTGAAGTCATCCACCATTCGTTTGAAGGGTAGTAGTTTGTCATCCTTTGTTTGATAGTCATTGTTGATCTGATTGATGACTAGTTGTTAATCTCCGTAGACCATTAACTATGTGATTTTCCATTCTAGGGCCATTTTGATGCCTATAACCAATGCCTCATATTCAACCACATTATTTGTGCATGGCAACATAAGCCTATATGATCTTGGTATAGTGTGTCCTTCAGGGGTGATGAACAGAATGCCAGCACTTGAACCATGTTGTGTATAGGATCCGTCAAAGTATAGGGTCCATTGTTTGGTAGAAAGAGAAAGAACGTCCTTGTTTGGAAATTCATTCTCCATGGTGTGTTTGCCTGGTAGCAGTGCTTCGGCCAACTGATCTGTAATTGCTTGTCCTTTGATGGCTCATCTTTCTGTGTATTGGATGTCAAATTCACTGAGAATCATGACCCATTTAGCTAATCGGCCTGTAAGAGCTGCCTTACTGAGTAGATATTTGAGAGGATCAATTTTTGCGACTAGCTTAATGGTGTGTGCTAGCATATAATGTCGGAACTTCTGAGATGCAAAAACCACTGTTAAGCAAGCCTTTTCAATGAACGTATAGCTGAGTTCATATCCATTCAATGTCCTACTGATATAATATATGGCGCGTTCCTTCCCTTGTTGATCCTCTTGTGCCAATAGTGCCCCCAGCAATATATCTGTTGTTGAGATATATAGGATAAGAGGCTTTCTTGCGACTGGTGGTACCAGAACTGGTGGATTCATCAGGTACTGTTTGATTTGGTAAAAAGATTCTGCACACTTGGTCTCCCATCTGAATGGTACATTTTTGTGTAGTAAATGTTTAAATGGTAGACTTTTATCTGCTAGTTGAGCGATGAATCGCCTGATTGATTGAAGTCGTCCTTGTAGAGATCTGAGTTGACTAATATTCTGTGGTGGTGGCATGTCCATAATGGCTTGTACCTTTGCTGGATCTACTTCAATACCTTTAGCTGAGACAATGTAGCCTAGTAACTTGCCTGATGTAACCCCAAAGACACACTTCTTAGGGTTGAGCTTGACTTGGAATTTTTCCAATCGATCAAAGATCTTTGTTAGGATGCGGAGATGTTCTGCTCTGGTGAAGGATTTAGTGAGTAAATCATCCACATAGTCTTCCATAAATGTGTGCATCATGTCATAGAATATTGTTGTCATTGCTCTTTGATAAGTGGCCCCTGCATTCTTTAAGCCAAAAGGCATAACATTCCAACAGTACGTTCCCCAAGGATAGGTGAACGCGATTTTATCTTGATCTTCTGGAGCTATTTTGATTTGATTATAGCCTGAGAAACCGTCCATTAGTGAGAGCATTGCATGGCCTGCTGTGAGATCTACAATTATGTCGATACTGGGCAGAGGAAAGTCGTCTTTTGGACAAGCTTTGTTGACGTCTCTGAAGTCAGTACATATTCTGATACTACCATCTGGTTTTGACACTGGAACGATGTTGGAAATCCATTCTGCATAGTCAATGGGTCGGATGAATCCGACATCTAATAATTTCTTTAGTTCAGTTTTGACCATGAGTGCCACCTGTGGATTCATCTTTCGTAGCTTTTGCTTGACTGGTTTAACTCCTGAAGAGATGGACAAGTGATGCATGATTAAGTGTGGATCCACTCCAGGCATATCAGCATATGACCAAGCAAAGTTAATTTGTTGTTCTTTAAAGAAAATGATGAATGCTGATCTTTCTTCCTCTGTTAGAGATTCTACAAGGTGTAGGTTTCTGACTGCTTCCGTGGTACCAATGTTGATTGATTGAGTGAGCTCAATCAATATGGGTGATCGCTCATGAAAGTGCTCAGGAAGAGTGTCAAATCTCCCATCATTAGGTGCCTTAAAAAGGTTTTCACCCTCAGATGCATCCTTTATTTTTACTTTTTTGTGATCTAGAGCTGCCATTGACTGGTTTTCAGCATCAGATCCTTTATTTTGTTTATTTTTGCGACTGAGAGACTTGGCACTCCCTGGTTTGCAAACATTGTTACTTTGTTCACTGGTAGAGCCTGTTTCCAGATTTATGGTACATAGGTAATGGATAATAGATTCATCATCTGGGAAAATTGGTATATTATGGATTTCCGGTTCATCCCAGTCGATGAGGTCAGGAAAGACAAGCGGTAAGGAATCGTTAGGTGGATCAAGTTCGGCTACTGTGAGTGTTAGGAAAGAGTTTTCATCGTGATTGTTCTTGGTTTTAAAGAAGTCCAGGATTTCGTTGAGGCCTTCGATGGTATTATCTTCCACATAGACTTGCTCATAATATTTCTGTTCGCTTTCCTTGGCGTCATAGATATTTTGCGGTCCAAATTCAAGAGGTCGATCTCTTGCATTATGTTCTTCTTGAGAAAGAGATATAGAATCAGTATCATTAGGGATATCTGTAGTAGCATTGGAGCAGGTACCCCATTCATATTCATTGGAATCAGTCTCAGAGGCATCATCCCAGATTCTATCAGTGCTGTAAACTGGGATGTTGTATGGTGAAAACAAATCTTTGATGATAGATACCATTTTGATAGTTTTTGTTGATTCTGCGTTAGATCCATCTTCTATTTTCTGTATTTGTTCATAGACTGTGCTTCCTCGGGGAGAAACAAAGGTATTCGGAGATGATTTTATTTGTTCTTGAGATATTGGTGTTTGAATATGAGCTACGACTGCAGATATGGCCTGTTTGTGTTTTAGAAGCTTTTCCTGATGTAACTTCTGATCTTGACGTTCTCGTGCCTTGCGGATTGTTTCTGCTGATTCAAAGAGTGCTTCCTGCCAGGATTCTTCTTTGTACTTTGTCTTTACTTTCCATTGAGGTTTTTTAGTTAGGTGGGGTGGCCTTTTTAATAGGAAGGTGAGCTCACAACCCAACCTGCTTTGTTTCCATTGGGTTGTGAAGGAAGATCTATAGGTTCAGTGATTCCTTCTTTGCATTTCCCAATAGGTCCTTTACCGTCATATCCCATTTGCTGCATGATTAAGTATCCTTTTCCATATAGGTGTGTAGGTAGAATAATGTCTAGAGTAGCTGCTCTATTATCTTCTTTCTTATCTTTGTATAACCAGCTAAGAATATCCTTGTCTTCTGATTCATGTGCCAGAGTGCCCAATTGGATGAAGGTACCATCAAATTTGGTGATGGGCTGAGTGACCAGATGTGTTGATGTAGTAGGCAATCCATGAGATCTAGGTGATGTTGGTAATTTGGCCAAACATAAAGGCTCCAAAGAGTATTCTCCCATACCTTGGTCTTTGATTTGCATTTTCTGTTTGAAGTCTCCCAATAAGGAGTTGGATTTTGCTATTTGTCGATCTGATGTTGAAGATCGCCACTTTTCTCTATTATGAGGAACCAAACTGTCTTGGGCTGCCCCCATTGCGTTGCAATGTTGAAATGGATTGTGATGAGTAGATATGGAGACTTCTTGTCTGTCATAAGGAAATTTGACACACTGGTGATACGTAGAAGGTATTGCTTGTATTTCATGTATCCAGGGTTGCCCTAACAAAATATTGTAGGTGAGATCTATATCTAAGACTTGACATATAGTAGCTTTTTGCACTGGTCCTACTTGAATGGGTAATATCACAGTTCCTTTAGAGGATCTTTCCTCATCATCATATGCCTTTATGGTAATCTTTTTACAGGGATCAATAGATTCTTCTGAGAAGCCGTCCGGCTCTTCCATCTATTAAGACTCTTTTTACTCGGTGTTTGCAAACAATGACTTCGATATGGAGAGGAGTATTCTGCAGATGGCTTAAGGAAGCATCGTCAGCTCTGAGAAGGTGAGGTTATGGGGTCCTGTCATATGGGTGACCATGGCTTGAAATCTGTCTGTATCCAGATTTTGAGGTACATTAGTTTCCAATAGCACTTGTTCCAATATGTCTTTGTGCTTTGGTGATAGTTTCAGCAATTCTAGTATAGATATCTGAGCTGGAGTTTTACATAGTTGGCTAACCAAGTCATATTGGATTTTTGGTGTGGTAGGTGTAGGTGCAGTATGTCCTTTCAAGACATATTTCTAAGTTCAGGTTGTTACATTGACAAATTCATGATCATGTCAATCTCGGATGGTGATGACATTTACTTGATGATCTTCAGCTGATATGTGATTTATGGTGTTGTTGTAGATATGGTTGACATGAGCTCCGTGTGTATTATCCGAGGTTGAAGCTCCATCTTTGTAATTTGGAAGAGGATTTTTAAAGGCTCCATGATCACCATTTGTTTTGAGACCATCTATTGTTAAGTCACCTCGATCAATCATATCTTGCACCACATGTTTTAATCTCATGCAATCGTTCATCTGATGACCCTTGTTATGATGGTAATCACAATAGTGTGAATCATTCCACCAAGGTGGTTTGATTTGGGGTTCATAGTTGCTGATTGGAGGCAAAGAAAGAATCTTGTGTGCCAAAAGTTCTCTGAATGCTGATTCTAGTGATTGCCCCAGTGGTGTGAAGATACACTTTTGGAAATTGTTTGTGTTGAATTGTTGTTAGGTCCTGGATTCATGTTTTTTCTTTGAGTATCATTGGTGTTGTTTGTGTTGAGTTGTCCTTGATCGGTGTTTGGTGTATATGTGTTAGCATTTGGATTAGCATTCTTAGGATTTTTTGTGTTTTGAGGATTTCCAGACAATGCGAGCATTGGTTGCTTAGATTTGGGATCATGTGTTTCATTGTTGCCTTCATTTTTTTTTCGAATCCAAAATCAAGATTTGTCTAGGTTGGTGTTGTTCTGGTTATTGTAGTTTGATGAGTTTGTTCCTTCCTTGTAAAATTTGAGTGTTCCTTTTTTGACACATGCTTCTTCTACTTGAATGCCATTCTCAATTAATTTAGTGAAAGATGGTATGCATTGAAGTTTTAGTCTGTAACTCATTTCACTATTCAAATTATCAATGAAGATTTCTATTTTCTCTTTTTCGGGAATATCTCGAGGATATCTGGAGACCATACGTCACCAGCGTTGAAGGAACACCATGAATGTTTCGTTGTTCTTTTGTTTGGTGTTGCAAACATCTAGCACATGGTTATGGCATGTTGGATGTTGTAGGAATATTGGGTTATGAATTTGTTAACCAATTCCTCAAATGATCTGACAGGTGGTGTAATTTTGGATAACCATTCCATTGTTTGCCCTCCCAAGCTTCTTAGGAATAACCTCATCAAATAGGTGTCATCATGAGAAAATTCAGGGCTCATGGTGCAAAATTCTCGAACATGATCTCGGGGATCACTTTTCCCATCATATTTATCAAATTTGGGAACGTCTGAGTTGGGAGGAAAAGGCACCATGTTCAATCTTCTATCAAATGGATAAGGACAGATTTCATTTAAAGAGTACCGCATTGTTGTCCCTTGTTGCATATCCTGTATTTGCCTTTGCAACATTTGCATTTGTTGAGTAAGGGCAGCGAAAGGTATATTGTCTTGTTGAGGGAAAAGTTTTTCCCTTGTATTTGTTCTCAGTTGAAAAGGTGTGGTAAATGGTATATTTTGCTCTGGTGTTTCTAGTTCGGGTATACGCATTTCTGGTATGCGTTGTTCTGGAATGTGTTGCTCAGGTATGTGTTGTTCAAAGTTACGAGTTTCTTCTTCTCTTTGTTGTTCTTGATATGCATGTTGTCGAGATCCATTTTTAAAGATGTTTGAGTCTAAATCTTCGGAAAGTTTAATGCCTTTACTTGTAAGCATGAGCAGATATTTTTCTTTGTCATTTTCCATGAGCCTTTCTACAAGCTTTTGGAATGAAGGGTTTTCCTGACATTCCTAAAGAAGTGCTTCAGAAATTTTAGGTTCTTCTAAGTGTGGAACTTCAAAAGGATTTGACAATCTTCGATTCATACTAGACTCGGCGTGTGTCTCGCTTAGTTGGTTTCTTTGAGAGTGAGTAACAGACATTTTAGTAGAAACTTTCAGTGATGAAAGGGACAAAAGCCTTGTTGATATGTTGTTCGGGAGTGGGTGGTTTTGGTCGAGATGTGTTATAAGTGATACACTCATCAGGCAAGAATGCTGGATTGATTTTTCCTCCGCGGTTTATGATTTGATTAAAAATAGACTTTTGACAGTAGGCTCTTGTCTTCAAGGGTTCTTTGTCGAATTCGTTGGATTTGTTTTGAATATAACGTTTGATGTGATGAAGGAATACCCGATGAGATTTGAAGATTTGAAGATTTGATGATTGATATATAAGAACTTGTTTCTCTTGATGAATTTGGAAAAACTAGGTTGTTGTTTCTTCAACGTGATGTCACGATAAAGGTTCTTTCTTCTCAGAATATGAGGATTAGTCATGTATGAGTGATCAATGGTTTCCTTTGATTTGTTTGGATTCAGTTGATTTTGTTTGAAAAAATTTCAAATCTTACTCTATCAAAGTGAAAGTTTAGATGCCCCTTCACGACAAAGTGTGTCAAATGATATGGATAAAAGCCTCCCGATATGGAGACTGGATTTGACAACTTGAAAATTTTAAACAAGTGTTTTTGTGAGATAAAATCCGTAAGATGGTAAAGGATTCTGTTGATACTAATGATGAGGTTTCTAGATTATGATAAGATAGACATGTTTTATCGTGTGATTCGTTTAGGATTTTACAACGTTTGTTTTGACACAAATTAGCTCAAGAAATAGTCTTAATGGTTTGTTTTGGCTATTCTGTTTTGATGAAAAATGTTGTTGGTAATGAGAGGCTTTTCAAAATGTTTTCAAAAATTTTAAACTTCTTCACTGTTCTACCCTCTGTTTTTATGTTTTGGATCACGTGCTAAAACAGAGACTATATGCACTACGAATTTTACCCCACGCGCTAAAATAATGACCACACACACTAGGCTGCCCCCAGACACATGCTAAAGTTTTGACTGTTCAAAATTGTTTTCTATTTGTTTTGAAAAATCTATGTGCTACCTTGGGCCTGCAATGTGCTAACCTGTGAACCTGATGCACTAATGTTTAGCCTCCACACGCTAAGCTGATGCTTCCATGCGCTAGACTGTTTCTTTGATGCGCTAAATGATTTCACACTATTTTGCCTTGAGATGAAACACTATTGTTTGGAACCGACGCACTAATTTGATGTTTGGATGTGCTAACAGAAAGTCCGCATGTGCTAAGAAGTTGCTCTTATGCGCTAAATTGTCATGATTTTTCCTTTGGTTGATTTTTTTGCAAATTTTGAATTTTTGTCGTAAATTTTTTAAGTTTGATGGATGATTTTCTGAAGTTATAAATGCAAGCATGGCACAAAAAGTACAACCATTTTGCCTAATCTAACAAAAAGTGTATGTTCTGCGAGGATGTGTTCAAATCCCCAATGTTTTAACAGGTTTTGATACGAATAATACACTTCAGAAAGACTCTTTAGGCAAGGGTCATAAATAACATCATAACCCACTAGTCTTGATACTCCGTCAGCTCAAACAGCCATGTCACCCCCTAGAGGGTACCCGTTTTTTTGCCTTTTGCCAAAAATTAACTCAAAGTGAGCTTCACAGTTGAGTAGTTATCTTGGGAGATATATGGTGAGTAATCTTGGGGGCGGATTCTTCTCCACCCTTGCACTATGATGTCATAAATGTCTGGTTACTGACTCGGTTCAAAGCTTCTATTTCTATGGTTCGTAATCAGGCTTCCCGTTCGGCCGTCAGTGATAAACTCCCTCAGGAGGCTTCCCAACCTTTAGAACAAAGGCTTTACATATCTCAAGGATACTGGGGGAAGGCTAATCGCTGCACGCAACCGTTGAAAAAGACTTTCATCACTTTCCACGTTTGATTATAGTGGGTTGGAATTCTTGGCGTCAAAGTCGTTCCCCATTTAGGTCGTTCCCTTCACACTGGCCATAAACAGCTTTAAGAGTTGATTTCAACTCCTCGGGAAGGCAGACCTGCTAAAGAATTTATGCTTGAAGTAAAGAAAGCTTTAAGAGTGGTTTGAATTTTTGATCACCCAGTTAAGGGGAGAGCATATTCCTTCCACTTTCGAGACAAGGCAAACAAGGTTCCTTTTATCTTTCAAGGCAATGATTTGCTAAAATCTATATGGAGATGTTGCTCCACGAAAACATGGTGTTTATTTTATCTTTTTAAGACAATGATTTTCTGATTTATGAAAAAGAATTGGTCAACAAAGTAAATTCGATGTTTTGTCAACAAAAGAAATCGATCAAAAGGGGGAGATCTTCCCTCTTTAGTTGCAAATGATTTTGGACATGTGTGATTCTTTTACTTTGCAAAAATTTGAAGTGAATCCTTTTATGCACCAAAGGATGGTGAAGTTTTTTTTAAACACCTTTGTTTGCAAAAAATGAAAAATTGACTTGTTCTTTTTAAAGCCCAAAATGAAAATTTTGTCTTCCTAGGAAAAGCAAGAAAAGATTGTTTTTGTGGTTCTTTTTATAGCCCAAATAAGGTGAGTTCAATTTTATTTATCAAGAATTAAAAAGACTTTAAATTCTAACTAACTTAAACAAGCTAGTAAAAATTTAAACAATTTATAATTCTAAAAATAACACTAAGCTCCTCCCTGCAATAAGATGTCAGAAATCCTGTAAAATACCCACCACAGTAGTTAGAAAAATATAGGATTTTGTGGACTTCAACAAGTCTAACTTTAAACTCGGTTACAATTTTAATTTTTTCTTTCTGTCTGTGACTCGCTACAGAAAGGACTGTACGTGCTACAATATATCCTAGATGCGCTAAAATAGTGTCTCAATGCGCTACACTATTTTCTGGGTGCACTACTCTATGCGTCGAAAGCGTTGTTCTATTTTTCTCCCGCGCTGATACCTATAGAAAACTGTTAGAAATATGATGCGCTAAGGAAAAGACTTCACGCGCCATAGAATAGACTCCATGCGCCAAACTGTGGGCCGGATGCGCTATCTAACAGACCCGAAACACCAAATTGTTTTTCAGATGCGCTACTCTATTTTTCTCCCGTGTTGATACCTACAGGAAAAGATTAGTGGAAGTCATGTGCTAAAGAAAGGACTTCACGTGCTAGAGTATAGACCCCACACGCTAAACAGTAAGTAAGATGCGCTAGACTGTTAACCGGATGCGCCAGGGAATGTTTCCCACGCGCTGATTCTCGTTTCCCGCAGACCTGTAAAAGTGGTTAAATTTAAAAACCGATTTGATATATGAGGTTGGGCCCCACGGTGGGCACCAAAAATGTATGCGAGAAAAGCGGGTCGATAGAACTCAATATGTGAAAATATTCCAAAAGACTTGTCCACACACACACACAAGACTTCTTGGTGCAAGCTATGGAGTAATGAAGTATCACTTAGCTTCCCAAGGTTGGTCCCATGGTTCTCTATCTTACAATGTCCCTCAAACTAATGTTTTTGCTCTCAGATCACTGAGCAAAATGGTTTAGGGATGGAAAATGTAAGAACGAAGGATGCTTTGATAGATTTTAGAATGAAATGCATCCTAAGCTATGCATGATTCTAGAAATGCAAATAAACTAGATTATAAGATGACAAGGTTAGTATAAATACTATCCTAACATGATATATTAGTCCATGATTGAGCTAAATGATAAATAAAATATTCTAAACATGCATATTTAGACTAATTCCTATTGAAAAGAGAGGCTAAATGATGAGCATAGAAATGATATATGAAAGCTTGAATGTATTTGAGCATAAGTATGATACTACAAATTTGGAGAATGATCTTTAAAATGGAGGAATGAGAGCTCTATTTATAGAGAAAACAGGGCAATGGATGGTCAAGATTGGATAATCTTAACAAGGGCCAAGATTGAAAGTTGGGAATCCATGTTTGCAATTTGCACCAATGAAATGGTGACAAGTGTCAACATAGGGTTGGGTTGAGAGAAGGGGTTGGAGACATTAAATGTCTGAGAAGACCTCATGGTTATTCAGAGGGTAAGGGTCAAGTCTAAGTTAAGATTACCCAATGGATTAAGAGTTAATCCAAGGATAAACCCTTGTGCAAATGATTAAGAGATAATCATGGTCAAAGCATTAAATGCTTGATGAGACCCTTGGGTTGGATGAAGGTTGAGTAAAAAGAAAATCTTTAACCATGCAAGAGGGTTTGAGTTGACCATTAATGGTCATGAAGACTTTGGGGAATTAAGTGGTTGAAGGCTTTGAAGCCTTTAATGGTTATCAAAGACTTTGAGGAATTAAGTGGTTGAAGGCTTGAAGCCTTTAATGGTTATCAAAGACTTTGAGGATTTGAGAAGTGACTTCCCCTTACTTAGGGATGTGAGAAAGTTTAGAAGATGGGTTAGGCTAATTAGAAGCGATTAAAAGAGTCTAGAAGGTATTAGAAAGGGGTTTAGGAAGGCAAGTGGGAGATGTAGGATTTTGCAAGTGGATGGAGGGATAATAGGATTTAATTGAATTAAATGATTTATTCAATTTGGTTGCAATTTGGGGAAATTAAATAAATTAGATTTATTCAATTTAGGATAACTATTTAATTAAATTTGAATTTAATTAAAAGTGGATAGGGGGAATTTAATTGAATAAAATGATTTATTCATTAAATGGGTATAGTGAATTTAATTTAAATAAATTGAGTAATTTACTTAATTAAATAGAGGAATGCGGGTAATTTAATTAAATTGGATTTAATTAAATAAAGAAATGAACATAAAATATTCATTTAGGAATATGGTCATTTTTATACGTCTACAATAATATATTTTTTATATTAGAAATCGAGAGAATCCAGAACAAGGAGGCCAGGCCTCCGCAAAACAAAGTTGTCACCGCCACAGGACAACAAAAACTAAAGTAACAATAGGGTGCGTAATCCGCACAAAAGTGTACTAACAAACTAACTTCATCATGAAAAGTCAACAAAAGCATCAAGAGAGGATGTCATCATGGGGTTCAACCCATGCCACCCATCCCTGAGGTCCTTCCATCCAAACAATAGTCTTCTGACTCTAAATCTGTGCCAGCATCTCAACTTGGGCGTAGGAGGGCTCCTTGTTATCTTTAATTTCGTTGTTCAACTTCTTGAGAGCCTCCTCAAAGGAGGATAGGTTTTCCTCATTGCGGCTCCACTCATAACCATCCTTCATCTCATTGATGAACATGGTGGCATGACCATCCTTGAGGAACCTCAGGAGCTTGTGCCTCTCAGCGTTCATAGTAGAGGCAACCTGCATGACAATTTTGAAGAATGTGAGTTTTTGAAAGGATTCAGTAAGGGCCCTAGCTTGGCCTTCAAACCTATCAACATTCCTAATTTTCCAAATATACCAAAGAATATTAGCAGATAAATTAAACCAATAGATATTAGCATCCTTTTTCAATCCTTTAATGTTCCTAGAAATAATTTCCATAGTATTCACAAGATTAGGGATAGAAAAGCCAAACATTAACCATATTTCCTTAGTAATGGAGCAATCAAAGAAAATATGCCTGCTAGTCTCAAGAAGTTTACAAATAGAGCACAAATTATTATTATCATAATTCCTCTGAAGAGGAAGTCTATTAAGTGTCATAAGCCATTTAAAGAGCTTGATTTTTGGCTCGATCGGACTTTTCCATAGCATGCTGAAGGTCTTTTGCCTCTGCATAATAGGCAGATCAGAATACCATAAAATGTTAACATGCTTAATGATGGAAGCCTCATAAGCTAAGACAAAGTAAATGTTACGAGCCTTAATTTTAGCCAAAATCATACCATCAACCCATTTAAAAGACAAAAATCTATGAGAATCAACATCACAATCTTTAGGAAGACCGAAATCAATACAAGCCTGCTTAATCATGTTGTAGTTTCTTTTTTGAGCGGGGGGGAGGTTAAATTTTGAGCTGAGATCTTCCCACGTGATAAGAGTATCATGTTCCAAAATGTCAAAAAGATATTTGATCCCTTTGCTGGCCCAGGCTCTAGCCGAGCATCCCTGAGTAAGGGTCAAGGGTTTGCCAGCGTGGAAGAGGTTCCACCATAAGGATCTCTTGCCATGAATCAGGTCACCATTGTTGACACTAGTGTTGACCAAAAATCCCCTAACATGTTCCCAGGCTTTCCAAATAGACTTGAACACACAAGTGCCCTGGACAAAAACAGGAAAACCACCAGCCACAAGGTCGGTGAGAGGTAAACCCTTCCAAGACTTAGCATTCTTAGGGACAACCCTCTCAATATTGTGTCTGATTAAAACCTTCCAAGGTTCCTGACCTTCGAGAGAATGGAAGATCCATTTAGCCGCAAGGGCAATACCTTGGATCTTGAGATCCTTTAATCCAAGGCCACCAAGAGATTTCTCAATATGACACCACTTCCAATTAACATCGTGTAATCTATTATTACCTTTTCGATTAGACCAAAGGAAGCATCTAACAACCTTTTGAAATTCTAAGATCTGATAGTTGCTAAACATCCAAGCAGAGGAGTAGTAGATATTATAGGAGGAGAAGATTTTTTGGCACACTTGAACCCTGCCAGCTAGGGAGAGGAATCTATTGTTCCAGTTACTAAGTTTCTTATCAGTTTTCTCCTTAACCCAGAGCCACATATCTTTAAGGGAAGGGGACACCGAGAAGGGAACTCCAAGGTATCTAACGATTTTGTTAGGACCACCCCATTGGTAGCCAAGGTGTCCAAACTAGTCAGGGGGGTGATCCATCCAGCTAAGGAAGGTAGACTTGGTCTGGGAGATCTGAACTCCAGAAATTGACCCAAAGCATTGGATTTTAAGATTAAGGTTATCCATGTTTTGCTTGGTGAGCTCAAGAAAAAGAGTCGTGTCATTGACAAACTGAATATTCATCAATTCATTATCATCAGGGAGCCTAATCCCATTAGCCTTTGGGGAGAGGGAGTTATCCCTAAGGAGGTAGAATAAAGCGTTAGAGGCAATAAAAAAGAGAGCAGGAGCAAAGGGGCAGCCCTGTCTAATGGACCGAGAGAGCATAATGGAAGAGGAGAGGGAGCCATTAACATCAATCTGAGCAGAGGCATCTTGAAGGAGGACCTTGACATAAGTACAAAATTCACTAGGAAACCCAAAGGCTTCAAGCATCGTAATAATAAAGTCCCATTCCACCCTATCATAGGCTTTCTCAAAGTCAAGGAGAAACATAACAGTGTCTTGACCAGAAACTTTAGACCATTCCATGGCTTCCCAACTTGTGATGAGATTTTCCAAAATATACCTACCTTTAATGAAGCCGGTTTGGGTGGGGCAGATAAACTTGGGCAGGATCTTTTCCAGTTGGACAACCAACATTTTAGCCAGGATCTTATAGGACACATTGAGAAGGGTAATGGGTCTCCAGTTCTTAATGAGGGCCTTGTCACCATCCTTGGGTATGAGTTTAATAATGCCCTTATTGATAACATTGCCAAGGGAACCCTTACCCAAAGCCTCATTATATATATCAAGAAGATCAGAGTAAATCCAGCTAAGGTTGGCTTTGTAGAACTCAACTGGGAGCCCATCAAGCCCCAAAGCTTTGTCATTGTGGAGGGAGTTGATGGCTTTCTGAATTTCATCAATTGTGAAATTTTGTTTAAGGAGGCAACATTCCCCCTCGAAGATCCTACAGGGAATGATGGATTTGCATTTAAGTATGAGGGCCTTGGCAGCGTCAGAGTCTTCAGAGGTAAAAAGTTTTTGGTAGAAGAGGGCAAAGGCTTCTTTAATATTGTCCAAATCAACAATTTCTTGAGTATCAACAATAAGTCTATCAATATTTTCCTGGATTTTCTTATGTTTAAGCAGATTAAAGAAAAACTTGGAGCCTTTATCGCCAAATTGGAGCCAATGGCTACAGGCTCTAATCATGGCCCCCTTGATCTTAACTTGCTGATGTAATCTAAGGGCATCCCTAGTTTTCGCCACTTGGTTGGCAAGGTCAGGGTAGGAAGGAGTCAACTGAATTTAATTTTCAAGGTGAAGCAGATTAAGATTAAGAGTCTTTTCCACAAATCTGGAGTCTTTGGCCCTTTTTTGACCAATAGTTTGCAAGAGTTTTTTCCAGGAAACAACATTATAATTCCACCTATAAATATGCGATGCTAAGTTCTTATTACCCTTATTTAGGAGTCTAATGAGGTTAATGGCAACAAGAACGTCAAGATCTTTTAGTAAATTAGTGTTAAGAATGAACTTCTTAGGTTCCACCACATTAGCAGGTAAGGAGTTAGCAAGTTTGATGTGCGCAGTAATAGGGTGGTGATCCGAGAGAGTAAAAGGCCAGACAACAACAAAATTGCCATGGTTACTAGGGATAAATGAAAAAACATCTTTATTGGCATAAAAACGGTCAAGTCTGCAATAAATTCTATTACAACCTTTTTGGAAATTGCACCAAGTGTTCCAGAGACCCCTTGTATCGACCTTATTACCAAGAAGAGGATCAAATAGGTTTTTCTTAAATTTCATTCTATCCCAATGGGATTTTTCAGAGCCTTTCCATTCAAAAGCATTACCCCCCATTTTATCATCATAATTCTCAATCATATTAAAGTCTCCTCCAAGGATCCAGGGAATATCAGGTAAGGATGAAATCCAATCCCAAAGGGCACTTCTTTCCTTATAGTCATTGGATGCATAGATAAAGCACACCCTAATGAGGGTGTTGTCAACATTAATAGAGGCCCAAACAACCCTATTACAGGGGGAGCAACCCTTGTCAGTAATATGGTTTGACCATTTGGGGTTAATGAGCAGTCCAACACCACCTTTACCCCTGAGGTGATTGGAGAAAATTTTAATGGAGTCTTTCCATATGAAATTAAGGTTAATATCCAGGGTAAAATTAATATTTTTAAACTCTTGAAGCATCAGAAAGTCCAAGTCTTTATGAGAGTCCAAGAAACGTTTAACAATTTGCTTTCTATCAGGGGCTTCTAGCCCTCTACCATTCCATGAGATGTACTTCATGGTAAATAAGGGGGGGAGGGGGAATTACGAGCACTTAGCAGCATGAAGGCTGCTATCATAGGCAAGGAAACCCTTGCCCTTCTTCTTCTTGTCAGAGGCGGCCTTGTTCTTTGAGCCCATGGGGCATCCTCTTCTACTGGGTTTGGAACAACCCTCAATTTGATCATCATGGTCTTCACCAGAATCATCATCTCCTTGAGAGACATTTTCAGAAGGAGGTTCCACGTAGGTAGTAGGCTAGACCAGGGTATCATTCACTGCCATCCAAGGCATTTGTATGGAGGACAGGTTAGAGGGAAAAAAGACAGAATTTGTATCAGCCCTAGTATCAACAGTGATGACTTGAATCACGTCATCAACATCAAGTTCTTTGAAGACTTTCAAAGGAAAACTCACACTAGATTCACTAGTAATACCGATACAAGGGTTGGGATCGACAAAGACGAGGTTATCAGAGATGCGATTAGCCCTCGAGGAAGTCACAGAGCCATCACCCATATGGAAATCACTAGTGCACCTATCGAGGGTTTCAAAATTATTAATGATACTCTTAACTTTTGAAAAAATAGCATCAATCGTAGGTGGGGTGAGATTGACATTATTTTGAGCAGGGTTAACATCGACATTATCAGACCTAATCTTATCAATGGCTAATTGTTGTGCATTCTTCCTTCTACGCTTCTTAGACTTGTTTGTAACCATTTGAAAACTATCTTGTTGTTCCACACCTGACTGTTCTATGTTATCTGTAATAGGGGAGTAGGGGGGGAGTCGTATTGGTTTGAGAGCTTTTAGGGCATGTATCTGATATGGGTAGGTTAGGAATAGTTGCAGGGGTGTTGCTCATGACAAGCTGGACCACAGGGGAGGATGGAACCATAGGGTTAGGTGGGGGACCACTATTATCCGTATGGGTTCTCCGTGAGTTCAAACTTGAGGATTTCTTATTAAGAATAGGGCAATTTTTACGGACATGGCCATGTTTTTTACAGAGGAAACACGCGTTTAAACCCCCTAAAATTTCCAAAGGGTAGGAGAAGATTTCTCCCTCAATATTGAGATTGAGAATATTAGGAAGATCAATCCTAGGTTTAATGGATATGAGCACTCTGGCATCGAGATGGGGCACGAGCCGTGGAGAGTCATCCATACAGATGAATTTACCAATAGGTTCCACAATTTGAGGGGTAAATTTCCACAAAAATGGAGGAATGTTCTTGATAATTACCCACCTAGGGCACGACAGAGCCGAGATTTCTTTAGAAGTCGCCTCAGGAGACCAACCTAGGGCATTAAACAAAGTTTTACCAACATTCCAATACAATTTCTTAAGAACCTCTAACTGCATTTCATGCATATTAAAAAAAATAATAAACAGTCCTTTTTGAATTTGCCTACAGAAGGAGATTCAAAATCCTAAATTTAAATTCTAGTAGTTATGAAACCAATCATCCATAAATTTCCGAGGAGGGCATTTATCAGCATCCACACAGGCAAAAAAAATTAGAGTGTCTTTCATCCTATTTTTTTCAATAGCAATTTCATTGGCCATAGAATCATTAGGCGAAATGGAGATAGTGTTGGAGTCGAGGCCAAGTTCCATACCATTTGGACTCTCTCCACCATCTCCACCAATGACAATGAATCTGGCATCCTGGTCAATTGCCGATGAAACCCTACCCACGAATTCACTAAAGGTTTTTTTGGGTTGCAGAGGGGGTTGGGAGGAGGTAGGCGAAGGATGAGACTGAGGGTCTCCATCCGTTTCCACCTCCATTAGGGTAGACAAATATTCACACGCAGAAGAAGCAACTAAAATGGAGGACACAGAGTAAAGAAGAGCATTAAAAATGAAGAGTATAAGGGAGAATTGTCTGCAAACCATGTGGAGGAGGGAGTCCTCCTCCAAAACTACCAAGTGTTCATGCACCTCAATCCAGATTGACAATCTGCTTTTAGTAGTCCTTTGTTGGATTTCGGCTTCACGCAATTCGCATTTTTCGCCCTTCATGCATTCGCCATTCACACCAGGTTTTCGCCCTTCACGCAGAGCAGAGGAGCGGTCAAAAAGAAGAAAATTTTTGCCTTTCACACAGAGCAGACATATCGCATACTGATCAAAATCCTCTACTGCACTTATGCAGAGAAGACATATCATCATTTTTTCATTTAGATCCATTTCATATATTTTGATTATATCACCATAAAACTTACGCAGAGCAGAGCAGACATATCTTTATTATGTCGTAGAGCAGAGCAAACATATCTTTATTCCGTCACAGAGCAGAGCCTCAATTCATATTGAAAATCGATATATATTCCATTAATATAATATTTAAATATATTAGTACTTAAAATTGACTACAATATTGTAACAAATAAAATTTTGATTCATTAAAAAATTCATTGATTTTAATTATGTAGGCTTTGGGTTGTTTAATTTAGGGCATTTATAGAGGAGATTTTAAGCATAAAGGAATTAAGATTGGTTCTTAATTTCTAAATCTAATTATCTAGGTGAATATATCTCATCTCATGATTTTGATTTTGAAATAAGATGATTGTTGTGAAATTTATATTTTATTAAAACCACACCAGTTTATATACTATAACCATTGTAAAGGAGGAAAATTTATTACAACTGGATCAAGTTTCATTTACAGACAAACAATTCACATGCATTTGAAAAAAGTCACTTCAAATAAATTTATTTTAATTAAAAGTCACTTAAAATAAAACTTGTGTTATTGACTTTAGAATTTTTTTTGAAAAATTAAAGTCGCAACTAGTTCTGGTGATCATGATCAACGATTTGTAATTTTGAGTGATATTAGTTGCGGAAATTTTTGCTCATCCCTCCAGCCCGTAGCGTCATTGTCTTTCCTTCTTTTAGAGAAGAATATCTAAGGAATGAATGTTTGATAATCAAAGACATGAAGAGGGCTACCATACTAAGAGAACTTGAGAAAGATAACAATTATATATTGTAAAGTATACAATGGGACAAAGATGACATAAATAGGTGTCCAATGTTACTTCATGAAGAACAAGAATATGAACCAATAGTTCATGGATTGACTAGGGAAGAATTTTTTGGATGTGTATGGAGAGAACATAGGGTTTAACTAGAAGAGCATTCAATGCTTGTTTGGCCTATGGCTATGGTTACTTTAATTGAGAGAAAGTATAAGACCACTTAACAATATTTAGTATATGGTACTACAAATCAAGATATATGACCCTCCATGAGTTACTATGATAAATATTGAGGAGATGGTAGGGGAGGCTACCACGATAATAATAGAGGTACCAAACAATGGACCAAAAGGCCAAGATATTATAACTATGGTAAACTAGGACATTATGCTAATAAGTGCAAAATAAAATAAAAAGGAGGAAAATCTTTATATAATAATGTGGTAATAAATCACATGATATTTATAATTATTACAAATTTAATAGCTCTATAATAATGGGTTGGCACCGTTGATTAGAAAGTAAATAATTGTCTAGTCCAAATGTAACCTATGATGCTAAAGAAGGAATGAGTAACTAAAATAGAGGAGACAAAAAATCAAATATAGAAAGTGAATGTAGAATAGGAGAGTCCTCGAAATTTAAAAGTAATAAAAAGGAGAAAAAGAAATGAAAACTCTAGAAAAATGTGTCATGTAGAAACTTTAAAAAAAAGAGAAAAATAATTCAGCAGTTGCTACAGTTGGATTAATAGAAAAATATCCTAGGAGAATCTTATTAAAGTGAAGATGAAAACATAATATTTAGTTAAAGGGGAACACATAATTTAATGTAACAATGGCAAAGAGTAGGGTTTCAGGCGATGCTTCTGCGGTTGTTGGTGGGTCTCCTTGGGCTTAGAGAGCTGGTATGAGATCCCCTAGATTTGCTAGCACAAAGGACAACCAAGGTTATGCGGAGACTGAAGATGGTGGGGACCCAAAAATGGGTTTTCAGGTGGACCCAGGGGACGAGTCCCCAATGGTGATTACCCCTATGGATATCCCTTGTGATATGTCCTCTTCATGGGATTATCAGATGAATCCACCTATTTTGGGGGATACAAAACATACTTTTTTTGTCGGTACCAAGAATAATCATTGGGCGGCCTTATTCAGGGTTAAACCAACAAGAAAGTCTTCCTTCCGCCCTATTTCTATCACTTGTGATAATGTTAGTGGTAAGGTTGCTCTTTCTATCCTTGATCAGGTGATTTACCATAACATTGCTATCATAGAGCTCACCCTTGTTGGAATTTTTTTTGGGCCTAGACCCAACATTGATTTGGTGAGGATTTTTGTTAGTAGGAGGTGGAAGATCAAAGGGAAAGTTAAGGTGTCGGATTTTTATTATCTACATAATCTACCTACCTTTTTGCACTCCCTCCTTAAAATATTTATCTAAACACCTAGATAGATAGAGAGAGATAGATAGGTTAGATAGATAGAAGTGGAGGTGATATTTAGAGAGAGAGAGTATGAAGGGAAGGGTGTAGAGAGTTAGGGGAGTTAAAAGTAGTGAGGGATGAAAAGAGTAGTAGGTAGAAAGAAGGAGAGGAATTTTTAAGAGTGTGAGATAAAGAAAAATAGACAGGGAAGGAAGGAGGGAGGAGGTGAGAAAGGCAAAAGTAGAGAGCCCTAATTTCCTCCCTCCCTCTCTCTCTCCCCCTCTCCTTCGGTCAACCCCTCCTTTCCTCCATCTCTCTCACTTCAACTCTCTCTCAACCCCTCCCTTCCTCCCCCCCTTTCCCTCACATGGGCTCTCTCTATCTCTAGCCTCTTATTCTCTTTCCATCAACCTCTCTCTCTCTCTCTCTCTCTCTCTCTCAACCCTTCCCTTCCTCCACCCCTCTCTCTCACCTGGGATATTTCTCTAGTCTCATACTCATTTTCCATCCCTTCCTCCCTCTCACTTAGTATCTATCTCTCTCTCTTAGGTTAGGCTTGGGAGGGAGAGAGGGAAAGAGAGGGTGAGATATTTGAGAGAGAAAGAGAAAGGGAATAGGAGAGAAAGAAAGAGTGTTAGAGGGAAAGAGAGAGACTTGAGAGAGAAATAGAAAGGGAGAGAGGGAAAGAATGTGAGAGAGACACTTGAGAGAGGGAGACGGAAATAATGGGAAGGAGAGATGGAGAGGGAAGAGAGAGGATGGGGGAGGGAGAGAGGGAAATATGAACATAATAGGAAAGAGAGATAGCTAAGAGAGAGGGGGAGAGAGAGAGAGAGAGAGAGAGAGAGAGAGAGAGAGAGAGAGAGAGAGAGAGGGAGAGAGGGAGAGGGAAGATAGAGGATAGGAGGGAGAGAGAGAGAGAGAGAGAGAGAGAGAGAGAGAGAGAAGGGAGGGAGAGAGGGGAGAGAGAGACAAATGGGGAGGGAGGGAGAGAGGGAAAGAATGGAGAGAATGGAAAGAATGGGAGAGAGACACCTAAGAGAGAGGGAGAGAGGAGTGAGAGTGAGAGAGAGTGAGAGAGAGCAAAGGGAGGGAGAGAGGGGAGAGAGAGACGAATGGGGAGGGAGGGAGAGAGGGAAAGAATGGAGAGAATGGAAAGAATGGGAGAGAGACACCTGAGAGAGAGGGAGAGAGAGATAGGGAAAGGGAAAGGGAGGGGTAGGGAGAGATGGAGAGAGAGATAGAGAGAGAGGGGGAGATAATGAGAGAAAGAGAGAGACACCTAAGGGAGGGGGAGTGCGAGAGATAGAGATAGAGGGTGAGAAGGAGAAGGGGGTTGGGAGGGAGAGAGGTAAAAAGAGTTAGAGGGAAAGAGATAGAGACCATATGGTATCCTATGGGGTCATATGGTGTTCTACAACCCCTCAGGACACCATATGACTCCTTAGGACACCATATGGTGTTGTTATTGGTTGTATTGTGTCCTAAGGGGTCATATGGTATTCTATGATCCCTTAGTACACCATATAACCCCTTAGGTGTTGTTAGGGGTCAGATGGTGTCTTATGACCCATTAGGACACCAAATGGTGTTGTTATGTGTCATATGGTGTCCTAAGGGGTCATATGGGGTCCTATGACTCCTTAGGACACCATATGACCCCTTATAACACCATGTGGTGTTGTTAGGGGTTGTATGGTGTCCTAAAGGGTCATATGGTGTCGTATGACCCCTTAGGACACCATATGACCCCTTAGGACTCCATATGGTGTCGTTATGGGTCATATGGTGTCCTAAGAGGTCATATGGTGTTCTTTGACCCCTTAGGACACCATACCACCCCTTAGGACACTATTTGGTGTCATTATATGGTGTCCTTATGGGTCGTATGGTGTCCTAAGGGGTCATATGGTGTTCTATGACCTCTTAGGAGACCATATGACCTCTTAGGACACCATATGGTGTCGTTATGGTTCATATGGTGTCTTAAGGGTTCATATGGTATCCTATGACCCCTTATGTGTCATTAGGGTCATATGGTCTCCTATGACCCCTTAGGACACCATATGACCCCTTATGACTCCATATGGTGTCGTTATGAGTTGTATGGTGTCCTAAGAGGTCATATGGTGTTCTATAATCCCTTAGGACACCATTTGGTGTCGTTATGGGTCGTATGGTGTACTAAGGGGTCATATGGTGTCTTATGTCCCCTTAGGCTCCATATGACCCTTTAGGTGTCGTTATGGGTCATATGGTGTCCTAAGGGGTCATATGGTGTTCTATGATCCCTTAGGACACCATATTATCCCTTAGGACTCCATATGGTGTCGTTATGGGTCGTATGGTGTCCTAAGTGGTCATATGGTGTTCTATGACCCCTTAGGACACCATATGACCTCTTAGGATACCATATGACCCCTTGAGACACCATATGGTGTCCTAAGGGGTCATAGGATGCCATATGACCCCTCAGGACACCATATGGTGTCCTAAAGGGTCATATGGTGTTCTATGACCCCTTAGGACACTATTTGGTGTCGTTATAGGTCCTATGGTGTGATAAGGGATCATATAGTGTCCTATGACCCCTTAGATGTTGTTAGGGGTCATATGGTGTCATTATGTGTCTTATGTTGTCCTATGTCGGACACCATATGGTGTTGTTAGGGGTTGTATGGTGTCCTAAGGGGTCATATGGTCTCCTACGACCCCTTACAACACCATTTGACCCCTTAGGACTCCATATGGTGTCATTATGGGTTGTATGGTGTCTTAAGAGGTCATATAGTGTTCTATAACCCCTTAGGACTCCATTTGGTGTCATTATGGGTCGGATGGTGTGCTAAGGGATCATATGGTGTCCTATGACCCCTTAGGAAACATGCATGGATCTGTAGGATACCATATGACCCTAGAAAGGGAGAGAGGGGAAGGATAGGGAGGGAATGGGAGAAAGATACACCTAAGAGAGGAGGAGAGTGAGATAGAGAGATAGAGATTGACAGGGAGAGACAAGAGATAAATGAGAGAAAGAGAGATGGAGAGAGAGAGGGGGAGACAGAGATAGAGAAAGGGAAAGGGAGGGGGAAAGAGAGATGGAGAGAAAGAGACAGAGAGGGAAATAGAGGGAGAGATAAAGATAAAGAGCGACACAGATAATGGGACTTAGAGAGAGAGAGAGAGAGAGAGAGAGAGAGAGAGAGAGAGAGAGAGAGAGAGGAGGAGATATAGAGAGATCTAAGAGGTGGATAGAGGGATTGGGAGAGAAAGAGAGACCGAAGAGATGGAGGGAGGGAAGGTGAGAGAGAGAGAAAGAGAGGGTGAGAGATAGAGAGTCTAAGTGAGAGGGAGAAAGGGATGGAAGGAGAGTACAAGAGACTAGAGAGAGAGAGGTGTGAAGAGAGGGAGATAGGGAGAGAGTGAGAAAGAGAGGTAATGAGAAAGGGAGAGAGGGAGGGGGAGGAGAGGGAGAGAATAAGAGAGAGATACGCCTGAGAGAAGGGGAGAGTTAGATAGAGAGAGGATGGGAGGGAGAGACTTTAGAGATAAAGAATGGGAGAGAGAGAGAGAGAGAGAGAGAGAGAGAGAGAGAGAGAGAGAGAGAGAGAGAGAGAGAGAGAGAGAGAGAGAGAGAGAGAGAGAGAGAGAGAGAGAGAGAGAAGGAAGATATATATGAGGGTAAGGAAGGGAGAGACAAAGAGGGAGGGAGAGACCATGGTTCATGGAGAGAGAGATGAGAGAGAAGATAGAGAGAGAGGAAGATGGAGAGATAGAGGGAGGAATCAATACGACCACTACCCTCAACCCTATGTTCCCTAAACTATGTACCATAAATCTTGTACCTTATACCATAAATCTTATATCCTACAACCTATTATCTAGAGACTATATTGGGGAGGGTGAGGTGATGACCTAGAGATGGGAGGGAGAGAGAAGAGGAGAGAGGGAAGAATAAAGGGAAAGAGAGATCTAAGGAGAGAGGGAGAGGTGGGTAGGGAGTGACTAGGAGACCTAGAGAGATGAGTTAGATAGGTGAGGGAGAGAGAAAAAAATAAGAGAGAAAATAGGTATGGAGGGAGAGGCTGGGAGGGATAGGTAGTGATCGAGAGAACAAAGAGAGAGTGGAAAGAAACAATAGGAGGAGAAGAGAGATGGAGGGAAGGAGGTAGTGGTCTATGTATTGACATCAATACCAAAGGGGGAGATTGTTGGCATTACTAATTTCACTCTTCCCATGTGATCTAAAGAAGAAAATTGACTAATATTCTACTGGAAACATGCATTCTCCACCTATGATATTGTAGAGCTGAGCAAGATGAACCATTATTATAATATAAAAAGTAGTGCCAATATTGCTTACAAAAATTTCAGAACTCCCCCTGAGACAAACATTTTTGTTCAAGGAAGAAAAACAATAAAATAGTATTCTCCCCTTGATCCATAGACAGAAAATATTGAGATTCAATCATAAATAATAGAGGCATAACTGGCCTACATTTGAATTGAGGTCCCTTTTGGAGGGACTAGGATCTTGGGCACCCTAGTCGACTTAGACTAGGGTTTTGGGAACCATAGTCCTCTCAAACATTGACAAGAGAAAGGGGTGGTATAGTATCAAGATCCAGAACATAGGGTCTAGTCTCAAAATTAGTATATGACAATAGTAGGATAGGATTGTTGGTAGTGAGCCAACGTCCCTCTTAGGAGACCATGTGACCCCTTAGGACACCATATGCTGTCATTATGGTTCATATGGTGTCTTAAGGGTTCATATGGTGTCCTGTGACCCATTCAGACACCATATGACCTCTTATGTGTCATTAGGGTCATATGGTCTCCTATGACCCCTTAGGACTCCATATGGTGTCGTTATGAGTTGTATTGTGTCCTAAGAGGTCATATGGTGTTCTATGATCCCTTAGCACACCATTTGGCGTCGTTGTGGGTTGTATGGTGTACTAAGGGGTCATATGGTGTCTTATGTCCCCTTAAGACTCCATATGACCCCTTAGGTGTCGTTATGGGTCATATGGTGTTCTATGATCCCTTAGGACACCATATGACCCCTTAGGACTCCATATGGTGTTGTTATGGGTCGTATGGTGTCATAAGGGGTCATATGGTGTTTCATGACCCCTTAGGACACCATATGGCCCCTTAGGACACCATATGACCCCTTAAGACACCATACGACCCATAACAACACAATATGGTGTCCTAAGGGGTCATACGATGCCATATGACCCCTTAGGACACCATACAACCCATGACAACACCATATGGCATCCTAAAGGGTCATATGGTGTTCTATGACCCCTTAGGACACTATTTGGTGTCGTTATAGGTCCTATGACATACTAAGCGATCCTATAATGTCCTATGATCCCTTAGATGTCGTTAGGGGTCATATTGTGTCCTAAGGGTCATATGGTGTCCTATGACCCCTTAGGACACCATATGGTGTCATTATGTGTCTTATGTTGTCCTATGACCTCTTAGGACACCATATGGTGTCATTAGGGGTCCTAAGTGAGAGGGAGGAAGGGATGGAAGGAGAGTACAAGAGACTAGAGAGAGAGAGGTGCGAAGAGAGGGAAGAGAGTGAGAAAGAGAGGTAATGAGAAAGGGAGAGAGGGAGGGGGAGCAGAGAGGGAGAGAATAAGAGAGAGATACACCTGAGAGAAGGGGAGAGTGAGATAGAGAGAGGATGAGAGGGAGAGACGTCAAAGAGAGAGAGTCAAAGAGAGAGAGAAGTCAGAGAGAGAGAGAGAGAGAGAGAGAGAGAGAGAGAGAGAGAGAGAGAGAGAGAGAGAGAGAGAGAGAGAGAGAGAGACTTAAGTGAAAAAGAGAAAGGGAGGGGGGAAGGTAGGGAGAGAGTGGAAAAGAGATACACTTGACAGAGGAGGAGAGTGAGATAGAGAGAAGGATATTGTTGGCATTTCAATAAGTTTGTTGGTATAAGGATATTGAGAAGGCTGTTGGAGATTATTGATATAACTGATAAAGGATAATTACTATCTTAATAATATTATTTTGTCTATGATGTCAAGCAATTGATTTTCTGATTCAGTATGATGTTGTCATATCTTAAGAAGTATGTTTTGATGAGTATAAAGATGTCAGTAAGTGACATAGAATGAATGTGAAAATGAAGGGGAATAATAAGTTATTCAATGGGCAACTATTATCGAGTTAGACAGTGATGAGATTTTGTTGTTTTGATTGTTTTGATATCCTATATATGTGTACTCATTGGCTAAATAAGAATAAGAAAATATTTCATTCAGTAGATGAATATAGGTTTAATACTGTTCTATGTTACCGAGCAAAGAAGCTAGTCGGTAAACCCCAAGGTTATCGATATTGGTTAAAGAAGGTAGAATGTCTACCGAGTGAAGTTCAGTATTAACCGAGTATCAACCGAGCAGTAACAGAATGCATTGGATGAATAAAAGCATTATTAAATGAAGGATGCCAATGAGCTGGAGATGTATAGATGATTGGTATATCGTGCAAGAAGTTTGTTGAGGATCAACGATAATGAAAATACAAGAGCTAGATCTATAGTGCAGATTGAACGGTCATAACCTAGCACAAGTACCAAGGAAGGATTACAAGTTCCAAGGCGAGATAAAACATTTTTTTAGATCGAAGGATTCAATGAACCCAGTCAATTTTGATGATCTAATGGCTAAGATTAATCATGGGAAATGTGATCAAGGAGATTAAGCGGTTAGGAATTGTTTATAAATAAGGAATTATTGATGAACAATGTATGCGAGCAAATAGAAGAACAATGATGCTATTGTAGTGATCACCGAGCACAGAAGATTGAAGATCTGATTGAAGAACAGATTGAGAAGCCCAACAAGGAGCAAGATAAGTCTTATGACAAGATTATTTTGAGCACATAGAGTCTTCTTTAGCATTTTAGATGTGAAGTTGCAGATATATTTTATTATTGTTATTTTATTTTGTAAGTGACAGAAAATCTCTTAACCGAGTGGACCTAATAGTCTTATTTGTAAATCCTCTAGCAAGGTAACATTCTAGTTGAGTGTTTGAAATCCTTTGACAAGGTCACTTCTAACAAATTGCAAGATTCTAACAGATCTGAGGGAAATCCCTTAACCGGGTCACATCTAGCAATGTGTTTATGTAATCTGTAATAGGATTGGCTTTTAACCGAGCATACTCTAGAAGGGTATATTTCTTAGTGGGTCCAAAATCCCACAGTGGTTTTTCCCTATTTGGGTTTCCATGTTAAATCTGGTGTTAAATGTGTTGTGATGTTTTAAGGTTATTAGTTTATGAGTTTGAATAATTTACAGTCTTGGTTGCATATTGAAGTAAAGGCTACCGAGGTTGAATTTGATGAATATATTGCATTGTGAGTTTATATGATTCACCCCCCCCCCCCTTTCATCTTACTAACAATTGGTGTATGCGGGAAAAGCGGGTCGATAGAACTCAAAATGTGGAAAGCAGAGCTCTATGGAGCCTTGCTCACACACCCACATGACTTCTTGGTGCAAGATATGGAGTCATGAAGCATAACTCAACTTCCCAAGGATGGTTCCATGGTTCTCTATCTTGCACGGTCCCTCAAACCAATGTTTTTGCTCTCATATCACTGAGCAAAATGGTTTAGGGATGGCAAATGCAAGAATGAGGTATGCTTTTTGTTGATTTAATATGAGATGCATCCTAAGCTATGCATGATTTTAGAAATGCAATAAACTAACTATAAGATGACAAGATTAGTAAACGAATACCATCCTAGCCTACTATATTAGTTCTGATTTAAGCTATATGATAAGGAACATACTCTAAATCAACATATTTAGATTAATTCCTGATTTAAAAGAGAAGCTAAATGATGAGCATAAAATGAGATATGGAAGCTTAAATGTATTTGAGCATAAGTGAGATGCTAAAGTCTTGGATGATATGAAAATGGAGGAATGAGAGCTCTATTTATAGCAAAAATAGGGCAATGGATGGCCAGGATTGAAAGAATTAATCAAGGGTTGAGTTTGAAAGTTGGGAATCCATGTTTGCAATTGGCACCAATGAAATGATGACAATTGTCAACATAAGGTTGGTTGAGAGGAGGTGTAAGAAGCATTAAATGCTTGAGAAGACCTTATGGTTACCCTAGGGGTTAAGGGTTAAGGTTAAGTTAGGGTTATCCATTGGATAAAGCTTTTACCCAAAAGATAAACTCTTGTGCAAAGGTTTAAGGATAACTATGGTCAAAGCAATAAATGCTTGATGAGACCCTTGGGTTACATGGAGGTTGAGTTTATGGAAATTCTTTAACCATGTAAGAAGGTTTGAGTTAACCATTAATGGTTATGTAGACTTTGGGGACAAATTTGTAAGAGTCCTTCCAAATTTGGGGGCTTTCAACAAGTTAGCTTGTTGAATGGATAAAGACTTTAATGCCTTTTGAAGACTTTACTCCAAATTTGAGAAGTGACCTCCTCAAATTTAGGGGAAAGGGATAATGGATGGGTTTGAGTTTAATTAATTAGGATTAGATGGATTCTAGAAGAAATTAGGAAGAGGGTTAGGATGCAAGTGGGAGATGTAGGATTTAATTGAAATAAAGTTAATTTAATTCAATTTGGTTGTAATTGAATAAATTAGATTTATTCAATTTATTAAATTAAATTTGAATTTAATTAAAAGTGGATAGAAAGGATTTAATTGAATAAAATGATTTATTCATTAAATGGTATAGTGAATTTAATTGAGCAATTTACTTAATTAAATAGAGGAATGTGGGTAATTTAATTAAATTGGATTTAATTAAATAGAGAAATGAACATAAAATATTCATTTAGGAATATGGTCATTTTTATACGTCTACATTTTGCCCCTCTTTGAAGTGACGTGTGTGCACATGTTATTTCAAAGAAAATGATGTGTTATCGTAATTTATGATGAAATAAAAATTTTATGTCACTTTTGTGATTTTCAAGTCGTGCCCCAGATTTGATTTGATGTGTGATGCCCCCTCGGGAGATGAATCAATATTTGGAAAATTTTGATTTGATTGGGTGATTTGTGTTTGGTGTGTATGATTTTGTCTATGTGAAATGTTTAAATTGATTCATCTCCCGATAATTTACACGTTTTAGGGTATAAGGGAGACCGCGAGCAAATTACATGCCCATTTCCCTAACCCTAATTTCATTTTTCTCCTATAAAAGGGGAAAAGTGCTTTGATTTGATTCATTTGTGCATTGTTGACTTTTGAGAAAGAGATTTTGGAGAGAAGTCAAAATGCCCATTTTGTATTCCAGGCATCGTTTTGAGTGCGTTCAAAGGTACTAGAGACCTACAGCATATGGACCACTAGTAAGTCAACACTTTTGACCCTTTTTTGATTTTTGATTTTGTCATTTTTGGTCAGTTTTTTATTTTTGAAATTCGGTTTCATTGGTTTAGCGCATAGAAGTCATAATTTAGTGCATACGATAAATTAGGTAGCACATAGCATTTTAATTTAGGGCTGCATCCGAAATGAATAGGGTAGAGTATGAAAGTTTTAGGTTAGTGCATGGCGGTAGAATAGCGCATGTTGAACACAGGGTAGCACATCAGGTCAACAAGGTAGCGCTTGAGTTAGACCTAGCACATGGGGGTCATAGGGGTTCGCATGGGTAAGGGGATTTAGCATGTAGGTTAGACCTAGTGCATAGGGTCAAATAGGTAGCGCCATCATGGTATAGGTTAGCGCATAAATCAGTTTTAGCACATAGGGTAGGTTGGGTGGCACATGGAGGAAAAAGGATAGCACGTAGAGTCAGTCTAGCGCATAGGGTAAATAGATTAGTGCATGGAGAAAACAACGTAGTGCATGGGTGCATTTTAGCGTGTAGACAATCTATTTTAGTGCATCAGGAAAATTTTTGTGAGATGGGGTGATTTGTGAATGAGAAAAATTGATAGGATAAGGCCAGTTTTGTCAGGATAGGTGTAATTTGTGCGTTGTTGTGCTTTGCTGTCATGGTTTTTATTAGTTTGTCCAATATGAGTGTTGATATAACTTGTTTTGATTTGCGATATTTCAAGTTATGCATAGATATTAATGTGTTGTTTTGATCAAAGTATGATTTGTTTTCGCACTATGTTTCGAGTTCATTGTGTGGAGCCTGATTTGTGTTACAAGCTGATATGGGTTGGAAACTTGAGTTGTTTTACAAGCTGATATGGGTGGGAAACTTGAGTTGTTTTACAAGTTTATGTGATATGGAGACTTGAGTTGTTTTACAAGTTTTGATATGGTTTTTGATAGCTTGAGTTGTTTTACAAGCTGATATGAAATGATAGGATGTCGAACTTGATGTAGATGAGCAAATTGTTTCATGTTTTTGATGTGATTTTGGTTTTGATATCTTTGTTTTGATTTGGAAACTGATATTGGACTTGTTTTGCTGGTGATAGGAGCGATTGGGCATGGTTCAATCATGCGAGCGATTTCCTAGGCCTTGGACTTTGATACCACAGTTGGCATAGGCCGACCTTGACATTATTGAGAGATGCGATCTTACTTCCCTGTTGGATATGCCTCGGTTCACTGTGAACTGGGGTTTACTTACAATGCTCACAGAGAGGTGGCACAACGACACGAACACCTTCCACTTTGCCACGGGTGAGATGACAGTCACGCCAGAGGACTGTTATAGGATTCTGCGCATACCAGTAGTAGGTTCACTACTACCTTATGAGCAGTCGGAGGAGGGTGGTATAGAGGCACTATGCTGCATATTCCAGGATGAGATAGTTTGTGGATATGAGATCCTTTGGTAGGAGTTCCTGGACTTGGATTATGCACCGCTTCCATCAGTACTGACAGGGTTTATAGGTTGCTTTCTATGTCCCGACTGCAGGTCGAAGGGCCTATCTATGGGATGGGGACTAGTTTTAGAGGATATGGTGACATAAGGTCACAGGTTCGCGTGGGGATCGACTATGCTAGCTCATCTGTATAGGGATTTGCATAAGGTGGTATACCTGGGTTACGACAGTTTGTCAGCTGGTGTGACGCTCCTACAGGTATGGTGCTGGGAGCACATTCCGGTAGCCAGACCATTAGTAGACAGAGATAGGCCCATTGGACGTGCCTATGCCTATGGTTACAGGGGTCTAGTTGTCCAGCGGAAACTGGGCAAACTGGAGCATTGGAGGAGAGTGTTAGACGACATTGATACGGTCACTTGGCGACCGTATACAGGGTGTGAGGTATTGGCGAAGGACGGGCTGGAGATGCCCTATGTTTTCATGATGAGATACCTGATCGAGAGGACCCCATTCGTGATCGAGAGATTTGTGGTCACCACAGTTTTGCGACAGTTTAGTCGACAATAGGGTATACCTCAGGGGGCCTACTTGTATGCACGCTGGAGGTAGGACATACCAGATTGGGGTCCAACTATTGACAGTGTGGTGGTTGTAGAGGAGTTTGTCAGCTTAGTGGGCCAGATATGGGATAATGCCCCAAAGATTTTGGATGTGGGCATGACAGACGAGTTCGCCAGATTGTTTGCCGCGTGAGCAATGGTGAGGATATCAGATCCAGAGGAGATGCGGCCGTCATTTGATGATGATGATGATGAGGGAGGTGGAGATGATGAGGATGATGGAGATGGTGGAGGAGGACGACGAGGGAGAGGAGATCGGGGGAGGAGAGGAGATAGAGGGAAGAGAGGAGATAGAGGTTTGGAGAGAGTAGTTAGATGGGCGGTGATGGATAGAGGGAGAGGCGGGTTGACCCTTGGAGTAGGTGGAGAGGGGATGGTGGGAGAAGTTTTAGTTGTAGTGGGGGGAACTGACGAGGCGACACGGTCAGCTCAGAGGAGGAGGATGGATGTGCTACCACCTCCTGCATCGAGGACAGACAAAGGGAGAGGGGATACCCCTGCACAGGTACCGCTATGGGTCTAGATCCCTACTCATGTGGAGGATGCATAGATTAGGACCCTACAGATGATGGTACGATAGCTACAGGCACAACTATTGACATATCAGTGATAGAGTACGTAGTTGACCATTGAGCGAGACACGAAGATAGAGTGGCAGGGTTGAGCGGAGGAGCTTGTAGCAAGTGTGCAGAAAGCAACAGCAGGTGGTCTGATAAGAGACACCCTGAGAGAGTTGTCTTGGAGAGCTTAGGAGGCGGAGTACTACCATCATCACTATGAGGCTGCGGTACCCAGGGATCGTCGAGTACAGAGTTTCACACAGTCGAGATCCAGTCAATCTCGAGATATTGGGTCGTGGTCAGAGAGCCGAGGTGTGACAGGGCCATCGAGACATGATCCCCCTGGAGATCTAGGGGTGGGGACTTCTGGAGCTAGACCATCTCCGTCAGGGGATAGTCATACTTGAGAGACGTTGTCTTTGTTGTATTTTTTATCATTATATTCGTTTGTACTGGGCACAGATATGATAGATTTTGTACATTTTGATCATTTTTGAGATATATATATATGACATCATTGTCTTTGATCATGTGGTGTGTTATATGGATGCATGTGCTATGCATTCTTTTCTTTACTTTATGATGATGCAATGCTTATATATATGATATAATGTATGATGCAGGATGTATGCTTCGATATGTTGTGAGATGTATCTTGAAAATGAGATGTATGATAATGATATGCTATGAGATGTATCTTGAAAATGAGATGTATGATAATGATATGCTATGAGATGTATCTTGAAAATGAGATGTATGATAATGATATGCAACTAATTGTAAAATGATATGCAACTAATTTTTTTGGAGCATCCTCATTTTGTATTTGCCATCCTGATATAACCATATGTTATTTGCTTTCTGTGTATATATCATCATTGAGCATGGATTGATCTTTGGATATGTTGAAAATTTATACAAGCATAATGGTATAATTGAACCATAATGACCTGAGAAAAATGTACATGATATTTGATTTTGCAAGATAGCACAAGCGTCAAGGTATAATGGAACCAGGACGACCAGAGTGCGGATTGTGTAGAAACAAACAAGATTAAACCATTTGTATGTGCAAAGTGGATTCATGTCTTCAGTGATATGCTTTGAATCACGTCTCGAGACAAGTATTTACACAGTACAATGGATCGCTTCCCAGACAGAAGACTAAGAAAATATTGGAGTTGCCTCATGATCTCTAGCTTTGAAGCTTTTAGTGAGAAAATGCAGAGAATCCAATAATTTAAAAAGTTCAAAATGCAAAAATAGTCAAGATTTTATGCTATAATGCAACATTTATTACCTCAGAAAATCATCCATCTTTGGTATTTTCTTGTGATGCTTTGTTGTTGCTTTTGCGATGAAGTTTAGTTTTGTTCATTGGATGCCTTGGTTTTGAGTTTTTGCCAATAGTTCGATGTCTTGAATGTGTTGCAAATTTTGATGATTTATTGCCCCTAGCTGAGTGTGCCTCTTGACGAGAATATGTACAACGACTTCCAAGCCATGGTGGAAGGTGGTAAAAAGGATATATGGATGGATTAGGATAGTGACTATGCTAAGTATGTCCTGAATGGATATTTGCTAAGTGTCGGGCGATGGCCAATAGTGTTTTATGGTGAAGAGAAAAATGTGGATATAGATAGAGGAGCCGTCCTCTCACAATAGCACCTGTTACCAGGTTTTCACCAGTTGCTTTTATTGTACCTTGTTATTTGCTTTTTTTTGATTTTTTGATTTTTTGGCTTGTTTTGGCTTTTTTCCGTGCATTAGACTACTCAAGTGTAGTATTTCTTCAGATGAATGCTGTTAGTTGGTTATTCAAGCACATCTCCTTCTGAAGTTGTCAGCCGATAGGCACCTGATCTATAGACTGATATGATGACATAGGGACCCAACCAGTTAGGATCAAACTTCCCTTTCTTTTCGCGATCTTGCTGATTTCTTGGATTTTCTTTGAGGACTAGATCACCAACTTTGAAGTTGCGAGGGATGACCTTGTGATTGTAGCTCCTGCACATGTGTTGTTGATATACTTTGAGATGAGTGTAAGCATGCTGACATCTTTCATCTAACAGTTCCAGTTCTTGCAGTCGGTTGACTCGATACTCTTCATCTGGGATTAAGCCTTTGAGAGAGACTCTGAGAGATGGAATTTCTACCTCCAGGGGTAAAATAGCTTCTGATCCATAGACCAATGAGAAAGGTGTTTCTCCTGTAGGTGTACGGATGCTGGTTCTGTATGCCCAAAGTGCTGGATTGAGTTGGATATGCCAATCTTTGCCTGCATCATTTACTGTTTTCTTGAGAATCTTCAGTATTGTTTTGTTGGATGCTTCTACTTGACCATTTCCTTGTGGGTAGTATGGTGTAGAGAACCGATGTTGTATTTTGAATTGTTCACACAGTTTTCAGACATCTTGGTTTTTGAATGGGCGTCCATTGTCGGTGATGATGGAACTTGGAATACCATATCTACAGATTAGATAGTTTAGGATAAAAGAGGCAATTTGTTTCCCAGTTACTTTGGTCATGGGAATTGCTTCTATCCATTTAGTAAAGTATTTTGTAGTGGTTATAATGAACTTGTGTCCATTTGAAGATGAAGGATAAATTTTGCCGACTAAGTCTTGTTCCCACTGACAAAAGGGCCAGGATGTTTGTAAATGGCTACAGTTCTTGTGCTGGTGCATGTATCAGATTGCCATGGATCTGGCATTTAGGACATTTCTTGGTGAAGTGGTAGGAATCTTTCTCCATTGTTGGCCAGTAGTATCCCATCCTTAGAATCTTTTTAGCAAGAGTAGTCCCACTTGAATGTGTTCCACAAATACCTTCATTAAGCTCGTGTAAAGCGGAATCAGAATCATTATGATCAAGGCAACGAAGAAGAGTACCATCTAGACCTCAACGGTACAAAGTATCAGTGGTAAGGGTATAACGGGGCAGCTTGCTAGATAAAATTACGTTTTTGGTTACGGGATTGGTCAATGGGTAAGATGTTGTTCTTGAGGTAGTCGTATATCAGTCCATGTAATGGAGAATCTGAACCAGTCAAGGCATAGATAACATGGGATTCAGAGTGGTCATAGGCGGGGGAGAACAGTTGCTCTACCAAGAACTCGTAATGACTTTGTTGCTCTGGAATTTGTAGTAATGAAGCGATAGTAGCCATGGCATCAGCTGCTTTGTTGTTCAACCTTGGTATCTGCTCGAAGGTGATGTGCACAAAACATTGCTTGAAGTCATCCACCATTCATTTGTAGGGTAGCAGTTTGTCATCCTTTGTTTGATAGTCATTGTTGATCTGATTGACGACTAGTTGTTAATCTCCGTAGACCATTAACTATGTGATTTTCCATTCTAGGGCCATTTTGATGCCTATAACCAATGCCTCATATTCAGCCACATTATTTGTGCATGGCAACATAAGCCTATATGATCTTGGTATAGTGTGTCCTTCAGGAGTGATGAAAAGAATGCCAGCACCTGAACTGTGTTGGGTGTAGGATCCATCAAAGTATAGAGTCCATTGTTTGGTGGAAAGAGCAAGAACGTCCCTGTTCGGAAATTGAATCTCCGTAGTTTGTTTCCCTAGTAGTGGTGCTTCGGCTAGTTGATCTGCAATTGCTTGTCCTTTGATGGCTCATCTTTCTATGTATTGGATGTCGAATTCATTGAGAATCATAACCCATTTAGCCAATCGTCCAATAAGAGTTGCTTTGCTGAGTAGATATTTGAGAGGATCAATTTTTGCTACTAGCTTAATGGTGTGTGCTAGCATATAATGTCGGAACTTCTGAGATGCAAAGAATACTGTTAAGAAAGCCTTTTCAATGAATATGTAGTTGAGTTCATAGCCATTCAATGTCCTACTGAAGTAGTAGATGATTCATTCCTTTCCTTGTTGATCTTCTTGTGCCAATAGTGTCCCCAACGCTATATCTGTTGTTGAGATATATAGGATAAGTGACTTTCCTGCGACTAGTGGTACTAGAACTGGTGGGTTTATCAGATACTGTTTGATTTGATAAAAAGATTCTGCACACTTGGTCTCCCATCTGAAAGGTACATTCTTATGGAGCAAATGATTGAATGGTAGACTTTTGTCAGCTAATTGAGCGATGAATCACCTGATTGATTGACGTCGTCCTTGTAGAGATCTGAGTTGACTGATATTCTTTGGTGGTGGCATCTCCATAATGGCTTGTACCTTTCCTGGATCTACTTCAATACCCTTAGTTGAGATGATGTAGCCTAGTAACTTGCCTGATGTAACCCCAAAGACACACTTCTTAGGGTTGAGCCTGACTTGGAATTTCTCCAATCGATCAAAGATCTTTGTGAGGATGCTGAGATGTTCTGCTCTAGTGAAGGATTTAGCTAGTAAATCATCCACGTAATCTTCCATAAATGTGTGCATCATGTCATGAAAGATTGTTCTCATTGCTCTTTGATAAGTAACCCCTGCATTCTTTAAGCCAAAAGGCATAACATTCCAACAGTACGTTCCCCAAGGACAGGTGAATGTGGTTTTATCTTGATCTTCTAGAGCTATTTTGATTTGATTATAGCCTAAGAAACCATCCATTAGTGAGAGCATTGCATGGCCCGCTGTGAGGTCTACAATTATGTCGATACTGGGCAGAGGAAAGTCATCTTTTGGACAAGCTTTTTTGACATCTCAAAAATCAGTGCAGATTCTGATACTGTCGTTTGGTTTTGATACTGGTACTATATTGGAAATCCATTCTGCATAGTCAATGGGTCGGATGAATCCGACATCTAATAGTTTCTTCAATTTAGCTTTGACCATGAGTGCCACCTGTGGATTCATCTTTCATAGCTTTTGTTTGACTGGTTTAACTCCTGGAGAGATGGACAAGTGATGCATGATTAAGTGTGGATCTAATCCGGGCATATCGGCATATGGCCAAGCAAAGTTAATTTGTTGTTCTTTAAAGAAAATGATGAATGCTGATCTTTCCTCCTCTGTCAGAGATTTTGCAAGGTGTATGTTTTTTACTGCTTCTGCGGTACCAATGTTGAATGATTGAGTGGGCTCAATCAATATGGGTGATTGCTCATGAAAGTGCTCAGGAAGAGTGTCAAGTCTCCCATCTTTAGGTGCCTTAAAAAGGTTTTCACCCTCAGAGGCGTCCTTTATTTTTACTTTTTTGTGATCTAGAGCTGCCATTGATTGGTTTTCAGCATCAGATCTTTTACTTGGTTCATTTTTGCGACTGAGAGACTTGGCACTCCCAGGATTGTAGACGTCGTTACTTTGTTTACTGGTAGAGCCTGTTTCCGGATTAACGGTACATAGGTAATGGATAATAGATTCATCATCTGGGAAAATTGGTATATCATGGATTTCAGGTTCATCCTAGTCAATGAGGTCAGGAAATACAAGTGGTAAGGAATCGTTAGGTGGATCAAGTTCTGCTACTGTAAGTGTCAAGACAGAGGTTTCATCGTGATTGTTCTTGGTTTTAAAGAAGTCTAGGATTTCGTCAAGGTCTTCGATGGTATTATCTTCCGTATAGACTTGTTCATAATGTTTCTGTTCACTTTCCTTGGCGTCATAGATGTTCTATGGTCCAAATTCAAGAGGTCTATCTTCTACATTATTCTCTTCCTGAGAAAGGGGTATGGTGTCAATGTTATTAGGGATATTTGTATTTGGGCAGGTACCCCACTCATATTCATTGGAATCAGTCTCTGAGGCATCATCCCAGATTATATTAGTGCTGTGAACCGGTATGTTGTATGGTGAAAACAAATCTTTGATAATGGATACCATTTTGATAGTTTTTGTTGATTCGGTGTCAGATCCTGCTTCTACTTTCTGTATTTGTTCATAAACTGTGCCTCCTTAGGGAGAAATAATGGTATCCTGAGATGATTTTATTGGTTCTTGAAATAGTGGATTTTGAATATGAGCTATTGCTACAGATATGGCCTTCTTGTGGCTTAGAAGCTTTTCCTGATGTAACTTCTATTCTTGACGTTCCTATGCCTTGCCAATTGTTTCTGCTGACTCAAATAGTGCTTCCTGCCAGGATTCTTCTTTGTACTTCTTCTTTACTTTCCATTGAGGTTTCACAGTTATGCGTGGTGGCTTTCTTAATAGGAAAGTGAGCTTACAATGCAATCCTATTTTGTCTCTACTAGGCTGTGAAGGAAGATCTATGGGTTTAGTGACTCCTTCTTTGCATTTCCCAATAGGTCCTTTACCATCATATCCCATTTGCTGTGTGATTAAGTATCCTTTTCCATATAGGTGTGTTGGTAGAACAATGTCCAGAGCATCTGCTCTGTTATCTTCTTCCTCATTTTTTTATAACCAGTTAAGAATGTCCTTATCTTCTGATTCATGTGCTAGAGTGCCTAGTTGGATGAAGATACCATCAAATTTGGTGATGGGATGAGTTACCAGATGCGTTGATGTATTAGGCAATCCATGAGATCTGGGTGATGTTGGTAATTTAGCCAAACATGGGGGTTCCAAAGAGTATTCTCCCATACCTTGGTCTTTGATTTTGCATTTGCTTCTTTAAATCTCTAGAGAATGAGTCGGGCTTTGCTGTTTGTAGATCTGATGTTGAGGATCTCTGCTTTTCTCTATTATGAGGAACTAAACTATCCTGGGCTGCCCCCATTGCGTTGCAATGTTGAAAGGGGTTGTGATTAGCAGATATGGAGATCTCTTGTCCATCATAAGGAAATTTGACACACTGGTGATACGTAGAAGGCGCTGCTTGCATTTCATGTATCCAGGGTTGCCCTAACAAAATGTTGTAGGTGAGATCTATGTCTAAGACCTGACACATAGTATCCTTTTGCACTGGTCCCACTTGAATGGGTAACATCATGGTTCCTTTAGAGGACCTTTCCTCATCATCATATGCCTTTATGGTAATCTTCTTATGAGGATCAATAGACTCTTTTGAGAAGCCTAATGCATGGATAAGCTTTCAAGTACATATATTAAGTCCAGCTCGTCCATCTATTAAGACTCTTTTTACTCGGTGTTGGCAAATGATGACTTCAATATGGAGAGGAGTGTTATGTGGATGACTCAAGGAAGCATTGTCATGCTCTGAGAAGGTGAGATTATGAGGTCCTGTCATATGGGCGACCATGGCTTGAAATCTGTCTGCATCCAGATCTTGAGGTACATTTGTTTCCAAGAGCACTTGTTCCAATATGTTTTTGTGTTTGGGCGATAGTTTCAACAATTCTATTATGGATATCTAAGCTGGAGTTTTGCGTAGTTGGCTAACCAAGTCATATTGGATCTTTGGTGTAGTAGTTGTAGGTGTGGTATGTCCTTTTAAGACATATTTTTGAGTTCGGGTTGTTACATTGACAGATTCATGATCACGCTGATCTCGGATGGTGATGACATTTACTTGATGATCTTCAGTTGATATGTGATTGATAGTGTTGTTGTAGATATGGTTGATACGAGCTCCGCGTGTATCATTCGAGGTTGAAGCTTCATCTTTGTTGTAATTCGGAAGAGGATTTTTAAAGGCTCCATGGTCACCATTTGTTTTGAGACCATCTACCATTAAGTCACCTTGATCAATCATGTCTTGAACAATGTTTTTCAATCTCATGCAATCGTTCATCCGATGACCCTTGTTACGATGGAAATCACAATAGTGTGAATCATTCCACCAAGGTGGTTTGATTTGGGGTTCATAGTTGCTGATCGTAGGCAAGGAGAGAATCTTGTTTGCCAAAAGCTCTCTAAATGCTGATTCTAGTGATTCCCCTAGTGGTGTGAAGACACGCTTTTGGAAATTGTTGGTGTTGTCACATGAATTGTTGTTAGGTCCTGGATTCATGGTTTTTCTTTGAGTATCGTTGGTGTTGTTTGTGTTGAGTTGTCCTTGATTGGTGTTTGGTGCATATGTGTTAGCATTTGGATTAGCACTTTTAGTATTTTTCATAGTCTGAGGATTTTCGGATAATGCAAGCTTTGGTTGCTTAGATTTTGGATCATGCGATTCATTGTTGCTTTCATTTTTGTTTCAAGTCCAGAATCGAGACTTGTCCAAGTTGCTGTTGTTTTGATTGTTGTAGTTTGATGAGTTTGTTCCTTCCTTGAAGAATTTGAGTGTTCCCTTTTTGAAACACGCTTCCTCTACTTGAATGCCATTTTCAATCAATTTAGCGAAAGATGGTATGCATTGGAGTTTTAGCCTGTAACTCATTTCACCATTCAAGTTGTCGATGAAGATTTCCATTTTCTCCTTTTCGGAAATATCTCGAGGATATCGTGATACCATATGTCAAAGGAATATCATGAATGTTTTGTTGTTATTTTGTTTAGTGTTGCAGACATCTAGCATGGTTATAGCGTGTTGAATGTTATAGGAGTATTGGGTTATGAATTTGTTAACCAATTCATCAAACGATCTGACAGGTGGTGTAATTTTGGATAACCATTCCATTGTTTCTCCTCCCAAGCTTCTTGGGAATAACCTCATCAAATAGGTGTCATCATGAGCAAACTCAAGACTCATGGTACAAAATTCTCTGACATGATCACGAGGATCAGTTTTTCCATCGTACTTGTCAAATTTAGGCACGTCTGAGTTTGGAGGAAAAGGAATCATGTTCAATCTCCTGTCAAAAGGATAAGGATAGATTTCGTTTAAAGAGTACCATACTATTGTCCCTTGTTGCATGTCTTGCATTTCTCTTTGTAACATTTGCATTTGTTGAGTAAGGGCAGCCAAAGGTACATTGTTTTGTTGAGGGAATAGTTCTTCCCTTGTATTGATCCTAGGTTGAAACGGTGTTTGGAACGGTATGTTTTGCTTAGGGAGGTATTGTCGGGGTGTATGTTGCTCTAGTATGTTTTGATCCGAGATGTTTTTCATTGGTGTATGTTGTTCTGGTATGTTCTGATCCGGGATGTTTTGTTCAGGGTCACGTGCTTCCCTTTCTCGTTGGTGTTCTTGATATTCATAATGCTGAGGGTGTGTCCTAAACACATCTGTGTCAAGGTTTTCAGGGAGTTTTACTCCTTTACTTGTGAGCATGAGCAAATATTTTTTTTTGTCATTTTCCATGAGCCTTTCTACAAGCTTTTGGAATGAAGCGCTTTCTTGACATTCCTGAAGAAGCTCTTCAGAAATTTCAGTATCCTCTAGGTGTGGACCCTCAAAAGGATTTGACAACCTTCGATTCATACTAGACTCCGCGTGTGTCTCGCTTTGTTGGTTTTGTTGAGAGCAAGTAACAGGCATTTTAGTAGAAACTCTTAGTGACGAATGGGACAAAATCCTCTTCGATGTGTTGCTCGGGGGTTGGAGGTTTTGGTCGGGATATGTTATAAGTGACACACTCGTCAGGTAAGAATGCCAGATTGATCCCTCCTCCACGGTTTATGATTTGATTAAAAGCGGTTTTTTGATAATATGCCCTAGTCTTTAAAGGCTCTTTGTCAAATTTGTTGGATTTGTTTTGGATATAATATTTGACGTCATGAAGGAATACTCAATGAGATTTGAAGAGTTGACGATTGATGTATAAAAACTTATTTCTCTTGATGAATTTGGAAAAAGTAGGTTGTTGTTTCTTCAACGTGATGTTACGATAAAGGTTCTTTCTTCTCAGAATATGGGGATTAGTCATGCATGAGTGATCAATGGTTTCCTTTGATTTGTTTGGATTCAGTTGATCTTGTTTTGAAAATTTCAAGTCTTACTCTATCAAAATGAAGGTTTAAATGCCCCTTCACGACAAAGTGTGTCAAATGATATGGATAAAAGCCTCTCGATATGGAGACTTGATTTGACAACTTGAAATTGTTTAAACAAGTGTTTTTGAGATGAAATCCACAAGATGGTAAAGGATTCTATTGATACTTATGATGAGGTTTCCAAATTATGATAAGATAGATATGTTTTACCGTCCGATCAGTTTTGGATTTTTACAACGTTTGTTTTGACACAAACTCAGCTCAAGAAATAGCTTTTAAAGTTTCATTTTCACTACTCCATTTTGATGAAAAATGTTGCTGATGAAAAGAGGTTTCTAAAAATGTTTTCAAAATTTTTGAAATTACTCACTGTTTTGCCCCCTGTCTATATGTTTTTGGTGATGCGCTAAAATAGGGACGAAATGCGCTACCAAAATTACTCCACGCGCTAAAAGAATGACCACACGCGCTAGGCTGCCCCCAGACATGCGCCAAAAGTTTTGACTGTTCAAAATTTGTTTTCTGCCTGTTTGAAAAGTTACGCACTAATTTGAGTCTGTGACGTGCTAACCGTTAAACCTGATGCGCTAATGTTTGGTTTCTACGCGCTAAGTTGATGCTTCAACGCGCTAGACTATTTTTCTGATGCACTAAATGTTTTAACACTGTTTTGGACTTGGGATGAAACGCTACTGTTTGGAACAGATGCGCTAACTGGATGGTTTGATGCGCTAACAGAAATACCCTACGCGCTAAGGAGTTGTCCCCACACGCTAATCTGCCCTGATTTTTCCTTCGGTTGATTTTTCTGCAATTTTTGGGTTTTGATTGTGAGTTTTTCAGCTTCGATGGATGATTTTCTGAAGTAATAAATGTAAGCATAGCACAAAAAGTACAACCATTTTGCCTAATCTAACAAAAAGTGTATGTTCTACGAGGATGTGTTCAAATCTCCAATGTTTTAATAGGTTTGGATACGAGTAATACACTTCAGAAAGACTCTTTATTCAAAGGTCATAAATAACATCATAGCCCACTAGTCTCGATACTCCGTCAGCTCAAACAACCGTGTCACCCCCTAGAGGGTGCCTATTTTTTTGCCTTTTGCCAGAAAGTAACTCAAAGTGAATTGCTTCACAGTTGAGTAGTTATCTTGAGAGATATATGGTGAGTAATCTTGGGGGTGGATTCTTCCCCACCCTTGCACTATGATGTTATAAATGTCTGGTTACTGACTCGGTTCAAAGTTTCTATTTCTATGGCTCGTAATTAGGCTTCCTGTTTGGCTATTAGTGATAAATTCCCTCAGGAGGCTTCCCAACCTTTAGAAGAAAGGCTTTACGTATCGCGAGGATACTGGGGGAAGGCTAATCATTGCGCGCAACCGTTGAAAAGGACTTTCGTCACTTTCCACTTTTGATTATAGTGGGTTGAAACACTTGGCGTCAAAGTCGTTTCCCACTTAGGTCGTTCCCTTCACATCGGCCATAAACGGCTTTAAGAGTTGATTTCAACTCCTTGAGAAGGCAGACCTGCTAAAGGATGTAAATGCTTGAAGGAAAGAAAATTTTTTAAGAGAGGTCTGGTTTTTTGATCACCTAGTTAAGGGGAGAGCATATACCTTCCACTTTCGATACAAGGCAATCAAAGTTCTTTTTAAGCCTTCAATTCAGTGATTTGCTAACCTCTACTTGGAGATGTTGCTCCAAAAAAGCATGGTGTTCCTTTTAGTTCCTCAAGGCAATGATTATTTAATCTAGTGAAAGAACCTGGTCAACAAAGCAAAATTATCGACGTGGTCAACAAAAGAAAATCAGAAAAGGGGAATAACTTCCCTCTTTTGATTGTGAACAAAACTTCGTAAGTGAGGTTCTTTCCCTTGCAAAATTTAAAAATGAATCCTTTTATACACCAAAGGAGGGTGAGGTTCTTTTTAAATCTACGTTTGCAAAAAGAAAAGTTTGTGTTGTTCTTTTTAGAGCCTAAAATAAAGGTTTTCTCCTATGAAAGCAAGAAAATTTCTGATAGTGGTTCTTTTTATAGCCTAAAAACAAAGTGAGTTCAATTTTAAGAAAAGAAAATCAAATTTTAAACTAACATAAGTAAGTAAAAATCTAACTATCTTGATCCTAAGACGAAACTCCCATCTACAATAAAGTTGTTAGAATCCTGCAAAATAACCAGTGAAAGACATTAGATAATTTGGTGGACTTTCACAAGTCTAATTTTTAACTTTCGGTTACAATTTTTGTTTTTCTTATTTCTGTCTGTGATGCACTACAGAACAAACTATATGCGCTACAAAATCATAGTAATGCGCTAAAATAAATCAGTGATGCGCTATACTGTCTTCGGGATGCGCTACTCTGTGTTCCAGAGACGCTGCTCTGTTTTTCTCCCGCGCCGAAACCTATAGGAAAAATTTAGTATTCTGATGTGTTAATAAACAGGTTTTACGCACTAGATGATGGACACAATGCATTGAACAGTGAACCAGACATGCTAGGCTATTAATCGGATGCGCTAAATAGTTAACCCGACGCGCTAATTCATTTTTCCCACTTACCTGCAAAAAGGTTTAAATAAAAAAAATGATTTGATATATGGGGTAATGCCCCACGGTGGGCACCAGAAATGTATGCAGGAAAAGTGGGTCGATAGAACTCAAAATGTGGAAAACGGAGCTCTATGGAGCCTTGCTCACACACCCACAAGACTTCTTGGTGCAAGCTATGGAGTCATGAAGCATAACTCAGCTTCCCAAGGATGGTTCCATGGTTCTCTATCTTGCACGGTCCCTCAAACCAACATTTTTGCTCTCAGATCACTGAGCAAAATGGTTTAGGGATGGCAAATGCAAGAACGAGGGATGCTTTTTGTTGATTTAATATGAGATGCATCCTAAGCTATGCATGATTTTAGAAATGCAATAAACTAACTATAAGATGACAAGATTAGTAAACAAATACTATCCTAGCCTACTATATTAGTTCAATGATTTAAGCTATATGATAAGGAACATACTCTAAATTAGCATATTTAGATTAATTTCTGATTTAAAAGAGAAGCTAAATGGTGAGCATAAAATGAGATATGGAAGCTTAAATGTATTTGAGCATAAGTGAGATGCTAAAGTCTTGGATGATATGAAAATGGAGGAATGAGAGCTCTATTTATAGCAAAAATAGGGCAATGGATGGCTAGGATTGAAAGAATTAATCAAGGGTTGAGTTTGAAAGTTGGGAATCCATGTTTGCAATTGGGACCAATGAAATGATGACAATTGTCAACATAAGGTTGGTTGAGAAGAGGTGTAAGAAGCATTAAATGCTTGAGAAGACCTCATGGTTACCCTAGGGGTTAAGGGTTAAGGTTAAGTTAGGGTTATCCATTGGATAAAGCTTTTACCCAAAGGATAAACTCTTGTGCAAAGGTTTAAGGATAACTATGGTCAAAGCAATAAATGCTTGATGAGACCCTTGGGTTACATGGAGGTTGAGTTTATGGAAATTCTTTAACCATGTAAGAAGGTTTGAGTTAACTATTAATGGTTATGAAGACTTTGGGGACAAATTTGTAAGAGTCCTTCCAAATTTGGGGGCTTCCAACAAGTTAGCTTGTTTAATGGATAAAGGCTTTAATGCCTTTTGAAGACTTTACTCCAAATTTGAGAAGTGACCTCCTCAAATTTAGGGGAAAGAGATAATGGATGGGTTTGAGTTTAATTAATTAAGATTAGATGGATTCTAGAAGAAATTAGGAAGAGGGTTAGGATGCAAGTGGGAGATGTAGGATTTAATTGAAATAAAGTTAATTTAATTCACATTTGGTTGTAATTGAATAAATTAGATTTATTCAATTTAGGGTAAACTTATTTAATTAAATTTGAATTTAATTAAAAGTGGATAGAAAGGATTTAATTGAATAAAATGATTTATTCATTAAATGGTATAGTGAATTTAATTGAGCAATTTACTTAATTAAATAGAGGAATGTGGGTAATTTAATTAAATTGGATTTAATTAAAAAGAAAAATGAACATAAAATATTCATTTAGGAATATGGTCATTTTTATACGTCTACAATTGGCATCAGAGCTTTGGACTCCAGAAGAAAAGTTTAAAGGAACTTGAGGCAAGATCTGAAGATGTATAAGAGGGATGCCCCAATGCTGAACAAGTCAAGTTTCTCCACATGGCAGAAAATAATGAAGCTGCACTTATCAGGAATTGGAGAATATGCAATATATTATCTGGAGAATGGTTACACTGCACCGAGAACCTACTCGATGACAATGGAAGAGATAAAGGCAAAGCAAGAACATATTCAAGGAATGATTGAAATAACATCAACATTGACCGACTCAGAGTTTAATGATCTGGAAGGTTGTAATGATGCCAAAGCTATGTGGAATAAGCTCATATCTATGTATGGTGGTGATTAACATGTTCAAAGAGAAAAAGTAGACAGTCTAAAAGGTCAACTTGAATCCATGAGAATGAATGAAGGTGAGAACATAATCCAATACAATACAAGGTTAAAGGAAACTACCAATCAAATAAAAGGAGCAGGAGGAACTATTGAACAAAAGGATGTAACAAGTAAGTTGCTTAGAACACTTCTACCTGCTTATGCCATTTGAGTCTCTACAATTAATGAATTATGGTCTGTACCAAACATGCCAGTCTCTTTGGATGCCACTATCGGTAAGCTACATGCATTTGAGTTAAGTAATTTTGATAACAGTGGGTCTTCGGTAAATAAAGTTGAATCTGCATTCAGTTCTTTTCATCTTGGTGAATCTGATTATTACAATGATAGAATGTATAAGTATGCTGAAGGAAATGACAGTGGAGCAAGTGAGACATTTCATAAAAACATGGAAGAAGTACACAAACTATGTGACGAAATCAGAAAGCAGGAAGAGTTTGAAGCATTATTGGCAAAGGTAAGTATAAAGGAAAGTTACCTTTGAAATGTTTTAACTGTGATAAAATAGGACATATGGCTTCTAACTGCCCTGACAAAGAATCTAGTGAAAAGAGAGAATACTGAGATGATAGACAGAAAGACAATCATTATAGAGGGCACCAAGACTTCAAAAGGAGAGATAGAAAGACATGCCTAGTAGCTGATGAGGAATCCAACGATGATAAATCTGATGAAACTGAGACAAAGGAAGTTGTATATGTGGCTATCAAAGATGGATCAGATGAAGAGAGGTATGAAGAAAAAGCCTTAATATTTCATATAAATAATAATGATTCTTAGATCATAGATAGTGGATGCTCACATCACATGACAAGTGATAAACACAAGTTTGTTAAATTAGAAGATTATGATGAAGGTTATGTAAGATTTGGTAATAATGCACCATGTCCGATGAAAGGTAAAGGATCTATCACACTTCTTGAAAATGCTAAATGTGATGATGTATATTGGGTTGAAGGTTTGAAATACAATTTGTTGAGTGTAGCACAACTAAACAATACAGGATACCGAATAGAATTTCAGAAGGGAATTGTCAAGGTTCATGACAAACATGGAAAGTTAGCTGCTACCGGGACTCAAACAAGAGGTAATACATTTCATCTTGACTCAACTCGGAACAATTGTCTGTATACAAAAATAGAAGATACCTGGTTATGGCATAAAAGGTTTTGTCATGTAAATTTTGATAATCTGATCAAAATAAGTAAGAAGCACCGAGTAAGAGGTCTACCGAGCTTGGAAAAACCTAAGAATGCTATGTGTCGAGGATGCCAGATGGGTAAGATGATAAAATCAAGCAATACAAGTAAGTCCTACACTTCTAAAGGAATTTTAGATCTTTTACACACTGATCTTTGTGGTCTTATGAAAGTTCAAAGTTATTATGGTGATAAATACTTCATATTATTTGTGGATGATTACTCAAGGATGATGTCAGTTATGTTTTTAAAAGAAAAAACAGAAGCCTTTCAAATATTCAAATGGTACAAGGCAAGAGTTGAAAATGAAACAGGAAGACAGTTGAAATGTCTTAGATCTGATATAGGAGGAGAGTTCACTTCTGATGAATTTAACTTATTTTGCAATGATCATGGTATAAAGAGACAAGTGTCTGCACCGAGAACTCCACAACAAAATGGGATAGCTAAAAGAAGAAATAGATCTATTGTAGATTGTGCCAGAACCCTAATGATAGAAAAGAGGGTACCTCAAACATTTTGGAAAGAAGCAATAAGTACTGTAGTTTACACCTTGAACTGAGTACAATTGAAGAAAGGAACTTTGAAGACACCATATGAAATCTGGTATGACAAGAAACCTAATGTAAGTTATTTTAAAATATTTGGGAGTAGATGTTATGTTCACAAAGATGATAGAAATGGAAAGTTTGAAAGAAAAAGTGAGGAAGGAACATTTCTTGGTTATTCTTCTAGAAGTAAAGCATTTAAATGTCTGATCAAATCATCTAACAAAATACTAGAAAGTGCAAATGTGAAAATTGATGAATTTGTAGAAAGAAATAATGAAGGAAATTCCAAAGAACTAGAAGATTATGAAGAGTTTGTATATGTTCAACTGAGAAGTCCTACTGAGAAATTTGATGAAGAAAATGAAGAAATAACCCAGTTACCGAGTGATGAAGAAGATCATACAGAGCCTACCGAGCCTATATTAGCCAAATATGTCAGAAGAAATCATGCATCAAGTCGGATTATAGGAGATAAGGATGATTCAGTGATGACAAGGAACAAACTGAGACAGAACACATGTCTGATATCTGAATTTGAACCGAGGATAGTAAAAGAGGCATTTAGGAATGAAGATTAGGTAAATGCTATGACAGAAGATTGAACAAATCAAGAAAAATGAAACATGGACACTGGTCCCAAGACCAAAAGAGAAAAATGTAATCGGTACAAAGTGGATTTTCAGAAACAAGCTAAATGAAAAAGGTGAGGTCATTCAGAATAAAGCAAGGCTAGTCTGCAAAGGTTATGCTCAAGAAGAAGGAATAGACTATGGTGAGACTTTTGCACCTATGGAAAGACTTGAGGGAGTAAGAACATTGTTGGCATATGCTGCTTACAAAAATTTCAAGGTATATCAAATGGATGTTAAATCTGCATTTTTGAATGGTATACTAGAAGAAGAAGTTTATATTGAACAGCCTAAAGGATTTATTGAAGAGAAGAATAAAGATCAGGTATGTAAGTTGAACAAAGCTTTATATGGCCTAAAACAAGTACCTAGAGCATGGTATGAGAGATTGCACTCTTACTTAATCAAGATTGGTTTTATGAGGACAAGTGAAAACAACAACATGTATATGAAGAATGGTGAGGACAATGGAATACTTATTTCAGCCATATTTGTTGATGATATTATTTTTTGTGGAAATGATTCTTTATGCAAGAACTTTGGAAATGAAATGTGCAAAGAATTTGAGATGTCATTAATCGGTGAAATAAAGTATTTTATAGGTTTACAAATACTGCAAATGAAAAATGAGATTTTCATTACTCAATGCAAGTATATAAAGGAAATCTTGAAGAAATTTGGAATGGAGGATTCTAAACCTGTAAGTACTCCTATGACTACCAATTGTAAACTATCAAAGAATGATGAATCTGCATCTGTTGATGAGACACTTTACCAATCTATGATTGGAAAGTTGCAATATGTAGTTCATAGCAGGCTTGATATATCACATGCAGTAGGTATAGTTGCAAGATTTTCTGTAGATCCCAAAGAAACCCATATGACAGCAATCAAGATAATTTTCAGATACCTGAGAGGCACTAAAGATTATGGTTTAGTATATAAAAAGAGGAATGATTTTGATTTAAAAGTCTATACTGATGTTGATTGGGCAGGAAACATTGATGACAGAAAACGCACAAGCGGTGGAGCTTTCTTCTTAGGTAAAAGACTAGTAAGTTGGCTTAGCAAGAAACAAGGATGCATTTCACAGTCAACAGCTGAAGCTGAATATGTCACTGCAGCATTGAATTGTACCAATATAGCATGGATCAAACAACTGTTGGAAGGTATGAATGAGAACATTACAGAGCCAGTAACTAGATTCTATGATAATACTAGTGCTATTAACATTTCAAAGAATCCGGTAATGCACTCTAAGACAAAGCATATCTCTATAAAGTATCATTATCTCAGAGAAAAAGTTCAAGAAAAGAAAGTTGTGCTAGAATATATTAGTTCAAAGGAACAAATAGCAAACATTTTCACAAAGCCACTGCCAAGGGACACTTTTGAGTATCTCAGAAGCAAGTTAGGGGTCCTACCCCTATCTTCTACTCATTGACAGAGTTCGGTGAAAACATCAATTCTATGACTCTATAGAATACTATTTATGAGTTGATGCTGACTTACACACTTTAGGAGGTTGCTTAAAGTTGTGCAGGAAATAGTTATTGAAGACAAGATGCGCTAACCGAGACTGAGATGATACATTTGTATAAGTTTTAATTGCAAGGAAATTACTTCACAGGGGAAGAAATCATGAATTAGTTTTACTTTTTGGCATTGTTGTCAAAGGGGGAGAAGACTAATAGGAGAAGATAGGAGAAGACTAATGACCGGGGGAGAGAATTTCAGGAGAAATCAAGGATAATAGGAGAAGATTAATAGCAATCCGAATCTGAATCAATTGGAATAAATCAAGTTGGTATTGCCATTAAATTTGGTATTGCCATCAATGCCAAAGGGGGAGATTGTTGGCATTTCAATAAGTTTGTTGGTATAAGGATATTGAGAAGGTTGTTGGAGATTATTGATATAACTGATAAAGGTTAATTACTGTCTTAATAATATTATTTTGTCATTGATGTCAAGCAATTGATTTTCTGATTCAGTATGATGTTGCCATATCTTAAGAAGTATGTTTTGATGAGTATAAAGATGTCGGTAAGTGACATAGAATGAATGTGAAAATGAAGGGGAATAATAAATTATTCAATGGGCAACTATTACCGAGTTAGACAGTGATGAGATTTTGTTGTTTTGATTGTTTTGATATCCTATATATGTGTACTCATTGAATGAATAAGAATAAGAAAATATTTCATTCAGTAGATGAATATAGGTTTAATACTGTTCTATGTTACCAAGCAAAGAAGCTAGTCGGTAAACCCCAAGGTTATCGATATTGGTTAAAGAAGGCAGAATGTCTATCGAGTGAAGTTCAGTATTAACCAAGTATCAACCGAGCAGTAACAGAAGGTATTGGATGAATAAAAGCATTATTAAATGAAGGATGCCAATGAGCTGGAGATGTATAGATGATTGGTATGTCGTGCAAGAAGTTTGTTGAGGATCAACGATAATGAAAATACAAGAGCTAGATCTATAGTGCAGATTGAACGGTCATAACCTAGCACAAGTACCAAGGAAGGATTACAAGTTCCAAGGCGAGATAAAACATTTTTTTAGATCGAAGGATTCAATGAACCCAATCAATTTTGATGATCTAATGGCTAAGATTAATCATGGGAAATGTGATCAAGGAGATTAAGCGGTTAGGAATTGTTTATAAATAAGGAATTATTGATGAACAATGTATGCGAGCAAATAGAAGAACAATGATGCTACTGTAGTGATCACCGAGCACAGAAGATTGAAGATCTGATTGAAGAACAGATTGAGAAGCCCAACAAGGAGCAAGATAAGTCTTATGACAAGATTATTTTGAGCACATAGAGTCTTCTTTAGCATTTCAGATGTGAAGTTGCAGATATATTTTATTACTATTATTTTATTTTGTAAGTGACAGAAAATCTCTTAATCGATTGGACCTAACAGTCTTATTTGTAAATCCTCTAGCAAGGTAACATTCTAGTTGAGTGTTTAAAATCCTTTGACAAGGTCACTTCTAACAAAGTGCAAGATTCTAACAGATTTGTGGGAAATCCCTTAACCGGGTCACATCTAGCAATGTGTTTATGTAATCTGTAACAGGATTGGCTTTTAACCGAGCATACTCTAGAAGGGTATATTTCTTAGTGGGTCTGAAATCCCATAGTGGTTTTTCCCTATTTGGGTTTCCACATTAAATTTGGTGTTAAATGTGTTGTGATATTTTAAGGTTATCAGTTTATGAGTTTGAATAATTTATAGTCTCGGTTGCATATTGAAGTAAAGGCTACCGAGGTTGAATTTGATGAATATATTGCATTGTGAGTTTATATGATTCACCCCCCCTCTCATCTTACTAACAAGTGAGAAAGAGAGGTAATGAGAAAGGGAGAGAGGGAGGGGGATGAGAGAGAGAGAATAAGAGAGAGATACACCTGAGAGAAGGGGAGAGTGAGATAGAGAGAGGATGAGACGGAGAGACGTCAGAGAGAGAGAGAGAGAGAGAGAGAGAGAGAGAGAGAGAGAGGGAGGGGGGAAGGTAGGGAGAGAGTGGGAAAGAGATACACTTGACAGAGGAGGAGAGTGAGATAGAGAGATAAAGGCAGAGAGGGAGAGAGACTTAAGAGAGAAAGAATGAGAGAGAGAGAGAGAGAGAGAGAGAGAGAGAGAGAGGGAGGGAGAGAGAGAGGGAGAGGATTGATGGAACATTGTTTAGGCACCTCTCTCTATGCCCTTGTATGTATGTCTCCCCTCTCTCTCCCATCTAGGTATAGGGTATAGGATGTAAGATTGATGAAACATTGTTTAGGGTAGATAGGGTTGAGGGTAGCATGATGCTATTTAGTTTGGTTGGTTATAATTGTCTTTTCAAGTATTGGGTCCTACTCATAAAACAAAACACTTTTCATGAAGCCTAACCAATCAATAAAAGCACACCATGATCCTAATATAATTTGTAAATGGCATCTACAGATATCAAGTTGAGGGAGAGACTGTATACTTACTTGCAAGTTTCCACCGAATTCTTCCGCCGACCCTGACTCATGAATTTCCATCCACGAATGAGAATTTGGAGCTGAAAGTAGGGTTATAACTGATGAAATTTTTAAGTTGCATTGTCAATCACTTATGAAATTTTGAAGTTGCGTTGTCGATCACTTATGAAACTTTTAAGTTGCGTTGTCATTCTTTGGCCTCGCGAAACCGCGAAAGCATCTAACATAGTGTGTTATGCACCTTCGCTGATTCACAGATTACGTGTCTGCCTTTTTCTTTCACCTTGCAAAATGACAAATTAGACTAACATGGTGTGTTATACGCCTTCGCTAATTCGCAGACGGCCTGGCCATCATTTTGTTTCATCTTGCGAAACTGTGAATTAGATTAACATGGCGTATTATGTGACTTCGTTGTTTCACAGACTGCGTGGCCAAAATTTTCTTTGGTCTCGCAAAATGGCAAAAGCGACTAACATGGTATCTTATGCTACTTCGCTAATTCACAGGCTACGTGGCTACCTTTTTCTATGGCCTCGCGAAACGACGAAAGTGACTAACATGGCATGTTATGCACTTCCCTGATTCGCAAGCTGTGTGGCTGCCTTTTTCTTAGGGCTCACAAAATGATGAAAGTGACTAACACGCCATGTTAGTCTATTTCACTGATTCACGGACTGCGTGGCCACCATTTCTTTTTGGCCCATGAAACGACGAATTTGACTAACATGGTGTGTTAGTCGCTTTCACTAATTTGCAGATTGTGTGGCCGCCATTTCCTTTTGGATCTCGAAATGACGAATTTGACTAACATGGTATTTTAGTCACTTTCGCTGATTCACGGACTGCGTGGCCACCAACTCCTTTTGCCCCGCAAAATGACAAATTTGACTAGCATGGCGTGTTAGTCACTTTCACTGATTTGTGGACTACGTGGCCACCATTTCCTTTTGCCCTGTGAAATGGACATTTCATTTTTGAAAGTGGCACCCTCTTTTTCCCACCGATATACCATTTGAACGCAGTTTCTTAAATCGCCGACAATTTTTTTAATTTTATGGCTTTTTTTTGAAGCTCGCGCCCTCTTTTTCTTGCCGGTATGTCATCTGAACGCGGTTTCTTCAGTCGCTGACAGTTGTTTTCTTTTCTGGCTTTTAATGTGCGTGTTATGCACAAAATACTGTCGCTAACCACTAAGCGAGCCATGATCATCCTCCAACATGTCGACGTAATTTCACGTGGGGCTCGACGATTGAAATCGACAAGTCCACGACCTCCATGTCACATACCGTGGGTCCGACCACTACAACAAATTGGCGTGGTATGCATGTCTCAGATACGACAGGTCCCTTTTGGAGCTAGAATAGATGCGTCCAAAATTGTCATCCTGTCATTTATGCTCTTTTGAAATTAGTAAAACATCAATCCACTCATGGTTTGAGTTTAATTTAAAGTTTATATAGTTAAAGTTAAAATTAAACAACATATTATAGTAAACATTTAATGCTTTTGTTGGGTGGTTTGGCTCATGTTTGTTGGTCTTCCCTCCATCATGTGAAGTATTATTTGCTTGCTTTCAATTGTCATATTTGTTCTGATGTTTGAAAAAATTGAAACATTTCAAAATTTATCTTTATCCTTAATATACATTTAAAAAAAACCAGAGCTCAATACAACAAAATCAAAGCCTCTTACACATTTAAAGTAAATTAATTAGTGCCTTGGGACAAAATTGTAAAAAAGAAAAGAAAAAAGATAGCATTCAATTTGGTGAGTACATTTTGTTTTCCACCATTTATCAGATTGGTCAGTGGAAACTGTATTATGATTTTCTCAAATGAAACATCTGTTAAGAGTTCTAGGTGCTTTATTCGGTGTATATGCGCTTTATTCAGTGTACAATGTGCTTTTTTTGCATTCAATATACCAGGCCATTCAAGGATGGATATTCTTATATCAAATTATATTGATTGCATCTATAAAATGGAGATGCTATAACCCATTACCTTTGCAATTCTCTGAGCATAGTTGGTATTGTAATATTGCTTGGGTTTAGTATAGTGGATGTATCTTTTATGTTAAAATTCTGGATTTTGGTCTTGTATTTTACCTCTACTCGTGCATGTCTTAGTGTTGACCATTAAATCCACTATTGTCCAAATCTACTACTCATGGTCAAATCTACATTAAAAGAAGTTGTGGCAAAAGAGCCTAGGATTGGTGCTTCAATTGCTCGAATCCACTTTCATGACTATTTTGATCAAGTAAAATCTCAAAACACCATAGTATTGGTTTCTCTTTCAAATTTTTATTACTAGTTATTTTTTTTAGATGCTTTTTGTTTATATAATTTTATAGGAAGAGAAGTCTTTACTGTATAAGTTTAAGAGATTGTTTCTAAAGATTATAATATTGCTTCTACCAATGTTTAGTTTTACATTCAAAGTTCATTTAATAATTTAATCTTGAATTTATTTGATCATTTCTTAAGGTTTATATAATAGAGCAAATGTACAAATATGTGCATAATATTTTTAATTATCAAGATATAATTAAGCTGATAGGCTTCAGTGCAGGCATTTATGCCTGGAAAGTTGTTAGCCTCACTGACATTTTTTCTCGGTGCAGTTTTCAGGAGAAGATGTGGACGTTTTTTCTCGTTTTCTGATCATTACATTTTTTCGTTGCCATCGTAGTTCCCCATGGAAGATGTGGACATTTTATGTGTTTTCTCAGTTATTCCATCAAATTTTGCCGAGTTGTAAGTAGTACATTCTCTATGTATTTTTCAAGGAAATTAATGTGACATTGTTGTCAAGTTGGGTTAAAAACATTGATGACACATTTCTTCAACATTGATGGCTCTACAAAGACGGTGTTGAAATGATTTTTTCGATCTGCATTTGGCTTTCATTCGATGCTCTATTCCTTGAACATTGACAGCTTTGCAGAGACGGTGTTGAAAGGGTTTTTAGTTGGTTGTTTTGGTGTTTGGAGATGTTGTTGAAAGGGTTTTTATCAATCCGCACTTGCGTTTGGTAGGTTGCCGTGCTTTGTGGAGTTGGGTTTTCAAGATGGGGTTTTATATTTTGTAGGTAATATGTCTTCTTGGTGCGTAATTTCTTGTGATTTTGTGTGCAGCATATTTATTTGTAACTAAACTCTTGATTTTCTGTGGACATGTTAATTTGCAACAAGGGTTTCAAGATGATTTATTCGTTATCATAGTTGCCAAATGTTTTCCTTTGTTGCTGGATACTCTCGGTGCTGGTCAAATCAAAAGGGCCATGCATTACGTATACAAGTAAGCCATGGTTTCACAATAAACTTTTAGTTTGATTGCAATGTGTTGTGGGTATTCGGTTTTCCTTGATTGGGCACAAAAGGGTTTTAAGCAAGAATGGTTGTTTGCATTTGAAAAGGATATAGAGATGAAAACCCTAGCTTGAATTTCACACTGGTTAGTTGCTATGGTTACACTTGCTCTGTATACAATTCCTAAGAACTACACAAGCCAACTGCAAAAGGCAACAAATCCTGATAATTATAAGTTTGAATTTTAGAGAGATGCAACCATGTCCATTAACCATTGAGATAGGAAAACTAGTGGACTCAATAGATGTCATTTTGAAAAAAAATCCCCAAATTATTTGAATTAGTGGGGTATAAAATTACTAATAACTACATAGCCTAGCTGCAAAACCCAACAAAGCATGAAAATTATAAGTTAAATTTTACAGAGATGCAACTATTTGCGTTAACCAGTGGGATAGTCGAACCAACACACTGAGTAGATGTCATTTAAAAAAAAACGCAAATTATCAGGATAATGAAAATAATTTCATTTCTTCTTGGGAAATTTCTCACCGTATTTTTCACTATATTTTCTGTTGCAAATTGTAGTCACATAAATCTGTCCAGTTTAATTAAATGAGTATTTTGTATTTATTTGATTAAAAATCTACTAGCCATCAGTTAATTAAATTAATATTTAATTAATTCATCTTCAAACATTCTCCTATTAATTAAATAAATTATTCAATTTATTTTAATTAATTAATTCAACCAAATTCACAAATCAATTAAATGAATAAATCATATTTATTTCATTTAATCCCCTTTCCTCTTTTAAATAAATTAAATTAAACATTTATTTAAATCATTTATCCCCTCCACTTGCATTTTCCTACAATTGCAACTTGCACCCATTTATTGAAATAAAATAATTTATTTTAAATAAAAATCCTATTTTCCCTCACCCACCAAATCCACTTGCAATCCTAACCACCTTCCAGATTCTTCTAACCCCTTCCTAATTAGCCTAATCCATCCCCTAATTATTGTCACATTCCTAAGCAACTTGGAGTCACTTCTCAAAGACTTCAAAGTCTTTGAAAAGCATTTAATGCTTTGTGTGTTCAACAATCTAACCTCCAAAGTGTTCAAAAACCACTAATGGCTCTTACATGACCATTAATGGCTCTTACATAACCATTTATGGTTATTTCAACTTGCACTCATGTGTCTCCTCAAGCATTTATTGCTCTGACTATGTTTATCCCATTTACCTTTGTACAAGAGTTTATCCATTGGATAAAAGCTTTATTCTTTGAATAAAGAATTTATTCATTTAACTAACCTTGACCTTAACTCCCAAGTTAACTCCCAGGTCATGTCAAGCATTTAATGCTTATTCTCTCTCCTCTCAACCTATCTCACATTGACACTTGTCATCCTGGGATTGGGTTGAAAGCCCTCACATGGATCTCAAACCATTCAATCCTGACCCTTGTTGAGATTACTCAATCTCAACCATTCATTTCTCCATTTTACCTATAAATAGAGCCCATTTCTTCATGATCCAGATCCTGAAAACTTGTATGCATTTAACCTATAGTGAATTTTAGAGAGCATTTAGCATAAATAACTCATACATTGTCATCTTGGACTAAAATAAATCTTAGTTCTTTTTCATAATATGTTTTATTAGTTTATTTTACACTTGCATAGCATAAGCTTGAGATCATTTACAATCTTGAATCTCCATAAGAATCCATAGTGCAAAAAGCTACTGAGAGCTACACTATTTTGGAACTTGGAGAGGAGAGGAACAAGGAAGGAGAAACTACCAGCATGGTAGAGAGCATTTGGAGGAGCTTAGTTGCTTTTTGTAGATTCATTAAGCTTTCTTTTTGCTTAGTAGTGTCTTTCTTGATATGCTTGCTTAGGATAGTTTTTAATTTATGATTTTCTAACATCTAACAATCGACTCTTGTTGTTTCTTGTTCAAGTGTTTGTTTCTCCTAACCTTGTCCTTTTTGCAAAGCATCATTTGGTGAACCCGACGTGAATTGAAGCACCCAAAACCTTTAAAAAAAAAAACCAACTAACATGTTTGAATGTTGAAATTGACACACAGGTCGCGCTTTAGTGCTTTTGATTGCGTTGTAGCATTATTGTAACTTGTTATTCTAGCGCTATTGTCTCAAGTTTGGCGCTATTGTGCTTGTTTTAGCGTTGTTGTGCTTATTTCAGCACTTTTGAGTTTTTTCTAGTGCTTTTGTATTCACTGTCAAAGTCTTCTTTTAGCGCTTTTGTTTCTGTAAAACTATGTTTTTGGCTAACTAACGCTTCTATTTTCATACAGACTAGCGCTATTGTAACTAAGCATTGTAAGGAAGACCTTGTAACCGAAAAATTGATTTATTTTAGGCTTGTGGAAGCCCCCCTTAGGTGTGGATTTTACTAACTGTTTTCTTTTTGTGCAGGTCTAAAACTCACTTCCTTAAAAATCAAAATTTTGTTTTTGGTGCTCTAAAAAATTGAACAAAACAAATTTGCTTTCATGCAAGTTAGGATCATTTGCATTTGGTGTTCTAAAAATTGAACAAAACAAATTTACTTCCTTGCAAGTTAGGTTCATTTTATTTTGGTGCTTAAAACAAGACAAGGCAAAATTCTTTCTTGCAACAAACTAAAATTTATAATCCACACTTCAAATTTTGGTGCAAATAAAAATCACAATCAACTTGTCTTGCAATTTTGCAAAAGCTATTTACTTCAAGCAAACATTCTTTTTATTAAGTTGACCAGGATTCATTTTCCTAGTTACTTAAACATATTCCGTTTAAAGTTAAAAAGAACATCATGGTTGTTGGAGCAACATCTCCAATTAGATAGAAAATCATTGCAATAACAAGTTAAAAAGAACAAGTGCTCTTCGTGTTTGGCACACTTGTGCAAAAATTTGGTCGAGTGGTCCTACTTCTAACACACACTATCCTCTCCCTTGGCTTTCGTGGTCCTAGGTGCAAGAGAAAAGTGTTAGTAACACTCAAATTTTTTCTTTTTAAGAGAGGCCTGCCAAGAGACATATCACTCTTGGGAATGACCTCGTGCGGTAAATCCTTCGAGCCACTATAGAAATCAGGTGAGAGTGAAAGTTGTAGCCTTGGGTATAGCTGTTCCTATAGTGTAACTTGCTGAAAGGACAAATGGGCCCCACCACAAGTTACAAGGCTCTTAAGTGAGTCACTGCAGAATGAACTTATGTCCAAAGACATCAAAAATTACTAAACACCTTTAAGTAGTAGCCCACCCATTCTATTGATTGACGATATTTGTGATATAATTCAATGCAAGAGCATAGATGGTTTTGCTCCAAAGATACTCACCATACATATTTCCTTGAGTAGAAACATAGCTTTTTGAAAAGTCACTTGTGGCTTGATGAAAGTGGTGACTCCTCCGTCATAGGGATCATCTATTTGTTATGCTCGTGCAAGAATTAGTATATCACATCCTTACCTACCACGACGGGATTCATAAGGTATGTAGTACCAAAGTCGAAGAAATATCAAGATGTGGGTTGAATTTATCGCAACTGGCCATTTGACCTTAGGGATACAAAGTGTTTGAAGTGTTTTCATTTTAGTCAAGACCAAGTGCAAATTGAGCCGACTTCAGGCTTTGGAAAGAAAAACACCTAAAAAAACACTTAAAGGAAAGGGTCATAAAAAGTCCAAAGATTGGGTTGATCTAGACCCATACTCATTTGTGCCTTTGAGGTAACATTCTTGTGTTTGTGTGCTTGCTTTGTTTTCTTGTCAAAGAAACATCATAAAATCCAAAATCAAAACAAATATTCATCCAACCAAACATTTTTTCAAAACAACCAAAAAGATCAAAAACAAAGAAAAGTATCAAACTTTATGACCATTCTTCACATCTTGAGAAAGAAGAATCTTCATCAAAACATCAACTTGAAAAGAAGACCATTAAGCTCAAAGGCTTTGATCAAAAGGTAGAAATTCTTCTATCTAAATAGACAAATCTTTGTCTCTCATAGAGCTTTTCTGCATCACATGTGCCTTTATGTTCAAGGCAAATTAAACGAATTTGATCCAGAGTCATTGAACCGCAGAGCTTTTATGCAATATAGAGCTTTGAGTTATCACAAAAACCAAGGAGGCAAGATCAATCCTAACTTCTTCCCAGACATTTGTATCACTTACAACGTAGCTCGAGAAATGCCACCAACGCTCGAAAGGGAAGAGGTAGAATTTGTTCCATTTGTGACACAAAGCTTTTATTGAAGTTAAATATTTCATCCATTTCTCACCATCATGTCATCCAACTCTCAAAACATTAAGAGGTTCTTGTCCTAAAGTTCTCTTTTAGATATTTGCTTGAATCAAACACAACAAATAACTTTTAGATTGTTTCTACATCTAGGATAAGCTCATCCTAAGAGACATATCTATGCAGGTTAAAACTAGTTTATGAGTGAATCCTCTCATTACTAGGTAGTTAAGTCTGTAACACATCTCAGATTTCTCTAAACCTTATCACATCAAAACTTATCAAAACACAAGTAGCAATTCAAAGAAATAATTTTGGTCACATCTACCTTTAAGTGCTAGAGATCCACATGCAAAACAATTCACCAAACATCAATCTTTCATTTCATCAACAACTCATCATCATTTTCACCCAACTTCAACAAAAAATTATATACAAAATGGCTCAAACCCGATCTAGAACTAGACAAATAGAAATTGAAGAGGAAGAGGAGGAAAATATTAATGAATTCCAAGAAGCTCTTGGAGGAAATATAAATGATGAAAACCCAAGTACTCCTACTCCTGCAACAATAGAAAGGGCTCAATACAACCCTCTCTTTAACAGACTTTTTGACGAAATACTCAGGAGCAATGCGGATGCTCACTTTTTAAAGCTTGCTCAAGAAGGAACCAAACTCCCCTCTGACTTTGATCTTGCACAACTAAGACAAGCATCAGAATGACAAAGTCACAATGAGGAAGAAAGAGGTAGAGACTGCATCAGGTATAACATTCCTCAAGGTAATCCACCGCCACCTCCTCCTCCAAATGACATAGAGATGTTATGGCAACAAGTTGAAAATCTCGCCCAACAACTTCGCAGTGGCATAAAGACTAATCAATTTTCACTCAATGACATTTGTCCCTATCCCTTTGATAGGAGTCTTTATATGCCACCTTTTCCACGAGGGTTCAAAACACCCAAGTTCAAAAAGTATAGAGGAAAAGGAGATCCTTGAGATCATGTTAGGGAATTCCATTCAGCATGCCTCGAAGTGGCATATGAAGATACGTACCTCATGCACCTTTTTCCCCAAAGCTTGAGAGGAACAACCACATCATGGTTTTCCCGACTACCAGGTGGCATTAGGACATTTGAAGAGCTAGTTCAGAAGTTCTTGGCACATTACTCTCATAACATTGAACATGATATCACCATGGCTGATCTCTGTAACACTAAACAAAAACTAGGTGAACTATTCTCCGTCTTCCTGCAACGATGGCGTCAAATGTCTAGCATACGTTCTCTTTAGTTACCTGAACAAGAACTAGTGGAAATATTTATTTCCAACTTAAACAAAGAAATGGAATTTCACCTGGATGTCAAAGACACAGACTCTTTCAATGATATGATCACCAAAGGTTTAAAATGTGAGCGGGCTCTCATCAAGAAAGGACTTATCAAAATCTATAATGAACCAAAGGATGGTCCTCAACCACGCTTCAATAGTGACAAACCAAGCTTCTGGAACAAAAACAAAAATGTCGTCAACGATGGGGTTGTGGATGCAAGAACTATCAAAAGTGCCCAACCTGTAGTTCGATTTGCAGGATAGAATCCCCCACCTCAGACTAACACAGTTGCTCCTCCAAATCAAGGCCGCATTATATCTCACGATGAACCCAGAACTTGTCAACAAAAACAAAAGCGAACGTACAATCCCTTAGAGGAACCCATCGAAACAGTGTTACGATAACTGGTTTCTCAAAATCTGGTAACCCTACCCAAAACATCAAACTATGAACCTCAGGTCAAACCTGCATGGTGGAGAGCTACTGAACATTGTGATTTCCATCAAGGGAGAGGACACAAGACAAGCAATTGTCATAGATTGAAAGATCTTATTCAAGATCTTATTGACCGAGGTGAAATTGAGATCGAAGGACATGACCCAGAAACAACAAACAATGATCATCTTATGTTTAAAAATCCACTTCCATCACATGATCAAAGGGGTCCTTCCACTTCAGGGAGAAACACAGATACCACGAATTATACGTAGGTGGCATATAATTATACTGTGAATCACCTATACGATGCCAGTGAACAAATTGCAACTATAACCATCAAAAATCCCAGCTCCACTTGCAATGTTGTTACACGTCACGGCAAGATTACTATAAAAGCAGCTCCACCAGGCACCCCATCTATCCCAAAGTAGTATAACCTTGAAGAACAGTTAGACAAAATGCCCGCATTGATATCTATCTTAGAGCTATTGCGCCTATCTCCATCCCATAAAACAATCTTTGATCAAGCTCTCCAGGAGGTGTCAGTCCCTGCAAACTTAAATACAGATCAATTCCAAGACATGGTTGGAAATCTAAGGTCATCACCTTCTCTCACTTTCTCTGAAAGTGACAACACATCCTTCCAGCAACCTCATAATGCCTCACTACACATTGAAGGGTTTATCAACCAGCATAGGATCAAGCGAGTCTTGATCGATAATGGAGCAAGCCTAAATATTTGTACACTACAGTTGGTCATAGCTTTGGGATATGCAATAGAATCAGTGGATCCCCACAAGAAGATCACAATCAAAGCTTATGATGATGCAAAGCGTTCATCCAAAGGAGCTGTGGTTCTACCAATCCGAGTGGGCTCGGTGGTGAAACACATTATCTGTCAAGTCCTGGACCTTCCTCTGCCATACAATCTATTATTAGGAAGACCTTGGATACATGCCATGCAAGCCGTTCCATCCACTTACCATCAGTGTATCAAGTTCCCACATAATGGTGTCAAGATCACAATCCTGGGCGATGCAAACCCCTTTCCATATTGTCATAATATCAGTCATCAACCAGAGATTACCGTTCCCAACAATAGAGAAGCCATCTCCTCCACCTCATATATAAGTCCAGCCTCTCTTGCCAGTTCAAAAACCACTATACCTAAGCAAGAAAAGCTCAAAATGAAAATAGCAGAGGAAGGTCTTGGGGAATACAATTTGAGCCAACTCTTTTGTGTTGGACAAATGCCCACTTCTCCTAGAACGCATGGTAAACCTCAACGGTTACTTCAAACACCACTGATCATGCTAGCATGTACTTTGACGCCTTTCATCCTTGGAAAGAGTCAAGAAGAAGAAACCAGGGATGAGGACTTCGCATAATGGATATATAAAGATCCCATCATCATAGATATTCCACAAGCTAAGCTTCCCATAGATCAGTATGGCAAAGGCCTTCTCATTATGCAGAGAATGGGTTATGTGATGAATACTAAGAGGGGGGGGTGAATTAGTATGCCAAAAACTACTTTACTAAAACACTTACACAGTCTAAAGATAAACCGGTAAAGCAGTCTAACAGTCAAATTGGTTACCACATATGCAAACCAAAATGCAAATAAAGCATTCACCCACAAAAGCAATACAACCATAACACAATATTTGACATGGAAACCCAACTAGGAAAAACCACAGTGAGATGGAACTCACAAGTCACTATTTGCAGAATAGAAACCAGACCAGTTAAGGTCTTACAATGTTCTTCACCAGAATAGATCCTATTAGGAATCTCAATCTTTGTTAGGAGATAAGTCCGATTAAAGACTACCTTGTTAGAGGATTTTAGATTCACATGTGTGAACCACCTTGTTAGAGGATTTTACAAAAGCTTTGAGGCCTACTCGGTTAAGGGCTACAAACTTGTCAAAGATGCGAGTAATCAGCAAGTGTTTGATCTATCTAATAGCACAAACTGCTTGGTTAGATCGAGCATTGCTCACAGCTAATGCATTCTAGCATTACTTCAGTCTTCTCTCTCTCTCTCACAGTTACAACTTGATCTTCTCAGTTAAGATCGTTCTCAACTTCCACCTTAAACCCTAGCTGCACATTAACCCTTTTTGCAACAACTTAAAACCCTAGACATGATGTCCTTTTAAAGGAATTTGATTTCATGTCGGTCCAATAGGATTTCTTTACAATTTCCTAGGTTCAATGAATCTAGACATACTTAGTAACATGACACAAAAAGCACCGTCAATGTGTCGGCACCGTCAAAAAATCGGTGGATTGGTAACTCATCACAAAATGCCGGTTGGTAACTCATCACAGAGTATTACCAACTCATACAAAATACTGGTTGCCAGTTTGACAAAAATGAAGACTGGTAAGAATGTGTTGTGCCGCTTTTCTCCCTCATACCGCTTGTGATCTGCGAACTGCTTGTGGTCGACATGCTGCTTTAGACCGGGAAACACATTCTGCAAAATCACCACTAGTCTAGAGACTAGTATACAACATACCAGTTGGAACAAATACCGGTTGAGCACAAACTCATACATATAAAGGGGATCTCAATACAAGTGTGTTTCCATCAATGACAATCACAACATAAACAACAAAAATGCCAACAATCTCCCCCTTTGGCACTGATGACAACACTCAGGAAAATAAAATTTTGACATCTAAGTGTTTTACAACAAAAACTTGCCATTAACAAAATTGCTCCCTTTAAGCATATACACTATCCCTTAAACAACACAGTGTATAGCAATTTTGCATACAAAACATAATCATCAGAGCATATAGCATATATCACAACATATATCAAAATTTCAAAATAGATACTTCTCTTTTTGATATACTTCTCCCCTGATATATCAAAATTTCAAAATTTTAAAACCAAAAACTAGATATACTTCTCCCCCTTTGCCAACAATGACAAAGTACTGCTGAAAAACCTATTTCCATATATATATAAAAGAGTTTATGACAATAATGAATAATACTTGTAAAAAACCGCTTTATAGTCCTGCAAAAATTGTTTCATGGATAGGGACCAGGACTCAAGTAGGGAGGTTGCCACTTCCTTCTCTGTCTGCATCTGGGATACCTGTTCCTCAATGGCATCTATTGTGCTCAGTTCCAATGTGACTATCAGGGCATCCAGGTTCAGATAACACTTCTGAAGAATTTGCAGTCATGGAAGTAATACCAGTTGAAGCTCCTACAAATCCCTAGACCTTTTGCTGATCTCTTGCTCCATCTTAGCTGACTGGATCTGGAACCGGTGAACAGTTTGCCCATATGCTGCAAAGGAGTCGTAAGGAGTCTTGAATGTGCTCAAGTAGGACTGTAAGTCCGTTTGAAGCTGTTGCTTCTTGGCTAGCACATCATCACAAAACATATGAGGTTGACAGATTTTGCTGAGTAGCAAGTTTCCCTCATCCAAGGCACTCCTTATGTCCTTTTGATCCTTTAGTAGTTCAGTCCTAAGCTCATTCAATTTCTTCACTAGAGCAACATTAAGAGCCTTTTGGTGCTCTTTCTTTACATTGGCCTCTGCGGCTTCTTCTAGACTTTGCACCTGATCATCCACTACAGTACATAGAAGTTTGAGTTGTGCTAGTGATGAATCAGTGTTAGGAAGATTAGTATCGGGGATTAAACCGGTAAGTGTGTCTACAGCTGCCTGAATAATATCTTGTTCTCTTTTCCTTCGAATGCCTTCAAGGCGCTCTTGGGCAACCTTGATGCTCTGCATAAGCTCAGACTCACTTGCAGATTAGAGATCAATGGGGCTCGAGATAGCAGCCGGTTTGGCTTGGCTATCGGTTGCCTTAGGAGTTTCCATTTGTGTGGTCTTCATTGCTTCAATGGTCTTGTCTGCTTCGTCCTTCTTTTTCTTCTCCTTCTCTTCCTTTTCTTTCTCCTCTCTCTGTTTCTTCTCTTCCTCTTCCATCTTCTTCTTTTTCTTTTCTTCCTTATCTTCTTCTTCTTTCTTTTTCCTGTCATCTTCTTGCTTCTTCTTTTCTTCATCTTTCCATTTCTCCTCTTCCTCTTTTCTCTTCTCTTCCTCTTTCCTCTATTTCTCATCTTCATCCTTCTTCCTTTTCTCTTCCTATTCTTTTGCTGCTTGCTATGTGTCCATAGCTTGCTCACCACCTTGATCGGCCTGTTGCCCCTGTTTAGTTCCCTCAGAAGGTATGTCCTGAGTGACATCTTCTACATCCAGGGCATCGACATCTATGGTGTCACTTGGTTCTTCCACCAGGTTTCCTTCCTCGTCAAAAAGCTCATCCGGTTTGGTAATAACCGGTTCCTTTTCCGCTTGGAGGTTGGCCATTCATGCTTTGTGAGAGTTGATAGCATGGGCCATGTGCTGATGTGTATCTTTCTCTACATCATCAAATCTCCCCTCCAACAACCATAGTCTTCTTCTCCTTGTGAAGAAGAGACCTTTATTTTGATCCAGGGCATCAAACAATTCTGAATTTGAGAGTTCGGGGAAGTACTATGCAAAAAATTTCTCCCTAATCTCTTGTACTTTTTTAATGGCAATGCGCCATTTATTATCCAATGCCTTAAATAATGAGTCTGGTGTCTGAGATTTAATCTCTGATGGTGACCGGTCATTTTTACATAAATAAAGAATGATTTCCTGCAGTACTTCATCTTTTTCCTCATTATTGAATTCATCATAATAATCTATTAAATCATGAAGTAACTTTCTTCTAATATTATTTACTATTCTTTGACAATGTGTCAAAGGTTTGTAAGAGGAGATATCTATATTTACCGGTGTGGATGCTGCCGGTTCATTCTTCTTCATCTTCTTGGTCTGTCTAGCCTTCTTTGGCTGTTCATCAGACTCGGTTTCTTCGGAGTCCGGTTCATTTTCCTTAGTCTTCCTCTTTCTTTCAAAGACTTTTTCCGGTGTTACCTCTGGTTTCTTCTTTGTTGGTGACCGCTTGGTCACTCGTGGAGTCGCAGTGGTAGCCAGTGCTGATGCTGCAGACACGGCCTTAGCTTTCTTAGTTGTCGGTTCATTTCCCTTCTTCACTGATGGTTCTTCAACAGGTACGATCCTCTCCAAGTAGGTTCCGGTCCTCTTAGCCTTTGGATCGAGAAGGGTTGAAGCATACCCTTCCAGCATGTCAAACATGACCTTATAGCCCATAGGCTCCACTTCCTCCATTCTAGGCTCAACAACCTCCATTAGACATTTGTCCACCTGAATAGTTCGTATTTCTTCACCATGTCTCCTGAAATTATTACCCTCTGACTCATCTTTCTTTTGAACTCATCAAAGTATTTGTTCAGTACCTCAGGGTAGCCGGTTCCAATGGCTTGCACGCTTTCCTTTATCTTCTTAGTCATCGGTTGGTCAGGTGACCACTGGACATCTCCTACACCCAGAAACTAGCCTTGGAAATAAAAGAACAACCCTACCAGTAGTTGTCCAAACTTAAACCTTAGGGAGTTTTCCTACTTGATTGCCTTGAGATTTAGCAGGAGTTGCCTCTGCATGCTGGTGCATAAATCAAAAGATACATCCTCTTTTATCATTCAGTAAGCGACATTTACTGCTGCAGCAGATACATAATTAATCCTACTAGCTGAGAATGTTCTGTATCCAATCACCATGCATGCGTATTTCACCAGATCATCCTTGATAGGATTGACTATCATGCCCTGTGAATCACTTGTTGAACCAGTGAGCTTGGTCATTTCTGTTTTGCTCACTTTTCTCAGGGATGGCACTTCCCCTGTGTTGCAGAAACCAGTGACTGCATGAATTGCCCAAGGTGTGATATCATGCGTCCTCTCTAGGTGCATCTTGTCACCATGGACTCTGCTCAAGATGATCCTGATGTGATCCTCTATGAAGTCTTCCAGGAAATATACAACGTTGTGGAATTTCTTCTTCTCTATGACACTAAACTCCGATTTGATCCTTTTGTCCTTTCCACAAAATAGACCTAATTGAGTATGAATGGCTAAAAACCCTAGGTCTTCTATTTTGCAATCAATATAATCTGAAATTCCTTCTTCGACTATGACTCCAGCTGGAACTTGTGACAAAGCATTATACTTGGATTTCCTCTAAATTAAACTTTATGACTCAATGGATGTGCTTGAACTAGTATGAGATGCAGAAGCCATTGAAGAGTATTTCAAGAACATGAAAAATACCTTTCAAATGCAAATTTAGGGCTTCCTAATTCTGCTTCACTTCGCTCTCTGTCGGATGCCAAATCACCGCTTTGTGTTCTCCACTACTGCTTGCAAACTAGATTTGAATCTCTTTCAAGGTTATCCAATTTCTTTAAATCTAAGCTCAAATCGCCTTTTTCTTCGCTCTGCACTTGAAAACTTTTCTTCGCTCGAAAACAGATAGTGAGAAATGATTTGAAAATTGCATTTATACATGTCTCTCACCTACCGTCATTAATGCTCCTCTATTAGGGCGTAAACCCTAATTTGGATTTTTTACCATTTCCGGTCTTCTGCCAAGTGATAGGTATAACATACCGGTTAAGGTTTTTTACCAGTGTCAATTGGGGGTTCGAAAGCATTTCACTATTTGCTCCCCCTAAGCCTTTAAGGCTTAGTTTGCCGGTTCTGATATTTCCACACTAGGTGTAGAAACCGGTTCCTCTTCCGACAATATTGGTTTCTTCTTCCATGTTTTCTTCATGTCTCCTTGAAATTTTTCAACATCTATTTCTCCTTCCTGAGTGACTGGTATATCATCAGATATACTTTTTCTGCTTCTGCAGAATCTTGCAATGTGACCCGGTTTGTTGCAGTGATAGCAAACAAGTCCAGGTGCTCTCCAAGGTCCATTGTACATGTTTCCATTCTTCCTTCTGCATGTTGCAATAGTGTGACCATGACCATGATAGATCATACAACTTTCTCTCCATCTGGTTGCCGTTTGATGACCACCGCTTCTTGACTAATGATTAAAGACATTAAACCGGTTGTGGTTCCGGTTCATAAAAGGTTCAGGACCAGTTCCTTGGGTCCTCTGAGGATATCTACCAGTGTTATCCATTACAGACCTGCATTCAAATTCTCTATGCCCAAACTTGTTGCATGCATAACAATGACCATTGACCTTATTGGATCTAGGTACATTGTTGATAAAATAGGGAAAATTGTTGTAGGCTTTGCTCCTACATACATTAGCAGTGTGTCCTTCTTTAAGATAGTTAAAGCAAACAGGTTTGAATTTTTGCTTACCTTTTCCTTTGAGTGTCGGTTGCTTCAGCATTTGTTCCTGAGGATTCTCCTTTCTCATGTCCAAAAAAACCAAGACCATTGGTATTCTTTGCTAGTCTAGATGACTCAAGCTTTTGCTCTAGCTTGATTGTACTTTTGCCAAACTTAGCAAGTATTTCCTTTGACTCAAAGAGTTCTTTGGAAATAGTAGTGTTTGTCTCCATAAGACTTGCATTTACAAAGATGGCAATGTTCAGTTCTCCTTGCATGTCTTCTTTTTCCATTCTGCTCTCATGAAGGCGAGCAGTTAGTGTACTAATCTCATGTTTCAACTTGGAGATCTCATGATCTCTGTCTTTTGCTAGATCTTTAGCTTTTCTTCGATTCTCAAGCTCTTGAATAAACCGAATAGTCAGTCCTTCCAACTCCTTTCTTCGATTGGAGTTTGAATCATTCAGCTTATTCACTTCAGCAATCAAGGCTTCCATGTTAGCTTCATCTTCAGAACTACTTTCAGATAGTTCCATCAGCCTCTCTGCATGTTGTCTTCTTTTTGCTTGAGATGCCTTGTATTTGACCATAAGATCATCATAGGCTTGCTTAGACTTAGTGAGCCATTGAGTAAGTTCCCTCAAGGTGTATTCCCCCATATATCTTTCCAAGTGGTTAAAATTATAGAAAGGTAGGCTCTGATACCAATTGATGAATAGTAAGAGGGGGGGGGGTGAATTAGTATGCCAAAAACTACTTTACTAAAACACTTACATAGTATAAAGATAAACTGGTAAAGCAGTCTAACAGTCAAACCGGTTACCACATATGCAAACCAAAATGCGAATAAAGAATTCACCCACAAAAGCAATACAACCATAACACAAGATATTTGACGTGGAAACCCAACTAGGAAAAACCACGGTGAGATGGAACTCACAAGTCACTATCTGCAGAATAGAAACCAGACCAGTTAAGGTCTTACAATGTTCTTCACCAGAACAGATCCTATTAGGAATCTCAATCTCTGTTAGGAGATAAGTCTGATTAAAGACTACCCTGTTAGAGGATTTTAGATTCACATGTGTGAACCACCTTGTTAGAGGATTTTACAAAGGCTTTGAGACCTACTCGGTTAAGGTATACAGACTTGTCAAAGATGCGAGTAATCAACAAGTGTTTGATCTATCTAATAGCACAAACTGCTTGGTTTGATCTATTATTGCTCATAGCTAATGCATTCCAACATTACTTCAGTCTTCTCTCTCTCTCTCTCTCTCATAGTTACAACTTGATCTTCTTAGATAAGATCGTTCTCAACTTCCACCTTAAACCCTAGCTGCACATTAACCCTTTTTGCAACAACTTAAAACCCTAGACATGATGTCCTTTTAAAGGAATCTGATTTCATGTCGGTCCAATAGGATTTCTTTACAATTTCCTAGGTTCAATGAATCTAGACATACTTAGTAACATGACACAAAAAGCACCGTCAATGTGTCGACACTGTCAAACAATTGATGGATTGGTAACTCATCACAAAATGTTGGTTGGTAACTCATCACAGAGTATTACCAGTTCATACAAAATACCGGTTGCCGGTTTGACAAAAATGAAGACTGGTAAGAATGTGTTGTGCTGCTTTGCTCCCTCGTACCGCTTGTGATCTGCGAACCGCTTGGGGTCGACATGCCGCTTCAGACCGGGAAAGACATTCTGCAAAATCACCACTAGTTTAGAGACTAGTATACAACATACCGGTTGGAACAAATACCGGTTGAGCACAAGCTCATACATATAAAGGGGATCTCAATACAAGTGTGTGTCCATCAATGACAATCACAGCATAAACAATAAAAATGCCAACATTACGATGGTCAAAGTGCTTTGGGACCTTGCAAGCAAGGAAGGCATGAACCACTGCAACCATAATTAAAACCTAAGGATAATACAGGCCTCGAATTTCAAAAGGAAATCCTTCCTAAGCTCAGATTCAAAGGAAAACCCAACAAACCACTATATCACCCTATTGCAAAGAGGACACCTTTTATTATAAAAGTAGCATCAAACAGCATTGCAACTGCCCCAATGAGGCTCAAAATCCCAACACAACCATCTACAACACCCATCATCCCACTCATCAAACCAGTGATCCCATCAGCAGCAGCAATAACATCAATAACACCATTAGCAACAGCAACTATATCAGAACCCATAACAGTATCTATGATACTAGCAGTTCCAGCAGAAGCAACAAAGACAACATTACCGATACTCCCCGTATCGGATTCATTTCTCCCCATCATCCTTCCTGTAGCACCGATCATTTCATCTACAATGGTACATCAGTCAAACACACTTGTAGTGTTTAACTCAAAGGACATCCCAGTATGGTATAGCAATCGGATACTCGAAAGTAACTCAAAGACCAACTCACATGAATGGGAATTTGATTCCATCCAACTTAATACTTCAGATGAGGAAGACACATCACTACCTCCACCTCGCAAAGACATCCCTATTTACGGAGAAGCACAGATAAAGACCTCTTGGGTTCCTGAGCTGGAAACATCTTCCACAGACCCTGCGTCACATCCTATGCCAGATTCTGACAGGTAGAGTACCATCAATGACCTTCACCATAACATCTTAACCCTCACTAACACATCTAATGAACTTAACCTAATCGATGAGGTAATGCCCATTATCCATCCTGAACTCATCGAATGGAACCAACCTAATCCCCTATGTCTTGACCTTTTCCAAAATGATGAGGCAATCATTGACTTTTTGGAACTACGGGATCACATACCAAGTGGGGATCACAAAGCTGGATTCGCCATAGAACGTAATAGCACAACATACTTTGGGGTGGATGCCAAACCTTTCAGCTGCAAAAATATAACAATAAAACATGGATCTTCTAGTGAAAACCATGCCGTGGCACTATTTGATTCAACAAAAGTAAAAAGAAAGAGCGTACCCAATGGTGAAAACCTCTCTGAGGCGCCTAAGGATGAAAGGTTTGACATCCTTCTCGGTAGCACACAACGGGAACGATCAACGATTCTCATTGAGGAAACAAAAGATTACAATGTGGGGAGTCCTGAAACTCCTCACCACATACATCTAGCATCTTTTCTAACTCTAGAGGAACAACCTAAATTTGTAGAGTTCTTTCAAAAGCATCAGATCAACTTTGCATGGTCATATGCAGACATGCCTGGTCTTGATCCTGATTTAGTCATGCATCACCTCACTGTAGCAGAAGGAGCCAAGCCTGTCAAGTAGAAGCTTCGCAAGATGCATCCTCATATTGCAATACTAGTCAAAGCAGAACTTAAGAAACTCCTAGATGTTGGTTTCATTAGACCAATTGATTATGCAGATTGGATATCCAATATTGTGCCTGTTGGCAAACCAAATGGGGGCATCTGTATTTGTACTAACTTTAGAGATCTAAATAAGGCATGTCCTAAGGATGACTTTCCCCTACCAAACATTGACATCATAGTGGACCTAACAGTAGGACATGGCATGCTTTCACTCATGGATGGATTTTTAGGATACAATCAGATAAAGATAGCACCAGAGGCTCAACATAAGACAACTTTCACATGTCCATGGGGAACATACTGCTAGAATGTAATGCCTTTTGGTCTCAAGAATGCAGGAGCGATCTATCAACGAGCAATGACCACCATCTTCCATGACATGATGCATACCATAATGGAAGATTATGTTGATGACTTACTAGCGAAATCACTCACCAGAGAAGGTCATCTAGACATATTAGATAAAATCTTTGATAGACTAGAACAATATCATGTTCGACTCAACCCAAGAAAATGTGTCTTTGGAGTAACCTCAGGGAAACTTCTTGGATACATTGTCTCCAGCAAAGGCATTGAGGTCAACGTAGCAAAGGTCAAAGCAATCATAGACATGCCACCTCCAAAGAACATCAGTCAGCTAAGGACATTACAAGGATGACTACAATCCATCCGAAGATTCATTGCACAACTGGCAGATAAGTGTCACCCCTTTACACATGTGCTACACAAAAACATCCGCTTTTAGTGGGATGCCAGATGCCAGCAAGCATTCCAGATGCTTAAAAACTATCTCATGAATACACTGTTGCTGATCCCACATGATCCAAGTAGACCATTACTACTCTATATTTGAGCAACATGTACAACATTGGGTGTACTACTGGCACAACATAATGCAGAAGGGAAAGAGTGTGTTGTTTACTACATCTCTCGTATGCTAGTTGGCTATGAACTCAATTACACCCCTATTGAGTGAGCTTGCCTAGCAGTAATCTTGGAAGCCACTAAACTAAGGCACTATCTGTTAACACACAAAGTACAGCTCATTGCAAAGATTGATCCACTCAAATACTTACTCAATAAAGCAGCATTGACAGGCCGCTTGGCCAAATGGGTGATGATTCTAAGTGAATTTGACATCGAGTATGTGGACTATAAAGCTATCAAAGGACAAGTTATTGCAGATCAGTTGGCCGATGCACCACTCATAGGTGATCATCCCCTCATTTCCAATTTTCCAAATGAAGAGATATTTATGATCACAACAACACAACCATGGAAACTATACTTTGATGGTTCATACACTAGGCATGGCTCGGGTGCAGGCATTCTGTTTATCACACCTCAAGGTGACAACATCCTAAAGTCTTACAGGCTTACATTTCCATGTACAAACAACACAGCAGAGTATGAGGCCTTGATCACAGGACTCAGGCTAGCCATACAATGGAAATTACAAGAACTACAAGTATATGACGACTCCCAACTGGTCATTCGACAAGCAACGAATGAATATCAGACTAAGGATGACAAACTCATGCCATACAAACAAATGGTGGACAAATTAAAGGCATCATTTACTACTATCACCTTTGAGCAGATACCAAGAGATCAGAATCGAGCTGTTGATGCTATGGCTACCATTGCATCTCTCCTAGATCTTCCACAGAATTCAACACGCTACGAGTTCTTGGTCGGACAACTTTGGATTCCCGCTTATGATATCCCCGAATCCAAGATGATATGTCACCTAATCGGTTTAGAATCCCCATGGTATGGTGAGTTTTACACCTATCTTTGCAATCACACCCTTCCTCCTAACCAATCGAATAACCAACGTAAAACTTTCATTCACCAAACCGCTCGATATACCATTATTGTTGAAACCCTATACCGACGCAGTCTTGATGGTACTCTCCTTCGATGTCTAGAACAAGATGAGATAACAAAGGCCTTGGAAGAGGTACATGAAGGAATTTGTGGAACTCATGCAAGCGGTCCTTCACTAGCCAAGTAACTACTACACACTGGATACTATTGGCTATATGTGGAAAAAGACTCATACTACTTTGTCATAAAGTGCAAGAAATGCCAAGTTCATGGAGACCTGATACATGCACTGACACAGGAATTGCAACCAATCACAACACCATGGCCTTTTTGTCAATGGGGCCTTGACCTTATGGGTAAAATCCATCCATCCTCATCCAACGGCCACAAATTCATTATTACTGCCACCGAATACTTCACAAAGTGGATCGAAGTTGTTCCACTTACCCAAGTTACCAACAAGCAGATCGCCTCATTCATCCTCAATTACATCATCTGCCGGTATGGTGTACCCATGTCCATCATCACAGATAACGTTCTTCCTTTCAAAAATCAGGATGTCCATGAACTCTGTGAGAAGTTTCACATCCACCACCTCTTTTCCACTCCCTATTACCCACAAGGCAATGGTTAGGCCAAAGTGTCAAACAAGAACATATTAAGAATCCTAAAGAAGACAGTCAATGATGCCGGTTGTGATTGGCATGTTCAATTGAATCCAGCACTATGGGCGTATCGAACTAGCATTCGAACCCCTATAGGCGCAACTCCCTACTCATTAGTCTATGGTGCAGAAGCTATCTTACCTATTGAGGTTGAGTTACCATCACTATGGGTTTCCTTGCACAATCTCATCGATGATGAAGCCTACAGGGTATCATGTCTCCAAGACTTAGAGCTACTTGATGAGAAATGACAAGCTGCATACAATCACCTCAAGGCCTATCAGCAATGCATGAGCAGAAGCTACAATCATCGAGTTAGACCTTGCACATTTGAGGTAGGTGATCTTGTTCTTTGAGAGAATCCTCATAACCAACCCAACCGAGAACATCAGGGAAAGTTTGAATCAAACTGGCTGGGTCCATATGTTGTCACTGCTGTATTTGGGTCCAAGGCATATCAGTTGGCTACTTCAGAAGGAGAACCGCTAGTAGATCCGATCAACAACATGCACCTCAAACGGTTTTATACATAAGCTGCACAGAGCATCAGACTCCCATATATACTGGAAAAAATACCAAAAACATCCAGATAAATGTCCTAAAGAAAATACAAAAACATCAAAATAGTAAAGAAAAATCATACATCCAAACAGTGAACAACCACTCTGGTGGCACCTTGGGTAAGTGCGATGGTGAAAACCTGGCAAACAGGCGCCACTCGTAAAGGCTATGGCTCCATTGTCTTTCAGATTTGTTGTGATCACATCCACTACATTCATTCATCCATCCATCCAAACCATGGCTCATTATTGATTTGCAAATAAGGATAGTACTTCATGTGTCTCACATCCTACTTTTTCATTGTCATATCTAAACTAGGGGAAATGCCCTTAACCTATTAATGGAAGTTGATTCTACATTGTTTTGTGATTCATTGAGTTCTTCATTCAAAACTGTCTCACAAAATACCAAAAAACATTGAAAAAGTATCTCACAAAATCCAAAAACATTCAAAACTATCTCAAAAATCCCAAAACATTCAAAAATCTCTCACAAAATCCAAAAACATCAGAAAACATCAAACAAAAACATGGCAGACACATTGTACATACTCATCCATGCATATACCAAATAAGCATTGAAAAATACTTGCACAATGATCACTTCTTAAAAATCGACCAAACAATCAACATCAACACTCAAACTGTCTTCAACAAGGATGCATCCTTCCTTACCAAAAGAAAGACAAGATGACATTTTCTTTGATAAGAAAATTTTGTTTTAAGCTATCAAATACTTGGTTGATTTGTGGGCTATTTATTTGTATCGGGTTCCTACAATATTGTTTGTGTATCTTCTACAGATTATTCCGATGAAGTTCTGGGGCATGTACTAATGGTGTCTACATGGGAAGTTCACTAAGCTACATGATCTTATGCAAAATATAGTCATAGATCACTACAGCTTGTTGACTACAGCGTATACCTCGACCATATGAGCATGAACCATTACCAAGGATCCATATTCTTTATTCTTTATGTATATATTGTTTTGTTTGCAAGAACAATGCTCCTTCTTTGGTTCCTCCTCATCCAATTTGGATAAAGGTTTTTGTCTCTTATTAAGGTATGAACTTGTCTCAGGATATGATAAAGCCAAGATCAAGGAGGACGATCCAAGTCATGCATAAATGGAGATGATCCTTGTCTGTTCCGCAAGCAATACTCTGGTCAACTTGACCCATTATATCAAGTTATTTGTATTAACTTGCTATATCAAATCCATGTAAGAAATACTCTGGTCATCTTGAATCATTATGTCAAGATGCTTGTATTTTCTTACAACATGTTAAAGCTCGATGATGAAAATAGAGCACTATGGATCGTCATTTTTTATCTCATCTGTTTATCTGTTGCATTCCATTGCATATCACCCATCCATTCACTCATTCATATGTATGATTTGTTTGCACAGGTAAACGAGGTTAAAATACGCAGTTCTACGACAATTGAACTAGTCTTGGATACAATCGCAGATATATCATCAATGCATCATGTAAAGTCTAAAAATACCTTGCATTCATCATGGTCATATCATCATCATTACATTTAGTTGCATTTTGCATCAAGAACAATTCATATCATTTTAGTTGGTTAAAATGCATATAGTTCATTATCATTTATTAAACATTTATATCATCTCATCATTGCATAATCGGGATGTTTAGATTCATTCATATAAACCAATTGTCCCTAATTGTATTAGCCATTTACTATGCATTCATTTAGTGTCAGTTATCCATTATCATATTATCATCCTTTATTATCCTTTATCATGTATCGTTGCATACATTCATTTATCTATTCATTAGTTTAAAAGTGCATTCATTCATCCATTATTAAGTGTCTTATTATGCTCATTTTAAGATTCATTTACATTGCATTCATTATCCCTTTTTAATTGCATTAAGGTGCAGTTATTAAAAACATAAGTTGCATTATCATCACATTATCATTTTACTTAATCATATTTAGGCATTTAGAATCATAAAACCATTTGTCTCAAACATTGGTTCATACCATTTTATATTTACATTATACGTATGCCTTCATTTAGACATCATCATATAAACATTTGTACTTTACATTTGTTTATCCATATTTCATTCATCTAAACACATCTAGATGCACTTACATACAAAGAATCACTCATTGCATTAACATCATTGCATATCATTATCTCATCATTATATCAAACATGAAGCACAAAAACCTATTCATAAATCATCATAAGCATACATCATCATCATGGCATTACATACATAAAGCAATACATCAAACAAAACATGCACACATGTATAAACCTACATCCATATGTCAGTATCCAACATCCTAAATCATCATAAAACATGCATATAGGAATCATCTCATCAATGCATACATATAGCATAAAACAAATATCCATCTAAGCTTAAATCATGAAATCACCATCTAAAGTATAACATCCATACATAACCAAATGCATATCATCAAAATATGGGATCTCCTCATATATATCATCTCATGTATCAGAGTACAATGAAGTTTACAAAAATCGGCTACCAAGAGCCATCCAAGATACAGTCCAAAAATAACAATGATAACATACATGCATGCAAAATACTCTCTCAGATACCACTCTGACCAGATGCTGCACCACCATCACCACCTGCTCCACCACTAGTCCCCGCACCATCCAATCTATCTCTCCATGGAGGCCCCATCAAACCCCCACTAGCTCCTGCACCCCCTGACCCATCTCTCCATAGAGGACCCATCACACCTCCACTACTCTGCATCCTCTGAGATCGCTCTGATCTGGCCTGTCGCATCTATGAATAGCTCAGTGCTCACTGACTAGATGGCATCACCTGCTCATATAGACCCCACCAACAATCAACCTCTTCACCTGCTCTCCGTACCTCCCTTGTCAATACCTCCACAGACGGCCCCTATCTCTGTACTCCCTCCAAAACCTTCACTCTCTCTTGCAACTGGACCACCCTGTCAACGACCTGATCTCTCTCCCACAGCACTACAATCAGCTTTGACTCTTGTGCAAATAGCTGCACATCTCTCGCTGCAACCTCTACCTCTAGATCCTCCACCTGTGTCTCAGCTACTGTCAGTCGAGTATGAAAATGTGCTAGCATATGCTCCCGAGGATCACCACCCCTTGTCGCTCCCTCCCCTGTCTCCATAGGTGCCTCTCCAGTGGCTCCCTCCCCTCTATCTATTGGTATCTCCCTCTCCATACCTCGGCCACATAATCTGACTTTGCCTGGCACCAACGGTCCTTGTGATATCCACAATGGCAATCCACCTCTCCCTCTCTGCTGGATCCGACCACCTAAGCCACCTCCTCCACCTCCTCCACCATCTCCACCACCTCCACCGTCTCCTCCTCCACCTCCACCATCTCCTCTCCCTCCTCCACCTGCTATCGGTCCTTGACCTCCTCCCCTCCTCTATCTCCGTCCCCTCTCATCCTCAAAATCAGGAATTGTCTTTGCCGGATCTGATATTCGAGGAATCGGGTGAGCCGCCATATACTGCGTATACTCCTCTGACACCCCTGCATCTACCACCCTCGGCCGAATGTCCCATGGTCTCACCTGAAGTATCCAGAACTCTGCCAATGCCTGATCATATGGAAGTATTGGCCCCCATGCATATCTATCTCGAACCACTCTGACATACTCTCCTGACCCCCTCGACAATCCTTGCTGCCGTCCAAACTACCTCAGACCTCAGAACCCTGCCTGGCACTTGCCACTCTACATCATAGGATGTCTGCCCAATCAAGAATCAGGTCATGAATACATATGGCAAGGCCTCCACATCATCCTCCCATGACTCACACTCTAGATAAGGTCTCCAGATCACTGCATCAAGATCATCTAGTGCCCACCACCACCACTCTAACTTCTCCAGGTGGGGCTGACTCATCATGCCGCTGTACATAAACATATAGGGCTGATCAACTACCCGAAATCTCAGACTCACTGGTCGAGTCACCGGCAAGTGCTCCCACGCCCAAATGTGTAGCAGTGTCACTCCCACTGCCAAAGAGCCTCTCCCATAGTACGCTACCTCATGTAGCTCCTAATACATGTGTGCTAACACGCATGGTCCCCAGGCAAATCGGGTCCCTTCCATCATCATCTGCTCTATAACCTGTCCCCATCCAATGACCAGACCATGCGAGTGCCTATCAGGACACAGTGATCCCAGACAAAATTGCGGGCAATGGCTCGTACAATGCTGCAATGTCCTCCCAAGCTATGGAGCCGTCATTAATGAACACGTCCTCATCAAAGAATCGCTGCACTGCTAGAATCACCCATGATCTGTCATATGTGACTAGCTTGCCCCAAATGGGAATATGAAGGATACGCCACACATCCTCCAATGTCACCGTCATCTCCCCCTGTGCTAGGTGAAACATGCACATCTCACTGTGCCAGCGCTCTACCAAGGCTGTAATCAAACCATGATTCATCCGAATCATGGGCATATGCATCACATCATACAGCCCAGTCGCTGCAATGCAATCAATCTCAACCTCTATCAGCCGATCCTGTAACCCTTGTGTCACCGGATGTCTCTCGCACAACTGTAACACGCATAGATCCTCCTACACACGGACATCAATCAATCATCATCAGTTGTTTTGTTTTCAAACTTTCTTAAGTTTAAACCTAGACTATCAATAGATACTTTGATCAAGTATCTTCGAGTCTCAATAGGTAAGCAATCATAGACACACCTAGACTTCAACATGCATTTATCCTAATGACCTAAGTCTCATCAGGGCTGCTATGGTTTAAAACAACTCTCACTTTCACATCCCTATTCATCCCTCATTGGCATTGGGAGATTTTTGTTCACACAAACTGGGGCATTTATTTTCCTCAACAAAAGCACTACTTCCTAAACAATAGCGCTACTTTTCACCCAATAGCGCTAAACCCCTAACAAAAGCGCTTAATCAACCCTACAAAAGTGCTCAAATTGTGAAAGCGCTACAAGACCTATGCAATAGCGCTACTTAAAGACAAAAGCACTCAATTGACCCCTCAATAGCGCTCAACAAACAATAGTGCTTAAACATGCACACAATAGTGCTAATATTTTCAATAGCGCTCAAACAACAACACAATAGTGCCATTGCGACACAAAAGTGCTAGTTAATTTGAGAAAAGTGCCAAAACATAGTTTCAGCGCTATTGTCCTGACTCAACTTGGACTCAGCAAAAAACATGACAAAAATGTGTAAAATTCAAAATTTCAAATTTACATACCGCTGGTCCGTAGTCGTCTGGCCGTTGGAATCGACGGACTCGCTCGAAACGGTGCTCTGCAATGGGTACCGGCATCCTGACTGCTACTCGCTCCTCTAAAACGTCACTATCAGAGCTTTGGTTTCACACTGGTCGCGGTAACAAATGATCCTGTTTTCACCCCTTTCTCCCCATATAAACTTTTCGCCGTCACTGTAACTTTCCCCCGCTCACCGCCGTGGTCCCCGTGAACTTCTCGAGCCTCCCATTTCTCTATTTTACCTCCGATTTCTTCTATTTTTCACCCGCGTTGCTAACTTCTTCTCTTCTATCACCCTGCCAATTTTCATTCTTTTTTGAGAGATCGCTCGATTTTTCAAAAAATTTCGGCCCATCTCTCGAGAGGGCATACCACCCATTAAATCTACATTTTATAGGGCATATTTTTTCACACCTATTTTTCTTTCTTTGAAACGACGCGATAAACCGCACCGTCTCAAAGAGGGGCAAATGTAGTCACATAAATCTGTCCAGTTTAATTAAATGAATATTTTGTATTTATTTGATTAAAAATACACTAGCCATCAGTTAATTAAATTAATATTTAATTAATTCATCTTCAAACATTCTCCTATTAATTAAATAAATTATTCAATTTATTTTAATTAATTAATTCAACCAAATTCACAAATCAAATAAATGAATAAATCATATTTATTTCATTTAATCCCCTTTCCTCTTGTAAATAAATTAAATTAAACATTTATTTAAATCATTTATCCCCCCCCACTTGCATTTTCCTACAAATGCAACTTGCACCCATTTATTGAAATAAAATAATTTATTTTAAATAAAAATCCTATTTTCCCTCACCCACCAAATCCACTTGCAATCCTAACCCCCTTCTAGATTCTTTTAACCCCTTCCTAATTAGCCTAATCCATCCCCTAATTATTGTCACATTCCTAAGCAACTTGGAGTCACTTCTCAAAGACTTCAAAGTCTTTGAAAATCATTTAATGCTTTGTGTGTTCAACAATCTAACCTCCAAAGTCTTCCAAAACCACTAATGGCTCTTACATGACCATTAATGGCTCTTACATAACCATTTATGGTTATTTCAACTTGCACTCATGTGTCTCCTCAAGCATTTATTGCTTTGACCATGTTTATCCCATTTGCCTTTGCACAAGAGTTTATCTATTGGATAAAAGCTTTATTCTTTGAATAAAGAATTTATTCATTCAACTAACCTTGACCTTAACTCCCAAGTTAACTCCCAGGTCATGTCAAGCATTTAATACTTATTCTCTCTCCTCTCAACCTATCTCACATTGACACTTGTCATCCTAGGATTGGGTTGAAAGCTCTCACATGGATCTCAAACCATTCAATCCCGACCCTTGTTGAGATTACTCAATCTCAACCATCCATTGCTCCATTTTACCTATAGATAAAGCCCATTTCTTCATAATCCAGATCTTGAAAACTTGTATGCATTTAACCTATAGTGAATTTTAGAGAGCATTTAGCATAAATAACTCATATATTGTCATCTTGGACTAAAATAAATCTTAGTTCTTTTTCATAATATGTTTTATTAGTTTGTTTTACACTTGCATAGCATAAGCTTGAGATCATTTACAATCTTGAATCTCCATAAGCATCCATAGTGCAAAAAGCTGCTAAGAGCTACACTATTTTGGAACTTGGAGAGGAGAGGAAAAAGGAAGGAGAAACTAACAACATGGTAGAGAGCATTTGGAGGACTTAGTTGCTTTTTGTAGATTCTTTAAGCTTTCTTTTTGCTTAGTAGTGTCTTTCTTGATATACTTGCTTAGGATAGTTTTTAATTTATGATTTTCTAACATCTAACAATCGACTCTTGTTGTTTCTTGTTCAAGTGTTTGTTTATCCTAACCTTGTCCTTTTTGCAGAGCATCACAAATAAACCACTATCGCTTCCATTGCTTGTCATTCTGAACTCCACTGGCCCAACGAAACCCCCATCTGGTTTGAAATCATGACTATGTGCATACTTTACACTCTGTTTTCTGTTTTTTTGAGTAAAGATCTCCTCCTTTTCTTTAGGGAAGCACATGAGATCTGAAAAAACCGAAATGCCTCCTTGTATCTTCTGACAGATATAAGAGACTGAATTTTGATCTATCCTGTTGTATCTGTTTCCATAGTAGTTAGTAGTATTGTGCTAATTTAATAATTTATTATTAGTATTGTGAAAAGTTTTAAGAAGTAATTGGTTTGGAACTAATTTGATAATTATTTATGGGAATGAATCTGTAAAGTAATATATGTAACAATTTCATATAATAATATTTTTTATAAGTTTATTTATATTAGTTGTAATGTATATTTTTATAATTATTTTTTATCTTATTTTATTCTCTTATTCATTTATACAAAATAACATTTTTGATGTAAAATATAAAATTTAAAATTTAATATAAAATAGAGAACATAAAGTCCAATGTTTAATCCAAAATCTAAAATATAGATTACAATAAAAAAATAAAAAATACATATGCATGCATCTATCGAGTGCTCCAATTCCTCCACTTTTTTATGCATATGCATACATAGTTGGCAATTTGGAGGAATTGATTATGTGTTGCATTGATGTTTGTCATTGATGGCAACACTGACTGTTTTGGTTGTCTACTGGATCCTGGTAGAGTGGTTGTATTATGATTCGGTATGCTCTGGTTTGTGGAATTGGTTTGGATTGACTATTCATGTGTTTTGATGTGTTTCACATTTAGTTGGTTCGGGATTTGATGTCTCGGAAGCTATCTTTTATTCTAGTAAGCCTTTTGGTTATCGGTAAGGGTTTTACTGGAAGAGCTTTGTTGAAGATCTTTTGATGCACTTGATAAGTGGTGTTGGTGCGGCTTCTAGATGGTTTGCGGGATGTTTTTGGTTATCTTGTTCGTGTTTCTTTTGATCTGTGGTGTTGAATTTGGTTTATGGCAACCTATTTTGGGTCTAGTGCTATCTAGGTTATGGACCGGTTTATGCAACGTGTTGGTGGTTGATCTTGATGAGTTACCGGTTGGATTTATCAATTGGATTATGTTGTTTTGGTCTCAAGTTGATTTGGATTATCACTGGTTTGTGGGTTTATGTAATGAATTTATTGTATCACCTTTTGGGTGGTCGACCTAATTGTTTAGGTCTTGGGTTGGTATATATATGATGTAAGATCTATTTGTCGATTATGCAATGGATATGTGTTATGGGATTTTCTGTGTGCGAATAAAGTTGTAATTATATGTAGAGGTTTTGGTCAATCATAGGTGATCGAATTGGATTTGTGTAAGAAGTTTAAGACCTCTGATATTGAAAACTAGAACTATACTCAGGCATAGGAGATGCTATTTTTGCAGTTCACTCTTCTTTTCGGATTGTAGTCTAGATTTCTTTTGTAGTCAGTGAGTCTCCTTTTGTGACGAGCAGTGTGCTCTAGGTTGTTGGCCTTTCTTGCATGTACAGGCCCCTCTCTTTGTAATCACATACTTACAACAAAAGTATCACCTGACTGTGGGTAAGCTTCCCACCGTGGTTTTTCCCTTTACCGGGTTTTCCGTGTACAAACTTTGGTGTTATGTGTTATGGATGGTTGGTAAATGCTTTATGGTTTATGTTTGTTCTTAATTGATATATCCGCTATTTCGATAAAAGGTTTTTAAGTGCTTAAAGTTATATAATCTGTTGACAACTGATTCACCCCCCCCCTCTCAGTTGTCCACCGGTTATCTAATCTATCTAACATACATCTATTGAATGCTCTGACTCCTCCTCATTATTGCTGTGTATATATGTATATCGATATGTGTGTGTGTGTGTGTGTGTGTGTGTGTGTGTGCGTGTGTGTGTGTGTGTATATCTATACACACACACACACATGTTGCTGCATTTATATGTGTAAATGTGTGTACATAGATATATCCACACATACGTATGCATACATCTATATGCAAGTGTACATGGCAAAAACCCTTTCAACACACTCTTTGTAGATCCATCAATGGTTAAGCCATGAGCCATCAATGCTTAATATGAAGAAAACCATGTTTGAAATGTCCATGCCTTTCCTGGGATGTTGTTGTATACATATGTATATAGGTTTATAATCACAATATATATGTATGCCTGTATGTATGTATGTATGTATGTATACATATACATATATGTATGTATATGTATATACATACATACATTTATGTATGTATCTATACATATATATATACATACATATATATATATATATCTATATATATATATATATATATATCTGTGTGTGTGTGTGTGTGTGTGTGTGCACACACATATATACTAAGTTACCAGTTCAGGTTCAAAGAACCCGGTACGCCGGTACAACAAAATTTTGAAAAGGGGTTTGGGTTCGTTTGGGTTCATTAGTACAAAAACATGTAATTTTTATTTTATTATATATATATATATATATATATATATATATGTGAAGCCTATAAGCATGAATTAAAATTTGCATGTCACATAGCATCATATAAATAACAAAAAAAATACAAACTTGTAATCATAGCATCATGATCATACCATAATAGCATCATATACATCAAGTTTAATATCAAAATGACAAAATATTCAAGTATCATTGTTTCAACTTTCAACAATATAAACTTAAAGTTTAATCATCAAATGGATCATCTAATTCATCCTCCTCCTCCTCCTCCTCATTGACATTGACCTTAGATGAGCCAATGCCACTTGCACTTGCACTATAAGTTGGCTCAATTTCCGAGTCATCAAGTGTCAATGCAAGAAGCTGAGAAGCAGGAGCATCCAAAGCAGTATGCTCTGGCTCTATATCCCACATCTTCGTTTCCCTTGTGTGTAGTCACGTTGTTTGTGTGAAAGAAGACGTATGTTGGAATGCATATATACTAAATTCTCCACTCTTTTTGATAGCAACCTATTGCACTTTACTGAGTGGATGAAAGAGTATGTGCTCCAATTTCTTTCTGAAGCAGATGAACTAGCAACCTATGAAGACAAAGTAAACCATAAATAAACTAAAACTTGTAAATTTAAAATTTTAATTAATTAAACTTACTTGTGATAAAACTTTTATAGCGAGGGGTTGTAGGTGTTGGAAGCATGTGCCATGGAAGTACCACCAGCTATGAGCATCCTTCTTGGATCTATGACAAAGTGCATCAACACTTAGACCATTCCCATTTGTGAATTCTATGAACTCATTTGTAACAACATCTCACAAATCATCATCGGGCTATAGTCTAAAAAATGCTGCTTGTACCCATCAGATACTTCTAGATCTCTCCATGGTGGAATCCTTCTTGGTTTATCAAGAAACTGATTGCTATAGTACTTAGGTGTCAAGGCATAGGCAAGAAGGTGCAAAGGAGTGGTCATCTTATTCCACCTTTCTACAATAATTACTTCCAGTTCTTTGAAGAATTTCTCTTGGGGATCATTCTCTTTTTCATTTATAGTGACCTTTATTTTTTCAAGCATTGAGTCAATGCCATCATAAATCTCACCTATGCAAGGCCTATCCATGTCTTTATAGCGAATCATGCTCATGATGGGTTCAATGATACTTAGGAGATATGAAACAAGATCCCACCATTTCTCATTCAATATTCTATCCCTAATTTTTTCTGCCCTCTCAGTGCTACTCTGCTTCCATACAGTCCAATTGGTGTTGATCACCATATTGCATAGTGCCACTCTAACTTTCACAAGTCGTCTTAAGACGATTGTGTTTGATGCAAAACGGGTCTCAGCAACCTATAACACAAATTAATGCCAAATGATTAAAAAATAAAGCCAAACTTTAAAGAAGAATACACAATATAGCTTACATAATGATATTATGAACATTGAAAATTTAAAAAAAATCAGAAAATGTAAAATTAAATTACTATTTCACTTACCTTCAATAGCTCCAAATTTGAATAGGTTCTAAAAATCCCTTGAGACATGTGGTGGTTTGTGATGAACATCTAGATGTCCTCAGCCTCTACATACACATCTCTGATCCATTTTAGTTTTTTTCCCAATCCTTTGTAGCATAAGATTGAGTGAATGTACCGCACAAGGTGTCCAAACGATGTGATCATAGCGTTGCTCAACCAACAAACCAGCAACTCTACAATTTTTTGCATTGTCCGTTATGACTTGGACAACATTGTGGGGTCCCACAGACTCAATGGAAGAGATGAGAATTTCTGCAATAAGTTGGCCATCTTTTATTTGGCCCTCACAATCCACAGCTCTGAAAAACATTTCCCCTTTAGGGGACACTGCTATGACATTGATCAAGGGATGGTTTTTAGCATCTTTCCACCCATCTGAAACAATTGTTACACCTGTCTCAACCCATGAATCCCTTATGGGTTTCAATGCATCTTCAACCCTCTTCACCTCTTTCTCCAATAATTTTCTAGGTACCTTCTCATAACCGGAGCCCTTATACCCTCTTGGAGCCTCATTAACACTTTTTATCATTTGCTTCCAATATGGGGAGTGAACAACATTGAATGACAACCCATTTGCATAAATGCACCTTACTATATCTTTGTCAGCATTGTCTTTACTCTCATTTTGGAATGCGGTTTCTAAAGGCCCATTTGTACTTTTACGTGTCAAGGGTGGTTCACTTTGAAGTTCATTTGTGGCAAAGAAGGGGTGGTCTTCTACTACAATACTGGGATTAGAAGGGCTTCGCATTCCCTTTGTTTTCTTTGATGCGGTTTGGTTCAATCTACGGGCTTCCCTCTCTTCTGCCACCTCATGCTCCCTAATATATTTCATCATTGTCTCATCTGGTATAGGTTTACCATTTTTTCCAGGGCATTTTTTGATGCCTCTTCCTTTTATTCCACACAAATGGCCTACCACCCAATAATATGAACTATTACGTTCAATATCACATCCATGGCATTTCCAACGAAATCCCCCACCTCCCAGAAGTTGTTTTATAATGTCCACATATTTCCATAAGGGAGAATTTGGATCATTTCTTTGTTTTGCAATTATTTGTTCATTGCCAATGGAGGAAGATGTAGATGCCATTCTAGATCCTATGGCAAGAAATAATATAAACATATTCAAAAACAAAAACGAAATAATGAAAAAAAATTCAAGTTTCATGTTTGACAATTTGTGAAACAAAAATAGTTGGAAAAAAATGTTAAAAAACCTACCTCTTGCAGCCAATGGAAGCTTGACAATGTATGGAAATGATGTTGCAACACTTGTTGAAGCTTCAAAAATCAGTCTTCAACTCCTCCTCTTTGATCTTGGAAGCCAAATTTTGTTCACCCTTTCTTCAACCTGCTCTCATAAAAATTTTGTTTGCAACACAAATGAGGTGAAATGAGTGAATAAAATGTTTTAGAAGTCACTTCTAGGTTATAACTTTCACTTTTTACAAGGCGGAATTGAAAAAAAAAATAAATTTGCATTATTTTTGGACTTTACGGGCTGCCCAGCCACCCGGGTTCGACTGGGTTCGACTAGGGTCGAACCTCCTCTGGGTTTTTCGAACCCTAGTCGAACCTAGTTCAAACCGGACCTGTACCATGGACTCGGTCGAACCAGGACCCATACCAGGGGGGCCCAGAGGTGAACCTGGTAACCTAGTATATATATGTATGTATGTATAGATATGTGTACACACACACACACACACACACACACACATAGGGTAAGTGCACAAAGATGTGGTCAAAAAGGGGTATAAGTGGACACTTTTTTTCTGAAATGAGGTGAGCCTTAACTTAGATGCAAAATTTGAAAGGCATCCACTCAAGATATGAAAATAATCAAAGAACAAATATTGTAGTATTCTGAATCTAGTTTCCAAACTACTAAACTTTTTCAAAATTGGATAAAATTAAGGGGGTCAAATCCTCCATGTACAAAAAATAGAATATATATGTATGTATATACATACATGCATGTATGTGTATATACATACATGTATGTATGTGAAGATACATACATACATGTATATATATGTATATTTATACATATATGTATGTATATATATATGTATATTTATACATGTATGTATGTATATATACATGTATATATAGATACATATATATGTATATATATACATGTATATGTATGTATGTATATATATACATATATATGTATGTATGTATATATACATAAATACATATATATATATATATATATATATATATATATATATATATATATATATATATATATATATATATATATATATATATATATATATATATATATATATATATATATATATATATAGGGTAAGTGCACACAGATGTGGTCAAAAAGGGGGTATAAGTGGACACTTTTTTTCTGAAATAAGGTGAACCTTAACTTGGATGCAAAATTTGAAAGTCATCCACTCAAGATATGAAAATAATCAAAGAGCAAATATTGTAGTATTCTTAATCTAGTTTCCAAACTACTAAACTTTTTCAAAATTGGATAAGATTAAGGGGGTCAAATCCTCCATGTACAAAAAAAAGACCCTGATTTTTATGAAAAACAGAACATAGTGTCTGACGTATGCATCAAAAAAGTCATAGTTAGATTTAGTATTTTGATAAATTCTTTGGCAGAAAGATAGTCACGAGTGAGAACTAGAAGTTGTGTATTTGTTTGTAATTTTTTGTAATGATTTTTCCAATCGAGAACATCCTGAAAATTAAATACCTGTTTATGTGTGAATCATAACTTGCACTAAAATAATTGAAAATACATTTATTTTTTTTAAATTGTAAAGAATCAAGTTCACTACAATAATATATAAAGTTTTTTAAATTTTTATTAGTATATCAAAAGTTATCAAAAAAATGGTACACGTATGTCTATGAGAACTATGGAGACACTAGTAAAAGAAATTCAATAATAATATATTGTTGTTGTTCAAATTTTAAAAAAATAATATGGTTAGAAAGCTCATAAGATGGGTGAAAATATTGTGGCAATTTTAGAAATATCCACTTGATGAAGTGTAAACTTGACGATGATAAAGTCGAGAAACCAAGTTGATAAAATAAAACACATCAAAAAGGAGGGAAATGAAGGGAAATCAAACTTTCAACCCGTAGCTATGTCATCCAGGTCTATTTCCAAGCTTAAATAGTCAAAAGAGCATACGGGGTGCCTATGGTATAAGAAGCGCGTAGGCGCTGTCTTTACTATAAACAACGCGTATGCGCTATTTTTGTTTAAAATTTGGGAGTGTATAATATGTATAATATGATATTGTATATATAATATGTGTATATACATATAATATATAATATATTAAGTATATATATACACATATGTGTGTATGTATGTGTATTGTCTCCCTCTCTCTCTCTCCCTCTCAAGCACGTATAGGGTGCTCCTCTCTCTCTCTCTCCCCCCCCTCTCTCTCTCTCCCTCTCTCCCTCTCTCCCCCTCTCTCTTCCTCTCCCCATCTCTCTCTCCCTCCCTCTACCTCTATCTCCCTCTCTCCCCTTCTCCCTTCCTCCATACCCCATCCCTCTCTCTCTTCTTCTCTCCCTCCCCACTCTTTCTCTCTCCCTACCCCCTTTATCTCCCTTACTTTATATTGTTGTATTGTAATTAGGTCTGCCATGTAGTGGTCACCATTTGGATGAACAATAGACCTAATAATTCCAAGGTCCACAGTTTGAGCTCGAGAGGCCCTATGCTTTCCTTGATAGACTTAGCATTTGACTCAGTGTACAAAACCCATTGTGCGTCATCCCTCCACTACACTCCTCTTGTGGTGGGCTTTGGGAATCTTTGGTAAAGCATATTTTTTCTTCCTAATTTTCTCCCCTGCAATTCTTTGAATATGAAGTGGTTTCCAAACTCATGGTCTGGGTAGCAATTTATAGCCATACCAAGGAAACCAATTCCATTGCATTTAACTATCTTATTAGCTTATGTAGTAAGATTGATTTGATAGGATACAATTTAATTGATTGCTCTCTCTCTCTCTCTCTCTCTCTCTCTCTCTCTCTCTCTCTCGCTCTCGCTCTCGCTCTCGCTCTCTCTCTCTCTCTCTCTCTCTCTCTCTCTCTCTCTCTCTCTCTTTCCCTTTTCCTTTCACATTTTATTTACTACAAATAGCGCGTACGGGGTACTGAGCCTATTAGTTCGCTGCCCTACCATAACATTTTTTAGGCCTAGGAGCATGTACATGGTATTTGTGAGTTCTAAGCGCGTACAGGGTGTCAAAAAAATATTGTTGGGCTTGCAAAAATATAGGAACTAAAAACGCGTACGTGATTAGTAATAGACCGTGTACGCAGTACTTAGACATAGTTTTAGCTGCCCAATAGCCTCAATGACCTCAAGATAAGTTTTTGAGGTTGTTGAAGGCCCCATTGCAACTGTGTGTGCACATTTGTCACTATTTTATACATAGAAGTAAGTGAATTTTTTGTTTTTGCATGATTTCAAATGATTGAATTGTTGTTCTTATTAGTTTTGTCAATATTATTGTGCTTGTTTAATAGTTTTGATTCAAAAAATTACTTTTGTTTACATATATATGTAATATGATTCTATTTAGGACAATCAATATCAACCATGAGAAAGAACAAGTGCGGAACGATGGAACAACGAGAGGCTGAAAAGGAAAGACAAAGGAAATGCATGAGGAAATTACGTGACATAAGAACAATGGGACAAAAAGGTATGTCATCTTCAACATTTCAATTCGATTTACCAAATGAATATAATTCACCTAATGCAACTGAAGAAGATACAATTGATTTATTGTAAGAACCTAATGCAATTGAAGAAGAGACATCATTGAATAATCAATTAAATGATGAACATACACATCCACGAAATGCACCGATGTTAACTCCTCCTAGAATCATTCGTAGAAAACCAAAGTATCTAATTGACATTGATGAGAATATATTGAAGCCAATGCCTGATAAAATGAATGAAAAGACTTGTAGGAGAATGGTTAAAATAATATGGCAAAACTATTTTGAAAACTTAAATCAAATCGGAAGATGTCAATTAATTGTTCAAATGATTAAAAATTTTAATTTTAGAGAGACAATGAAAATTCTAGGCCTAAGATCATCCGAAAGTAACAACGAAAGAACTATTGTGAGAAATATATTTGATGCATATCAAGCTATTGGTTCAAAATCACGTACTAAATATTCTAATGCTACTTGATGTGTCATTACATCAACCATAATGAGCAAGAAAATAAAAAAAGATCATTTGATAACCAGAACAAGTAAGTCATTAAATGTTAGTAGAACAACATTAAGTAAAACATTACAAATGCGGGAAAAAATTGAGGAACCTAACAACAACTTTCTTTGGGCATTCTCGGGTAGACTACCATGCAAAGACAAGGTTTTTGTTGATGCACTAAGAACATTAATTGAAAATTTTTGGCATGACAACACAAGAGTTTCTCCCAACAAAAAAGATGTTTTTAGAAGGTGAATCGGGTCTAGAAATCATGAGCCACATGCCAAAAACTATTTGGATATGACTCAAACAAAATTTTATGAAAGATTCCTTGAAAAGTTTCCTCAAATAAGAATTTCGTAAAGATTTTTTGAAATGGCAAAACCTTTTTATGTTAAGATTAATCATGTATGCACCACATGTTGTTGTAGGATGCATATTGAATTTTCCATGCACTAAGATATTTTTTTGTCATATTTGTTCTACTTTGCACACTAACGATGTTTTGCAGGAATGCAATATACAAGCACCTCCTAAGTCAGCAAGAGAACTTATTTCAATTGTGCTATGCAATAGACATGATGGTTGCATTTATTATAAGATGCATTGTTTGGAAGGTTCTTGTGCTATATGTGGTGGTTTTCAACGTTTACCAAGATGTGTACATTTGGAAAGCACACATGAAATTGGTATGAAACTAGTTTCTTTTGGAAAATACAAGACAATCACATATGGAGTTAAAGATGGAAAAGATTTGAAGTCATGTGAGTTAGTGAAAAATGATATATGTGTAGCCAAATTTATGGAAATGTTTCAAGAGAAACTAGTTTACGAGTATATAAAGCATACACATAGAGATTGATGGTTAGATGAGCAATTCAAGTTATTGAAGGACACATTTCCTCTTCGAACCATTGTCTCTATTGTTTATTTTGCTGAAAATTATACACTACAACCTCAAAATGAAGTGCAATCTATGCATTATCATTCTACACAAGTTTCTATTTTTGTACACAACATTCATGCATGCAGGTGATAGCATAAAGGAGGATAGAAAGGTGAGAAAAGAGTATCACTTCTACATAAGTGATGATTGTACTCATTCGTCGGAGTTTATAAAAGGACACTTTAAAGTTTTCTATGATAATTTAAAGAAAATAAACATACAATACAATTGACACTTCATATGGTCAGATAATTGCACCACACAATTCAAGAATGCAAGGATGTTTTATTGGTTGACAATGATGCATATGACAAGCAGTGTACAACATTTTTGAAATTTCACTAAGGAAGGACATGGTAAGGGAGAGAACAATGGTCTAGGAGCATGTGTAAAAAGAGCCCTAGCTAGAGAAGAATTGAAGTACAAAGGTGGTGCTGAGTTAATAGATGCAAAAACAATTGTGCGATGGTGTAACTCTACTATGGGTCCACGTAATCCAGGTACATCAATGGTTCATAGATATTTTTGGTTGATCACTAAATCTAACAATGAAAACTATCTAGATTGTTGTACAGTTGCAGGATCGAGTGACATGCACTCATTTATGAGTTCAAATGCAAGTTCACTCGTAATTTATACGAGACAGATGGCATGTTTTTTTCTCTTCATGCATGTATTTTATGTGGGAAGAATATGAATCACAAGAGTGGGTTGACAAATGGTCTTATAGACCGTTGGTTCCCATTGATACATATCAAATTCCCAAAGCACTGCAATTGAGCTGGATGGAGACATTAGTGGATTTTGACTATGTATCTAACCTAGTGAATTCAAGTGATTTTTTGAGTTAAGTTTTTTGCAAGTATTTTTTTTGGTTCATTTTGTTGTACATCACACTTTATTTTTGGTATTAATGATCACTTTATAAAATGTAGGTCATGTGTATATTGTTGTTGCAGAAGAGAACAATGAAGAAGGAACATATTACTTTTTGTGTCATTGTGTTGAGCCTAAAAGAAAATTAACAACTACAATCATTAACAGAGAGGGTATTGAGTACCCAATAGGGTTTGTTGTCTTGATATGAACATGGCTTAGGAGATACCCCCTCAATTATTCTGATGTTTGGTTGTTCGAGGACTTTGAAACACAAAAACATATTCTTCATTTCTTTAGCCTTGCTGTTGCAACAAATATTCATTTGATGAGGTATCGTCGTAGACCTCATAACAAGATTTTATGGAAAGTTCATGAATCTGACCACGAGGCAATACTTGACACAATACGGGTTAGAGATGATCATAAAGGCTCACTTGATTGATTCTATAGTTCACATTAGAATGGTTTTGAGAATTTTGTATATATCATCGATGAATTGTTCTATATTCATTTTTTGTATATATAAATGCCCATGAGCTGTTTTGTACATGTTTAGGGGCATAATTTTGTATATTTAAATGGTAATGAGCTGATTTGTACATATTTAGATGCCAAATTTTGTATATTAAAATTGTGATGAGATGAATCGCACATATTGTAATGCCAAATTTTGTATAAAAGCCCATGAGATGATTTGTAAGACATTTTTTTGTATATTCAAATAGCCAAGAGCTGATTTGACCATATTTAGAGGCAATTTTTAAAATAATAGGTGACAATGTTTTGTGACTATTTTTTGTGTCTATGTTTTGTGACTATGTTTTGAGTTTATGTGATGTGATAAGGTCAATCATGACCATTATTGATAAGGTCAATCATGAGCATTATTGATTCTTGTATAATCATGGAGAATTATTTGAGTCATTATCGGGTCATAAGAGTCATAGATTGAGTGTAGATACAATTTGAGCAAAAATTGTCATTATTGTCAAAAAAGTTGTGAAGCAACTTCTACATTGTGCTGGTAGGGTATGACTCTTGATGTTCTGACACTTTGGGATGTACGAGAGGAGAATGCCTAGCGTAAAACTACCCACCCGAACAGATTCGTGACATTGGTTTGTGCACAATATGAACCTAATCAATTCTAGCCTATCTTGCAACTTTACATTACATGCAATTGATGGTTTTTGAAGAAGGTGAAAAAATGCTACCAATTGAAAATGGCTCCGAGTCATCAAAAACTGAGTTAATGAATTATAGAGGAGCCTCACCCGACTCCATGGGTTCAAACAGATCGATCATATGTGTCCTGGATTGGAAGAAATAGTCCATCAAAGTTTGACAATTTTTTGGACTCAGGGCATTTGAGAGATCGCGCCGGTAGGGTATGACTCTCAACGTTCTGATGCTTTGGGATGCATGAGAGGAACATGCTTATCATAAAATTTCCCACCTGGATGCACTCATGATGACGGTTTGTGCACAGGACGAACAAAATCAATTCTAGCCTATCTTGCAACTTTGCATTGCATGCAACTGATAGTTTTTGCAGTAAGAGAAAAAATGCTACCAATTGAAAATGGCTCCGAATCATCAGAAAATGAGATAGGTCATTGTAGAAGAGCCTCACATGACCCCACAGGTTCAAACAGATCTATCATATGTGTCTTGGATTAGAAGAAATAGTCCGTCAAATTTTAACAATTTTTTGGACTCAGGGCACTTGAGAGATCGCACCGGTAGGGTATGACTCTCGATGTTCCGGTGATTTAGGATGAACAAGAGGAGCATGCATAGCATAAGCCTCACCACTGAGATTTTCCCATAGCATCGGTTTGTGCAGATGATGAACAAAATCAATTCTAGCCTATCTTGCAACTTTGCATTGCATGCAACTAATGGTTTTTGCAGCAAGCGAAAAAATGCTACCATTTGAAAATGGCTCTGATTCATCAGAAAATGAGATAGGCCATTGTAGAGGAGCCTCACACAACCCAATAGGTTCAAACAGATTGATCATATGTGTCCTGGATTGGAAGAAACAGTCCGCCAAAGTTTGACATTTTTTTGGACTCATGGCACTTGAGAGATCGTGCCGATAGGGTATGACTCTCAATGTTTCAATGCTTTGGGATGCATGAGAGGAGCATGCCTAGCATAAATTTGGCCACCCAAACATGCTCATGATGTCAGTTTGTGCACACGGTGAACATAATCAATTATAGTCTATCTTGCAACTTTGCATTGCATACAACTAACGATTTTTGTAGCAAGCAAAAAATGCTACCAATTGAAAATGGCTCCGAGTCGTCAGAAATCGAGATAGGCCATTGTAGAGGAGTCTCACATGACCCCACAGGTTCAAACATATTGATCATATATGTCCTGGATTAGAAGAAACAGTTTGTCAAAGTTTGACAATTTTTTGGACTTGGGGCACTTGAGAGATCACACTGGTAGGGTATGACTCTTGATGTTCTGATGCTTTGGGATGCACAAGAGGAGAATTCCTAGCATAAACTTGCCCACTCAGACGTTCTCATGATGTTGTTTGTGCACACGACGAACGAAATCAATTCTAGCCTATCTTGCAACTTTGACAACTTTGACAACAACTGAGCAACTTTGACAACAAGTAAGCAACTTTGATAACAACTGAGCAACTTTTACATCTTTTATCCAAATGAAGCCAAACTTTGACAACTTTGACAACTTTGACGACAATTGAGCAACTTTGACAACTTTGACGATAATTGAGCAACTTTTACGTCTTTGATCCAAATGACCCCAAACACGAGAACCAAAATTTGACCATTGTGAGCATGAGGGTGCTCTCGCACCATACACATATTGTTGTCTATATTCATATTATTGATTTTTGTTGTTTATATTCATATTGTTGATTACATAGGAAAATATTCATTTAAATTTATAAAAGGGCGAACACCAAATACATCGAATACACAATAATGACCGAATACAAGGAGTTTTGTAGGGTTAATTCAACATTTTAGAAATTTAATTAAATCATATTCCACAATTGCAATGTTTTATATCTTAGATTTTTGTTGTTTATATTCATATTGTTGATTACATAGACAAATGATCAATTAACTTTATAAAAGGGCAGCCATGAAATACAATGAATACACAATAATGAACTCAGTACACATTTATTGGATCGAATTTCAACACACACACACACACATATCAAAAAAAGGTATGTCAGCCAAGTCAATGCAAGTATTCCAAAAATGTGGCACATGCCATGTCCAAATTGATATACAATAAAAATGTAGAATATATCTACATGTATTGGTCATTCTATGACCACAACTAACACTATATGATCCTAAACTTGTGGTGGATCATCAAAATCGAGCCTCTTCAATATAGTACATGGCTCTGTATAGATGGCTGCAAACCACAATTCAAAAGCCAAGTTAGAATTATTTTGTAGAAAATAGTTCACAATTAACAACATAACTATGCATGTAACTATAACTTCTTTGAAATTGAAATGTAGATTCCTCATCAGTTGATCTCAGATCTAATGTCTTCCCTCTCCTCTCCTTGTCAGTCTTAGGAGTTTTCTTGAAGACAAACTTAAAAGGATCCATGTTATGGCCGAACCGTGAAGGGGCTATTGTAGATTAAATGTACAATTAATACAATTTACTAACATAAATACATAAAAAACACTTAAAATCTATAATATAGAGAACAATGACATACTGGTGCCTGAGATGTTTCTCCAATGGACTAAGGATGACTCACCATCGATGGAGAAACTGTTGCTATTACCTATACAAAAAAATGACCAAATATTAAATACAATTAATAAAATGGTAAGTATTGTAGTTTAAAAACAATTCATGTAATTTATTAAACAAAAGTGTACCAGATCTTGAGATGCTTCTCTAGTGCATGGAGGAGGGCTCACCATTGATGAAGAAGCTATGGATATTTCCTGTATGAAAAAATTATAAATTTATAATTTATCACAAGTTCACATGTACACATGTATATAATCATGAAATCAAGAAAATAAAGTAGAGATACATACATCCACCCTCTCTCCATCCTCGGGCGAATCAGGTGCATTCAACAAATCCACATAGCTCAATGGCCACTGTACATGTAAAATAGACAAAAAAACACCAATCAATCTACAAATCTCAACTAAGACAATTTCAACATTTTCAAACAATTGTACAACTAAATTTTTTTTCAATTACCTTTTTCCCACATTTTGGCGTCTTCGAGGAATTCTTTTGCTTAAGACAAGGCCTAGACGCAGAGGGGGTACCCTAAAAAACAAAATTAACATGAGATATTAGTACAGATAATATATTAAACATAATTTTAAAAAGATAAAATGAAATGACTTGAATATTTCATCAAAACAATACATAAAAAGGGTGTATAAAATATGATACCGTATAACCTTGTAGGCCAAAATCAATCGCTGAGAGCATGATGTCACGAATCTGGGACATTTGGTCCAATGTAAACACCTACAAACCAAAAATTGGACCAAGCAATAAAGATAGTTAGTATATCTTGTAATTTTTTTGAATTCAAAGTGTAGTATTATATTTTAACATGTTACAAAATCTATACCTCATACATCAAAGTTGCAATTGTAGTAACTGCGGGAGGAGTATGGGATAGAAATGCATATTATTTGTATCAATTTAAATCAATGTATAAATGCAAATTTATCTATGTAATTACAAATTTAAAGTGACTGATAAATAAAATGCTATGAATTCCAATCAACACACCTGTGTCTGTGGCTGATGGCCAAACAACATGTCCATCAACTCGTCTGCCAGTGCCACATCCTTAGTCATGTGGGTCTGACATCTATTCCTATAAATTGTGCACAAATGAGATGTGGATCCATCTGTAGTGGCCTCATCATCCGTCCCTATGCATATCCCCGAGAAAGTGACACACACATGCTGAATGGGCTCTCTGTTGCCACCTAGAGTGTAAATCCCTGCCAGGAAACCCCAAAGGGATAAAGCTAAAACACAAGAATAGAGTGCAATTTTTTTTTTTTTTAAAGTTAAAATAGGATCAAAGATATATTGAGTTAGCATTAAGTTCATATTATACAATGGAAGACTTAACTAACTCCTAAAGGGTTTCCCAATGTGATTACTTGATTCATCACTAACTCAACTTACGCTAATAAACCCAATTAAGTTGATTAACTTAAAGACAAGATTATACTTAAACAATGGTTAAATTTGTTCGGTAGGTTAAAAATATAGATAACATGATTAAGTTCATCCATTAAAATTTAACCATACATTACATTCAAACTTACATTAAAACATATGTCATGCATCTAATTTCCATGCATACTTTAATTGCATTAAAAGCTAATGAATACTGTCCATTATACTAACCTACATTCTCCATGATCCAAATTACTGCATTTTATAAGATAGCTACATACATGCATTTAAGATTAATATCATCTAATCCACATTATACATTTTAACCATAATGCCATCCATACATGCTAAATAAAAAGGAAACAAAGGAATACAAACACCACATAACACCAAATTGATATCGAAGTTCATCCCTTGTGGGCTACATCTCTAGGTCTGCTCAACTGCAAGACCCCTTTAATAAATAATAGGGTGAATAATACATAGAGTTCACTTCCATTACAACCTTCCAATAAGGCGTACATAAACAAATAATACATGCGACCACATCGGTCCAATAGATACATGAATGATCCCAGAAAAGAAAAAGGATCCATCTGAACATGATAAGAAGCAATCTCAAAAGAACAACTGGAGCACCCATGAAACTAAGTCCTTGCAACCCATCAAAAGCAACCCATGGTCTAATATGAATATTAGGTACTCACAAGGGCATAAACAACTAGATATGACTCTACAACAATGTTCCTAGCAAAGAAAACACAAACTACACACTAGTGAACATAAGGGACAAGTGTCATCACATAATTTGGTATGGTTACCCTGGCAGGCCTCCATAGGTCCCGACCCCATCTACTGGGTTACCTTGGCAACCTTTCCCAAACCTCCAGTTCATCCAAGTCTCATGTGGACCCAACACATCCTTTCGTGAAGACAAGGTTGTTGGTTTGCCATTTCAGGCCTTCTCACTGCATTTCGAGTCTGTACTAACCCTCATCCCATGTGTGAGGCACAATTATCTTAGTGTTTTGATTTACTAAACTATCTAATATGCTATTAGGTTATCACTTATTTAGAGACACTTTCAATGGGTTACCCTGCTACCACTTTGGGCGCGACCCCCACTCGAAAGCCACTCTCCCATATGACACTAGACCATAATCAAATGAAACCTCTAAAACCAAGGTATACACAAGGACTAGCATACAAAGTTCAATACGGTAGGAATACCCACTTGGCCAAATGAGTCCTCATACGAGGTGCACTAACTGATGGTTCTCTAACTAGAGACATGACCAGCTACAGTCAACCACATAATAACATCCAACACTTGCAATAAGGACATGACCAGATACAAAACAGTCACGGGAAAATAGTCAATACTCGAGATCAAGGACATAACCAGATAAAAAATAACCATATGACAACATCCAACACTCACAATCAAGGAATTTCCATTTCTTAATAAAATGCGAGTACATAAAATTAAACACACATGGACATAAATCTGTAAAGACAGTCATTTTTCCATATCGCTTAAACATTACAATCGATCTAGTTTTCTAATAGATCTAAATTTGATTGCGATATGTCTACCTTGTCTAGGTACATGTCGCCCATGGTTTACTAACTCACTATAATTCAATTTGCATCATAAAATAATTTAAATACTTCACAATTAATTTTCAAACCAAAATTACATCAATATAATTATAATTATATGCAAAACATACCGAGATATAATTAAATATATATTAAATAACTAAAATTTGATATTTACTTTTCAAAATAAAAACATCATTTCCATTCTTTTTCTAAATAAATAAACTATTCTCATCTTTAGCAAGACAATATATATACTTTCCAAAATACGGAAATATACATTTAAAAAGAAACTAAAATAGATAATCATTTTCTCAATAACATAAAATTTCTTTGCACATAAATAAAACAAGCTTAAATATTAATTAACATATATTTATTTATATACATTAATTAATAATTAAATCATAACCAAATTACTATTTAATACACTTTTGAATTAAATAATATTAAAACTTTGTTTAAAAAAAAAAAAAAAAAATTTAAATAACAAAATGGCAGAAATATAAGGGTAGACCCACATGGGCCTCCCTTTTCCCAAGGAAGGGTTTTTGGCGAGGTTGCTACCTTTGGTCTTAGTCACTACCCGTTGGTAGCATTGCTACCATATGGTAGTAGTCCGCTACCATATGGTAGTAGTCCGCTACCCTATGGTAGTAGTCCGCTACCCTGTCACGTGGGGGGGGCAGGGGGGTAAGATTAATTAATTTATTTATTTTTTATTTTTTAAAAAACATAAAACAATACTCACAAATTTTTCTGAGAACAATCTATGGGAACATTTTCCAGAATTAAAAAAAAATGATTTACATATATGTTTTTTTAAAAAGAAAACACTAGAAAGCCCCAAATACTCAGACTGACAAAATTTAAGCATTCATCCACTTCCATTCAACCAAGCACAAACATAGTTCTCAGTTTAAAAACTGAATTTGAATGCATTTATTTGGAATTTTAACAAAATGTTATTGTGAACAGCCAACCCCCAAATTTTTATTTTGAAATCAATTTGAACAAGTAGAGTCTGATTTGGAAGTGGAAAAAGGAAGCAAAGAGGGTTTTGATTCTTAAATTTAACTACACTCTTGGCATTCCATAAATCTAAAAGATTATCAAACCAACCACATATAGATTTCTTCCCAAAACAAAATTAGTAAATTTCTCGACAACAAAGGATATTAACAAAAGCACTACCTCCATATGCAATCCTGGAAGTGATTTGCTGAAGAGCCCAACCTACAAGCTCAAGAAATTCCTTCTCCCACAAATGCCTAAAATTTTCCATTCCAAAAATAACTCTCCTCCAATATTTTTCAAAGCCTAGGTTAAAAAGAAATTTGTTTGACCAAAAATCCATTTTTTTGGTTGAAAATATTTTTCTCAAATAAAATCATTTTTCCCAAACAATTCAATATGCAAAAATTGATTTTCTCAATTGAATTAAAATTAACATTTCTTTTTCAAAATGCCAAAGAGGGTAAGATATTTCTATTTTCAAATACTATTTAACATTTCCTTTCAAAATGCATATACTTAATTAATTCATCATTTAAAAATAACCATTTAATCAAACTTGCTACAAACATGAATTTAGCAATCTGATTATTGATTAATCACACAAAGGGGTCCTATTTAATTTAGTCCCTTAATTTACTAATGTGTAAAATCACATTTAATCTAATTTAAATACTTAGGATTTAATAATCAATTTTACCAACGCACAACACACAACCCAAGAAAGCTAAACAAATACACGACCCACATTCCCAACCAAAGGGAAAACTGACGGACAACTAATGATGCTCACTTGAGAACAACAAGGGTAAAACGTAGGGTCTTATGACTACCTAATCCAATTCCTTTGGACCAGAAGATACACTCAAACCTACGAGTCTAGGTGGAGACAAACCTCGTACCTATGCAGTACTGTACCTGCAATCTCCTGCAACCATGAACCACACATGCATACATATATATTGAATGAAAGTGTTAGCCTTAGGTTAATAACACAAATCAGAAGAACAACCAATCTTACATAAGAATTGATGTGAAAACAACATTTACAGGTATGCACAGTAATCATAATATCTGACTATAACATTACAACATGGTAAATCAACCATTCAAGAAAGCCACTTAGAAGTCAACCAAGGTCAAATCGGTTTTAAAAATATGATTAGGGAAGGGGTACTACATGGAGACACTAATGGCTCATCATCCAGCACAAGAGGGTGTTGTAACTGTGTCCCATGCTGGATGATAACACTAGTCAATATTGTGGCCACCTGAAGAGTTTGCAACTTCATTGACTCTTTTAGCTCTACTGGGATAGCCTGATGCACCTTGGGTTTGGGTGCTAGGGGGCGACGAATCTCCGGAGCTAATCACCTATGGGCTCAAGGTCTATCTTGGGCAAAGTCGCCACCTCTACCATGGAACTCTCTCATGTCAAAATAGTTTGGCCACACATTGGCGACAAACTCACAATATACTTTTCTCGAAAAATACAATGGCACCTCATAATTATTACAAGGTGGATCATCAAAGACCATCCACCACCTCTGCCTAAAAAGATTCTTCATCTGCACATTGGTACACCAATGTATGGGAAACCTATTTGTATTAAGAGATAACAACTGACCAGTTTTAGGATCAACAAAAAGGGCACATATTTGTTGTTTACTAATATTTTTGTTTTTCACTCCCTTGTATGATAACCCACTAGCATAGTATTGACGACACATATCCCTATAGTTTCCCCATTTTGTAATTTGTGTGGAAATGGCTGTGGCACCACTAGCTAATGTTTCTAGGCTAGTGGTGAGGGATTTATGATGCTCAAGCTCAGATGTTTTCAAGTTATTAATCAGTCTATTTAATTTAGACATGTTTTTCCCGAACTGATTAATCAATTGCTCCTATGTATCAAGTGTATGGTCAAAAGGAGGAGATGGAGGTGTATCTTGTGGGTTTTTTTCGGGGTTTTCAAGAGGTGCATCTTCTTGTTGTTGTTGTCATTATTGTTGTTGTGGATTATCAGAATCTGGTTTTTGAAACAAAAAATAAAAAACCCTAATCAAAATAAATGAAATTAAATTCAAAACATAAAAAAAATTAAATAAACGAGAAAGAAAAACAAAAACTAAGAAAACCTAACCTTGCTCCATAGTGTTTGGTGGAGAAATATGGGAGCCCGTTCACAGCTTCATGGGGAAAATGAAAAAAAAAAGGCTGCGGTAGTAGGGAAAACAAAACCCAGTCGTTTTTTTTTTGACAGGTATCACATACGTGGATTTTAAGACTAAAAACCGTGTACGCGATCACTTTCCTAAAACCACCATGTACGTGGTCACTTTCCTAAAAACACCGCGTACGTAGTATCTTTGCTTTAGGCTTGGGGACAACGGAACTAAGCGCGTATGCGGTGACTTCAAATTTTAATACTGCGTACGCGCTGCTTGTTTTTTTATTTTTTTTAAGGTGGTGTCCACTTTTCTGACCATAATCTTTGTCCACATACCCTATACATGTATATATATATATATATATACATACATATATATATGTATGTATATATATGCATACATACATATATATGTATACACATACACATGTAAATATACATATACATATACATATATATATGTATGTATACATACATATATATGTATGTATATATACATACATATATATATATATATGTATGTATATATACATACATATATATGTATGTATACATACATATATATGTATGTATACATACATATATATATGTATATGTATATGTATGTGTATGTGTATGTGTATGTGTATATGTATATATATATATATATATATATCTATATATATATATGTATGTATATGTATATGTATATGTATATATACATATATATGTATACATACATATGTACATGTATACATGTATATAAATATATATGTATATATACATATATGTGTATATATGTGTATACATATATGTATATATACATATATGTGTATATATGTGTATACATATATATGTCTCTGTGTGTGTGTATATATATGTGTATGCACCTTCAACATTGTGCACTTAGCCGAGGTGCATATCTCGTTGAGGTTGTGTATGTGTCAAATACTCTTCTTCATCTTGAATTGACGGAGGAGGGTGGAGAGCCATTGGAAGGGTATTGGGGTTCTACCAGTTGAAGGTTAAACCCAAAATATATGTATAAGCTCAAATGTAAATTCAAAACAAGTGTTTTCCTTTAAAAAACCCTTTGCCGCCTAATCAACAAAATTTACTCTTCAATGTTTTTGTGTTGCAATCAGCCACTGTTATGAGTTGTTTATGTATTTGTGTGCATGCATGTATATATAATTATACAAACATATACATATTGTTGTACCCTTCTGTGATTATTTTATTTTAAACAAAGGTCATTCTCCATGACATGAGTTTCCCTCAGTAATATTAACATTGATTGTGATTGTGATTGTGAAAGATGCAGAAATCATACCTTCAAATATGCTTTACATTTATGTGATCATTGACTTTTAAATAAAGGTCATTCTCCACCTCTAGAAGTTTTCATTATGTGACAGGCTGTTTGTGGCACGTTTCACTTCATATGTTGTACATGTAAGGATCCAATTTTTTTGTCAAACATATTGTATAGGGCTATATATATGTAATCTCATACAATATGTTTGAGAAAAAAAATTGACCTGCTTCAACAAATGATTTGTCTTTGTTAGATAATCAGAGTTTGCGTGTATATCAATTTGAATATTTATGAATGTTTATTTTTAATGTTGCATTTTTTTTAGAAAATTTATTTATAATAATATTTAATCTCTTTTTATGCTCCTTATTGTTCAATAGACGTTGTGTGCTGTCACATAAAATCCCTTCCTCCAATTGTAAAGAGTCTTAAGCACTATGTCATCTACGACAAGATTTGCTTCTCCCTCGCAAGAGCCTCCCCGAGATACTTCGGTAAGATAATACCTTATGCATTGTTGCAAATTTCAAGTTTTCACATATTTTTCGGTGTTTCACCAATAGAAAAAAGAATAGTTATAGAGATGTTTGTCTGCCTCTTAATGGTTGTCAAGATTTCTATATTTCACACTATGGACATATATTCTATCTATAGATTAGGAAAATACATTTCTGTACAAATAAATTGACATACAAAAATGCAATCTCAAATTGAAAAGTGCTCCACCATCTTCAAATACAGCTGGCATTTTAATTTGAATGCATAAATAGATATATAGATTAACATAAGGTTGAATATATATTTAGCCTTCAAATACAGCTGGCATTTTAATTCGTATTTGTGCTATGAAACTTTCCTGGTGTATATATTCAGCCTTTCTCTCCTATCCTTGTAGGGACTTGACGAGAAGCTTGAGCTTATTGCTCCAACTTTTGTCATTTGAGAAAATGCTAGGTGATCCAAATGAGAATGACATATACAAAATAGTCTTATTTGATGGCACGTATATGCAATTGGCCATTTTACCGCCCAAGTATGCCAATATATTGCATACAAAGACTTTGAAGAGAGGTTCCATTCTCTTGTTGACAAACTATGCTTGTAGATATGTTTGGAATACAAGGTAGAATATTTTCCTCGTTTGTCTCAAGCTGATTACATGCTGATTTGAAATAACTTTTATACAATTGAACAATACTCTTTGTTCCTTTTATAGGACTATAATTATATTCTCTCTAGAAGTGAAAATTACAAATTGTGGTTTGGTTGGAAAACTTAGGTATCTTTTTAAAGAACAATAACAGTAAATGTTGTGACGAGAAACAACACCCCCTCTAAACATGCTCTTAAATTTGGTACAGATTTGCTATCTACACAGAACAATCCCTCTGAAAAATATAAGCCCCATTAAAAGCTTGAACCCTTATCAAAATGAATGGACAATAAAGGGCCGGGTAACAAATAAGAGGAAAATTCACAATATAATACAACAAAATGCAATGGGCAAGTGTTTAGTTTTGGTATTGTAGATGAAGAGGGTTGTGAAATTAGAATTACTTGCTTTGATGAAATAGAAGAATTGCACTATCATCGAGTTGAAAAATGAGCATACTATGTTATTTCCAAAGGTTCTGTAAAAGAAGCAAACACAATATACAATAAGTTGAACAACCACCTTGAGAATTTTTTGACTAAAACTTCTATTTTTAAGCATTGTGCCCCTAATGTTGTTGAATAAGAAAAAAAATGTTGATACACCCCTATTAATCAAGTTATAGATAGCAGCAAGAATACTTTGGTTGATGTTATTGGTGTTATTGTCAATGTTGGAGAGATTTCGATAATTCTTAGAAAGGATGGGACTAACTTAAAGAAGAGAATAGTAAAAATAAATGATATGTCAACTTTCACAATTGATGTTAACCTATGGGGACCACCATCAGAACAGTTAGGTGATGACTTGAAAAATATGCATGCATCTGAAACATTTGTCATCCTTGTTGTTCAGATTGCTCGGGTAGGTTATTTCAATGGAAAAGTTATTAATATGACAACTTTAACAACTTTTGATATTAACCCTCACATTCCTGAAGCAGAACCCCTTAGATTGAGAGGTCCAATACTACCATGACTTGACCCACACTCTCCAACTGGCTATCACATTAATAGCCAGTACAATAGAATGACAATTGCATCCATCCTTGAATGCCCGAGCATTGCACCAGAAAAGTTATTGAAACTACTATTACAGTTGTGCTACGATTCATAAAAGATAACCAATTTTATTATACAACTTGTCCATTGCAAATCAAAGGTAAAGAATGTAAAAAGAAATGTACTAAATTAGGCAAAAATTTATGGATGTTCCCTAGATGTCAAACACAAGTCCCCAAATGCAGTTATAAATACCTCCTGCAGATGAAACTATTGAATAGGCAACCTTTGGGGTAATGCATTTGATGAGGTTGGGACACAATTGTTGGGCATATCTGTGAAGGAATTGTACACGCTGCAATATGATTTAACAACAGATAAAATACCTCGCAGTATACTTTATAAAGCTATGTTCACCCACTACAACTTTACAATTTTGGTTCCTATGGAAACATACAACTCTGCGTGTAGATTGAAAGTCACAATTAACAAAGTGCAAGAGATTGATTTTGAAGCTAGTGCAACAATTCACTTGCAGAGATTGCTCGCATGGGTACAATCACATGATTCTATAGTGCACAAAAAAGAAAAAAAAAAAGATTCCCATTTTGGTAAGTGCATTATGTGGCACTGCTCTCTATGGATTTTGAAACGATTGGACAATATTTTGTTCCTACAAACTCTTTTTTAGTTATTGCAAACAATATACTCTTAAGTATGAGGGCACATCAATATTATGTTGTCTTGCATTTTAAGATGGCTTGCTCAGAACTTTAACTAATAACTATTTTGGCTAATTGCAGCTAGGTCTTACCATACCCAATCTTGTTAAACACTTCTTTTTATCGCTTTCTTTTATTGTAACAATCTTACATTTCAACAAACACTTCAAGTCAATATTAATAGCATTGAATTTTTATCTGCATATATACACACAATCTTTGCTGATATGTGCATCTTTACACATGCATAAATAGGTAGGTATGAAAATAAAAAATTAAAATTTTCCTACACATACTAACAATAACACACATATATATTTAACTATAATCTTGCGTGTTGTTGTTTGTATGTGAAACTAGTTGTATTATTACTTCTAACTGCTCCTTCATTCACATGTCTACATGTGTATAGGTGCATATAGACCTAATTGTAAAGTGGTGTGTATATGTGCATATATAAATGTTTTGTCTGATCAGGTTTAGTAGAAAATTAAGTATTTTGGAATTTTCTATTTTCATTGTTTTATTTAGCACTATATTTGTATTCATTTATGTTCTTTTCTTAAAAAAAAGAAGATTTTGATAGGTTAACAATCTTATTTGGTTTTATTTGCCACCTATGTTCCAATTTTATATTTAACAAAAGATTGCACCATGTTTCAAGCATGCTACTCTGGTCTTAGCTGCAATATTCCCTATTTCCAAAGATATTCACTTATTGTTTCAAGAAAATCATTTGAACTTTCCAATTCTATTTGCTATAAAATTGTTTCCAAAAAATCCACATATATCAATTTTCTTTGAAGTTGTTTCAAAAAATACACGTATACTGATTTTCCAAGAATTAACTGTTGATTGCCTTCATATACATACGTAGTACAATTCGTAATTAAACTTAAATAAACATTGTTTTCTCCATTTATGATGTAGCTCCATTCATAAAATTGGATTGAGAACCATTACAAAGATGTTGCAGTTTTATGTCTCCATATATGTATGCATAAATATATGTATAGATATACATGTATACATACAAATATACCCATGCGTACATATATATACTTTCATATAGCTTTGATTGTAAACTAATGTGTGTAAAAAATTTATTTTATATAGATGTTCTTTGTTGCCCTCTTACTTTAATGAATTGTAATGGCTTTTCAAATACAAAATTGCATTTTGAAGAGTGCCTCAAATTATCTACATTGTTTTTAGAACGATTTTACACATATCTATATGTCCATGATTTTTCTATTTTGTTCAATCTGCAATTCTATGTACAATTCAATGGCTCCTTTTCAATGTTTACATAGCAAAATTGAAGTTGAAGTCACCACGATGCTAATTTGTCCCGATATATGTTTGTAGATATACATGTATCTATATGTATGTGAGTATATATGTGTCACAACCCTCCTTTACCACTTTTTGATTTGATGCAATTCTATTATATTTTTTTGGTTGAGCTATTGAAAATGATTGAATAAATATTATAAAAGAATAAATAATGGACCCACATACACACTTGGAGAATATTATTTAAATAGGCATTATTTATTTATTCTTTTTCCCATTCCCAATTATGGCACATGTTGTAGGAGAAATTAGAAGCTTCTAGAGGAATCTTCAATATCTTGCATGTAACTCCCCCACTAGGATATTAATCAATTTTGCATGGGTCCAATATTGGAAAAGAATCTCATTCTTAATTAATTTCTCTAGATAGTGGAATTAAGGTATTTTTCCTATATATTGTATGCAAGTTTTCAAAAGAGGGAGTTGGTTATTCTTTGAAGAAAGTTTTCTCAAATAGTTGTTTTAGTAGTCATATTTTCATTTTGGAGAATAGTTAAGGTTGTTTTGAAGAAATTTTTTCCAAGCTTGCAAGGAAGGATCAAGGGAGGCTAGTTGAAGAATTCAGAGGGGATTCTACATCAAGTTGCAAGTATCCAGGTTTTTTAATTTATTTATTTGAATCATCCATCTTGTTCTCGCTGTGAATTAGATTAATAAAATCTTGTTTCAATTTCTTGCTGTGAATTAGATTAACTAAATGAAATCTTGTTTCAATTTCTTGCTGTGAATTAGATTAACTAAATGAAATCTTGTTTGAATTTCTTGCTGAGAATTAGATTTCTTGTTTCAATTTCTTGCTGTGAATTAGAATAATGAAATCTTGTTTTAGATACTTGCTGTGAGTTAGATTAGATAAATAAAATCTTGTTCAAATTCTTGTTGTGAATTAGATTAAAGAAATAAAATCTTGTTTCAAACTCAAAATCTTTTATCTCTGTAAATAATTTCTTTCTCTATGCATATAATCATTGTATTAAGAAATCTCGCTATGTGATATAATATTTCAAGCAGGAATTCTTCTCAGATTATTTGTATAAAATCCCTGTGGAAAATATTATCTTGTTATGTATTTATTTTCAAAAATCTCTCTCTTTATGAATATTAATTTCCTAAAAATCTCTCAAAGAAAGCTTTGTTTATCTCAGCATAAGGGCAAAATTGTTGGATATGATCACTGTGAGATCAAAATTTAAGCATTTACCTATCTCAGTGATAATTTAGTTATCTATATATTGCTGAAGCAAATTTCTCTATTTTATTTCATCCCCGTGATTAAAATCTTATTAACATTTTTCTTATGCATATATATTTTTATATATTTCTCTCTTATATTATTAAATAAACTGGAATGGAAACCATATATCTATATATAAATATATATTATTAAAATTTATAGAAAAAAAAAAAATGTAATAGTACGAGGAAAACCGAACAATAAATTTCGTCCTTTGCATGTATTAATGGGCCAACGCAGAGAGGGGGGGGGGAGTTATTACTACCGTCGGGAGGGGTACCCCCCACTACCCTGCGGTCACTGTTATGGCAGTGGCCACAGGGGAGTGGTACCCACCACTAGCCTGTGGTCACTGTTACGACAGTGGCCGCAGGGGAGTGGAGGGGACCATGACGACCCCCTCATCACCGCAGGCCTGAACCTGCAGGTCCGCAGTGGTGATGGGACCTGTGGCCTCCACTTCCACTTGGCTAATAAAGGCACTACACAAACTTAATTATTGGTGTAGTCACACAAATCTGTCCAGCTTAATTAAATGAATATTTCGTATTTATTTGATTAAAAATCCACTAGCCATCAGTTAATTAAATTAATATTTAATTAATTCATTCCCAAACATTCTTCTATTAATTAAATAAATTATTCAATTTATTTTAATTAAATTCATTAAATCAAATTCCATTCAATTAAATAAATAAAATCAATTTATTTAATTAAATCCCCTTTTCCTCTTTTAAATAAATTAAATAAAACATTTATTTAAATCATTATCCCCTCCCCACTTGCATTTTGCTACAAATGCAACTTGCACACATTTTGAAATAAATGAATTTTTATTTTAAATAAAATCCTATTTTCCCTCACCCACCAAATCCACTTGCAAAATCTAATCCCCTTCTAGATTCTTCTAACCCCTTCCTAAATTAGTCTAATCCATCCCCTAATTATTGTCACATTCCTAAACAAAATGGAGTCACTTCTCAAAGCCTAAAAGTCTTTGATAACCATTAAAGGCTTTCAACCTTCAACCACTAAATGTCTCAAAGTCTTGGATAACCTTTGAAAGCTTCCAACCTTCAACCACTTAATCCACAAAGTCTTCAAAAACCATTAATGGTTACCCCAAACCCTCCCACATGGTTAAAACATTTGTTTTGACTCAACCTCTACCCAACCCAAGGGTCTCATCAGGCCTTTAATGCTTTGACCATGATTATCTCTTAATCATTTGCACAAAGGTTTATCCTTGCATTAACTCCTAATCCAGTGGGTAATCCTAATTTAGACTTGACCCTTAGCCTTTAGATAACCATGAGGTCTTCTCAGGCCTTTAATGCCTCCAACCTCTTCTCTCAACCCAATCCTGTGTTGACACTTGTCACTATTTTATTGGTGCCAATTGTGCACATGGATCCCCAACTTTCAAGCTTGACCCTTGATTAAACCCTTCAATCCTGGCCATCCATTGCTCCATTTTTCCTATAAATAGAACCCATTCCTTCATAATCCAGATCCTGAAAACTTGTATGCATCTAAGCTATAGACATTTTAGAGAGCATTTTAGCATAAGCAATCTAACATCTTGTCTTTTTGGTTAAAATACATCATTTTAGCATTAGTATTAGCTTTTTATTTCACATTTAGAGCTATACTCAATCTCAATCCTCCATAAGCATCCATAGTGCAAAAAGCTGCTGAGAGCTACACTATTTTGGAACTTGGAGAGGAGAGGAACAAGGGAGAAGAAGCTAAGGCCATGCTAAGAGGCAGTTGGAGATGTCTCATGATCTTTGTTTTACTTATTAGATATATTAGCATGTCTCTTTGTGTCTCTTTTGGAATGCCTTCATATGTTTAGTTTTAGATTAACTAACACTAATGTTTTGCATGTTTTTGTGTTCTTTGATCATAGACTAACCTTGTGCCATTTAGGAGGGCGTCATTTGGTGAACCCGACGTGAATCGAACACGCAACCTTCTGATTATTTTTTTGACAACTAACATATTTTGCTTGTTGAAAGTGCCACACAGGTCGCGCTTCGGCGCTAATGAACATGTTTTAGCGCTATCGAAACAATTTCTTTTAACGCTATTGTCCCTAAACTAGCGCTATTGAAAAAGTTTTAGCACTATTGACAACATTCTGACGCTTTTGTCACAATTCTGGCGCTATTAAAACTCTTCTGGCGCTTTTGACCTCTCCAATTTTTCTATTCTTTCAGCGCTATGGTGTAAATTAGCGCTTCTATAAGCGCAGACTAGCGCTATTGTATAAATTAGCGCTTCTGTCTAAAAAGCAGACTAGCGCTATTGCGACAGAGTGTTGTCCAAGTCGCTTTGTAACCAAAAAATTGAGTATCTTAGGCTTGTGGAAGCCCCCCTTGAACATTGGTTTTTACTAACTTGTTTTTTTTGTTCATGCAGGTTAACAACCCAACATAAAAATCACAAAATTTTCATTTAGTGCTTAAAAAGAACCTGAAAAACACAAAAAAATTTTTGTTTTCTAGTTAGGACTCATTTTCTTTTGGTGCTTAAAATTAACAACACAAATTTGATTTCATTGCCTCAATTTGGACCTAAAATTTACAATCCACACTTCAAAAATTTGGTGCAAATAAAATATACAATCCACTTGTTTTGATCTATTTGCAAACAAATTTTTACTTCAAACAAAACGTGTTTTTCATTAAGTTGACCAGGATTTCCAAATTTTTAGATTACAACACATTTTGCCATTGAAGTTAAAACGAACACCATGACTGTTGGAGCAACATCTCCAAATAGTTAAATCACATTTGCAATGATGGATTAAAAAGAACAAGTGAATTTGGTGTTTGGCACGCTTGTGCACAAAGGTCAGTCGAGTGGTCCTACCTCTAACACACACTATCCTCTCCCTTGGCTCTCGTGGTCCTAGGTGCAAGAGAAAAGTGTTAGTAACACTCACATTTTATTTTTTTAAGAGAGGCCTACCAAGGGATCGATACTCTTGGGAACGACCTCGAGCGGTAAATCCTTCGAGCCACTATAGAAATCAGGTGAGAGCGAAAGCTGTAGCCTTGGGTATAGCTGTTCCTACAGTGTAACTGGCCGAAAGGACAAATGGGCCCCACCACCAGTTACAAGGCTCTTAAGTGAGTCACAGCAGAATGAACTTATGTCCAAAAACATCGAACATGACTAAACACCTTTAAGTAGAATCCCACCCGTTCTATTGATTGAGGATATTTGAGATATAATTTAGTGCAAGAGCATAGATGGTTTTGCTCGCAAGATACTCACCATACATATTTCCTTGAGTAGAAACATAGCTTTTTGAAAAGTCACTTGTGGCTTGATAAAAGTGGTGACTCCCCCATCATAGGGATCATCTATTTGTTATGCTCATGCAAGACTTAGTATATCACATCCTTACCTGCCAAGGTGGGATTCATAAGGTATGTAGTACCAAAGTCGAAGAAATATCAAGATGTGGGCTAAATTTATCACAACTGGCCATTTGACCTTAGGGATAAAAAGTGTTTGAAGTGTGTTCATTTTACAGACCTAGTGCAAATTGAGCCGACTTCAGGCTTTGGAAATACACCTTAAAATACATCTAAAGGAAGGGTCAAAAACAAGTCCAAGGATTGGGTTGATCTAGACCCATACTCATTTGTGCCTTTGAGGCAACATTCTTGTGTTTGTGTGCTTGCTTTGTTTTCTTGTCAAAGAAAAGAAAATCACTTCCCAAAAACAAAGTATTCATCCAACCAAACATTTTTCAAAACAACCAAAAACATCAAAAACAAAAAGAGTCAAACTTTATGACCATTCTTCACATCTTGCGAAAGAAGAAACGTCATAAGAATATCACCCTGCAAAGAAGACCATTAAGCTCAAAAGCTTTGATCAAAAGGAGGAGATTCTTCTATATCAATAGACAAATCTTTGTCTCACATAGAGTCTTTCTACATCGCATGCGTCTATACCTTCAAGGTAAAACAAACGAGTTTGATTCAGAATCCTTGAACTGCAGAGCTTTTATGCAATATAGAGCTCTGAGTTATCACAAAAATCAAGGAAGAAAGATTAATCCAAACTTCTTCCCCAACGTCTGTATCACCTACAACACAGCTCGAGAAATACCACCAACACCCGAAAGGGAAGAGATAGAGTTTGTCCCATTTGTCACACAAAGCTTTTATTGAGGTTGCAAGGCATTTTCATCCATCCTCTCATACATCATCACTTCATCATCAATCCGTTCCAACTCTCAAAACATTCAGAGGTTCTTGTCCCAAGTTCCCTTTTAGATATTGCTTGAAATCAAAAACACATCACATCACTTTTTAGATTGTTTCTACATCTAGGATAAGCTCATCCTAAGAAACACATCTACGCAGGTTAAAACTAGTTCATGAGTGCATCCTCTCATTGCTAGGTAGTCCAATCTGTAACACATCTCAGATTTCTCTACATCTTATCACATCCAACCTTATCAAAACAAGCAAGCAATTCAAAGAAAGAATTTCGGTTACACCTACCTTAAAAGTGCTCGAGATCTGCATACCACACAAATCACCAATCTCTCATTTCAAATTCATCATCATTTTTCATGCAATTTCAACAAAGACTCATGAACAAAATGGCTCAAACCCGATCCCAGTCAAGGCAACGAGAAATCGAGATAGAAGAAGAAGAAGAGGAAAATCTCAATGAATTCCAAGAAGCACTTGGAGGAAATGCAAATGACGAAAACCCAAGTACTCCCACTCCTGCAACAATAGAAAGGGCTCAGCATAACCCTCTCTTTAACAAATTGTTTGATGAAATGCTCAGGAGCAATGCGGATGCTCACTTCTTAAAACTCGCTCAAGAAGGAGCCAAACTCCCCTCAGACTTTGATCTTGCCCAACTAAGACAAGCATCAGAAAGACAAAGTCACCATGAGGAAGAAAGAGGTAGAGATCCCATCAGATATAACATTCCTAGAGGTAACCTACCACCTCCTCCTCCAAATGAAATAGAGATGTTGCGGCAACAAGTCAAGAATCTCGCCCAACAAATTCATAGTGGTGTTAAGACCAATCAATTCTCACTTAACGACATCTGTCCCTATCCTTTTGATAGGAACCTTTACATGCCACCCTTTCCACGAGGATTCGAAACACCCAAATTTGAAAAATATAGAGGGAAGGGAGATCCTCGTGATCATGTCAGAGAATTTCATTCCGCTTGTCTTGAAGTGGCATATGAAGACACCTACATAATGCGCCTTTTTCCCCAAAGCTTGGGAGGACCAACCACATCGTGGTTTTCCCAACTAACAGGTGGCATTCGAACATTTGAGGAACTCATCCAGAAGTTTCTAGCTCATTACTCTCATAATATTGAACATGACATCACCATGGCTGATCTATGCAACACCAAACAAAAACCAGGTGAACTATTCTCAGTATTCCTGCAACGATGGCGTCAAATGTCTAGCAGGCGTTCTCTTCAGTTACCTGAATGAGAACTAGTGGAAATATTCATTTCCAACTTAAACAAAGAAATGGAATTTCACCTGGATGTCAAAGACACAGATTCTTTTAATGATATGATCACCAAGGGTTTGAAATGTGAAAGGGTGCTCATCAAGAAAGGACTCATCAAAATCTTTAATGAACCAAAAGATGGTCCTCGCCCGCGCTTCAATAGTGACAAACCGAACTTCTGGAACAAAAACAAGAATATTGTCAACGATGGAGTTGTGGATGCTCGGACTATCCAAAATGCACAACCTGTGGTTCGGTTTGTAGGACAAAATCCTCCACCTCAGAATAACACAAATGTTCCTCCTAATCAAGGTCGCATCACATCTCATGATGAACCAAGACCTCGTCCACAAAAACAAAAACGCACATACACTCCCTTAGGGGAACCCATTGAAACAGTGTTGCGACAACTCATTTCCCAAAATTTGGTCACTCTACCTAAGCTATCAAACTATGAGCCTCAGGTCAAACCGACATGGTGGAGAGATACTGAACACTGTGAATTCCATCAAGGGAGAGGACATAAGACAAGTAATTGTCACTGATCGAAAGATCTCATTCAGGATCTTATTGATCGAGGAGAAATTGAAATTGAAGGACACGACCCAAAAACAACAAATAATGATCATCTGATGTTCAAGAATCCACTTCCATCACAATATCAAAGGGGTCCTTCCACTTCTAGGCGAGGCCCTGATACAACTGATTATACATAGGCTGCGTATAACTACACTGTAAATCACCTGTATAATGCCAATGAACAAGTTGCAACTATAACCTTCAAAAATCCCAACTCCAATTGCAATGTTGTTACGCGTCGTGGCAAAGTTACCATAAAGGCAGCTCCACAAGGCACCACCTCCATCCCAAAGCAATACAATCTTGTGGAACAATTAGACAAAACCCCTGCGCTCATATCCATTTTAGAGCTATTACGCCTATCGCCATCTCATAAAACAATCTTGGATCAAGCACTCCAAGAGGCGTCCGTCCCTGCAAACCTGAATACGGACCAATTTCAAGCCATGGTTGGAAGTCTCAAGTCATCACCTTGTCTCACTTTTTCCGAAAGTGACAACTCTTCTTTCCAACAACCTCATAATGCTTCGCTACACATTGAAGGTTTTATCAACCAACACAGGATTAAGCGAGTCTTGATCGATAATGGAGCAGGCCTGAATATTTGTACACTACGGTTGGTCACAGCATTGGGATATGCAATAGAATCACTGGATCCTCGCAAGAAGATCACCATCAAGGCCTATGATGATGCAGAGCGTTCATCCAAAGGAGCTGTGGTACTACCAATCCGAGTGGGCCCTGTGGTAAAGCATATCATTTGTCAGGTTCTGGACCTTCCTCTGCCATATAATCTATTATTAGGGAGACCTTGGATACATGCCATGCAAGCTGTTCCATCCACCTACCATCAATGTATCAAGTTCCCACATAACGGTACAGAGATCACAATCCTGGGTGATGCAAACCCCTTTGCTTTTTGCCATAATATCAACCATCAACCAGAGATTACTATTCCTAATAATAGGGAAGCCATTTCCTCCACATCATATGTAAGTCCCGCCTCTCTTGCCAGTTCGAATACCCCTATATCCAAGCAAGAAAAGCTTAAGATGAAAGTCGCAGAGGAAGGTCCCAGGGAATACAACTTGAGTCAACTCTTTTGTGTGGGACAGATGCCCACTTCCCCTAGAACATATGGTAAACCACCACAGTTTCTCCAGCAACCACTAATCACGCCAGCATGTGCTTTGACGCCTTTCATTCTTGGAAAGAGTCAAGAAGAAGAGACACAAGATGAGGACCTCATGGAATGGATCTATAAAGATCCCATCACCACTGATATACCGCGAGTTACACTTCCTACGGATCAGTATGGCAAAGGTCTCCTCATTATGCAACGAATGGGGTATGATGGTCAGAGTGCTTTGGGATATTGCAAACAAGGACGACATGAACCGTTGCTGCCCGAATTAAAGACCAAAGGTAGTACAGGCTTAGGTTTTGAAAAGGAGATCTTTCCTAAACTCAAATTCAAAGGAAAACCTAGCAAACCACTATGTCAGCCTACTACAAAGAGGACACCTTTCATCATCAAAGCACCATCAAGCACCATACCACCTGCCCCATCGAGGCTCACAAACCTAACGCAACCATCGCCAATGCCATTTATTCCACCCAATGAACTCGTACTACCACCAGCAGCAGCAACTGTATCCGAACTCGCAACAACATCTATGGCACCAGCCATTCCAACAGAAGCCACTGAGGCAACACTGTCGATACTTCCTGTACCAGATCCTTTAAAACCCATCACGGTTCTTGCAGCACCGATCACTACAAAGGCACATAAACCAATCACACCTCCAGTGTTTAACTCAAAGGACATCCCAGTATGGTATAGTAATCGGATGCTGGAAAGTGACTCAGAGACCGACTCACACGAATGGGAATTTGATTCTGTGCAGCTTAATACTTCAGATGAGGAAGACACATCACCACCTCCACCACGCAAGGACATCCCTGTTTACGGAGAAGCACAGATAAAGACCACTTGGGTTCCTGAACTGGAAACATCTTCCACAGACCCTACGTCTCATCCTACGCCTAATTCTGACAGGGAGAGTACCATCAACGACCTTCACCATAACGTCTTAACCCTCACTGATACACCTAACGCACTTAACTTAATCGATGAAGTAATGCCCATTATCCACCCTGAACTCATCGAATGGAACCAATCAAATCCCCCATGTCTTGACCTCTTCCAAAACGATGAGGCCATCATTGACTTTTTGGAATTAAGGGATAACCTACCAAGCGGGGATCACAAAGCTGGATTCACCATTGAACTTAATAGTGCAGCATACTTCGGGGCGGATGCCAAACCCTTCAACTGCAAAAACATAACAATAAAACATGGATCTTCTAGTGAAAACCACACTGTGGCACTGTTTGATCCGACAAAAGTAAAAAGAAAGAGCGTATCCAATGGTGAAAACCTCTCTGAGGCGCCTGAGGATGAAGGGTTTGACATTCTCCTTGCTAGTACACAACAGGAATGATCCACGATTCTTATCGAGGAAACCAAAGAGTACAATGTGGGGACTCTTGAAAATCCTCATCTCATACATCTAGCATCTCTTCTCACTCCAGAGGAACAACCTAAGTTTATAGAGTTCTTTCAGCAGCGTCAGATCAACTTTGCATGGTCATATGCAGACATGCCTGGGCTTGATCCTGATTTAGTCATGCATCACCTCACCATTGCAGAAGGAGCTAAACCTGTCAAGCAGAAGCTTCATAAGATGCATCCTCAAATTGCAGTGCTAGTCAAAACAGAACTCAAGAAGCTCCTAGATGTTGGTTTCATTAGACCAATTGATTATGCAGAATGGATCTCCAATATTGTGCCTGTTGGCAAACCAAAAGGGGGCATCCGCATTTGTACTGACTTCAGAGATCTGAATAAGGCCTGTCCTAAGGATGACTTCCCCCTACCAAATATTGACATCATAGTGGATCTAACAGTAGGACATGCCATGCTTTCACTCATGGATGGCTTTTTAGGATACAATTAGATAAAGATCGCACCAGAAGATCAACATAAGACAGCCTTCACCTGTCCATGGGGCACATATTGTTGGAATGTAATGCCTTTTGGTCTCAAGAATGCAGGAGCAACCTATCAAATGGCAATGACCACCATCTTCCATGACATGATGCATACTATGATGGAAGATTATGTTGACGACTTACTAGCAAAATCACTCACCAGAGAAGGTCATCTCCACATCTTAGATAAAATCTTTGATAGACTGGAACAATACCGTGTTCGACTCAACCCAAAGAAATGTGTCTTTGGAGTGACCTCCAAGAAACTTCTAGGATACATTGTCTCAAGCAAAGGTATTGAGGTCGACCCAGCAAAGGTCAAGGCAATCATGGACATGCCACCTCCAAAGAATATCAGTCAGCTAAGGACATTACAAGGGCGACTTCAATCCATCCGAAGATTCATTGCACAATTGGCTGATAAGTGTCACCCATTCACACACCTGCTACACAAGAACATCCGCTTTCAGTGGGATGCCAAATGCCAACAAGCATTTCAGACACTTAAAGACTATCTCATGAATCCACCATTGTTGATGCCACCAGATCCAAGTAGACCGTTGTTACTTTATATCTCAGCGACAAGTACAACATTAGGTGTACTACTGGCACAACATAATGCAGAAGGCAAAGAGTGTGCTGTATACTACATCTCTCGCACACTGGTGGGCTATGAACTCAATTACACACCTATTGAGCGAGCTTGCCTAGCAGTGATCTTAGTAGCCACAAAATTGAGGCACTATCTGTTGACACATAAGGTACAACTCATCGCAAAGATTGATCCACTCAAGTATTTACTTAACAAAGCCGCATTGACAGGTCGCTTGGCCAAATGGGTGATGATTCTAAGTGAATTTGACATTGAGTATGTAGACCGTAAAGCTATCAAAGGACAAGTTATTGCAGATCAGTTGGCCAATGCACCACTCATAGGCGATCATCCTCTCATTTCCAATTTTCCGGATGAGGAGATATTCATGATCACAACAACACAACCATGGAAACTATACTTTGATGGTTCCTACACTAGGCACGGCTCGGGGGTAGGTATTCTGTTTATCACACCCCAAGGTGACAACATCCCGAAGTCTTATAGGCTTGCATTTCCATGCACAAATAACATAGCAGAGTATGAAGCCTTGATTACAGGACTCAGGCTAGCTGTACAATGGAAATTACAAGAACTGCAAGTATATGGCGACTCACAACTGGTCATTCGACAAGCAACCGATGAATATCAGACCAAAGATGATAAACTCATGCCATATAAGCAAATGGTGGATACTCTAAAGACATCATTTACTACTATCACTTTTGAGCAGATACCAAGAGATCAGAATCGAGCTGCTGATGCCATGGCTACCATCGCATCTCTACTAGATCTTCCATAGAATTCAACACGCTACGAGTTCTTGGTAGAACAGCTTTGGATCCCCGCTTATGATATCCCCGAATCTGAAATGATATGTCACCTTGTCAGTTCTGAATCCCCATGGTATGGTGAGTTCTACACCTATCTCCGCGATCACACCCTTCCTCCCAACCAATCAAATAACCAACGTAAAACCTTCATTCGCCAAACTGCTCGATATACCATTATTGCCGAAACCCTATACCGACGCGGTTTTGATGGTACTCTCCTTCGATGTCTGGAACAGAATGAGATAACAAAGGCTTTGGAAGAGGTACATGAAGGAATTTGTGGGACTCATTCAAGTGGTCCATCACTCGCCAAGAAACTCTTGCGAGCTGGATACTATTGGCCATCTATGGAAAAGAATTCCTACTACTTTGTCAGAAAATGCAAGAAATGCCAAGTTCATGGCGACCTGATACATGCACCAGCCCAGGAATTGCAACCAATCACAACACCATGGCCTTTTTGTCAATGGGGCCTGGACCTTGTGGGTAAGATTCATCCATCTTCATCCAACGGCCATAAATTCATTATTACCACCACCGAATATTTCACAAAGTGGATCGAAGCTGTTCCACTTACCCAAGTCACCGGCAAGCAGATCGCCTCATTCATCCTCAACTACATCATCTGCCGGTATGGTGTACCCATGTCCATCATCACAGATAACGGTCTTCCTTTCAAAAATTAGGATGTCCGTGAACTTTGTGAAAAATTTCATATCCAACACCGCCTTTCCACTCCCTATTACCCACAAGGCAACGGTCAGGCCGAAGCATCCAATAAAAACATATTGAGAATCCTAAAGAAGACAGTCAATGATGCCGGTCGTGATTGGCATGTTCAACTGAATCCAGCACTATGGGCATATCGAACTAGCATTCGAACCCCTACAGGTGCAACTCCTTATTCATTGGTCTATGGTGCTGAAGCTATCTTACCTATTGAGGTCGAGATACCATCCTTATGGGTTTCTTTGCACAATCTCATCGATGATGAAGCATACAGAGTCTCACGCCTTCAGGACTTAGAGTTACTTGATGAGAAACGACAAGCTGCATACAATCATCTCAAAGCCTATCAGCAGCGCATGAGTAGAAGCTACAATCACCGTGTTCGACCTCATACATTTGAGGTAGGTGATCTTGTTCTTCGAGAGAATCCTCGCAACCAACCAAACAGAGAATATCAAGGCAAGTTTGAATCAAACTGGTTGGGCCCATATGTTGTCACTACTGTATTCAGGTTCGGGGCATATCAGTTGGCTACATCAGAAGGAGAACCACTTGCAGATCCAATCAATAGCATGCACCTCAAACGGTTTTATACCTAAGCTGTACAGAGCATCAGGCTCCCCTACATACCAGAAAATACCAAAAACATCCAGAAAAATGTCCTGAAGAAAATACAAAAAAACATTCAAAAAAAGTAAAGAAAAATCATGCATCCAAACGGTGAACAACCACTCCGGTGGCACCTTGGGTAAGTACGATGGTGAAAACCTGGCAAATAGGTGCCACTCGTAAAGGCTATGGCTCCATTGTCTTTCAGACTTGTTGCGATCACATCTACTTCATACACACATCCATCCATCCGAAACCATGGCTTGTTATTCATCTGCAATTATGATAGTACTTCATGCATCTTGCATCCCGCTTTTTCATAGTCATGTCTAAAACTGGGGGCAATGCCCTTAACCTATTGATGGAAGTGGATTCTACATTGTCTTATGCGTCATTACGTTCTTCATTCAAGCAATCATCCAAAATATCAAAAACATTGGAAAAATATCTTGCAAAAATACCAAAAACATTGGAAACTATCTCGCAAAACTCCAAAAACATTCAAAAACAATTCAAAATCCAAAAACATCCAAAACACATCAAAAATCACACAAAAACATGGCAGCACTTTGTACATACTCATCCATGCAGATACCAAAACAAACATTGACAAAATACTCACAAAATGACCATTTATCAATCAAATCACACAATCCACATCAACACTAAAAACTGTCTTCAACAAGGATGCATCCTTCCTTACCAAAACGAAGACAAAAGTGACGTTTTCTTTGACAAGAAAATTATGTTAAAGCTATCAAATACTTGGTTGATTTGTGACCACAATCCTTTGTTTATCTGTATCGGGATCTTTTCAGCATTGTTTTATGTCGCTTGTGCATCATTTCCGATGAAGTTCTGGGGCATGTACTAATGGTGTCTACGTGGGCAGTTCACCAAGTTACGTGATCTTATGCCAAATGCAGTCATAGATCACTGCAGCTTGCTGACTACAGCGTATACCTCGACCATATGGACATGCATCATTACCAAGGATCCTTATTCTTTATTCTTTATGTATATACTGTTTCTTTGCAGGTACAATGCTCATCCTTTTGTTCCTCTTCCTCCGAACTGGATAAAGGTTTTTATCTCTTAGTACGGTATGCACTTGTCTCAGGATATGATCATCCTAAGATCAAGGAGGACGATCCAAGTCATGCATGAACGGAGATAATCCTTGTCTGTTCCGCAAGCAATACTCTGGTCGACTTGACCCTTATATCAAGTCATTTGTATTAACTTGCTATATTAAAATCCATGAAAGGAATACTCAGGTCATCTTGAATCATTATGTCAAGATGCTTGTATTCTCTTCCAACATTTTAAAGCTCAATGATGAAAATAGAGCACTATGGATCGTCATTTCATCTCATCTGTTTATATATTGCATTCCATTGCATATCACCCCTCCATTCATTCATTCATATGTAAGATCTACATGTGAAACTGACCACTAAAAACTAGTCTTGGATACAATCACGATCGAGTACTCTGATACATCATCATTGCATCATGCAAAGTCTTACAAAACCTTGCATTCCTCATACTCATATCATCCTAACATTTAGTTGCATCTTGCATTAAACATTCATGTCATTTTTAACTTAACATTGCATCTAGTTCATTTTAGACATTAGTTTTCATTAATCATTTACATCATCGCATCAATCACCAATAAATTCCTTCATGGGATCAAAATTGTCTTTGATTATTTTTATTAGTTCATCCATTAACTACGTATCTTATTACGCTCATTTTAGGATTCATTCACATTGCATCCATTTCTCCTCTTTTTAAATTGCATTAAGGTGCAGTTATTAAAACATAGGTTATATTATCATCACCTTATCATTTGTACTTAAAATCATATTTAAGCATTTAGATTCATACATCCAGTTGTTTACACAAACATTGGTCCATAACATTTTATATCCATTATCCATATTGCATTCATTTAAACATTATCATATAAACATTTGTACTTTACATTTTGTTTATCCATATTGCATTCATTTAAACATTATCATATAAACATTTGTACTTTACATTTTGTTTATCCATATTGCATTCATTTAAACATTACCATATAAACATTTGTACTTTACATTTTGTTTATCCATATTGCATTCATTTAACACATTATCATATAAACATCTTGTCCTTTACATTTTGTTTATCCATTCCATTTAACAAACATCTAGATGCATATTCATACATAACATCATTTATTTAACCATTGCATTAACATCATCACATAAATCATCTCATCAGTATATCAAAATAGGAAACACCAAAAATCCTGTTCATAAAATCATCATACGCATCCATCATCATCATGGCATTACATATATAAAGCATTGCAAACAAATCATACATATATAAACCTGCATTCATATGTCAGTAATCCAACATCATATATCATCGTAAACACATGCATACAAGAAACATCTCATCAAATACATACATGTACACATATCCATCTTAGCAATCACTCATCACACATATAAACATCCATACATAAATCAAATGCATATCATCACAAATATAAACATCCATACATAAATCAAATGCATCTCATCAAAATAGGGGATCTCCTCATATATATCATCTCATCTATCAGAGTACAATGAAGTCTACAAAATCGGCTACCAAGAGCCATCCAAGATACAATCCACAAAATAAACAAAGATACATATATGCAAAAATGCTCTCTCAAATGCCGCTCTGGCTGGATGCTGTCCCCACACCTCCCCCTGCTCCACCACTGGTGCCTGCACCCCCTGCTCCATCTCTCTGAGGAGGCCTCATTGAACCCGCACTCCCTCCTGCATCTCCTGATCTCTCCCTCCTCAAAGGACCCATCACTCCCCCACTGCTCTACATCCTCTGTGATCGCTCGGATCTGGCTTGCCGCATCTATGAATAGCTAAGAGCTCGCTGGCTAACTGGTACAACCTACTCATATAACCCCCGCCAGTACTCTATCTCCGCCTGAGCTCGCCGCATCTCCCTCATCACCTCCCCTGATGGCCCCTGTGCTCCAATCCGCACTCTCTCCTGCAGCTCCGCCAATCTCTCCACCGCCGTATCTCTCTCCCGCAGCACAATCGTCAGCTTTGACTCACGTGCAAATAGCTGCACATCCCTGGCTGCTACCTCCTCCTCTAATCTCTCTATCCGGGTCTGCAAATAACCTATCATATGATCCCGCAGATCCCCAGTAGCTCCCTCACCCGTGTCCATCGCTGCCTCACCTGTATCACCCTCTCCAATAGGTCCCTCCCCTGCACCACCCTCTCCAACAATACCCTCTCCTCTACCCATCGGGATCTCTCTCTCCATCCCCCTCCCACTCAGCTGCACTACTCCCTGCATCAAAGGTCCCTGTGATATCTGCAGTGGTAGTCCCCCTCTCCCTCTCCGCTGCCTCGGCATCCCCAACCCACCTCCTCCTCCCCCACCTCCATCTCCTCCGCCACCTCCATCCCCACCTCCATCTCCTCCGCCACCTCCATCTCCACCTCCTCCTCCTCCTCCTCCTCGACCTCCTGCCCTCCGTCCTCGTCCCCGTCCCCTCTCATCCTCAAAAGCTGGGATCGGCTCTGTCGGGTCTGATATCCGTCGGATCGGGTGTGCCGCTCGGTACTGTGTATACTCCGCTGTCACCCCTGCATCAACGACCCTCGGTCGTAAGTCCCATGGCCTCACCTGCAGTGTCCGAAACTCTGCTAGTGCCTGATCATACGGTAGCACTGGGCCCCATGCATACCTCTCCCGGATCACCCGTGCATACTCCCCTGATCCGCTAGGCAGTCCCTGCTGCCGTCTGAACTGCCTCATCACTCGTCCAGGCACCTGTCTCTCCACATGATAGGAGGTCCTCCCAATGAGGAATCGGGTCATGAATACATATGGCAGTGCCTCTACGTCATCATCCCATGGCTCACACTCCAAGTATGGCCGCCATATCACTGCATCCAGGTCATCCAATGCCCGCCGCCACCACTCTAACTTCCCCAAGTGGGGCTGACTCATCATGCCACTGTACATAAACATGTATGGCTGGTCCACGGCTCGAAATCTGAGACTCACCGATCGAGTCACTGGTAGGTGCTCCCATGCCCATACATGTAGCAGCGTCATGCCCACTGCTAGAGAACCCCTCCCTCGATACACTACCTCGTGGAGCTCCTGATACATATGCGCTAGCACGCACCGCCCCCATGCAAATCGGGTCCCCTCAGTCATCATCATCTCTATCACCTGTCCCCATCCCACTGCCAATCCATGTGACCGCCTGTCTGGACACAGCAGTCCTCCCACAATCCTTGACAACACTGTTGGAAGGGGCTCATATAGTGCCGCTATATCCTCCCATGCGATCGAGCCATCGTCAATGTATACATCATCATCAAAAATCCTCTGACATGAAACTGTCCCCTAGGATCTGTCATATGTGACCAGCTCTCCTCGAATCGGAATCCGAAGGATGCGCCACACGTCCTCCAAGGTCACAGTCATCTCTCCCTGTGCCAAATGAAATGTGCACGTCTCACTGTGCCATCGCTCTGCCAATGCTGTAATCAGGCCGTGATTCATCCGAATCACGGGCATGTGCATCACCTCGTATAAGCCAGTAGCTGCAATACAGTCTATCTCCGCTTGCGTCAATCGGTCCCGCAACCCCTGTGTCGCAGGATGACACTCGCGTAACTGCAACACGCGCAGATCCTCCTGCACATGAACATTCATCCATCACTATCAGTTGTTTTGTTTTCAAACTTTCTCAAGTTTAAACCTAGACTATCATCAGATACTTTGATCAAGTATCTTCGGGTCTCCACAGGTAAGCAATCATGGCCACCTAGACTTCAACAGACATTTATCCTATAACAAATGACCTAAGTCTCATCGGGCTGCTATAGTTCAAAACAACTCCCATTTCACCTCCCCATCCATCACTCATTGGCATCCGGAGATTTGTTTTGTCCAACACTGGGGCATCTCTTTATCTTAAGCAAAAGCGCTATTTTATCTACAACAACGCTATTTTCCACAATAGCGCTACAACCCTAGCAAAAGCGCTCAAAACGCTACACAAAAGCGCTACAAAAACAAATGCGCTAAACAAGCTATACAATAGCGCTATTTCACATCAATAGCGCTCAATTAACCATACAATCGCGCTACTTAGTCAATAGCGCTAAAACATGCATACATTAGTGCTAATCAAACCAAAAGCGCTCAAACAAGAGCACAATAGCGCTATTGCGGCATAATAGCGCTAGTTTATGGAGCCAAAGCACCAAAACTAGAGTTCCAGCGCTCTTGCTCCGACTTGACTTGGACTCAACTCAAAACCTATCAAAAATGCATGAAAAGTAAGTTTTTGAATTTGCGTACCGCTGGTCCGTAGTCTTCTAGGCGCTGGAACCGTCGAACTCGCTCGACTCTGTACTCGGTGATCGGAATCGGCATAGTAGCTCCTCCTTGCTCCTTCAAATGTCACTATCAGAGCACTCATTTTCAACTGGTCACGGTCACAAATGATTCTATTTTCACCCCTTTCACCCCATTTATACCCCCCGCCGTCACCGTAACTTCGCCCCGCTCATCGCCGTGGTCCCCGTGAACTTCTCGAGCCCCCCATTTCTCCGTGTTTCCCCCGATTTCTTCTATTTTTCACCAGTATACCTAACTTCTTCTCTTCTATCACCCTGCCAATTTTCCTTCTTTTTCAAGAGATCACCCGATTTTTCAAAATTTTTCGGCCCATCTCTCGAGGGGGCATACCACCCATTAAATTTACATTTTATGGGGCATTTCTTCACACCTATTTTTCTTTCTTTGAAACGACGCAATAAACCGCACCGTCTCAAAGAGGGGCAAATGTAGTCACACAAATCTGTCCAGCTTAATTAAATGAATATTTCGTATTTATTTGATTAAAAATCCACTAGCCATCAGTTAATTAAATTAATATTTAATTAATTCATTCCCAAACATTCTTCTATTAATTAAATAAATTATTCAATTTATTTTAATTAAATTCATTAAATCAAATTCCATTCAATTAAATAAATAAAATCAATTTATTTAATTAAATCCCCTTTTCCTCTTTTAAATAAATTAAATAAAACATTTATTTAAATCATTATCCCCTCCCCAGTTGCATTTTCCTACAAATGCAACTTGCACACATTTTGAAATAAATGAATTTTTATTTTAAATAAAATCCTATTTTCCCTCACCCACCAAATCCACTTGCAAAATCTAATCCCCTTCTAGATTCTTCTAACCCCTTGCTAAATTAGTCTAATCCATCCCCTAATTATTGTCACATTCCTAAACAAAATGGAGTCACTTCTCAAAGCCTAAAAGTCTTTGATAACCATTAAAGGCTTTCAACCTTCAACCACTAAATGTCTCAAAGTCTTGGATAACCTTTGAAAGCTTCCAACTTTCAACCACTTAATCCACAAAGTCTTCAAAAACCATTAATGGTTACCCCAAACCCTCCCACATGGTTAAAACATTTGTTTTGACTCAACCTCTACCCAACCTAAGGGTCTCATCAGGCCTTTAATGCTTTGACCATGATTATCTCTTAATCATTTGCACAAAGGTTTATCCTTGCATTAACTCCTAATCCAGTGGGTAATCCTAATTTAGACTTGACCCTTAGCCTTTAGATAACCATGAGGTCTTCTCAGGCCTTTAATGCCTCCAACCTCTTCTCTCAACCCAATCCTGTGTTGACACTTGTCACTATTTTATTGGTGCCAATTGTGCACATGGATCCCCAACTTTCAAGCTTGACCCTTGATTAAACCCTTCAATCCTGGCCATCCATTGCTCCATTTTTCCTATAAATAGAGCCCATTCCTTCATAATCCAGATCCTGAAAACTTGTATGCATCTAAGCTATAGACATTTTAGAGAGCATTTTAGCATAAGCAATCTAACATCTTGTCTTTTTGGTTAAAATAAATCATTTTAGCATTAGTATTAGCTTTTTATTTCACATTTAGAGCTATACTCAATCTCAATCCTCCATAAGCATCTATAGTGCAAAAAGCTGCTGAGAGCTACACTATTTTGGAACTTGGAGAGGAGAGGAACAAGGGAGAAGAAGCTAAGGCCATGCTAAGAGGCAGTTGGAGATGTCTCATGATCTTTGTTTTACTTATTAGATATATTAGCATGTCTCTTTGTGTCTCTTTTGGAATGCCTTCATATGTTTAGTTTTAGATTGACTAACACTAATGTTTTACATGTTTTTGTGTTCTTTGATCATAGACTAACCTTGTGCCATTTAGGAGGGCGTCAATTGGCAATTGAATTTGTTAATTTATTTTTAATTTAAAAACTTAGTTTAATAAAGTTAAGCTTAGGTAAATTCATAATTACATTATCTTTAGTAAATTTACAATTAATTTATCTTTGGTAAATTTATAATTGTAAATTAAGTTATATCAAATTTTATAATTAGAATCTTTCAATCTATTTAAGATTCATTGGGTCACTTAGTTGGCATTTTAGATTCATTATAAGTAATTAATTTATATTATATGATTTGAACCAAAATTTGTCTATGTCTAAACTAATTGCTATTTTTGGAACCTGTGACTCTATAATTAATTATTCCCGTGGTAGGAATAAAAAATTGCTTAATCTTGCATGTAAGTTACACTATTTTTGCATCATGCAAATTACTTATATATTAATTGCATTTATTGACATTTTCATCATCTCCATGCAAGTTACACATTTTTAATTATTAATATGCAAGTTTCGTAATCGTCATTATTGTGTAAGTTAGATTTCAAGTTTGAAATATTAAATAGTTTAGTTGTAGAAAGAGTATTTTTATCAAGTGGTACATGAATGCCATCGAGGTAGTTATTTCAATTAATTAAACTTTGCAATGTCTAATTTTGTGCATTCATTTCATAATTGTTTCAAGCATGATGTTTTTTCATAGCTTCTTAGTTAGAAAACTAAATAAAGGAAGTTGGAAAACCAAATCCTAGCAGCGTTCAGTATTTACGGTGCCTCCGGGTCACGCTTACGGGTAATGCTGTCGTGTTGAACTACTTCACTTAATGCCTAATAAAGCTGCATCAACGACGTTTGTGGCATCGTCCCTATAAATTGTCGGGGAATAATAAGGGACACTTGGAAGTTAAAATCCAAGGGGCGGGTAATCCCCCTTGGATCGATAATCTAATAAGATAATCCTTAAATGATTTTACATCCGCTGAGTTAAACCATAGTAAACCCCCTTAGGGTTGATTGAGTGAAATGCTTTTATGAAATTTATTTAATCTTGAAGAGTTGTTGATGATTGACGATTTGGTCAAGGGTGATGCTTATGATAGGTATTAGGATCTAGTTGTTTTAGGCCACAAGCAATAGGCCATCTTGAGCCTTTGCTTAAGTGCTACCACTATGGGTAGCAACCGCAGAGAAACTGTCTGGGACATTGACCCTAGAAAGGGTTGCGTACCCACTAATCAGTTTACATCAAACCATAGATTAGAAAATAGAACTGCATACTTTATGCATTGATCCCATGTCAAAACGGGTATGTAGGCAGTCTAGGGATGGAGTTGTCCCTAGTACGCAAGCATTCATGGATGGGGTCTAGGTTTTGGTAAGAAGAAGGATTGAGAAGAATCCTAATTTGAAAGATAAGTATAATAAAAAGGAAAAAGTAATTCAATGCATACTCGGAAGGAATCCCATATGGATTCGCTTGATTTCCCAAGGCTTTAAGCCAAATTCTGAGGCAGAATTCAAGCTTGTATTATGTTATTTCGATTTCTCCTAAGGATGACGACCTCGGTGCACTCCTATTAGAGGAGTGTAGTACTTAGTGAGTGACTCAGGACCCAAATGGTCCCGATGAGTCTAAGTCTCTGGCTAGAGCACCTCCTATCCCAATTGGATAGATGCCTACCCCGTTTGGGTAGATGCCTATCCTGTATTGGATAGATGAAACCTTCTGTTCCGTATGGACAGATTCCTAACCCATATGGTTAGATGTTCATCCCGGATGGATGAATGCCTAATCCAAATGGACGGATGCCTAGAGTATGCGATTGAATCAAACATAAATGATTAAATTAAGAATTAAACACACAAGAAAAAAAGTGGTCAAATTTTTGTTGGGTTAAGTAAAGTGGGTTAGTACATGTGGTATCAGAGCAAAGGTTCAAAGCTAGGCCTTGTGCTCACTTCAATTTACACAACTAAGGGAATGTTTTGCAATGTTAGAGATTAAATTATAAAATCTTAAATCAAGAACTAACTACATAATTTTATTTTCAGGTAAAACCCTAGAATGGCTAGAGGAAGAGGGAGAGGAAGAGGAAGAGGAAGGGGTAATGGAAGACGTACAACCACTAGGAGACAAAGGGAAGCTAACCATGAGGAAAACCATGAAGAAAACGATGAGGAAGACCATGAAGGGGATCAACATAACCCAGGGAATAACGAAGATGGGGTCGAGGCTATAATCAACTTCTTGGAACAATCAATGCAGGACCTTAGGGAAAGGCAGAATGAAATTGAAAATTGAAGTGGAACTGAGAATGGGAACCCTGGTAGCAATCAGGGGAATATGATGGGCAATAGAAAAGAAAATTGCATATTGGAACTCTCTAAGGATTTGAAGAAAATCACCCCCCTTAAGTTCGATGGGAGGCAAATTGGTGAAGGAGCTGAGAATTAGTTAAATGAAATGGAAAATTATTTTGAACTAAAAGATTTTAGCGAAACAACCAAGGCCTTATGGGGTTCCTATCAACTCACAGGGGAGGCAGCTAGTTGGTGGACCAACACCAAGGAGCAAAATGGGTATAGCAGGGATACGATCACATGGGATCAATTTGTTCACCACTTCCGAAAAAGGTGGCTCCCTCAATTGTTCTTTGATGAGAAGGTGACAAAATTCCATAATCTACGTCAAGGGCCCCCATCAGTCCAACAATATTGGGATAAGTTCACCAAATTGCTTAAGTACGTACCTATGTACTAGAAAGATGAAGAAGGCCAATCAAGGAAGTTCATTTTGGGACTAAATACCAACATAGGGGCAGAGGTCGACATGCATGAACCCAAAAACATGAACGAAGTACTTGAAAAGTCCTTAAGGAAGGAGAGAAAGATTCAAGCCCTAACAACAGCAAGGCATAACTATAATGGGAACCACTCTTTTAAAAGAAAGCAAGAATTCAAGGGGAACACTAACTTCAACAAAAGTCAAAGGAATAATTCTTCTGAAAGAAGGCCACCCCCTAATCAATATCAAAGGAATGGAAATAATAATAATAATAGGGGCAATAATAACAGGGGCAATGACCAATAGAACATGATAACTTATCCACCCAGGGCCAATGAAACAAGGAATGATCCCCCTAGGAATCAAGGTAGGAGGGGTCCTCTAGGTGGATGCTTTATGTGTGGGGGAAACCATTTTGCTAGAGAATGTCTGAGGATGCAAGGTTAGATTAGGGCCAATCAACCTCAACAAGGGCCCCAACAAAGGATTCATGCAACAGTTAGGAACCGAAGAGCAAGATTCCAGAATATTCCCGTTGAAACTACAGGTACACTTTTTGAACAACCAATTTCAATTCTAATTGACACTGGGTCATCTGAATGTTTCATCTCACTTGAATTAGTAAGAAAATATGCATTAAAAGTTAATCAAATGGAGTCATCATGGATGGTTCAATATGGGGATAAGGCAACTGGGGAAGTAACTAAGTGTTTGTCAAGGGCAAGGGTACAATTTCCTGAGTTTGAAACAAGGGTAGATCTCTATGTGGCACCCCTAGGATTATATGATGTAATTATTAGAATGAGTTGGTTTACAGATCATCAAGCTAATGTAGATTTCTATAACAAAGTTATTGAATGCTTGGATGATGGGGGGAAAAGGGTCAAAATCCAAGGAAAGTTTAACCCCATTAATATAGAAACCATATCAGCCATGCAATTAAAGAAGGAAATAAGAAGAGGAGGCCTAATCTATATGGTTGAAATTGATGAAGGAAAAGAGGAAAATACCCCAACCTTTGAAAATACCCCTTTCTTAAGAGAATTCAAGGATGTATTTCTAGAAGAATTATCCGGCTTACCCCCTAAAAGGAAGTTTGACTTTTCTATCGACTTACTACTGGGAGCTGAACCAATATCAAGGGCACCTTACCGAATGAACACAACTGAATTACAAGAGCTCAAAATGCAATTAGAGGAACTCTTAGCTAAGGGATTAATAAGGCCAAGTATGTCACCATGGGGAGCACTAGTCTTATTCGTTAAGAAGAAGGATGGCACCTTAAGACTATGCATCGACTATAGGATGTTGAACAATGTCACAATAAAGAATAGGTATCCCTTACCTCAAATAGAGGATCTTTTTGACCAAATGAAAGGAGCAGCAGTTTTCTCGAAGATAGACCTTCGATCAGGATATCATCAACTCAGAATTAAGGAGGAGGACATTCAGAAGACAACTTTTAGGACTAGATATGGGCATTATGAATTCAGAGTAGTTCCTTTCGGTGTAACTAATGCCCCAGCTGCATTTATGAACCTAATGAATAGTGTACTCCATGACTACTTGGACAAATTTATTTTGGTATTTCTGGATGACATATTGATTTACTCTAGGAATGAGGAGGAACATTTAGTACATCTACAAATTGTTTTGCAAAGGTTGAGGGAACATAAGTTATATGGGAAACTATCAAAATGTGCCTTCTTCGAGGAAAAGATTCACTACCTTGGGCATATAATATCAAAGGAAGGAATAGCAGTTGATCTAGATAAGATAAAGGCAATAGTAGAATGGCCGATCCCTAAAAATGTTTCAGAGGTAAGAAGCTTTATGGGGCTAGCAGGGTACTATAGGAGGTTTGTGGAAGGATTCTCTAAGATAGAAAACCCCATCACCTCATTATAGAGGAAGGGTAAAAGGTTTGTATGGATAGAACAAAGTGATAAGGCATTCCAAATTTTGAAGGGGAAACTAACTTCAACACCCATTCTAAAAGTACCAGATCCGAATGGACACTTCACAGTCGTAAGTGACGCTTCTATCAAAGGTTTAGGAGGAGTACTTGTCCAAGATGAAGGCGTAGTAGCTTACGAATCCAGGAAGCTGAAGACTCATGAAGTTAATTATGCACCCCACGACTTAGAGTTAGCAGCGATTGTGCATGCCCTACAAAAATGGAGACACTTCTTACTAGGGAAGCCCTTTGAGTTAAAGTCAGATAACCAAGGACTAAAGTACATATTTACCCAACCCCACTTAAATGCTAGACAAAGAAGGTGGTTAGAGTTTCTAAGTGAATATGATTTTGAAATTGAATATATTAAGGGGAAGGAAAATAGGGTGGAAGATGCTTTAAGTAGGAGGAGACACTTGATGACTATAGCAACATTCAAAACTTCTTTCAAAAGGCAAGTAATGGATGAGCAGGGACATGACCCATAGTATGAGCAAGTCAAATTGACTTTAGAATATGATCCAACCAATCCTAAGGTTGAAGGGTATACATTAGATGAAGATGGGCTGCTCAGATACAATAATAGAATCTATATTCCTAATTCAGGAGACTTAAGGGAAGTAGTCTTGTCGGAGGCTCATAATGCCCCTTATTCAAGGCACCCGAGGGTTAACAAACTTTATGCAGATCTAAAGAAGTTATACTTTTGGCAAGGGATGAAGAATGACATAGTCAAGTATGTGGCTAAATGTTTGGAGTGTCAAAGAGTAAAGGCAAAACATAGACATCCAGCTGGATTATTATAGTTACTTGATGTACCTCAACACAAGTGGCAAGTTATTAGCATGGATTTTGTGCAAGGGTTGGCCATGTCACCTTCTAGGCATGATACAATAATGGTGGTAATTGACAAACTCACTAAGGTGGCACACTTTATACCAGGGAATCTAACGAATGATGCACCTACCTTGGCTAGGTGCTTTGTTAAGGAAATATTTAGGTTGCATGGAATGCCAGAGAAAATCATATCAGATAGAGATGCTAGATTCACTTCAAGGTTTTGGACAACTCTTCAATCAGCTCTGGGAACTCAACTAAATTTTAGCACTGCATACCATCCTGAAACCAACGGTCAAACAGAAAGGACAAATTAGATTTTGGAAGACCTACTTCGCATGTACTGCATGGACCAACAGAAGAAATGGGAAGATTACCTACCTCTGGTAGAGTTTGCTTACAATAATACATATCAAACATCTTTGGGAATGGCACCTTTCAAAGCATTGTATGGTAGGCCATGTCGAACACCTTTGAGTTGGGATAGTCTTGAAGATAGAGTAATTGTTGGACCAGATATGTTGAAGGAGATGGAAAGGAAAACTAAGGAAATTAGGCAAAGATTAAAGGAAGCCTCAGATAGGCAGAAAAGTTATGCAGACAAGAACAGGACACCAAGGGAGTTTGAGGTGGAAGAAAAAGTCTTCCTAAGGGTTAGGCCACACAAGAGTTCCATAAAGTTTGGGAAAAAGAGCAAGCTTGCACCTCATTATGTTGGACCTTTTGAAATATTGGAAAGGATTAATCCAGTTGCATACTGGTTGGCCTTACCTCCCCAGTTAAGCTGAATCCATGATGTCTTCCAAAATTTATAGTCAAATACAAAAACATTTCAAGTATATTATTATTATGCTATCTTCTATTATTATTAAATTATTATTAGTATATTAAAATTATTATTTTTATTACTAATTGTTTTGAATAATTATCTGAACATTATGATTATTATTATAATGTAAATATTATAGTATGTTTAATTCAAAATTAAAAAATATTTTGAAATTAAAAAATGAAATATCTTGTCCAAGTTTAATAATTTTGTGTTTCTAATATTAAAGTGAGTTAGACATTTTTTATTTAAATTTTGCATTTATTTTACACATCTTAAATGGAGTCTCCCAAAGCCTTCAACACATCCATAAATAAATGACGTGAAATATTCCACACTATATCTCACCATCCTCACTACATCTTAGCATAGGGTACATGTTAGCATAGGGAACAAAGAAGACATCCAAAAATAAATGTAATTAATGTACCTAATTCTATGAATTAATCATCACTACACGTCATAATAAATATATTATTTAGCATATATTACTATCGACGCAACCATTCCACATCTATTTTGATACAAGCGTTAGTAAATAGTTAAAAATTATAATAATGTATTTTTGGAGTGCCAGCTGTCATAGAGTTTTGAAAACATACATGGCATCTAATTTGGTTTCTTTTTCTTGTCTAGGTAGAGAAACGTAGAATTGTTTTTTAAATAAATATTTCGCACGGATTTTTGTTGGAGTGCTTGCCATGACTAATATTTTTCTCGTGTTGGTAAAAAGATGAAATGACAAATGACCAAAAGATTAGAGTGATGGAGATGGGAAATGACAAATGGCCAGAAGCATCAGTGATGAAGACAAGAAATGGCCAAAACGCGTACAATAATTTGCGTACGAAACCCATGCGTGGAAAAAACAAGGGAAAATGTAAGAGGTGGGGCCAGCTTGTGGAAGAAAGAAGACAACCATTATATTGTCACGGTTAAACTTCTTGGGATCTGTGCGAAGCCAGTAGTGGGTGGGGTCAAGGCTTTGGAGAATGTGACGATCAAAGACATTCAATTCTAAGCTTTTCACTTCACCATGATTTTAATTTTAGGTTTATTAAATTTTTGTTTTATTTATTAGTATTACTAATAATTTCATGTTAAATATTAATGAATAAAAGATAAATAAAAAATAGAAAATGGAAGAAAATATAAGATATTATAAAAAAAGTTAAGACTTATTTTTGTTGTAGAGTTGGTCATGTATTTTATGGATTTTCATAACTAAGAAATATATTTATTTCAATTAAAAATATAGGGGAAGCGTATCGGTAGTCATTATACCTAACTTCACACACCCATATATCCTAAATGGTACACTAGATTTCAACAATTTTTTTATGTGATTTGAATACTTATAGCTATTGTTCTAGCTTTTGGGTAGTAATGATGCATACTGTGGGATCCGTTATGCATGCAAGGGTCAAAAAGTACATATTTCAAAGTGTGACCTAATACCTACTTAAAAATGCTCCAATAACCATGCACTTAAAATTACTAAAATTTATACATAAACGAACCCGTATTTGTGCACAAGTACCTAATTAGTCGTGCACAAATGGGCCAATTGTGGAACAAAAACGTTAAAGACTGAGCGGCTACTAGTACATGAGATATTTATTAACGGGTTTTTAGTAATCATTTTTTTGGTTTCTTTAAAATAATCGGTGCTCTTCCCTTAGGGATCATGATTGGAGCATTTTATAAAATATGAAACAATGCTTGTGAAATTTTGTGTGGATTGTTTTCATGATTATAAGGTAAGGATAAAGGATTTTTTCGAGTCATAACGCTCCCTTAGATCATAAACTTCAAAATCAGCAAAATTTCCACGAGCCTCAAAGAATATGGAAGAAGAATGACCCATCATGCATGAAAGTGTATTATCACAACATATACATAAGGAGTTAAGACTATAGAGGTAGTCACCCCTATAAGTGACAATAATGAAATATTGATGTAGCAAAGGGACCATCAAGTATAGAGAATTAATTTGGGGTATCAAACATGAGTAGAAGAGAAATAATCACTCTAGTTGATATTTTCCACTATCACAAGTAGAATGAACAAATATCAACATTTCAAGGAAGAGCTCAAGGCTCATGTTGGTGAACTATTTACATCTGTAGAGTACATCATGGGTGTTGTTGAATCCAATGTTCTAGCCCATATACTCCTTGTAACTTAGGACAACTGAAGTAAAAAAGGGGGACATGGAGAAGTTGTTCATTCAACTAAAACTTGGATGGAAACTTCAAAGTCTCGTGGATATAATAGTGGGACTAATTTAATAATAATATAAAAATAATATAGCAATATTATAATAAGAAAGATATACTACTAATATCAACAATAATATATAAATATGCTAATAAATATATAAAATAAAAAACATAATTCCAATCATAATGCTAATTAAATTAATTCATTAGCCTGCCGTGGGAGTTAGCAGAAATGGGAAAACATATTTAATAAAAGTGGGCCCGCTGCATTGACTTGAATAAAAAACAAATTAATAAAATTTGCTATGGCAATTACTTTGTAGTTTCGTAGCAGGAGAGAAGAATATATTAAAATCAAAGTGGGCAATGTGGTAGCGTGAGGGAAGAAAATGCTCCCTCTATTGACTTCACTGACTATTATTTACATCTGTATTTGTGTTTAGTGTCTGAAATTTTATTGTTTTATTTGGTATGAATACAAAATACTGAATACACTCACCTAATTAATGGACTAATGACCTACATTTTTTCGGCCTTTTTTCCAATCCATGATAAGGACAACACAATGGAATCTTTTTCAAGGACTCGTTGCATTTACTTTACCTTTTCCTGTAAAGAAAAAACAAAATAAAAAAAGTGAACACACCTGCCGTGCCGAATACTCCAAAAGACTAAAGAGAAAACAAATTAATACAAGTGGGCTTGCATGCCGTAACAATTTAAAGGATGAAATTTGACGCATGCTTAATGATATTTGTTCACAATGATTCGATCATGGGAGATGATGCGTAATTTTTTTATGTCTAATAAAGTGACTGTTTGCATGTTTTTCTTTTATTTTCAAGAATTTTTTTAAATGATTGCACTCTTTTGTGTTTATGATTGTGTGCAATATTGATCTATAAAAGTTAGATCATTTAGTTTTTACCATTTGAGTAGATTGTCAATTAAATTGTGGTGCTATAAAACTAATCCATTTTGTTTCTTTTGGTCCCTAAACATTATTCTTTTCTATTTTATTTAATTACAAAAATAAATAAAAAGGAAACACACAAAAAATGAATCAAGATAACTGATTGTGGTGAACAAATTTAATGCCAGAATCATCATACCTAGAAATGAAAAAAATCGACTTATTTTTAGATCTAGAGTTTCTAAAGTACAATTTTTAGAGATCTACATTCTAAATCTACCAAATTTATTTGTGGATGGATGAAATATGTATTATTAACCACTAATAATTAGATTGAGAACTATTATGATGCATAATTGAGATCTTATTATGTATGCTAAATTTGTACCTATTTGTAAACCCTGATAAACCTAACCATTAGCCTAGATCTATAAAACTAATCCAACAAACACCAATAAAGTACTCTAATCATGCATCTACATAACATTAAATAAATCAAAAATGTACCTTCACTTGCACAATTGGCTTGTCTCCATTGTTCTCCTATCCTCCAAGATTTTGTGAAATATTTTCTTTCTCTTAGTTCTTTAGCACTAGCACAAGATGACATGTAAGGAATGGACTAAGGCTTCTTGATGATGTAAAAATATGATACATTGATAATGAAGGTGAAGATGTAAGCTCTAGAGGAATTTTGACATTATGCAAGAACACTAATGATTGATTGATGATCAAAATGGATGTGAGAATCCTCTTTTATAGTAATCACAAGACGAATCAAGGGTTTATATTAAGAGGTTAAAAGGTGAATGACCATGATCACCTAGATGAAAGAGAATCAATATAATTGAAGGGTAGGTAGAGATAAAGGGAGGACATCAAACTAAGAGGTGGAAGAGTGGCAGGTAAGAGTGAATATGACTAAAAGATTTTTCAAAATGGAGGGATATGAGTAAATGGTGGGTTGACTTTTCAATTCAATGAATGTAGACATTGGAGAAAGGAAAAAGTGAATGAAGAGGAATTAGACACTTGTCACATGCCTACGCATTTAGATTATGACCTATGTGAATAAGTTGGAGGGCTAAGATTTCAAGAGGAAGAGAATAATGAACTAATTAAATAAATAAAATAATTTATTTAATTAATAGAGGAAAAAGGGGGCTAGACTAAATAAATTTTACAAAGAAAAGGCTAATGAATTAATTGAATAAATAAAAATATTTATTTAATTAATAGTAGAATGATGGAAAAAAATCAAATAAATAATTATTATTTATTTAATCAGGTTGGAACAATTTTGGGTGTCTACATTTTTTACCTCTTTGAGATAATGTAGTTTATCATGTTGTTTCAAGATTAAAAAATTAATTGATACATGCCCCAATATGACTTGATAGAGAAGTGATATGCCCCCTTGATTAAATTGGGCATAAAATCATAAATTTCAAACAATGTCTTGACAAGTAGAGAAGGAAACATTAGTTGGCAGCAAATAAAAGACAGGATTAGTTTAAGAGAAAGCGAGAGTAGAACAAGGTAAAAGGGGTCACAAAGGACCGCAAGGTAAAAGGGGTCACAAAGGGGTCAATACTTAGGGGCATCCCTAAGAATTTACAAGGGAGCTACCCTTTTTTGCAACCAAGAAATCTTGTGATTTCATGTTATTTCCTTTCAACTATACTATAAAAGATAATTTCAAACTTATCTTTTCCCACCTCTTGACCTGAAGCCTACATATATTGATATAGAATATCCATAAGTCCTTATGCCTCTTATGTTTTCACTGCCTTGGAAAACATGGTATCATCAATAAATTGTTGACGAGGGATGAAAAGTAAGGTTCTTGTTACCTTTACCCCTAGTATTGTTTTTCCACAACTGCCTTACCTATTTTTCTACCCAATGCTTCTACCATAATAATAAAAGAAAAGGAGATAGGTGATCTCCTTTCCTTAGACCCCTTGAAGTATTGAAAAAACCTTCCCAATAGTTGTTGATTAATATTAAAATTTTTGGATTGGATATTAACTAAGAAATCCATTCTATCCATTGTTTTCTAAAGCAAAAAGCCCCTTATACATTCATATGAAAACTCTAATCCACCTTATCATAAGCCTTCTTTATATATAACTAAAAAATCATTACAGATAAATTTGTTTGTTGAATAGAATGCATAATTTGTTGTGCTATTATAACCCCATATAAAATTGACCTACTCTGGTACAAATCTTGTTTGTTCTCCAGAAATGATGCTTAAAAGATTTTTTTTTAATGTCTTTTTGCACTGCTTTAGCTAAAATTTTATATAGAGTACTGCAATGTGAGATAGGTCTAAACTCATCTAAGAGGCTTCTTTGTCTTTCTTTGGAATAAGGACTATAAAGGTGTTGTAAACTTCTTTCAAAATTCTACCTATAGCCCTTGAATCCTCTAAAGATTCCATAATATCTTTACCAATAATTGACTAACATTTTTTAAAGAAGTCAAATGAAAATCCATCTGAGCACAGTGCATTATCTAGATGCAACTGGTCCATTGCTACTTTAATTTATGCTTCAATTAAGATCTCTTTAAAGAGAAACCTAATTTTCTCTTTTGTCACCAATTAAGAAATATTTTGTAACAATACTTTTTGAGCATGTAGGTTTGAACCTTCACAATTTAAAAGGCTACTAAGGAAGTTAATAATTTTTGTCTTTTAATATGTTTTGGATCTTCAACCTCTATCCCATGGTCAAGATTAATCTTGAAAATTCTATTCACATTTCTCCTTGCTTTAATGCAATGATTTTTTTTGAATTCTTATCATCGTCTTTAATCCATACCTCTCTTGATTTCTACCTCCAAAGGTTTCTTCCTTTGGTAAAATCTCCTCATAAGTTCCTAACAATTTTTCATTTTCTTTCTTGAATCTATCTTTATTCATTCCCAATGCTACAACTTCTTCATTGACTCTTTTGCATTTCCTCTTCCAAGGTTTTCCTGGTTGTAAAAATATTCTTGAACTGAGCCTTATTCCAATCCTTATAATTTTGTTTAATCACTTTCAATTTGGTTGCAACAATAAACATCTTTGTACTTTCCACTTCACATTATTTCCATCATTGCTCAATCTTACTTAGGAATTATAGGTGTTGTAGCCACATGTTTTCAAATTTGAAGGGACATTTCAATTCCTTTTTATCCCCCATAATGTCAAGTTGTATTTGGATGTACCATTGTTTAAAGGAATCTCCATCAACTGACATCTTTCTACCCAAGTTTCAAAATTTACTTGAGATTGTATTTGCTTTACTCACTCCCTTCTTTTATCACTTCTCTTTAAAGTAGTTCATTAAAATCTCCTCCCAAGACATGGAAATCATTTGGCCAAGCATTCACAAAATCGTATATCTCTACCCAAGTTTCTCTCTTACTGATGCAAGTTATTTGTCCATAAATATTTGTTAATAGAAATTGTAGATAGAAGGTTAGACTTCTTACCTTGCAACTCAACTAATGCTTTCCTTTCGCTAGTTTTTCAATTGTAATTGATTGAGGTTTCTAAAGGGTAACCACACCTCTTGAGGAATCCACTGTTGGAACCCAAACACCTTGTCATTGTTTGAATTTATGTTTGAGCTGATCCTCTTTTACACTTGAAATTTTTGTTTCCTATATCATTATGATGTAGGCTACAGTTGTGTCTATGTTTCGTTTCACCACCCATAGTTTGTTAGTGGTGTTTAAGCCCCTAACATCCCAAGATATTACCTTGATGATTCCTTGGAAAGGGGTTTTCCCTTCCATGACCTTAGTAGAATGATTATTTTTATTTTCCTTATTCATCTCCATCAATGGATCTCTTTTCTTGAAGTGATTTTATACCCATCTTCTTCTTATCTCCACAATTGGGTTCTACTCTATTTGACTTATTTTGTAAAATCTCTAATGTTACACAATCTTAAGTCTTCTATTTTCTTTTTGTTGACCTAGGATATTTATCTCTTAGAGATCTAACATTCTTCTTAAGCTATTGTTAAATATATATAAGCTTTTTAAAACAAAGTACAAGTCAATTAAGATTATGATTATAAGGTTGATCTTACCCATCAATTTTTTTATCAATGATCTTGTTAGTTTGGCTATTATTAGAAAGTCTACATAACTATCCGATGTAATTCATAATGTATTTATTAGAAAACCATGTAGATTAAAGAAATTGCAAGCAATCGATGTTAAGATTACTTCATATATTATGATTATCATCTCTAACTCCTTTACCACTTCTACAATCGATCCATTCTCTACTATATTTGGTTCCACCACAACTCATCCTCATTGTACCACCACTACTAGTATTCCATTGCATAGTGGTTATCTCTTCTCTAGTTCTCCTCCTCAAATTGGCTTTCATTAGATAATTTTACTCCTTTTGAGATACTCATGTCTTACATCATGTATTGTATTTCCATATCTATCTCATTCATGACTACCAAACTTTTTATTGCCCCTGTTAGTCATGTCATCCTTCCATCTACGACCCTTACCATGCCAATCTATCTATCATTTTATATCTACATCCATCTTCTAACATACCCTCAGTTATCATTCTTCTTTTGTCATGTGAGTTATTGAAACTAATATTACACATTCTTCTCCTCCATCAAAATTACATTTTCTTGTAAGGATACCCAACAAGATAATTAGTTTGGTCAATAATATTTTTTAATAATATTTATTGTAAATCTCCTACTTAGTAACTTACTGATTCTACATAAAAAAATATAATAAATGTATTCATAGCACTAGTATGCGTATTCAAGGATTTTGTTGAAGATGACACATATAAAATTGATTAATACATTACTATGCATCATTCTAATATTGAACATAGGTCCTAAATAAGTACATGGATATGATATGTGATATAATGTTTGAATAAATTTGGCATATGTAGACCAAATATATAATAATATAAGCATGTTCCTTTAAAATTGCACACATGTATTAAATTTATACATAAAGGGTAAGTTATAAAAATTGAAATAACTCATTAGAAGGAAAAATATGATGCTATGCACTTCACATTGAGCACATCAATTAAAAAACTAGACAATGATTTGGAATAAACAATATAAAAATAACACAAACCTAAGATTCTTGTTCCAAACATAATAATAACTCATATAGAGAAAACAAGCAATACGAATATGATAAAATATCAAAAAAATATTACCAAATGAATGCAAGCCTTCAATGTGTTTAGGTATGCACTTAGATGCTTGATGTGGAAACATTGGTTGCTCTTCAAATTAGTAGTATATACTTAAATTGATCACTCATTTATTACTTCATTTGAAGATTAGGGTTGATTTATAGATTATTCGATAAAGATGTGACCAGTGAGGATTTGATCTTGAATGAATAGTTCAGATTGATTGAAATAAATGATGAATCTTCACTAAGAATTGTATGTAAGAATTATGATGGTGAGTTTTAAAATGAACGAATATAATTAATTTTATTTATCTATTTTGATTCATTAATTTTGCAAAAGTTAAAAATAACCCAAAAAAAAAAACTCATAAAAAAATTATAATAGAATTTATGAGTGAATGCTTGGATTTTTATTATTTGTAGAAAAATAATTAAACTAGATTTATTTACTTATTTTAAAATAAATGGATGAGTAGCGTTAAACTGCAGACTATTTAGGTATAAAAGAGGAGAGAGGAAAGGGGTGTGGGGGCAGACAGAGACAACAATTGTAAAGAATGAAAGTAGTGACAAAGACAACCATTTTGGGTAGCACAAAGGTAATTGATCCAAAATTTATCATGTAACTATGAATCAATTTGTATTTGTATATGAGAGTAAGGCACAAGGGGTTGGATTTAATATAGCTTACCTTGAATCTTAAAGTAAGTCTTAAGTAGTTCGACTAGTTTATAGGTGTTAGATATTATATGTATCTTTAGCATTTTAGCTAATGAAGAAGCCATTTATTTCTATTTTGAAGGGGTTACAAGTGGCCTTATTGTCCCTAGGTAATTTAAATTTGACTCTTTGATAGAGGAGGACCAAGTAGTGGACACAGTTGACACACCAAGGAGAGAAAAACCCTCTACCTTTTACATGGTGGGTGTAACTTCTCTTTTTTAAACTTGTTCTTTTGTTATGACTCTCTTCAAGTTGGTGTATTAATTGAATTAAATTTTTTATGTATTCAAGTGTTATTCATAGAGTGCTATATAGCGCACAATTATCAATACAATGGGTATAATCTATAGAGGATATCCTCTAGATAGATAACATATTTTGTTGTTGTACAACTCTAAATCATATTATATTAGTATTATCACCAAAGGTAAAGGTGGGTTTTTAATTTAAAAATACTTGTCATAGAATTTTTTAGCCCTTAGTCACTATACTATTTAGCTTTCAATATAGTTTTGACAACTAGGGCTTAATCCCAACCTATTCAAATCAACACCAATAAGAGATACGTAGTCTATCTATAGTTAGTGCTTGAATAGGTTACAATACCACTGCTCAAGGCTTTGTCAATCCACCTCTCTAGTACAATGGAGAATTTTTGTCACTAGTCTACGATTTCTCAAATCAAATATATCATTTAGGGAGCAATACCACCCTCTAGCTACCAGAATGTTACGAGCAAGCTCCATACGCCCCATTTCATTCCCTAATGAGGCAACTATTTTCTAGGAGCATAATTGTTTTTTTAAATATTAAATTTCTGACTTCTTATAGTTATTAAAAAGATAATTCTAATAAATTTGCAATGGTGTAGGTTAATTTTCTATATTTTATTATAGGTGTATTTTACAATAGATTAATTTCATATCACCTTTTTTATCTTTTGAGATCATAACATTTTTCCTATATCTCCATTTTTTGTAATTCTTGTAATGTTGAAAAAGAATTTCAGAGGTCTACATAGTAGTCCACTTAAATTTGTTAGAATTTTACAAGGTATATAATTTTGAATTTTGAAGCTGGATATTAAAATTTGGCTTACAATTTTGAAATTCTATAAAATATTGAACCTCTTTTTAACAAAGAGGTTGATTTCTTGTATTGTGAGGGGTTTATTCTTATTTTCTCTATCAGATTTTCTATTTTTATCATGGATATGCCCAAAATGGTTCCTCTTATGAGCCATATAACTACTATGAGTGAAAGTAAGTAAAAAAGGAGTTGTTAAATTGTACAGGATCGTATAGGGTAGAAATAATGAACTCACAAGTGTTGTAGAAAAGAAAAAACAGGTTGATAAAAAAGATGAAGTTTATTTATTTTATTTTTATCAATTTCTCTTAATATACATTTCCAAGTTCATTATTGCAAAACACCTAATGATATTTGGACAATAATTGAGAATCTATTTAGAAATTAGGACAAAATGAGATGTTTCAAATCAGATAATGAACTCATTGGTTTAAATCCTATAGAATTTAACAATATTCAGTACTTCTTCACCAAGCTTAATTCTTATAGATTATAGTTGAAACATCATGGTATTGTGAAAGAGGACAACCAATTTATTAATTTTCAATTTATCAAAATTAGTCTTGGTTATTTATTTATTCTTTCTACAATATAGTCTACTATGGATACTCTTGGTACTAAATCCAAGAGGCATTCACTCAATGTGTATAGACTCCTAAAAATTAATTTAATTTAATTTAATTAATTATACCCCACCCAATATAATTAATTTATTAATTATATTCTCTTTTGACCAAAGTTTGATTTATTTTAATAAATTGAACTAGACCTTAGTGCACTAATCAATTAAACCCCTAAGCCATATTAGTTATTTAATTTTTAAGTAATTAACTATCATCCTAGATCCCTACAAATTCTCCCACTAACCCCACTCATCAAGCTAATTAATTGAATCTTAATCCTCATTATAATTTTGTCTAATTCTTAATTCATCTCACATACCCCTAGGTCCACATGTGACACCCCCTCTTAAATGACTTGTGGGTATGTGCACAAAGATGGTGGTAAGAAAAGTGGACACCACCCAAAAAAAACATTGAAAAACAAGCAGCATGTACACGGTTCTAAAATTTGAAATGACCACGCGCACGCTTAGGTTTGTTGTTCCCGAGCCTAGAGAAGGTAGCGCGTACGTGCTGCTTTTAGGAAAAGTAGTGCATACGCGCTGCCTCTAGGAAAATGAGCGCGTACACACTACTTATAGGAAAATGAGCGTGTACGCGCTAATAATCCCTAAAGAATTGCGTACGCGATAACTATCAAAAAAAGTTTAAAAAAAAAAATTGGGTCTTATTTTCCCGTGAAAGGCGCATTTTTATTTTGTTTTTTCTTCATTTTGTCTCCTAAACTACGAACGGGGTGATAGATTTCTCCTCTAGACACTATGGATCAAGGTTAGTTTTTGTTAATTTTTGTCTTTCTTTCCCGTTTGTTCAATTTGTTTTACATTTTGAATTTAATTTGATTAATTTTTATTTTTTGTTTCAAAAACTAGATTCTTCTAATCCACAACAAGAACAACCAAATGCACCTCTTGAAAAACCCACAAGATACACCCCCAATTTCTCCTTTTGACCGCACACTTGAAACACATGAGCAATTAATTAATTAGTTAGGACAAAATACATCTAAAATCAATAAACTGATTGATAAATTGAAAACATCCGAACTTGAGCATCATAAATCCCTCGCGACTAGCCTAGAAACATTAGCTAGTGGTGCTATAGCTGTTTCCACACAAATTACCAAATGGGGAAACTTTAGGGATAGGTGTCATCAATTCTATGCCGATGGGCTATCATATGAGGGAGTCAAAAACAAAAATATTAGTAAACAAGAAATATGTGCCCTTTTCGTTGATCCCAAAATTGCTCATTCGTGACCTCTTAATGCAAAGAGGTTTCTCATACATTGGTGTACCAATGTGCAGATGAAGAATCTTTTTTGGCAGAGGTGGTGGATGGTCTTTGATGATCTACCTTGTAATAATTATGAGGTGCCATTGTATTTTTTGAGAAAAGTATATTGTAAGTTTGTGCTCAATGTGCGGCCAAACTATTTTGACATGAGAGAGTTCCATGGTAGTAGTGGCGGCTCTACCCAAGATAGACCTGGAACCCGTAGGTGAGTACCTGTAGAGAGTCGCCGCCCCCTAGCACCCAAACCCAAGGTGCATTAGGCTGTCCCAGTAGAGCTGAAAGAGGCAATGGAGCTACAGACTCTTCAGGTGGCCACAACATTGACTGTTGCCATCATCTAGCATGGGACGTCATTAGCACACCCTATTATACTAGATGATGAGCCATTAGTTGCTCCAGGTGGTGACATAGAGCCCATCCAACATATGTGTGTCAGTTGCTTGGGGATAGATGATGTGGTTGGTGTAGATGGATCCACATCTCATCTGTGCATGATTTACGGGAGTAGATGTCAGGCCTGCACGACTGAGGATTTCGCGTTGACAGATGAGTTGATGGACATGATGTTTGCCCATCAATGACAGACACAGGTGTGTTGATTTGAATTCATAGCATTTTATTTATTAGTCACTTTAAATTTGTAATTACATAAATGAATTTTCATTTATACATCGATTTAACTTGAGACAAATAATATGCATTTTTGGATGCAGCAGCGATATGCCATACTCTTCCCCCAGTTACTACAACTGCAACTTTGATGCTTGAGGTATAAATTTTGTAACATGTTAAAATAGAATAGTACACTTTGAATTCAAAAAAAATACAAGATATACTAACTATCTTTAATGCTTGGTCCAATTTTTGGTTTGTAGGTGTTGACAGGAGACCAAATGTCCCAGATTGATGACATCATTCTCTCAGCGATCGATTTTGACCTACAAGGCTATACAGTATCATATTTTGTACAACCCTTTTTATGTATTTTTTTGATGGAATATGCAAGTCATTTCATTTTAGATTTTTAAAATTATGTTTAATATATTATCTGTACTAATATCTCATGTTAATTTTGTTTTTTAGGGTACTCCCTCCACGTCTAGGGCTTGTCCTAAGAAAAAGAATTCCTCAAAGATGCCAAAACGTGGGAAGAAGGTAATTGAACACATTTTTAGTTGTACAATTGTTTGAAAATGTTGAAATCAAGTATTAGTTGGGGTTTGTAGATTGATTAGTGTTTTTTGTCTATTTTACATGTACAACGACCATTGAGCTATGTGGATTTGTTGAATGCAGTTGATTTGTCCGTGGATCAAGAGAGGGTGGAGGTATGTATCTCTACTTTATTTTCTTGATTTCATGATTATATGCATGCGTACATGTGAACTTGTGATGTATTATAATCTTATAATTTTTTCATACAGGAAATATCGATAGCTGTTTCATCAATGGTGAACCCTCCTTCATGCACTGGAGAAGCATCTCAGGATCCGGTACACTTTTGTTTCATATATTACATTAATTTTTTTCAACCTACAATACTTATCATTTTATTAATTGTATTTAATCTTTGATCATTTTTTGTATAGGTAATAGCGACAGTTTCTCCATCGATGGTGAGCCATCCTCAATCCATTGGAGAAGCATCTCAGGCACGGGTATGTCATTGTTATCTATATTATAGCTTTTAAGTGTTTTTGATATATTTATGTTAGTACATTGTAATAATTGTATATTTAATCTACAATAGACCCTTTCGCGATATGGTCATAATGTGGATCCTTTTACGTATGTCTTCAAGAAAACTCCTAAGAGTGACAAGGAGAGGAGAGCAAAGACATTATCTCCTAGATCAACCGATGAGGTAATCTACATTTCAATTGCAAAGGAATTATAGTTAATTGCATAGTTATGTTGTTAATTGTGAACTATTTTCTACAAAAGAATTCTAACTTGGCTTTTGAATTGTGATTTTGCAGCCATCTATAGAGCCATGTACTGCATCGAAGAGGCTTGATTTTGATGATCCACCACAAGTTTAGGATCATATAGTGTTAGTTTTGGTCATAGAATGACCAATACATGTAGATATATTCTACATTTTTATTGTATATCGATTTGGACATGGCATATGCCACATTTTTGTAATACCTGTATTGACTTGGCAGACATGCCTTTTTTTGATAAATATAAATGTTGATATTCGATCCAATAAATGTCTACTGAGTTCATTATTTTATATTCATTCTATTTTGTGGTTGTCCTTTTATAAATTTAATTGATCATTTGCCTATGTAATCAACAATATGAATATAAACAACAAACATATATGATATAAAACATTGCAATCGTGGAATATGATTTGATAAAATTTCTAAAATGTTGAATTAACCCTATAAAACTCATTGTATTCAATTCATTATTAAGTATTTGTTGTATTTGGTGGCTGCCCCTTTGTAAATTTAAATGAATATATGCATATGTTATCAACAATATGAATATAAACAACAAAAATCGACAATATGAATATAAACAACAATATGTGTTTGGTGCGAGAGCACCCTCACGCTCGCAATGGTCAAATTTTGGTTGTCGTGTGCACAAAACGATGTCACGAGTGCATTCGGGTGGGAAATTTAATGATAAGCATGCTCCTGTTGTGCATCCCAAAGCACTGGAATGTCGAGAATCATACCCTATCGGGGTGATCTCTCAAGTGCACTGAGTCCAAATAAATATCAAACTTTGACGGACTGTTTCTTCCAATCTGAGACACATATGATCGATCTGTTTGAACCTGTGGGGTTGCATGAAGCTCCTCTTCAATGGTCTATCTTGGTTTTTGATGACTTGGAGCCATTTTCAATTGGTAGCATTTTCTTGCCTGCTGCAAAAATTGTCAGTTGCATGCAATGCAAAGTTGTAGGATTGGCTAGAATTGATTCGGTTCGTCGTGTGCATAAACCGACATCACAAGCACGTCTAGGTGGGTAGGTTTATGCTAGGAATTCCCCTATCATGCATCCCAAAGCATCGAAACGTCAGGAGTCATACCCTACCAGGGCAATCTCTTAAGTGCCCCGAGTCCAAAAAATTGTCAAAATTTAACGGACTGTTTCTTCCAATCCAAGACACATATGATCGATATGTTAGAACCTATGGGGTTGCGTGAGGCTCCTCTACAATGGCATATTTTGGTTTTTGATGACTCGGAGCCATTTTCAATTGGTAGCATTTTTTCACCTGTTGCAAAAACTATCAGTTGCATGCAATGCAAAGTTGCAGGATTGGCTAGAATTGATTCGGTTCACCGTGTGCACAAACTGACGTCATGAGCACATTTGGGTGGGTAGGTTTATGCTAGGTATGCCCCTGTCGTGCATCCCAAAGCACTGGAACATCGAGAGTCATACCCTACCGGCACAATCTCTCAAGTGCCCTGAGTCCAAAAAATTATCAAAATTTGATAGACTATTTCTTCTAATCTAGGACACATATGATCAATCTATTTCAACCAGTGGGGTCACGTGAGGCTCCTCTATAATGTCCTATCTTAATTTTTGACGACTCAGAGCCATTTTCAATTGGTAGCATTTTTTCGCCTGCTGCAAAAACCATCAGTTGCATACAATGCAAAGTTGCAGGATTGGCTAGAATTGATTCAGTTCACTGTGTTCACAAACCTACATCACGAGCACATCCGGATAGGCAGGTTTACGCTAGGAATTCTCTTGTCATACATCCCAAAGCATCAAAACGTCGAGAGTCATACCCTACCAGTGCGATCTCTCAAGTGCCCTGAGTCCAAAAAATTATCAAAATTTGACGGATTGTTTCTTCCAATCCAAGACACATATGATTGATCTGTTTTGAACCTGTGGGGTCGCGTGAGGCTCCTCTACAATGGACTATCTCAGTTTTTGATGAATTGGAGCCATTTTCAATTGGTAGCATTTTTTCACCTGTTACAAAAACTGTCAGTTACATGCAATGCAAAGTTGCAGGATTGGATAGAATTGATTTGGTTCATCATGTACACAAACCGTCGTCATGAGTGCATCTGGGTGGGTAGGTTTACGCTAGGCATGCCCCTGTTGTGCATCCCAAAGCCCCAGAACGTCGAGACTCATACCGTACCAGCGCAATGTACAAGTTGCTTGACAACTTTTTTGACAATTTTTGCTCAAATTGTATCTAGTCTCAATCTATGACCCCTATGACTCGATATGACTCAAATAATTCTCCATGATTATACAAGAATCAAGAATGCTCCTGATTGACCTTATCACATCACATATACTCAAAACATAGTCACATATTATTCAAAAATTTGCCTCTAAATATGGTCAAATCAGCTCTTGGCTATTTGATTATACAAAAAATGTCTTACAAATCATCTCATGGGATTTCATTCAAAATTTGGCATTACAATATGTGCGATTCAGCTCATCGTCATTTTAATATACAAAATTTGGCATGTACATATGTACAAATCAGCTCATTGCCATTTAAACATACAAAATTATGCCTCTAAACATTTAAAAATCAGCTCATGGGCATTTATATATATAAAAAATGAATATAGAATAATTCATCGACGATATATACAAAATTATCAAAATCATTCTACTTTGAGCCGTAGAATCAATCAAGTGAGCCTTCAGGATCACCTCTAACCTGTATTGTGTCAAGTATTGCCTCGTGGTCAGATTCACAAACTTTCCATAAAATCTTGTTATGAGGTCTACCACGATACTTCATCAAATGAATATTTGTTGCAACAACAAGGTTAGAGAAATGAAGAATATGTCTGTATGTTTCAAAGTCCTCAAAAAACCAAACATCAGAATTCTTGATAGGGTATCTCTGAAGCCATGTTCTTGTCATGACAACAGACCCTATTGGGTACTCAGTACCCTCTTCATCAATGATTGTGGTTGTCAATTTTCTTTTTGGCTCAACAGAATGACACAAATAGTAAATTGTTCCTTCTTCATTGTTCTCTTTAGCAACAACTGCATACACATGACCTGCATTTTATAAAGTGTTAATTAATACCAAAAATAAAGTATGATGTACAAAAAAATGAACCAAAAAGAATATTTGCAAAAAAATTAACTCAAAAAATCACCTAAATCCACTAGGTCGGATACATGGTCAAAATCCACTAATGTCTCCATCTGGCTCAATTGTAGTGCTTTGTAAATTTGATATGTATCAATGGGAACCAACGGTCTGCAAGACCATTTGTCAACCCACTCTTGTGATTCACATTCTTCCCACAAACAATACATGCATGAAGAGAAAAAAAATACCATCTGTCTCGTTTAAATTACCAGTAAACTTGAATTTAAACTCATAAATGAGTGCATGTTAATCAATCCTGCAATTGTACAACAATCTAGAAAAATTTCAATGTTAGATTCAGTGATAAAACAAAAATATCTACGAACAATTGAGGTACCTGGATTACCTGGACCCATCGTAGACTTACACCATCGCACAATTGTTTCTACATCTATCAACTTAGTACCACCTTCGTACTTCAATTCTTCTCTAGCTAGGGCTCTTTTCACACATGCCCCTACACCATCATGCTCTCCCTTACCATGTCTAGCCTCAGTGAAATTCCAAAAATGTTGTACACCATTTGTCATATGCATTCTTGTCAAGCAATAAAACATCCTTGCATTCTTGAATTGTGCATTGCAATTATTTGACCATATTAAGTGTCAGTTGTATCGTATGTTCCTTTCCCTTAAACTATCATAAAAAAACTTTAAAGAATCCTCGTACAAACTCTGATGAATGAGTACGATCATCACTTATGTAGAACTGATACTCTCTTACAACATTTCTATCCTCCTCTATGCTACCATCTGCATGCATGAATGCTATGTGTACAAAAATAACAACTTGTGTAGAGTGAAATGTGTCCTTACATAAATTGAATTTCTCATCTAACCATTGAGCTATATGTGTATGCATTATGTACTCATAAACTAGTTTCTTTTGAAAGATTTTCATAAATTCAGCTACACATATATCATTTTTCACTAGCTCACATCTCTTCAAATCTTTTCCATCTTTAACTCCATATGTGACTGTCTTGTATTTTCTGAAAGAAACTAATTTCATACCAATTTCATGGGTGCTCTCTGAATGTATGCATGTTGGTAAACGTTGCAAACCACCACATATAGCACAAGAACCTTCCAAAAAAGGCATCTTATAATAAATGCAACCATCATGTCTATTACATAGCACACTTGAAATAAATTCTCTTACCGACTTAGGAGGTTCTTGTACATTGCATTCCTACAAAACATCGTTAGTGTGCAAAGTAGAACAAATATGACAAAAAATATCATAGTGCATGGAAAATTCAATATGCATCCTACAACAACACGTGGTGCATACATGATTAATCTTAATATAAAAAGGTTTTGCCATTTCAAAAAATCTTTGAGAAATTCTTATTTGAAGAAACTTTTGAAGGAATATTTCATAAAATTTAGTTTGAGTCATATCCAAATAGTGTTTGGCATGTGGCTCACGATTTGTAGACCCAATTCGCCTTCTAATAACATCTCTTTATTTTGGAAAAACTCTTGTGTTGTCATGCCAAAAATTTTCAATTAATGTTCTTAGTGCATCAACAACAACCTTGTCTTTGCATGGCAGTCTACCCAAGAATGCCCAAAGAGAATTATTGTTAGGTTCCTCTATTTTTTCCTACCTCTTTAATGCTTTACTTAATGTTGTTCTACTAACGTTTAATGACTTATTTATTTTGCTTATCAAATGATCTTTTTTTATTTTCTTGCTCTTTATGGTTGATGTAATTACACATCGAGTAGCACTAGAATCTTTAGTACATGGTTTTGAACCAATAGCTTGATATGCATCAAATAAATTTCTCACAATAGTTCTTTCACTGTTACTTTCAGATGGTCTTAGGCCTAGAATTTTCATTGTCTCTCTAAAATTCAAATTTTTAATCATTTGAACAATTAATTGACATCTTGTGGTTTGATTTAAGTTTTTAAAATAGTTTTTCTATATTCTTTTAACCATTCTCCTACAAGTTCGTTCATTCATTTTATTGGGCATTGGCTTCAATATATTCTCATCAATGTCAATTAGATACTTTGGTTTCCTACGAATGATTCTAGGAGGTGTTAACATCGGTGCATTATGTACATTCAATTCATTAAATAGAGAAGGTCTATGTTCATCATTTAATTGATTATTCAATGCGGTATCTTCTTCAATTGCATTAGGTTCATACGGTAAATAAAATGTCTCTTCTTCAATCACATTAGGTGCATTATGTTCATTTGGTAAATCGAATTGAGATGTTGAGGATGATATACCTTCTTCTCCCATTGTTCTTATGTCACGTAATTTCTTCATACGTTGCCTTTGTCTTTCCTTTTCAGCCTCTCATTGTTCCATCATTCCTTGCTTGTTCTTTCTCATGGTTGATATCGGTTGTCCTAAATAGAATCATATTACATATATATGTAAACAAAAGTTCATAAACAAACAAATAACCATAAATATACATCTTATCACTATTTTTTTGAATCAAACTATTAATCAATCACAATACTATTGACAAAAGTAATAAGAACAACAATTCAATCATTTGAAATCATGTAAAAACAAAAAAATTACTTACTTCTATGTATAAAAAAGTGATAGAAGTGCAGACATAGTTCCAGTGGGGCCTTCGACGACCTCAAAAACTTCTTTTGAGGTCATTGAGGCTCTTGGGCAACTAAAACTATGTCTATGTACCACGTACACACTACATTAATAACCACATGCGTGTTGTTACTCCATAAGATGTTGGCAAGCCCAATGGTGTTTTTTTTTCCCATTATGTACTAATAAGTAGCGTGTATGCACTCCCAAGCCTAAAAAATGTTATTGCAGGGTAGCGAATAATGGGCTTAGTACACTGTATGTGCTTACAAGTAATAATTACCGCGTACGCGCTCCTATGCCTTAAAAAAGTTATAGTAGGGTAGTGAAATAATACGCTGAGTACCCCCTACACCCTATTGGTAGTAGAAAAAATGTGAATGAAAAGGGAGGGAGGGAGAGAGAGAGATGGAGAGGGGGAGAGCAGGGGGAGGGAGAGAGGGAGAGAAGAAGGAGGCGAGGAGGGAGAGGAAGAGAGAGAGAGAGGGAAGGAGGGAGGGAGAGAGAGAGAGGGAGAGAGAGATAGGGGGAAGGAGGGAGAGAGGGAGAGAAGAAGGAGGGGGGAGGGAGAGGAGAGGGGGAGGGAGGGAGAGAAGAAGGGGCATGGAGTAAGGGAGAGGGAGAGAGAGAGAAGGGGGAGAGTAGGGGGGAGGGAGAGAGAAGGAGGGAAGGAGGGAGAGGGAGAGAGAGAGAGTGAGAGAGGATGAGAGGGTGAGGGGGAGAGAGAGAGAGAGAGAGAGAGAGAGAGAGAGAGAGAGAGAGAGAGAGAGAGAGAGAGAGAGAGAGAGAGAGAGAGAGGAGGAGGGGGTGGAAGGGAGGGAGGGAGGGAGAGAGGGAGAGAAGAGGGGAAGGGAGGGAGGGAGAGAGAGAGAGAGAGAGAGAGAGAGAGAGAGAGAGAGAGAAGGAGGGAGAGAGGGAGAGAGAGTGTGGGGGAGGGAGGGAAGGTAGAGAGAGGGAGAGAGGGAGAGGGAGAGGAAGAGAGAGAGAGGGAAGGAGGGAGAGAGGGAGAGGGAGAGAGAGGGAGAGAGAGAGAGTGGGGGAGGGAGGGAAGGTAGAGAGAGGGAGAGAGGTAGAGGGAGAGAGAGAGAGAGAGAGAGAGAGAGAGAGAGAGAGAGAGAGAGAGAGAGAGAGAGAGAGAGAGAGAGAGAGAGTGGGGGAGGGAGGGAAGGTAGAGAGAGAGAGAGAGAGAGAGAGAGAGAGAGAGGAAGAGAGAGAGACCATAACACAATATGACCCCTACCAACATCTAAGGGGTCATAGGGTGTCCTAAGGGATCATATGACACTATATCATCCCTTAGCACACCATAGGACCTATAATGATACCAAATTGTGTCCTAAGGGGTCATAGAACACCATTAGACCCTTTAGAACACCATATGGTGTTTTTATGGGTCGTATGGTGTCTCGAGGGGCCATATGGCATCTTATGACCCCTTAGGACACCATATGGTGTTGTTATGGGTCATATGGTGTCTTAAGGGGCCATATGGTGTCCTAAGGGGTCACAGGACACCATATGACCTCTTAGGAAATAATATGACCTCTGATGACACCTAAGGGGTCATATGGTGGGCTAATAAAATAATATATTATTTAAAGCTATGAATAGAACATCATACAATAGAACATCAGTATTTTAGTTTTGATATAGCTAAGTTAGACCATTGTCAGCATAAGAGAGACTCCAAGCAAACAAACAGCGAGGCTTCAGTAAAAAGCAAGTGTAAGAGCTTGACCTAACCCTAAGAGTACTGCCTTTCTAAAACATATGATGCTATTAAATTTGCAAGGTTATAGGACTGATCTCGATTATGACTATAGGAATTACACACTTGATTTCTTTCATGGGTATGTACCCTTCCAAGCCTTTTGACAAGTGATGATCATCATATACTACCCTTCCAAGCCTTTTGACAAGTGATGATTTCTTAGGAAATAATATGACCTCTAATGACACCTAAGGGGTCATATGGTGGGCTAATAAAATAATATATTATTTAAAGCTATGAATAGAACATCATACAATAGAACATCAGTATTTTAGTTTTGATATAGCTAAGTTAGACCATTGTCAACATAAGAGAGACTCCAAGCGAACAAACAGCGAGGCTTCGCTAAAAAGCAAGTGTAAGAGCTTGACCTAACCCTAAGAGTACTGCCTTTCTAAAACATATGATGATATTAAATTTGCAAGGTTATAGGACTGATCTCGATTATGACTATAGGAATTACACACTTGATTTCTTTCATGGGTATGTACCCTTCCAAGCCTTTTGACAAGTGATGATCATCATATACTACCACTACCATGCTTACAAAAAACTTTAATTTCTTTAGGTGACAGGCATTGTGTAACAATATGGGAACTCTCGCATACCCACCACTATCATTCTCTAGGACATCATATGTGTTACTCTCCCTCTTTCTCTTCCTACTGGTTGTTTCCTTCTGAAAAACATATTGCAGGTATTGTGACTCATCATGTTGCTTTATTGACACTATTTTCCACATCTACTCTGCTCATTAAAAACACATTCAAGAAGAATATTGTTGCAGGTTTCCTTGTTTGTCATGCTAATGTACCCGTGGTTCAATTTTAGACCCTATTCCTCCTATTCAATAGACACACACAAATTGGACATCAGTCAATTTTCATAGGAGAGCATACATGATAAAAATCAAAGAGGAAGTTGCTGACAAGAAATAAATTCACTTACTTCTATAGAAGTGCAGATATAGTTGCAGTAGGGTATGGAGGGAGGGAGGGAGAGAAGAAGAGAGAGCGAGATGGGGTACGAAGAAAGGGAGAAGGGGAGAAGGGGAGAAGGGGAGAGAGAGAGAGAGAGGGATGGGGTATGGAGGAAGGGAGAGAGAGAGAGAGAGAGAGAGAGAGAGAGAGAGAGAGAGAGAGAGAGAGAGAGAGAGGGAGAGGGAGAGGAGGGGGGAGGGAGAGGAAGAGAGAGAGAGACCATAACACAATATGACCCTTAGAACACAATATGACCCCTAACAACATCTAAGGGGTCATAGGGTGTCCTAAGGGGTCATATGACACTATATTATCCCTTAGCACACCATAGAACCTATAACAACACCAAATAGTGTCCTAAGGGGTCATAGAATACCATATGACCCTCTAGAACACCATATGGTGTTGTTATGGGTTGTATGGTGTCCCAAGGGGTCATATGGCATCCTATGACCCCTTAGGATACCATATGGTGTTGTTATGGGTCGTATGGTGTCTTAAGGGGTCATATGGTGTCCTAAGGGGTCATAGGACACCATATGACCTCTTAGAAAACAATATGATCTCTAATGAGACCTAAGGGGTCATATGGTGGGCTAATAAAATGATATATTATCTAAAGTTATTAATAGAACATTAGTAGTTTAGTTTTGATATAGCTAAGTTAGACCATTGTTAGCATAAGAGAGACTCCAAGCAAAAAAACAATGAGGCTTTGCTAAAAAGCAAGTGTAAGAGCTTGACCTAACAATAAAGAGTACTGCCTAAGTTCTAAAACATATGATGCTATTAAATTTGCAAGGTTATAGGATTGATCTTTATTGTGACTATAGGAATTACACACTTGATTTCTTTCATGGGTATGTACCTTCCAAGCCTTTTGACAAGTAATGATCATCATATACTACCACTGCCATGCTTACAACAAAATTTAATTTCTTTAGGTGATAGGCATTGTGTAACAACATGGGAACTCTTGCATACCCACCACTATCATTCTCCAGGACATAATATATGTTACTCTCCCTCTTTATCTTCCTACTGGTTGTTTCCTTCTGAAAAACATATTGCAGGTACTCTGACTTATCATTTTTCTTTGTTGACACTATTTTCCACATCTTCTTTACTCATTAAAAACACATTCGAGAAAAATATTGCTGCAGGTTTCCTTTTTTGTCACGGTAATACACCCATGGTTCAATTTTAGACCCTATTCCTCCTATTCAATACACACACACAAATCCATCAGTCAATTTTCTTAGGAGAGCATACATGATAAAAATCAAAGAGGAAGTTGCAAACAAGAAATAAATTCACTTACTTCTATAGAAGTGCAAACACAGTTGTAGTGGGGTATGGAGGGAGGGAGGGAGAGAAGAAGAGAGAGAGGGATAGGGTATAGAGTAAGGGAGAAGGGTAGAGAGAGAGAGAGAGAGAGAGAGAGAGAGAGAGAGAGAGAGGGATGGTGTATGGAGGAAGGGAGAAGGGGAGAGAGGGAGAGAGACAGAGAGGGATGGTGTATGGAGGAAGGTAGAAGGGGAGAGAGGGAGAGAGAGAGAGGGATGGGGTATGAAGGGAGAAGGGGAGAGAGAGAGGGAGAGAGAGAGAGAGAGAGAGAGAGAGAGAGAGAGAGAGAGAGAGGCACCTTGTATGTGCCTGAGAGGGGGAGGCAATACACTTATATGTGTATATATATACTTAATATATTATATATTATTATATACATATATATATATATAAATATTATATATTATATGTATATACACATATTATATATACAATATCGTATTAGACACACCCAAAATTTAAACAAACTTAGCGCATATGCGCTATTTATAGTAAACATAGCGTGTACGTGTTGTTTATAGTAAAAATAACACGTACGCACTTCTTACACTATAAGTACTCCGTACAGGCTTTTTATACCATAAGTACCCCATAGATGCTTTTGACTGTCTAGGCTTGGAAATAGGCCTGGATCACAAAGCTATGGTTTGGAAGTTTGATTTCCCTCCATTTCTTTCATTTTTGACGTGCTTTATTTTATCAACTTGGTTTATCGACTTTGTCATCATCAGGTTTACACTTCATCAAGTGGGTATTACTATAATTGCCACCATATTTTCACCCATCTTCTGAGCTTTCTAACCATATAATTTTTTTAAAATTTGAACAACAATAACATATTATTATTGAATTTCTTTTACCAGTGTCTCCATAGTTCTCACAGACATAGGTGCACCATTTTTTAATAACTTTTGATATACTTATCCAAATTTAAAAAACTATATATATTATTGTAGTGCACTTGATTCTTTACAATTTTAAATTTTTTTTGAATTTTTGATTTGTTTAGTGCAACTTATGTTTCACACATGAATAGGTACCTAATTTTCAAGATGTGCTCGATTGGAAAAATCATAAAAAAAAATACTCAACAAAAAATTACAAAAAAATACACATCTTCTAGTGCTCACTCTTAACTATCTTTCTGCCAAAGGATTTGTCAAAATATTAAATCTAACTATGAATTTTTTGATGCGCACGTTAGACACCATGTTATATTTTTTAGAAAAAATCAGGGTCTATTTTTCATGCATGAAGGATTTCACCCCCTTAATCTTATCCAATTTTGAAAAAGTTTAGTAGTTTGGAAACTAGATTCAGAGTACTACAATATTTGTTCTTTGATTATCTTCATATTTTGAGTGGATGACTTTTAAATTTTGCCTCCAAGTTCAAGTTCACCTGATTTCAGAAAAAAAGTGTCCACTTATACCCCCCTTTTTGACCACCATCTTTGTGCACTTACCCTTGCATGGACAATTCATTTTCAGGCCTCCACCCTAATCTTTGACCAAGGGTCCTCACAAATGTGTGAGGATGCTCTTCCCCATAGAGCCACCCTACACTTTTCTTTTCCACCCACTTTTCGTTTCCTCATTTCCACTTTGCCACTTTTGCCTACACTTGTCACTCTCTTCTTCTTCCCAAGATGTTCTCACACAGGTGTGATCACATCTTGCTCTCTTCCCCATAACAAGTGTTCTTCGAAAAATATTCCACTTTGTGACACTTTTTCACAAAGCTATGAATCCAAGCCACCTCACCTGCTCACATTTAATCCTAGCCCTTGATTAGTTTCCAATCCTAACCATCCATTTAAAATCATTAAATCTATAAGTTAGATTCTCCTCCTTCATTCCTTAACCAACAACCTATGCAACAACCTATGCTAACCCTATGATATCAAATTGATACCTTGTTGTGGAACAAAGAAGTGTAATCCACGTCTTTAAAGTCCAAAGAGAAAATCAAATGGAGAAGGTTGCCTCCATTTCTAGCTCAATCTAGGAAGTTGGTGCACCCACCAGTTAGGAGGGACCTCAAAGAGATCAATCCAGACTGGGTAGCAAGAGTAAACACAACATAAACAAGAGGATAAGATGGAGGCAATGCAGAACTAAATGAATTAGATCATGAAAACTGATTACAGATAACTAGTAACATTTGGGTTACAAGATTTGGCTCACTGGCCTATCACATACATGCTCAATTACAAAATTGGTCAACTTGAGACATCTAAACCTTAAGATCTATCTTCTATGCTCTATTTGACTGATTTCTAATACTCAATTATAATGATTTATATGATCTAGGGAGATCTCGTCAACCCAAAAGGGATCAAATATCGAAGAACAAGATCAAAATGTATAAAATCAACAAGTGGGCCTCCGCCAAAGAGATTTCTCTGAAAAATCCAAAGGATGAAGTGTAGATGAAAGGGAAGGTTGGCCACACACCAAGGAACATTGGAATCCATTAACTGGGGCTCCATAAGATACGAAAGGGTTTACAAGATTCTCCAATAGTAAAATAGGTCTAGGTGGTTCTAGTATCCTAAGCCAAAAAACTATCTTGGAATCCGGAATCGATAACTTGCTAGAAAACAATCCAAAATCTCTGCGGTTTAGGAATAAAGAATATGATCATGTCCTCAAGCAAAATCTAGCTTCGCAAGATCCAGTGAGCCAATGCAAGAAAATGCAGAAAGAAATCCTGAAACTGCAAAATAGAAAACACACTGAAAAGGAAATGGTTTTTGGTTGATGCAAGATTGCCAAGAACTGAGGATGCTTCTACATCAAACATCCAAGGTTGTTGAAAAAGTGAGTCCCTCACTTTCCCAGGGTCAAAGAAAAACCAAGGCGGTCCACCTCTGCCTAAGAAATCCAAGATGAATCTTCAACTAGTATGTCCTTCCATTTCATTAGATACTCTTTATACTAACTTCTCCGAGTACTACGTCCAATCCGACTATCCAAAATGTCTTCAATCTACTCTGGTTCCTTCTAGGGAAACTATTTCTCTAAGCCTGCAACACTGTCTTCATTGAATTGTGATTCATGATACTGATGTAGATCTGCAATGTTGAATATAGGTGAAATACTCAAACTATCTGGTAACTCCACTTCATATGCATTTCTGGAACTGAATTTCCTCAATATCTTGCAAGGTCCAAACTTCCTCATCTACAACTTCTTATAGGTTCCAAATGGAAATCTTTCTTTTCTCAGATACACCATCACTTCATCACTAACTTCAAATTCCTTATGTCTTCTCTTCTCATCTGCTTTCTCCTTATACTTGTTGTTCATATCCTCCAAATGTTGTTTAACCTGAATATGTAAAGCCTTCACATGATCTAGAAATTCTTCTGCTTCTACATTTCTCTTGTCTTCATTACTAATATCTCTCAATTTCGATATACCTCTAGGGTGTGCTCTGGTAACAATCTCAAAAGGTCTTCTTCCAGCACTCATGTTCACTAAATTATTGTAGGAAAATCTACTTGTGCAAGAATCAAATCCCAACTTTTGGTTTTTTCTCCAGCTAAGCATCTCAACAAATTTCCCAAACTCCAATTTACTACTTATATTTGTCCATCGATCTGTGGGTGAAAAGTAGAAGTGAACTTCAAATTTGTCTTTATCTTCTTCCAAATTGTTCTCCAAAAATAACCAACAAACTTAGTATCTCTGTGTGAAACTATGCTCTTATGTAATCCATGTAATCTCACTACCTCCTTGAAAAATAAGTCAGCTATATGCACTGTATCTGATGTCTTCTTACATTGTATGAAATGATCCATCTTTGAGAATCTATCCACCACCACAAATTTAGAATCATTTCCTCTCCGTGTCTTAGGAAATCCAAGTATAAAATCCATGCTTATGTCTTCCTAAGGTCTCTCAGGTACTGTCAAAGATTTATACAATCCCACATTTTGACTACTACCTTTTGCAACTTGACAAAATCTACAGCTTTGTACAAATTTACTAACATCCTTATGATTCTGAGGCCAAAAGTAATGTTCACTTACCAATGCTAATATTTTCTCAGCACCAAAGTGTCCAGCTAATCCTCCACTATGCTTCTCCTTTATCAAATTCTCCCTCATAGAACTCTTAGGTATACATAGATGAACTCCTTTGAATAACATCCCATCTTGAATGAAGTAATCCAACCATTTTCTTCTATCTACCATAACCGGTGCTCTACATGCTGGGTCATCATCATACAAGGTCTTCAACTCCTCAAATCCTAATATTGTCACTCTCATCTCTATTAGAGAATTCCTCCTACTTTATGCATTAGAAACTTCATTTGACTTCCCACTCCTATGCTTCAACACTAAGCTGTAACTCTGCAAAAATTCTACCCATCTCATATGTTTATGATTCAACTTACTCTGACTATTCAAATACTATAAGGCTTGATGATAAGTATACAACATAAATTCCTTAGGCAACATGTAATTTCTCCATTTCTTCAAGCCTTGAAATATGGTATAAAATTCTTGATCATACACCGAATATCTCCTCTTGGTATCATTCAACTTCTCACTTAAATAAGCTACTGCTCTCCCTTCTTTACTCAATACTGCTCCAATTGCATCACAGTCTACTTGAAATAATTTATTGAAATCTGGCAATGCTAACATAGGATGTTCAGTGACCTTCTGCTTCAGTAATATAAAAATTTTATTTGCTCTGGTTGTCCACTTGAATTCTTTCCTATCCCCTCTCATTGTCTCAGTTATAAGACTACAAACTGAACTGAAATTTCTATTAAACTTCCTGTAGAAACTAGCCAATCCACGAAATGATCTAACCTCTCCAACGTTTTTTGGTGTAGGCCATTCAACAATTGCTCTTACCTTCTTAGGGTCCATCTTCAATCCATCCGCAAATATCACAAATCCCAAATAGACTAACTCTTCTTTCATGAAAGTGCACTTCTTTATGTTTATCAGCAACTTTTTTTCTCTTAAGCTTTGCAAAAGTTCTCTTAAATGCAAAAAATACTCCTCTTTTGTCTTACTAAAAATCAGAATGTTATCCAAATATACAATAACAAACTTACCCAATAATTTCTTCAATACCTCATTCATCAACCTCATGAAAGTACTAGGTGCATTAGTCAACCCAAAAAGCATCACAAACCATTCGTACAATCCTTCATTTGTCTTGAATGTTGTCTTCCACTCATCTCCTTCTCTAATTTTGATATGATAATATCCACTCTTCAAGTCTATCTTTGTGTAGTATTTAGCTCAACTCAAGTAGTCCATTATGTCATCCATCCTAGGTATAGGAAACTAGTACTTCAGTGTGATCTTGTTTATTGCTCTGGAATCGGTACACATCCTCCATTCTCCATTCTTCTTAGGTGCTAATATTGTTGGCACTGCACAAGGACTCAGAATTTCTCTGATCAAACCTTTCTTCAACAATTCATGTACTTGTCTATTCAATTCTTCATTCTCTACTAGTGTTATCTAGTGTGCCGCTTTGTTAGGTAAACTAGCTCCGGGAATCAGGTCTATCTAATGACTAATACTTCTCACAGGTGGTAAACCATCAAGCATGTTATCTGAAATGATGTCTTCATACTCTGTCAGTAACTCCTTTATCTCCTTCGGTTTTTCTTCCTCATGCTCTAGGTTCTCAGTCTTCTTAGGAACTATGGAAAAACATACATTCTCATGTCTCATTCCATCTAGGAATTTACTTCCATCTACTAAATAGATTCTAGCAATCATACAGATTTCACTCTTTAGGGGCTCTTCGAAGGGTAATAAGGTTTGTTTCATCCCATTCGCTACAATAGTGTATATGTTCTATCTTCCATCATTTATTGCCTATCTATCAAACTACCAAGATCTACCCAACAAAAGGTAACCAATGTCCATAGGCATAATATCACATAAAACTTCATCATGATAATTCCCAATTTTCAATTTTACCAAACATTGCTCACTTACTAACAACTTATGAGCATCTTGAATCCCTGCTATTTGATAAGGCTTAGGTTGTTTCAATATTTCCAACTTTAATTTGTTCACCATTTCTTCTAAAACAAGATTATCTTAACTACTACTATCAATAACAACTTTACAACACTTACCAGATACCTTACATCTAATTTTGAAAAAATATCTCCTTTGCAAGGGCTCTTCATCTTCTTTGGTATGACACAAGGCTCTCCTCATCATCCATAATTCTCCATCTTCTCGTTTGTTATCTAATCGGGGCTTTCTTCTACCAATGTTTTTCTCCCAGTGTTCTCTATCTTCTTACATTTGAAATTACAATGTCCTTCTCCTCCACATTTAAAGAAAGTACCTTTAAACACTCTCTTGTCTTGTCTTCTATCATCTTTTCCAATACCCTCACTTTGGTATACATCAAGTTCTCTCCATCAGTAGAAATTTATGTCATCCTTCCGATATGAATTATCTTCTTTGCTTACTTCCCTATCCTTGTTTTGATCCGTACAGGTTCCTCTTCCTTCGAAATATCCTCTGCCTCCTTGAAATCTTCCTCCAAAAAATCTTCCACCTCTACCTCTCTATCTCTTCTCATGTCTTTTGTTCAACTTCTCTTCTGCTTTCAAGGCATATTGGTAAGCTTCTTCAACACTCTACAACTTGATCAAACTTAGTTCATCCTGTATAGACATCTACACTTCATTCAAATATCTTGAAACTTGTTCAATCTCATCATCAAAATGTTTGGATCTAATATTCAACTTGTAGAATAATTCGGTATACTCCTTCACACTAGATTCCTTCTGCTTCAAGTTTTGCAACTTCCAGAACATATTTAATTGGTAATTTTCTAGCATAAACTTTGATTTTAACTTAGAAACCATCCGCTCCCATGTTTTAATCTCATCTTTACCTATTCTATGTTTGTCAACCTGCAAATGTTCCCACCAAAGAGATGCATGACCTTTCAAGAGAGTACATACATATTTCACCTTTCTTTCTTCTGTAGTGTTCTCAAAATCAAAATACTTCTCCATCTATGAGATCCAATCCATTGATTCATCTGAATCCAATTATCCATCATACTCTGGTGGGGTAAAATATGGTTTAGTGTTCGCCCTGGTTAAAACCATCAAGAATCTCTATTCCTCTGGATCAATCACTAGTGGGTTTGCCACTTGTTCTACAAATGCTTCTTCTTCCTCATCTTCCCTCACATCTTCAATACGTCGATCTCTTCTCTAGGCTGTCTCAACGACTTCACACCATGATACAATTCCTCTCAACATTTCTATCATAGCAAGGTCTGCATTCCCATGTGCTACACCATTACTTTTTCCTCTTTGTGCCATCTTCATGCTAGTCCTCTGTCGTTGCAGGTCGGATCCGTAGTCTGCCACCCTATAATTAATCTTTAGGACAATGCAATCTCCAGAATGAAATCTCACTCTGATACCACTTTATGCAGCCATCAGTTAGGAGGGACCTCAAAGAGATCAATCTGGACTAGGCAACAAAAGTAAACACAATGGAAATAAGAGGATATGATGGAGGTAATTCAGAATTGAATGAATTAGATCACAAAAATTGAATACAGATAATTGGTAACATCTGGGTTACAAGATTCGACTCACTGACCTACCACATACATGCTCAATTACATAATTGGTCAACTTCGGACCTCTAAACCTTAATATCTATCTTCTATGTTCTATTTGACTAATTTCTAATGCTTAATTATAATGATTTATATGATCCAGGGAGATCCGGTGAGCCCAAAAGGGATCAAATGCCGAAGAACAAGATCAAAACATGTAAAACCAATAAGTCGACCTCCACCAAAGAGATTCCTCTGAAAAATCCAAAGGATGAAGTTCAGATCAAAGGGAAGGTCGACCACATGCCAAGGACTAGTGGAATCCACGAATTGGAGCTCTGGAAGCTACAAAAGGGTCCACAAGATTCTCCAATAGAAAAATAGGTCCAAGCGGTTCCAATGTCCTAAGCCAGAAAAACTATCTCAAAATACGGAATTGATAACTTGTTGGAAAATGATCCAAATGCTCCGCGGTTTAGGAATAAAGAAGATTACCATGTCCTCAAGAAAAATCCAAATCTTGAAGATTTGGTGAGCCAATGCAAGAAAATGCAGAAAGAAATGTTGAAATTACAAAACAAAAACAAACTGAAAAGGAAATGTTTTTGGTTGATGCAAGATTGCGAAGATCCAGGGATGCTCATGCATAAGAAGTATAAGAGGTATAAGTATAGTTTTGCATTTGATTTAAATGTTTAACTAAATTGTTTAGACTTATCCTTTTTGTTGCTTTCAATGTGTTTGTTGTACATCACTCACTAGGAAGCAAACAAATTTTGTACGCATGGGTTATTGAATAATTCTAAACTATTGGTTCTTATTGCTAATCAAAGAGTAAAATATCAACATACTTCAAATCATAAAGGCGAGAAATAGAATAATAAGGAACAATTAACAAGCCAAATAGTCACCATCAAAGAATAGCATTGACTTCATTTCCTCTTCCATAAGGGAATCATCTGAGAAGGAGATGACCAAATATGCATATTAATCAAAGCACTCTTGTCATCTACATTTCCTAAGTTAGGGAGATGGCCTCTTGATTCTTAAACCTCTCATCATGCGACTTCACTATAAGATATGTTATCTTCTTTTGAGCCTTATACTTGACAATAAATTTTGATGAGGGCCAAAATATGTAAGGATGTTTATAAGAAAGGTTCTATTGACTTGGGAGAAGGCACTTTCAATGATGTACTTTATGTTACAACTTTGTCAACCAATCTCATTTTCATCTATCAAATTACTGATAATGACACATGAAAAATTGTTGATTTCACACCTAATTCAATAATCGTTATGGACCTCCAGACTATGTAATGCCCCGCCAATGAACCCTAGGGGATAAGAGAAAAATGTACAAGAAATGCATGGAAATAGTTTTTTTGAAGTAATTAAGTGTTATCATGCATTACATATACAAATATAATGTTCAACATCAAGATAAGGTCAACTATGTGTTAACCAACTATGCACATGATGAAGTCTAAATCTTTGGAACTCCATTAGAGATAACTCAATCCACCTTTAAAGGTTCTTTGATGTTGCTATCTTCGCAATGCATTCAAGATTAGAACAATATCTCATGACTTACTAGGAGATGACTAAATCAACCTCCAACACTAAACCAATGCACCTATTTTCATTTTAAAACACCAATAGAAATGTGCCTATGATAACATCACTATACCTCAAGAATAGATAAGCATAAGAGATCATACTTTGTGTCTGATCCCAACATCAATGCACATAAAGCAATAACAATGTATAAACTCACTTTTAGGAGTGAGAATATAATAATAATAAAACTCAAATGAAAATCATAAAGCCAATTAACTTCCCAAAAAACCCGAATGATAAATTACTCAATACTCAATAAATAATTATGATCATTTTATTTTATTTTAAAATAACAAATTCAAATAAAAAAAACTAAAAAAAATCTTTAAATATTTTATATAATGAATAATTTTAATTTAATCTTATTATCCATAAGACCAAATATCCACATACATTTTATTTTCATTTTATTTTCTTTTACTATTTGTTAGTATGTAAATCAATATATTGAATTGACAAGCTGATTTCTTTCATTTTAATATCTAGTTATGCTAGCATGAAAACTATTAAAAAATAAATAAATGAAAGAATAACAAAATTAAATAAAACCTAGGGAAAAATAGTTCCAATGCCCTAAAGAAAATTTCATTTAAATAAAAAGTCAACTTCATTTTTTGGGGTAGTATCATGTAAAACAATTATTAATTTGTTTCATATCCTTTCTACATAATACGAAGGATTATTTAAATCTATACACTTCAATGTACGAAAATCATATTTCCATCACCCCCAATAGGCGGCGCAGAACCTCTGTAACTCTATCCTCTTCTACCATCGCAACCAATCCTTTCTCCACCATGCCATTTTCACCTGAAAAACGTGCCTCGTAGGCGTTTGATGTGTACCATTTAGAACGTTGTGTGAACAGACCTATCCATACCCATGCCCCTTCCTCCACCTTCGCATAAGATGATAATGTACTGAATGAATCTCCACTAACTCCAATCATCTGTGCCCCACCTGGAGTCCTTACTACAAAACAAACAATAATTGCGTTGCCATTGGTGGGTTGCTCAAACACCAATTTAGGTCCTTGCTTTCTTTCAGTTTGCACGTTAGAACAGGAGTCGACGACAGAGAGAGTAGGAATGGCTAAGGAATTTACAAGTGAGGCTGCATTACGCACTGCTCGCGTTGAAACTTTTATTTCGCCAGGCCATTTCTGCAAATAGTTGTTCATCAATATTCAAGTAAAAGCACAATAGCACAAAAATAGTTAAAATTCTAAATTCTAGAGATCTGTATTACCTCCATGCTCTGAATGCAACCTTCAACAACTGATTTCCTCATTCCCGTGAGATGCAGCACCCTCAATCTTTCCATGTACTCCAGGCTTTCTATATTCGGCATCTCCCACCATGTATATGCTTTCAGCGCCTCCAATTCTCTACAATGATTTAAACCTTCAATTTTCTTAACTTGGTAGCAACCTATCTTTTCAAATTCTCGAAGAGAAGTTAATTCTGCAAAACTGGGAAGCGCAGACAACTTGGGGCATCTAGTTATAACTAGATTTCTGACCGAACTTGGCAGCTCTTTTATCTCCGTTAGATTTCTATTCTTTTCAACTGTGAGAGTCTCAAGGCCAGCGCAACAGTCTTTTGAGATACAGATCTTGGACAATAGATCATTATCTGATAGTTCTATCGTCTTAAGCTTGGACAAGGAAGAACTAAAAGACCCCACTCCAAGATCCAATTCGCTGATTGGACAGCGACATATCCACAGACTTTCCAGATTAGTCAACTGACTAATTGATTCTGGTAAAGATTTCACTCCCAAATCGTCTATCTCTAATCTCTCTAAGAGACTCAGGCGCCCCAAAGAGTCTGGTAAACATTCCATGCTGGTGCTATTAGTAATTTCCAGTGCAGTCAAGGAAGACAAATCTCCGAGGGAGGCTGGCAAGCTTGTCAATAAATCACCCCCGACACACAGTTTTTGTAACTTGTTCAGTTGATCAATCTTCACTGGTATCTCCCTTAAGTTCCACATATGTTCTAAATGGAGCTCTCTCAAGGACACCTGATTTGTGATGTGACGAGGCAACTCTTCCAATTGATAGCAGCATGTTAAACTCAAATACTCTAGATTTGACATGTTTTCCATAATGTCCGACATAAAGGTAACATTAGGACAGCTGGATAAGCTCAGATGTTGCAGCAGCCTTAACTCCTTACAAGAATCTGGTAACCTCCCCAATTTCTTGCACCCCAACAAACTTAGATGCCGTAGTTTTCTCAAATTACCCATACTGTTCGGTAGTGATGACAACCCATCACAACTGTTTAATTCCAGGTGCTCCAGCGATTGTAGTTGGCAGAATTCTTCTGGAAGACTTTCCAAATGCTTCGTCGAATCCAGGACTATTTTTCTCAATTGCTTGAGGCGTCCTATTGAGTTTGGAAATCTTCTGAATTCTTTGCAATAAGAAATAATCAACTCTCTTAACTGTAAAGGAGCCTGCAACATATTTTCGAGGAGATGAACTAAATATTCAATAATTGTTGAAAATAAATTTAAAATAGCTGGAAGATACTTACATCGCAGTCATCCACCCAAAGCTCTAGTAAGCGATGATCTGCCTGCCTCCAATTTTCACATAGTTCTAGAACCCTCAATTTTTTTAGTGGAATTATTGACTGAATATTTGTCTGCCCGATATCAAACCAGCGAAGCCAGACCAAATCTCCTGATGCTTCGCTAATTACATGAATTAAATGACAACCATGAGCCTCAATAATTCTTAGTCCAAGTCTAGAAGGCGCCAGGACCCGCGTGCGACGAGCAATTATCAAACTCCTCATCAGATGTGGTTAGTATTCCTCGAATACCTATTCCAATCTGAACCCAAATAAAACATAAAATTGAACAGTGAGAATAATAGAACTTGCTTGAGGCAACCACACAAACAGAAACAAAGAGAATTTATTTCACCGGTGAGTGAGACAAATAAAAAATGCTAATGTTACCTGTTCTTCATTATGAATCATAAACCAGAGACAGTTATTCAATACTCGAACTAAGCTGGCCATTATTCCTCCTATGCCTATTTCATTCTGCATCAACCACACAAACAGAAACACAGAAGATTCCTTTGCCATTAATGAGTGAGACAAATAGAAATTAATCTCACATGTTCTCCATTATAAACTTTATTTAGATCAGAGACAGTTGTTCAACACTTGACACGAGGAGCAATTCCATTCTCAATCCAAATAAATCATAAAATTAAAAACAGCTATGCAATAGAGTTTCCTCAAAGCAACTATACAAACAGAAATAAACAAAATTTAGTTTCTATTGATGAGTGAGATAAAAAAAAATATTAAATCTCACCTGTTTATTATAAATTTTAATACATTGTTGGGGAGACCAAAGTCGGTAAGGTGATTGCTCATTTGCAATTTCTCTTCCCAAATCTCTTAAATGATCATGCATTACAAGGTAATTTTTCTCATCTATTTCAACAAGACATTTATTCCTCAACCTTTCCAAACTGTACAAACCACTCCACCCTGATCCAATCCATACTTCAATTGCCAAATCACTTTTTTCTCCAACAAAGAAACATGCAATATCCAAGAATACCTCTTGCTCTTCCTCATCTAATGCATCATAACTTATTTTCAGCTTATATTTGATATCCTTGGGTAATATTCTAGAGATCTTCTCCAATTGAGTCTTCCAGGAATCTTTGTTTACGTTTCCATACAGCTGCCCACCAAGGACTTTGAGAGACAATGGCAAACCACTACAAGCTTCTAAGAATTTTTCAACAAGCTCATCAAATCCATTTTGTGGAGATGATTTTAAAAAAGCATGCCAACAAAAAAGTTGCTCAGCATGAATTGCACTCAATGGTTTCATTTTATAGTGGGAGGAGATGTCCCAACATCTAAGAACTTCTAATTCTCTTGTGGTGACAATAATCAAAGCACCCGACCCAATCAAACTCTCAGATCCTCGATAGGGCAATAAAGCATTCAATTGATCCACATGATCAACATCATCCAGAACAATTAAAGCCCGAATAGATCTCAAGTGGCTTGTAAGAATTGCTTTCCCCTCTTCTACATTGTCAACTGATAAACCTTTGAAACCAAGATCCTCCAAAAGCTTTTTCTGCTTATCGCACAACAAGTTTTTGTTAGCAGCATCTCTAATATCTAATATGAGGCTAGCCTTCTCCATAGATGGATATATATTATTATATAACTTTTTAGCAAGAGTGGTCTTGCCAGAACCACCCATGCCCCATATTCCAACCATTTGCATATCCTGATGACTTCTGTCAGATTGAAGTGTAGTCAATTCAAAATCTTGTACAATTTCATCTAAACCCACAGGATGTTCTGCGACCACGAATGGTAACTTTTTAATTTCTTTCACAACACAATAAGTAATACTCTTCAGCAACATGTCTTCCTTTCTAACCATATTCAACAACAAAGGAGAAAGAATAAACCATTAATAGTTGAAATTATTACAATAACATATGTCTATGGACCTAAAATAATTAGAACACAGAATAAGTGAATAAGGTGGAGAAATTGGTACTTACTCCTTGCTATTAACGATGTAACCAATGTTATGTGAAACATTGAAGAGCGTATCCTTCCACTCCTTAAGCTTTTCAGAGCTGTATCTACCTTTATTTAGGTACAACTGAAATGCTTCAGCATAGACTCCTTTTGCATATCGGACATCTGCAACTTCGGTATAGTAGAAGATGGGGACAATTCTAGTGCCTGTTCTGAACATAAATGACAGCTCATCTAAACACCAGCGAGATTGTGCATAATTCTGTGAGAATATAGCAATATGAAGCGAAGCACTTTTGATTGCTTCCTGTAGTTCCGTGGGCAAGGAATCCCCCAATTCAAGCTCTTCTGAATCCAGGAAGACTCTGAGTCCCATGCCATTAGTAAGCATTCTGTAAAGAGTAGTGGCTAGTGTGTGCTTGACATCGGGACCGCGATGATTAATAAAAACATCATAGGATCTACCAGAAGCAGATGTTGATGGTGCAAATTCCTCAAATTGTGAGTAGCTGCTAGTGGTAGAAGTAGATGCCATTTCAATTGGATTGAACTAAACACAAAGAAAGAATAAAAGACAGTAATGAAGAAAGGCTTCTCGTTAAGTTGATGGGGTGGTAAAGTGCAGAGTATATATAAAAGGGAACAGACGGGGGTAGTTTTACAGACGAGTAACCAAACGCGTAGATTGTGTGTTCGCATAGGAAACCGCGTAAAAAGAAAGGAGAAGCATCACCGCCTCTGGGCTATTAAACTCTAGCCGAAAAAATCCATTTAATTAAGTACACCAGGAATTTTTTTTTTCGGTCTAGAGCAGCAGGAGCACAAAAGAATAATAGAATTTTTATCTTTTCTTGATGTGGACGGTGGAACGAGTGCAAGCATCAGAATTTATGTATTTTGAAATAAGTGAATGAGTAGTGGTACAATACAGACTATTTAGGTAGGAGAGAGGAGAGAGGAAAGAGGTAAGTGGCAGACAAATTTAATTAGTTACAGAAAACAGCAAGTGTAAAGAATGAAAAAACATCACCGACTCTGGCCTAATGCGGATTGAAAAAACAGTCGATGTGGACAGCCGCAGAAGCAATCAGAATTAGGCTGTCCCGTTTTGTTTCACATTTGGTTTAAGAAAAGGATCTTGTGCAACTTGGGTATTCTTTGCACTAGTTCTGATCAATCATGGTTAATGATTACATGTTTTTAAATTTATTTAATAAAATGTAGCAGTAAAAGTTAAAAACTTATGTTAATTTTAATTTAGTATTTTAATTTATTTTGAGGAATGTTTAAATGTAATTATATAATAATAATAAATGAAATAATTTTGTATGACTTAGAGGTTATTTTTCTAATTTATATATATTTACACAAATTTCAATATTTTAATCATATTTTGTCTAGTCTTTTACATTTTTTCATTTTTTTTTCACATTTATTAAGTCTTAGGTTATTTTTTTAATTTATTTATATTTACACAAATTTCAATATTTTAATCATATTTTGTCTAGTCTTTTACATTGTTTCATTATTTTTTCACATTTATTATAATCATCATGATTAAATATCCTCTTTTATATAAACATTACTATTCTATTGTCTTGGGTCAATCTTCTCTTAACAAATCTAACACATAAAATTTCAAATATTCAAATTCAAACTTGGTTGACTCTCACCCATTTCACAACTCGTTGTGAGATGACCAAACACACAATTGTGTGATTTATTGCTATGTCCTTGTATTTCAAGGCATTTATTTGTATTCAAATGAAACATCCTTGCATCAAAAAGCATCGTTTAATATCTTCAAAAGATAATCCTAGAAATACTTCAATTGGACCATCTAAAAGAAGATTTAAAATTTACATAATTATTCTAGAGCTCTTACATATCACTTGATCTCCTAGAACAACAATAAAATTGAGCTTTACTTGGTGCTAACTTAGGAGACTTATCCCTTAGTGATGTAGGAGTCCATGAAAGTTATTCTTTGATAAAACTAGTTTCTAAAGTAGAGAACAACCAAGATTATGAAGTTATGATGTTGATGTGGCTAATAAAAAAAAATAATGGCCTTCCCAGTTTTGGCTACTAAATGAAATTTTACAAATGTCAAGATTTAATTCATAATGTTTTCATTAACAAGCCACGTGGATTAAATATATTACAAGAAATTATTGTTAATATTACTTCATATACTATGATTATTACCTCTACTACCTTTTCCACTTCTACCATCAATCCATTGTCTACAAGATTCCCTTCCACCACCACACATTGTCATAGTACTAGCACTTCTAGTATTTCATCATATAGTTCTTATCCCTTCTCCACTTCCCCTCTTTAATTTGGCTTTCATTCTAAATTTACTCATCTTGATATACTTATGTATTACATCGTATTATACCTCCATACCTATCTCATTCACCACTAGCTAAGCTATCCCAAACCCTATCGATCATGTCGTCCTCACATATACTAGCCCATCACATGCCAATATATCCATCATTTTACATCTATATTCACCTTCTAATATACACTCAATTGTTATTATTCTTCTATCATAATAATTATTAAAAATAATGTTGCATCTTCTCCTCCTCCATTAAAATTACATTGTCTAATAAGGAGATCCAACATGATAATCATTATGGTCAATTATACTTAATCAATAATATTTATTGTAAATTGTATACTTTGTATCTTGTTTATTTTGAATGATAATATATAACAAATTTATTGAAGAGTAAATATGAATAATAATTTACATCGATTGACAATGGTATTTGTATTTAAGAATTTTATTGAAGATGACAAATATACTATTGAATAATACATTATGATGCATCATTCTATGATTGGATATAGGTAGTAAATTATTACATGCATTTTATGTCATGTGATATAATCTTTAAATTAATTTAGATTGTGTAGAGCTTAGAAACAACAATGTAAGGATGTTATGTTAAATTTGCACCAGTTCATTAAACTTATACATAAAGAAAAACATATCAAAGTTAGAAGGGCTCATTACAAGATAAAAATTGATGCTATCCACTTAACATTCAGATACATCTCTAAAAAACTAAAGGGTGTATCTTAAGACAAATATAATAGTGTACTTGTCTTATACAAGGTACAACTGGATGAGTTGGAAGTTATATATCCTAGACATGGAATGAGCAATACAAATATAAGATCTATATTTCAAACCTATGATTACCTCATATAGAAAAAGAAAGGAATGCAAATTATGGAAAATAAATTTATTATGACCATATGTAAACTTTGTGTTAGATATGCTATTGGATCTTTGATGTGCAAATATTTGTTGATCCTAATATTAGAATTGTGTACCTCTGAATTTCTTATTGATTCACGATTTGATCCAAGGATAAGAATTGAATTATATATTCTTGGATAAGAATGAAATATGTGACAATTCGATCTTAAATGAATGCTTGAGATTGATTGACATAGGTGGAGAATCTCCACTAACCAAGAATAGTGAGTAAGAGTTATGATGGCTCCTTATTGGGATCTAAAATGGGTGAGGATAATTAGTCTTATTTATTTATTTTGAATTATTAGTTGCCTATGGGTTAAAAATAAAAGAATTTCATGGAGGATTTATAATTTAATATGAGTGGATAAATGATTTTTTACTATTTGTAGAGAAATCAATGAAAACATATTTATGTATTTATTTTTGGAATAAATATAAGATTAGTAGCATGATTAATGAAATAATATGAACTATTTAATTAATTAGTAGTGATAAATAAAATGGATATTAGCATGAAATGAGAAAAAAGTTCACATGGTATTAGGATATGATGTGGTGTCATAAATTGTATTCTTTAATTGTGAGCCCAATTTCACACTCTTATTGGTGCTTGCTTTAGTTTCCATTCGCCCAGACCATTTTTGGAAAATTTATACCCTTGATTTACCCTCCAACTCAAGGATATGTGTACTATTCTATTTTAAATATTCATTATTTTATTTCGCACTTGATTTATTATTGAAAATTAAAATTAGGGCTACATATAACGTCATAGAAAAATATTCTTGCATTCTCCTTTGGAAGAGATTATTTTGGTGGGACCAAGGTGCCTTGCACATGTTTTTCACCAAAATAATTCAAAATTTAAAATATTTTAAATGTAGATCTTCAAACTATGGAATCTAGTCTCATTTTTTAATTTAATCATTTTATTGGATTTTATCAAAATTCAACCTCCCGACTCATAAATAAGGGTAAAATCATAAACTCGTGAGACACTTTAGGCCAAAAAAACATTTATATTGAAATATTTTTGACCAAAAATATTTTGATTGGAATTATTTTGGTTGAAACTACATGGCATGCATATGCCCCACAAGGTTTCAGGTGAAAGGGTCTCAACCAAAATTCTAAGTTCAATTTTTTTCTCTTTTAGAATTTAGGCATGATATCTTGTAATTTTTGAAGTGATTTATCTTTTCATCTTTGTTCCTCTATATTTCTTTGAAATATTATTAGGCTTGATGTAAATTTTTATCATCCATTAAAAATCTCAAGAATCCACCTATTATTAATAATTTGAATATTCTCATCAAGATAGCAAGATAATAACTTTGATACTTACAGTATCTCATTTAAAGGACCAAGGAAAAACTTGACAAAACCACTTTTTTGAAACAATAACCGACACACTAGATACAAAAAAATCATATCATGCTTGAACAATAATGCACATACAAGTATCACAAGAATAGTAAAACACTGAAGAATAACTATACAAGATCCCACCATTGCACAAGCAAAGTAGCACTAGTGGATGACTAACAACCATGGGAAATCATGTTGGAGTAGATAGGTGACTCCACAACACCCCCAAGATCCCTAGAAGATAAAAATAACTTCCATAAGAGATAATTACAATAATAGATTTCTTGAACAATGCAAGATTGATTAAATATTGTGTGCGGGAAATGAGGGCAACAAAAATGCAAAAGTCAGTTTCAAAGGGCCCACACACCAATGAGACTCTTGGTGCAAGTTATAGGAGCTATATTGAATAGCTCAACTTCCCAAGGGGTGTCCCATTGTTCTCTATCTCATAGGATCCCTGAAGTCAATGTCTTTGCTCTCACATCACTAAGAAAAGTGACTTAGGAATGACAACTCCAAGAACGAGTGATGTTTGATTATAAGCATGAATGCATTCCTAGCATGTATGATATTGAAACTATGATGATTAATCTAGCATAAATATGACGATATGATTAATTAATTATCCTAGCAATGATATACTAGTCTAACATGGATATGCTATGATATTAGAATGCTTCTAAATGCTATTATGATGTTTTAACAAAGAGAGGCTAAAATGCTTAGTAATTAGACTATAAGTTTGATGCATGAAACTTCTATATCACTAGCAAAATGACTATAAGTTTGATACACAAATGCTTCTATCTAAATGAAAGAATGAGAGCTCTATTTATAGAAAAAATAGGGTAATGGATGGTCAAGATTGGATAATCTTAACAAGGGGCAGGATTGAAAGTTAAACAATCCATGTTCACAATTATCACCAATGAAATGGTGACGATTGTCAGCAAGAGCTTGCTTGAGAGGAGATGAAAGACGCATTAAATGCTTGAGAAGACATGATGGTTACCTTAGGAGGTAAGGGTTAAGTTTAGGCTAGGGTTATCCATTGGATAAATCTTTTACCCAAGGGGTAAACTCTTGTGTAAGGGTTAAAGGGATAACCAAGGTTAAAGCCACGAATTCTTGATGAGACCCTTGGGTTAGATGAGGGTTGAGTTAGAGAGAAAGTCTCTAATCATGCAAGAAGGTTGAGTTAACCATTAATGGTTATGAAGACTTTGAGGGTTAACTTGTTGAAGACATAAAACCTTTAATGCATTTCAGAGACTTTGGAGGCTTTGAGAAGTGACTTCTCTTTGCTTAGGAATGTGACAATAATCAGGAGATGAATTAGGCTAAATTGGAATTGATTAGAAGAATCTAGAAGGGGTTTAGGAGGAAAGTGGGAGATGTAGGAAAATGCAAGTGAGGGTATTTTTTAAATATATTTAGATTTATTTAAATGCAAAGGAGATTTTAATTAAATGTAGATTTAATTAAAATGGGAAAGGGGATAAATTGATATTTTTAATTAAATGTGAATTTAATTAAAATGGCTAGAGGGGGAGTATTTAATTAAATGGCTTAGATAGAAGAAGGGTATATTAATTAAATCTTAATTTAATTAATAGACAATTAGAAGAATATGGATATTAATTAAACCTTAATTTAATTAATTGGAAGAATTAAGAATAATTAAATGAATAAAATTCACTTAATTCATTGTGCAACTTTTAGGTTTATACAAATATAATGAGTGAACATTATTATTTAGATAAGTGGTCTTGTTTATAAAGGTAAGGTGAGAAGAAAGATTAGATAATATGTTGACATGCTTCATAATCCTATGCAATGAGACAACTAAAGTGTTGACTTAGGTAACTAGAAGTATTTATCATGTGATACAATAATACCATGTGACAACTAAATAATCTCATAGAATACCACCCAGGACATAGTTAAACTTAAGTCATGTGAATAAGTCTCCCACTAGGAACCAACAGAACACTAGGTATTGTTGGCAACAACAATGAAGGAAAATTGAGAGGGAGGGTCAATCATTTTTCACCGGATTAACAAACTTAACTTCAAACACAAATCTAATTAACTGCAACAACAAAGATAAGAAAATTGATACCACAACACACAACACCAAGATTTTGATGTGGAAAACCCAGTTAAGGGAAAAAACACAGTGGGAACCTACCCACAATTAGATGATACTCTACAATAGTATATGAAAATAATTACAATGGGGAATTCACATGCATTCAGGCTTACTACCTAGAGCTCACTGCTCAAGATATAATAACCAAGAAGGCTACAACCCTCAACGAAGGTTCACTACCTTACAAGGAACTCTAAATGACTTACAAAATATTCAGAAAACAATCTGGAATCAAATGAACTGAAAGAATAGCATCTACAAATGCCTGATGACAGTTCTGGTTAAGCACATTGTCTGCTCTGCAATACTTCAATCTTTGCTCAAACACAATACGAAGGATGTACTCTCGTGTTCTCTCTTTTACCACTCTCTAATATTGCAGAAAAAAACTATCGATACCTAGTTTACATGACTACACCATCTATATATACCGATCATCAACCTTGACAACAAGGTTGGTCAAACCCTCAACTCTTAATTACACAATTATGTCACACAATACAAAGATTGACCACCAGACCAATATAATGATACACATGAAATAACATGGATCTAAATCAAATGCTCAAACATGCAACACCACTAGAAATCATGCCAAGATCAACTGCAACATGCCACACCACTAAGAATACCGCATAACATGAAGAATATCACCGATTCAGAAAAATCACCAAGAACGCGTACAAGGATCAATATAGATCATCAAAACAAATAGGAAACAATTAGGAAACACCAACAAGCATGCCAGAATCATCTGTAATAGTTTTACCAACACCACTTATCAAATCTTTATTGATCAACATCTAAGACTCAAGAACATTCATACAATAAGAACTGTCGAAATCAATCTAAACACTGACAAAAATACTTCTACACCTCAGCAAGACAATCGGGACAATCCTGATAATGAAAGAACTATGGCATCTGGGTTAGCAAATCTAGCCGAGGCTTCTGAGAAAGTGGATCAAGAAGAACAAAAAAGAAAGGTTATGGTAAGTGTTCATGTTCCACCTTCTTTTTCTTGGGGATCAATTTCTTTTGAATTATTGCAATTATTAGAAAATAAGGAGGAAGAATGGAAAAGAGAAAAAGGATCCTTAGAAAGAAAACTACAAGAGAAAGATGTAGAAATAAACAACTTGGAGGATAGGATAGATAACTTAGCTACTTTGTTACCTCAGGTAATAGAATGTAGGCCTCCTCCAAGAGTATATTCTCTTTATTTGAAGGAATGACATCTTTCTTACAAGATAGGTAGGGAGTTGTGTGGATTGAATTCATCATTAATGACTCTCGATGAGTTTGCCAATGCCTATAATACCTCTCCTCTTGATCAAAATAACTTACTTTGTGAATTATATCTTCACAATTGTGCTATTCCATTGATCAATTGCAGTCCCCAGGCCCAAAATCAAGGAGGTCGAAACAACATTTCTCCATAAAAGACTAGCTTGAGGACAAGTTTAAAGGGGTTGGATATGTGTGGATAAAGGTGAGAGGTTATGAACTCTTCCTGTTTCAATTTATGAGAAAGGACAAAGAAGTGCCAATTTGTAACCCGTGGATAACCAACTTAGGTAAACTAGTTGTTCCAAATGTTTTTTGTAAATATTAGATTGATGGAAGTATTGGTCAAAAATTACAATTGTGTGAAGACATGCATTCAGTTTCCAAATGGCAAAGTGTTTATCAGATTTATCCGTGGCACCATAGATGAAGTTTTTAGCTTAGACCCTAACCCTGATGTACCCTTGTCGTTTGAAGAACTAGAGGAGGAATTTGTTAAAATGGATACTACTTATAAAGGGTGGAATTTAGCTTTCCACATGGTTCAGAAGGGCATTCTTACCGAAGAGGATGGTCCCCCATTCAACATGGACATTTTCAGACACTACTTATAGTACACCTATATGTCATGTGAACAGGTTGAAGGTATAGAGGCCCCTGATGTAGCTAATATTGGGCTGCTGGTGTTAGCAGCAAATGTACAAATGTATGAGCCAAGACCCTTTGATTATGCTACTTATGTTGTAGAAAAATTACATGAAGGTTTCTTGAGCCTCAAAGATAATAGGGAGCCCACTTTCAAGTTTTACTCATTGTTAATGCATTTGATTTTATTTTATTGAAGATTTAGGGGTATGTGGCCAATGAATTTAAAATTGAACACAGTGGATAGAGCAGGTAAAGAACAACCAGTACAAATGTGGACATCAGTTTGGGATTCACGATATGTGAAATCAAACTACATCAAGTTTGAAGAGCTAATAGTAAATCCATTATACCAGATGGATGGTGTCCCGTGTGAAGGATCTATTTCCACTAAAGTTGAAAGATTTCTTAGACCTGTTGTTTTTGATGAAGGAGGTATTGTCAATCACAACTGGGGCGATTGGTTTGTTAACAAGTATTTTACTTGCTTCAGGATTTATGGTTTCGAAGGAACCCCATATTTGTTGCCAAAACTTGTACCAAACAAAATTGCCTATCTGGAGACTATGAGATACTTAAGTGTTTCGAATGCCAAACATTTTGGAGGTATGCATAAGTAGACTTTCATGCCTAGGACTCTTAGTTTTGGGGATTTTACCATTGTATCAACAAAGGCTTATGAAGCCATTGATAGGAAATTGATTGAAGAATATAGTTTGTTCAAATATGCTGCTAGGGTCAATTATGACCCTGAGGCATATATTCACAATTGCAAGAAAAGTCAAAATCTCAGATATTATATTCATGTTTACTTGGAAGCAGAGGACATGTTTAGAAACATGGAGGAGGAAGAGGCCCAGACAACCATTGATGAATTAAACAAGAAATTTGAAGAAAAGAAAAAGAGATTGCAAGAAATGGAAACTTGAGAAGAAGAGAGTGAAGGTGAGTCCAAAGAAGTTGAGGTGGTATCTAGGCATCAAGCACCAGACATAGCAGAAGAGCCAGACTTGCAAGAGAAAATTGTTGTCAGGTCGAACATCCATAGTGATGCAAGATATGATGAGTATTATTCCTTTGTGTTTGATGATGTTTTTATTAAGTCAAAAGAATTTAAATCCTTTTTATATAATTTCAAAGGGAAAAAACTAAGAGACTCTATCCCAAATGTAACCCCTAAAAAAGAATTAGAATTGTTGGGGAAACTAAAGCAAGAAATCAATTTAGAATTGACCACTATAACCCCTCAAAGGGGAAGACAACTTCTTAGTGAAGCAGGCATCATCATCTTTCCAGGATGGGACATGAGTGCATCATTTATTTTTGATAACATGATACATTCTGAGAATAAGGATTTTAAATTGGATATTCAGGGGGTAAATGATGTGTATGTCGGCTCTAGATTTGACCAGAATGAAGAGGCTTTTCTTTTATGGGCTCTTTACCCTCCAAATAAGAGGCCAAAAATCATTGATGTGGATAAAGCCTTTGGTCACCTAATGAAATTGAAAGTTGGTGAAGTAGATCCCATTTTTACTGATGATATGGGTATTGATATTTTAAAATTTAATAAAGCACAATTGGTTAAAGTGAGCAAAGAAAGAGACCAGTACAAGGGATTATATGAAGAATTGCTAAAAATAGGAGGACAACTTGTGCCACAAATCCATGATGGGTCTCAGTGGAAAAAGAAATGTGAGGAAGTGCAACTGGAAAATAAAAAGTTGAAAAGGCAATTGCAGAGTGTGAGGGATAACACAACCTCTATTTTATTGACTAAGAGATTTGAAAAAAATTGCATGGTTTCCTTGAAGATTTCTGGGTTGTTTGTCAAAAGAATATGGATAATGCAATATCTCACAACCAGATTTAAAATAGACTAGGAAATTTGTTGCATGATAAGAAAATTGCCAATACATATGCTGAAGTCATTAAAGGAATACAAAAGCTGTTGAAAAAGAATGAAGACTTTGACACAGAATTGCAAAATGAATTTAATGAATGTAGGGAAATATTTCAATATGGTTTTCTAGAAATTGAAGATCAGAATGGACAGATTAAGGATAAGGATAAATGGATTGTGGAGTGCCAAAGTCTTCTCAGTGCTTCCCTTAACATTGCCCAGTCTGATGTAATTGACATGACAAAGACAATAGAGCAGATGGAAAACTTCATCACTTTGGAGATTGTGGTCAGAGATATTATCTACGATACATATACCTACAAATTAGAGGGATATTTGAAGCACATTCAAAAGTGCGATCAGATGCTTGGAGACCAGCCATAGATATCAAAAGATGTTTAAAGATGTGACTTTGTAGTTTATAATTTTAGTTTGTTAGGGCAGCTTTTAGGTAGTTAGTTTTTTGTTAATTTTAGTTTAATGAAAGGGTATGCCCTTTCATTTTTCAAATCAAATTCTCATCTATATGTGAAGGATATTTTAGGAGAGACAAATATCACAAGTTTATAGTTTTTTTTATCGAGACAATCTTTATGCATTTTCTTAAGAACTCATTGTCTGGAAGTACCAAGTTGATGGAAGATATGCACTAAAATCAACTGGTTTAAGTATTTTATTTTCAATATAAAGATTCAAGTGTTTCTCATTTATGATTGTATCTATCTTTTCAATGGATTGATCAATTCGTTAGATAAATCTATTTACATAGGTTGTTTCATTGTGCAATCTTATGTTGTTGTAATTAAGATTGATTTTTAGTTTGAATATCAGTTTGAAGGATTGGTTGGCAAACTTCGAATTGTTTTATTGGTCTTTCAAAGTAAAGTTAAATTCAGTAAGACTAACTGGATGTCACATTTTAATTGCAATTCATATGGAAGCCTTTGAGATGATGGTCTTGTTACATTAACAAGTTATTAAAACTATCTCTAAGGTTAAACATAGGATTTTTCATTTGAAATGATATGAAACTAGTAACGAATCACGACACTGGTCTTTTATTGATTTTATATATTTGAATCAAGTATTTCCAATGCAAGTTTCATTAAGGAATCATATTTCTAATTCATACAATCATTACTTTATAAACATTCATTTACAAGCAAGCAAATGGAAAACATTCATTTACAAGCAAGCAAGCAGATTGATTTTGGTATAGTAAATAGGGTTTACTTATTTTTTATTTTTTATACAATAATTTTACCCTTTATCTAACATAATTAATAATTGGAAGACTTTTCAATAACTAGGAACTGCAACATTAAGTTAGTAAAGAAAAATGGATAAATGAGAACATATCGGTAGGATGACAAGCTCAAATTTATGAGACACACACTCTAAAATGAACTTGTCTACAACCAAATTTACATGATTCAAACACACAACCTACAAGTCCATAGGAATTTATAGGCATGCAAAAATCTACAGGAATTTTGCCATTTACAATAGTTCAAAACCCTCCAAACTAGAGAATCAATCCTTTGATATCACCTGCTAGACAACCCAATTTGCAGAGGCAAAGGAAAAAGAGGCAAAGGACATGTCGAACCCAATTTGTAGAGGCAAAGGTAGAGAAAGAGGCAAAAGAAACAAAGGAATTGGCAGAGGCAGAGGAAGTTGAGAGTTAATTCAATCCGTTGCGCGTGGTTTTCAAATGAACCCGCCCTTTTTTTTTTTAATAATTCCCATGGTCATCAGAATTCCGACTAACATGGGCTTCATTGGAAAACATTTTCGGCATCATCATCATAATTTCGACGTTATTGGGCATTTAAAAAAAAAATCAACTTTGATCACAAAATGCCTTGATCATCGAAAACCTTCGTCGGAATTTGAGGCCAAATGTATTAGTGTGTTGCATTTCCTGCTATATACTCAACCTCAGTTGTTGGTAGGAAAATAACTGGTTGCTTCTTAGAAGCACATGAGATTACACCCAAACCCAAATGAAACACTTAGCCCGATGTGCTCTTCCTATCATCTAGACTTCCTACCCAATCACTATTTGTATAACCAACCAACATAAAATCATTATAGCATTATACAAAATTCCATATCTCTTAGTGCCATTCACATACCTCAAGATTCTCCTACCCTCTTGCCAATGAGTGTCCTTTGGAATCTTGATAAATTTGGAAATCATACTCACTACATGCATTATTTTAGGCCTAGTTGTTGTCAAATACATCAAAATTCCAACCAAACTCTTACACCTAGTTAGATCAAGACTGTTGTTGCAATCTTCCTTTGTCAACTTAAGACCTATGGTTGTTGGTGTTGGTGCAGGCTTGCTACCATGCATTCTAAATATCTCCAAGATTTCACTAACATACCTTTCTTGAGAGATAAATATACCATCATGCATTTGTTTTACTTTTATACCTAGAAAATACCTCAAGAGACCTAAATTTGTCATCTCAAACTCTCCTTCCATGGCCTCTTTAAAATCAACAATGAGGAAATCATCTCCCCAAAGAAAATTAAATCATCAACATATAAGACAACAATAAGAATCTTACCATTAACTATCTTGATGTAAAGAGTGGTCTCACCATCACTTTTTCCAAAGTTGTTGCTCATCAAATATGAGTCAATCTTGCTATACCATGCCCATGGAGCTTGCTTCGACCCATAAACAACCTTCTTTAACCAATATACCTTGCCTTCATGACCTGAAACTTCATAACTAGGTGGTTTCTCCACATAAATCTTTTCTTTTAACACTCCATTAAGGAAGGCTAATTTCACATCCATTTGAAACACCTTCCATTTGTGTTGGACTACAATAGCTATGACTGCCTACACAGTATCCATCCTTGCAATGGGTGCATACATCTCATCACCGTCTCTCCCAAAATATTGTTTGTACCCCTTCACAGCCAATCTTGCCTTATGGTGCTTGATTATTCCTTTGACATTACTTTTGGTCTTATAGACCCATTTAACCCCAATAAATTGCTTGTTTGGAGGAAAATCAGTTGGCTCACATGTATCATTCATTTCTATTGCATCTATTTCGTCATCCATTACCTCACACCATTTCTCCTCTTTAATAGGATCCTCAAAATAAATCGGATCACTATGAGAATATAATGCAAAGTTCACATTTTCATCAAAATCTTCTTCATACCTTCCACCCTGGTAGATTTCCTTTAGACTCTTCATCTTCTTTGGCATTAGGGAGGCAAGAGTGAGTTATGAACTCTGACTACTATTGCTGCTCTACTATGTAGACTCCGATCTATGTTATTGGGATCTTTTAGGAGCCGGTTCTCTAGCTATCTCTAGTTGCTTGCCTTTCTACCTATTTATCTCAGGATCTATTTGTATGTCTTAGGAGCTTTCAAGAGTTATCTAGAGCTATCGAGATTTCACTGTAACTAAATTTTGAGAATTTTGTGACAATTTGTTTGACTGCTTATCTCCATCAGGAGTTGTCAAGAACTATCAAGAGCTTTCATAGCATCTTCTCGATCCTCATACTCATCATCATCATCATTGATAGGAAAATTTTGTGATGTGCATAAAGAGGTATCCAATGAACCATCCCATGACTCATTCTCCATGAATTCAACATTTCTATTAATGACAATGTTCTTGATGATGGGGTTGTACAACCTATATGCCTTGGACTCATCACTATAGCCTGTGAAAGTGCACTTCTCACTCTTGAAATACAACTTTTGATTCTTCTTATTTGGCATATGAGCATATGCCACACATCCAAACACTCTAAGGTGCTCAACCATCTACTTGCACCTAGACCACGCCTCTTGTGGAATCTTGTCATAGACCGCCTTGGTTGGACTTTTATTTATCAAATATATTGTTGTTGCTACAACCTCTCGCCAATATTCATTTGGGAGTCCTTTTTCTTTGAGCTTGTTACTTGCCATTTCCACAATGGTCCTATTCTTTCTCTCAACTGCTCCATTTTGTTGCGGAGTATAAGGGACTGTCAGCACCTTCTTGATGCCATTTTGCTTGCAAAAATTTACAAAAGCATTAGAGTTATAATATCCTCCATGACCTGACCTTAGGGCCTTGATGTGATATCCACTCTCCTTTTCAACTTGAGCTTTAAACAATGGAAACTTATCAAAAGCTTTATATTCAAGCTTCAAAAAATAAACCCATGTTCTACTGTTGAAATCATCAATAAAGGTCATAAAATAGTGGGTGCGACCAATAGATATGGTTTGCATAGGGCCAACCAAATCAGTATGCACTAGCTCCAATGGTTCTCTTTCCCTTCTAAAGTTGCCTTTTTGAAAGGGCAACCTATGTTGCTTATGCAAAATGCAAGCCTCACACTTTCTACTAGGATCTTCTATCCTTGGCAAACCATCTACCATTAATTTCTTGGAAAATAAACTCAAACCCACATAACCCAAGTGTCCCTACTTGACATGACATGGCTTGGAAGGGTCTTCAATGTTGCTCTTGAGAACCATTGACTATTATATTGTTGTACATGATTGTCTAGGAGGTGTAAAGATAGATTGAGAAGAGAAACACGTTTCTATCCTCAAAGGAAACATCTGGTTCTTTGTCAATTATATTACTACAACAACTTTCTTACTCCCATCTTTCTAAAAAATCACACATTCACACATCTCCATCAACACTATGTATCTATTTTGGATCAGTTGTCCAACACTCATGAGATTATGTTTAATGCTTGGAGAAAAATAAACATTCTCAATCTCCTTCTCACCTTGCTTGGTGTCGATCATAATAGCTCCTTTTCCCACAATTGGAACTATTGCATTATTCCCCATTTTTATCTCAAATTTGGCATTTTTGTCAATAAAGATAACAAACTCTCATTACCACTCATGTGGTTACTGCAATTGTTGTCCAGATACTAGACCTCAGGGTTGCCTTCTTCAACAATGTTGCACATGATGAAGGCCATGGAGTGATTATTTTCACCCACATTCACATCGACCACATTAGCATTTTTCTTTGACTGACTACCTTTCTTCTTCTAACAATCTCTTTCATAATGCCCAAATTTATGACAATTGAAACATCCCACATTGCTCTGGTCATAGGTCTCTAATTCAAGCTACTATTCTTCTTGTGTTGTTTGGATTTATTTTGATAGATTCTTGCTCCCTCTTGGTTGTATGCTTGTCCGAAGCTATCTTCATTGTCATGACCTCTACCTCTTGAGATCCTACCACCACTTCTTCCTCTCCCCTTGCCTCTTGCATTAGCTTGAGATTTGAAAGCTTTCTCTTGGGAAGATATAGAAAATGTATTTAGGCACTAGCACTCATGGGTTTGAAGAGAACCCATCAAATCATCAACTGTTAATATTGACAAATCCTTTGCCTCTTCAATGGAAATACTATTGCATCAAATTTTGAAGGAAAAATTTGAAGGATTTTCTCTACAATCCATTGCTCCTTGATGGTTTCTCTCTTTGTCCTCAGATGGTTCAATAAACCAAAAACTCTTGTATGAAATTCTGATATGGACTCACTGTCCTTCATTTGAAGAATCTCAAAATCTCTTCTAAGCATTTGCAGCTTCACCAATCTAACTTAATCAGTCCCCTTGTAGCTAGTTTGGAGGATTTCCCACGCTTCCTTAGCATGATTAGCTACTACTATTTTGGAGAATATCGCCTTTGTGAAGGTTGATTCAATCAAACTCAATGCCTTGGCATATTTTCTCCTTGTCTCCCTCAACTAGTTCTTCTGATTGTTTGTGAGGGTAGCATACTAATTTGGGTCAGTTATATCCACAAACCCAGTAGCACAAAGTTCCCATAAATCATTTGCAACCATGATGGTTTTCATTTTCTTGGTCCAAACATCATAATTTTGTCTATTAAAGGATAGTGGCTATTGCCAGCTCTTTCCTTCATCTCTAGCAATGTCTCCTACACACAAAACTCAAACACCCAGAAAAAAAGAATGCCCTACTCACAAGGATTTAGACTCTATAGCTCTGATACCATGTCATAAATTTGAAAAAAGGGCTGGAGCATTCAACCTTAAAGCCAAACCATAGAGACTGCAACTCTGTTTCCCAATGAGCCGGGAATGCAAATCAACAAAATCCAACGAAGAAACCAGAAGACATGCAATTTCATTTTCTTTCTATTAAAAGACTAGAAATTACACTATTACAAAACACAAAACTTCAAACTTAGAAACTACTAATTTCTCATCTACAGGCATCGATTAGGAGCTGCATTCAACCATACAAAATAGAGCTTCCTAGAGCTCATTACAAATCATATGCTCACTTGGAGCTACACACTATCAGGAGCAATTAAGAGTGATCATTGTTCAACTGATAAGCCACATGAACACCTAGAAGCTACTACTATAATTCTTCTCTACTCAAAATACTATCTAACTTCTGCACATTCTCTTTGTGCTTCACCTACACATTCTAGAGAACATTCTCTCTTTTCGTCTGCTTGTTCACATAAAATTCTCCCCCAAATTCAAAATTAAAAAGATCAACTACCACATTAGCTTCACTGCAGTTACTGTTCATGCCAGGAACTATTGGTATGAAGATCTCAACACAATCTTCTTCTAGGTTGTTTCTATTGCAACACTTCTGACACACTCCTAATGGGTAGGTGGAGTTTATGTGGGTGGCTGACTTCTAGGCACTCACGACAACATTAATTCTAACATATCACACCAATCTTTGACTTCTAAAATCCTCAATTTTTAATGGAAGTAGTGGCTAAAGATTTGTCTGCCCAATATTAAGCCAGTGAAGTCAAACCAAATCTTTTGATGCTTCATTAATTACATGATTTAATTTACAAGCTTGAGCTTGAATAAATTTTAGTCCAAGTCTAGAAGGCGTCAAGCTTATAATTCCTCTATTTGTGTTAACCATGAGTTCCCCACATGATGAGCAACCAACAATCACATTACCATCAATGACCTATATTCCTCGAATGCCTATTTCATTCTAAACCCAATATAGAACATAAAATTAAACAACTGTGAGAATAGTAGCATTTCCTTGAAGCAACTAGACAAACAAAAATAAATAGGACTCCCTTGCAATTGATGAGTGAGTTAACAAAGCATTATTCCTCCAATGACTATTCCATTCCTAATGTAGAAAGACTTATTCAATACTTGAGCTAAGTTGGCCATTGTTCTTCCTATGCCTATTCCATTTTGAATTCATAGAAAATGTAAAGTTGAATAAATATGAAAATAATAGAATTTCCATAGAATACTTCTTTGCCATTGATTAGTGAGTCGAACAAAAAATTGTTAATCTCATGTGTTTTTCATTATAAACTTTATTTAAACAAGGCAATGTTTCAATACTTGAGCTAAGGTGGACAATATTCCTCACATTCCTATTCCATTCTCAATCCAAATAAATCATAAAATTAAAATTATACTTCAATTTTTTTCACCATAAAAACTGGTTTTCCATTGATGAGTGAGATAATAAAAATATGTTAAAATTACTTGTTCATTATCAACTTTAATACCTTGTTGGAGATACCAAATTTGGTAGGGTGATTGTTCATTTGCAATCTCCCTACCCAAATCCCTTAAGTGGTCATGCATTCTTATGTAATTTTCTTCATCTATTTCAATAAGACACTTATTTCTCAGCTTTTCCAAACTATACAAACCACTATACCCTGATTCGTTCCATAGTTCAATTGCCAAATCACTTTCTTATCCAATGAAAAAACATGCGACATCCAAGAATACCTCCTTCACTTCATCATCTTAAGTGTCATAACTGATTTCCAGCTTATCCTTGATATCCTTGGGTACTATCCTAGAGACCTTGTCTAATTGACTCTCCCAAGATTCTTTGCTTAAGTTTCCATAAAGTTGTCCTCTAAGAACTTTAAGAGAGAATGACAATCCACTACAAGCCTTTAAAATTTTTTCAACAAGCTCTTCAGATCCATTTAGTGGAAATTCTTATAAGAAGGCATGCCAACAAAAAAGATTCAAATCCAGTTAGGGGAAATTCTTATAAGAAGGCATGCCAACAAAAAAGTTGCTTGGCATGAACTGCATTCAGTGGTTTCATTTTGTAGGGAGAGGAGATGTTCCAACACCTAAGGATTTCTAATTCCCTTGTAATGACAATAATCAAAGTACCTGATCCAATCAAAATTTCACATCCTTGTCTAGGCAATAAAGCATTCAGTTGGTCCACATGATCAAAATCATCTAGAATAACTAATGCTTGAACAAATCTCAAATTTCTTGCAAGAATTCCCTTTGTCAAGCGATACACTTTTGAGACGAAGATCCCTCAAAATTTTTTTCTGCTTCTCACACAAGTAGTTTTTGTTAGCACTATTCATTGCTGTTTCTAGCTCTGTAGGCAAGTTCTTCTGAATCCAAAAGGACGCTCAGTCTCATGCCACTTGTAAGCATTTTATAGAGAGTGATGGCTAGTATATGTTTGACATCGGGACCGCGATGATTAATAAATACATCATAAGTAGATGCAGATGGTGCACATTCTTCAACCCTTGAGTGAGAAGTGGATGCCATCTCAATTGGACTGAACTGAACACAAAGAATAAATAAAAAACAGAGTAATGAAGAAAGGCTTCTTGTTGAGGTGATGAGGAGGTAAAGTGCAGGGTATATATAAGAGGAGAGGGAGTGTTACAAAGAAGTGACCAAATGCGTACATTTCATGTTTGCATAGGTAACTGTGTGTAAAGAATGGAGAAGCATCACCGACTCTGAAAGATAAACGAAAAAAGAAAGAGTCCATTTAATTAAGATTGGACAACAGCAGGATCACATAAACGCGCTAGAATTTTATTTGTAGTGGAGAGCACCAGCACACCAGTTATTTTAATCTTTTTTTGATGTAGACGGGAGGAGGAGTGCAAAAGCAATCTATTTGACAAGTATCAGAATTTAAAATTTTTTTTTACACAAGTCCTCCATTCCGTTTCACATTTCGTACTCTTTGGTCTTCTTTGAAAACTTTTGACCATTCTTTCGCCTGTTATTCGATGGGAAAGCATCTGCTGGGACGAAGGAAACTTACGCTAGTCATGATGCAGATTCTTGTGGTTTACTCCCCATTTTGTAAGGGAAAGCACACGGTTTAAGAAAGGAATCTTGTAAGTTTTAGTTTACAATTAGTTTATGACCATAAATCTTTAATCAATTTTGTTCATATATTGTTTTTAAATTTATTGAATAATCTACAGTGGCAAAGATTTAAATAGTTCTTGTTCGAAAGGTTTGTGTTTTTCATATAGGGTAGGAAAAAATAATTTGTGAATGACTTTCATAAAAAAAATAAAAATATTTATGTCAATTTTTATTTAGTTTTGGATTTATTTAAAAAAATGTTAGAATGCAATTATATATTAACAAATGACATAATTTTGTATGAAGTAGGGGTCATCCTTCAAACTTTCCTATGTTTACACATATTTTTCACAGTCCAACCATACCTTATTCAATTCTTTACATTCCCTCATATTATATTCAGAGTTATTACACCTATAACTATTAGACATTATCTCCTATACAAACATTATTAGCACTACTCAATTGTCTTGTGTTGATTCTGTGTCCACAAATCTAACCCATAAAATTTCAAATATTCAAATTCAAATTTGGCCGACTCTCACCCATTTCACAACTCATTGTGAGGTAAACAAACACACAATTGTGTAATCTATTACTATTTCCTTGTATTAAAGGCATTTAATTGCATTCAACTGACATATCCTCAAATCAATAATCATCATTTAAATATCATCCACATTTAAGGAAGGATCATCCTAGGAACACTTCAATTGGAATTATTTAAAAAAATTTAAAATTTGCACAATTATTCTTGAGCTCTTACATATCGCTCAATCTCTTTGATCTTTTGTACAACCTTGATCTTCTCTTTTCTTTGTGTTGACCTAGGAGACTTATCCCTTAGAGATCTACCAATCCTCTTAAGATAGCTACACACACACACACACACACACTTTTTAGAACAAAGTACAAGACAACGAAGATTGTAATAATAGAAATTATACATAACTATTCAATGTGATTCATAATATATTTATTAACAAATCATCTAGATTAAAAAAATTGCAAGAAATCAATGCTAAGATTTGTTCATGTATATTATGATTATTACCTCTAACTCCTTTACCACTTCTAGCATTGATCCATTCTCTACTAGATTGTCTTCCACCATGACTCATCCTCATGGTACCACCACTACTAGTATTCCACTAAATAGTTATTATCCCTTATGTAGTTTCCCTCCTCAATTTGGCCTTCATTAGATAATTTTACTCTTTTGAGATATTCATGTGTTACATCATATATTGAATTTCCATTACTAGCTTATTCAATGACTACCAAACTTATTATTGCCCCTATTAGTCATGTCATCCTTCCATCTACTACCCCATCCCATGCCAATCTATCTATCATTTTATATCTACATCCATGTTCTAATATACCCTCAATTATCATTATTGTTTTGTCATGTGAGCTATTCAAACTAATATTGTATATTATTCTCCTCCATCAAAATTATATTTTCTTGTAAGGAGACCCAACAAGATAATTAGTTTGGTCAAGGTAAAAGAAGAACCATGAACAATAAATCATAGCACTAGTATGCACATTCAAGGATTTTATTGAAGATGACAAATATAAAGTTGATTAATACATTAGTATGCATCATTCTAATATTGAACATAGGTCCTAAATAATTATATGTTTTATGGCATGTGATATAATCTTTGAATAAATTTGGCGTATGTAGACCTTATATACAATAATATAATCAATGTTCCTTTAATTTTTCACACATGTATTCAATTTATATATAAAGGACAAGTTATCAAAATTGAAATAGATACTTAGAAGAAAAAATATGATGCTATGCACTTCACATTGAACACGTTTATAAAACAAACTAAAGGTTGGTTCATGTGAGAGATATAATCTTGTGCATTTTGTATATAAGATACAAATGGATGAGTTGGAAGTTGTACACCCTAGACATAGAATAAATAATATAAAATCAACACAAACCTAAGATTCTTATTCTAAAGATAAAAATACCTCATATTGAGAAAACAAGAAATGCAAATATGATAAAAAACCAATAAACTATTACCAAATGAATGTAAACCTTCAATGTGTTAGATATGCACTTAGATGCTTATGTGGAAATATTAGTTGCTCTTCAAATTAGTAGTATGTACTTAAATTGATCATTCATTTATTAATTCATTTGTAGATTAAGGTTGATTTATAGATTATTGGATGAAAATGTGATCAATGTTGGCAAATGCACACTCCAATGAGACATTGTAGGTGATTGAAGGTTTTGTCATTGATGGCAACCTTACAATCCTATGACACCAGCAAGGCATTCCACTAGCACTAGCAAGATCAGACTCTACACTGGCACTCAAACCACCGGCATCGACAGTGAAAAGAAGCATACTGGCACAGAGGCCGATAGGAATTTTGTTAATTATTGTAAAATCATTGTAAGCCAACTTGGCAAACTGTAAAATGACTCATATATATAATAGATCATTATAGAAGAATTAGGTGATGAAGAAATTAAAAACATGTATGAAACTGTAATCTGTGACGATTCCGGTAATGTGAAACCTGAACACAAAATTATTGAAACCCTAGGATTCACTGAAATCCTCAGTATTCTAGATTTCCCCAAGGAAGTTATAAGGATAGTAATTAGTAGGGTACATGGTGCATTCTTTTGGCTAGATTCGGTTTATAAAATTACCAAGGAAGTTGTGAAAGCTGTAACAGGGTTGCCCTCCACCAGTAACAGACCAGACGAGACAAAGAAGGTCTCAAATGACCTAGTAATGAACCTAACAGGTGCAACATCCGATAAAAGGTCTTTAAGGGTGAATGATGTAACTAACATAAATGTGAGATTCATTAGCATGATTCTAGGTTACGAAACAACTCATGCAAACAGACTTAACTCAGTTTCCAGCTTATGCATAAAAAGTGCTCATGATATGGTTAAAGATAATGTGAAAATTGATGTATGTGAATGGTTAAAGGATGAACTTATTGACAATTTGGGAAAGATCAAGAAGGATAAGAAAGGGACATTTAGATTTGGCAATTTACTTGTATGTTTAATGCTACATATAACAAAACAGGTGCCCGGTATAGGTAACAAGAACCTTGGATTTGACATACCAGTAGGGAAACAGTTATCTGACTTGTTGAACAATATGGGTGAAAACAAAGAGAAGAATATCAATGAGTATTTTCTAGCATTGAAGGCCCAGATGAACACTAGAGTCAGACTGTCATAGGAAATTGTAAATAAATACAAGGATGAGATATGTTTTTTCATCAAGAAGGATGAGATCTGGATGGAAGCAATTATCCCAAGAACAATTTGGGTTACTGAAATGGGTTATGAGACCGATGACCACATCATTGAAACATATGCAAAAGCCCTTCTGGAAGCACCCAAGGAACCTGAGGAAGAAGTATTTGGCAGTGCAGAAACCACTTAAAACCAAATTCAATCCAAGAAAAGAGTGAAGAAAGTAGAAGAAACTGTGAGGAGAGGTTCAAGACAGGCTAAGGCTATCAAAGAAGATGTACTAAAACAAATCGGTATCACTGAAGATGAGTTAAAAGCACTACAACTAGAAACTCACCTTTCACCAGTAACTACTTCTTTAGAGAGTGATATGCCTACAACATTTAAAAGAGTTGTAAGGAAAAGAGAAGCTTCACTGGTATCTACACCTTCGCCTAGAAGAACCAGACAAAAACAACAGGCTGTAAGGCCGCCAGCTAAGAAGTTAACTCCTAAGAAGAAGAAGGTAACACCAAAGAAGAAGACTCAACAAACCATTGCTTCTATTGATGAACTTCTGAATGAAATCACAGAGGATGGTATATTGAAAAACATCAACAAATTATATGATACATTATTAGTTGATGACAAAGAGAAAGTTTAAAACAGTGTAATTCTACACTTTGATATCTATAAGAAATTTTTGATGCAAGTTGTGGATGAAATACCGGTTGAATTATACAAAAGACTTGAAGCTAGAAGGCAGGCTATCATTAACCTTGACAAGAAAATAAAAATTGAAAAATTACTTGTTGTCTACCCAGTTAACTCTCTGAAAGAAATAGATGATCTAATTGCAGAGGCTAACCAGTCAGTATTCTCTACTGCACACCGGCATATTGCACTAATGGTTGGAAGAGTAAATGAGGTTGTAGAGGAAACTACAAATGGATGGGATATATTCCTTGTTGAGAAGGAAAAATAGGAAGAGTATAGAAAACCCAAGGCAATCAAAGTTTATCAAAAGGACAAAGATAAAGGGAAAGGCAAGGTTGGTGGACCTCCAAGCTTAAAGATAACTGATAATCTACCCCCACCGCCTCAAGATACTCCACCAGTAGCAACAACTAAAGATCAACTGGTAGATGAGAGTATGAATGTATCACAAGAGGATACAAATCCTAATTTTGAGATACTATACACAGTTGATGTTGATACTCAGAAAGTCAACATTGTGGTAGACAAGGACACAACTGGTAAGATAGATATGGCTAGTGAGCCACCAGTAACTAATAACACTAATAACACCGAAAGAAAAGAGGCAGATGATAACATAGGGCAACAGGCAGAGACTCAAATAGAAACACAAACAGATCAACAAACAAAGCAACAAGCAGAGCAACAGGCTCCAGAATAGCAACAGGTTAATGCAGAATTAGTGCCACCGGCAACTGGTGAACAAGGAAGACCATTGCTTAAGGAAATGGAAAAAAAGACTGACCTACCAAAGGTCACTACAAGCAAGATTATTGCCCCCACCAACGGAATTTAGAATGTTGGTTCCTCCTCTGCAGGATTTAAATCAACAAATGTAACTGAAGTTCTTTTAGATTCTATAAAGAAAATAACAAATTGTAGTTCACATGCATATAAAGCTATAGATGACACAATTCCAATTTTGAAGATGATAGCTCCAAAATGCAATGTAGATAATAAGGATTCTTTGAGTCAATTTGACACTTTGTCTAAGTATATTACTGACAACACAGTGACAGTTGAGCAAATAAGGAAGAAGCATTCAAAGAGAAGTTAGAAAAAGAAAAATAGAAATTCTTTGAGGAACAAATAAAGAAGTGTACAAGGCAGTTTGACACACTTCTACTAGAACTATGCAACACACTTAAGGAGTTCAAAACTTTGTACAGAGACACTTGTAAGACAAAATTTTTGACAGCTGACATAGACAGGAAAATGAGCAAGATACAGGAGGAAATTAATAAGCTAGCTGACAATTTTATTAATTCATCTGATTCATTATCAATTTTTGAGCAAAAGATAATAGGTTTTGAGGAAGAGTTACTAAAGCTAGAAAGAGAAAAGGAGAAAATAAAAGGCAAGGCTAAGGATCTGAAATGGAGATTAAGTCCAAAGTTGGACTACCTCGCATGTTTAAGGAAAGAAATATCTGATGCATTAGTTCAAGGACAGAAAACACTGGCAGAGAAAATGCAACACCTCACCGGTATAGTTCAAAGAATAGAGGCAGCAATAAAAGATAGTAAAAAGTTTCTTGAAAGCCTAAATTTGGTTTTGGCAGATCTTTTTCAAATTGTAACCAACTAGCTACAAGGGTAAAACAGTAAACTACACTCTATTGACACTTTGACAACCTTTGTCATTGATGCCAAAGGGGGAGTAGTGGTATGAGAAAAATCCAATAACTAAGGGATCATCTGCTCAGGGGGAGCACAAATTTTTGGTAACATTTTTGGTCTTCAATTTTTGGTTTTACTTTTGATTTTTTCTCATGAGTGTTGCCATCAATGCCAAAGGGGGAGATTGTTGGCAAATGCACACTCCAATGAGACATTGTAGATGATTGAAGGTTTTGTCATTGATGGAAACCTTACAATCCTATGACACCGGCAAGGCATTCCACCAGCACTAGCAAGATCAGACTCTACACCGACACTCAGACCACCGGCACTGGCAGTGAAAAGAAGCATACCGGCACAAAGGCCGACGAGAATTTTGTTGTAGTATATTTTGTTAATTATTGTAAAATCATTGTAAGCCGACTTGGCAAATTGTAAAATGACTCATATATATGAGATCATTGTAGAACAATTAGGTAAGAATGGAGAAATGTAATTAGGCGAAATAAGGCAGACCTATTATGCGAATTATACGTTAAGGGTTTATGTAAGAAGCAGAGCAGAAACCAGTACTGGATCTGGCATAGTAGATGCTATTTTGAAGCAGTACAAGACACTAGATTTATATAATCCATTTGTAAGTCAGTGAGACTTCCTATTTTGTATTTAAGCAGTGAGGTCTAGGCACTTGGCCTTCCTGCATGTGCAGGCCCCTATTGTAGCAGTAATATTCTCTTATTGGCCAGTAAGTGAATATTGTGGGTCACAAATCCCACCTAGGTTTTTCCCACACCGAGTTTCCTCGTTAAAATATTGTGTTATGGTGTGCTTTTCATGTGGTTGTTGTTATCTCTGTTTATTGCATTACTTTTTGTTTACCAGTATACAATATTAATATGTTCTGCATGTTTTAAGTTAAGAAATTGCTCATACCGGTTCAATACTGATTCACCACCCCCTCTCAGTATTGTGGGAATTCTAACAATCAATGATGATTTGATCTTGAATGAATGGTTCAAGACGTGATCATTTTGCAAGGTTTAAAAATAATCGAAAGTCATAAGGAAGTTACAATAGAATTTATGATTAGATGCTTAAATTTTTAAAATAATTAAAATGATTTAATTATTTGAGGATGAATGGATGAGTAGTGTTAAGCTGCGGACTTATTTAGGCACTGGCTACGCAACCCTTTAAACAACACTGCATAGCCTAGGCCTACCTCCCAGTACCTACCTGCAAGTACCCTGTTCCTTCTGCCTCATCCGTGCATCGTGCCCACCCTCTCTTGCTGCAAATTCCCTCCGCCATGGGTAACTGTTGACATCACAGGGTAAGTGGGGGGCCTAACAAAATGCTGGCGAGCTAGCCCCTCTTTAAAAATTTTTGCTTATAGTTTTGTAAAATAATTATATAGTAGTTTATAGAATTTATTTAATAAATTTTTTATTAGATTTTTAGGAAAAGTTAATTTTTTTTTATAAATATTTTATAAATATATATATTTTAAATTCTATATTATTTATAGTAGTTTATATATTAAGTTGATATTAACTTAATTTATATAATTAAATAATATGATTAAGTTAATATTTATAGTATATTTTGTATATAATTAAGTTGATATAAACCTAATTTATATAATTAAGATAATATTTTTTTAGTTTTTAAATATATTTTATTTATATTATATTCTTTTTTATTTTTTTATTTTAATTATATTATTTTTATTTATTTATTTTTTTAATTAAATTGATTTTAACTTGATATGAATTTAATTGATTTAGTCTAATTGATATCTAATACATATTAATATCAATATCAATTAGGTTAATATTAATAGATATAATTAATTTAAAATCAATTAGGTTAAATCATATTAACTTAATTATATAAATTATTTTAACATAGTTGATATTAACCTAATTTATATAATTAAGTTAATATGATTTAACCTCATTCATTTTAACCTATTAATATTAACTTAATTATATAACCTATTGATTTTAAGCTATAGATATTAACTTAATCATATTAACCTAAGTGATTTTAACCTATTGATAAAGTTAAAATCAATAGGTTATATGATTAACTTAATTATATAACCTATTGATTTTAACTTTATCAATAAGTTAAAATCAATTAGGTTAATATGATTAAGTTAATATCAATAGGTTACATAATTAAGTTAATATCAATAAGTTAAAATCAACTAGGTTAAATCATATTAACTTAATTATATAAATTAGGTTAATATCAACTATGTTAATATAATTTATATAATTTTAATATAATTTATATAATTAAGTTAATATGATTTAACCTAGTTGATATTAACCTAATTTCTATAATTAAGTTAATATGATTTAACCTAATTTATTTTAACTTAATTATATCTATTGATATTAACCTAATTGACATTGATATTAATATGTATTAGATATCAATTAGGTTAAATCAATTAAATTCATATAAATTTAACTAAAATAAAAATTAAATAAAAAACAATATAATTAAATTATAAAAAATAAAAAGAATATAATATAAATAAAATATATTTAAAACTATAAAAATATTAACTTAATTATATAAATTAGGTTTATATTAACTTAATTATATATAAAATATACTATAATATTAACCTAATCATGTTATTTAATTATATAAATAAAGTTAATATCAACTTAATATATAAACTTCTATTGATAATATGAAGTTAAAAAATATATGTTTAAAAAATATTAACTTTTACTATAAATATAATAAAATAATTTATTAAATAAATTATATAAACTACTAAATAATTTTTTCACAAAACTAGGGGAAAGGACCCAATAGTTCCAATTCTTGTGATAGAAGTTGTTGGTTTAATACCTCAATACTTGTTGATTTAATATCCAACCTTTGTATAACATTGCACCAATAGTTGTATCATAAGTATCAATAATTGAATAAAATATACCATTTGTTGTGAAAAGTAACCAATCATGTGATGCCACATCAGCTACACAAGTATTTGATGATGTGGTCCTGAAACCTTAGTTATAAGCAGGGGACTTGCCAAGTAAGCTGCTGTAAAATCAGAGTGATTTGAAATTTCCACGTAAGATTTTTAGAAGCTCGAAGTTAGGGTGCACAACTACTGGGTCCTTTCCCCTATAAGTAAAAATTTCTAAAGAGGAGCCCCACTTACCCTGTGATGTCAACACTTACCCACTACAGAGGGAATTGACGACAAGAGAGGGCAGGCATGATGCACGGACAAGACAGAAGGAAGAGGGTACTTGCAGGCAGGTACTTGGAGGCAGGCCTAGGCTATGCGATGCTGTTTAAAGGGCTGCATAGCCGACTATTTAGGTATAACGGAGGAGAGAAAAGAGTTGTTGGGGCAAATAGATGTAAGTAGTGAGAAAGACAAAAAAGTGTAACGAATGAAAAGCATCATCGACTTTGGGATAAATGGGATTAAAAAAAAGTGACGTGGACAACCACAAGAGTGCAGAAGCATCAGAATTTTCAACTTTTTTTTTAACCACACTTTTGGCCACTGTTTTGCTTGTTATTCCATAGGGAAAACTCATGTATAATCTTGTGGTTTACTAACCATCTTGCGAAGGAAAGCACAAGGTTTAAGAAAAGAATATTATGAAAGTTGGGAATTCTTAACACCAAGTTTTGATCAATTGCAATTAGTTGATGAATATAAACTTTATTTTATTATGTTGCTCTTAGTGGTAAAATTTCAATAGTAATGTTAATTTTTATTTAGTCTGAATAATGTTTAAATTTAATTATATATTAATAAATATGTCTGCTATGAAAAGGCCAGCCTTAAACATCACACACTAAGCCACTTTGATCGCTTATGTGGCAAGTGTGGGCCCGTTTGTGTCGCCAGCGCCCATTTCCGTTCCGTTTAGACTAGACTCTGTCGTTAATTTCAAATTCAAACTAATTCCCGCTCAAAAGCCTGACAAACTTGTTTGATCGCATTGAGTTAGACATCGGGCCTGGTGCATTCAATCCACTGAATCACAAACAATAAATATCCATCACATGATAAATATCCTCCTAGATTCTGCCAAAACGACAGTTTTGGAACACGGTATGAATATCCATCATATGACAAATGACAGAAATTTAGTCAGATATGGCTTGGCACAGAAGTAAACCTGAAAATTTAAATGAAAAAATCCTTAAATTGGATCAAATAGGGATATTGTTAAACATGTATGCATAAAAGTAAACCCAAAAATTTAAATGAAAATTTTTCCTTAACTACCTAGAATTAGATCGTATTTTACTCGTTATTCACATAAGACATTTCAATAGATAATAATATTCTTGTGTAAAAATAGAGATATTGTTAATTCTGTATGCACAAAATAAACCCTTAAATTTAAATGAAAAATAAATTGAATTCAAATTAGATCATAGTTTACTCTTTATTTTCTTAATGGACAATAACATTTATTTTTTTGTATGCCAAAATAGGGTCATTGTTAACCTTTACAATAAATGTGTGGTTTTGTATGAACACAAATATGCTAAATTAATTCAACATCAATTGTAAAATATCACTAGGTGTCTTCTGGTTTTCATATGTGTAGATTGACATTTATATAGTTTTATATTATTTTGGGTTGAAGTTTTGTATGTATTATTTTAGTATATAATTTGATTATTTTGATGTATTTATTCATTGAAATTTTATTTTATTAAAGTAATATGTTTTATTTTCTTGTTTAGAATCTTGATGTTTCTTATTTGAATGGCTTATTAATCTTCAATAAAATTGTAACTTTGTAATTTATTTTTTCTATTTTAAAATTCAAAATTTCATATTTCAAATCTAGCACTCATCTAATCATTACTCACTTATAGGAATGCCAAATTTTAATTTCATATATCTAGGGCGTGTATTTTAAAATTTCATCCTAAGACATTTTCAGGTTATGGAGAGTATAATTTTAAATTAGTAGTTTAGAAAGTATAATTTGAGCACTATGACTCTCTCTTTTGCTGCATTTTCTCATCCAAGATAAGTCTTCTCTAATTTTGGGAAAAAAGTTGGCCACTTAATACCCCCCTAGGCTCCCCATTTTCATATGCTTACTCCTAATAATTTTTCTAAATATAGATAGTCCCCCTATGTAACATATAAGCTTATTTTTATATCTCTCTCAACCATAGTTTTCTATGTTTCTATTTTCTAACGATTTTAGTGTGGCTTGCTTTATTAATCACTTTGTCTTTGTTTTATCCAAGATCTTGGGTGTTCTCACTAGCTTGTCCTACTTCCATAATCATTATTATATTCAATGTGATATTTTCGTGTAAATTATATCATACTATTAATAGAATGAGAGATGACCCTTATCCCTAATTATAATTACTAAACAAAGGAGTATTAAAGCTCCACATCTCAATTAATAATGTTATATGGGTCATCATATTTTAGATTGTTCTCATCTCAATCTCTTACAACCACTTTCAATATTTTTAATTTTATCATGATATAATATCATTTAATGTGCTTAATGTATGTAGAATAGAAGACCGGCCTCTTTTAATGTTGATATTTTACTTGTGGGCTAGGTTCCACTTATTCTTTTTGAATATTTTGATTTTTCTTTGGAATTCATTTGTAAGTAGTATCTTCAAATAAGGTGGAATTGATATTGGTGAAATTTTCTTCCTTATTCTTCTTTGGGGCATAAAGATAAATCTTCCATGTTTTTATATATATGGAGGAATGAAATTATCTTTCTCTACTCCTAGTTTTTTCCTTTTTCTTACCTTTTCTTTGGTTCTTTGTGATAGATTCCTTTGGTATAATTAAAAAATATTATCTTTTTGTTCATATGAAACATCTATTTAATGTTCCTTACTCTTACAGTCATAACAAATATCCTTGAGAGTGTCCAACATAATTTTATTTTTTGAGTGTGAAGTGACTTGACTCTAAAATTTAGTCACAATGAGAAAGATTATAACTAATGAATTTTGACTCTAGTTTCATAAAGGGTTTCTATTTGATGTTCCTTTCCTTTGCAACCTAACAAGTGACCTTGAGAGTGACAACATGATTTTCAAGTTTAAATTAGCCCACTTAAAAATAGGTATATATGTATCTCTCATTAGTACTATAATTTCTCTTGACAAATATATTTTAGACATTGATGTATCATAGAGGGTATCACTATAATTATCCTTGACAAATATATTTTAGACATTGATGTATCATAGAGGGTATCACTATAATTACCCTTGACAAATATATTTTAGACATTGATGTATCATAGAGGGTATGACATTTAATTATTGTAACTAAGTTCTTCCAAGTAAAATACATAATCTAGCCAATGAAGCAATGATATAGAAAACTTCATCTACCTCCTTATGTCCCATGTCTTGAGAGGAAAGACAATAATCTCCAAAATGTCCATGAGAATGGCATTGGCTATGTTTAGAGAAACACATAAATATTTGTATATTTGTTTGATGCTAAATTTTTATTTTGCCTAGATGAATGTGAATACATTCACATTGTTGAATATGAAGAACAATGACCATAATAATTATGGTTTAGAATCTCCTTGTAAAATCAAAAAATTGAAGGTACATGAGGAGGTGAAGTTTTATAAGTAATAATCATAATTTTTTTTTCGTAGGTGTGAGAAGAGGAACAAATATGCAAGTTGTATCCATGGGATCTATATCCATATGTGTATACATCATCGAATTAGTAGGATTATTGAATACCTATTAGTGTTCAATATTTTGAAATTGTGCATGTAATGAAATACTGTTAGCACATTTTTCTCAATTTTATTTTAGTAAAGCAACTTAATAATTTCCTCCATCATTCACACAATCCTAATGTATCACATTATTATCAATGAGATTGACAATTTTATGTTGGAATATCATACGAGTGCATGTATGGAGTAAATCAACTCTATGAAATTTGCAAAGGGATTATTCATTATAACTCTTAAATAATCATTTGGAGGAATCCAATAGATTGATGGAATTAAGGCTAGCCAAATTATTAGAAAGTTTTGAAGAACATCATCCAATGGGTTGCTAAGATTTGCAAATTTCCTAGGCCTAGTAATATTTTAATGATACAAACTTAGATGTTGTAGACATTTGATTGGAACTAAATTTAGATTCTCTCTTTTCATTTTCTTTTGAAATATATTATTGTTGACATTTTGAACCATTAGATTCTAAGAGTAAAAGTTCAGTTATTTTACATGCACACACAAATTCTACGACATTATAATTAGAAGCCAATTCCATGGTCAAATTAGTGGCTCGTTATGTCTCTAGGAGCATTTAGTTAAATTAATTAGTTGTTTCTAAGCCCATATTGTCCCATATTGTCATATAAGTGTTGTAATAAAGTGGTGTAGCTAGCTCATCAATATAATGGATAGTAATATGAGCTAAGGATTATAAGTATTTAAGGGCATAGTTCTTAGAGTTCATGGAAATAATTTAGGTAATACTTTCTTTTCCTATATAATATCTAGGATGTATGATTGAAAACTCAAGTGAACATTGTGACCAACTTTTCTATAATATAACTCAAAGATAGCTATGATAAAGCCAATGAGCAATGGGTGCGTAATAAGCTTAGATGCAAAAGGTGTGCAATGTGGAGGATTATATGTAATAGAGTGGGTGCCCGTTTGTGTAGCCAGCGTCCGTTCCCGTTTCCGTTCAGACTGTACTCTACCGAGGAAGAAGATCGATGTTTAAGCCAGGCCAAATTAAACGAGGAAGAAGATCGGCTGGAAATCGAGTGCAATGGCGCCGGTGCCTTTTTCGCCGTTGCCTCTAGCGAGCTAAGCATGGAAGAGCTGGGCGACATCACCACTCCTAATCTAGCTTTCCGTCGCTTTGTTTTGTGCGACTACGTTACACAGTCACACCAACAAGATCTCCCTCTCTTCACCTTGCAGGTACCCACCAATACCTACCTACATTTGTCTTCACTTCCTTCTCACTTCTCATTTTTCTTTTTGGCAGGCCACTCGTTTCAAGTGTGGAGGATTCGTGGTGGGAGCGGGGCTGAATCACTGCATTCTCGATGGGATTTCGTGTTTCCATATGATGATAAATCTGGCATCCATCGCAAGGGGAAAAGGCTTGCCCATCACTCCGTTCGTGGATGGAACCCTTCTCAAAGCCAGTGACCCTCCCACCATTGCCTACCAACATAACGAGTACTCCAAGATCTCGGAACTTCCACCCACCATAGCTCTCACCACCAATTTCAGCGGAAGAGGAAAGGACGTACCGTTCGCCGCGTCCATGCCCATGCCAGACGCGCAGGAAAACGTTCTGAAGCTGTTTTCTATTTCTGGAGAAGCCATAGAGCGGCTGAAAGAAAAGGGCACGGAGGAGTGGAAATGCAGCAGTTTTGAAGTGGTGACATCACTGGTGTGGAAGGCGCGGACGGCGGCGGTGGCTGACACGAAGACCGAGGAGGATGAGGAGATTGCGACGGTATTGTTTCCGGTGGACGTGAGGTCGAAGATGGAGCCGGCGCTGCCCAAAGAGTACGCGGGCAATGCGGTGATACCTGGGCACGCGAGAGCAAGCGTGAAGGAACTGCGAGACGGACCGCTGTGGGCGGTGGTGCGCATGGTCCAGGCTGGGCTGCGTAGGAGTACGGATGATTATGTGTGATCTGTGTTAGATTGGTTGGAGGTTAACAAGGGAATTCCCAGCGCAGTGCGGAGCTTCTCCGTGGTGGCGTGGTGGAAGCTGGGGATGGACCAAGTGCAGTTCCCATGGGGAAAGCCGCTACACTTTGGTCCTGTCATTTTCTCTCACTCGCAGGACCTGGTGCTCTTGCTTCCGCACCACCTTGGCCACGGTCTTAACATAGTCATTGCTCTTCTTCCTTCTCAGATGTCCAAGTTCGAGCGCATTTTGCCTCTCTCGTTAGATTCTCCTCACGATTAGGATATTTTTGTTTGCCTTTATCTCCTCCTATTGCAGAGTGGTCAGTCGTTTCTAAATTGGTTTCTGCTCTGTGCTATGGTATGCAATTATAGTGTACAGTGTGTCCTAGGTCAATACAAAGGAAGAGTATAAAACTTTAGATAGCATGCATCGCCCAGGCTTGATATTTTGAGTGCTGCTTTTGCCGTGGAAGATAGAATGTGTCATCTAACATTTAGCTGTGCAATGACCCTGATCAGTTCATAATGAATACCATAAGAGTATTCAATGTCATTGATGAATGTTTAAGAACCCAGTCATTGGTACTTGCAACGATAAGAGGTTCAAGGGATTTGTTAATAAACTAAAGATCAAATTTAATTGAAGATTTATAATGGAAATGAAGGTTTAAAAAAATAGTTTTTAATATCTGTTAGAAGAAAGCAGTAATGTTTTTTTTATTGTGATGCAAATTTCTTAATTCTATGGGTATTCTACCAAGAATCTCATTGATGGATTCATTATCACACATTAGGAGTTCTATATATATATATAGATATATACACACACATACAGTTTGAATAGTGATTAATGACAATGGTAGATAAATAATGGTTGTGGACAACAATGCATGTCTTAATGAAAAAACTTGTTAAAGGGCAAATCAAATCTGAAGATAATGCATTAAAATCCATGAAATATTTTTGAGTTCTCTTTTGGTTTTCCCTCTTCCAAACTAAGATGCATTTGTGTGGCAATCAGATGGGTATAGTATAATGGATCGCGGCTATATACAATTCATGCATAAACATCAAATCATAACTTTCAAAATGAAAAATCAATAAAAATGTTTGGAAGAAAAAACTAAATGAAATTACTATAGAAGCATTTAAGAAGTCCAAACATCCCTTTAGATATTGTTATGGTGCTTCTATGATACTCGTGATAGAAAACATATATTACAAAACTTAAACACTACAATAGAAATAATATTGTAAGTAACTAGGAAAAAAAAGTTTATTCTTACACATATGGAGATGCATGAACAACAATTTGTATATCATCTATATCAAAATTTCTTTCATCAAGTAATACATGATACTCTAGGGGTGATGGAGAGAGAGAGGTGGAGAGGAAGGGAGAGAGCTAGAGAGGGGATAATTAGAGATATGAGATATTTAGAGCATGAGAGAGAGGTTAAATACCTAGATGGGAGAGATAGGGGAGAGATAGATAGAGGGGCATAAAGATAGGTGCCTAATGAGACATTAATGGATAAGTATAGAGGTGGAGAGGAAATGAGGGAGAAACCTATAAATTTGAGAGAGGGAGGTAGAGAGAGTAGGAGGGAGAGGTGACAACCTAGACAATGTATAGAGAGAATAGATAGAGAGAAAAGAGATGACTAAGAGGGGATGGATGAAGAGGTAGACATGGAGGCATTCAGAGACCTAAGGAATGAGGAGATAGATAGGTTTGGAGAGAGAGAATAGAGGGAGAGAGTTCATAAATGGATAAGGGTAAGTGAGAGGGAGAGAAATATGGAGATGGGGGGAGAGAACTAGAGGGTGGACAATAAATTAGGTGAGATACCTAGAGGGGGAGAGAGAGAGAGGTGGGTAAAAATATAAGGAGGGAGAGGTAGTAAGGTGAATAGGGAGGGAGGAAGAGACCTAGATATGGGAAGAGAGAAGATATAAGGGATAGGTAGTGACCAAGAGAATGGAGAGGGAGGGGAGTGAAATAATAAGAGAATGAGAGAGAAGAAGAGAAAGGGAGGGAGTCAAGGATAGATATGGGGCTAAGGAATGAATGAAAGGTAGAGAAGTTGGGTTTACTTAGAGAGGGGAGAGAGAAGTGAGAGAGACAAGAGAGGGATAGAGATAGGTCTAGAGTTTTGGGACGATAAAGAGAGTGAGATACATAGCTGAAGAATGCTAATAGGAGCATGCTGATTACTAAAATTTGACTGTATGAAATTTTAAATGATCTTCTTAAAACTAGAATCTACATTATAAGTCATATAGAGTTGAAACCATTCTCAAATATCCTACCAATATATACATGAAATATAACTTAAAGTTTAAGAAAGAAAAAAGACATATTGAAATGTGACTTATACTTAAATGTTATATTTCATGTATATATTCTCCTTCGAGGGTGGATATAACTTGTGCCCAGATTGGAAAATCTGCGAACTCACAAAACCTTCACATTGGACAATGCAGAACATTTGGCATGCACCAAATGTGAAAATTCAAAATTTTGCATTTGGTGAGGGACGAGCACTATGTTTGGATTGGAAACCACCAACCTTGTACTTGGGCATCCAATCCAAAATGTTGGACTACCATTTCAGGCCTGAGACACGTTTTTATCAAAAGATTAAAAATTTTCACATATTTTTGGTCGTGCTCTCCATCAAGTTTGCACGTGTTTCAATGAAACTAAAAAAACCACCATAGCAACTTGGATCTCTCTCTTAGCTATCCAAGCATGTAATTTTTTTCACATTTTGATTTCATTAAGACTTTCATCTATAATTTCTTTTGTTAGTGTGTCCATTTTTAAAAAAAACCAACATGCACTACTCTTGTTTTAGTTTTTTACACATTCATCAAATTTTGAAGAAACTTATATTTTTAGAAATTAGACTCCATTCTACACAATTTAAAAAAAAAAGGTTTTGATTTTTGATTAGTTATCAATGATTTTAGGTGGGAGCACGCTCAAACTTTCTTTTTGAGGATGTGCCCACTTCGAAAATTAGTAAACAATTAGCTGAAAAATATAGCATAAACTAAAAGGTGTTAGCTAATTTCTCACTGAAGCGATTTTAAAAATTCAAAAAAAAAGTTAACATTTTAGGGGGGCCACAATAGGCGCTATGTTATATTTTTTGCATAAAAATATGACCACTTTTTGTGGCCTCCCTTTTTGAAGACGTTAATCACCATTTTCAAAACAAATTAATAGTTTAGAAAGTAGACTCGAAGCACTCCGACTCTTGTTCTTGTCGCATCTTTAAATTTGGAGTGTAACTATCTTCAATTTGTCGTTGAAGTTCAGACTTTGCTGATTTAAGAAAAAAGTCGCATCTTAAGACCCCTTTTTGGTATCACAACTTGTGCACATACCCATGTACCAATAGCCCCCAAATGTTTAACATTTTTAGAACATAATTAGCCCATTTGTGTATCAATATTAGTATTCATAGTGCATGACTATTAGGCCATTTATCCATAAGTATTGGCAATTTTAAGTGCACAATTATTAGGGCATCTTTAAGAACATATCAGGGGACACTTTAAAATGTATACTTTTTTACCCTAGCGCACTTAAGGGATCCCACGACGTGCATCATCACTACCCAAAAGCTAGAGTAATAGCTTTAAGAAGTTAAATCGCATGCATAGATAACAAAAAAAATCATCAAAATTTGCTATACTGTTTAGAAACTGTAGATGCAAAAAGTTAGCTATAATAACTACCTTCATATATATAAAAGAGGAGAGGATTAGAGAGGGCAGAGAAAGATAATGATAAAGACCAAATGTGTACAGTGCGTGTTTGCATAGAAAACCGCATGAAAATAATTGAGACTACTTGGAAAAAAAGCCTCAATGTGGATGATAGAAGGAACACAAAGAAGTCTAATTTTTTTAATTTTCTTTTTGATGTGGACGGGCGAAAGGAGTGTCGTGTTTGTTTAACATTTTGTACACTTGACCTTATTTGAAGTTAATGGCTTAAATCTCACACACTAAGCTTATAATTCTAGACTTAAAAGTGTTAAATACTCAGAATTGACTCACATCTAAACCTAACGAATTTTCAACGTCTCAAATCCATTCAATGGAGATGGTTGTAAGAAAGTGTGCTAACTACACTAGGTGGTTCCATTTAATAAAATGGAAGGAGATTTTCCAACACCTAGGGACTTTTAATTAATGTAGTCACAATAATCGAAGGACCTGATCCAATCAAACTTTCGGATCCTTGGCTGGGCAATAAATCATTCAGTTTGTCCAAATGATCAAAAAATTGTATAAAATCTTGTCAACAATACAACTTTGAAACCAAAATCATCGAAAATTCTGCTTCTGGTGCAGCAATTTTGTGTTAGCAACATCTCTGATATCTAACATAAAGCTAGCCCCCCCCACACACACAAACACAATTATACAACTTTTTCTCTTGCTAAACCCACCATTAGCACATTGTGATGACTTCTATCAGATTGAAGTGTAGTCGATTCAAAATGTCTTAAAATTTCATCTAAACCCATGGATGTTCTGCTAACACGAGTAGTAACTTTTTAACTTTTCTTACAACACAATACAACATCAAGATATGAAACAGGATAAAGATGTATCCGCCATTCTCTTTGTGTCTTTCAAATGCAACTTCATAGACTCTATGGGACATCTTTAGCGTCGCGTGGTAGAAAATGGGAACAATTTTAGTGCCTGTTCTGCACATAAATAACAACTCTTCCAAAAAGCACTGGAATTGCACATAATTCTCTGAAAATATAGCTATGAAAAGTGAAGCACTCTTTATTGCTGCTTCTAACTCTAGGCAAGTAATCCCGCAATTCAAGTTCTTCTGAATAGAGAAAAAACACCCAGTCCCATGCCACTAGTAAGCATTTTATAGAGAGTAGGGGCTAGTGTATCTTTGGCGTCACGACCACAATGAATAATAAATACATCGTGAGATCTACCAGAAGTGGATGAAGGTGGTGCAAATTCTTCAAACTGTAAGCAGCTGATAGTGTTAGGAGAAGAAGCAATTTCAAATGGATTGACCTGAACACAAAGAAAGAATAAAAGACAGACTAACTAAAGTGCAGAGTATTTATAAAAGAGGAGAGAGAGGGCAGACAGACGTAGCAACAAACGCAAGTGCTGAAGTGGACCAGAATATTTGATCATTTTTTGGGTCCTCTTTCGTCACAAAGAAAACGTAGATTGTGTATTTCTAAAGTAAACTGCTTTGCGTGAAGGAATTGGAGAAGCAATGTGATTAAGATTAACAAGAGACGTTCGTGTTCAAATTGTAAAGAGATAGAAGGAAAGAGGAGGGAGAGAAATAGATGGAGGGATAGATAGAGGTTTATGGAGAAATAAAAATAGACAAATAGAAAGGAAGAGTTAGAGAGAGATGAAGAGATAGATAAGTATATAGGGAGAGGGAGAGGGATAGGGGACGAATAAAAAAAATACATATGAAAATGATGAAATTATGATTATGTTAACTACTTAAAATTTCAGACCTAATACAACAAAATGCAAGACAATAGGTGCCAAAGTGACCTAGTGGAAGAACTAAGTTATAAGTTGTCTTAAAATGATGGATGGGTAGGATTCTTTGCTTTTTTAAAACATTCTATAGTGATGTCTATTTTTAAATGTCTTAGGCTTACAATTTTAAAGTTCTGATGCAAGAGTTAGTGAGTTACTTAGAAAAGAATCAAATTGGACCTAATAGTAAATTAAAACTTTTTAATAGTGAATCAATCAATCACATATGACTTAAAATTGAGTTAAGACAACACCCAACCTTATTCTAGTAAAGCCTTGATATGCTAGAATATGAAAATTGTTTGAATGAAGGTTAAATTTTATTTTCGAAAGTCAAAATAAAAATGTAAGGCTAAGAGAACCAAATCAAGAGAAATTATTAACTAAGCCAGAACATCTAAACATATCTAAAATAATCATCTAAAATAAATTAAAAAATTCCCAAAATCATTTTGTATACATGTATAAAAATAAAGTTAGCAATCTTATATTTATTATTTAAATAAATTTTAAATATATAAATAATTTATATGCTTCTTCCATTAGTCAAAATGTGAGTTTACAATTAGGAGGTTGGTTAGATTAGCCATTGTTTTCTAACTCCAAACTTATAATTAACTATAACTACCCAATCTTATATTTAAAAATCATTTAATTAAAATATTTGAAATAATAATTAAATTTAAAATAATATTCAATTAGAATCACAATAATAATATAATTGATTGAATTATTTATAAATGTTTTACGATTATTTTAAATTTCCAAAGAAGAATAATATTTTATTTAATTTTAAAATTAAATAATTGTATACTAAAATAATTTATATAATTTAATTTGAAAAAATAAAACTTAACTGAATTAATTAAACATATTTTAATTAATTATAACTATAATTTTAATTCAATTTAAAAATCATATAATTATAATGATAATATAATCTACAAAATTATAATTTAAAAAATAAAATATAAAAATAAGCATACAAATAAGGGAACTGTACATGCAAATCGAGGTTTGAGGTGAAATTCAAGTTGGTACCCAAAGTCTTGTGTTTATAGTAACGAAAGTGGTGATGTTGGTGTTATGGTCACAATAAGCATATAAAGCAAAGATGTGAAGCATATGAAGAAAGCACAAGTGAAAAGGATCCAAGATATAATAACATTTTATAATAATATATATTATTTTAGTATATATAAATAATTATAATTATAATTATTTAATAAAATATTGCATTTTATAATATTATATTTTTAAATTTATTTAAAATATAACTCAGTCAATATAATTGTGATAAATATTTTAGATATAAATAAACATAAGTAAATGAAAATTATAATAAAATGTGAAGATGTTAGCTACATACAAGGATAGTGTAGGGATAAAGATATAATAATAGGTGTAAGAATTAACAAAAGGTTAGAGGAATAAGCACAACTTCACATAATATAATGTTGTTCGTCATCACATGGACATTTTAAGACATTTCCTTAAGATAGATCTATAATTTTGGAATTATGGAAAATTTTCTAAATTATTTTTAATAATTGTAAATTTTGATTTCATATTTAAAGTATTTTTTTTTATAAAATAATATTAAATCAATACATGAAGGCAAATTCTTGTTTGATGCAAGGTAACTTAAATGATCAAAACTCATTGATTTTGTTACTTTTGTGATTTAATTATTTTCTATTTCTATTTTTATAATAAACATGTAAATTTGATGACTTTTTATTCTTATAACTATAATTTATATATAATATTTTAAATTCCTTTCACTTTTTTTTTTATTAAATCAAAGTAGTATTACAAAAATGTCAAAATTCCTTTCAATTTTCACTTTCCATCTTCCAATTTTATTTGATTATCTTTTCCTTTTAAATTTGATTTTTAATATATGACCTAATTTATTGAAAAAATTTACCTAAAGTTAGAGAGATTATAAGGTTTTTGATGATATCCAATAGTGGATATGGTGTTCCACATAATGAAAATTATAGTCTAACAATTTATATTAGAGAAAAAAATTAGGCAATATTAGCTTAGTTGGAAATTAAGATTATAAGTCTTAGCATCGATTTAAATACTACTATTAATTTATTTACATATAGAATAGTAATAATAATTATGAATAGATTTACCAATATTGTTAGCACGTGATCACCAATGTAGTGTTATTTTTAATCGTATGAGGGTAGCATAATTATTATTAATAGGATAATAAATGCAGTGTAGATTTTTAGGCAACTATTCTAATTTGTGAGTGACTATTTATTGTATAGAAAGTGCTTTGAAATGATTTCTACCGTTTTAAAAACAACTGTCAAGACACGTGGCTCATTATTAATTTACAAATTGTTCTCACTATTGAATTTAAAATGTTAAAAAAAAATCCTGGTCATTGAAGGCACAGAGGTTAAAAATGATGCTGACACAAACAAGGCAATGTGACATCAGCAAGGATAATTTTTTATATTATTTGTCTGATCTAATATATCATTGAATGAATTGGTTATTAAATTTCTGATCATTTTTAATTATGACAGTTATTAATTGTACATAAAAATTGTGTATATTTTTGTTCACAAAAATTAAATTTTATGCCTACAAAAATTCATATAGACCAATCACAGCATACAAAAATCATTTTTTAAATACTTTTTGTTAAAAAATAAGCAAGTTAACTTTTGAAAACAGAAAAATTTATTTTAGTTTGAAAAATTTTAAACTCTGATTGGTCACCAAGGACAATGACCAATAGCTATTTAAGAACATGGTGGATGCATAAGTATTCCTGCCATGGTCAGGAACTAATAAAAATGAGACAGAATGGATCGTAGGAGTGGAAAATTTTCATTTGACGTTTCCTACCCTTTGGGCTTCTTTCTAAGGATAACAGTCTTTTGGATGTGAGTGGTGGATTCCACTCGTTGGTCTCAACAAGGAAGTTGTAATTATCATTATCATGATGATGTGTATGATTTCTGGTCAAATACAATTAATTAATGCTTCTCACATGGTGATGTATATTTAATTGTATAATTTTTGGTCAATCATAATTAATTAATGACTCTGATTGATAATTTTTTGTTTTATTTTCATTGATGTGTATTTCGTTATACAATTCTTGGTCAATTACAATTAATTAACAATTTTAATGATAAGTGTTTTATTTGTTTCATCAATGATGTACATTCCGTTATATAACTCTTTATCAATTATAATTAATTAATGATTCTAGTTAATAGGATTTTATTTTATTTTATCTTGGTTAGTTAAAATTAATTAATGATTCTCATTGTAAAGATTTTTTTTTTGTTTTGTTTACAATTATTTAATAATTATAATGATGATCTAATTGTTTGTGTCAATTTTCATTTAGCTTTGTGTCTATTTTGAGAAAATATACAAATGTAATTATAATGTGCCAAATAGCATAATTTTGTATGAAGTAAGATTCATTATTAAAACCTCTACCTATCCATGTTTTAAAATATTTCTACATTTTTACAATATCTTACTCAATCTTACACATTTCTCTATATTGTTCACATTTATTATACTCACTGTGATCATATATTCCATTAGTATAAAAAATATAACAAAACATTATCCTAGATTAATCATAGGATTCAAATTTGATTAGCTCTTGCACATTTCACTAGTTGTTACAAGATGACTAAATAAATGTTTTTTGTGATTTATTGCTATGAAATGATATTTAAATAATTCCACTTATATTTAGAACACACAACGTTACATCCATAACCATCATTCAAATAATCATTTAGCTTACATGTTGCTCAACCTTTAACACTTAGTAGTGCTATAAAGTCAAAACATTTATTTGTATTAGCCTATGAGAACTTCTACCCTAGTGATTTATAGCCATTTAAAGGTTTTCTTACATATGAATAGTATTAGTAAAAAGGTGTCTTAACCTTTGATAATACCTCTCATGATTTATTTTTTTCTTATGTTATTATTTATTTTTGTGGGATCCTATTATTCAAGATAATTCAATCTAGAGTATATAAATTTTCTACTAGAGTTGTGAGTTTTGCACATGTATATGCTTTGCATTTTTTAAATTTATAAATATAGGTGTTAGGATTGGAGTTGTATAATGGATTATTTATAGGCAATGTTATGGTGCTTAAATTATTCTCAAATTCAACACTTCTTAATCTTGAAAGAAGCTTTCACTACAAGTGTATATAACTAGATTGTTTACTATAACATTGAGCAAGATTTTGGAGTGTGGAGATTTTCTCTCAAAGGGTTTTTCCTATGTATATCTTGTGTTATAAAAATTTATCTATGTGATGTTGTTTTTTAAATTTTTTAGATTGATTTATCTATGAATCGTGGGAAATGGAAAATTTTAAATTGGGCCAGTTTAAAAGATGGGCCAATAGTTATAATGGTCATTTAAATCATTTAATTAGTTTTAGTAACTTTCTATTTAATAAGTCAGTTAGTATTTAGAATCTTTCTATTAGGTCTTTAGTTCTTGATCATATCTGTTATGGAAAGATCTTCTGTAATTTCTTATTTAAGAATCTTTCCTCTCTTTTGTAATTCATTCAATCAATTATTATTTCATAGAGATAGGTTACATCATAGCAACCTTCCATTTACAAAGACAAAAAACGAGCAGAGAATGGATGAAAGGGATGCAAATGTGGGAAAGTTCAATATCTAGATCTCCACTTTTTGCCTTTAGATTTATGAGTACAAGATAAAGCGTTGAGTTTTGATGAAGCTTTTAGAACTATTAAAATTTAACTAGTGATATTTGTAGCCGGAGAACCACTTTTGGATTTTGAACATCATTTTAGAACCAAACATAGATGGTGATAACTTTATCTTATTTAACTTTCCAAAGGAAATTGGTGGGACCAATATTAAAAAAGGTTATGTTTATAATATATTAATTCTTGAACCACCTTGCTGAGCTTAATCAATTTCTCAGTCCGTTCTTTCGCTTTTATCCAAATGTTCATTCCTTTAATACTAGTTGTTGCAAAAAGAAGTCATCAATCATCAAGACCTTCTAAACTCATGGGGCAAAATTTCCAATCATTTTATTAGCATCCCCATTTTTAATGTAGATAGTCTCTTTGAGATTTTTCTAAAGTTTTAGTTGATATGAGGATTTGAAGTGATGAATAGTGGGAAATGGAAAATTTTAAATTGGGCCAACAACTATAATGGTCATTTAAGTCATTTAGTTAGTTTTTAGTAACTTTCTATTTAGTAATTCAGTCAGTATTTAGAATCTTTATATTAGGTCTTTAGTTCTTGATGATATCTGTTATGGAAAGATCTTCTGTAATTTCTTATTTAAGGAGCTTTCCTCTCTTTTGTAATCCATTCAATCAATTATCATTTCATAGAGATAGGTTACAACGTAGTAACCTTCCATTTACAAAGACAAAAAAAAGAGTAGAGAATAGATGAAAGGGATGCAAATGTGGGAATGTTCGATATATAGATCTCCACTTTATTCCTTTAGATCTATGAGTTCAAGATAAAATATCGAGTTCCGATGAAGGTTTCAGAATTGTTAAAATTTCACTAGTGGTATTTGTAGTCAAAGAACCGCTTTTGGATTTGGTATGCTTCAAGTAGAGGCTTAAAATAAGTTATGATGCATATAATGAGGAGAAAGAGGCATTCATGGATTTGGTATGCTTCTTCATTGGAGAGGAAAGCAATTTGGCAATTGAAGTATGGAACAGTTCAGGGTGGAGTGGATCATGCATTTTGGAGACACTAAAAAATAAGTGTCTTGTTGAAGTAAATGAGGAGAATTTTATAAGAAAGCATGATCATTTAAGAGATTTGAGTAGGGAAATTGCAAATGAACAATCACCTTACCATCTCTGATCTCCCCAACAAAATATTAAAATTCATAATAAATAGGTGAGAATAACAAAAAAAAAATTTATCATCTCATTCATTAATGAAAAATAATTCTCCTCTATTTCTTTGTATGGCTGAATCTGGAAAACTTTAATATTTTGATAGTTATTTTTAATTTTTTTTTTTGTTTGGATTGAGAATGGAATGGGCATGGGGGGAAGAATGGGCAACTTAGCTCGACTATGGAACAAGTGTTTCTGATTTAAATAAAGTTTGTAATAAAGAATATGCGAGATTAATTTTAGTTTTTATCCTCTCACTCATCAATGGCAAAGGTATCTTCTGTGTTTCTGTTTATGTAGTTGCCTCAAGGAAATTCTATTATTCTCACAATTATTTAATTTTACGGTTTATTTGGGTTCAGAATGGAATAGGCATTCGAGGAATAAAGGTCAGCTCTGCGGAGGAGTTTGGTGATTGTGCGTCGCAAGCGGAACAAAATGTTAACGCTACCAGAGGAATTTGGAGCCTGGTGCCTTCTAGACTTGGACTGAAATTTATTGTGGCTCATGGTTGTAACTTAAATCAGGTAATTAGTGAAGTGTCAAGAGATTTGGTCTGGCTTCGCTGGTCTGATAGTGGGCAGGCAAATCTTCAATCACTAATTCCACTCAAAAATTGAGGGTTTTAGAACTCTATGAACGTGGGAGTCAGACAAGCATTCAATTACGTGAGCTTTGGGTGTCTGAGTCGGAATATGTAAGCATCTTTTGGCTGATTTAAATTTATATTTAACATTTTTTCAACAATATTTGAATATTTAGTTTACCTCCTCGAAAGTATGTTGCAGGCTCCTTTGCAGCTAAGAGAGATAGTTATTTCACACTGCCGACAATTCCAAGGGTTTCCAGACTCAACAGGACATCTGAAGCAATTGAGAAAAGAAATCCTGGATTCGGCGGGGTGGATGGAGAGTCTTCCAGAAGAGTTCTGCATTCTCCATTTGCTGGAGCACCTTGATTTAAGGCAATGTAATGGGCTGTCATCACTACCTAGCAGCATGGGTAATTTGAGAAATCTGCGGCATCTAAATTTGTGGGGGTGTGAGAAATTGCAGAGGTTACCAGATTCTTGCAAGGACTTGATGCTGCTGCAACATCTCAATTTGTGCGGCCGTTCGAATGTAACTTTTAATTCGGACATTATGGAAAACATGTCAAAGCTAGAGTATTTGAGCTTCTCACGCTGCTATCAAGTGAAAGAGTTACCTCATCACATCACAAATAAGACGTCCTTGAGGGATCTTCACTTAATCTGGAACTTAGGGAGTTACCAATAAAGATCAATCAACTGAGCAAGTTGCGAAAACTGTCCATCGGGGGTGCTTCATTGACAAGCTTGCCGGCCTCTCTTGGAGATTTGTCTTCCTTGACTACTCTCAGAATTACTTCGAGCGGGCTAGAATGTTTACCAGATTCTCTGGGGCGTCTCAATCTCTTAGAGACATTACAGATAGAATATTCAAAAGTGAAATATTTACCAGAATCAATTAATCAATTGATTAATCTGGAAAGCCTGTGGAATTGTGGATATCTTGTTGTCCAGTTAGTGAATTGAACCTTGGAGCGGGGTCGTTTAGTTCTTCGTTGTGCAAGCTTAAGACGATAGATCTATCATTCAATGACCAATTGTCTCTAAGATCTCTATCTCAAAAGACTTTTGCGTTGGGCTTGAGACTCTCACGCTTGAAAAGAATAGCAATCTAAGGGAGATAGAAAGCCTACCAAGTTCACTCAGAAAACTGGTTATAAGTTGTCTGCGCTTCCCAGTTTTGCCCAATTAACTTCTCTTCGAGAATTCAAATTGAAAGGTTGCTACCAAGTTAAAGAAATCCAAGATTTACATCATTGCAGAGAATTGTAGAAGTTGAAAGTATATACATGGTGGGAGGTGCCAGGTATACAAAGTGTGGAGTGCATGGAAAGATTGAGGACGCTGCATCTCACAGCAATGAGTAAATCAGTTATTGAAGGTTGCATTCAAACTATTCAGGTAATAAAAGTTTCAAGGAATTTAGAATTCTATTTATTTTGTTGTAATTGTGCTCTCGCTTGAATATTGATGTACAAATTATCTGTAGAAATGGCCTGGTGAAATAATAGTTTGCACGCGGGCAGTCAGAAATACAGCTTCACTTGTAGACTCCTTGGCCTTTCCTTCTCTCTCTGTCGTCGCCTCCTGATCTTCCGTGAAATCTTATCGCTACCAAGGGCCTACATTAGTACTGAAGCCGCCGACTAATGGCGATGCCATTCTTGTTTGTTTTGTTATGTCGACTCCACGTATGGCAGTGCTGACTACAATTGGGATAGATTCAATTGGTCAAACCATATCTGAAGTAGAAGTGGAGGAGGGGAGATGGGTATGGATAGATGTCTTCACACAACGTTCTAAATGGTACACATCAAACAGTTACCAAGCATATTTTAAACATAAGAATGGCATGGTGCAGAATGGATTTGTTGCAATGGGAGAAGAGGATAGAGATACAGAGGCTCCGCACGGCTTATTGGGGCTGATGGCTACATTGAAGTGGATAGATTATCCTTCAACTCATGTAGAGAGTGATAGAATTCAATAAAATAATAATAAAATATATAGTGTTTAGTAATTATTATTATATTGAGAGGTGTAATTATAAAAATAATAAGAGGTGTAGTGTAATGATAGAAATGTGAATAAAAGTTAAAACACAGTCTTCATATATTAAAAAATGAAAACTATAAAATGTTTTTTAATCAAATAAAATAAAATAAAATTTGTATAGAAGTTCAACAATTTAAATTAATTAAAATAATTGTTAAATAGATCTAATAATTAAAATAAATATTACATCAATCAACACCTATTTTGAATAAATAGAAATAATTTTTCAAATAAAAATAAAGTAAACAATACAAATAAACTAAAATAAAATGACTTTAAAATAATTATAAAATAAAATAATCTTAAAATAAATATAATAATAAGGAAAACTCCGTAGTGATATTTTTGACCTTGTTTTAAATAGATATATTTTTATATGTTAATGGTTTGAGATTTTCCCTATCAAAAAGTCAATTTTTTTGTTGAAATGAATTTTTTTAATCTATTTTAAATGAGTTTTCTTTTGTCAAATTTTGATTTATTTTACCATGATGTTGCCTTTTCTTAAATGAATAGATTTTGCACAAATGTCTTCTTTAACACAAATGAATATTAAGATAACATAAATATATGTGCCATATGAATAAGTGCATGTAAACACAAGGAGTGAATTGAAACAAAATATTTTACTAATTATTTGATTTTTAGTAAGATAATAAAAAATTAAAATTTCTTTTTTTTTTCTTTTCAAATAAGTGTCTATAAAATAAAAAACATCAACAAAGAAGGGACCTCATCCCCATTTATCAAAGTTGGGGCTCAAATCTATGAGCACATTGGATTAGTGAAGGCACAATCCCATGATCACAATGACCTAACAAAGGTTTGAATCTTACTAACCACAACAAAAACACCACACTTAACCAACACACCATGGGAAGAACCCCTAAATTCAAGACAAAATGATTAGATAAGAAATTTGGAGTTAATTTTTTGAAATATATTTTTAATATGATTTTATTAAAGTTTGAATTTTTTATCTTTTAGATGTTGTTTAACTTTATAATTATTTAAGGGATATAATTGTTTAATTTGTTCTACTTTTAGTCTTATCATAAATAATGTTTTGTAAAGATAAATTCAACATTTATGCTATCGATCAATTATAATTGACTCTTTCTACAAACATTTTCTCTATCATGAACTAGATCGTAGGTAAATATCTATACCTCAAATTCATCCACACCCATAACCTAGCCTTCCTGATTCAAATTCTTAGCTTCCACTTTTGAGATAATAATTTTGAAAAATTAGTCAGTGCGTGTTTACTTTCATACCAAAACATTGAATTTAGCATCTAGAATCTTGTATTAAAGATTTATCCAAGGTCAATAGTTGATTATTGAAGAATCTTATTATTGTATCAAATTACAAAGCATTATCATGGAGATTTCAACATTCTCATATACCTAATGAATTAGATGTAATTTTTAACCTTTATGTATATGTGTGTATATATATATATATATATATATATATATATATATATATATATATATATATATATATAACCAAAATAAATATATTTTTCAAACCCTCAAGCTAGAAAGATAAAATATCAAATGTCCACAAGATCACAATTTTATTTAAAAATTGTTAACACCCAATTGCTATAGTTTTCACATCTAATACCAAAAAATCCCCTTTTCAATTTGAAATACATAAAAGACTCATCTACAATAGAAAATAAAAATCCACTATCAAGTACCCAAAACAAATTATAGATTGTGTGAAAGCTTAAAATCTCCAACATGATCTTATTACAATGCTGGAAAAAAATAGAAATACACATGATTTTATTTTTATTTTTTCTACAATAGAAAGCCAAACCCAATATCCAAAACTCAAGTTATAGCTTCAATCCATTCACCTCCAACCTACAAATGTACATACAAATTTTAATTATAAATCTAAAATTTTCAGCACAAATGCATACTTTATATGAGAATGCCTTCAAGAACCAAAATATTTGTGTACTCTAATATGGAAAATCAATAGGTCTTTGTCCACTATTGAAATCAAACCATAAGCTTTATGGGAAATATATGATAATAAATATAAGAGTTTCAAAATGAATAACTAGTGTCTTTTAATATATATCATTTTTTTTTGTGTTATATTAAATTTTAATATATTTAATTTCCTATTTTTAAATTAAGCAACATAACTCTATCTCTAATATATACAGTTATTAAATTATTGTTCTAGTTCACCCTAATTTTCAAGTAGTAAACATAAAATGAATTAATTAAAACCATTCTTAACATTGGAAAATAAGAAATATTAAAGACTCGAAAATATAAAAGAAATAAAAAATATAGAACTCTCTTAATCCACCAATATCATTGCAATCTTCAAAATAAATATATGGTGCTTCTCGTTGAAGATATGTAGATGCTTTCTCTCTACAACATAACACACATGGTATGAATGATTGATTTAATAGAGTAGGTTTGCCTGATGTATGATTGATGTTGGCTTTTGACATAATGAATTTGCATAAGATGATGAAATGATGGAGGAAATGATCTTATTTATTGAATTTGATAAGGAAAAATCTACCAAGAGATGAGGATAAGAATGATGACAATGAGTCAACTTATTTATGAATTGTAATATTTTCACTTCAAGTAAAAAAAAATGATAATATTGAATTATTAATTATTTGGTGGATAACTATGGAAATCAATCTAAAAAATTTAAAAAACAACATCACATAGATAAATTTTTATAACACAAGATATACATAGGAAAAACCCTTTGAAAGAAAATCTCCACACTCCAAAATCTTGCTCAATGTTATAGTAAACAATCTAGTTACACTCCAAAATCTTGCTCAATGTTATAGTAAACAATCTAGTTATATACACTTGTAGTGAAAGCTTCTTTCAAGAGTAAGAAATGTTGAATTTGAGAATAATTTAAGCAGCATAACATTGTCTATAAATAATCCATTATACAACTTCAATCTTAACAACTATATTTATAAATTTAAAAAATGCAAAGCATATACATGTGCAAAACTCACACCTCTAGTAGAAAATTTATATACTCTACAGTCAATTATCTTGAGTAATAGGATCCCACAAAAATAAATAATAACATAGGAAAAAAAATAAATCATGAGAGGTATTATCAAAGGTTAAGACTCCTTTTTGCTAATACTAGTAGATGTCGCAAATTCTTCAGCCTTTGAGTAGCTGGTAGTGTTAGAAGTAGATGCCATTTCAATTGGATTTAATCGAACAAAAACAAAGAATAAAACACATAATGAAAATGGCAAAGTGCAGAGTATATATTAAAAAGGGGAAAGGCCAGACACGGGGAGTGATAACGACAGCATTTCTTGTTTGCATAGGAAATTGCCTAAAAATTTGGAGAAGCATCGCCGACCCTCATATAATTGAGATGTATAAAAATTAGCCGATGTGGACAGCAGCAGGAGCGCAGAAACACACACGTAGATTCCTTTGGAACCAAATACGTAGATTGCGTATTTTCAGAGGAAACCGCTTAAAAATAATGGAGAAAGCAGAGGAAGCCGACCCTGACGTAATTGAGATTAATATCAATGAGTTGATATGGACGGCGGAAGGAGTGCAGAAGCAGCAGAATTTTTAAATTTTTCTCCTAAAGTTTTCCGGTTTCTACATTTTAAGGCTCATCATTTTTTCTCCTATAATTCCAAATAATTTTCGTTAAGGATAATTATTCGATACGAAAGCATCTGCTAGGACGAAGGAAACTTACTTTTAAGAATAACCACGATGGAAGTCGTGTGATTTACTTGATACAAATTTGGTATAGAGGAGAGACCCATAAAATGAGTTTGGAGGAAAACAAGTTCTTAGCATTGAATTTATAGACATAGTGCTAGCTATGATATTTAACATGGGCAGTTCAGAGATATCAGTCAAGATCAACGTGAGCGGTTGTAGGTGGTTGGAGTCGGTGTGATGTTGACCTACGTGAAATAGATGATCTGTGTCGATAGTGCTTGGTGGATAATTAATTTAGTCTTCCAACATCCCCCATAAATTAATTGTACTATCTTCTTATAATTTAGACAAGATGGGTCCCGACTCAAAGTCTTATTAGGTACCCATTTACAACGCGTATACAAGTTCTGTTTAATTGGGCTCGTGTATGCTGCTTCAGTTTTCTGACTTTCCCTCATTATAATCACCTTGAGTTTTTTAAGGCTTAACCCTAACTAATAGACTACTTAAGTGGCTTCTAGCTAACCACAAACTCTTCTCACAATGGTTTCTAGTTGACCATAACTCTGCAGTCAATTGATTTTGACCACAAACTTCAAATACTAGTGTTTTCTACTGACCATGAAACTTTGTACTGAAGTGGTTTCAACTTACCATGAACCTCACATACAAGTGGTTTCAAATAACCATGAACCTCTCATGATGAGGAAACTAACCTATAGCGCACACACTTTTTGATCATCACTCTTGAATTTCATCAATCTACAATGTTCTTTTCTAAAGATCTTGGGGAGAGCGAAAGAATCTACGAGAATGTTGGCGTTGATCTGGAACTTTTGTAGTAGTTGACAAAGTTCCAAAGTTTGAATGATTGTTGTAGTTACAAGATCGTGGAGTTTGATCAAGCCAGTGTGAAAGAAGCTTGACGTCGTTGCATTTGAATGGTAGATTGTTGATGGTGATGGTATATGTGGCAAAAGAAAAGTCTCACCTGCTGAAAATAAAAAAAGAGAGGTGACATCACTTGATAGATGAAGAATCTGATGGCGGGAGTTAAAAAAGATGTTGATCTGTGTTCATAATTGGTGAGAGTGTTGTATTTTTTGCTACTTGGGTTGTTAGCAATGTGTGTCATGCTTTGATACCACTTTGATGGAATGGAGAAGGAGAAATATGATAAAAACAAACATAGCATTTTATATTGATCATAATAACAAACTTCTGACAAAGCTTCAAGTCTTTACAAAACAAACACCCTTTTATATCATATCTAGTATTTGAGTTTCAACTCATTCAACTCCCAAACACCATTACAACCTGTTACAGCTCTACAGTGCTAGATTCAACAGGGAGTGAGTAGTAGTTTGCATTGCATTCTATTTATAACCATAGTGAGAGGATTAATATTAAAGTATTGGTTTACAAGGTAGTTGTGAAGATAAGGAATTAATAAATCTTGGAAACACCCATAGTGTCTGGAGATACATCCAAAAACAGTTGGAAGCTTCTAATTTGAATGTAATGTTTAAAAATTTGCTTGTCCTTGGTGGAAGAAATCAATGTTTACCAACATTACTCAGGCCATTTTGTAATGGTGAAATTTAAATATTTGAGCTGATTCTTATTTAGATATGTCTACACTTAATCATGTATTAGCAAATCTTTAGTTTTATATGAAGTAGTGTTCATACTTCATATTTTTATCTATCTATATTTACACATATTTCTATATTTCAATAAAAAATTATTAAATTTTATACATTCTTTTATAGTATTTATATTTATCATACTCATCATAATAGGTGCACAAATTATTGCTATTCAATTCTCTTGGGTTGATTCCTTGTCTAGAAATTTGAATCATAATCTTTCTTAATACTCATGTCCAAACATAGTTGACTCTCTTCAGTTTCACAAGTCATTGTAAGATGACTAAATGCATAATTGCATGATTTATGACTATTTCCTTGTATTTAATGGCATTAAATTACATTCAAGTAACACATCCTCACATCAATAAGCATCACTCAAATATCATTCACATTCAAGGAATGAGAATCCGACAAATACTTAAATTAAAGCATCTAACAAATATTTAAAATATGCATAATTATTTTAGAGCTCTTATATATTGCATGATGTCTTTTATCCTTAGTACAACCATAAGACTATTACTTTCTTTGTGTTGACCTAGAACTTGTCCCCTAGTGATCTAAGAAAGGATATTCTTTAATACAACTAGTTTTCAAAGCAAAGTAGATGTCAATAAATTTGGTAAACCAAGGAGCACAACTCCCCAAGGAATAGCATAGATGCAAAGAAAAACAAGAAGAGAACATGCAAGCTAAACAATATTTTCACATGGTTAGGGTAAAATTTAAATGTTGATTCATGATAATAATAACATTATTGATGTAAGAAGGATGTATCTCGAGAAAAATGTAATGATTGTAAATGATATATATTTGTAATAATGTAATGAGTTGTTTAGAACTAAACAAGATGAGGAATTGAGTAATAGATGCTATGGATTATTTCAGACTAGTGATAGGTTTCTTGGGAAAATTTATTTAGGTTGCTTTTGCTTTACTTCTTGTTTAGATGGCTAGGAGCTTTAGATTTTAGATTAGTTATATACGTATGATTTGTTTATGTTTTAGTGGATTAGTTTTGAGTAATCTTATGCATTTGTTTCTAGATTAGATGTTTTTCATGATTTCATTTAACAAATGACAAGGAAAAAGCTAGTCTAGAGATGAGGATTAAGGTTGGATTGGATGGAGCATTCAAGGGATTGAGAGATTATAAATAGAATGAAGTGGATTCTACGATAGATGGTTTGAAGGATTTAGGATGGGATGGTTAGATGATGGATTGATGGAGGTATTCAACATGCGGTCTCCAAGGACTATGTCCCACATGAATAAATGCCCCATATCCATATATCTCACTCATGATGTTGTGTTGTGAGGATTATTAAAGGAGTTAGTATCGGTTCTTTAAAGGAACACGATATGACATTAAAATTCTCAACAAAAGATTAAATATGTTGAGAAGTGTTGAAAGGATGTTTAAAATCATGTAGTAGTCCTCGTAAAGATCTATTTCTGTAGGGAAGTTATCCACTAATTCAAGTTCTTCTGAATCCAGAAATACACTCAATCCCATGTAGTGATTAATATATATATTGTACGATCTACCAAAAGTAGATGCTGTACATTCTTCAGCCTTTGAGTAGCTGCTAATGTTAGAATTTGATGCTATTTCATTTGGATTTAATAGAATAGAAAAAAAGAATAAAAGACAAAGAGGCAGAGTGCAGAATATATATAAAAGAAAAAGGTGGTGATAAAGACAACATTTCTTTTTCAATAGGAAATTGCCTAAACATTTGGAGAAGCATCCCCGATCCCTTTATTAAGATATATATAAGCAAGACACAAAAATTAACCGATGTGGATAAATATTAGCCGATGTGGATAGCAGCAGGAACGCAGAAGCATACCAGAATTTTTAATTTATATTTGATGTCGATCCCTTTGGAAAAAGGAAAGGAAAGGAAGCAAACACGTAGATTGCATATTTTGAGGGGAAACCGCTTGAAAAAGATTGAGAAAGCAAAGGAAAACGACCCTGATGTAACGAAGATTGATAAAAATGACTTGATATGGACGACGGAAGGAGTGCAGAAGCAATCTGGATGATAAGACAATCATAAGATTACTCTCTTCTTGGTGTTGATCTAGGAGAATTTATCCTCTAATGATTTAACATTCCTTCAACAGTATTTTTAAATACATTAGTTTCTAAAGAAGATATCAATAATTTTAGTGAACGAAAGAGTAGAGGTACAGAAGTTACAAGATCATATCCTCCATCATAAGATATATTTGTAGACATAGCAGAATTTTAAAGGTGTGGACTCAACCTTATTAGAGACATATATAGATACGATGGATTAAGGGATTGGTGATAATGGAGAGTAAATTAAAGGATAAATGTTAAGGATGAAAATATTAGTGATGGATAGAACTAATGATTAATATATGAATCGAGGTGATAAATGAATTATGAAATGGTTATTTTATTTCTTGGTTATTCAAGTAGATGATGTGATGGATATAATAGATGTGATGGATATAATAGAGAGCTCTAGGTAAAATGGATATGATGGAGGATGAATTAATTTTAATGTTAATGTATATGTGCTATGAGTCTCATACAAGGTTCTAGCTTTTTTTATCAACCTGTGCTTATTAGCATATGATGGGATGCATTATGATATGAAAAATGATGATGATATTGTTGTCATGTGCTATAAGATTAACTCAAAAGAAAAAGTTACAAGCAAACCTATGACATATCATACCATGATATGGAAGACCATATTGTTTTCTGCATTAAATTCCCCAAGGAATAGGATAGATGCAAACAAAAACAAGAAGACAAGCAATTAAGAAAATAGAGAATAACCCAAAAAGTAAACAAGATTTTCCCCTTGGACAAGCTAAAAGTGAAAGATTGATTCATGATTCAATGATAGCATTATTGGCATGAGAAGGGTCTATCCTTTAAAAATTTAACATTGCGATTGATATATCTTTGTAATAACACAATGAGTTGTTTTAGGTTACTTGGAAATTTTTATTTGGGTTGCTTTTACTTTGCATATATGTATAGATGGCTAGGAATGTTGGATTTCAGATTAGATACATACACATACGTGTTTTTCTTATTCTTGGATGGATTATTTTTAGTAATCTTTTGCATTTATTGCTACATGAGATGGTTATCTCAATTTTATTGCAATCCTTTGTCCTTACTGAGAGATACGCCATAGAAGGCCCTTGCCTCCTTAGAAAGGCTTGCACTAAATTTCCTTTGGTATCTCTAATGATGCCACCCCTAGCCAACCAAGCTAGGTTACCCTTTTAAGAGCCACCAAAATTTAATTTTAGACAACCAATGTTTGGGGGACCATTTAATAGTATTCTTGTGACGAATAGGCAGGGAAACAAAAAGAGAAAGGGACTCAGTTATTCCCCAATTTTTACCTATTTTTCACTCAAAGAAAGAAGGCAGATGATTATATTTAAGCCTAGTGAAAAATTTGTTGTTTTTCTTAGTATTATTGATGATTGAGAAAGTCGGAGCTTCCTATTGGGTCTTCTTATCCCTAATTAATATCTTATTACTTTTTTTTAAATACTCTGCCCAGTATGAAGGAAGGCTTGCCACCAAAGTTCAACAATGAGAGGGGGGCCACACAAAAGGGACCAACAAGTTGAGACCATCTTAGGATCTTTATGCCATATCCAAGATAGAGAGAAGAGACCTGTTGTCTTCTGTCTTACATTCCACAAATACTAGTACTGAAAAATGATGTAGTTAACTAATATTGTTAATCTTATTAACATTCATGGTAACATTATTAATAGAACTCTATTAATTGTTTCTTATGTTAACATTAGCATATCATCTAAATTTAATATTAATAACAAGTGAATAATAGTAATCGAGACCACAACGCTACTACAAAAGGTGAAAATTATACTATTGGGGCATAATACTAATATTGGAAATTATCATTGATGATAGACTAATCTAGATGCCATAAGAATTATGACTTAAATATTAAACATCTTGTTGGTATTTAATAACCATGGCACATTAGGTATATACATGACTCTTGAGAGGGGTTATTGTCATAAATGATACAAGCAATGTTAATACTAATGTCATGATCAATATTAATATTAATAGTATTATAGTAACTATAATAGTAATAGTATTAGCATTCTTCAAGGGAATGGTCTATATTGGCCTTTGTGCTTAAAATTAAAAATGGATGTACTTATGGTGTTGAACAAAATACTAAGATCAAGGATGAGGTTTATCCTAGTTTGAGCATAAAATCCAATATTAATATTAAGATTATTATTAATATTGGTCATAGTAGTTTTTTTTTATAAATTAGTGATATTATCCTTGATGTTTAAAGGTTACTAGTCTTATCCCTATCAAAAAAATGGGAGTGGAAGAAAAGGTTATCACTTAAAATCCCTATTCGATAGACTAGGAATAATGTTCATTTGGTAAGGATGAAAATATTCTCAAAGGATTTAACTCAATGTTTATGATATAAAATCATAGAGTTCTAACTTGATAAGTGTTGGTGGCTAAGGAGTTTCTATCAATGGTCAGGTTGAGATCATTACTCAAAGGATCAAGTTTACCGTACCTCAAGTTGTTTTCTTAATCAAGCATGTCATCTTACAAAGTTCGATCTTCATCATTCAGTGACACATACAAAGGATCTCACACAATATCATGAGCTCTCTCATTGTGTAGTTCTCATATGGAAAGCTATTAATGACAATTGCATGCAACATCATCCAACATGTATCGCAGTCTTCTAATATGAATTGATATCAATTTTAGTTGTATTATACAAAAAAAATCTAGTTGTGTTTTGTACATGTAAGTAAAATTTGTAGGCATGACAATAAGCATCTCCCATTTTATCAATTCATAAGAAAATATGAATCTAATTCATATATAGATTTATATGAATTTATTCTTCTCTTTCTCATTATGATTCTATTTCTTAATAATCAATATTTCTCTTATTGTGAAATAATTTAATTTACTTATTTATTTATAGTTCCTTTTATTTCTCTTGGTAGAATGGGAGTAGATTATCCCCTCTCCACTCATGTAACTCCTATTTTCAATATTTTTCATATTTCATTCAATCTTACAGTAAATGATAAACACTTAGAGAGTTGTACTAGAGAGGCCTCTACATTACACATGATATAAGTAATGCTAGGGGAATCATTTTTTAGGATACATGCTTGTCATATCTTTGGTTGCATGGTGAATCTTGATTTTATTTATTTTAAAGGTTTAGGTCCCACAATCAATATTCTTTAGGTAAATAATTTATTTATTTATTTATTCTCATTCCTACTTCTCATGATGTAATTTAAAATTTATCTAATAAATTCCACCTTTTCCACCTAAAAATTATTAAATAATTACAAAAATCCTAACTTTTTTCTCTACCCTCCATCTCATAACCAATTTTAATCCTACCAGTCTAAAATCATAAAAAGAACTATGAAAATGTCCTTTTTTTCCACCAACCATATAAAAAATATCCACAAATGTAATCCCCACTATTGATCTCTTAGCTAGTACTTAGCACTCATTATTGATCTCTTAGCTAGCACTCATTATTGATCAATTGCATCCCAAACAAATAATCTAACCATCTCCAAGCAATTTTCACAGATATTCAATCTAAAATATATTTTCATTCTACTAGTATAAAAAATTACATCCCACATTCACTTCAATACCAAACTTTTGAGAACAACCACCTTTTCATGCAATAAGAATCATGCAGACAAGATTTATTATTTTATTAGTTCTTGCCAAGGATACTATTGCATTCATGATGTTTCAAAATTGTTTAAATAGTTATTAGTCATTGTCCTCGTTAACCAATCAATTTTTAGAATTTTTCAAACTAAAATAATTTTTTTTCTTTACAAAAATTAACATGCCAAATTTTTAACAAAAATTATTTAAAAAATGATTTATTTATCATGTGATCGGCTTAAATATTTTTATTAAGTCCCACACCTTCATGTCGTTCAAGGAAAAGTACATTTTTTTTAAAAACCTATGTTACTAACATTAATTATTACTAGTAAAAGCACTTACCTCTGACATGTCATCAATAAATTTGTTGTATTTACCTCCTCTAATTTAACTTGGCAAATAAGAGAATGGTAGAAAATATAAAAGTGAATTAATTAAAAACACTCTATTCTTTGTTGTGTAAATATTTTTTCCTATTAATTGGTAAAATATTATTAATTGAAATAGATTACACCTACTCATAAGAGATTTTCACTTAAGTTTTACAAATCAAAATATTTGAAAATAATTTTCTTTTAATTTAGTTAATTTATTAATATAATAAAAATATATTTTAATGTATGAATTATTATATTTGTGATAAATAAATCAATTCTTTAATAAATATTTAATTAATATTGATTCTATCATGATTTTTTTTATTAGGATTTTTTTGAAGAGAATTTTCTAAAAATAGTTATTTAAAAATGAATAATTAAAAATTAGTTATTTATAATTTTGAGTAAGATTTTAATTTATTTTTATATTTAACATTTTTTTTCATTTTATAAGATTTTTTATAACAATTGAAGGATAAAATTTATGGATAGTTTAATCTAAATATCTTAGTTACAATTCTTAGAGATTAGAAAGATAAATATTAGATATTATTATATTTTTAATAAATATAATATTTTTATATTAGTATTAATTTTTTAATATGATAATCAATAAAATTTAGTTAGTTATTAATATTAGAGTCTTTTAAAATGGTAAATAAATTTTTTAATTAATTTAATTTAAAATTATTATACAGTAGAATTTAGAATAGGTGACAATTTTTTTAATAAAGCGATTGGTTCACATGAACCTTGGGGAAATTGTTACTAGGTAAAATCTCATAGTTTTAGGTTTTCCACCTTCAAACTTTTTTATCAATTAACAAAGCTTCTAAGATATATATTAACATCATAACTCAATTAACATATTGTATAAATTTTGAAATAAATTTTTAATTTTAGTTAAATTATGGATGAAAAATTGTTAACCTTAAACTAATATTCGTTAACAAGAATTTTCATTTATAATCTAGTAACACTCATATTCAAAAATTAAAAATAAGTCTTTTCAAATACAAGAATATTTTAATTGAAATTTGGTAAATTTGTTTTCAAATAATAAAAGGGAATTTTATTTCAATTTCAATACCTTAAATTAAAATTTGAAAACATTAACTTCTCTCCTTCCCCCTCCTCTCTCTCTCTCTACCTATCTCTCTCACTCTAGCTATCACCCTCTATCTGCACACATGAACCTTAGGGGAATTGTTAATAGACATAATATCATGGTTTTAGGTTTTCCAACTTCTAACTTTTTTATCCGTTGACAAAGCTTCTCAGATAAATAGTGACATCATAATCCAATCAACATATTATTTAAATTTTGATGTTGGTTAATGTCTGTTTGGCTGATGGGGTAAAACTTTTGGTTTCGGGTCCATGTAAAACCCGTTTATCGTTATCAAAAACATATTATATAAATTTTGTAATAAAATTTTAATTTTAGTTAAATTTTAGATAAAAAATTGGACATTTAAAATTAATTGTAATAAATTTAATTGCCAATCTTAAACTAATATTCATTAACAACAATATTTATTTATTTGGTAATATTCATTTTCAAATATTAAAAAATAATTTCAATACTTAAAATTAAAATTTGATAACATTAACTTCTCTCATCTCCCCCTCTTGTCTCTCTACCTATGTTTCTCCTTCTAACTCTCCCCCTCTCTCTATCTTCTTATATCCCTATCTCTCTATCCTTCTATTATAGTATAACAAGGGACGCAAAGCATTAACTTTCTGCCATCAGCATAGTTAGTTTAGAGTAGATAAAATTAGAGTTGAAGATAGAGGGAGATAAGAGGGAGAAATAGATAGAGAGATAGAAATAGGTAGAGAGAGATGTAGATAAGGAGATTGGCGGATAGAGAGGAAGAGGTAGATGGACAGATAAATGTAGAGAGAGATAGAGAGAAAGAGATAGAGAGATAGATAATTATATAGGGAGAGGAAGAGATAGATAGTGCACAATTTCGAACTCAATCTTGAGGTCTTTGTTATTATTGAAATAGAGTTTGATCTTCGTTTTAATTTCAATATTTGTTATTTGCAATCTATCTCCTTATGTCGACCTTTCTTGAAATTAAGTATTCTTGTTGTCTATAAGATTTATGGAAGTATAATAGCATCCATTAATTGATGTCTGCCGGCTGTTCTCCTCTTTTATATATACTATGCACTTTACCTCCTCACCACCCCAACAAGAAGCCCTTTTTAATCAGCCTGTCTATCATTATTTCTTTGTGTTCAGTTCAATCCATTTGAAATGGCTTCTGCTTCTATTACCAGTAGCCACTCACAGTTTGAAGAATTTGCACCATCTACATCTACTTCTGGTAGATCTTACGATGTATTTATTAATCATCGCGGTGTTGATGTCAAACACACACTAGCCACTACTCTTTATAAAATGCTCACCAATGGCATGGGACTGAGAGTTTTTCTGGACTCAGAAGAGCTTGAATTGGGGGATTCGTTGCCCAAAGAACTAATAGAAGCAATGAAGAGCGCTTCGCTTCATATTGCTATATTTTCAAAGAATTATGCACAATCTCGTTGGTGTTTGGATGAGCTGTCATTTATGTTCAGAACAGGCACTAAAATTATTCCCATCTTCTATTATATTGACATCGGAGATGTGAGATATGCAAAAGGAGTCTATGCTAAAGCATTTGACTTGCACGAAAAGAAAGGCAGATACACGTCCGAAAAACTTCAGGAGTGGAAGGATGCGCTCTTCAATGTTTCACATAATATTGCTCACATAGTTAATAGCAAAGAGTAAGTATCAATTTCTCTCTCTCAATTATAGTTTTTCCAATCAATGGGTTATGTGTTTCTTTTCCTCCTTAGTTTTAGACCCGTAGACTTCTTTTGTAGCAATAATGTTAATGACATATTGTTATGTTTGTTCCGTTTCATCTGTTGTTGTATGTGTCCAGAGATGAGGACATGCTGCTGAAGAGTATTACTTATTCTGTAGTGAAAGAAGTTAAAAAGTTGCCATTTGTGGTTGCAGAACATCCTGTTGGTTTAGATGAAATTGTAAAAGACTTTGAATTGACTATATCTGAATCTATTAGTAGTTATGACAATGTGCAAATTGTGGGAATATGGGGCATGGGTGGTTCTGGCAAGACTACTCTAGCCAAAAAATTATATAATGATAGATATCCATCTATGGAGAAATCTAGCCTTATATTAGATGTGAGAGATGCTGCTAACAACAATTTGCTGCATAAGAAGCAGAAAAAGCTATTGAAAGACCTTGGTTTCAAGAGTGTATCAGTTGACAATATAGAAGAGGGGAAGGCAATTCTTGCAAGTAACTTGAGATCTATTCGGGCATTAATTGTTTTAGATGATGTTGATCATGTGGATCAATTGAATGCTTTATTGCCTGCTAAAGATAGCCTAGGATCTGAGAGTTTAATTGGATCTGGTACTTTTATTATCATCACTACAAGGGAACTAGAAGTACTTAGATCTTGGAACATCTCCGCCAAATATAAAATGAAACCACTGACTAAATTTCATGCCAAGGAGCTTTTTTGTTGGCACGCTTTCTTACAACCATTTTCAAGGGATGAATTCAAGGACCTTGTTGAAAAAATTTTAGAAACTTGTAATGGGTTGCCGCTGTCTCTCAAAGTCCTTGGTGCGCAGTTGTATGGAAATTGGAGCAAAGATCACTGGGAGACTCAATTAGAGAAGATCTCTAGGATAGTACCAATAGATATCAAGAATAGGCTTAAAATCAGTTATGATGCTCTAGATAATGAAGAGAAAGAGGCATTCTTGGATATAGCATGTTTCTTCATTGGAGAAGAAAGCAATTTGGCAATTGAAGTATGGAATGGATCAGGATGGAGTGGATTGTATAATTGGGAGAGGTTGAGAAATAAATGTCTTGTTGAAATAGATGAAAATAATTTTATCAGAATGCATGACCACTTAAGAGATTTGGCAAGAGAAATTGCAAATGAACAATCTCCATACCATCTCTGGTTTCTGGAACAAACTATTAAAGTTTATAATGAACAAGTATTAACCCTTCTTTTCCATTCTCTCTTTTTTTCTCCATTCTTTCATTCATCAACGACAAAGCAATATTTTTTGTTTGGGTTTGTTTGTCTCTTTCAGGAAATTTTATTATTTTCACAATTATTTATTTTTATGTTTTATTTGGGTTCAGAATGAAATAAGCATGGGAGGAATAATGGCCGCATTAGCTGGAGTATTGAATAAGTGTTTCTCATTTATTGTTAATAAAGAAGACCAGGTAACTAACATTTTTTAATTGTCTCACTCATCAATGGCAAATGGATTCATTCATCAACGACAAAGCAATATTTTTTGTTTGGGTTTGTTTGTCTCTTTCAGGAAATTTTATTATTTTCACAATTATTTATTTTTATGTTTTATTTGGGTTCAGAATGAAATAAGCATGGGAGGAATAATGGCCGCATTAGCTGGAGTATTGAATAAGTGTTTCTCATTTATTGTTAATAACGAAGACCAGGTAACTAACATTTTTTAATTGTCTCACTCATCAATGGCAAATGGACCTTGTTTGTTTCTGTTTGTATGGTTGCACAAAATTCTATTATTTTTGAAGTTATTTAATTTTTTGTTTTATATCAATTCAGAAAAGGATAGGCATTCGAGGAATAATGGCTACCTCATTACGAACAAAGTGGGACTTTTATAATAGTTTGCCAGCTGAAGACCTTGGTGAGTCATCGCACACAGAACTCATGGTGAACACAAGCAGTGGAATTTGGACCCTGGCACCATCTACACTTGGACTAAAAATTATTGTGGCTCAAGGTTGTAATTTAAATCATGTAGTCAGTGAAGTATCGAGAGATTTGGTCTGGCTTCGCTGGTTTGATATTGGGCAGACAAATCTTCAGTCACTAATTCCATTCAAAAATTTGAGGGTTTTAGAACTCTATGAAGATTGGACGCGAACGAATCATCTCTTACGTGAGCTTTGGGTAGCTGAGGGCGATGTAAGCATCTTCTAGCTGTTTTAAATTTACAATTCAACTTTTTTCCAACAATTATTGAATGTTTAGTTCATTTCCTCGAAAATGTGTTGCAGGCTCCAATGCGTTTAAGAGTTTTGGTTATTTCTGGCTGCCTAGAATTCCAAGGATTTCCAAAGTCAATAGGATATCTCAAGCATTTGAAAAAAATAGTCCTGGATTCGACTGCTATGATGATGAATATGGAGAGTCTTCCAGAAGAATTATGCCTTCTTCAGTCACTGGAGCACCTAGATTTAATCATGTGTGGTGAGCTGTCATCATTACCTAACAGTATGGGCAATTTGAGAAATCTGCGGCATCTAAATTTGAGGCTGTGCAGGAAATTGGGGAGGTTGCCAGATTCTTGTAAGGAGTTGATGCTCCTACAGCATCTGGAATTAACGGGATGTTCTAATATCACCTTTGGGGTGGACATTAGGGAAAACATGTCAAATCTAGAATTTTTGAGCTTCTCAAAATGCGATCAAATAGAAGAGTTGCCTCATCACATCATAAATCAAGTGTCCTTGAAGAGTCTCTATTTAGAGGAAATGAAGAGGTTAAAGGAGGTACCAACGAAGATTGGTCAACTAAGCAAGTTGCAAAAACTTGTCATAGGAGGAAATTCGTTGACAAGCTTGCCAGTCTCTCTTGGAGATTTGTCTTCCTCGAGGGACCTTCACATTGAAGGGTGTGGCATGCTAGAATGTTTACCAGATTCTATAGGGTGTCTTAATCTCTTAGAGAGATTATATATAACATACTCAGAAGTGAAATCTTTACCACAATCATTAAACCAACTGATTAATCTTGAAACACTGTGGATATTTCATTGCCCAGTCAACAAATTATATCTTGGAGCGGGCTCATCTAGGTATTCGTTGTGGAAGCTTAAGCAGATACATCTTCGAGATAGTGGATTGACAAAGATTTCCATCTCAGAAGACTGTTGTCCCGGCCTTGAGACTCTCATGCTTGAAGATAATGACCATCTAACGGAGATACAAGTCCTACCAAGTACAGTCAGAAAGCTGGAGATAATTGAATGCCCCAAGTTGTCTGCGCTTCCCAGTTTTGAGAAAATGCATTCTCTGCGAGAATTTGAACTGAGAGGTTGCTACCAAGTTAGGGAAATTGAAGGTTTACATCATTGCAGAGAACTGGAGGTGTTGAAAGCATATACATGGTGGGAAATGCGGAGAATACAAAGTGTGGAGCGCATGGAGAGATTGAAGACGCTGCATATCAGAGCAATGAGGAAACCAGTTGTTCAAAGTTGCATTCAAAGTATTCAGGTATAAAAAATTTCAAGTAATTTAGAATTCTATGGTGTGACTGTGCTTTCGCTTGTATATTGATGTACAAAATATTTGCAGAAATGGCCTGGTGAAATAATAGTTTGTACGCCGGCAGTCCAAAATGCTGCTTCACTGTTGCACTCCGCATTTGCTGATCTCTATGTGGTTGACTCCTGCTCTAACATGAAAATTGGCCAGTGGCCTGAATTGTTACGAAAGCAGCCCTGTTATGGCAATGCCATTATTGTATGTTTTGTTATTAATTGTCTCATTCCACGTTTGGCATTAGCTATACTGGATGGAAAATTGAATTACACGTCTTATATGGAGGTGGAGGAGGGGAAATGGGTATGGTTAGGTGTCTTCACACAACGTTCTAAATGGCAGGCATCAAACTGCTACAAGATACGGTTACTTGGTGAAGCCACAGTGGAGAAAGGATTGTTTGTGATGGGAGAAGAGCACAGAATTGTGAAAGCTTTCTGTGACCTTTCGGCACATTTAAGTCCATAGAGTTAAAAACAAAATTATTTATTTTTTATTATTATTTAAGTTTTTGTGACCATTAAGATACTTATTAAAAAGTCAGAATGGAATTTATTTCAATATATTTATTTAATTGTATTTATTTTTTATTAATAGGTCTTATGTCAATATTATCTTAAATGTTAATGGGTCTTCGGTCTTTTGAGGAAGTTGAAAGGTTCTAAATGAGCTCATTAGACTTTGACATCAAGAAGGGATGACAAACTTCCTTTGAAAAATGAATTAAAAGATAACCTAATAATTAATTATCATTATTATTTTGTCTTTGATAAGATCATAAAAATATAAAAAGTTCAAAATTATGATTATGTAAAAAAATTGAGATTAATTATCTGAAATGTATTTTTTAAAGTTCAATTTTTTTGTTTTTAAATATTTTTCACTATTATATTAAGAGATCAAACTGTTTACTTTGCCCCTCTCTTTTATGCTTTTGTTTTCTTTATGTTTCTCAAAAATATAATATTATATTATCTAAAGTATTTTGTTAATTTTGTACTGGTTAATCAACCTTTCTTTGTTTCTAATAATTCAAATTGATCTATCTTGAAAATAAAAAAATTCATTCTAAACTAAATTGTACACAAAGATCTCTACTTTAAATTAAGCCACACCCACAACCTACTCCTAACTCATATTTCTAATTTCTACTTCTATGATAAGCCTTAAAAATTGTTCATTATACAAACAATAAGGTTCGGCTATACGATTGAAGATTTGTAGACTTTTATTAATGAATATTATCTTTTCCACCTTCATTAATTATTTAAAGCTAATCTTATCCATTTTTTAGTAAGTTGTATACATAATTTAAATTATGATTCATTTACAAATCATATTAATTTTCAATAGTAACTTGTACATATCTCATGTTCAATAATATTTTATAGTGATGGATAAACAATGCTATTGTATGTTAATGCAATATAAAATGAGAAAAGAAAATATAAACTCTATTTTTTCATGTAGAAGAAAAAGCTCTATCTCAAGCAGCAATAGGTCTATTTTCTAGTCAATTTTCTTTGTAAGAGCAGAAACTTTATCTTTTATAAGTGTAGTTTTATTTGTAAGAGCTATAGTACTAAATGATCTAGTACTACCTTAAGTATTATCTATTTGTGTAGTTGTGTATATGAAGGAAAGAGTTGAGATGTTTAAGAAAGAAGACTCTCCCTCTCAAAACAAACACAAATTAAAAAAATCTAATAGGAAAATGCAAGACACAATTCGTCTTTTTTTATTGATTTCTTGAAAATGAGATTACAATACTTTTGACCTTATTGGCTTCACATACAAATCTGAAATCTCATTTAAAAATTCAGAAACACCTATAAGAAAGAACTAAAACAACAAATCCACTCTCATATCTTATTTTTGCACTTCATTATATTCTGATTCTTCTATCCTTCAAAAATATTTTGCTACTAATTCTAGTTCCCAATCTATGGATAAGTAATTGAGGGAAAACAATTATTGTTCCCCAGAATCATGAGTTGGAAAAGACCTCCAAAATCCCATGCCAAGATAAGGAAGTTTCCGTTAAACTTAGAAAATTACATCAATTGATCAACTTGAACTACACATGGCCACCTCCACCTCAACTTGTCAACTTAGAAACTTTCATAATTTTCCTAAGACCTAAAATAGGTAAGTGTACTTTGACACCCAAATTTCAAATGCATAAAATGATAAGTTTTAACAAGAAGGGTCATGGAAGGATAATTTCTATTTGTAGTTCATGAATTATGTCCCTTGATAATCTCACACTCATTTTGGGCTCACTTTGATGGTTGTTTCTCATACATTTGATTCATGTCTAATTATACTTAGCCCATGACCATTTGTATAAGCTCAACACAATCCTATTCTCACCAACTCTAATTTCAACCCAAAAAGTTGGTACTAAGGTTCCTAACACCATGGTCCAACCATTTTATGTGCAATTTTGAAATCATAATTTACTCAAGATTTTGATTAGTAGGAAATTGTTACCCAATCTCAACCATCTTTAGAATTTAAACCCAAAATGGTATAATTTGTGTATAAATATAACTCCCTTCTTCATTTGAACACCTACATCTTTCAAGTTCATATTTCTATTACTCCAATTGACAATTCAATCTACTATATCCAAGAAAATTAAGGAAAAATCTAAATTCAAACATTCAAGTATTCAATCTCAACAATTGTGATCAAACTATGTGTTCCTTCATGAATGAAGGCATGCATTAACTCCTATCACGCAAAATCAAGATTTGTGCAAGGCTTCAAGGTAAGAAGTTCATATTAAAGGTATCACTTATCAATTTAAACATTTACTTAAGGTTTTCAACATGTACTCTACTAGGGTTAAACTCTCTTCCATGCATCATTATTATAGTGGAGGTCATACCTACTAGGGTTTGACTTAGCCGAGCCCCTTTACAACACAATATTTTTATCCCTTTTATATGTGTAGGTCATAGATCTAACAACTAAAATTTGCATAATGCATTAAGCAAATTGAGACATACAATTCTATGCTTATATATAGGCAAATAACCTAGGTCTATTTTTATTTGCACACATGGACAATAATTTTTGGTTAAATTTTGGATGGAGTAATATATAAAGTATCCTAATCTATAATACAAATTTTTAGCTAACATAAGCACCTCTAGGTCTAGGGAACCTAACACACTTGATCTTCATTTCAGGCTTAGATTTTAGAGACAAGTTCCTTTCCATGTCTTATTTCTAGATCTATACTTTTTTGTTAGTTTTTTGTTCTATATCTATCTATTGATGTTGACTATTTTTAAATTTGCATCATTTTATCTCATTTTTGCATCTTCAATTAAATCATATCTAATCAAAACCAAAAGGGAACAAATAATTACAGTCCTCAACCCTCCTAGAGGACTAAATTTGAGCCTAATTGATTGTTCCCCAATGAAATTTTATAAATAGTGAATGAATAAATCCTTGGTTTACATTCCTTTCCAGAGACCCCATTTATATCACATTTAATTTTTGTGAACACATGATTGCTTACATATTTTCTGATTTGGAAGTTCAAATTTGAGTTTAATTTCATTAAATTTTCAATTTTGGAGACATTAACTTCTAAAATTTATCTTTTATGTTCTTTTGTTTATTGATTAATCATCATTTTATTGGAAAATATTTCTTAAATAGGTGGTTAATTTATCATATCATTATTATAAATAGTTTGATCACTTAAGCAATTGCATCATTTATATTATTGCATATCATTTTTTGGTTAATTTCATTTGTAATATATTATTTCAATTGATTAAAGGCATTGCAAGCATAAACTAATACCTCTACCTCTAGCTTTCCATCTTTGTTTCATAGGAGCAATTGTGTATTGTTGGATCTTATACTTTTTTATGAGTTTCATAACCCATTGCTCTAAATTTTACATTCTCACGAGAATAATTTAGACACGTATAGATTCTTGTGGTTTAATTTCTAATGTTGTTGAGTCTGAGTTGGGTGCTAACTTATTTTCATGTAAGATATTGGGTGAGTCATCTTCTCTTAATTGACCACCTACCCTACCTAAAATTTCTAAGAATCCTTCTCCTCATAATTTTCATGATGAGTATGACCATTCAATACAAATGTCTAATGAAAAAATTTCAAAGATAGGCAAGAATTAGGAAAATCTTCAACAATTTATGAGATGAACAATGGGATCAATAGACAATCCCCTTCATTAAAAAAATTAATGATGTTTATTTGGGGTGATGAATGTGGGTTGGAAGTTATGTGTGTCATAGATCACATAGCTAATTAAAATATTATGATGATAGCTAGTTATATGGAAGCGATTGAATATTCCACACCTCCAACCCACGTTGGGATACCAATGCCTATGCCTGCAATAATACCCAATGTTTGTACATACACATCTACTATCATTATTTCTACAACAAAAAAATAATACCATCCATGTTAATAGTGGGGTTAATAATATAAATTATTAGACTTATGTTATACCTTCAACTAATCTCCCATTTATTTTTTAAAATATGCACCAACCATCTCCTTTATCTACATTCAACCTGCCTACCATTATATACATTCAATTCCCCCATCACAATCTAAATTTTCCCAAACCAATTCACCCATTGATGCTTCTATAAACTATTTGTTGTAGAATGTTTCATCTGTTAGGAACCGGAAGGACAAATGAGGGGGAGGGGGGTGAATCAGTTGTCAATGAATTTCAACCCAACTATAAATTAATCCAACTTAAACTTAATACTAGTAAACCAATCTTTAATGTCAGTGAAATAGATTAGTAGTTTATATCAATACCAGTGAAACTTAATGCATGAAACAGAAAGAGAAACAACATCCACAACACATAACACAAAGATTTTTTACATGGAAACCCTGTGAGGGGAAAAATCAAGGTGGGAAACCTTACCCACAATTAGATGATACTATTGTAGATAGTAAGTGTATACAAATGGGGTCTGCACATGCAGAAAGGCCAATTGCCTAGAGATCACTGCTCAAGAATGGGAGTCACACTGACTACAGTAGGATGGCTAAATCCTATAACAATGTACTACTTCAAAGTGCATCTACAATGCTAGATTCAATATTGGTTTAAGCTCTGATAAACACCTTCAAACCTTCCTTCAACCTTCAGATGATGTCTACGTGATTCGCTCTATAATCTACTCATATGATCTTCAATATTTGCGCATATGCTCATACCATACAAAGTTACATTACCATTGATACGTCTCTCAAATGAGATCTTACATTTATACAAAACCTAAGACCAAATATTAAGGTCGGTTCACTAAGAATATTACATTTAAATCAATTACAAAATAAGTCTTGATGTGATACAAGATGTCAGCCTTAATACAATATCCAATAATAAATCATCTCCATAACGTGTCATGCTAATCTGGAATAGATAACATATACCAGTCCATAACCTAGACCTATCTGTCAATAACAACAAATATGTCAACCCGATTAGACCAATAACCAAAACACCAAAACCAAATACCCAATCCATGTCTTCGATATAAACAAGTGATCTCCAGATGATAACAAGTCATCATCTTTGTTGGTGAACCATATAACTTGTTGGTGAACATATAACCTGTCGGTGAACATAATGTGTCGGTTCAACTATAAATCAATATAACCATAGTGCCAAATCAACAATGTAGACATCCATAAGGATAAGTGTTGACATCAATGACAAAACCAATGCAACACATCCATAATACCAACAATCTCCCCCTTTGGCATTGATGGCAACACTAGATGGAAAAACATCTAAGTGCCAAAGCAAAATGCCAAAAACCAACAATCTCCAAAATAGATCAATACCAGAAATCAAAATACATATCTCCAAGAATATATCTCTCCCCAATCTATATCTCTCCCAAACGTACAATGTTTTCCATAGATATCTCTCCCCCTTTGACATCAAATACCAAAGCAGTGAAGAATAAATACCTGAACATACAACTAACTACTCCCCCTAAGAAGTAGCTCTCCTCCATCAAAGCTAGAAAAAGATTTCTCTGTTAGTTTCTGTCGGTTTGATCTCAATCTTCAATCATCTAAGTCTCTGTCGGTGAGGGAATTACCCCAAGCTGCTTTCTGAGAGATTCAAAGGTTTCCTTAGGCAAAGGCTTTGTAAAGATATCTACAATCTTCTCTTTAGTATTCACATTAACCAATCTTACTTAATTTGCTTCAACATTCTCTTTCAGAAAATTATATTTGATAGAAACATGCTTAGTCTTATAGTGAAATACCAGATTCTTTGATATATCAATTGTTTCTGAATTATCACAATAAATGATTACCGATTCTTTGCACTTTACCTTCATATACTTCAACATTTTCTTAATCCATAATACCTGAGTACAATTAGTTGCTGCTGCAACATATTTTGCTTCTGCTGTAGATAATGATGTGCAACTCTGCTTCTTTCTTATCCATGAAATCAATCTGCTACCAAGAAAGAATGCACCACTAGTGGTACTCTTTCTGTCATCTATATCACCTGTCCAATTAGAATCTATATATGCACATAACTCAAAATTGTTATTCTTAGGATACCATAAACCAAGATTTGTTGTGACTTGTAGATACTGGAAAATCCTTTTTACTGCTGACTCATGATTTACTTTAGGATTACTTTGAAATCTTGAAACAATATATACTACATTCATTATATCTCTTAATTTTTATAAAGGAAATGGTCAATAAAGGAAATATCTCTTATTCTAAATCAAAGGAAATCTTGAAACAATACATTGTGCAAAGGTTTCATTAATTTAAATATAATGAATCAGCATTGACCATTTCATCAGATTGCATGACCACTTAAGAGATTTGGCAAGAGAAATTGCAAATGAACAATCTCCATACCATCTCTGGTTTCTGGAACAAACTATTAAAGTTTATAATGAACAAGTATTAACCCTTCTTTTCCATTCTCTCTTTTTTTCTCCATTCTCTCATTCATCAACGACAAAGAAATATTCCTTCATTACTTCTAGGATCAAATTTGCCAACATACTCATCTCTCTTAACATAGCATTTGCTTCCAAATATTTTGAAGTATTTGAGAGTAGGAGTATTACCAAACCATAGTTCATAAGGGGTCTTACCGGTTTCACCTTTGATGTGAACTCTATTGAAAGTGTAAATCGTTGTATTCACTTCTTCTCTCCAGTACACATGAGGTACATTTGCTTCCATTATCATGCTTCTTGCTGCTTCCAGAATAGTTATATTCTTCCTTTCCACAATTCCATTCTGCTGAGGTGTCTGAGGTGCTGATAGTTGTCTTTTGATTCCATTCACTTCATAGAATGTATTAAATTCCCTAGATGTAAATTCTCCTTGATCAGATCTCAAACATTTGATTTTCTTGTTGGTTTCATTCTCTACCATTGCCTTGTATAACTTGAATTTTCCAAAAGCTTCTGATTTCTCCTTGAGAAAAGTAACCCAACACATTCTAGAATAATCATCAATTATATCTCTTAATCAGCTGTGTATATAAAGTAAATCTTGAAACAATACATTGTGCAAAGGTTTCATTAATATTAAAAAAGTGAATTAACATTGACCATTTCCTTCATGTTGGTTCAACTTGAGAAATTAAGCACACCTCTTCATTTTCCAATCTTCCTCTTGTCATAACACCTTGATATTTATTCCTAATTATTTGATTTTCTGAGTGGTTCAGTCTTACATACCTGGGTTTATTCACATGTTGTTGTTCTTTAGTCACAGTGGAATTTTTTGATGATGCCAGTGTAACTGGATCCACATTCTATACCGGTGCAATCTATATTGGTTCATTTATGATCATCTCAACCACTGGTGCAAAATCTACAGACCTTGAATTTCCTATAAAGTGTTCATCTATCTTCACATTAGTACTTTCAATGATTTTCTGCAATCTTTTATTAAAACATCTATATGTCTTGTTCTTAGATGAATAACCAAGAAATATTCCTTCATCACTTCTAGGATCAAATTTGCCAACATACTCATCTCTCTTAATATAGCATTTGCTTCCAAATATTTTGAAGTATTTAAGAGTAGGAGTATTACCAAAGCATAGTTCATAAGGGGTCTTACCAGTTTCACCTTTGATGTGAATTCTATTGAAAGTGTAAACCGTTGTATTCACTGCTTCTCTCCAATACACATGAGGTAGATTTGCTTCCATTATCATGCTTCTTGCTGCTTCTAGAATAGTTTTGTTCTTCCTTTCCACAATTCCATTTTGCTGAGGTGTTTGGGGTGCTAATAGTTGTCTTTTGATTCCATTCACTTCATAGAATGTATTAAATTCCCTAGATGTAAATTCTCCCCCTTGATCAGATCTCAAACATTTGATTTTCTTGTCGGTTTCATTCTCTACCACTGCCTTGTATAACTTGAATTTTCCAAAATCTTTTGATTTATCCTTGAGAAAAGTAACTCATCACATTCTAGAATAATCATCAATTATATCTCTTAATCAGCTATGTATATAAAGGAAATCTTAAAACAATACATTGTGCAAAGGTTTCATTAATTTTCAAAAAATGAATCTGCATTGACCATTTCATCAAAATGCATGAACACTTCAGAGATTTGGCAAGAGAAATTGCAAATGAACAATCTCCATACCATCTTTGGTTTCTGGAACAAACTATTAAAGTTTATAATGAACAAGTATTAACCCTTCTTTTCCATTCTCTCTTTTTTTCTCCATTCTCTCATTCATCAATGACAAAGCAATATTTTTTGTTTGGATCCAGTCACAAAAAATATTCCTTCATCACTTCTAGGATCAAATTTGCCAACATACTCATCTCTCTTAATATAGCATTTGCTTCCAAATATTCTAAAGTATTTAAGAGTAGGAGTATTACCAAACCATAGTTTATAAGGGGTCTTATAGGTTTCCCCTTTGATGTGAACTCTATTGAAAGTGTAAACTGTTGTATTCACTGCTTCTCTCCAGTACACATGAGGTAGATTTGCTTCCATTATCATGCTTCTTGCTACTTCCAGAATAGTTATATTCTTCCTTCCCACAAGTCCATTTTGCTAAGGTGTCCGGGGTGCTGATAGTTGTCTTTTGATTCCATTCACTTCATAGAATGTATTAAATTCCCTAGATGTAAATTCTCCTCAATGAGATCTCAAACATTTGATTTTCTTGTCGGTTTCATTCTCTACCATTGCCTTGTATAACTTGAATTTTCTAAAATCTTTTGATTTCTCCTTGAGAAAAGTAACCCAACACATTCTAGAATAATCATCAATTATTAGTGTAAAATATCTATCTCCCTAAAGACTTCTTGTTCTTGCCGAACCACACAAGTAAGTATGAATTAAATCAAGAACATTATTGGATTTCTCAGAAATACTCTTAAAAGTTGTTCTAACTTGCTTTCCCATTTGACATTCCTTACATACCAGATTATGAGGTTTTACAATCTTAGGTAAATCCCTTACTGCCTTAGTTGTACTGATCTTTACAATGCAATTAAAATTTAAATGACATAGTCTCTTATGCGATAACCAAATTTCATCAATATGTGCAATCAAACATGTCTTATCATTGTTATTCAAATGAAAGATATTACCTTTAGTCTGATTACTGGTTGCAATCTCCAATCGAGTTCTATTTCTAATTTTGCATTTTCCATTCTTGAATTGTAACTGAAATCTTTTTTCAACTAATTGACCAACACTCAAAAGATTATGCTTCAAACCTTCAACATAATAAACATTGTCAGTTTTGTGCTTACCATCCAAAGATATAGTGTCTCTTCCTTTGATTAAACAAGCTTTATCATCGCCAAATCTTACTAGACCTCCATTACATTCTTGAAATGATAAGAATTTTCTTTTATCACCAGTCATATGATGCGAACATCCACTATCAATGATCCATTCATCCTTTTCTTCAATTTTAGCTGTCAGGGCCTGTTCTACTGGTTTGACAGTAGGTGTCAGTTGATCTTCTTTCATTGCAACAAATGTCCATCCATTGTCTGTCAGATCTTCATCAGAATCATCTGTAACTCCTTCATCAGCATAGTAACATGATTTATCTTTGTTCTTCTTAAATCTGTATCTTTGATATTTAGGGTTAGGCTTATATGTTCTTTTTGCTTCCTCTCTCAATCTTGCATGTCTATCAGGACATCTAGATGCTATGTGACCAATTCTAGGTGCTACAAGTGCTGGTACATCCTCTGCTTCGACTAGCTGTGTGCCATGTTGAACAATGACATCAATCAATGATGCAGCTACTTGAAGAGTCTATAATTCCATAGAATCCTTCAAGGATATAGGGATAGTGACATTAACCATGGGTTTAGGAGTTGTACACCTCCTATGTTGTGGGTCTACCACCCTATGGGCCCTAGGTCTATCTTGCGCAAAGCCTCTCCCTCTACCCTGAAATTGTCTGATGTCAAAGTAATTCGGCTTCTCACCGAGGATAAACTCACAATACAACTTTCTCAAAAAATATAGAGGTACCTCCCAATTATTACAAGGTGGTTGGTCAAAGACCATATACCACCTATCCCAAAAATCTTCTTTCAACCTAGCATGAACACACCAATGTATAGGAAAATGAGTGGTATTTAGTTCTAGGTTGTTACATGTAACAGGATCGGTGAAAAGAGCACATATGTTGGCTTTACCTATGCCCTTTTTCTTCACTTGATCATATGACAACCCATCCGCATAAAATGTTCGACATCTATCCCTCCATAAACCCCATTTTGGAACCTCCCTAGATACCTCATTTGCACTATTAGCCATTGTTTCTAGTGTTCTGGTGAGGGTTGAGTGGTGCTCAAGGATGGAGGTCCTCAACCTATTCACTAATATAGAAATTTGGGCACTATTTTGTGTAAGGTGATTGACGATATCCTCTTGTGTGGCATCTACCACTAGTACATTCAGGTCAAAATTTCGACGGAAAATCGTCGGAATTCTGACACAATTTCATCACACTACCGACAAAAAAAGCCATCAAAAAATTTGTGTCGGAAGTTCTGACTATCCTTGTGGTCATCACAATTCTGACATCACCTCCAACCTTGATTAGAATCCAAAGGGGAACTCCCTTGATTAGAATCAATATTTTGAATCTCCTTGGAAATAGGGAAAGTTTCATCCTTATTTTTCTCCTTACAAGCATGACAAATAACCGAAGAGTACTCATACTCAAACTTCTGAACCCATTTTCCAAATTTAGAGATAGGTTAATTTGGGTAGGGAAAGCTTGATCGCCATTGAGTGAGGATGCCAAGAATATCTTTGATATAGATAAAAAAAAATGGGATTAAACCAGGGCTCAAGGACCCATCTACACAATAGCAATCATATGACAAGAGTAACCACTGCCATGAGATATGAAACTTAAAACAATGTGACAAAGATATTACTATGTATAACTTGAGAGCATTCATAATTATACCCTTATTTGATCCAAGGGGTTATATGGAGGAGAAGATAGTGAGAAAGTATGTTTATGTGACTAATTTAGAGATTTTTTTGGAAAATTTTGCCAAAAAATCTCAATTTAGACAAAGTGATTATTGTACTACCTTACTTTGTTGTGGTTGAAGCTAGCGAAGATGGATAGAGATTCGATAGTGTGGTATATATGTTTGCAAAATGTGGAAGCATCCGCAAAGCAGGTGAGCTATTTGACAGAATGCCTCAAAAGATGTCATTTCATGGAACACAATGAGGGAATGGTGAATACTCAGTGCTAAAGGAAAAGAACCATAAAATCATTTATCTACTTGATATTGGAGCACAAGTCTTAGGATAAAAACCTATCAAGAGCCTAGAATTGAGGGTTAATCATTTTGCCAAATCACTTGGAGTTGTGATCCAAGCTTCCTCTATTTTGAATTGTTTTGATATTAGGGCCTTGCTCTTAGCCTCGTCAAAATACTTGATCCCAAATAGACTCATTCACCTCTAAACCAAAAACCCAATAACACTTCCAACATCATTAAATATTTAATAAAATTTTCAAAAGATCTTTTTGTTATTTATGGGAATTTTTTAACAATTACATAATTCTCATATAGACTGGAATAGAACAATAAATATATGTAAAAGATTTGTCCACAACAACATCTACTACTGAAAGTTTGCACCATTACATGCACCTACAAATTCATATTTTAACATAAACATGATACAGGACAATAATAATTTGAAATAAATGTCCACCACTCATCTGATCTCCTTCAAGATAAGCATTAAAATATGAAGTACACAACCTATCTTCCCTACAATGAGGAAAATACAAATTATCTAACACCAAAAGATGCAATCAACTTCACTCCAATGGCTTCCTGAAAACCAAAGCAGGATCTATCTAGCCATAGTTGGAAATTTTTCATAGCATTTAAAATAATGTCTCCCATTACCAATGACTGATTGATCAATGTCGGCTAGTGTCCGCCTCCACTTCCACCAAATCATACTCCATCGCCACTTCTAGCCTGACATGGCAGTGATGTTGGATATACAACATAGAGGAAGCTCTTATTGCGGGTGAACTTCTTCCTCCGTCCATAGCTTTTTTTGCAGGTGAACTTCTTCCTCCGTCTGTAGCTCTTATTGCTGTTGACGGAGGCTTGGGCGTCGCCGTTTACACAACCCATTTTGGGCTCCCTTGCGGTCGTCCTTGCTAGTTATGTGCCAGCCCTTAGCACTTTGTGCCCATGGCACTTCGTGCACCCGTTCCCTGCTGCGGCTGTGTTTGTCACACCAATGATCTTCCCCGCCACGATTAAACCCACAGGTTCGCTACAGATGCGGGATGAATGAGAGGTGAGATTTTGTAAAGAGGCAGGATTTATGAAATGACTTGGTCTTTTCTTTTTTTTTTAAGTAATGCACGCGGTCATCAGAATTTCGACGAACACGGGCACTTTTTCTAAAAACACCCAAATTTCATTGCCAATTCCTTCTCCATCGAAACCAAATGTTGCATTATCGTCGAAAATCTGACGAAATCGGGCATTTTTTCAAATAAAAATCAAGTTTGATCACAATATACCTTCTCCATTGGAAACCGCCGTCGGAATTTTAGGCTAAATGTATTAGTGTATACATGATCTAATGGAGGATGTGGAGGGTTTCGGGGTGGTCGTGGCTGTTGAGGAGAAGCATTTCAGGATTTTGAGGGTTTTCTTGTTGCTCTTGTGCAATATTAATAGGGTTTTCTTGTGTTGCTTGTGGAGGAGGAGGTCTTTGCTGTCTATTTCATTTTTGGGGATTGGTTGAAGAATCTGACATCAAATTAATAAAAACAAAACTTAAATCAATTTAAAAACCCTATTTTAATTAAAATGCAAACAAAAACAATCAAACAAATCAAATCTTACCTATTTGACGGGGTGCCATTGTTGAAAATTGCTCTCGATGTTCGGAAAACCCAAAATAGTCGCAAACTCGTGCAGGTTTTATGTCTTTTTTGCTTCTCCTTACTGCTGTTCCATGGGTTTTGGCATTGAAAATGGCCAAAACCCGTGGGCTACACAAAAGAAATATGTTTCTCAAAACCCGTACGGGTTTTGAGAAACTTTAATTTTTTAATTAAAAAACCAAATGTTCCTCAAAACCCGTACGGGTTTTGAGGAACTTTTTGTTTTTTAAATTGTTTTTTCTCTAGGCTTGGTAAGGCTTGGTGTTACCAAGCCTAGAACATTTTTGAAATTTTAGAACCTGCATGGGTTATGAAAAATTTGGTTTTTTTTGGCATGTGGCCACTTTTTTGTTCACCATCTTGGTGCACTTACTCATGTGTCACTTGGTTAGAGGATTTAATTACCAGATCTGTTAGGATCTAAATGATTGTTGATTAAAAGATTGAGGTACAACAACTCTTTATACATGTTTTGGTGTTCTAAGTGATGACAATATTAGAGTGTGATCTATGTATTAAATGGTATTGTTGTATTGTGATTGTTAATAAAAAAAAATATTGACACGATTTTCACCCATTTTGACTTTAGTAATTTATGGGCATTCCAAAATACATTGAAGACTATCCAAATTAATTTTATAGATAATGTTATACATTATATGCCTTGTTGCATGACTTGTGCACAATTAGGTTTGTTTTACACATGTGATACATTATAGCCATTTTCCTACAATGACATCTTTTCACATATAATACATTTAGAAGATAGATTCATTACATCAATGCAAATAAAAAAATAACATAATATTTTATGTAGTCTTGTAAGAATTCATGAGAGAACCAACTTAGGTAAACTAGTTGTTCCAAATGTTTTCGTAAATATTAGATTGATGGAAGTCTTGGTCAAAAATTACAATTCTGTGAAGAGATGCATTCAGTTTCCAAATGGCGAAGTGTTTATCAAATTTATCCATGGCACCATAGATGAATTTTTTAGCTTAGACCCTAACCCTGATGTACCCTTGTCGTTTGAAGAACTAGAGGAGGAATTTGTTAAAATGGATACTACTTATAAAGGGTGGAACTTAGCTTTCCACAGGGTTCAAAAGGGCATTCTAATCGAAGAGGATGGTCCCCCATTCAACATGGACATTTTTAGACACTACTTATAGTACACCTATATGTCATATGAACAGGTTGGAGGTATAGAGGTCCCTGATGTAGCTAATATTGGGCCGCTGGTGTTAGTAGAAAATGTACAGATGTATGAGCCAAGACCCTTTGATTATGCTACTTATGTTGTAGAAAAATTACATGAACCTTTCTTGAACCTCAGAGATAATAGGGAGCCCACTTTAAAGTTTTACTCATTGTTAATGTATTTGATTTTATTTTATGGAAAATTTAGGGGTATGTGGCCAATGAATTTAAAATTGAACACAGTGGATAGAGTAGGTAAAGAACAACTAGTAAAGATGTGGACATCAGTTTGGGATTCATGATATGTGAAATCAAACTACATCAAGTTTGAAGAGCTAATAGTAAAGCCATTATACCAGATGGATGTTGTCCCCTGTGAAGGATCTATTTCCACTAAAGTTGAAAGATTTCTTAGACCTGCTATTTTTGATGAAAGAGGTATTGTCAATCACAACTGGGGCGATTGGTTTGTTAACAAGGATTTTACTTGCTTCAGGATTTATGGTTTCGAAGGAACCCCATATCTGTTGCCAAAACTTGTACCAAACAAAATTTCTTATCTGGAGACTGTGAGATAGTTAAGTGTTTTGAATGCCAAACATTTTGGAGGTATGTATAAGCAGAATTTCATGCCTGGGACTCTTAGTTTTGAGGATTTTACCATTGTATCAACAAAGGATTATGAAGCCATTGATAGGAAACTAATGGAAGAATACAATTTGTTCAATTATGCTGCTAGGGTCAATTATGACCCTAAGGGATATATTCACAATTGCAAGAAAAGTCAAAATCTTGGAGATTATATTCATGTTTACTCGGAAGCAGAGGACATGTTTAGAAACATGGAGGAGGAAGAGGCCTAGACAACCATTGATGAGTTAAACAAGGAATTGGAAGAAAAGAAAAATAGATTGCAAGAAATGGAAACTGGAGAAGAAGAGAGTGAAGGTGAGTCCGAAGAAGTTGAGGTGGTATCTAGGCATCAAGCACCAGACACAACAAAAGAGCCAGATTTGCAAGAGCAAATTTTTTGCCAGGCTGAACATCCATAGTGATGCAAGATACGATGAGTATTATTCCTTTGTGTCTGATGATTTTTTTGTTAAGTCAAAAGAATTTAAATCCTTTTTATATAATTTCAAAGGGAAAAAACTGAGAGACTCTATCCCAAATGTAACCCCTAAAAAAGAATTAGAATTGTTGGGGAAACTAAAGCAAGAAATCAATTTAGAATTGACCACTATAACCCCTCAAAGAGGAAGACAACTTCTTAGTGAAGCAGGCATCATCATCTTTCCAGGATGGGACATGAGTGCATCATTTATTTTTGATAGCATGTTACATTATGAGAATAAGGATTTTAAATTGGATATTTAGGAGGTAAATGATGTGTATGCCAGCTCTAGATTTGACCAGAATGAAGAGGCTTTTCTTTTATGGGCTCTTTACCCTCCAAATAAGAGGCCAAAAATCATTGATGTGGATAAAGCCTTTGGTCACCTAATGAAATTGAAAGTTGGTGAAATAGATCCCATTGTTACTGCTGATATGGGTATTGATATTTAAAAATTTAATAAAGCACAATTGGTCAACGTGATCAAAGAAAGAGATTAGTACAAGGGATTATATGAAGAATTGCTAAAAAGAGGAGGACAACCTATGCCACAAATCCATGATGGGTCTCAGTGGAAAAATAAATGTGAGGAAGTGCGACTGGAAAATAAAAAGTTGAAAAGGCAAATACAGAGTGTGAGGGATGACACAGCCTCTGTTTTATTGACTAAGAGTTTTGAAAAATTGCAGGGTTTCCTTGAAGATTTCTGGGCTATTTGTCAAAAGAATATGGATAATGCAATATCTCACAACTGGATTTATAATAGACTAGGAAATTTGTTGCATGATAAGACAATGGCCAATACAGATGCTGAAGTCATTAAAGGAATACAAATTCTGTTGAAAAAGAATCAAGACTTTGACACAGAATTGCAGAATGAATTTAATGAATGTAAGGAAATATTACAACATGGTTTTCCAGAAATTGAAGATCAGAATGGACAGATTAAGGATAAGGATAAATGGATTGTGGAGTGCCAAAGTCTTCTTAGTGCTTCCCTTAACATTGCCCAGTCTGATGTACTTGACATGACAGAGACAATTGAGCAGATGGAAAACTTCATCAATTTGGAGATCGTGGTCAAAGATATTATCTATAATACAGATACCTACAAATCAGAGGGATATTTGAAGCACATTCAAAAGTGCGATCAGATTCTTGGAGACAAGCCATAGATAGAAAAAGATGTTTAAAGATTTGACTTTGTATTTTATAGTTTTAGTTTGTTAGGACAGTTTTTAGGTAGTTAGTTTCTAGTTAGTTTTTTGTTAATTTTAGTTTAATGAAAGGGTATTCCCTTTCATTCTTCAAATCGAATCCTCATCTATATGTGGAGGATCTTTTAGGAGAGACAGATATCACAAGTTTATAGTTTTTTTTATCGAGACAATCTTTATACATTTTCTTAAGAACTCGTTTTCTAGAAGTACCTAGTTGATGGAAGATATGCACTGAAATCAACTGGTTTAAGTATTTTATTTTCAATATAAAGATTCAAGTGTTTCTCATTCATTATTGTATCTATCTTTTCAATGGATTGATCAGTTCCTTGGATAAATCTATTTACATAGGTTGTTTCATTGTGCAATCTTATGTTGTTGTAATTAAGATTGATTTTCAATTTGAATATCAGTTTGAAGGATTGGTTGGCAAACTTCGAATTGTCTTATTGGTCTTTCAAAGTAAAGTTAAATTCAGTAAGACTAACTGGATGTCACATTTTAATTGCAATTCATATGGAAGCCTTTGAGATGATGGTCTTGTTACATTAACAAGTTATTAAAACTATCTCTAAGGTTAAACATAGGATTTTTCATTTGAAATGATATGAAACCAGTCAGGAATCAATGCACTGGTCTTTTATTGATTTTATATATTTGAATCAAGTATTTCCAAAGCAAGTTTCATTAAGGAATCATATTTCTAATTCATACAATCACTAATTTATAAACATTCATTTACAAGCAAGCAAGCAAATTGATTCTGGTATAGTAAATAGGGTTTACTTATTTTTTAATTTTTATACAATACTTTTAGCCTTTATCTAACATAATCAATAATTGGAAGACTTTTCAATAACTAGGAACTGCAACATTAGGAAAGTAAAGAAAAACAGATAAATGAGAACATACCGGTAGGATGACAAGCTCAAATTTATGAGACACACACTCTGAAATGAACTTGTTTGCAACCAACTTCACATGATTCAAACACACAAGCTACAAGTCCACATGAATTTACAGGCATGCGAAAATCTACATGAATTTCACCATCTCCAATAGTTCAAAACCCTCCAAACTAGAGAATCAATCCTTCGATATCACCTGCTAGACAACCCAATTTGCAGAGGCAGAGGCAGAGGAAAAAGAGGAAAAGGACATGTCAAACCCGATTTGCAGAGGTAGAGGCAAAGGAAGAGGCAAAAGAAACAAAGGAATTGGCAGAGGCAAAGGAAGTCGAGAGTTAATTCAATCCGTTGCGCGTGGTTTTCAAATGAACCCGACATTTTCTTTTTTTATTAATAATACCTGTGGTCATCAGAATTCTGACTAACACAGGCTTCGTTGGAAAACATTGTTGGTATTTTGACGTTATTGGGCATTTAAAAAAAATCAAATTTGATCACAAAATGCCTTGTTCGTCGGAAACCTCCATCAAAATTTGAGGCCAAATGTATTAGTGTGATACATTTCCTGCTATATACTCAGCCTCAATTGTTGATAGGGAAATAATTGGTTGCTTCTTAGAAGAACATGAGATTACACCCAAACCCAAATGAAACACATAGCCTGATATGCTCTTCCTATCATCTACACTTTTTGCCCAATCACTATTTGTATAACCAACCAACATAAAATCATTACAACATTATACAAAATTCCATATCTCTTAGTGCCATTCACATACCTCAAGATTCTCCTACCCACTTGCCAATGAGTGTCCTTTGGAATCTCCATAAATTTGGAAATCATACTCACTACATGCATTGTTTTAGGCCTAGTTGTTGTCAAATACATCAAAATTTCAACCAAACTCTTACACCTGGTCAAATCAACACTATTGTTCCAATCTTCCTTTCTCAACTTAAGACCTATGGCTGTTGGTGTTGGTGTAGGCTTGCTACCATGCATTCTAAATATCTTCAAGATTTCACTAACATACCTTTCTTGAGAGATAAATAAACCATCATGCATTTGTTTTACTTCTATACCTAGAAAATACCTGAAGAGACCTAAATCTATCATCTCAAACTCTCCTTTCATAGCCTCTTTAAAATCAATAATGAGGAAATCATCTCCCCAGAGAAAATTAAATCATCAACATACAAGACAACAATAAGAATCTTACCATTAACTATCTTGATGTAAAGAGTGGGATCACCATCCCTTTTTCCAAAGTTGTTTCTCATCAAATATGAGTCAATCTTACTATACCATGCCCATGGAGATTTCTTTGACCCATAAAAAACCTTCTTTAACCAATATAACTTGCCTTCATGACGTGAAACTTCATAACTAGGTGGTTTATCCACATAAAGCTTTTCTTTTAACACTCCATTAAGGAAGGCTAATTTCACATCCATTTGAAACACCTTCCATTTGTGTTGGACTACAATAGCTATGACTTCCTACACAATCTCCATCCTTGCAATGGGTGCATACATCTCATCATCGTCTCTCCCAAAATACTATTTGTACCCCTTGACAACCAATCTTGCCTTATGGTGCTCGATTCTTCCTTTGACATTACTTTTGGTCTTATAGACCCATTTAGCCACAATAACTTACTTGTTTGGAGCCAAATTAGTTGGCTCACATGTATCATTCCTTTCTATTGCATCTATTTCGTCATCCATGACCTCACACCATTTCTCCTCTTTAATAGAATCCTCAAAATAAATCAGATCACTATGAGAAAATAGTGCAAAGTTCACATTTTCATCAAAATCTTCTTCATACCTTCCACCCTGGTAGATTTCCTTTAGACTCTTCATCTTCTTTGGCATTAGGGAGGCAAGAGTGAGTTATGAACTCTGACTACTGTTGCTTCTCTACTATGTAGACTTCGATCAATGTCATTAGGATCTTTTAGGAGCCGGTTCTCTAGCTATCTCTAGCTGCTTGCCTTTCTGCCTATTTTTGTCAGGATCTATTTGTATCTCTCAGGAGCTTTAAGGAGTTATCTGGAGCTATCAGGAATTCACTGTAACTAAATTCTAAGAATTTTGTGACAATCTGTTTGACTTCCTATCTCCATCAGGAGCTGTCGGGAACTATCAAGAGCTTTCATAGCATCTTCTCGATCCTCATACTCGTCATCATCATCATTGATAGGAAAATTTTGTGAGGTGCATAAAGAGGTATCCAATGAACCATCCCATGACTCATTCTCCATGAACTCAACATTTCTATTAATGAAAATGTTCTTGATGATGGGGTTGTACAACCTATATGCCTTGGATTCATCACTATAGCCTGTGAAAGTGCACTTCTCACTCTTGAAATACAACTTTTTCTTCTTCTTCTTTGGCACATGAGCATATGCCACACACCCTAACACTCTAAGGTGCTCAACCATCTACTTGCACATAGACCACGCCTCTTGTGGAATCTTGTCACAGACCGCCTTGGTTGGAATTTTATTTATCAAATATATTGTTGTTGCTACAACCTCTCCCCAATATTCATTTGGGAGTCCTTTTTCTTTGAGCATGTTACTTGCTATTTCCACAATGGTCCTATTCTTTCTCTCAACCGCTCCATTTTGTTGCGGAGTATTTCTTGAAGCCATTTGCTTGCAAAAATTTACAAAAGCATTAGAGGTATAATATCCTTTGTGACTTGACCTTAGGGCCTTGATGCAATATCCACTCTCCTTTTCAGCTTGAGCTTTAAACAATAGAAACTTATCAAAAGCTTTAGATTTAAGCTTCAAAAAATAAACCCATGTTCTAGTGTTGAAATCATCAATAAAGGTCATAAAATAGTGGCTGCGACCAATAGATATGGTTTGCACAGGGCCAACCAAATAAGTATGCACTAGCTCCAATGGTTCTCTTTCCCTTCTAGAGTTGCCTTTTTGAAAGGGCAACCTATGTTGCTTACACAAAATACAAGCCTAACACTTTCTACTAAGATCTTCTATCCTTGGCAAACCGTCTACCATTATTTTCTTAGAAAATAAACTCAAACCCACATAACCCAAGTGTCCATACTTGACATGACATGGCTTGGAAGGGTCTTCAATGTTGCTCTTGAGAACCATTGACTATTATATTGTTGTACATGATCATCTGGGAGGTGTAAAGATAGATTGAGAAGAGAAACACATTTCTATCCTCAAAGGAAACATCTGGTTCTTTGTCATTTGTATTACTAAAACAACTTTCTTACTCCCATCTTTGTCAAAAATGACAAATTCACACATCTCCAACAACACTTTGTATCTATTTTGGATCAGTTGTCCAACACTCATGAGATTATGTTTAATGCCCGGAGCAAAATAAACATTCTCAATCTCCTTCTCACCTTGCTTGGTGTGGATCATAATAGCTCCTTTTCCCACAATTGGAGCTATTGCATTATTCCCCATTTTTATCTCAGATTTGACATTTTTGTCAATAAAGAGAACAAACTCTCATTACCACTCATGTGGTTACTACAATTGTTGTCCAAATACTAGACCTCAGGGTTGCCTTCTTCAACAATGTTGCACATGCTGAAGGCCGTGGAGTGATTATTTTCACCCACATTCACATCGGCCACATTAGCATTTTTCTTTGATTGATTACCTTTCTTTTTCTAGCAATCTCTCTCATAATGCCCAAATTTGTGACAACTGAAACATCCCACATTGTTCTAATCATAGGTCTCTAATTTGAGCTACTATTCTTCTTGTGTTGTTTGGAGTAATTTTGATAGATTCTCGCTCCCTCTTGGTTGTATGCTTTTCCAAAGCTATCTTCATTGTCATGACCTCTACCTCTTGAGATCCTACCACCACTTCTTCCTCTCCCCTTGCCTCTTGCATTGGCTTGAGATTTGAAAGCTTGCTCTTGGGAAGATATAGAAATTGTATTTAGGCACTAGTGCTCATGGGTTTGAAGAGAACCCATCAAATCATCAACTGTTAATATTGAAAAATCCTTTGCCTCTTCAATGGAAACACTATTGCATCAAATTTTGAAGGAAAACTTTGAAGGATTTTCTCTACAATCCACTGCTCCTTGATGGTTTCTTTCTTGTCCTCAAATGGTTCAATAAACCAAAAAATCTTGTATGAAATTCTGATATGGACTCACTATCCTTCATTTGAAGAGTCCCAAAATCTCTTCTAAGCATTTGCAGCTTCACCAATCTAATTTTATCAGTCCCCTTGTAGCTAGTTTGGGGGATTTCCCATGCTTCCTTAGCATGATTAGCTGCTGCTATTTTGGAGAATTCGCCTTTGTGAAGGTTGATTCAATCAAACTCAATGCCTTAGCATATTTTCTCCTTGTCCCCCTCAACTGATTCTTCTGATTGTGTGTGAGGGTAGCATACTGATCTGGGTCAGTTATATCCACAAACCCAGTAGCACAAAGTTCCCATAAATTGTTTGCAACCATGATGATTTTCATATTCTTGGTCCAAACATCATAATTTTGTCTATTAAAGGACGGTGGCTACTACTAGCTATTTCCTTCATCTCTAGCCATGTCTCATACACACAAAACTCAAACATGCAGAAAAAATGAATGGCCTACTCACAAGGATTTAGGCTCTATAGCTCTGATACCATGTCATAAATTTGAAAAAAGGGCTAGAGCATTCAAGCTTAAAGCCAAACCATAGAGACTGCAACTCTATTTCCCAATGAGCTGGGAATGCAAATCAACAAAATCCAATAAAGAAACCAGGAGATATGCAATTTTATTTGCTTTCTATTAAAAGACTAAAAATTACACTATTACAAAACACAAAACTTCAAACTTAGAAACTACCAATTTCTAATCTAAAGGCAGTGATTAGGAGCTACATTCAACCATACAAAATAGAACTTCCCAGAGCTCACTACAAATCATATGCTCACTTGGAGCTACACACTATCAGGAGCGATCACTGTTCAACTGATAAGCCACACGAACACCTACAAGCTGCTACTATAATTCTTCTCTACTCAAACTGCTATCTAACTTCTGCACATTCTCTTTGTGCTTCACCTACACATTCTAGAGAACATTCTCTCTTTTCATCTACTTGTTCACACAAAATTCTCCCCCAAATTCAAATTAAAAAGATCAACTACCACATTAGCTTCTCTGCAGTTACAGTTCACGCCAGGAACTCTTGGTATGAAGATCTCAACACAATCTTCTTCTAGGTTGTTTCTGTTGCAACAATTCTGACACACTCCTAATGGGTAGGTGGAGTTTATGTGGGTGGCTGACTTCTAGGCCCTCACAACAACATTAATTCTAACATATCACACCAATCTTTGACTTCTAAAATCCCCAATTTTTAATGGAAGTAGTGGCTAAAGATTTGTCTGCCCAATATTAAGCCAGCGAAGTCAAACCAAATCTTTTGATACTTCATTAATTACATGATTTAAATTACAAGCTTGAGCTTGAATAAATTTCAGTCGAAGTCTAGAAGGCATCAAGCTCATAATTCCTCTATTTGTGTTAACCATGAGTTCCCCACGTGATGAGCAACCAACAATCACATTAGCATCAATGACCTATATTCCTCGAATGCCTATTCAATTCTAAACCCAATATAGAGCATAAAATTAAACAACTGTGAGAATGATATCATTTCCTTGAAGCAACCAGACAAACAAAAATAAATAGGACTCCCTTGCAATTGATGAGTGAGTTAACAAAGCATTATTCCTCCAATGACTATTCCATTCCTAATGTAGAAAGACTTATTCAATACTTGAGCTAAGTTGGCCATTGTTCTTTCTATGCCTATTCCATTTTGAATTCATAGAAAACGTAAAGTTGAATAAATATGAAAATAATAGAATTTCCAAAAAATATTTCTTTGCCATTGATTAGTGAGTCGAACAAAAAATTGTTAATCTCATGTGTTTTTCATTATAAACTTTATTTAAACTAGGCAATGTTTCAATACTTGAGCTAAGGTGGACAATATTCCTCACATTCCTATTCCATTCTCAATCCAAATAAATCCTAAAATTAAAATTATACTTCAATTTTTTTCACCATAAAACTGGTTTTCCATTGATGAGTGAGATAATAAAAATATGTTAAATTTACTTTTTTATTATCAACTTTAATACCTTGTTGGGGATACCAAATTTGGTAGGGTGATTGTTCATTTGCAATCTCCCAACCCCAATCCCTTAAGTGGTCATGCATTCTTATGTAATTTTCTTCATCTATTTCAACAAGACACTTATTTCTCAACTTTTCCAAACAGTACAAACTACTATACCCTGATTCATTCCATAGTTCAATTGCCAAATTACTTTCTTGTCCAATGAAAAAACATGCGAAATCCAAGAATACCTCCTTCACTTCATCATCTTAATTGTCATAACTGATTTTCAGCTTATCCTTGATATCCTTGAGTACTATCCTAGAGATCTTGTCTAATTGACTCTCCCAAGATTCTTTGCTTAAGTTTCCATAAAATTGTCCTCCAAGAACTTTAAGAGAGAATGACAATCCACTACAAGCCTTTAAAAAAATTTCAACAAGTTCTCTTCAAATCCATTTAATGGAAATTCTTATAAGAAGGTATGCCAACCAAAAAGCTTCAAATCCAGCATTCAGTGGTTTCATTTTGTAGGATGTTCTAACCCCTAAGGATTTCTAATTCCCTTGTAATGACAATAATCAAAGTACCTGATCCAATCAAAATTTCACATCCTCGTCTAGGCAATAAAGCATTCAGTTGGTCCACATGATCAAAATCATCTAGAATAATTAATGCTTGAACAAATCTCAAATTTCTTGTAAGAAATCCCTTTCCCTCTTCTATATTGTCAACTGATACACTTTTGAGACAAAGATCCCTCAAAAGTTTTTTCTGCTTCTCACACAAGTAGTTTTTGTTGGCACTATTCATTGCTGCTTCTAGCTCTGTACGCAAGTTATCCCCCAATTCAAGTTCTTCTGAATCCAAAAGGACGCTCAGTCCCATGCCACTTGTAAGCATTTTATAGAGAGTGATGGCTAGTGTATGTTTGACATCGAGACCGCGATGATTAATAAATACATCATAAGTAGATGCAGATGGTGCACATTCTTCAACCCTTGAGTGAGAAGTGGATGCCATCTCAATTGGACTGAACTGAACACAAAGATTAAATAAAAAACAGAGTAATGAAGAAAGGCTTCTTGTTGAGGTGATGAGGAGGTAAAGTGCAGGGTATATATAAGAGGAGAGGGAGTGTTACAAAGAAGTGGCCAAATGCGTACATTGCATGTTTGCATAGGTAACTGTGTGTAAAGAATGGAGAAGCATGACCGACTCTGAAAGATAAACGAAAAAAGAAAGAGTCCATTTAATTAAGATTGGACAACAACAGGATCACATAAACGCGCTAGAATTTTATTTGTAGTGGAGAGCACCAGCACGCCAGTTATTTTAATCTTTTTTTGATGTAGACGGGAGGAGGAGTGCAGAAGCAATCTATTTGACTAGTATCAGAATTAAATTTTTTTTTTTCCACAAGTCCTCCCATTCCGTTTCACATTTCGTACTCTTTGGTCTTCTTTGAAAACTTTTGACCATTCTTTCTCCTGTTATTCGATGGGAAAGCATCTGCTGGGAGGAAGGAAACTTACGCTAGTCATGCTGCAGAAAAGGGAAAGCACACGGTTTCAGAAAGGAATCTTGTAAGTTTTGGTTTACAATTAGTTTATGATCATAAATCTTTAATCAATTTTGTTTATATATTGTTTTTAAATTTATTGAATAATCTACAGTGGCAAGATTTAAATAGTCCTTGTTCGAAAGGCTTGTGTTTTTCATATAGGGTAGCAAAAAATAATTTGTGAATGACTTTCATTAAAAAAATAAATAAAAAAATATTTATGTCAATTTTTATTTAGTTTTCGATCTATTTTAAAAAATGTTTGAATGCAGTTATATATTAACAAATGACATAATTTTGTATGAAGTAGGGGTCATATTTCAAACTTTCCTATGTTTACACATATTTTTCATAGTCCAACCATACCTTATTCAATTCTTTACATTCCCTCATATTATATTCATAGTTATTACACCTATCACTATTAGACATTTATCTCCTACACAAACATTATTAGTACTACTCAATTGTCTTGTGTCGATTCTATGTCCACAAATCTAACCCTTAAAATTTCAAATATTCAAATTCAAATTTGGTCGACTCTCACCCATTTCACAACTCACTGTGAGGTAAACAAACACATAATTGTGTAATCTATTACTATTTCCTTGTATTAAAGGCATTTAATTAAATTCAACTGACATATCCTCAAATCAATAATCATCATTTAAATATCATCCACATTTAAGGAAGGATCATCCTAGGAACACTTCAATTGGAATTATTTAAAAGAATTTAAAATTTGCACAATTATTCTTGAGCTCTTACATATCGCTCAATCTCTGTGATCTTTTGCACAACCTTGATCTTCTCTTTTCTTTGTGTTGACCTAGGAGACTTATCCCTTAGAGATCTACCAATCCTCTTAAGATATATATATATATATATATATATAGACACACACACACACACACACACTTTTTAGAACAAAGTACAAGACAACTAAGATTGTACTAATAGAAATTATACATAACTATTTAGTGTGATTCATAATATATTTATTAGAAAATCATGTGGATTAAAAAAATTGCAAGAAATCAATGCTAAGATTACTTCATGTATATTATGATTATTACCTCTAACTCCTTTACCACTTCTAGCATTGATCCATTCTCTATAACTAGATTGTCTTCCACCATGACTCGTCCTCATGGTACCACCACTACTAGTATTCCACTACATAGTTGTTATCCCTTATCTAGTTTCCCTACTCAATTTGGCCTTCATCAGATAACTTTACTCTTTTGAGATATCCATGTGTTACATCATATATTGAATTTCCATTACTAGCTTATTCAATGACTACCAAACTTATTATTGCCCCTATTAGTCGTGTCATCCTTCCATCTACTACCCCATACCATGCCAATCTATCTATCATTTTATATCTATATCAATGTTCTAATATATCCTCAATTATCATTATTCTTTTGTCAGGTGAGATATTCAAACTAATATTGCATATTATTTTCCTCCATCAAAATTAAATTTTCTTGTAAGGAGACCCAACAAGATAATTAGTTTGGTCAATCATATTTTTGAATATTTATTTATGGTAAATCTCCTACTTAGTGATTCTACATGATAAAATATGATAAATTTATAAAAGAAGAACCATGAGCAATAATTCATAGCACTAGTATGCACATTCAAGGATTTTATTGAAGATGATAAATATAAAGTTGATTAATACATTAGTATGCATCATTCTAATATTGAACATAGGTCCTAAATAATTATATGTGTTTTATGGCATGTGATATAATCTTTGAATAAATTTGGCATATGTAGACCTTATATACAATAATATAATCAATGTTCCTTTCATTTTGCACACATGTATTCAATTTATACATAAAGGACAAGTTATCAAAATTGAAATAACTAGTTAGAAGAAAAATATGACGCTATGCACTTCACATTGAACACGTTTATAAAAAAACTAAAGGTTGGTTCATGTGAGAGATATAATCTTGTGCATTTTGTATATAAGATACAAATGGATGAGTTGGAAGTTGTACACCCCAGATCTAGAATAAACAATATAAAATCAACACAAACCTAAGATTCTTATTCTAAACATAAGAATACCTCATATAGAGAAAACAAGCAATGCAAATATGATAAAAAACCAATAAACTATTACCAAGAATGTAAGCCTTCAATGTGTTAGATATGAACTTAGATGCTTGATGTGGAAATATTGGTCGCTCTTCAAATTAGTAGTATGTACTTAAATTGATCATCCATTTATTAATTTATTTGCAGATTAAGGTTGATTTATAGATTATTGGATGAAAATGTGATCAATGATGATTTGATCTTGAATGAATGGTTCAAGACGTGATCATTTTGCAAGGTTTAAAAATAATCGAAAGTCATAAAGAAGTTACAATAGAATTTATGATTAGATGCCTAAATTTTTAAAATAATTAAAATTAGATTTAATTAATTATTTATTTGAGGATAAATAGATGAGTAGTGTTAAACTGCGGACTATTTAGGTATAAAAGAGGAGAGTAAAGAGTTGTTGGGGCAAATAGATGTAAGTAGTGACAAAGACAAAAAGTGTAAAGAATGAAAAGCATCATCAACTCTAGGATAAATGGGATTAAAAAAAAGTGATGTGGACAACCACAAGAGTGCAGAAGCATCAGGATTTTCAACTCTTTTTTTAACCACACTTTTGGCCACTATTTTCCTTGTTATTCCATAGGGAAAACTTATGTATAATCTTGTGGTTTACTCACCATCTTGCGAAGGAAAGAACAAGGTTTAAGAAAATAATATTATGAAAGTTGGGAATTCTTAACACCAAGTTTTGATCAATTGCAATTAGTTGATCTGAATATAAATTTTATTTTATTATATTTCTCTTAGTGGTAAAATTTCAATAGTAATGTTAATTTTTATTTATTTTGAATAATGTTTAAATATAATTATATATTAATAAATATGCTTGCTATGAAAACTTGGCATATATGGAGAGAGTAAAATAACAAAATATTCAATAATAAGGAAACAAATATAAGCTCCATTATAAACAAAATGGAGATTTCTATCTGTGTGCATATAAATGCATATACGATGAACATATCTCATTTCGTATTCACTTCCTGGGATGATAGTTTGACTAAGGAATGGCCACACCTCACCCAGCTGAGAGGAGATGAAATTGTCAATAAGGAGAAAAGATTTGTCTCGATAACAAATCATTCTTGACTTGAATCCTTTCTAGGTATGTGTAAATGAAAGACTTAGATCTTTCTCAATAACAAATCATTCCTCTTGGTTGATGAAGAGTAAGTTAGAATATATCAAGCAAGTATGCAAGTGCCTAAGATGATGATGTGTTGTAGTAAATGATCATGTGATATTTGTGCAAGCTCCATGATAATGTATTGTAATTCAGTGAAAAATAAGACTCCTAATGATCACTTAATGATCTAATATTGACCTCCGATGCTACATCTTAGATGTTCAATATAAGGTAATGGTGTGAAAGTAAGTGTTTAATGAAAAGGTATTTAAAAGGCTTATCTCAAAAGTGAAGAAATAAAAATGTAAATTGGGGGATTGGGTCATGGCAGTGGCTTGATGTAGGGTATATATCCTTGCATATAGCTTGGTTCAAGATAGAGAATTTTTTTCAAAAGGAATCAATTTGAATTATCCAAAACAAACAAAAGATTGAGTAATTAAAAAATAAAGATTGGAGTTACTATTTTTGAAATAAATTAATATAAAAATTATGACAAGACTAAAAAATATATTAACATAAAATAAAAGAATAATATAAACACTTTATACTTAAATGATTGTGTGCTTGATTTGTATAATACTCTTATTCATTTCATCATTCCTAATGAATTGATTTAATAAAATTTCATTCAAATGATTAGGAAAAACTTTTGAAAAGGTATCCACACTAAAATGATTTCATGTTATTACTTCCTAGGTCATGGAATAATAGCGGAGAGGGCAGAGTTTAACAAGTACTTAAATTTTTCTCTTCCAATTAAAAAGCAATTTTTATTTTTATTAATATGTATTCTCATGATTAGAGATCTATAGATACTAACAAGCTAGCTAAGCATAAATTTGGTGGCCTATTATTGGTCTCTATGAAATAAGAGACTTGTAGTCTCACGATGTAAGAGAATGTGTAATGTTCGAAGTCTAAAACTAGCACTTGCACCTTAACAAGGTGCAATAGTTACGTCAATAGCAAGATATGCTTTGGATAATATATTGAAGGGAAAGTAAGAGTTGGAAGAAATGAACATTTCCTTTTTTAGGAGTAATTATATTTTAGAGGGTACAAATCGAAAGAATTGTGATAATAATTTATAATATGTCAAAGTAGCCTTTACAAGAAAATAATTAACTTATTCAGGGTTAGTGTTTGGTTTACAACTTGAATTAGGTCTGAAGGTTGAAGATAGGGTTAGGGTTAGTGTTGGGATCATGATCATAGTTAGGATTGTAGATGGAACCATAACCTTAATTACATCCTACCCCTAATATAACACACATTAGCTCTACTTAATTTCTAATGCTAACTCTAACCCTAATTGAGCCCTAATACTAATGTTAGCTCTAGCCTAAGCTTTATATTAGAATGAAAACCTTAATTTTAACCAATTGTTACATTAAATCAAATTTTTTAATTCAATTCATAAAAAATATAATTCTACATATTGCAATAAAATAATTTTATAAATTTTCCAATTTTTTATTACAAAATATTTTTTAATCATTTAAATTTGTAACATTGAAATGATATCATCAGCAAAGAGAAAGGGGGGACCAAGAAAGATGGAGTTTATAAAGGAGATAGATATAATGAAATGTAGATATATAATAAGCTATTTATACATTGTATTTATTATTGATCCATTTTAGTATTAAAGTATTATATTATATAAATTATTTTTTAAATATACATAGTTCATTTTGTTTGTTAATTTGTTTTATATTTATTATGTGATAAAGTAATTGTTTATATACAATAATACATTAAAATCGATTTTAAAGAACTTTTTTTTAATTTATATAAAACAGTTAAGATAATTGTAATAACAAAATATACTATATTAATTGTTATATGTATATAATAATAAAGATAATAATAAAATAATATTACTTAAAATAAATAATATCATTATGATAATATTATAATAATAAAATATAATATATTATCTGTTATATTTATTATAATAAAGATAATCTAAGATAAGATAATAATAAGATGATATTAATTATGATAAAATAATATCATATTCATAATACTATAGAAAGATAGTTCTTTTTCAGGCAATTTCTCTAACTATGCATAGATCTCCTATTTTTATGGATATGATGTGTCTCCTACAAAAAAAAATAGCATGTAACATTCTATGGCTTTCAAAAATAACCTGTAATATTTTATGGCTTTCAATCCAACCACATGAGGGGATCCTTTTAATTCCTCTATCTTTCATCAATCTTCATATTATTTGAACATCACTCCTTCTACCCACTTATGCATAGATGTTACATCTTCCTAGTCAAGAACATGCAATCATTTTTTATTTATGGTTTTATTCTCATTATTCTATTTAGATAATGAAAATCATAATTGTGACATCATACTTCAACATCACATGAATCTATATTCTACGATACTTTTCCCTCCCAAATATTTGTTTTTTGATTAGACATGGTGCTCTTGAATATATGTTCTAAATATTTTTACATTATAATAAAAATGAAAAGAAAAATCCCTTACCTAAATAAACAAGAAAAATGTCTTCATTTTCACACAAACCACTCAACTTCACTCAACTTTGAGTTTGTTTCATGATATTGACCTGCTTTTGGCTGCACAATGTTTTGGCAGCAAACTGGAGTTTTCTATAGATAATCTGTGGTATGGAAATACATTCTTTTCAATGTTTTAATATGTGTGGACTGCTATTCCTTCCATCTTGTGTTGGAATTATTATTGCAATTGTCTCAATTAAATCATATTTCAAAATTGATGATGAATGGTATTATGAAATCCCCTTTTATGACATTATATGCTCTCTATATGTCAAGAAATGTTCTGAAATGTTTCACTAATTCAAAGATTTTGAGAGCATCCTTCAAATATCCATTTGAACATATCTTGTAATCACTGCCTTCCATGAGATGGAATCTCTTCGAGGCATTCTGTCAACAGTTTGCATGCCTTTTATATGCTTCCACATTTTGAATACATGTATCATTTCCAACTCTAATATTTGAATAAAATCCCCCAACCATTTATGCTTTGATCGATATCCACACCCTGTTCCAAAGCTCCCATTTTGGCACAAGCAAGAAGGATGCTGGCAAAGGTTGTGGAATTTGGCTTTACACCTGCCAATTGCATTTGCTTGAAAGTTTCTAAAGCCTTTTCAACAAATCCATTCTTTACGTATCCTGCAATCATCGCAATCAATGAAATCACATTTCTTTGAGGAATTCTGTCAAACAATTCGAATGCGTTGTCTATGCTTCCACAATTTGCACACATGTCAACCAGGGCAGTTGCAACTACAACATCTGACAAATTTCCTCTATCCTTTATGCGTTGATGGATGTCCATACCCTGTTCCAAAGCTCCCATTTTGACACGGGCAGGGAGGATGCTAGCAAAGGCTGTAGAATTTGGCTTTACACCTTCCAATTGCATTTGCTTGAAAGTTTCTAAAGCCTTTTTCAAGATCCAGTTTGAGTATATCCTGCAATTAGGGTATTCCATGGGGTTACACTTCTTTGAAGTATTTTGTCATACTTTTCACATGCTTTGTCTATACCTCTTCGTACTTGCAGATTTCGATACAGCGAAGGTAGTTTGAAGTGCTGAAAAGCAGAGCAGAGGAATCTACAAATGCTAAATCCAACATTGTTTCCGATGCTTGAAATTTATGTCAAAATCAGCGAATGATGTTTCTCAAGCGGCTTCGAAAAAAATTCCGTTGTAGCACATAAGGCTTCGATCCAACTTACAAGCATATCATCGGTACAAATGTTGATGGAATGAGACATACTGTACCAAAAACAAGTAAACACAAACTAAAGAAGTTAAACTCAAGTCAAATGTTTTGACATGGTCAATGAGGACTTAACCCAGATTTAATCTAAATCTGTTTACTCTGTTTACTTTGGAAATCCTATTCAAGGGAAAATAGAATACAGGAGTATCAATAAAGAAACCATAAATTTACACATTCAACACAATGCTAATAAATAGAATCTCCCGGAATGAAGTATTGGCGCAAGAATACTCTTCTGAGTAAAGCTCTTCAATCCAAACATCCATGGCGTCGTCCTTCCTGCAAGCCAAAGGAGTTAGAGTAAATGTAGTTCAGCCTCATTAAACCACCTACATTAGGAATCCTTAAAAACAAAATAAAGCCGATGTGATCACTCTAACATATGCCCAACGGGCTATCTAGAACATGGCGCATATGCTGGAAAGAGATCGCAGGAACTTTTTGGAGAAATCAGCAGAGCCTCATCTTCGCTAAGCTGTTTCTTTAGCAGGTCGGCCATAATAAGAAATTCTAGAGGTTTCGTGTCACTGCGTATCATTGACCAAACGGATGACTAAAAACAAACTGACGATAAAAAAACAAGATACAACATCATCCAGCAAAAATGACGTCAGAAAAAAACGGCAAACAACAATATTTCGGCATGAGACATCACGCATAGCCGGTGGAGTTCCCCCACAATATAGCCTATCAGCTAATTAATGTTGTCTGCAACTTTGTAGAGCTTGGTATTCGAAGAACGGTTTTATAATATTTTGTATTTATTAATCAACATTAGCATATGTCTAGCTCATGGAGTGCAGCAGAGCTCAGCAACGTGAGCAATCAATTTGTAGTCCGTCAAGTAATGACAACGCATGAAAATGCAGAGGCTGAAAAATAGGTAACCATGGAAGTGATGGCTAACGGAGTGCAGTTGCACCAGCAGCACCACCTTCATCAACAACTCATTGTGTCAAGTGACATGAACAGAGAAGATCAAGAAATCAAGACAACGAGTAAGAAGAGGCAGAGGATTGGGTGCAAGATGAAATTAGAGTACTGATTGCCTTGAGAAGATAGAAAAATAGTCTTTTCAATACCTCCAAATAGAATAAGCACTTATGGGACAAAATATCGCTCAAAATGAGGGAGAGGATTCAACAGATTTTCGACCATGTGTACTGACATGTGGAGAATTTTTTGAAAGAGTATAAAAAAGCCAAACATAGCCAGGATAATAGAGATGGATCTGCCAAGATTGTAAGGAAGCAAAGGTGTGCGGAAACGCTTCCTACGCTAATCTTGAGAGGACGATTTTGCAAATTTCAACTTAACTATCATAGAGATCACAAGAAGCAAATAGAGTAGAAGTAAAACAAGAAACACATAACACAGTGATTATCATGGGGAAAACCCATATGGGTGAAAAACCCCACACTCTAAAACCTGCATAGTATATTAACAAATCAACAAGAGATTACAATACACTTGCAATGCAAGTTCTTACAAGAGCATCACCTCAACTCAAGCTCAGAGAGACTTCATTAGCATCCTTCTAGCACCCAGCCTTGCAAACCAAAACTTCATGATACAAACTCCTCTCCAAGCCCTCATTATATAAGAATTTTACAACCTGGAAACCATTTGTGGTTTTACAATACCATGGGCAAAACCTCCATGACATGTGTTGCCCACCCTTGACATTTGTTTTTCCAAGATAAGAAAATCAGGTTAAAAGTAGTTACTCACATCCAAACTCTTATCCCCTATTTTTGACCCTCATAACCAGCATGAAATGTGTCATATAATCTCTAAAAATGGCCCTCCTATATTATACTATGGACAAGGCATCTTTTAACAACTCTTATACCTTTTTCCAAGGCACCGACACATGGGAAACCTCCCAGCTACATTTGGAACAATTTACCAAAAATTGCAAGGTTGAGACACATGTATCTCAACATTCTCCCACTTGTCGAATACCTTGCAAGAGTTAGGGGATCCATATTACCATGGACTCAACAGTCAGGGGCCAAGAGGCCCATAGACTCCGAACACCATCTGAACTTCTCTGTGCTCATGGGCTTAGTTAATGAATCAACAACATTCACCAAAGTTTCTACCTTCTCCAGCTTCACCCTGCCATCCTCAACCATATCTCTCACAAAATGATATTGTACGTCAATGTGTTTGGTCCTAGCATGAAAAGTTGGGTTCTTCGCTAGGCAGATTGCACTCTGACTGTCACTATAAATTGTCACTGCACCCTGTTTAAACTCTATATCTGAACATAATCTCTTAAGCCAAATGGCTTCTTTGCAAGCATGAGTAGCTGCCATATACTCTGGCTTTGTAGTGGACAAAGCGACCATAGCCTATCGCTTGCTCATCCAGCTAATTGCACCACCAAATAATGTAAACACATATGCACTGGTGGATCTTCTTCTATCAACATCACCAGCCCAGTCTGAATCCACAAAGCCTCTAATATCCAAGGAATGTTCATTTCCTGTTCCATGAAAACATATAGAGTACTTCGCGGTACCCCGCAAGTATCTAAAAAACTCTTTTTACTGCATCCCAATGTGCTCTTCCTGGATTAGACATGTAATGGGAAAGAACTCCCACTGCTTGGGCAATATCTGGTCTTGTACAAACCATAGCATACATTAAACTTCCAACAGCACTTTGGTATGGTACTCAACTCATCTCTTCCATCTCCAATGGGGATGTAGGACACTGTGAACTAGAAAGCTTTGTTCCCATTGTAACAGGAACACTCAATGGTCTAGAATCTTGCATATTAAATCTTCTTAGAATAGTACCAACATACTTACTCTGGCCTAGCCAAAGCTTTTTGTTTTGTCTATCTCTTACAATCTCCATTCCCAGAATGTGTCTTGCTGCACTAAGATCTTTCATATCAAATTTTGCCGAGAGTTGAGATTTTAATTCTGCAATCAAACATTTTCCTTTCCCAATAAACAACATGTCATCAACATACAAGGCAATAACCAGAAAATGATCACCATCAGATTTGAAATATATACAGTGATCAGATTTAGACCGCACAAACTCCAAACTCAATACATATGTATCAAACTTCTGGTACCACATCCTAGGACTTTGTTTTAAAACATACAAGGATTTCTTCAACTTACAGACCAAATTACTTTTATCTTTTACCACATAGTGCTCTGGCTGTGTCATATAAATTTCTTCCTCCAAATATCCATGAAGGAAAGCAGTTTTTACATCCATTTGTTTGACCTCTAGATCATAAGCTGCTGCAATAGAAAGCAAGAAACGAATGGATGCCATTTTGGCTACAGGAGAAAAAATCTCACCATAATCTACTCCCTCAACCTGGGAGTAACCTTTTGCAACCAAACGTGCTTTGTACTTCTCTATTCTTCCATCTGAACCTATCTTCCTTTTGAACACCCATTTGCAACCAATAGGCTTTCGTCCTTCAGGCAATGGTACAAGGTCCCATGTGTCATTCTTCTTAAGAGCTGCCATCTCTTCATCCATGGCAATTTTCCAGGACTCTGAATCATTCATACCAAGAGCCTCTTCTATAGATTTCGGTTCATCAATATTAGTATTTAAAGCGAATATGCATCTCCAATCATCAGGAGAATATCCATACCTTTCAGGTGGTTTTCTTTTTCTAGTAGACCTTTGAACAAGTTCAGGTTCAGGTTCTTCTTCTTCCTCTGATGATTCAGAACTCGTAGAGCTCTCATCAACTTCCTGTCTTTCTACGGGCCTCGATTCAACTTTTTCAGGTGTAGTAGGCAGTTGAATCACATCTTTCTTTTCTTCCTTTTGTTCTAGCTGCACTGTAACAGAAGAAGACTTAGTTTCTCTAAAAATAACACTTCTGGAATAAAATACCTTTTGTGCAACAGGATCCCAAAGCTTGTATCCTTTCACACTATAACTGTATCCAATGAATATACATTTAACAGCTTTGTTATCCAATTTTGTCCACTTCTCCTTTGGCACATGAGCATATGCCTCACAACCAAAAACTCTCAGATGACTAAGTGAAGGCTTGTGGCCCGACCACACTTCCATTGGCGTTTTATCAACAAGAGATGATGTAGGAGACCTGTTTATCAGGTAGTAGGCAGTGGCTATAGCTTCAGCCCAGAACTTTTGTTCTAGACCAGCACCACTTAGCATACTCCTAGCCTTCTCCATCAAGGTCCTATTCATTCTTTCTACAACTCCATTCTGTTGTGGAGAATACGGAGTTGTGTTCTATCTCTTAATACCATAATCTTTACAAAATGTATAAAAATCATTGGAGCAATATTCACCGCCATTATCTATCCTTAAACATTTTATTTTCTTTCCAGTCTGCAACTCAACCATTGCTTTAAATTCTTTGAAATGACTGAAAACTTCAACTTTACTCTTAAGAAAATAAACCCATGTTCTTCTATTGAAATCATCAATGAAAGAAACATAATAAACTGATTTACCAATAGAAGAAATATCAACTGGACCAAATACATCCGAATGGATTAGATCCAAAATACTTGAAGACTTATAAGAACTAGAGTAAAACTAAATGCGGTTTTGTTTTCCATAAATACAATGCTCACAAAAGTCAAATTCAAGATTGCAATCATTCAACCCATTAACAAGGTTCTTATTTTTCAAAGTTCGTAGACCCTTCTCACCTATGTGGCCAAGTCTCAGGTGCCACAACATTGTCTTCTCTGCAGGCAACTTTGATTCGGTAGACAAAGCACACTTGGGTACCCAAAAACCATGACCATTTGCTGAAAGAGACACCCTCTCCTTTTCCAACATACTCTTTATCATAGTCTTATCAGAAGTGCTATTGCACTCAACTGTGCATGCATCAAGCTGGTACAATGTACCCATTCTACTTCCTCTTGCTATTACCATAGCACCTCTCACCATTTTCACACCTGCTTCAGAAAACTGTACATGCACACCCGCATCTATTAGTTTGCTAACAGATTTCAAATTTCTTGCTAGTCCCGGGATATGCAAGACACCATCAAATCTTCTAGTTCTACCATTAGAAAATTTAACATGAACACTTCCACGACCAACAATATCAAGAAAGGAGTTATCACCCAAATACACCTTACCACCATCAAACTTTTCATACTTACTAAACCAGTTTCTAGTAGGAGTCATGTGGAAAGATGCACCTGAGTCTATCAACCATGCATTGTCACCTGCACGAGTGGCCAAGGCTGCAATAAAAGCATCTCCATCTTCCTTCTCGGACTCAGAATTAGAATCTTGCTTCTTCTTCTTTTTCTTCTTTTCTTCTTTACAGTCCTTTCGGAAATGTCCAAGCTTTCCACAATTCCAGCAATCTACCTTGGACTTACCAGGAGATTTTGATCTCCCCTTATTCTTGGACTTATAACGGCCATTCTGCTTTTCATTCTTGCCTCTTTCTTTTGGTCTTCCTCGAACACTCAGAGCCTCTTTGGCATTCAGAGAAACCTTCCTTCTCATTTCCTCAGAAAGTAGAGAACCAACAACATCCTCCATCTTCAAGATGACTGCAGTGCTCCCTATGGCCATCACAAGGCTATCCCATGAGTCTGGCAACGAACATAGCAGGATTTGGCACCTTTCTTCTTCATCCATTGGTACCCCAACTGAGGTCAACTGAGTCACCAACATATTAAAACTTTTCAGATACTCAGAAATTCGTCCACCTTCTTCCATTCTCAAGGAATGCAACTTCTTCCTCAAGAGAATTTTATTCACAATTGATTTTGCTTGGTAGATCTCACTTAGCTTCTTCCAAAGCTTCTTCACAGTAGATTCTTCGTGGACATTAATCAAAATTGAGTCTGCAAGGCACAATCTTATGAGACCTTTAGCTTTTCTATCCATTACATCATATTGTGCAACTAAAGTCAGATCTGCGGGCCTCGACTTATTCTCATCGACTGCATCCCATAGATCTCGATCAATCAACAGATCTTCCATCTTCAGCTTCCACATTTCAAATTTTGTGCCAGAAAACTTCTCTACATCAATCCTCCCTAATATAATTGCCATCTTTACGATCCTGCAATACAGAAATGAAATACTCTGCACAAGCTCCCACTCAAACCTTGATTAGCTCAAAAAACCCTATACCCAACAAATAGAACCAAAACTGGCCAGGCTCTGATACCACTTGTAAGGAAGCAAAGGTGTGTGAAAACGCTTCCCAGGCTAATCTTGAGAGGACGATTTTGCAAATTTCAACTTAACTATCACAAAGATCACAAGAAGCAAATAGAGTAGAAGTAAAACAAGAAACACATAACATAGCGATTATCGTGGGGAAAACCCATACGGGTGAAAAACCCCACACTCTAAAACCTACATAGTATATTAACAAATCAACAAGAGATTACAATACACTTGCAATGCAAGTTCTTACAAGAGCATCACCTCAACTCAAGCTCAGAGAGACTTCATTAGCATCCTTCTAGCACCCAACCTTGCAAACCAAAACTCCATGATACAAACTCCTCTCCAAGCCCTCATTATATAAGAATTTTACAACTTGGAAACCATTTGTGGTTTTACAATACCATGGGCCAAACTTCCATGACATGTGTTACCCACCCTTGACATTTGTTTTTCCAAGATAAGAAAACCAGGTTAAAAGTAGTTACTCACGTCCAAACTCTTATCCCCTATTTTTGACCCTCATAACCAACATGAAATGTGTCATATAATCTCTAAAAATGGCCCTCCTATATTATACTATGGACAAGGCATCTTTTAACAACTCTTATACCTTTTTCCAAGGCATCGACACATGGGAAACCTCCCAACTACATTTGGAACAATTTACCAAAAATTGCAAGGTTGAGACACATGTATCTCAACAAAGATGTCATGTTCTAAAGATTTGGAAGAATCGCTCATAGAAAGAGCCAAAAAAACTCAATACAAAAATCCCTTCAAAGGTGATGGTGGCGGTTTCACCTCCTCTTGACAATTCCTATGTTCATTTTTCATATTCTGGAACTCAGGCAGGTTCTTCAATATTTGTTGCTTCCAGGTCGAATGGGAAGGAATTCCTCAGTATTCTTTGGTAGGGTTACTACACAAGAGTATGATTTTTAATTCCCTTCTTCTGAACCCATTTGATAAATAGGCCCAAAAGTGTAAAACATCATGTGGGGTTTATCAAACTTGTTTCGAAAGAGACCATTCGCAATTAAAAAAGCTTTGAACTTATATTTTGATTTCTCATACAACAGTTTGTTTAGAAACTTCCTTTTTTATACCCAATGACTTTATAAGGTCAAAGATATAAAATTTTAGGTGAGGTATATCCCTTTTTAAAAAGGATTCTCTGTTTTAGTTGGGATGCCCAATAAGAGAAATCTACAAGTTATTAATTTGGCTTTCTAATTTGAATAATCAATGTATCTTATCGTGTGTACTTTTCATGGTAGATGATCATTGATTTTTATCATGATTGTTTTTATTCTTGTTATTGATCTTATGGTTTGATTTTGGCAAGCATTTTGTTTAGATGGGGTTTTCCCGTTTAACCACATATGAGATCAATTTTCCTCAAAATTTCTTGTAGAGTTACTTGACTAGAACGGTTTTTAATTGAAGTTAATTTTACTTATATCTATGGCCTAACTAGAGTGGTTTTTAATTGAAGTTAATTTTACTTTATATCTATGTTTGTTCATAGTTACCAAATTTTTAAATTTAATTCAAACTTGAATAGGATTGTATCAACTTGTATGTAGCATAATGGACATCTACCAAAACAATAATGAGGCATTTTGCACTATGGGCTTTAAAAAATTTAAATAAATCCTTCTACTAAATGTTGCATGTGGTTTCAACTAGACAAATTGGCTTGGTTTCAATGGAATTGCTACTATATATTTGGTAAAAAATTAATTAGCATCTAGATATTCTGAAATCTCAATATGAACACTCTTGATTATAAATTCTTGAACTAAATGCTTCCTATGGTGTCAACTAGAGAAATTATCCTGGTTTATGTGGAATTGCTACTATATATTTGGTGGAAAATTAATTAGTATCTAGCTTTTTGAAACTTTCAATATGAATCCTCTTGATTATAAATTCTTCAACTCAATGTTGCCTATGGTGTCAAATAGAGAAATTTGCTTGTTTTCAATGGAATCACTATTATACATTTCAAAGAAAAAGTAATTAGCATCTAGCTTTTTTAAAATCTCAATATGACTCATGTTGAATTTAGGATTGTTTACACCTTTTAATCATTGCATGAATCTATACTTTGAAAAATGATATGAACATATTCCAAAGGATACACATATACATCAAACAAATGTGTTCATTCTCAATCAATGCTTCATTATTTGTTTTTCCTAGCTGGTATTGGATTTTTGCATATATTTTTTGTTTGAAATTATTGCTTCAACTAGAATACACTGCAATTATAAACCAACACTGACCAAAACCCTTTCATTTAAACGATACCAAACAAAATGTTTTCGTGGTGCCAACTTCATCACCAAAATATATAAGTGAATCATGAATACTAGAGCCTACTACTATGATCCCATGCAAAATAGAAGAACTATGTTAAAAGGATGTTGAAAACCAATCAATCTACTACTCTTGAGGACTTGCTACAAGGTTAAGGAAGGTTTGTGTTCCTACTAGTATGCAAAATTATGTGATTTCTTCACCTATTTTCATTGTTAGAGATTTATACATTCCCTTAAGGGCTACTATTGTTTTTCACTCATCTATCAAATAGCCTATAATATCAAATATAAGTGTCTACAAATACAAGCATTTATGTGTGTAAACTATGTAATAGAATTCACTATTCCAGATGGAATGTTCTTGTATCCAAGATTTTAAGCTCATTTTGGTCAGCAATTTTAAAGATAAAAAAAATGATGTTAGTCATTATTTCTTGTACTTGCATAAATAAAGGTAATAGTTGTATTTCCTTTCCCACTGTAAGTTGTCTCTATGTAGTTTGTCAACAGATCCTCTCCCAATTGAGGATTTATTGATAGATCTTGTCTCTATGTAGATTATCAACAAATCCTCTCCCTATAGCTAGTTTTTCTTTCCTACTAAAACATGTCTCTATGCAAACTATCTATTGATTTATTTCTAAAGTAGTTAGTAGTGAATAGAGATAAGACTTCAAGGCTACAGATAAGCTTCGTGAAAGATAGGTCACTATAATGTTTTTGCTTAGAGGATGTTCAAAAAGAAACTAGACTTAAGTTTAATGTATATTTTAAGTTTTTTATTTTATTAGTTCACATATTTTTATATTTTATTATCATTATTGTGACTCTTTCTAGAAGAAGGTGCAGATATGTAGCCTCTCACCAAAAAAAATTCTTTGCCAGTCCATGCAATAGACATATCTAGGTAATTTGTTTGCTTATGCTTTATGAGTTCATTGTTGTGGTTAATTATCTAGGTGTTTCTCTATAATGTGGGAAAATTAGGGTTTCCACTATTAGAGTAATGAAAACCACTAATTTGATATTACATTCAAAAGAGGGATGAATCCATTAGATCCAATCCCAAATGAGTGTTGATGTGAACTGAATACTTATTGGATTCAAGGTGTGGTGTGAATTGATTACCCTCTTTTGTGAGTTGAAATACTGAAATTAGGTAAAGTTCTGAAAAATGAAGGTAAAATTAAGAAAACAATGAGCTACAGACATGGGATTTTTGCATGCACTTGGATTTGAGCAATGCAAGCTGAGTCAGATCTAATCCCCAAAAAAGATCCAAAAATGTCAAGCCCATGGTGGTGGGCGCCCTAGTCCTCCTACATTTTTGCACGCCAAAAAGGGTTGATCCATCTTTGCAAATAATACTTATTCTAAAGATCATAGCTCCATACCTATTTCCTACACATAGAAAAAGGTGAAAAAGGTTGGGAATAGGGGCTTTCCTTAGGCCAAACCCCTATTTTGGAATTAACCATGAAATTTAGATAAATGTAATTGAAATGATTATAATGAAAGATTCTCCTTTTTAGGGAGATACTGAATTATGGCTGAAAATTGAATGATAATACCTCCTTGTAAATTTTTTCTTGCCTCCACATTGAATTAGGGTTTATGAAGTCTTCAACAAAATACAACGAATAATGTCTTCTTTAATGCTTGAAACTTGACTTTAGTATTGCTCCTAGGCTGAGGGAAGACTGATTAATGCTCAATTACTCTTGAATGCTTGAATGCTTGATATCATGTGTGCTTGATGTCATATCATGTTTAAATGATAGGGGAAATCCTCTTTATATACTTGCCCATTGGGAAAATTGGCTAATTTTTTGGCATGAGCCCAAATCGAGAGGGGAATCTTGCTCATTTTTTAATTTCAAATATGGGTTTAAAGGGGGCCTAATTTAGGGAGGAACAAGGTGTGGTGCCTTGGTCCTAGCGAGGACTAGGGCACTACACCCTAGCCTTACCCTATTTTGGGTTAGGATTAAGGTGCCCAAAAAGGGGAAATCATAGTTTTTTACATTTATGAGGTGTATGAGCATAATTGGTCCTTCAAATAGGCCAAAGGATGCAAACACTAAGGTGAAGAACCAATTGTGACCGAAATTGCAAAGGGTTGCAATTTTATGACGATAAATTTAGCCCTCCACTATAGCGGGAGTATGAAGTCAATCACACTCTTGGTAAAGTACAAATGGTTTGCATTGAAAACTTTCACCAAGTCATCAAGGAGGCAAGATACACCAAGTCCCCAATGGACTTTAGGATCTCACAACTTCAATAATAAGATAAAAGGGACATCATGAGAGAAAGAAAGGAAGATCCATGATTACAAACTAGTAAGGTTCTCTTACAATGAGTCATGAAAAGAAAAATACCAAAATTACAAAGCAAAAGACAATGTTCGCTAAGTTAATCTAAGTATCAAGATATGCAAGAGAGAAAACCATTGAGCGGAGTGTATGCCCCCACATTAAAGTGATTGTGTATGCCTAATCAGGAGCAATTACTTTAAGGTAGGATACACCCAAAAATACAAGACCATTATCACAATAATAAGCCCCCAAGAGAGGACAAATCAAAGGATAATGATCACAAAACACAAGGTGGTTTCACTTAACTTTGGAGTCAGTATGACTTTTATGATAACCAATGTATATGATGGGTATATATATACATATAACTTTCCTCATCCTCCAAAGAAAGGGAAACCACCATGGAAGAAGGGAAAATGTGTCTTTTGAGTCAACATAGGAGAGACCAAAAGAGATTTCAATGCTTTACATCGTCCTCAAGTAGACACTACTAGAGACAACAAATAGAAGAATTGAGAGACAAATAGAAGAAGGTCACAAACAAGAAAGAGAGGAGAGAGAGAGAGAGAGAGAATCTATGGTGATAAGGAAGCTAATCAAGAACATTATTGGCCCCCTAATATTGTTCATCAATTTTTTGAGAAGGTGGATAACATGGAAGAGGAGCAACAAAAAGCACAGTAGATGGAGCTATAACAAGTTCCACAAAAGCATCATTCTCTAATAATGAGTCACTTTGTTTGTTACTAGGATCTAGGATTAATGCTTTTGAAAATTGTGTAGATAAATCATTGTCAACATCAACAAATTCATATTCATCATATGAAATATTAGGATCAACATTATCATCATGAATAACATTCTCACCTATTTCTTCATAAAGATTAACAAAAATAGGAGCTCTAATAGGAATAGAACTTGACCCATCATTTGTCTTAAGCATTTTGCGTCTTGGAGAATTAGGTTGAACCTCTTGAGTAGGAGAAGGTTTAACAAATGGTATTATATCAACAATTGGTGTCTTGGGAGAAGAAATTGTTTGGGAAGAAAGTTCATGAGCTCTTGCACAACATCTCCATCAATTTTCTCTCGCACAACAGTTTTGTTTACTCTTAGCCGAAGGTTCTTAAGGTTTAGGTTCATCGGGTATAGGCTTATTTTCTTCTTTTAAGGAAAGGTGCATAGGAGAAGGTCTTTTAGGTTGAACAATAGGAGATGAATGACGCTTCCCTTTGTAATATGTAGGAGGTGGAACCACACCACACAAAGGAGGAATGGGAGGTGTAGGAAGGAGACTAGGTCCATCATGATGAGGAGGAATAGGTCTATCCTTAGGAGGACAATGTGTTTATCCTTAGATTTAGGAAGCAGAGATTTTCTATCCTTGGGAGGAATAATAGACTCATCCTTAAGAGAAGGAATAGATTTTTCCTTAGGAGGAATAATAGAGTCATCCATAAGAAGAGGCATGTGATCATCATTTAGAGGAAGACTAAGTGTTGGATTTCTAGGTTTACTCAAGGATAAAACCATGCCATTTTTCCGTTTTTTATATGATTTAAAGAGAGCATCACTTCTAGGTTGAAGAGGTTGGAATTGTTTGGATAAAAAGTAGTCAAGAAAAAAATCTCCATGCCTCACCGTTAGGGTGATGTATGCTATGATTAAATTTATGATTTTACCATCATGAGGAAATTTCAAACACTTATGAATAGTACAAGTGATCACTTTCATGGAAGAGAGCCAAGGATGTCCCAACTTCACACAAAATTGACTAGATGTAGGAATGATAGCAAAGACAACATCTAAACATTTAGTGCCAACATAAATAACAAATGTGATAGAACCAATAACTGGACAAGAGAAGTCATAAAAAACTATAACTATCACATCAATTTCATCATAGGTCACTTGATGCAATTACGAAGTATAAATAAATTCTTCAGTTATCACATTAACCAAACAAGTTAGATCAATGAGCACCCCTCGAGAGGGTATGCCTTTGATTTTTGTAGTGATGTAAAGTGGGCCATCAGGTACTTCAATTGTCTCACTAGGATCAAATGTGATGCATAAGTCTTTAGGAGGTTCATTTTTATCAATAAGATTCATCACATTATTTGACTCAAGGCCAAGATCATCGGGAGAGAAAGAAAGATTATCGGTCTCAATCACATTAGTGGAATAGGAACGTAAAAGATCAGTGAAAATTTGAAGGTTTTGATTAGAAGGAGCTACTAATTTATTTCCTTTATCATTCATACCAGCCATAAATATGGTATTGTTATCAATCAAGTCTTGAATCTTACTTCTTAAGGAATAACATTTTTTAGTGTCATGACCAGGTTGATGATGGTATTGGCAAAAGGATTTAGAATCAAAGGAAGGTGATAAAGGTTTAGTTGTATCAATTGGTTTAATAGGGGGAAGTTTCAACACATTCCTTTGTAACAGTTGCAACATAATACTATGCAAAAGATTCATTAAGAGGAGTAAATTATTTTCTTAAGTATTTGGACAAAGTAGTCACACCTATTGCAGCTACTACTTGAGTATTGTTGTTATCATTTAATTTGATGAATCCCTTATTCAGTTTGAATTTCGCAAAAGGTTGTTGAGAACTTTCACTTTTATCATTCGGAGCCATTGAAGAGGATTGTTTCAATTGACTCATAGTAAGTGATAATTGTGAGGTACCACACACCACTACGTAAAAGAAGTAAACTTAGAAAAGAGAACTTTGTCCCTAATATCTTTTTGCAAATTAGATATAAAAATATTTTGAATATATTGATCAAGCATAGGAAAATAAATTTGATAATACAGATGTTTATATCCCTTAATAAAATCAGTCACTTTTTCTTTAACACCTTGCTTACAATGCATCAAATGGCTCAAAGTAATTTTAGGACCAATATTATTGTGAAATTATTGAATGAAAGCATTAGCCAACTGTTGAAAATAAGTAATAGAATAAGGAGGCAAAGAACAATACCATTGCAAAGCTTTATCCCTTAGTGTTCTAGTAAACAATTTAGCCAACAATATTTGGTTGTGAGCAAAGTCACTACACAAAGTTTGAAATGTTTTAACATGAGTCAAGGGATCACCTTTTCCATTATAAATCTCCAATTGAGGAACTTCCACATGTTTAGGAGGGACAACATGAACAATGTCATTGGATAAGGGCATGTGCACAAAGATGGTGGTCAGAAAAGTGGACACCACCCAAAAAAAATATGGATAAACAAGTAGTGCATACGTGGTTCTAAAATTTGAAATGACCGTGTACATGCTTAGGTTTGTTGTTCCAGAGCCTAGAGAAGGTAGCGTGTATGCAGTGCTTTTAGGGAAAGTAGTGCATATGTGCTACATCTAGGAAAATGAGTGCGTATGTGCTACTTATAGGAAAATGAGCACGTACGCACTAATAATCCCAGGAGAACCACGTATGCAGTGCCTGTCAAAAAACATTTTTTAAAAAAAAATGGGTCTTATTTTCCCATGAATAGTGCATTTTTACTTTGTTTTTTCTTAATTTTCTCTCCTAAACCACGAACAGGGTGCTATATTTCTCCTTCAAACACTATGGATCAAGGTTACTTTTTCTTTTTTTTTGTCTTTCTTTCCCATTTGTTCAATTTGTTTTACATTTTGAATTTAATTTCATTAATTTTGATTAGTTTTTTTTATTTTATTTCAAAAACCAGATTCTTTTAATCCACAATGAGAACAACCAAATGCACCTCCTAAAAACCCACAAGATACACCCCCAATTCCTCATTTTGACTACACACCTAAAACACAGGAGCAATTAATTAATTAGTTAGGACAAAATACGTCTAAAATCAATAAACTGATTGTTAAATTGAAAACATTCGAACTTGAGCATCATCAATCACTCGCCACTAGCCTAGAAACATTAGATAGTGGTGCCATAGCTGTTTCCACACAAATTACCAAAATGGGGAAGCTTTAGGGATAGGTGTCATCAATTCTATGCCTATGGACTATCATACGAGGGAGTAAAAAATAAAAATATTAGTAAACAACAAATATGTGCCCTTTTCATTGATCCCAAAACTAGTCAACCATTACCTCTTAATGCAAAGAGGTTTCCCATACATTGATTTACCAATGTACAGATGAAGAATCTTTTTTGGCAGAGGTGGTGGATAGTCTTTGATGATCCACCTTGTAATAATTATGAGGTGCCATTATATTTTTTGAGAAAAGTATATTGTGAGTTTGTTCTCAATGTGCACCCAAACTATTTTGACATGAGAGAGTTCCATGGTAGAGGTGGTGGCTCTTCCCAAGATAGACCTGGAGCCTGTAGGTGATTACCCGTGGAGTGTTGCCACCCCCTAGCACCCAAACCCAACGTGCATTAGGTTGTCCTAGTAGAGCTGAAAGAGTCGATGGAGCTACAAACTCTTCAAGCGGCCACAATTTTGACTAGTGCCATCATCCAACATGGGACGTCGTTACCACACCCTATTTATTGGATGATGAGCCATTAGTTGCTCCAGGTGGCGACAAAGAGCCCGTCCAACATATGTGTGTCAGTTGCTCAGGGATATGCTCAGGGATAGATGATGCAGCCAATGCAGATGGATCCTCATCTCATCTGTGCATGATTTGCAGGAGTAGATGTTAGGCCCGCATGACTGAGGATTTCGCATTGACAGATGAGTTGATGGACATGGTGTTTTCCCATGAGCGATAGACATAGGTGTGTTGATTTGAATTCACAACATTTTATTTATCAGTCACTTTAAATTTGTAATTACATAAATGAATTTTCATTTATACATCGATTTAAATTGAGACAAATAATATGCATTTCAAGATGCAGCAGCGGTATCCCATACTCCTCCCCTAGTTACTACAGCTGCAACTTCAATGCTTGACGTATAAATTTTGTAACATGTTAAAATAGAATAGTACACTTTGAATTCAAAAAAATACAAGATATACTAACTATCTTTAATGCTTGGTCCAAATTTTGGTTTGTAGGTGTTGACAAGGGACCAAATGTCCCAGATTGATGACATCACTCTCTCAGAGATCAATTTTGGCCTACAAGGCTATACGGTATCATATTTTGTACAACCCTTTTTATGTATTGTTTTGATGGAATATGCAAGTCATTTCATTTTAGATTTTTGAAATTATGTTTAATTTATTATCTGTACTAATATCTCATGTTAATTTTGTTTTCTTAGGGTACCCCCTCCACGTCTAGGGCTCGTCCTAAGAAAAAGAATTCCTCTAAGATGCCAAAATGTGGGAAGAAGGTGGTAATTGAACACATTTTTAGTTGTACAATTGTTTAAAAATGTTGAAATAAAGTATTAGTTGGGGTTTGTAGATTGATTAGTGTTTTTTGTCTATTTTACATGTATAGTGGCCATTGAGCTATGTGGATTTATTGAATGCACCTGGTTCGCCCGTGGATCAAGAGAGGCCGAAGTTATGTATCTCTACTCTATTTTCTTGATTTCATGATTATATGCACGCGTACATGTGAACTTGTGATATATTATAATCTTATATTTTTTTCATACAGGAAATATCCAAACTTATTTCATCAATGGCGAACCCTCCTCTGTGCACTGGAGAAGAATCTCAGGATCCAGTACACTTTTGTTTGATATGTAAAATTAATTATTTTTAACCTACAATACTTATCATTATATTGATTGTATTTAATCTTTGAACATTTTTTGTATAGGTAATAGCGACAGTTTCTCCATCGATGGTGAGCCTTCCTCAGTCCATTGGAGAAGCATCTCAGACACAGGTACGTCATTGTTCTCTATATTATAGCTTTTAAGTATTTTTGATATATTTATGTTAGTACATTGTATTAATTGTACATTTAATCTACAATAGACCCCTTCGCGGTACGTCGATAACATGGATCCATTTAAGTATGTCTTCAAGAAAACTCCTAAGAGTGACAAGGAGAGGAGATCAAAGACTTTAGCTCCTAGATCAGTCGATGAGGTAATCTACATTTCAATTGCAAAGGAATTATAGTTAAATTCATAGTTATGTTGTTAATTGTGAACTATTTTCTACAAAAGAATTCTAACTTGGCTTTTGAATTGTGGTTTTGCAGCCATCTACAGAGTCGCGTATTGCATCGAAGAGGCCTGATTTTGATGATCCACCACAAGTTTAGGATCATATAGTGTTAGTTTTGGTCATATACTGACCAATACATGTAGATATATTCTACTTTTTTATTGTATATCGATTTGGACATGGCATATGCCACATTTTTGTAATACTTGTATTGACTTGGCAGACATGCCTTATATATATATATATATATATATATATATATATATATATATATATATATATATATATATATATATATATATATATATATATATATATATATATATGTTAATATTTGATCCAATAAATGTGTACTGAGTTCATTATTTTATATTCGTTGTATTTTGTGGTTGTCCTTTTATAAATTTAATTGATCATTTGCCTATGTAATCAACAATATGAATATAAACAACAAAAATTGACAATATGAATATAAACAACAATATGTGTTTGGTGCAAGAGCACCCTCACGCTCGCAATGGTCAAATTTTGTTTGTCGTGTGCACAAACCAACATTGCGAGCGCATCCAAGTGGGTAGGTTTATGCTATCCATGCCCATGTCGTGCATCCCAAAGCCTCAAAACATCGAGAGTCATACCATACCAGTGCGATCTATCAAGTGCCCTAAGTCTAAAAAATTGCCAAAATTTAACAGACTGTTTATTCAAATCCAGGACACATGTGGTCAATCCCTTTGAACCCATGGGGTCATGTAAGGCTCCTCTACAATTTCCTTTCTTGGTTTTTTATGACGCGGAGCCATTTTCAATTGGTAGCATTTTTTCGCCTGCTGCAAAAATCGTTAGTTGCATGCAATGCAAAGTTGCAGGATTGGCTAGAATTCATTCGGATCATTGTGTGCACAAACCAATGTTACAAACGTGTCTAGGTGGGAAGTTTTACACTAGGCATTCCCCTGTCATGCATCCCAAAGCACCAGAACGCTGAGTCATATCGTACCCATGCGATCTCTTAAGTGCCCTGAGTCCCAAAAATTGTCAAAATTTGACAAGCCGTTTCTTCAAATCCAAAACACATATGGTTGATCCGTTTGAACTCATGGGGTCATGTGAGGCTCCTCTACAATGGCCTATATCAGTTTTTGATGACTCGGAGCCATTTTCAATTGGTAGCATTTTTTCGCCTACTACAAAAACCATCAATTGCATGCAATGCAAAGTTGCAAGATTGGCTATAATTGGTTCGGTTCGTTGTGTGCACAAACCAATGTCACGAGCAAGTCCAAGTGGGTAGGTTTATACTAGACATGCCCCTATCATGCATCCCAAAGCGTCGAAATGTCGAGAGTCATACCATACTGGTGCGATCTCTCAAGTGCCCTGAGTCCAAAAAATTATCAAAATTTGACGGAATGTTTCTTCAAATCTAGGACACATATGGTCAATCTGTTTGAAGTTGTGGGGTCATGTGAGGCTCCTCTATAATGGCCTATCTCAATTTTTGATGACTTGGAGCCATTTTCAATTGGTAGCATTTTTTTGCCTACTGCAAAAATTGTCAATTGCATGCAATGCAAAGTTGCAAGATTGGTGAGAATTGATTCGGTTCGTCGTGTGCACAAACTGACGTCACGAGCATGTCTGGGTTGACTAGTTTACACTAGGAATTCTCCTATCGTGCATCTAAAAGCATCAGAACATCGAGAGTCATATCGTACCCATGCGATCTCTCAAGTACCCTGAGTCCAAAAAATTGTCAAAATTTGACAGACTATTTCTTCAAATCAAGGACACATATGGTCAGTCTGTTTGAACTCGTGGGGTCATGTGAGGCTCCTCTACAATGGCCTATCTTGGTTTTTGACGACTCAGAGCCATTTTCAATTGGTAGTATTTTTTTGCCTACTGCAAAAACCGTGAGTTGGATGCAATGTAAAGTTGTAGGATTGGCTAGAATTGATTCAGTTCGTTGTGTGCACAAACTAATGTTGCAAGCACATCTGAGTGGGAAGGTTTATGCTAGCCATGCCACTTTCATGCATCCCAAAGCATCGGAACGTCGAGAGTCATACCATATCGGTGCGATCTATCAAGTGCCTTAAGTCCAAAAAATTTGTCAAAATTTGATGGACTGTTTCTTAAAATCAAGGACACATATGGTCAATCCCTTTGAACCCATGGGGTCGCATGATGCTCCTCTAAAATGTCCTATATTGGTTTTTGATGACTCAGAGCCATTTTCAATTGGTAGCATTTTTTTGCCTGCTGCAAAAACCATCAGTTGCATGCAATGCAAAGTTGTAGGATTGGCTAGAATTGATTCAACTCATTGTGTGCACAAACAAACATCACAAGAATGTCTAGGTGGGTAGTTTTATGTGAGGCATGCCCCTATCATGCATCCCAAAGCGCTGGAATGTCGAGAGTCATACCATACCCATGCGATCTCTCAAGTGACCTGAGTCCAAATAATTGTCAAAATTTGACGGACTATTTGTTCAAATCCAGGACACATATGGTTGATCCGTTTGAACTTGTGGGGTTGTGTGAGGCTCCTCTACAATGGCCTATCTCAGTTTTTGATGACTCGGAGCCATTTTCAATTGGTAGCATTTTTTCGCTTGCTGCAAAAACCATCAGTTGCATCCAATGCAAAGTTGCAAGATTGGCTAGAATTGATTCGGTTCATTGTGTGCACAAATCGACGTCACAAGCATGTCCAGGTGGGAATTTTTATGCTAGGTATGCCCCTCTTGTGTATCCCAAAGTGTCAGAACGTCGAGAGTCATATCGTACCGGGGTGATCTCTCAAGTGCCAGGAGTCCAAAAAAATGTCAAAATTAGACAAACTGTTTCTTCAAATCGAGGACACATATGGTCGATCCGTTTGAACCTTTGGGGTATGAGGATCCTCTATAATGTCCTTTATCAATTTTTGATGACTCAAAACCATTTTCAATTGGTATCATTTTTTCGCCTGTTGAAAAAACTGTCAGTTGCATGCAATGCAAAGTTGCAGGATTGGCTAGAATTGATTTGGTTCATCATGTGCACATTTCGATGTCACGAGCGTGTTTGAGTGGGAAATTTTATGTTATGCATGATCCTCTCATGCATCCCAAAGTGCCAGAACATCGAGAGTCATATTGTATCAAGGCGATCTCTCAAGTGCCCTGAGTCCAAAAAATTGTCAAAATTTGATGGACTATTTCTCCAAATCTAGGACACATGTTCAATCCATTTGAACCTATGGGGTCACGTGAGGCTACTCTACAATTTCCTATCTTGGTTTTTGATGACTCGAAGCCATTTTCAATTGGTAGCATTTTTTCGCCTGCTGCAAAAATCATTAGTTGCATGCAATGCAAAGTTGCAGGATTGGCTAGAATTGATTCAGTTTGTCGCATGCACAAACCAATGTCACGAGCGTGTCTGGGTAAGAATTTTTATGTGAGGAATTCCCTTTTCGTTCATCCCAAAGCACCGAAACATCGAGAGTCATACCCTATTGATGTAATGTAGAAGTTGCTTGACAATTTTTTTGACAAAAATGACAATTTTTGCTCAAATTGTATCTAGTCTCAATCTATGACCCCTATGACCTGATAATGACTCACATAATTCTCCATGATTATAAAAGAATAAATAATGCTCATGATTGACCAGGGACACATCACATATACTCAAAACATAGTCACAAAATATTGACACACAAAATAGGCACAAAACGTTATCACATATTATTCAAAATTTTGCCTCTAAATATGGTCAAATCAGCTCTTAGCTATTTGATTATACAAAAAAATGTCTTACAAATAATCTCATGGGATTTTATACAGAATTTGGCATTACAACATGTGTGATTTAGCTCATCGCCATTTTAATATACAAATCATCTCATGGGCTTTTATACAAAATTTGGCATTACAATATGTGTGATTCAGCTCATCGCCATTTTAATATACAAAATTTGGCATGTACATATGTACAAATCAGCTCATTGCCATTTAAATATACAAAATTATGCACCTAAACATGTAAAAATCAGCTCATGGGCATTTATATATACAAAAAATGACTATAGAACAATTCGTCGACGATTTATACAAAATTCTCAAAATCATTATACTCTGAACTATAGAATCAATCAAGTGATCCTTTAGGATTGACTCTAACCCATATTGTGTCAAGTATTGCCTTGTGGTCAAATTCATGAACTTTCCATAAAATCTTGTTATGAGGTCTACCATGATACTTCATCAAATGAATATTTGTTGCAACAACAAGGTTAGAGAAATGAAGAATACGTCTATATGTTTTAAAGTCCTCGAACAACCAAACATCAGAATTCTTGATAGGGTATCTTTGAAGCCATGTTCTTGTCACAACAACAGACCCTATTGGGTACTCAATACCCTCTCCATCAATGATTGTGGTTGTCAAGTTTCTTTTTGGCTCAACACAATGACACAAATAGTAATTTATTCCTTCTTCATTGTTCTATTTTGCAACAGCTACATACACATGACCTACATTTTATAAAGTGTTAATTAATATGAAAAATAAAGTATGATGTACAACAAAATGAACCAAAAAGAATACTTGCAAAAAAATTAACTCAAAAAATCACCCGAATCCACTAGGTCGAATACATGGTCAAAATCCACTAATGTCTCCATCTGACTCAATTGTAGTGCTTTGGGAATTTGATATGAATCAATGAGAACCAACAGTCTACAAGACCATTTGTCAACCCACTCTTGTGATTCACATTCTTCCCACAAACAATACATGCATGAATAGAAAAAACATACCATCTGTCTCGTATAAATTACCAATGAACTTGAATTTGAACTCATAAATGAGTGCATGTCACTCGATCTTGCAATTGTACAATAATCTACATAGTTTTCAATGTTAGATTCAGTGATCAACCAAAAATATCTATGAACCATTGACGTACCTGGATTACCTGGACCCATCGTAGACTTACACCATCGCACAATTGATTCTGCATCTATCAACTCAGCACCACCTTCATACTTTAATTCTTCTCTAGCTAGGGCTCTTTTCACACATGCTCCTGCACCATCGTGCTCTCCCTTATTATGTCCAGCTTCAGTGAAATTCCAAAAGTATTGTACACCACTTGTCATATGCATCCTTGTCAACCAATAAAACATCCTTGCATTCTTGAATTATGCGGTGCAATTATCTGACCATATTAAGTGTCAGTTGTATCATATGTTCCTTTCCCTTAAAATATCATAGAAAACTTTAAAGCATCCTTGTACAAACTCTAATGAATGAGTATGATCATCACTTATGTAGAAGTGATACTCTCTTACAACCTTTCTATCCTCCTCTGTGCTATCATTTGCATGCATGAATGCTATGTGTACAAAAATAGAAACTTGTGTAGAGTGATAATAGATAGATTGCACTTCATTTTGAGGTTGTAGTGTATAATTTTCAGCAAAATCAATGACAGAGACAATGGTGCCAAGAGGAAATGTGTCCTTACATAACTTGAATTGCTCATCTAACCATCGATCTCTATGTGTATGCATTATGTACTCATAAACTAGTTTCTCTTGAAACATTTTCATAAATTCAGCTACACATATATCATTTTTCACTAGCTCACATCTCTTCAAATCTTTTCCATCTTTAACTCCATATGTGACTGTCTTGTATTTTTTGAAAGAAACTAATTTCATACCAATTTCATGTGTGCTCTCCAACTGTATGCATCTTGGTAAATGTTGCAAACCACCACATATAGCACAAGAACCTTCTAAACAAGGCATCTTATAATAAATGCAACCATCATGTCTATTACATAGCAGACTTGAAATAAATTCTCTTACCAACTTAGGAGGATCTTGTATATTGCATTCCTGCAAAACATCGTTAGTGTGCAAAGTAGAACAAATATGATGAAAAATATCATAGTGCATGGAAAATTCAATATGGATCCTACAACAACACGTGGTGCGTACATGATTAATCTTAATATAAAAGGGTTTTGTCATTTCAAAAAATCTTTGAGAAATTCTTATTTGAGGAAACTTTTGAAGGAATCTTTCATAAAATTTAGTTTGAGTCATATCCAAATAGTGTTTGGCATGTGGCTCATGATTTTTAGACCCAATTCGCCTTCTAACAACATCTCTTTGGTTGGGAAAAACTCTTGTGTTGTCATGCCAATTTTTTTCAATTAATGTTCTTAGTGCATCAACAACAACCTTGTCTTTGCGTGGTAGTCTACCTGAGAATGCCCAAAGAGAATTATTGTTAGGTTCCTCTATTTTTTCCCGCCTCTTTAATGCTTTACTTAATGTTGTTCTACTAATGTTTAATGACTTACTTGTTTTGCTTATCAAACAATCTTTTTTTGTTTTCTTGCTCATTATGGTTGATGTAATGACACGTCGAGTAGCATTAGAATCTTTAGTACATGATTTTGAACCAATATATTGATATACATCAAATATATTTCTCACAATAGTTCTTTCACTGTTACTTTCAGATGATCTTAGGCCTAGAATTTTCATTGTCTCTCTAAAATTCAAATTTTTAATTATTTGAACAATTAATTGACATCTTGCGGTTTGATTTAAGTTTTCAAAATAGTTTTGCCATATTCTTTTAACCATTCTCCTACAAGTTCACTCATTCATTTTATTGGGCATTGGCTTCAATATATTCTCATCAATGTCAATTAGATACTTTGGTTTCCTATGAATGATTCTAGGAGGTGTTAACATCAGTGCATTATGTACATTCAATTCATCAAATAGAGAAGGTGTATGTTCATCATTTAATTGATTATTCAATGCGGTCTCTTCTTCAATTGCATTAGGTTCATACAGTAAATCAAATGTCTCTACTTCAATTGCATTAGGTGCATTATGTTCATTTGGTAAATCGAATTGAGATGTTGAGGATGACATACCTTCTTCTCCCATTGTTCTTATGTCACGTAATTTCTTCATACACTGCCTTTGTCTTTCCTTTTCAACCTCTCGTTGTTCCATCGTTCCTCACTTGTTCTTTCCCATGGTTGATATCGGTTATCCTAAATAGAATCATATTACATATATATGTAAACAAAAGTTCATAAACAAACAAATAACCATAAATATGCATCTTATAATTATTTTTTTAAATCAAAACTATTAAGCAATCACAATAATATTGACAATGCTAATAAGAACAATAATTCAATCATTTGAAATCATGCAAAAACAAAAAATTCACTTACTTCTATGTATAAAACAGTGATAGAAGTGCAGACACAGTTCCAGTGGGGCCTTCAACGACCTCAAAAACTTCTTTTGAGCCTGTTGAGGCTCTTGGGCAACTAAAACTATGTCTATGTACCGTGTACGCACTATACTAATAACCGCGAATGCACTGTTAGTCCATAAAATGTTGGCAAGCCCAACGATATTGTTTTTCCCATTCTGTACTAATAAGTAGAGCGTATGCGCTCCTAAGCCTAAAAAATGTTATCGCAGGGTAGAAAATAATGGGCTCAGTACCCCATACGTGCTTACAAGTAATAAGTACTGCGTACGCACTCCTACCCCTTAAAAAGTAATGGTAGGGCAGTGAACTAATAGGTTCAATACCCCTTACGTGCTATTGGTAGTAGAAAAAATGTGAATTAAAAGGTCGAGAGGGAGAGGGGGGGGAGTAGGGGGGAGGGAGAGAGGAGAGGGGGTGAAAGGGAAGGAGGGAGAGAGGGAGAGAAGAAGGGGGGGGGGAGGGAGAGGAGAGGGGGGAGGGAGGGAGAGGAGAGGGGAAGAGAGAGAGGGAAGGAGGGAGAGGGAGAGAGAAAGGAGTGGAGGAGGGAGAGGAGAGGGGAAGAGAGAGAGGGAAGGAGGGAGAGGGAGAGAGAGGGAGAGAGAGAGGGGGAGGGAAGGTAGAGAGAGGGAGAGAGGTAGAGGGAGGGAGAGAGGGAGAGAAGAGGGGGAGGGTTGGAGAGAAGAAGGGGTATGGAGGAAGGGAGAGGGAGTAGGGGAGGGAGAGAGAGAGGGAGAGAGAGAGGGGGAGGGAGGGAGAGGTGCAGAGAGAGAGAGAGAGAGAGAGAAGGGGTATGGAGGAAGGGAGAGAGAGAGGGGGAGAGTAGGGGGAGGGAGAGGAGGGAGAGAGAGAGAGAGAGAGAGAGAGAGAGAGAGAGAGAATCTAGGACACAATATGACCCCTAACAACATCTAAGGGGTCATAGGGTGTCCTAAGGGGTCATATGACAATATATTATCCCTTAGCACACCATGGTACCTATAACAACACCAAATAGTGTCCTAAGGGGTCATAGAACACCATATGACCCTTTAGAACACCATATGGTGTTGTTATGGGTCATTGGTGTCTTGAGGGACCATATGGCATCCTATGACCCCTTAGGACACCATATGGTGTTTTTATGGGTTGTATGGTGTCTTAAGGGATCATATGGTGTCCTAAGGGGTCACAAAACACCATATGACCTCTTAGGAAACAATACGACCTCTAATGACACCTAAGGGGTCATATGGTGGGCTAATAAAATGATAAATTAAATTTAAAGTTATAAATGGAACATCATACAATAGAATGTCAATAGTTAAGTTTTGATATAGCTATGTTAGCCCATTGTCAGCATAAGAGAGACTCCAAGTGAACAAAAAATGAAGCTTCACTAAAAAGAAAGTGTAAGAGCTTGACCTAACCCTAAGAGTACTGCCTAAGTTCTAAAACATATGATTCTATTAAATTTGCAAGGTTATAGGACTGATATCAATTGTGACTATAGGAACTACAAAAGAAGAGAAAGAGGGATCGGGTATGGAGGAAGGGAGAAGGGGAGAGAGAAAGAGAGAGAGGGATGGGGTATGGAGGAAGGGAGAAGGGGAGAGAGAGAGAGAGAGAGAGAGAGAGAGAGAGAGAGAGAGAGAGAGAGAGAGGGAGAGAGGGGGAGAAGAAGGAGGGGGGAGGGAGAGGAAGAGAGATCGAATCTAGGACACAATATGACCCTTAGAACACAATATGACCCCTAACAACATCTAAGGGGTCATAGGGTGTCCTAAGGCGTCATATGACACTATATTATCCCTTAGCACACCATAGGACCTATAACAACACCAAATAGTGTCCTAAGGGGTCAGGGTATGTGCAGGATCATTTTGTGCCAAAACAGGCCCTTAAGTGGCAATAAAATTTTAGAAAATTGGAGTTATGCAACTTGACATGAAAATTTGAATAAGTTGTGAACATTATTTTTAAAATATATAAGAAGAGAATATATATAAAATTGAATTTAGTTTCTAAGCTACTAGTTGTTTTTTGGGAAAAAAAAATCCTATTTGATGAAAATTTCAAATTTCAATGCAGTTGTACTAAAATTTCAGGATAAAGATAAGAAGTAGACGTATGTTTGACCACCCTAATCACAATCAAATAATAATATTTTTTTATAATATTTATAACATAAGTATTAGACTCATGTATGGATGTGACACATATTTGTTTTTAATTTTTTATAAAGTACATAATTATTTATGAATTTTTTACTATAGCTTTTCAGAAATTTAGAAACTCCTACGTCTGACCACCTTAACTTGGTCAAAACCTTATGAAATTTAATTTTTTTTAATTTTTCCCTATACTAGACAAAGCATAGGATGTGATGCATGTTTCAGATTCAAAAAATGTTATACCATTTGAAAGTTATGAGTGTTTTTCAATAAGTCTATCAATCAGGACTATTATCAAAATTCAATTAGAAAATAAATAATAATTATTTATTAAAGTCGAAATAAGACAAGCCTTATATTGTTGGAAAGTTGAGAACATCCTTAAAAAATCCTTTTCATTTTAACAATTTTGGCTACAAAAAAAGTCATCAGCCACTAGTGTAAAGTCTGGAAAATCAAGGAATACTGAAAAACACGTTTTTTTAGTTGACTTTCCAGGCTTGTCACTTCAAAGCCAAATCCCAAAGCATTCCCGAGCCGAAATTTGAAATTTGAAAATTTTACAACACAAATTGGATATCTGATTATATCAGATATTTGATTTTAATAAGTAAATTCACTAACTAAATTTGCACATAATTAACCTAATATTTATTAATATATTAATATATAATATTTTAATATATTAATTTATAAATAAATTAGTATATGATATTAGGGAGAGGGAGAGGGAGAGGGAGAGCGGGGAGTGGGGGGAGAGAGAGAGAGAGAGAGATATTAGGGGGAGAGAGAGAGAGAGAGAGAGAGAGAGAGAGAGAGAGAGAGAGAGAGAGAGATTAGGGGAGAGGGATAGAGAGATATTAGGGGGGAGAGAGAGAGATTAGGGGACAGAGAGATTAGGGGAGATTAAGACACCAAATTGTGTTGTTATGGGTCATATGGTGTCCTAAGGGGTCGTAGGACACTTGATATGACCCCTTAGGACACCATAAGACCCAAAGAGACCCAATATGGTGTCATACGGGGTCATATTGTTTCCTAAGGTGTCATATGATGTCTTAAAGGGGTCATATGACACAATATGACCCATAATGACCTAATATGATGTCATAAGGCATCATATGGTGTCCTAAGGGGTCCTAGGACATCATATGACCCCTATAGACACCATATGACCCCTTATGACACCATATGACCTCTTATGACACCATATTGGGTCGTTATGGGTCATACTATGTCCTAATGGGTCGTATTGTGTCATATGACCCCTTTAAGACATCATATGACCCCTTAGGACACAATATGACCCCTTATGACACCATATTGGGTCACTTTGGGTCCTATGGCATCCTAAAGGGTTATCAGACACAATATGACCCATTAGGACATTATAGGACCCAAAGCGACCCAATATGGTGTCATAAGGGGTCATATTGTGTCCTAAGGGGTCATATGACACAATATGACCCATTAGGACACAATATGACCCATAACAACCAAATATGGTGTCTTAAGGGGTCATATGGTGTCCGAAGGGGTCGTAGGACACCATATGACCCCTATGGACACCATAGGACCCCTTATGACACTATATGGTATCGTTAGGGGTCATATGGTGTCCTAAGGTGTCGTAGGACATAATATGAGCCCTTAAGGCACCATAGGACCTATAATGACCCAATATGGTGTCATAATGGGTCGTACGGTGTCCTAAGTGGTCATAAGGGTTCATGGGACACCATATGACCCCTAAGGACAACATACGACCCCTTATGACACCATATGGTGTCGTTAGGGGTTATATGGTGTCCATAGGGGCCATATGGTGTCCTAGGACACCATATGACCCCTTAAGACACCAAATTTTGTCGTTATGGGTCATATGGTGTCCTTAGGGGTTGTAGGACACAATATGACCCCTCAGGACACCATAGGACCCAAAGACACCCAATATGGTGTCATAAGGGGTCATATTGTGTCCTAAGGGATCATATGATGTCTTAAAGGGGTCATATGACACAATATGACCCATAACGACCCAATATGGTATCTTAAGGGATCCTATGGTGTCCTAAGGGATCATAGGACACCATATGACCCCTATGGACACCATATGACCCCTTATGACACCTTATGGCATCATTAGGGGTCATATGGTGTCCTAAGGGATCGTAGGACATAATATGACCCCTTAGGACATCATAGAACCCATAACGACCCAATATGGTGTCATAATGGGTCATATGGCATCCTAAGGGGGCATAATGGTTCATGGGACACCATATGACCTTTAAGGATAACATATGAACACTTATGACACCATATGGTGTCGTTAGGGGTCATATGATGTCTTAAAGGGGTCATATGACACAATATGACCCCTTAGGACACCATAGGACCAATAACGGCCCAATATGGCATCATAACGGGTTGTATGGTGTTTTAAGGGGTCATAAGGGTTCATGGGACACCTTATGACCCCTAAGGACAACATACAACCCCTTATGACACCATATGGTGTCTTTAGGGGTCATATGGTGTCCATAGGGGTTATATGGTGTCCTAGGACACCATATGACCCTTTAAGACACCAAATTATGTCATTATGGGTCATATGGTGTCCTAAGGGGTCATAGGACACAATATGACCCCTTAGGACACCATAGGACCCAAAGCAACCCAATATGGTTTCCTAGGGGGTCGTAGGACACAATATGACCCCTTAAGACACCATAGGACCCATAACGACCCAATATGGTATCTTAAGGGGTCATATGGTGTCCTAAGGGGTCATAGGACACCATATGACCCCTGTGGACACCATATGACCCCTTAGGACCTTGAATGACCCATAACAACACAATATGACCCATCTCTCTCTCTCTCTCCCTCTCCTCCTCTCTCTCTCTCTTCCTCTCCCCTAATCTCTCTCTCTCTCCCTCTCCTCTCTCTCTCCCCTAATCTCTCTCTGCCCCTCCCCTGATGTCTCTCTCTCTCTCTCCTAATCTCTCTTTCTAACTCTCCTCTCTCTCTCTCTCTCTCTCCCCCTCTCCTCTCTCTCTCTCTCTCTCTCTCTCTCCCCCTCCCCCGATCTCTCTCTCTCTCTCTCTCTCTCTCTCTCTCTCTCTCAAATATGACTATTAAAATCGGATATCAGATTTCTACCATTGCCATTAATGTGGCAATAGTAAAAAAAAAGGCGGCAATGGGAAAAAAATTTGGGACCACAAATTTATACATTAAAATTGGATATCCAATTTTAGTGGATGTCCTATTTTTGTAAATAAAAAACAGCCTTGTGGGCCATTTTGTATATTCCAATGGCCCACAGTCTGCATATTCTATTTTCTATCGATGATCATGGGTTTTCAGACAAGTTAAGACAAATTTGTTCTTTTTGGAGATTCTTAAAGTCAAATCTTACATTGTCAATCATTTAGGAGCATCTGTGTGGAGGTAAATGGGGAGTAGTAGTTGTCAGAAGTCTAAACGCAAAAGAAAACTTTCAAATGACCAAATTGAAGTGTATAGAGAAAGCGATAGAGAATGTCATAGGAGGAGAAGACAAGGTATGTTAAATATTGCTAATGTTACTTCAAGTGAAGAGGAAATCACAAGTTATTGAAAATGAAAATGTAGATTTTGAAAGTGAAAATTTTTAAAATGTTGAAAATGTTGAAAGTGATAATGAAAATGTTCAACATGTGGAAAATTTTGACATAGGAGGTGAAAATGTGGAAAACTTTGACATTGAAGGTGGAATTGCTCAACCAAGTGAACCATATGTAACACCTAATTACTTTAGAAATGAATACCCTCTCATGGATGAAAGACAAATTCCAAATCCAAGACCTTCAAGGACTCCAAAATGGTTATTTGAAATCTATGAGAACATTATTACGAATCTTGAAGGAGAGAGGTCAACAAGAATCATTCCGTTGTGGGCTACACAACTTGTCGACCAAAATTTAGCAATAACACATTGATCGAGAAATGCCAACTCTTTGTTCAATTGCTAAACATGATAAAGATGAGACCATTACTAAACAAATTGAAGATTCATATGAACAAGAAGATGGAGAGAAATTCTATTATTGCAAAAAAACTATTTGACGCTATTAATTCTATTGGAAAGAATACCAAAGAAAGAGATAAGAGATTTTCTCGAAGAGTGATTACAACCTCCTTAGTAAGCCATCAATTAAGGAAGGCTCATCAAGTGAGACAAACTTGTGTTGATTTTAACATAAAACGTAAAACTTTGGATAGGAACTTGCACGAAGACAAAGACTTGACGATCCACTTCAACAAGATACATGGGCTTTTGGTGGGAGGCTTCCACATGTTTATAGAAAGTTGACTGTTAATGTGAAGGAGGAGATTCAACAATTTTGGCACTCTAATTCTAGAGTGTCACCCAATGTAAAGGATGTTTTGAAATTAAGAACTGGCAACCGAGACCGCACACCGCATCCCAAACATTTCTTGGAATCAAGCCAAACAATGTTGTACAAAAAGTTTCATGAAGTACATCCAACTTTCCAAATATCACAAAGGGCCTTTGAATCTTTGAAACCATTTTATTGTGTTCCTCTTAAGATTCGCAATACTTGTTGCAAGTACCATGTGGAGTTTTCAATGTATCATGAACTTTTATGTCATATTCGTTATACGATGTATACTAATGAGATGTTGCAGGAGTGTGGTGCAATACTATTTCTGAGATCATCAAGAGACTTGCAAGATCTATTTGTATGCCCTAAAGATGATGACTTCTATTTCTATAGAAATGATTGTTTGAATGAGAAGTGCTCAGAATGTGGTGGGTTGTCAAAGTTTGTTTCATGTTTTCATGAGGGCAGAGAACATGAGTTTGGAAAGAATTATGTTGAGAAAAAAAGTTATGAGATAGTGAAATATACTTTGAAGAGTGGAGGTGAAGGTTCTAGATGTGAATTAGTCTCAAGAGAAGTGAGTATTGATGATTTTATTTTGGATTTTAAGGAAAATCTTTTCTACATGTATGCAAGGCACACCCATAGGTCTCAGTGGTTGGATCAATAGTTCAGGATGTGTAAGAACTCTTTCCCAATTGGCACTATTGTATCAGTGGTTGATTTTGTAGAGAACTATACATTGCAACCACAGAAAGAGGTACAGTCTCAGTACTACAATTACGTCCAGATTGCTATTTTTGTTCACATTACATATAGGCATGCTCTTGATAGTACATAAGAGGATAGGAAGATAATCAGGGAGTATCATTTTTAAATGAGTGATGATAGATCACACTCCTTCGAGTATGTGCAACATTCTTTCAAGAATTTTTTTGAGTTCTTGCATGAGAAAGATATTGCAATTGACTGACATATAATATGGTCAGATAACTGTACGGGTCAATTCAAGAATGCCCGTATGTTTTATTGGTTGAGTAGGATGCATGTAGAGAGGCGTATACCTCGTATTTGGTGTTTTTTTGAGGTAGGGCATGGGAAGGGAGAGAATGATGGAGCAAGTGCATGTTTGATGAGAGCTCTAGTTAAGGAGAAATTGAGGATTTGATGTAGAGGAATAAGCCAAAATGAGTAGTTTGTCTTGATTTCTTCTCAAGGGTTTACAAATGGCACCATCCAATGGTCCAATCTCCAAGACCTTCCAAAGGCCTTTCAATCTTGTCTCTGATCCTTCCCAAGGATCCCCACAACACTGACAACTTGAATCAAATGAGGAGTTTCCCAATCACAACTCCGACTACCCTTCTTCACCAAGCCTACTCACTACACCAAACCCTCTACCAAGTGGATCTTTGAACAAAGGTGATTGTAGACATATCTATGGATTTTTTGAATGTTTGGGATGAAAAATGAAAGGTTTATAAACATTCAAACCAACACTTTCAACCCCTGATCACAAAATACCCTTAGCAACCTAGTGGACAGGGCTACAAGGAATTAGGCCTAGTTTTGCTATTTTTTTGACTTCATTTGAATTTTACTTGAACAAGCCCAAAACAAAATTGGATATTCTAATACCCTTTTGGAATAATGATATGATTCGAAATAATTTCATCTGGGTTTGGTCGGAAAGTATCTTAACCCCAATATGGCCTATTTCCCCTTCCTTAGGTGGTATGGTGTATTTGTTATGAAAAACTTCATCAGTCAAAATGGATTGAAATAAAACCTTTTGGAAAAGGTCTGAACATGTTTATGGGTCACTTTAATGCCAACTTGAGTCACCTTTTGGTCCACCTTCATTGGTTTACACACCCTTTTACCCCTACACAGACTTGTCATATGGAGAATGCCAAGTCTAGGGCATCATCTTAAAAATAGAAAATCACACTCCCTACTCTCAAAAAAAATTGAAGCAATTATTATACATGTTATTTCATCATTCCCCAAAGTTTCATATTTTTCCCATGGTGTAATGATGAAATATGGCTCTTTTTGCATCCAATCCCTAGGTTCTAGGGCTTTTCCTAGGCAACGGCAGTATAAATTCAATAACTTCTTTATTCTGATGTTCTAGAAGCCCAAACTAGAATAAAATGAAAGATAAAACAAAGGATCATATTTCCCAATGGTTCAGACCATGAATAGATCTGTACAATTTTGTACAAAACCAAAAGAACATTGAAAATGCAGTAAAAAGATAGGTTTTTGATAGTTTGAAAGCAAGAATTCTTCTTCTTCAACTCCAAACAAGCCATAGTTAGTTCCAAAGGCTTATATGATTCCTAGGAACAAGTTACAACCTCCTCCAACAGTTAAGAACAACCTTTTAACCGTTGCGTTGGAAACCAGTTTTTGAATATTTGGTCAATGTTGCCTAATGCAACATGACAACTTTTGACAACAAAGCAAAACATGAAACATGCCTTCATGATGACAATATAAAGTGGACCTATAACCCATATATGACCCAAAAACCCAAAAACATGAATGAAATTCTCAAATAAGGCCTTTGACCAAGTTGACCAATCTTGGTTGCCTTTGGGCTTATTACATAGAAAAATTGCTCAAACACAAATGTAAAGTATTAAATAGGACCTAGCCATCAAAGGCCCATCCTAAGACATTATTGGGCACATTACAACATATGTGAAAGAAGGTAGACTCCGTTGTGATGTCCTTGCACCATACTCCCCAGGTTGAAGCAACTCAAGTCCCTTGAGTGGCTAACCGGGTGATGGTAGTCTCATGCTTAATGACATCATTTTCAGACACCCAAGTGGCCTTAGAATCAGGGAGGGTCTTCCACTTGATCAGATACTCTTTGTAGACTCCTTTCCTGGTTTCTCTAATCACCTTAGTATCTAGAATACTCTCCAACTCCAATGGTTTGCTAGGTGGCAAATCCTTCACCCAATCTACATCATCCTCCACAAGAGATGGACCAGGTGTAGCATCCTCCAAGGAACCTTTGAATGCTGTCAAATCACATATGTTGAAGATGGGAGAGATCCCCAAATCTGGTGGAAGTTCAACTTCATAAGCATTATTGCCAAACCTATGCACTATCCGGAGTGGACCTATCATCTTCAGGAGTAGTTTAGAGGGTTGGCCCTTAGGGAGCCTTTCTTTTCTAAGGTAGGCCATTACCAAATCCCCTACCTTGAACTAAACATCCCTCCTCTTCATATCTGCTTTGAGTTTATATTTATCAGCACTTTGTTGGAGAGTGGCCATGACTTGATCATGAATTTCTTTCATAGTGAGAGCAAAATCCTCACCTTGTGCACTCCTCTTTTCCATACCTCCAAGGTCTCTTAGTTCAATAATCCCTCTAGGATGTAAACCATACACAATCTCAAATGGGATCTTACCTGTACTTCTATTGATGGAATCATTGTATGCATATTCAGCTTTTACAATTACCAAATCCCAACACTATCCATGTTGCTTGGTAAGACACCTAAGCAAATTTCCAAGAGATTTATTAACCACCTCAGTTTGGCCATTAGTCTGAGGATGGTATGCTCAAGAAAATGACAAATTAGTGCCCAACTTTTTCCAAAGAGTCCTCCAAAAATGACCCACAAACTTAGAATCTCTATCAGTGAGAATATTGAGAGGTAGACCATGAATCCTCACAACTTCTTTGAAAAATAGACCTGCAATATGAGATGCATCATTGGTGCACTTACATGGAACAAAATGAGCCATTTTGTTGAACCTTTCAACAACTACAAACACACTATCAAACCCCCTAGGAATTTTTGGCAAACCAAGTACAAAATCCATAAAGGCTTTCCCAAGGCCTAGTAGGAACCAATAAAGGTTGATACAATCCAGCATTAGTAGAAACACCTTTTTCCCTTTGACAAATAGGACAATAGTCCACAAATTTTCTCACCTCTGATTGAATCTTAGGCCAAAAAATAAAATCTTGATTCCTTCTCCAAAGTTTTGTCCAAACCAAAATGGCCTCCAAGACTACCATTGTGCTTTTCCCAGATGATATTCTCCCTCATAGAACATTGAGGAATGCATAGTTGATGCCCCTTAAAGAGAAAACGATCCTGCAACATGAAGTCAACAAACTCAACATGACAAGAATCAAAAAATTTAGAACATACATCATATGCATCTTTGAAATCTTTATCATCCTTATACATGGATTTGAGAGAATCAACACCAACACTTTGCCATTGGATCTGCTGAATAGTAAGTGTTCTCCTACTCAAGGCATCAACAACCTTATTAGGAACACCCTTTTTATGTTTGATTGTAAAGGTATAAGGTTGGATTTGCTCAACCCACTTAATATGCCTTTGATTCAACTTCTCTTGTCCATTAAGAAAACTCAATGCATGGTTGTCAATATAAACAATGAAGTCCTTAGGAAGAAGGTAATTACGCCACTTTTTTAGTGCTTTCACCATAGCATAGAGTTCCAAATCATAAGTAGAATACCTTTGCTTTGACTCATTTAACTTCTCTGAAAAGAATGCAACTGGATGGCCTTCTTGACTAAGAACTGCACCTATAGCCTGCTTCCTTGCATCACATTCAACTGTAAAAAACTGATCAAAATTAGGTAGCCTCAAGGTAGGAAGTTCAACAACCTTCCTTTTCAATACCTCAAATCTTTGGGATTCTCTCTCTGTCCATTCAAACCTGCACTTGATTCCTCCTTTAATAGTGTCAAGAATTGGTGCACAAATATGACTAAATCCCTTTATGAACTTTCAATAAAAAGAAGCCAATCCATGAAAGCTCCTAACATCACCTATTTTCCTAGGTGTAGGCCAATTAACAATAGCCTCCACCTTTGAAGGATCCATTTTCAAACATCCTTGAGAAACCACAAAGCCTAGATACACCAGTTCAGTTTTCATGAATTCACACTTTTCTAGATTGATTACCAGTTTTTGCTCATGAAGCTTCATCAAAACCTGATCTAAATGATTCAAATTCTCTTCCTTGGACCTACTAAACACCAATATGTCATCAAGATAAACAATAATAAACTTTCCAATGAATTTAACCAATACCTCATTCATGAGGTGCATAAAAGTACTAGGTGCATTTGTGAGCCCAAAGGGCATCACCAACCACTCATACAAGCCCTCATTTATCTTAAAGGTTGTCTTCCACTCATCTCTGGGTCTAGTTTTGATCTGATGGTAACCTGATTTCAAATCAATTTTAGAAAAGTAGCATGCTCCTCCAAGATAGTCCATTAGGTCCACAATTCTAGGCATAGGGAACTAGTATTTGATAGTGATCTTGTTGATGGCCCTAGAATTAGTGCACATCCTCGATGTTCCATCCTTTTTAGGTGCTAATATAGTAGGTACAACACATGGGCTCAAAATTTTCCTAATCAACCCTTTGTCCAATAAATCTTGCACTTGTCTTGCTATCTCTTCATTCTATTTAGGAGTCATCTTATTGGCAACTTTGTTAGGCAAGGTTGCACCAGGAATCAAATCAATTTGATGGCTGATATCTCTTATTGGAGGCAAGTTATTAAGCATATCTTTGGCCACAACCCCTTCATATCTATCCAACATGGTTTTCACTTCACTAGGAGCTTCACTTTTTGCACCTTTCTCTTGTTGAGACTTATCCTTTGGATTCAAGACCAAAGCATAACCTTGGGTTTCCTCTTGCTTGAGGGCATCTAAAAACTCTTTTCCACTAACCATCATGACACTTGGACTAACAATTTTCTCTCCCCCTTGATCAGATAATGGTTCCATCCTAAATGGTCTTCCATTCTTGGTGATGACATACACATTTGTTTCCCCATCATGCTAGGCTTTAACATCATATTGCCATGGGCGGCCTAACAACAAGTGACAAACATCCATAGGAAGGATATCACACAAGACTCTATCCTTATAGTTTCCCATTTCAAATTCTACCCAAGCTTATTCATCTACCACTACATGTTGCCCCTTGTTAAGCCATGACACCCTATAAGGACTCCCATGTGGCAATCTTTTCAATTTCAACTTCTCAACCATTTCCAAAGCAACAATATTTTCAGTAGAACCTGAATCTACAATTACCTTGCATACTTTACCATGAGATAGGCAAGTGGTCTTGAAGAGTGACATCCTTTGTGGTGGCTCCTTGTTGGGGTACCTTCAACAATGTCCTCCTTAGCATAAGACTTTCTCCTTCCAAGGTAGGACTAGCATTCCCCATGGGTGAATTGACACTATGTCCATCATCCTCTTAGACAAGTTGAGTTCTCCTATCAGGTCCATGTGAACTAGAAGCCTTCTCAGGGCACCTACTCATAGTATGTCCCACTTGATTGCAATTGTAGCATTTGCCTATGAAAACACTAGGACCTCTTCCTCCTTGATTTCCTTGTCTACCCCTTCCAAAGGGTCTTCTTTCTCCTCTAAAGCCTCCATTCCTATTACCAAAGTCTCCATTGGACTCTTGTTGATTTGAATCTCCATTTTTGAAAGGTGTGTTTCTTCCTCCAAAGCCACCTCTACCTTTGAAATTTCTACCTCCTCTTCCTCTATTATTTTTTTCTCCTTTCCTTCTGATCTCATCTTCCACTCTCAATGCCAATTGAAAGCATTTATGCATGGTATCGGGTGCCAAGATGTTGATCTCATCTTGTATGTTTTGCCTTAACCCATTCAGGTACCTAGCCACCTTCTCTGCCTCTTCTTCATGCTTCCTTGATTTGAGACTTAGTTTATGAAACTCCTCAGTATAGGCATTCACATCCAACTCCCTTTGTCTAAGATTTTGCAGCCTCTTATATATCTGGACCTCATAGTCAATTGCCAAGAATTGCTCTTTGATTTTGTTCTTCATCCTCTCCCAAGAGGTTATCTTCTTCTTCCCTTCATTCGTTCTTTCTTCTTGCAGTATTGTCCATCATAGCAAGGCAGACCCCTTGAGTCTAGAATTTTCCAAACTCACTCTCTTCTCCTTAGGAACTTTGTTGTATTCAAAATGGTTATTGAGTGCTTCAATCCAATCAAGCACCTCTTCTCCATTCAGGCTACCACCATAGGTAGGTAAACTCTCCACATTATCTCTATTCACTAACTTCAAAGCATTTAGGAACATCTTCTGATCAGGCACCAACTTCTCCATTTCTTTGGCATCTTCATCAATCTCTTCCTCTAACTCATCTTCACCAGCCTTGTCTTTCTCCTTAGATTGCTCGACCTCTTTGAGTTTCTCTTCAAGTAACTCCTCTACCAAATTTTTCATGGCTTCAGAATTCATTTCCTTAGGAGGCATGGTGTCCTCTTCTCCTTCAAAGACTTATGTGTCTAACATACACTTTTCCACCTTTGGTATGGCTTTGATACCAATATGATGCAGAGGAATAAGGCAAAATGAGTAGTTTATCTTGGTTTCTTCTCAAGGGTTTACAAATGGCACCATCCAATGGTCCAATCTCCAAGACCTTCCAAATTCCTTTCAAGCTTGTGTCTGATCCTTCCCAAGGTTCCCCACAACACTAATGACTTGAATCAAATGAGGAGTTTCCCAATCACAACTTCGACTACCCTTCTTTACCAAGCCTACTCACTACACCAAACCCTCTACCAAGTGGATCTTTGAACAAAGGTGATTGTAGACATATAAATGGATTTTTTGCATGTTCAGGATGACAAATGAAATGTTTATAAACATTCAAACCAACCCTTTCAACCCCTGATCACAAAATGCCCTTAGCAACCTAGTGGATAGGGCTACAAGGAGTTAGGCCTAGTTTTACTTTTTTTTTACTTCATTTGACTTTTACTTGAACAAAACCAAAAAAAAATTTGGATATTATAATACCCTTTTGGAAGAATCATAGGATTCCAAAGAATTGCATCTGGGTTTGGTCAACAAGTATCTTAACCCCAATATGGCCTATTTCCCCTTCCCTATGTGGTATGGTGTATTTGTTATGAAAACTTCACCAGTCAAAATGGATTGAAATAAAACCTTTTGGAAAAGGTCTGCACATTTTTATAGGTCACTTTAATTCCAACTTGAGTCACTATTTGGTCCACCTTCATTGGTTTACACACCCTTTTACCCCTGCACAGACTTGTCACATGAAGAATGCCAAGTCTAGGGCATCATCTTAAAAATATAAAATCACACTCCCTAATCTGAAAACCAAGTGAAACAATTATTATACATTTTATTTCATCATTCCCCAAATTTTTAGATTTTTCCCATAGTGGAATGATGAAATATGGCTCTTTTTGCATCCAATCCCTAGGTTCTAGGGCTTTTCGCAAGCAGTGGTGGTATAAATTCAATAACTTCTTTATTCTAACATTTCAGAAGCCCACACTAGAATAAAATGAAATATAAAACAAAGGATCACATTTCCCAATGGTTGATACCATGAATAGATCCATACAATTCCATACAAAACCAAAAGAACAACGAAAATACAATAAAAAGACAGTTTTTTGATAGTTTGAAAGCAAGAATTCTTCTTCTTCAACTCCAAATGAGCCATAGTGAGTTCCAAAATCTTATATGATTCCTAGGAACAAGTTACAACCTCCTCCAATAGTTAAGAACAACCTTTTAACCATTGGAAACCACTTTTTGAATATTTTGTCAATGTTGCCTAATGCAACATGACAACTTTTGACAACAAAGCAAAACATGAAACATGCCTTCATGATGATAATATAAAGTGGACCTATAACCCATATATGACCCATAAAAACCAAAAACATGAATGAAATGCCCAAATAAGGCCTTTTCTCAAGTTGACCAATCTTGGTTGCCTTTGGGCTTATTACATAGAAAAATTGCTCAAACACAAATGTAAAGTATTAAATAGGACCTAGCCATCAAAGGCCCATCCTAAGTCATTATTGGACACCTTACAACATATGTGAAAGAAGGTAGACTCCCTTGTGGTGCCCTTGCACTAGGATTTTAGGTGCAAATTTCTCTGATGCACTTTCTATTATTGATTGGTGTAGTTCAACATTGTCACATGGAGGTACGCTTGATTCTGCAATGACCAGATTCTTTTGGTTGATTGAGGAGGGCACAGTGGGAGATAGATTGGATTGTCAAAAAATTAAATATTCTTCAAAGATGCATTCATTTCTTAGGTCAGATGCAAGTACATGGACCATTTGGACACGAGCGTTGGCTTGTTTTTGTCAGAGTTGTGTTCGGTGTGATTGGGGTCAGTGCGAGTCAAGTGAGTGAGTTGATACATGGGTTCCCCAATATCTAACTTTTTTTATCTCAACCAATGTCCTAGTTAAATGATGACATGGAAATTTCACTCGAGTATGACTATCTATCAGATCTTGTACAACCAGGACATGTTTTTGTAGTTGTTGCACCGCAAGGGAATGAAGAGAGATCAAAATATTGGTTGGCATGATGTGTACAGGGAAAACAAAAGCTAACACAACCAATGACAGATGATGATGGGTTTAGATATCCTACAGGTTTAGTTGTTGTGGGAACTTGGTTGCAAACATACATGATTAGAAAGAATGGCATACCTGCATTTGAGGACTATGAGAGACACAAAACCATTATAATGTATTCACACCTTATTATAGCTACAAATGTCAATTTGTTGAAGCATCAAGCAAAACTGAAGACCAAAGAGTTATGGATGGTGACTACTGTTGATCATGAAGCAATACTGGATACTCTTAGGCAAAGAGATGACCCTTCAGGCACACTTGAGTAGTAGGTCTTTAATGGTGCCTTATTTTTTTTTATCATGCATTTCATTTCAAACAATGATCATTAAACCTTAATGTTCAAGTTTGTTACGTGTATATTAAGGATGTGTTCAAAATGTAGTTTTATTGATGAACATTTTTTTTGGCAACATGATTTTTGCATACACATAGTGGGTACACTCGATATAATCAGAAGGGACGTATTTTTGCAACGTGGCTTGTTATCATGCATTTGATGAGATTTACAATTTTTGTTATTAGAGAACACTATTTGACAATTTTTGTTATTAGAGAACACTATTTGACAATTTTTGATGATATAATTATCAAAAAACCTTTATACTCATGCAGGTCTTTTTTGATGATACACAACAATATCACTTTATGATTTTTGCATCAACATAGTGGGTTATGTTGATATAATTCGAAGGGACGTATTTTTATGGTATATAATCCCACCTTTTCATTTATTATCATGCATTTCAATTGAAGTGATTATCATAAAGCCTTTATGTTCATCCATGCATTTTATGTGTAGACTAACAATTCTTAAAAATACAGGTTCATGCTAGATCATTCACCGTTGACAAGACCCTCTCTTGGTGATGGTACATATTCCTTTGTGCATTAATGAGATTAAATTTTGTGCATAAACATTAAGTCAAGTGAATGTATTTCTATTTAGAAATGACCATATCTACCATCGTCTTCAACCATGTAGATAAATGTAGTGAGAAGGGCTTTAATCAAAATGCGTCTTTCTTCAAAGTTATGCTTGTATACTTTGCAAAGAAACTAGTAAGTTTCGTAATTATACAATCTTGTATGTCTTAAAAATGTTTCAAATGATCTATTTAAAATTTGACAAACTAATTTGTATTAAGTGTTATAATTTGTTTCTTGTAGCACATTCATTCCTCATTAAAAGGTTACTTATTTTGGTCTTCATTTATATGTAGGCATTGTTGTACGTAAGCTTTTCTCTTAGGACATGAGGATGTCTGATGCAGATGAAGTGGGATGTTGTATTTGTATATGGATGTGAATTGATGTAACTTTATTATGATGATATACAATGACCATGAGAAAATTAGTTTAGGTGCCACGGATTCTGAGTTAGGGCTCGTCAAAGTTTGACAATTTTTAGCACTTAGGGCACTCAAGGGATGACGCCGGTGGGGGAGAAAAATAGGATCATGCATAGGGTAATAATGCCTAACTGGACATGTTGGAGCCGGCGGTTCATCATTGGGATGAGTAGAATGAGAAATTGGCCACGACACAACATTCGAATGAATGAGTTTGACAATTTTTTGCCAACCGAAAAATTGCTACCCTAATAAAACAGTAGGGAAACTTGAAAAAGGGTGAACTCACAATACCGGTTCCCACTTTTTGACCAACTTTGACACTTAGATGAACATTTTGCAAAAAACCTTCACTTTCCGACACCTATAACTTTTAAATCGTTAAGAATTTGAAGATGATGTAAACTAGTGGTTTGTAACATCCTTTTTGTAGATTCTAAATATACTTTTTTCAAATTTTTTTGAATAAAATATTATTGATTTTTCCATCTCCCTCAAAAGTAGTTTTTTACAGGAAACAACATTTTTTAAGAGTGATGTGCATCTCGAAACGTATAAATTTTTTTCTATAAATGATAAAAACTTATCTCTTTTAAATTTTGGTTTTTTACATCAATACCCAGGGCATGCAGTTGGTTTGATAGTGATATGTTGAATATTTTTTATTTTATTAAGTTTTGAAGTCTGACTAATTATAATTTAGATATAGGTGTACATTTGAACACATAACTTGCTCTATATATATCAAAATTAAGTTTTATTTTTTTTGTTAGAAAGAAGACATCAATACCTAGGGCATAGATATTTTTCCGAATTTTTTTGAATTAGTTTGCTATTTTTCCCAATGCATTGAACAAAGAAGTTCATGTTCGGTGAAAAACCTACATTCATAAAAAATAAAATAAAAATATATTAATAAACTTAAATATATTAAAAATTATACTATTTGGAAAGCTTATAATAAGGAATAAATCCTCAAGAAAACAAAACTTCTAAATGAATTCGTTTGACCCCTCAAAAGCTAATGTAAAATTGGTTTTTTATCAGCATTTGATAGATGCAAAGGAGACTCCATTGCAAGTATGATTTAGAAGTAGAGAGGTTTTATCCAAGAAATTTTGATCTAAGAGCCTTTGATCTAACTCTCTTCAATTAATTACTTCAAATGGGACCTCTTAAAGCTTAAATAATTATATTTTCCAAAAAATGTATGATTTCAACAAAAATTAGGATGTACCAAAAAGTGGGAACTAGCTTTGTGAGTTCACCCAAAACTGAGATAGGCTTTTGTAGGGACCCCTCTCATGGCCTCGTAGGTTCAAACCAATCATTTGCAAGTGCCACGAATTCCGAGTTAGGGCCCATCAAAGTTTGACAATTTTTAGCACTTAGGGCACTCAAGGGACGATGCCGGTAGGGTATGACCCCGAGCATTCAACCTAGTGGGGGGGGGAAATAGGACAATGCATAGGGTAATAATACCTAACTGGACATGTCGGAGCTGATAGTTAATCATCGCGACGAGCAGAACGAGAAATTGGCTATGAGACAACATTCAAATGAATGAGACTGACAATTTTTTCACCAACCAAAAAATTGCTGCCCTAATAAAACCGTAGGGAAAATTGAAAAACCGAGATAGGATTTTGTAGGGACCCCTCTTGTGGTCCCATAGGTTCAAACCGATCATTTGCAGGTGCCATGGATTCCGAGTTAGGGCCTTCAAAGTTTGACAATTTTAGCACTTAGGGCGCTCAAGGGACGACACCGGTAGGGTATGACCCCGAGCGTTCGACCGAGGTTGGGGAAAAATAGGACCATGCACAGGGTAATAATAAATTGTATCAAGTATTGTTCATTAAATGAATTGTATTGTATTGTTTATTAAATGAATTGTATTGTTCATTAAATAACCATTATTAACCATTGTTAATTATTGGAATGAAGATTAAATATTTCCATGATAACACCATGCACAGATGAGCAATAATTTATATGATCGAATATCAACTTCTATATATATAAAAATGTCAAATGATTACAAATGTATGTCCATACACAAATATGGCATAAATGCCAACTCAAACAAAATATATGTCTAAATACGTGAATGTATGTCCATAAACAAAATATACATGCCAACTAGACATGTAGGCATCCCAAAAATATATATAACATCCTAAGCTACTGATGGATCATCAAAATCGATCCTCTTCGCCGCACTACTCGGCTCTGAAGGATCCTGCACAAGAAAAACAAACCACAATTAATATTAGTTATATTATATAATTCACATTTGAAAAGTTAACATAAAAATAAACTATAATTGAACTATTCATGTTTACCTCATCTCCATGTTTTCTCTTCAGCTTTGCAGGACTCTTGATGTATGTCTTCGATAGAGGAGGTATGTTTTCGATATTTTCATACACAACCTACATATGTTCAGAAACATGACATTGATACAAGTTAGCATATAATTGTCACTGATAATAACAAATTATATCTACTAAACACAAAATAAAATAAACACACATCTACTCGAGGCATCTCTTCTTCTACTTCATCTTTAGGTATACTGGGTGTAGTCATCAAGGATGTGAAGCCAAGAATTCTCTATACATATACACAACAAGTATATAAAACTATCAATCTATGTCTAGACGTGTATAATCACTATAAGCTATTTAAACTATTAATTCAATCATATTTGCATTCAATTACCTTTCCATTGTCTCCAACTGCACTACCAGATCCTAAATCACACTGCCCCACACTCGTGCTGCTTGTGCCCTACAAGAGTAAAATAAGATATACATGCAAGTTACTACATAATCTAATTAATACCAATATAAATGATGAGCATGTATGTACAATAAAATACAAATGACTAGGTACAATAATATATGTACCATCAAGCTATCAAGGCCAAATGAAATGCCCGACAAGGTGCCCTCCTGAATTTGTCTCAACTCCTCCTCGATCATCAACTATTAAATAGACCATGTAAATAAAAATTAGTACTTAATATTATCTAGATTATAAATATTCATTTAATATATAGCATGAACTGTGAAAATACAAATCTTACCACTACATCATCAATGTATGATGACGGTGCCTCCTCGCCTCTAGCATGCAAGGACTCCCCAGGGTGTCCTCCAGTCTATGTCATAACACCTGGTGCATCATGCATCTCATGCACCTCATAATCTGTACTATCTACAGGAGGATCAACAGGCTGTCCAATTGGACCCAAGCATACGTGCCCACACATGACACAACTATGGGGCACACATATGTGTGGAGCTGAGGATGATGTGTTAGCGCCACTCGATGCACTGCTACCATCAAAAGTAGGCTGAGCTACTGACCTAGCCTGAGAAACCAAAAGGCTACTCAAAGAGTGAATAGTCGATATGGTCCGTGAAGCCGCCTCACAAATGATATCTGGATGTTGCACTAGAGGTGGGGGATCAATAGGAGGAGGGGGGACATATGGGCCTTGGACTACTCTGACTACCCTAGGTCTATTTTGGGGCATACCTAAACCCACACCCTGGAAAGGTTGGATGTCAAAGTAGTTCACATGTTTGCCTAAAACAAACTCAGCATACAATTTTTTTATAGAGTAGAAGGGGACATCAAGATTGTTGTTGGGTGGTTTGTCGAAAACCATCCACCAACGATCCCAAAAAAAATTCACAATACCATCATTTGTGCACCATTTAATAGAAAGTTTTATTTTTTGGGGGTCTATGGGTTGACCAGTGTGGGGATTCACAATCAATGAGGTGATATCGGCTTTCGATATCTCAAGATCCTTGATCTCCTTATACGACAAGCCATCCGCATATTGTTCCCTCATAGAATCTCGCCACAAAAGGGCGGCATTGTGCTCCTCAGTCATGGTTTCCATAATCTTTATGATCAATGTGAGAGGATCAAACATTGGGTTTAGACGAGGGATCCTACGATATACATCTGCAATCCCCCTCAATTCATTCAAATTTTGTGCAATCAAATCTTGAATTGAGGGGGGGTTTGGCAAAGGAGGGTTTGGTTGTTGCAGTTGTGGTTGATCAATGTTTTCATTATTATCCTACATTTCTAACCTAATTGAATGTAAACAATTGAATTTAGTTAACAAATTTAAACAATTTTGTATTTGATTTAAAGAAACCTAGTTTTCATGAAAAAAACCATTTTTTTAATGAAAAATCAAATAAACATTTAAAAAAATACAAAAATTGAATGAAAATGATTGAAAACAATAAAAATCTTACCTTTAATCTATTTTTGAGCAATTTTTGGGCAAAACACTGTATATCGGATATAATCAAATATCGGATTTTAATAAAATCGCACAGCCCGTGGGTTAAAAGTGACTCACAGGCTGTCACAATTGAAATATATTGTCTCAGAAAATCGGATATCCGATTTTTATACTTAAATTATTTTAAAATAACATTATATTATATAATATAATAATATATTATATAATACATATTATATAATATATTATTATATTATATATTACATATTATATAATATATAATATATTATTATATTATATTATATATTATATAATATGTAATATATAATATTACATTATATATTATATAATAAATTTTTTGATTTAAAATTATAAATAAAAATCAGATATTCGATATTATCTGATATCTGATTTGCTTAGGTAATTACCATGCCAAGGTGTACTGACACCTAGTCCAAACAAAAAGTCAACACGGATTTTTGTGTTTTTAGGCGAGTGGAGAAGGCTATTTTTTTTACATCGCCAGTTTTTGGCCCCACATGATCCTGCACTAACCCATCATAGAACACCATATGACCCTTTAGAACACCATATGGTTTTGTTATGGGTCATTGGTGTCTCGAGGGGTCATATGGCATCCTATGACCCCTTAGGACACCATATGGCATTATTATGGGTTGTATGGCCTCTTAAGGGGTCATATGGTGTCCTAAGGGGTCACAAGACACCATATGACCTCTTAGGAAATAATAGGACCTCTAATGACACCTAAGGTGTCATATGGTGGGCTAATAAAATGATATATTAAATTTAAAGTTAAGAATACAACATCAGTAGTTTAGTTTTGATATAGCTAAGTTAGACGATTGTCAGCATAAGAGAGACTCCAAGCGAACAAACAATGAGGCTTTGCTAAAAAGAAAGTGTAAGAGCTTGACCTAACCCTAAGAGTACTGCCTAAGTTCTAAAACATATGATGCTATTAAATTTGCCAGGTTATAGGATTGATCTTGATTGTGACTATAGGAATTACACACTTGATTTCTTTCATGGGTATGTACCGTTCCAAGCCGTTTGAGAAGTGATGATCATCATATACTACCACTGCCATGCATACAACAAACTTTAATTTATTTAGGTGACAGGCATTGTGTAACAACATGGGAACTCTCGTATACCCACCACTATCATTCTCCAGGACATCATATGTGTTACTCTCCCTCTTTCTCTTCCTACCGATTGTTTCCTTTTGAAAAACATATTGTAGGTACTCTGACTCATCATGTTCCTTTGTTGATACTATTTTCCACATCTGCTTTGCTCATTAAAAACACATTCAAGAAGAATATTGCTGCAGGTTTCCTTGTTTGTCACGGTAATGCACCCGTGGTTCAATTTCAAACCCTATTCCTCCTATTCAATATACACACACAAATCCATCAGTCAATTTTCTTAGGAGAGCATACATGATAAAAATCAAAGAGGAAGTTGAAGACAAGAAATAAATTCACTTACTTCTATAGAAGTGCAGACACAGTTGCAGTGGGGTATGGAGAGAGGGAGGGAGAGAAGAAGAGAAAGAGGGATAGGGTATGGAGGAAGGGAGAAGGGGAGAGAGCGAGAGAGAGAGAGGGAGAGGGAGAGAGATGGGGGGAGAGAGAGAGAGAGGCACCTTGTATGCATTTGAGAGGGGGAGACAATACACTTATATGTGTATATATATACTTAATATATTATATATTATTATATACATATATATATATATATAGATATTATATATTATTATATACATATATATATATATAAATATTATATATTATATGTATATACACATATTATATATACAATATCATATTATACACATATTATATATACAATAAAATATTATACAATAGCACGTACGCACTTCTTACACCATAAGTACCCTGTACGCGCTTTTGACTATTTAGGCTTGGAAATAGGCTTGGATGACAAAGCTACGGTTTGGAAGTTTGATTTCTCTCCATTTCTCTCATTTTTGACGTGTTTTATTTTATCAACTTGGTTTATCGACTTTGTCATCATTAGGTTTACACTTCATCAAGTGGGTATTTCTAAAATTTCTACCATATTTTCACCCATCTTTTGAGATTTCTAACCATATAATTTTTTTTCAATTTGAACAACAATAACATATTATTATTGAATTTCTTTTACTAGTGTCTCCATAGTTCTCACAGACATAGGTGCACCATTTTTTTAATAACTTTTGATATACTTATCCAAATTTAAAAAAATTTGTATATTATTGTAGTGCACTTGATTCTTTACAATTTAAAAAAATAAAATTGTATTTTCGATTGGTTTAGTGCAACTTATGCTTCGCGCATGAATAGGTACCTAATTTTCAAGATGTGCTCTATTGGAAAAATCATAAAAAACAAAATACTCAACAAAAAAATTAAAAAAAATACACATCTTCTAGTGATCACTCTTAAATATCTTTCTGCCAAAGGATTTGTCAAAATACTAAATCTAACTATGACTTTTTTGATGTGCACATCAGACACTATGTTATGTTTTTCAGAATAAATCAGGGTCTGTTTTTCATGCGTGAAGGATTTGACCCCCTTAATATTATCCAATTTTGAAAAAGTTTAGTATTTTGGAAACAAGATTCAGAGTACTACAATATTTTTTCTTTGATTATCTTCATATCTTGAGTGGATGACTTTCAAATTTTGCCTCCAAGTTCAGGTTCACCTGATTTAAAATAAAAAGTGTCCACTTATACCCCCTTTTTTACCACCATCTTTGTGCACTTACCCATAATGTGCTCACTACATCAAATATGGGCACATTATATTTAGATTGATTCATGGAAGCTATTTGTTGTTGCAAGGAAGACACCATTTGGGCTAGACTATTGATGGTAGATTCAGTGGAAGGATTGAAATTGGACATGTTGGATTGAGGAGGGATAACTTTATTGTATGAAGGAGTGGGTTGAGAATAAAGAGGGATATTTCTATATGAAGTCGAGGGTTGAGAATAAGGAGGTGGAACACTATGATAAGTAGGTATAGGAGATTATTGGGTAACAAATGGAAGACTCACTTGAGGAGGAATGAAGGAATTATGATTAGAGGAGTTGCCCCCTTGATTAACATTTGTAGGTATGACATTTTGTGTAGAGGTAGCCATGATATTAGATGTAAAAGTGGGAACACTAGCCATAGGAGTAGTCATAGGAATAGATTGGTTGTTTTGACTAGGAAGTTGTGTATAACTAAGCACTTCATAATAACTTTTCCTAGACATAATATTAGTGTCAACAATGTGAGCAATACCACACAAGATATCAACACCAAGTTTATCTTTTTAATCCATCAATCAATAGTAGAGCCTCACTTTTCGGGTATTGTTGACTCATCCACTATTGAAGATTTTCAAATTGATTATCAATTTTTGCCAATTGGTTAGTGAAAACCCTAGTTAGTGATTCATCCACATCATGAGAATTATGTAAAGACTGAGGATAAATAGAGTCATTTGTAGGATTGGAAGAGTCACCAACATCCTCATGAAATAAGTTATCCAAATTAGGATCCATTTTCTCGGTAATTAAATCTTGGGAAGCCTTAATTCTACAACTTCTTCTCACGGGGATATGATAGGTTGGACTAATAGTAATAAAACTCATCCACTAAGGGAGGGAGATTGGAACTTTGAAATTTGAATCTAATTTTGAAACTTGCAAAAATAATTGAATAGTGCAAAATTTTAGAATATTGATTATTCAATTAAATAAGAAAATTTATTGAAAAGATAGAAATAATTGTGAAAAATCATGCAACCCACAAATAAATTTAAATTGTGAAAATTAAGGACTTATGACAATAACCTCTTAATTTTAAAAATTTAAATTTAAAATTAGGGCTTTGTAAAAATAACCTCTTCATTTTAAAATTTAAAATCAGATGTAATGTTTAAATTTGGGGATTGAAATAATTAATTAATATTTAAAAATTAGGGCTCTTTTAATTAATCACTTAATTTTAAAATTTAAATTTGAAATTGTGCACAAGAAATTTAAATTTAAAATTAGGATCTTGTAAAAAGAACCCCTTAATTTTACAATTTAAATATGAAATTGGATCTAAGATTGAAATTTGGAAATTGAAATGATTAATGTGAAACTGGGAAATGCACAAGATTAATTTAAATTTAAAAAATAGGGTTGTTTTAATTAACCACTTAATATGAAATTTGAAACTAGATCCAAGATTGCAATTTTGAATTCGAAACAAATTCGAAATGGGAAATTCAAAATTTAAACAATCCACAAATTAAATTTTAATTTTTTTTTTAATTAGGGTTTTGAAAATTAACCACTTAATTCTAAATTTTGAATTTGAAATTAAACTTGCAAGTGAAATTTTGAATTTGGAAATTGAAGAATACCCAGAACAAAAATAATTTATCCAAATTAAGCAATTCACAAGCTCAATTTTAAAATTAAAAATTAGGGTTTTAGTTAAATTAACATCTAAATTTTTAAATTTTGCATGGAAATCAAATTTGTAAATGGAAACTTGAATTTTAAATTGCGTACACACTTAGATCTGAGAACAAAAATTAGAATTAAAGGTGTAAGGAGTCGGGTTCACCAAAATGTAATGTGTAAAAATTAGGGTTTTAGTTAAATTAACATCTAAATTTTTAAATTTTGCATGGAAATCAAATTTGTAAATGGAAACTTGAATTTTAAATTTAATACACACTTAGATCTGAGAACAAAAATTAGAATTAAAGGTGTAAGGAGTCGGGTTCACCAAAATGTAATGTGTAAAAATTAGGGTTTCCACTATTAGAGGGATGGAAACCACTAATTTGATATTACATAAAAAAAAAAGGGGGATGAATCCAATAGATCTAATCCCAAATAAGTGTTGATGGGGACTGAATATTGATTGGATTCAAGATGTGGTGTGAATTGATTACCCTATTTTGTGAGTTGAAATGCTGAAATTAGGTAAAGTTCTGAAAAATGAAGGTAAAACTAAGAAAAGAGTAAGATAGAGATGCGGAATTTTGCACGCACCTATATTTGAGCAATGCAAGCCTTGTCGGATCTGATCTTGAAAAAGCTCCAAAAATGTCAGGACTGTGGTGGTGGGCGCCCTGGTCCTCTTACTTTTTTGCATGCCGAAAAGGGTTGATTTGTCTCTACAAATAATGCTTATTCTGAAGATCACATCTTCGTACCTATTTCCTACATACAGAAAAAGGGGGAAAAGGTTGGGAATAAGGCTTACCTTAGGTCAAACCCCTATTTTGGAATTAACCATGAAATTGAGATAAATGTAATTGAAAAGACTATAATGAAAGATTCTCCATTTGAGGGAGACATTGAATTATGACTGAAAATTGAATGATAATACCTCCTTTTGAAGTTTTTCTTGCCTCCACATGGAATTAGGTTTTATGAGGTTTTCAATAAAATAGGATGAATAAGGTCTTCTTCAATGCTTGAAACTTTACTTTATGATTGCTCCTAGGCTGAGGAAAGATTGAGAAATGCTCAATTGCTCTTGAATGCTTGATCTCATGTGTCCTTGATGTCATATGATGTTCAATTGAGAGGGTAAATTGTCTTTATGTACTTTCCCATTGGAAAAATTGGCTAATTTTCGAACATGAGCCGACACGGAGAGGGGAATCCCGCTCATTTTTTAATTACAAAAATGGGTTTAAAAGGGGCCCAATTTAGTGAGGACCAAGGTGTGGCACCCTGGTCCTAGTGAGGACCAGGGCGCTACACCATGGTCCTACCCTATTTTGGGTTAGGATTAATATGCCCAATGGGGGGAAATCACAGTTTTTGGCATTTCTGAGGTGTATGAACATAATCGGGTCTTTGAATAGGCCAAGGGGTACAAACACTAAGGTGAAGACCCAAATGTGGTTGAAATTGCAAAGGGTTACAATTTTAGGATGCTACATTCTCTTTGCATGATTTTACAATCTTTGCAATCCAAGAAGAGAAATTATTTTGTCAAGCAATTCACTATGCTTCCACATTTTGGAAGCATGTCTACCAAGGCCTTTGCAAATTCTAGTTAACTTACTATTGGCTATGGCTACTTTTAAATTATTTTAATATTTGTAGAATTTAAATGTCCATTCTTTCTTTTCAATTCAATTAACTATTAGCTATGGTTACTCTAAAATTATTTCCTTCTCATGGAATTGAAATGCCTATTTTGTGTTTTGAGCTTCAAAGGACATGACCTCATGACAATAGATATGCTTTGTGGGGTTTCCTCACTTTATCTCTAATATTCAATTGTCAGAATAAACTCGGATTGAATATCACAAAAAAAAACTATCAAAATCATTCTCTTCTTATGGGTTTAATAATTAACATTTCATTTTTACTTTTTTAAATCGCGGTTGCACTAAACCGTTGTGGAGTAGCCACTATAATGATTGAATTTTCTCACCCAAAATTTTATTTTATTATTATAAAAATATGTTTTTTTTTGCCAGGTAGTTGAACACCCTACTCTTATTTTGGATTATAGTTGAATCTAGGCTAAGCTACAAGGTTGTGCAGTTTTGGTTTACAAAAAATAATGTCCCAAGTTCAGAAGTAATTGTTTTGAATTATGTTTACTTGGGTTAGGTGCTATATCATGAAATTTTGTATAATAATTAGTGTTTTCTCCGCATACTTAATCATTAATTTACTAGACCATCTAGCACAATGGATCATCATCACAAGGACAATTGAGATCGTTATGTATTCAATGGCTGATGATAAGAAAAATTAAATAACATACTTACGTTCATTATGTTTTTTCATACAATCATTATTCTTAAGTCTGATGATAATATTAAAAGAAATACGCTATAGATACATGCTCCTAATTCACATCTTATTAGATTATTCCCTTCAAAGTAAAACCAACTTGTAAATGAAGGCATTTTTGCAAGATGAAGTGGACTTTAAGCCTTTAATTAGATTCACACATTTGCTATAAGGTGGAAGAATAATACTTCAACCCTACGAAAGCTTTCAACGAAGACAACACTAAAAATAACTTTGTAACAGCTAAGCCAATACTGAAGACTTTCGTGTTGAATCCTTACTAATACATACTTGTCATAGAAGCAATGTAATCCTAAAATCCAAAAAAAATATTAAATAAAAAACAATTACATTTTTCAATTTAAATCATGTTCATAAATAAACTTTCCAATACTTATTGTTGTGCTAGCTACAACATGATTTTAATTCCAGCTATTGTTAACCTACTCTTCTGCTTTAAATTCCTTGAACTTATATAGCCTGTCGGCAACAAAATCCAAAAACTGACCTCATTACTAATCCCATTGAGTATGCACAAAGAAACTCTAACAGAAAGATATATTAAAGTTAGCAAAGAAAGCTTTTACTGCCATCAAGTGCTGAATTTTTTTTGGCTTAAACAAACCATATAAGTTTAGCTAAATTGACAATTAATTTATTACATCTGAACATTGTAAAGTGCACTTTACAAACTTCATTCCACATACATAATTAAAAGCCATCAAATATTTCACACTACATACAATCTCAGACATATAGATAACATCATGCCATACCCGCCTTGCCAGCATTTGATAGGAACTATACTGCATTGCAGCTCTTGTTATACTAGAAAAGCATCATCTCCTTTCTACATGAAATTTGAGTAGGTATATAGGGTTAAATGTGGCAAAATAAAATTTCCATCAATCCCCATAAGCAGAGGAAAGCTTCCCAAACTCTATGATCTTCTCCCATCATAAACAATCCTCTTTCCACTTCGCCTCCATGACGTGACAATATCTTATACCTGTTTGATGTGTACCATTTGGAGCGTGGTGTGAAGACAGATATCAATACCCATTTTCTGTCCTTTACCTCTGTAGAATACATTGTGGAAAACATATCCCAATCAATGTAAAGTGTGTCATCCATTTCTCTTCTTCCATCCATAGTCAGGAAATTCATATGCGGAGCAACACAATTAATAACAAAACATACAATAAGGGCATTGCTATCGGTGGGCTGCTTCCGTACCAATTCAGGCGGGGGGCGCTAACCAATTTTCACGTTAGAGCAGGAGTCAATGAGAGAAAGAGTCGGAAAGGCCAAGGAGTTTACAAGTGAGGCCGCATTTCGGACCGCGGGCGCACAAACTATTATTTCGCCGGGCAATATCTGCAAATAATTTGTATATCAACACTCAAGCGAAAGCATAAACACAAGAAACTAGTTACAATTCTAAATTCTTGTAAACTTATATTACCTGCACTCTTTGAATGCAGCCTTCAAGAAATGGTTTCCTCGTCACTCTGAGATGCACCGTCCTCAATCTTTCCATGCACCACAAACTTGGTACATCCGACACCTCCCACCATGTCTCTGCTTTAGACACCTCCAATGCTCTGCAATGTTGCAAACCTTGTATTTTCTTCACTAAGTCGCAACCGCTCAGTTCAAATTCTCGGAGAGAAGGTAACTGAGCAAAACTGGGAAGCGCATACAACTTGGGACATTTACTTATCCACAGGCCACTGACTGTCCTTGGTAGGACTTCTATCTCTGTTAGATGGTCATTATTTCCAACCATGAGCAGCAAAAAACCGGGACAAGAGTCTTCTGAGATGGAAATCCTGGACATTTCATTTCCTTGTAGATATATATATACTTCAGCTTGCACAAAGAAGAACTAGAAGATCCCTTCCCAAGATCCAATTCTCTGACCGGTAAATTCCATATTGACAATGTTTCAAGATTATTCAGGTGACTGCACGGTAAAAACTTTACTCCTGAAGATGTTATATATAATGTCTCTAAGAGATTAAGACTCCCCAAAGTGTCTGGTAAAAATTCCAGCATTTCACATCCTTCAATGTGAAGTTCGGACAAGGAAGACAAATCTCCAAGAGAGGTAGCCAAGCTTCTCAACGACTTACTCCCAATGCCAAATTCTCGCAACTTGCTCAGTTGACTGATCTTCATTGGAACCTCTGTTAACCTCTTCATATCTTTTAAGTAGAGATGTCTCAAGGACGCCTGATTTGTGATGTGAAGAGGCAACTCTTCCAACTGATCGCAACTTTGACATTTTTTCCATAATGTCCGACATAAAGGTAAGATTACCACATCCCCTTAAGTCCAGATGTTGCAGAAGCGTCAAGTGCTTAAAAGAATCTGGCAACCTCCCCAATTTGTTGCACCCTCCTAAAGCTAGATGACGCAGATTTTTCAAATTGCCGATTCTGTTAGGCAGTGAGGACAGCTCAACACATTGATTTAATTCCAGATGCTCCAGCGATTGTAGAAGGCAGAATTCTTCTGGAAGACTCACCACATTCATCATCCGGAAAGCCTTCGAATCAAGGACTATTTTCTTCAAATGCTTGAGATATCCTATTGTCTTTGGAAATCCTTGGCATTCTCGGCAGCCATAAATAACCAACTCTCTTAACTGCAAAGGAGCCTGCAACATATTTTCGAGGAAAGAGACTATTCAATAACTGTTGAAAAGATTACTGAAATGTAATTTAAAACAGCTGGAAGACACTTACAGCGGATTCAGCCACCCAAAGCTCTCGTAAGTGATGTTTTTTACGCCTCCAATCTTCATAGAGTTCTAAAATCCTTAAATTTTTCAGGAGACTTAGTGACTGAAGATTTCTCTGCCCAATATAGAACCAGCGGAGCCAGACCAAACCTCTTGATACTTCACTAATTACATGATTTAAATTCTGACCTCGAGCCACAATAATTTTTAATCCAAGTATAGATGGCGCCAGTGTCCAAATTCCTCTGTTTGTGTTAACCATAAGTTCAGTGTGCGATGAGCAATAACCAAACTCCTCAGGAGGCAAACTATCTTCGAAGTCCAACTCCGTTCGAAATGGGCTGGCCACAATTCCTCGAAGGCCAATCCTTTTCTGAATTGAAATAAAACATTGAATTAAAAAATTGTAAAAATAATAGAATGTCCTACGACCATACAAACAGAAACAAAGGAGATTCCCTTGCCATTGATGAGTAAGACAAATAAAAAAATGCTATGTTACCTGTTCCTCACTATAAATTGTAAACCAGAGACAGTTATTCAATACTCACCTAAGCTGGCTAGTATCCCTCCAGTGCCTATTCCATTCTGAATCCAAATAAATCATAAAGTTAAATAACTATGAAAATAATAGAATTTCCTTTCCTAAATCTCTTAAATGATCATGCATTCTTATGAAATTCTTTTCATCTATTTCAACAAGACATTTATTTCTCAGCCTTTCTAAATTGTACAAACCACTCCTCCCTGATCCATTCCATACTTCAATTGCTGTATTGCTTTTCTCTCCAATAAAGAAACACGCAGTATCCAAAAATGCCTCTTTCCCTTCATCATATAATGCATCATAACTTATTTTGAGCCTATTTTTTATATCCTTGGGTACTATCTTAGAGAATTTCTGCAACTCTGCCTCCCAGTGATCTCTCCTGAAATTTCCATAAAGCTGTCCACCAAGGACTTTAAGAGACAGCGGTAACCCACTACAAGCTTCTAAGAATTTTTTAAAAAGTCCCTCAAATTCATTTCTTGGATATTGTTGTAGGAAAGCATGCCAACAAAACAGCTCCTTGGCATGAATTGGATTCAGCGGTTTCATTTTATATGTTGAGGAGATGCTCCAAGATTCAAGGACTTCTAATTCTCTTGTTGTGATGATAATCAAAGTACCCAACCCAGCCAAACTCTCAGATCCTAGGCTGTCTCTAGCTTAGTTGCCAGAAATGCGACGATCTCCCGTTGTTTTGCGTTTCAATGCGAGAAACGCGTTTCTCATTTCTAACGGTCGTTTCTTTGCAGGCAAATTCCTTTGTAGGGAGTTTTGGATTGTTTTCCATTTGTCTCCACTTTGCATGCTAGACTTAATGAGATCTTTACTACTTAAAATAATGTCCTCTTTCACTTTATTAAGTACCATTTATAATAAGTGCAGTAAAATAATTATTTTTAACAGATTTGACAGTAAAGTAAATGTTTTTAACAGATTTGACAGTAAAGTCATTGTCTTTTCATTGATTTAACAGATTTTTTTTTTTGGAATGTGAAATCTCATGTTTCATGGCTTAACTTTGGATTAACTAGTAGATGCAAATTATAGTTTTCTAAGTCATGTTAGTTACATTAAATATATAACTTTAACTAACATTAATTATACAGCCTCATGCAAAATATCTCATTAGAAATATCGAGAATTCATGCAATGCAATATCTTAAAATATTACTTTAATAGAAATATCTAGGATTCATGTAATGCAATATTTATCTCCCAATATAAATATCTACAGTTCATGCAATGCAATATCTTAAAATAATTTATGTTTATCTTCCACTAGTTGTTCAGAATATCAAGGTAAATTTGATTATATTTAGTTTTTATCATTAATTTAGATTCGATTATATATATACGTTTCTTTTACGAAACCTTATAATATTCCGTTTCTTGTCACGTTACCGTTGCAGTTGCGTTTCTCGTTTCTCGTTTCTGATAACTTAAGTCTCTAGTGGGTAATAAAGCATTCAGTTGGTCCACATGATCGACATCATCTAGAACAATTAATGTTCGAACAGATCTCAAGTGACATGCAAGAATCGCTTCCCTTCTTCTATATTGTCAATTGATACACTTTTGAAACCAAGGTCCTTCAAGAGTTTTTTCTGCTTGTACAACAAGTTATTGTTAGCAGCATCTCTAACATCTAATATAAGACTGGACTTCTCCATAGATGGATATATATCATTATATAACCTTTTAGCAAGAGTGGTCTTACCGGAACCACCCATGCCCCATATTCCGACAATTTGTACATTCTGATGAAGTCCATCTGATTGAAGGGTAGCCAATTCAAAATCTTTTATAGTTTCCTCTAGACCAACAGGATGTTCTGCGACCACAAATGGTAACTTTTTAACTTCTTTCACAGCGCAATAAGTAATATTCTTCAGCAGCATGTCCTCGTCTCTAAACATATATAACAACAAAGGAAACAGAATAAACCTCACAGTTTTAACAGTTAATGTAATTCTATGGGCTTTAAAAATAATCAGCACAGCACAAATTAGGTGCATAAGGTGGAGATATTGGTGCTTACTCCTTTTTGTTAACGACGTAACCGATGTTATGTGAAACATTGAAGAGCGTATACTTCCACTCCTCAATTTTTTCAGAGTCGTATCTACCCTTTTTTTGGTGCAACTCAAATGCTTCAGCATAGCCTCCTTTTGCATATTGAACATCTCCAATGTCAATGTAGTAGAAGATGGGACCAATACTAGTGCCTGTTCTGAACATAAATGACAGCTCATCCAAACACCAACGAGACTCTGCATATTTCTTTGAAAATAAAGCAATATGAAGTGAAGCACTCCTCATTGCTTCTTGTAGTTCGGTGGGCAAGGAATCCCCCAATTCAAGCTCTTCTGAATCCAGAAAAACCCTCAGTCCCATGCCATTAGTGAGCATTCTATAAAGAAACGTAGCTAGAGTGTGTTTGACATCAGGACCTTGATGATTGATAAAAACATCATAGGATCGACCAGAAGTAGATGCAGATGGTGCAGATTCTCCGAACTGTGAGTGCCTGCTAGTTTTAGAAGTAGATGCCATGAAATCGGGTTGAACTGAAGATAGAAAGAATAAAAGATAGAACAACGAAGAAAGGCTTCTTGTTGAGGTTGTGAGGAGACGAAGTGTGGATAAATGAAAAAGAGGAGAGGGGGCAGCAGAGTTAGTGACCAAAAGCGTAGATTGCATGGCAGAACGCGTGCAAGAAATGGAGAACATTCTAAATTACGGATGTGTCTATTCTGGTTTCAAAACGATAGTACGGATTGACTAACATGCGTGTTAGTCGTGCGTTTTACACCGTCGATTTTACATTTAATGGCTGCGATTGACTAACCTGTTGCTAACATGCTATATGAAAGATCTGTTTTGGAACCAAAATAACCGTGACCCTAAATTACCGACAAACAAAGCTTTCGGCCATTCATTAGCCTGCTAGTCCAATTAATTACCCTTAGGAAAATCACTCAGTAGGAAATCATGTGTCGTGAGGAATCTTGCACAAGTAGAAACCATCACCATCACGATGCAGTGTTGTAGACGGGAGAGGTGGAGCCCGCTTTGTAAATGAAATCATGTGGTCGACGAAAGAATATCGTGTCAGTCGTAACTCATGATGCGTGTTTTGTCACGTAAGTTTTGGTCAATGAAATGGTATAATTGCATATTACTAGTGATGACCTAAGAAAATTTGCCCCCAAGCAATCTAGCAATTCTATAAAGATTTTTTTGAATAAAACCCAATTTTTTGGGGGAACTAAAGAACTTAATCACATATATTACAATATCAAATTCTGAAGAATATATTTGTGAACATGGTATATAATGGTCCACAATCGAGGACTCAATCTATTTTGAGACACAAATGTTACATGGGATTTAAGGTTTTACATGGACAAAAAGATCGAATTTCTACTCCTAAGAAAATCTAAATTCCATCGTTACATTAGACTCATTATTTCTCATGCTTAAGGCTAAATTCATCATTCCTTCTTTATGTTTGCTTTCCTAAAATAACATTTTTTTTCCTATTATCACTATCATTAGTCTTAATACTTAGATTAATTTGTTTCTACACGCATGTGTTTTATTTAATCTATAAAAGTTCTTTCCCTCTACATTTCAGTGAATTCATCTATTCTTGCATGACCAAGCTTTCTTTAACTTAAACTCTCCTAAACATTAAGATTTTAAGACTTTTTTTATTTTTATTTTTTATATCTTAATTGCAAATCTATAGCTCCTTTTATCTTTCAGATTCATTACCATTCATTGCTCCATTTTATCTTGTAGAGATTTGAACTCTATTGCATATTACATTCTTTACGCAACTTATCACTCCTAGCTATGTCATAAGAGTTTCATGTTTAGATTTGAAATACAACTGATATTTTTTATTTTTAAAATTGAAATATAATTCTTGAACTTTATTTCTTTTGACTATACCACAAACTACTTATGATCATGTTCTTCCATTGAAAAATTATCATCAAAATAAAGTTATCACCACCACCAACATTTTTTCACCTCTTCCCTAAAAATTAGATTATCAATCCCATTTTTACCAAATGCTTCCAAATTCCTTCTTTGATATCAACTGCCAGTTTCAAAAGAGAGAACCAATTAAAAGACACCAATTTTCAAACAAAAAGACAGACGAGAACAGAGCTATTTAGAGAATGATTCAATGTGGACGGCGGGAGGAGTGAAGAAGAAATATAATTGACAAGGTTTGTCTCGTTTCATTTCACTTTTCGTACTCTTTGGCCTTTGTCTCGCCTCTTATTCCACGCAATTCCCTTAGTGTAAGCGATCATAATTTGATAGGAGAAAGCTTTAAGGAATCAGGTTTTTATATTGCATTGATGAGTTAAGATTTCTGGAAACCTTTACTCGTCCCCAATTTGCGATTATTGGAAAGCGTGAAGTTTTATTCAATATTATTAAATTTTATTGAAATTTCGTTACTATTTTTTTTTTTAAAACTGGCTGTTTAAGTGCTCTAGAGTTGAATGTACTATGGTCATGTGGCTTTAAGCACCAAATCTTGTTTGTTCAATGACAATCTGAAAGATAATGAAAAATATTGTGGTTGTTCATGTGAGAGGTGTATTCTATTTTTAATGGAAAAGCATGTGGAAGGCAAAACTTCTTGTGTAAGGAATCTTTGTTCAATTACACTCTTAAAGATAATCAAGAATATTGTGTTCATCGATGTGAGAGGTGTACTCTACTTTTGATGGAAAAGCATGTGGAAGGCAAAGCTTCTTGTGTAAGGAATCTTTGTTCAATTACAATCTTAAAGATAATGAAGAATATTGTGTTCATTGATGTGAGAGGTGTACGCTACTTTTGAGGAAAAAACATGTGGAAGGAAACACTTGTTGTGTAAGGAATCTTTGCTCTTTTACAATCTTTAAGATAATGGAGAATATTGTGTTCATCGATGTGAGAGGTGTACTCTACTTTTAGTGGAAAAGCATGTGGACTAAGGAAGAAATCTTGTGTAAGTTGTTATTATCATTATTACTTTGCATATCTTATTACATAAGTCTTGATGATAATATGTAAGGAACTCTATGTTTATGGATGTGAGTGGTGTGCTACTCCTTTGTAAACGGAAGCATGTGATCTAAGTAAGGAGTTTTGTGCAAGTGGCAACAATCACCATTGTAATGCATACCTTATGACACTAGTCTTGGTCAATTACAATCTTAAAGATAATTCAAAATCTTGTACATGTGGATGTAGAGGTGGATGAGCTCTTCCTACACTATAAGAGAGATCATGCAGTCTGAGGAAGGAAGGAATCCTATACAAGTTGCACCAATCATCATTACAAATGTACGCTCTATCACATTAGTTCAATTTAATTATAATTAATTAATTAATTTTGTTAAAAAAAAATTAATATTCAAATTCAACTTCAATTGACACTCACATATTTTACTAATCATTTTGAGATGACTAATCACATGTTTGCACAATTTATTATTATTCTTTTATATTTAAAGTTGTTTAAATAACACATCTACAAGCATCATTCAAACATCACACAATTAGTTATTAGTATCCTTGGAATATTTTAACTAATGTTAGTTAACAAATTTGTCCTTACTTAAAATTTGTAATTTTAAACTCTATATGTTCATTTTTTAAGTCATTCACCAACAATTGGGTAATTTAATTGGCTATCACTTCCCTCTCAAATTTGGAGGAACAACTCCCTCTTAAGATAGAATTTTCCCTTTTGAATTAAAATCTAGAAATTGGTATGCATTTAACTAGAAAGCAAAGAAAAGCTAAGATTCAAAATTTGAAAAGAAAAGCAAACATTCCATAGCTAAATGTCATGAAATAACAACTTTTGTACAAGCTTCACAAGACAAAAATCAAAACATACGCTATCTTATCATATCAAGAAATATAATTCAATGATCCTTCCAATTATCTACTAATAATCACCAATAAAAAATCAAACACTTAAAATAGTTATAAAACCCACACACAGTAAAAAAAAATTATAACTCATAGACTATAACAATTTCTTACTCCAAGTATAACAAATTGTATGTTCATAGACTCGCAACTTCCCAAAATTATCTCTCTTTTTTTTTTCCTTTTTCTTTTTTTCTTTTTTTGAAGTATTGTAGTTTCCCTAAGCCCAAAGGATCCTTTACCATAGCATTTGAATACGTATTTAAACTTTTTGAATGTAATCAACTCTTTAAAATAACTATTTTAAAGAAGGTCAAGGAGTCCTTTTAAATCTCAAAAACTTTAACACTTGATATAAATTTAATTTAAAATACAATTAAAAGATGAAATATATCATTGCTGAGGTGATAGTCTTTCTTGAGTGAGCATCATTCCGTTCTCTAGTGATGACTGGGACGATTGTGCAACACACTTGACTTCATAATCTAGGAAAGCTTTGATGACAAGTGGCATTTCACTATGTTGAGGGATAATGAAATTTTTGGTTCTTAATTACAATAAGGTCTTGTTTCATCAAATCAAGTCAAGCTTGTTGGATGCATGATACACTGCACCAAATATGAGTCAATGATGCTTATTTTTGTCATGTTATCCACACAGAAAACTTATTTTTTTAGCATTCTTTCAATTATTTCTACTGTTCTAGGATATTTTGCTTTAAGAATGAGAATTTCCACTCTATGATCTATTTCCATATGAAACACCTGATATCATCAGCACTCGCTAGAATTTGCCCATCTCGAGATTGGTCATTTCCTTTAAATAGCTATCTGTTTGTTTCCATGTTGATTTCTCATGTTTGGTGCTTGCAATTTCATTGTAAATCTCATTCTATAGGGTTTCAATATCATCAAAAACTTTCTCTCTCTCCCCAATAAATTTTGTTCCTCTAGTCTAGATATCCTTTACACAGTCCTCTATTACTTTAGCATAGGATTAATATGTACAATTTTTGTTAATGACTGCCTTTCCAAATCTAGCTCACTGGTTGAGTTAAAGAATCATTAAATAGTTTTAGGCACTCTTTCAAAATACTTGTTGCTTTAGGTGATCCCTAATTTTCTTAGCTAATCTAAATATTAAGACTAATGAGTGATAATTGTCTATCAAATTTTATTTTAGGAAAGAAAATACATGGAAGACATGATGTTTTAATACATGAAGATTACTGAATCTAATGTAACAATAGAGTTTATCTTTTCTTGGAATTGGAAATAGGATCTTTTTGCTCATGTAACAAGGTTGAGTCCTCACTTATGGACCATTCTCATGTTCACAAATATATTTTTTAATATGTTAATTTTGATCTTGTAATTTATATGATTGTTCTTTAGTTTCCCAAATTTATTGATGTCTATTATGTGCTGAAGATTGATGGAATTTAAGAATATCTTTAGAGTGCTACTAGACTTCAAGAAGGCAAATTTTCTTAGGTTATCACTAGGAAAACACTAGTCTTAGTAATGTGTTAAAGATCAAAGGCATAAGCAACAAATAAGTTTTAGTTAGAATAACTATACATATTTTAATTTCTTTTAGATGCACCAAAGAAAATGTTTGTACGATGTTATTCCTTAAATACAATTGAATGATATATGAATGATGTTTAATGATATATGAACGATGCTTGTTGATATGAGGATGAGTTGTTTGAATATAGTTGATATGACTATAACTGTACATTGATTAGTAGGTAAAATAATTGTGATTCCTTACACTCTTTTATACATTTTATTCCTGTCATTTCCTTAATCCAACATGAAGATATAGGGGAGAGGGACAAGTAGTTGTATGGGGTCCAATAGTCGTTATAGCAATTGTGCATATAATATCCAGGTTTGCCACATATTTATACTATATAAAGTAAATAAATAATCCACATGTAAATAAAAAAGTTGCCAAATGTTGATCAAAATGGACCAATACTTGAACATATTCAGTTGAGGTTTTTTCTGTTCTTCCAAACAAATCATGTTGTGCATGCAGTTAGCTAAATATGGTGCATGTAATTATTGGAGATTAATTTCTCCACATATGTTTGACATTGCATTGCAGAAGTTCTGTCTATCTACTGCATTCAAAATAGAACTTTCTTCCAACCGTTCTTTCAACCACTCCACCGCCAGACTAATCATTCTCCCCGAAACACATTTCTCACATTTCTTACTGTTTAGTACTCTGGAAATTTCCATAATCATTTATTTAAGAGGCTCATGTAAATCATTCAAAGTAAGCAATCAAAAAAATCTGTTTTGAAGTGCAGTTTTGTCTTTCCCCTGTTTTTTCTCTATTTCTGCCCCTTACGGTTTGGTATCAGAGCAGATCGATTCAGGGAAGATAGTTGCCAAAGGAAGATCCGTGGTGATAATTGTTGGCAAAGATAACGGAGTGGAAGTCATTGGTTGTTGAATCAAGCAAAGGAGAATTTCAAAAGCTGAAGTGACAGTCAAGATCAGAGATCGCAGATTGTGATCTATGCAAAGTCATTGTACAAGACAAAGTTATGAATCGCTAAGTCTAAGGGAGACTATGGTTTAGTTGCTGTTTACAAACTGTGTTTGCAGAAGAAGCCCATGGGTCTGTAAAAGGATTATCATCGAATTAAGATCACGACCACAACTGTTAAGACATAAATTGTGAAAAAGTGTATTGTTTGTGAAAGGAAGTCTGAGTGCGAACGCTTTCAAATGTTAAATCTAGCAGGAGAGGTGATGCAGAAATTTCTTACAAATTTTAAAACTATTGTAAATTAGATAAAAACATATTAAATTAGATTTAAGCAAATGAAATCATAACATCAGATATACGTGGGAAAACCCTTTCGGGAAAAAACCTACACTCCAAAAGCTAGACTCAATTGTATTATTTAGCAGCAATAATAGTTACGATACAATATACAGAGCCAATGCTCTTCAGGAGTAGTTGCAACAGAGATTTCGAGAATAATTCCAGCAACATAACAACCCTTCAACTTGTCTCATCCAAAACCACTAAGGCATCAACATATTTATAGAGCTCATCACAAACTGATATGTGCTTATGGTTTCCAAAACCAACTCCAAAGCACAAGAGGTAAGTTGTGTCACAAGCAACACCTTGCTAATCCAATGATACATTGCACATAGCAACTTCCGAAGAAACAACACCTATGTCTTCCATAACCTTCATCTTGCCAAATGCATTGTAAGTACAACATAGAAGTTACCATGACCAAATAGGTGCCTTCTTGACCTCACACCACTTGTCAAAAGTGAACTCAAATCATAAATACAAACAATCAAAATATAACTCTCCATGACTCTTCCACCGAACTAGAAACCGTCATAATCATAATAAGAAATTTTATCATAATCTCAACATAGAAACTTATGACACTAGTTCTCAAAAGATATTAGGACTTCCAAAGTGGAATGAAAAATAAAACAAATAATTAAATTAGATTGTTTGGACTCTAAGGTTGTGACACCTTAATCCCAACAGTTTGAAGGTATGGCATTAATTATGAATCAACTTACGATTCCAATATTTTCTAATAAAAATTATGATAATTGGGCTTTTAGGATAAAGTTGACATTTGATTCATGTGAGTTATTAGAGATAGTTATAAATGGTTATACTGAACCACAAGATGAGTCTACCTTGATTCCTGATGATAAGAAAAAGCTTGAAGAAAATAAGCAAAAGAATAAAAGGGCCTTGCAGATAATTGGAGAAGCATTGGATGATTCAGTTGTTGGAAGGATTACACCAACCACTCTAGCCAAGCAAGCATGGGACATCTTAGAGATAGTTAGGGTTAGAGTTATGATTATTGATTGAGATAGGGCTAGAGTTAGGGTGAGGGGTAGGGTTCAATTACAATTAGGATTATGGTTTAATTAGGGTTATAGGATAAATATTTGATTTTAGGTAATATAATAAAATGATTATATTAACTCTTAATGTAAACCTAAATTAACTCTAATTCTAATCATAACTCTAATTGAACCATAACCCTAATTTAACCCTTTAATGATAATTGAACCAAAATCCTAAAGCTAATGTAGTGTTAATCTTCAATTTAATTGAATGCTAACCCTAATTGATACGTAATTCCTAATTGTAATCCTATTTTTAACCCTAAGTCTCATTCTACTTGTAACCCTAACTTGACTGAAACCTAATAGTAAGACTAATACTAATTAAACCCTAACCTTAGTCTTAATTGAACCCTAATTATAACCTTAATTATAATTTAACCATCCCTAAATCAACTATTTCTTCTACAACCCTAATTCAACCCTAACCCCATTGCTAAGTAGATTCTAGCCCTAACCATAACCCTAACTCTAATTGATCAAATTTAATTCTATAATAATTTATATGTTGTTAATATATATACCATACATATTAATATTAAAATAAAAACTCTCCAAAATAAAATAAAAAATATTATCCAAGATAATATATTTCTCTTAACAACTCATTAACCCACCGAAAACAAGCATCATACAATAAAATACTAGTAGTCATGAGGGCTAACTTCGCCAACATGTAATTGTCACATGGAATATTGTAAGACCTCCATTTTTTTTAGAAATGTAAAATGGACACTTAACTATCTACAACTAAGGTTTAAAGGCGCGACTCATCATGCAACTCATCAAAATAACATGTCAACTGTGAATTGTCCAAAAAATGACTTTTTAAGATTCGACCAAAACTTGATCTAAAAGACCCTAGTAGTTGAGTAAAAAAAAATCATTTGCAATTAATATAATATAATATTTTTATGTAAAATATAACTTATATGCAACTTAAATGGACCAGATTCCTATTAGTAATCTTAAATGTGTGTTATCTTAAACTTTTATATCCAACACCAAACAACCAATAGTTGAACACAAAAAATTATTTGTTGTTATAAAAGCAACATGTTATTATATAAAATATAACTTATATTCAACACAAAGGGATCAATTGTTGAACACTAAAACGTTTAGACTATCCCTCATATTTCATGGGAAAAAATAAGGTGTTTATTTCCACATGCATAATATGTTTAAACATTTTAATACTTAATATAATGAAACAAAAACCAAGCAAAATGCGAATCGTAAATAATTTAATATTGAGAATGAAGTCATCCCTTTTTTCCCTATTTAAATTCACTTCATAAATTTTTTAAGCTATATTTGGTTTATCATCTCACCCGATCGTGACTACCTATGCTTTAGGAAGATTTGGCTACTTTATTTCCTAAACAAACCTTGATTTTTATTTATCAATGCTTAAAAAATTGAGGTGTAAAAGTGGTCAACCTAATACCAAAATTTGTGTGACTTATTCATTATTATTTTCTTTTACCATTTATATATTGAATGTATTCAATGTCACTTTTAATGGGCCATGGCATTCTTTTGTCTTATTAATAGATATTCTAGAATATTAAATATTAAAATAAGTAAGAGTTATTCAATCATTCAAAAATAGGTAGATTTTTTTGTCTACAAAATAATATTATTCAACTTTTTTCATTTCATTTTATAATGATGTGTTATTTAATTTTTTTTAACTTACAACAAAATTTATATGTTGCTAGGCACACTTGACAACTTTACAAATGCAAACTCTTCAAACAATAAAAGTTAGGTCCAAAAATTCCATGTTTGTTCGCTTGTTTATTTATGTATAAGTTTATTTCCTCATATGCATTGCACTATTTTATTATTGCTCACTCGCAATTTTTTTAATACTTAAATTTTAAATATGCAAAAATAAGAATAAAATACATTTTAATTTTACTATTGTATGTAATTAATTGTAGAGTCACTATATTCCATTCTTCCAATGTTAAAAAATTGGACATTAGTATCTACTTTATTATGTGAGTGATATTTCTATGTCACGTTTTTCTGTTTTCAATTGAATATTACAAATTTTAAATATTGATATCTTTAATATATAAATTTTATGATTGCATTTCATATTTAAGATTTATATTTATGGAAGAAAAACCTTAATCTTAATTTTTTTTGTATATTAATAGATTAATGACATTTGGCCACAATGTACAAAGTGTATGGAAGAATGACTTTCTATGTAATTGCCTCCAATCTAGCAATTTACTTGATAGGTAAGTTGGCTCCAATCTAATGATTTACTTCACTTCTTCAAGTAATGTAATTGAATGGGTTGGTGCAATTTGAAACTGTTTTCATTCTTTCATATACATTGCAAATATTTTTTGGGCACACTATGAAACACTAATTATATTTTTTATGTATATATACACTACAATTTCTAATATATAAAGCTAGCATTCCCTTCATTGACTTGATATTCGATATTGATAATTGATCTCTACATGACAAATTCTTAAAATAGACAAAGATTTTTCTTAAACCACCTTGCACACCTCATCGAGGTATCCATTATATAACATTTATAGGTTCTCTTGTGTTCAAATATTGGTCCACTTTCACAAACATTTGATAATTTTTTTATTTACATGCGAATTATTTATTTACAATATATAAGATAAATATGTGTCACCCTATACAACTACTAGCCGCTCTCCCCCCTTGCCCCGGACGTGTCTATTCTAGCTCCAAAACGATCATACGGATTGACTACCATGCATGTTAGTCGCGTGTTTTACACCGTCGATTTTACAATTAACGGCTATGATTGACTAATCTATTGCTAACATGCTATACAAAAAATCCGTTTTGAAACCAGAATAGACGCAGCCCTCTCCCCTAACCAAAGATTTTTGGGAAATCCCACACTCAAATCGAATGCAGAGTACGTTTTGATGCGACTACTTTCATGGCATGTGCTGAAGGAAGGACACTGTACATCGCCATGAGATGGCATGGCACATGGGTTGTGGGGAGCTGTGAGAATAACAAGTACAAGCCTGTCTCAACTCAATACGGCCGCGCATTCGAATCTGGAATACAACTGTTCCATCGAATGCCCATTTGCCGCTGCGAGTGCCAGTCCAAGAGTACCGTTCACCATTTATTGATTTAAGTGATCCGGGAATCTTTAAATGGCAGCGCAAGGACCTCTCATCTCACAACAGAAGCTCACAGTAGAGCTGAAAACTACCAAAAATCTTAGTTGCTTAAGTCGGAAAAAATGGAGAAAGTAGTAGACGATCTGAAAATAAAAGTGGAGGCTCCATTTGCTGTGTATCCGGCGGAAGCGAAAGAGGCACGATCTATGTTTCTGTCGAACATCGACCAGACACTGGTGGCTGCTGTGGGAACTCTTTCCTTTTTCTCGGCACATTCCACCATGAGTTTTGAGGAGGTCGTTGAAAGCTACGTGAAGGCGCTTAGCGAAATGCTCGTAACGTACGATTTCATGGCCGGAAGGCTCAAATTAAACGAGGAAGAAGATCGGCTGGAAATCGAGTGCAATGGCGCCGGTGCCTTTTTCGCCGTTGCCTCTAGCGAGCTAAGCATGGAAGAGCTGGGCGACATCACCACTCCTAATCTAGCTTTCCGTCGCTTTGTTTTGTGCGACTCCGTTACACAGTCACACCAACAAGATCTCCCTCTCTTGACCTTGCAGGTACCCACAGATACCTACCTACATTTGTCTTCACTTCCTTCTCACTTCTCATTTTTCTTTTTGGCAGGCCACTCGTTTCAAATGTGGAGGATTCGTGGTGGGAGCGGGCCTGAATCACTGCATTCTCGATGGGATTTCGTGTTTCCATATGATGATAAATCTGGCGTCCATCGCAAGGGGAAAAGGCTTGCCCATCACTCCGTTCGTGGATCGAACCCTTCTCAAAGCCAGGGACCCTCCCACCATTGCCTACCAACATAACGAGTACTCCAAGATCTCGGAACTTCCACCCACCGTAGCTCTCACCACCAATTTCAGCGGAAGAGGAAAGGACGTACCGTCCGCCGCGTCCATGCCCATGCCAGACGCGCAGGAAAACGTTCTGAAGCTGTTTTCTATTTCTGGAGAAGCCATAGAGCGGCTGAAAGAAAAGGGCACGGAGAAGGGGCGGAAATGCAGCAGTTTTGAAGTGGTGACAGCACTGGTGTGGAAGGCGCGGACGGCGGCGGTGGCTGACACGGAAACCGAGGAGGATGAGGAGATTGTGACGGTGTTGTTTCCGGTGGACGTGAGGTCGAAGATGGAGCCGGCGCTACCCACAGAGTACGCGGGCAATGCGGTGATACCTGGGCACGCAAGAGCAAGCGTGAAGGAACTGCGAGACGGACCGCTGGGAGCGGTGGTGCGCATGGTCCAGGCTGGGCTGCGTAGGATTACTGATGATTATGTGCGATCTGTGTTAGATTGGTTGGAGGTTAACAAGGGAATTCCCTGCGCAGTGCGGAGCTTCTCCGTGGTGGCGTGGTGAAAGCTGGGGATGGACCAAGTGCAGTTCCCCTGGGGAAAGCCGCTGCACTTTGGTCCTGTCATTTTCTCTCACTCGCAGGACCTGGTGCTCTTGCTTCCGCACCACCTTGGCCACGGTCTTAACATAGTCATTGCTCTTCTTCCTTCTCAGATGTCCAAGTTCGAGCACATTTTTCCTCTCTTGTTAGATTCTCCTCACGATTAGGATATTTCTGTTTGCCTTTATCTCCTCCTATTGCAGAGTGGTCAACCGTTTCTAAATTGATTTCTGTTCTTTGCTATGGTATGTAATTATGTGTACAGTGTGTCCTAGGTCAATACAAAGGAAGAGTATAACAATTTTAGGCACAAAACTTTAGATAGCATGCATCGCCCACGCTTGATATTTTGAGTGCTACTTTTGCCGTGGAAGATCGAATGTGTTATCTAACATTTAGCTGTGTAATGACCCTGATCAGTTCATAATGAATACCATAAGAGTATTCAATGTCATTGATGAATGTTTAAGAACCCAGTCATTAGTACTTGCAACGATAAGAGGTTCAAGGGATTTGTTAATAAACTAAAGATCAAATTTAATTGAAGATTTATAATGGAAATGAAGCTTTTAAAAAATAGTTTTTAATATGTATTAGAAGAAAGCAGTAATGATTTTTTTATTGTGATCCAAATTTCCTAATTTTATGGGTATTCTACCAAGAATCTAATTGATGGATTGATTATCACACATTAGGAGTTCTATATATATATAGATAGATAGATATATACACACACATACAGTTTGAATATTGATTAATGACAATGGTAGATAAATAATGGTTGTGGACAACAATGCATGTCTTAATGAAAAAACTTGTTAAAGGGCAAATCAAATCTGAAGATAATGCATTAAAATCCATGAAATATTTTTGAGTTCTCTTTTGGTTTTCCCTCTTCCAAACTAAGATGCATTTGTGTGGCAATCAGATGGGTATAGTATACTGGATCGCTATATACAATTAAGGCATAAACATAAAAATCATAACTTTCAAAATGAAAAATCAATAAAAATATTTGAAAGAAAAAACTAAATGAAATTACTTTAGAAGCATTTAAGAAGTCCAAACATCACTTTAGATATTGTTATGGTGCTTCTATGATACTCATGATAGAAAATATATATTACAAAACTTAAACACTACAATAGAAATAGTATTGCAAGTAACTAGGAAAAAAAAGTTTATTCTTACACATATGGCGATGCATGAACAACAATTTGTATATCATCTATATCAAACATTCTTTCATCAAGTAATACATGATACTCAATTTATATATCATCTATATCAAAGATTCTTTCATCAAGTAATACATGATACTCTATAGGACTGGATTTTCTTTGTATTATAAAATCATAAAAAGAGGAATCAATGCAACAAACATACGTTCCTTGTACCTTGAGAAACAAAATAGCATTTTGTTGATAGCATGTGAAAACACAGAGTACTTAGGAAAGAAATCAATTTTTTAAATTTCTTGGATAGCATATTTATGTATCCATAATAGTTCCTACAACCAATGACATGTTCAACAAAAAAAAAATTATAGCAAAACTTATATTTCAGCATATGCACTATTTTCACGAACAAAATAATTATGGGAAAAATTACTAAACTAGTTGAACATTGTTGGGTGCATTATCCTAGAAGGGCTTCATATGATGGCTTTTTTTGTGCAACTAAAAACAAGTTTTAGCACTAGGCTTAATAGAACACCATATGACCCCTTAGGACACCATATGGTGATGTTAGGGGTCATATGGTGTCTTAAGGGGTCATAGAACATAATATGACCCCTTAGGACACTATCTCATCCCTTAGGATACCATTTGGTGTCATTAGGGGTCATATGATGTCCTAAGGGGTGATATAACACCATATGACCCCATAGGACACCATATAACCTCTAACGACACCATATGACCCCTAAGGATACCATATAACCTCTAACAACACCATATGACCCCTTAGGACACCATATGGTGTCATTAGGGGTCATATGGTGTCGTGTAGGGTTATATGATGTCCTAAGGGGTCATAGAAAAACATATGACCCCTTAGGACATCATATGACCCCTTAGGAAACCATATGACCCCTTTGGACACCATATGGTGTCATTAGGGGTCATATGGTGTTCTAAGGAGTCATAAAACACCATATGACCCCTTAAGACACCATATGGTATTATTAGGGGTCATATGGTGTCCTAAGGGGTCATAGGAGACCATATTTCCCTTTAGGACACCATATGCCCCTTAGGATACCATATGGTGTTGTTAGGGATCATATGGTGTCCTAAGGGGTCATAGAATACCATATGACACCATATGACCCCTAATGACACCATATAACCCCTTAGGACACTATATGACCCTTAACAACACCATATGACCCCTTAGTAAATGATACAGTGTTGTTAAGGGTCATATGGTGTCCTAAGGGGTCATATGGTATCGTAAGGGGTCATATGGTGTCCCGAGTATCAATACAACCACTACCCTCAACCCTATCTACCCTAAACAATGTTCCATCAATCTTGTACCTCATACCATAAACCTTATATCCTACAACCTATTATCTAAATCATATATAGGGGAGGGAGAAAAAAGAGGGGAGAGGGAAGAATAAAGAGAAAGAGAGATCTACGAAGAAAGGAAGAGGTGAGTAGGGAGTGTTTGAGAGACCTAGAGAGGGAAGAGTAGATAGGTGAGGGAGAGAGAAAATAAATAAGAGAGATAAGTTCACAAAGAGAGAAAGAGGGATAAGGAGGTGGAAAGGAAAGAATTAGGGAGGAGAGAGATATAGAGGTGAGAGATCTAGAGCCTAGGAAGAGAGAGGTAAGAGACCTAGGATGGAAAGATAGGGGTGAAGGAGATACAGGGGGATTAAGAGACAAAGAGTGAGATGTAGATATGTAAAGATGGAGGGAAGGAGGGAAGGAGAAAAATAGGTATGAAAAGAGAGGTTAGGAGGGAGAGGTATTCATTGAGAGAAAATAGAGAGAGTGGAGAGAAACAATAAGAAGAGAAGAGAGATGGAGGGAGAGAAGGATAGATATGGAGATAAGGAGGGAAGGTGAGAGAGAGAGAGGTAGAGAGTATAGGAGAGACCTAGAAAGGGGAGAGAGAAGAAATAGAGAGAAGAAAGGGGGAGTAATAGGTCTATTTTTTTGGTAGATAAAGAGGTGACAAGAGAGATAAGAGAAGGAGATATTTCATAAAGGGAGATGGGTAAGGGGTGATGGAGAGAGAGAGGTGGAGAGGAAGGGAGAGAAATAGAGAAGGGATAATTAGAGAGATGAGATATTTAGAGCATGAGAGAGATGTTAAATACCTAGATGGGAGAGATAGAGGAGAGATAGATAGAGGGGCATAAAGATAGGTGCCTAATGAGACATTAATGGATAAGTATAGAGGTGGAGAGGGAATGAAGGAGAAACCTAAAAATTTGAGAGGGAGGTAGAGAGAGTACGAGGGAGAGGTGACAACATAGACAATGGAGATAGGGAATAGATAGAAGAGAAACGATATGACTAAGAGGGGATGGATGGATAGGTAGACATGGAGAGATTCATAGACCTAAGGAATGAGGAGATAGATAGGTTTGGAGAGAGAGAATAGAGGGAGAGAGTTCATAAATGGATAGGGTAAGGGAGAGGGAGAGAAATATGGAGATGGGGGGAGAGAACTAGAGGGTGGACAATGAATTAGGTGAGATACCTAGAGGGGGAGAGAGAGGTGGGTAAAAATATAGGGAGGGAGAGGTAGTGAGGTGAATAGGGAGGGAGGAAGAGACCTAGATATGGGGAGAGAGAAGATAGAAGGGATAGGTAGTGACCAAGAGAATGGAGAGGGAGGGAGTCAAGGATAGATATGGGGCTAAGCAAGGAATGAAAGGTAGAGAAGTTGGGTTCACCTAGAGAGGGGAGAGAGAAGTGAGAGAGACAAGAGAGGGATAGATATAGGTCTAGAGTTTGGGGATGATAAAGAGAGTGAGATACATAAATAAAGAATGCTAATAGGAGCATGTTGATTACTAAAATTTGACTAAGTCTAAAATTTTATATGATCCTCTTAAAACTAGAATCTACATTATAAGTCCTATAGAGCTGAAACCACTCTCAAACATCCTGCCAATATATACATGAAATATATCTTAAAGTATATATTCTCCTTCGGGGGTGGATATAACTTGTGCCCAGATTGGAAAATCTACACACTCCAAAAACCTTCACATTGGACAATGCAGAACATTTGGGGTGCACCAAATTTGGCACTCACCAAATGCACAAAAATGACTTTCCAAATTTGGCGCACGCCAAATGTGAAAATTTAAAATTTTGCATTTGGTGAGGGATGAGCGCTATGTTTGGATTGGAAACCACCAACCCTTTGGGTTGGATTGTACTTGGGCTTCCAACCCAAAGGGTTTCACAACCATTTAAGGCCTGAGACATGTTTTTATCAAAAGATTAAAAAATTTCCCATATTTTTTGCTTTGCTCTCCATCAGGTTTGCACGTGTTTCAATAAAACTTAAAAAAAACACCATAGCAACCTCAATCTCTCTCTTAGCTATCCAAGCATGTAATTTTTTTCTCATTTTGATTTCATTAAGGCTTTCATCTATGATTTATTTTGTTAGTGTGTCCATTTTATTTTGAAAACCAACATGCACTTTTCTGGGTATAGTTTTTTACATGTTCATCGGGTTTTGAAGAAACCTATATTTTTAGAAACTAGACTCCATTCTACACAATTTAAAAAAAAAGTTTTATTTTTTATTAGTTATCAATGATTGAGGGAGGAGCATGCTCAAATTTTTGTTTTTCAGGATCTGTCCACTTAAAAAATTAGTAAAAAATTAGCTGAAAAATCTAGCATAAACTACAAATGTTAGCTAATTACTCACTGAAGCGATTTTAAAAATTCAAAAAAAAGTTAACATTTTAGGGGGACCACAACAGACACTATGTTATGTTTTTTGCATAAAAACATGACCACTTTTTGTGGCCCCCTTTTTGAAGCCCTTAATCTCCACCATTTTCAAAACAAATTAGTAGTTTAGAAAGTAGACTCGAAGCATTCTGACTCTTGTTCTTGTTGCATCTTCAAATTTGGAGTGTAACTATCTTCAATTTGTCGTTGAAGTTCAGACTTTGCTGATTTTATAAAAAAAGTGGCATCTTAAGAGCCCCTTTTGGTACCACAACTTGGTGCACATTACCATGTACCAATAGCCCCCAACTTTTTAGCATTTTTTAACCATAATTGGCCCATTTGTGTACCAGTATTGGTATTCATAGTGCATGATTATTAGGCCATTTATCCATAAGTATTGGCAATTTTAAGTGCACAATTATTAGGGAACCTTTAAGAACATATCAGGAGATACTTTGAAATGTGTACTTTTTTACCCTAGCACACTTAAGGGATCCCACGATGTGCATCGCCACTACCCAAAAGCCAGAATAATAGCTTTAAGATGTTAAATTGGATGCATAGATAACAAAAAAAATCATCAAAACCTGATATATTGTTTAGAAACTGTAGGCACAGAAAGTTAGCTAAACAATTACCTTCATATATATAAAAGAGGAGAGGATCAGAGAGGGAATACATAGATAATGACAAAGACCAAATGTGTACAGTGCGTGTTTGCATAGAAAACCGCATGAAAATAATTGAGACTACTTGGAAAAAAAGCCTCGATGTGGATGATAGGAGGAACAGAAAGGCACTACAGATTTTTTAATTTTGTTTTTGATGTGGATGGGCAGAAGGAGTGTTGTGTTTGTTTCACATTTTGTACACTTGGCCTTATTTGAAGAGAATGGCTTAAATCAGACACATTGAGCTTATACTTCTAGACTTAAAAGTGTTAAATACTCAAAGTTGATTGACATCTAAACCTAGCCAATTTTCAACGTCTCAAATCCATTCAATGGATTCAATGGAGATGGTTGTAAGATTTTATAAAATGGAAGGAGATTTTCCAACACCTGGGGACTTTTAACTCATTGTAGTGACAATAATCAAAGGACCTGATCCAATCAAACTTTCGGATCCTTGGCTGGGCAATAAAGCATTCAGTTTGTCCAAATGATCCACATCATGTAGTACAATTATTGCTCGAACAAATGTCAAGTAGCTTGTGAGAATCGCTTTCCCCAGTTTTACATTGTCAACAATATAACTTTGAAACCAAGATCCTCAAAAATTCTGCTTCTGGTGTAGCAAGTTTCCGTTAGCAACATCTCTGATATCTAACATAAAGCTAGCCTTCCCAATAGATGGATATTTATATTCCTATACAACTTTTTCTCTTGCTAAAACCACCATTTGCACATTGTGATGACTTCTATCAGATTGAAGTGCAGTCAATTCAAAATGTCTTAAAATTCCATTTAAACCCATGGAATGTTCTGCTAGCACGAGTAGTAACTTTTTAACTTCTCTTACAACACAATACAGCAACAAGATATGAAACAGGATAAAGATGTCTCTGCCATTCTCTTTGTGTCGTTCAAATGCGCCAGCATAGGCTCCTTTTGCATATTGGACATCTTTAGCGTCACATGGTAGAAAATGGAAACAATTTTACTGCACTTAAATAACAACTCTTCCAAACACCATCGGAATTGTGAAGCACTCTTTATTGCTGCTTCTAACTCTCTAGGCATGTAATCCCCCAATTCAAGTTTTTCTGAAGCCAGAAAAACACCCAGTCCCATGCTATTAGTAAGCATTTTATAGAGAGTAATAGCTAGTGTATGTTTGGCATAGGACCGCAATGAATAATAAATACATCGTGAGATCAACCAGAAGTAGATGGTGCAAATTCTTCAAACTGTAAGCGGCTGATCTAGTGTTAGGAGAAGAAGCAATTTCAAATGGATTGACCTGAACACAAAGAAAAAATAAAAGACAGACTAACTAAAAAAAAAGCTTCTTGTTGAGATGGGGAGGAGGTAAAGTGCAGAGTATTTATAAAAGAGGAGAGAGAGGGCGGACAGACGTAGCAACAAACGCAAGTGCTGAAGTGGACCAGAATATTTGATCATTTTTTGGGTCTTCTTTCGTCACAAAGAAAGTGACCAAACACGTAGATTGCGTATTTCTTAAGTAAACTTCTTTGCGTGAAGGAATGGAAGAAGCAATGTGATTAAGATTAATAAAAATGAGACGGAATGGATCGTAGGAGGGGAAAATTTTCGTCTGACGTTTCCTACCCTTTGGGTTTCTTCCTAAGGACGACAGTCTTGTGGATGTGAGTGGTGGACTCCACTCGTTGGTCTCAGCAAGGAAGTTGTAATTATCATTATCATGATGATGTGTATTTTATAATATGATTTTTGGTCAAATACAATTAATTAATGGTTCTCACATCGGGGTGTATATTTAATTGTATAATTAATTATAATTGACCCAGAATTATATAATGAAATAAACATCAATGAAAATAAAACAAAAAATTATCTATCAGTCATTAATTAATTATGATTGACCAAAAATTATACAATTAAATATACACCCCAATGTGAGAACCATTAATTAATTGTATTTGACCAAAAATCATATTATAAAATACACATCATCATGATAATGATAATTACAACTTCCTTGCTGAGACCAACGAGTGGAGTCCACCACTCACATCCACAAGACTGTCGTCCTTAGGAAGAAACCCAAAGGGTAGGAAACGTCAGACGAAAATTTTCCCCTCCTACGATCCATTCCGTCTCATTTTTATTAATCTTAATCACATTGCTTCTTCCATTCCTTCACGCAAAGAAGTTTACTTAAGAAATACGCAATCTACGTGTTTGGTCACTTTCTTTGTGACGAAAGAAGACCCAAAAAATGATCAAATATTCTGGTCCACTTCAGCACTTGCGTTTGTTGCTACGTCTTTCCGCCCTCTCTCTCCTCTTTTATAAATACTCTGCACTTTACCTCCTCCCCACCTCAACAAGAAGCTTTTTTTTTAGTTAGTCTGTCTTTTATTTTTTCTTTGTGTTCAGGTCCATCCATTTGAAATTGCTTCTTCTCCTAACACTAGATCAGCCGCTTACAGTTTGAAGAATTTGCACCATCTACTTCTGGTTGATCTCACGATGTATTTATTATTCATTGCGGTCCTATGCCAAACATACACTAGCTATTACTCTCTATAAAATGCTTACTAATAGCATGGGACTGGGTGTTTTTCTGGCTTCAGAAAAACTTGAATTGGGGGATTACATGCCTAGAGAGTTAGAAGCAGCAATAAAGATAAGTGTTTTATTTGTTTCATCAATGATGTACATTTCATTATATAATTCTTTGTTAATTATAATTAATTAATGATTCTAGTTAATAGGATTTTATTTTATTTTATATTGGTCAATTAAAATTAATTAATGATTCTCATTGAAAAGATTTTGTTTTGTTTTGTTTACAATTATTTACTAATTATAATGATGATCTAATTGTTTGTGTCAATTTTCATTTAGTTTTGGATCTATTTTGAGAAAATATACAAATGTAATTATAATGTGCCAAATAGGATTATTTTGTATGAAGTAAGATTCATTCTTAAAACCTCTACCTACCCATGTTTTAAAATATTTCTACATTTTTACAATATCTTACTCAATCTTACACAGTTCTCTATATTGTTCACATTTATTATACTCACCATGATCATATATTTATTTTCTATAAAAAATATAATAAAACATTATCCTAGATTAATCATAAGATTCAAATTTGATTAGCCATTTTACGAGTTGTTACAAGATGACTAAATTAATGTTTTTTGTGATTTATTGCTATGAAATCATATTCAACTAATTTCACTAATATTTAGAACACACAACCTTACATCCATAACCATCATTCAAATAATCATTTGGCTTACATGTTGCTCAACCTTTAACTCTTAGTAGTGCTATAAAGTCAAAACATTATTTGTATTAGCCTATGAGAACTTCTACCCTAGTGATTTATAGCCATTTAAAGGTTTTCTTACATATGACTAGTATTAGCAAAAAGGTGTCTTAACCTTTGATAATACCTCTCATGATTTATTTATTTTCTTATGTTATTATTATTATTTTTTTTATCCTATTATTCAAGATAATTCACTGTAGAGTATATAAATTTTCTACGAGAGGTGTGAGTTTTGCACATGTATATGCTTTGCATTTTTTAAATTTATAAATATAGGTGTTAGGATTGGAGTTGTATAATAGATTATTTATAGGCAATGTTATGCTACTTAAATTATTCTTAAATTCAACACTTCTTACTCTTGAAAGAAGCTTGCACTACAAGTGTATTTAAATAGATTGTTTATTGTAACATTGAGCAACATTTAGGAGTGTGGAGATTTTCTCTCAAAAGGGTTTTTCCTATGTATATCTCGTGTTATGAAAATTTATCTAAGTGTTGTTGTTTTTTATATTTTCTAAGTTGATTTGCACAATTATCTATCAAATAATTAATAATTCAATATTATCCTTTTTCTCTACTTGAAGTGAAAATATTACAATTCATAAATAAGTTGACTCATTGTCATCATTCTTATCCTCATCTCTTGCTAGATTTTTCATTTTAAAATTCTATAGATAAGATTGTTTCCTCCATAATTTCATCATCTTACATCTTATGCAAATCCATTATGTCAAAAGCCAACATCAATCATACATCAAGCAAACCCACTCTATTGAATCAATCATTCATACCATGTGTGTTATGTTGTAGAGAGAAAGCATCTACATACCTTCAAGGAGAAGCACCATATCATTTTTTTTTTAAGATTGCAATGATATTGGTGGATTAAGAAAACTATAATTTTTATTTCTTTTATATTTTTGAGTTTTTATATTTCTTATTTTTCAATGTTAAGAATGATTTTAATTAATTCATTTTATGTATACTACTTGAAAATTAGGGTGACCTAGAACAATAATTTAATAATTGTATACATTAGAGATAGAGTTATGTTGCTTAATTGAAAAATAAGAAATAAAATATATTAAAAATTTATATAACACAAAAAAAAATAATGACACATATTAAAAGACATTAGTTATTCATTTTGAAACTTTTGTTAGGGTTTCAAGCAGATCCGAAGCAAATATGAACTAACAATTATATGTAGATTTAAGTACAAAAGATAAAGAAATAAAATAGGACACAGATAACACAGAGATTTAACATGGTTCACCCATAATGGGTTACGTCCACCATACATAGCCATCCAATCTTTCTTATTATCCAGCAAAAATAGTACATCAACCTTACAATGCCTTAAGCATCCCAGCCGCTTATAACATGCATTTTTAGGGCAACAAACAAAGTCAACCTTTTTAGGGTTTTACTACAATGTCAGTTTTCATCAACAAAAAAAATGGCAAAATTTTTTTTCTCAAGAGCTGCCGCCCCCGAACCCCTACAGTGGTGGGCTTCGCTCACTTTCCCGAGGCTCGGCCCAGCTTGACAAGAATATGTACTAAGTGTACAGTACTTTGCTGATCAGTCACCACATATCAACGATCTCCCACTTGGAGATTGATTAGGCTCCACACCAACACAATCTCCCACTTGGAGACTGATACTAGATGACACCACTGTACTTGCAACATCCGCTGGATAAAACACTGGGACTCAACTGGTATAAATTTCATAATTTATCAATCAAGAAAACCAACAAAAACTGATGAAGAAATCAGCTTCTCCTGTGGAACTTCCTTCGTGAACATATCAACAAGATTCTCACTTGTGTGAATCTTCTCAAGCCACAACTGACCCTCCTCCAAAACAGTCTTGATGAAGTGGTACCTGAGCTGAATGTGCTTTGTCCTTGATTGAAAAGCAGAGTTCTTTGCAAGATGAATGGCACTCTGGCTATCGGTATATAATGGGTGATCCTCCTGTGTCTGACCGAATTCCTCTAGAAAATATTGTAACCAAATCATCTCCTTACTGGCTTCTATAGTAGCAACATACTTAGCTTCAGTGGTTGAAAGTGCAACAACCTTTTGTAGCCTAGAAATCCAACTGACTGGAATTCCTCCTATAGTAAAAACATACCCTGTAGTACTCCTTCATGAATCAATATCTCTTGCCAGATCAGAGTCAACAAATCCACTCAGAGCAACATTAGATCCTTTGAAACATAATGCCTTCGTAGTAGTTCCTTTCAGATATTGAAGAATCTATTTCACAACATTCCAATGTTCCATACCTAGATTACTCATAAACCTACTCACAACTCCCACTATATGTGCAATATCTGGCCTTGTGCAAACCATTGCATACGTCAGATTGCCAGCAGCTGATGAATACGGGATGTTAGACATTTTATTTACCTCTTCCTATGCCTTTGGGCACATCTCTTTAGTCAATTTGAAATGACTAGCCAAAGGTGTACTAACTGCTTTTGCATCTTGCATGTTAAATCTTTTCAACACCTTCTTTATATACTCACTTTGGGACAAATTCAAGGTTCTATTTTTCCTGTCCTATGTAATCCTCATACCGAGAATTTTCTTAGCTGCACCCAAATCCTTCATAGAAAATGACCTTGCTAATTTTTGTTTAAGATCATTTATGTGTTGCATGTTAGACCCAACAATAAGCATGTCATCAACATAAAGAAACAAGATAATATAACTGCCATTATCCAATCTCTTAAAATATAAACAATGATTAGAATGATATCTATGATAACTGTGTTCAGCCATGAAACTGTCAAATCTTAAATACCATTGTTGGGGTGCTTGCTTTAGGCCATACAAACTTTTCTTCAGCTTGCACACCAAGTTCTCCTTACCTTTGACCTTATATCCCTGTGGTTGCAACATGTAAATTTCCTCCTCCAAATCTCCATGGAGAAAAGCTGTTTTGACATCTAATTATTCAAGATGTAAATCATCTGCAGCCACAAGACTAAGTACAGTTTAATTGAAGTCATTTTTACAATTGGAGAAAATATTTCATCATAATCTATTCCCTTTTTCTGTGCAAAACCTTTTACCACAAGTCTGGCCTTATATCTTTTATGACCTCCTTCCTCCTCCTTTGGCTGATAAACCCATTTGTTAGGCAAGGCTCTTTTTTCTGTAGGTAAAGGGACTAAGTCCCAAGTCTTATTTTTCATCAAGGAGTCCATCTCCTCTTTCATACCTAGCTCCCACTGTTGTTTGGCATCCAATTGCAATTCTTCTTCATATTCTTATGGTTCACCAAAATCAGTTAATAATATAGAATACAAAGAAGGAGAAAATCTTTCACAGAGTCTACTTGACCTCGAAGAAAATCATGTGCTTTTGATACAGTAGTCACACAACTTAGCCAATGTCGCCATCAAATCTACAGTCGTCTTTGCTTCTGTTATATTGAAAGCTACAGACAGTGCAAGGCACAATCGAATGGATCCTAGTGCCTTTCTATCTAAAATGTCCCACTCTTCATCTGGCATTGTGATCGCTTTCTTTGCCTTTCCTTCCAATGGATGCCACAAATCCTTTTGATACAGGTAATCCTCCATCTGCATTTTCCATAACTGATAATTCTGGCTGTTAAACTTTTAGACCTTGAATTTGGAATCCTCCATTGCTCCCACTCAAATCTGAAAGTCCTGCCAATTTATAGAAAACCTCGCTCTGATACCAATTGTTAGGGTTTCAAGCAGATCCGAAGCAAATATGAACTAACAATTATATGTAGATTTAAATACAAAAGATAAAGAAATAAATCAGGACATAGGTAACACAGAGATTTAATGTGGTTCACCTAGAATGGGTTACGTCCACCATACACAACCGTCCAATCTTTCTTATTATCCAGCAAAAACAGTACATCAACCTTACAATGCCTTAAGCATCCCAGCCGCTTATAACATGTGTTTTTACGACAACAAACAAAGTCGACCTTTTTAGGGTACGTGCTGAGTGTATAGTACTTTGCTGATCAGTTGCCACATATCAACTACTTTTATATTTATAATCATATATTTCTTATAAAGCTTATGGTTGTGATTTCAATAGTGGAGAAAGACCAATTGAATTTCCAGATTAGAGTACAAAAATATTTTGGTTCTTGAAGGCATTCTCATATAAAGTATGCATTTGTGCTGAAAATTTTAGATTTATAATTAAAATTTGTATGTACATTTGTAGGTTGGAGGTGAATGCATTGAAGCTATAACTTGAGTTTTTGATATTGGGTTTGGCTTTCTATTGTAGAAAAAAGAAAAAAAAATCATGTGTATTTCTATATTTTTCCAACATTGTTATAAGATCATGTTGGAGATCTTAAGCTTTCACACAATATGTGACTTGTTTTGGGTACTTATAGTGGATTTTTCTTGTAATTTAAAGCTTCTAGTTTTAATTTGTTTAAATTTCTATTTGATATTTTTGTTAATTTTTATTTTCTATTGTAGATATCACTTTTATGTATTTCAAATTGAAAAGGGGATTTTTTGGTATTTAGATGTGAAAACTATAACAATTGGGTGTTAACAATTTTTTAATAAAATTGTGATCTTGTGGACATTTGATATTTAATTTTTCTAGCTTGAGGGTTTGAAAAATATATTTATTTGGGTTTAATTTTCTATATATGTATATACATGAAGGTTAAAAATCGCATCTAATTCATTAGGTATATTAGATTGTTGAAATCTCTATGATAATGCTTTGTAATTTGATACAATAATAAGATTCTTCAATAATCAACTATTGACCTTAGATTAATCTTCAATAGAAGATTCTAGATGCTAAATTCAATGTTTTGGTATGAAAGTAAACACGCAATGACTAATTTTTCAAAATAAGTATCTCCAAAGTGGGAAGCTAAGAATTTAAATCAGGAAGGGTAGGTTATGGGTGTGGATGAATTGAAGTTATAGATCTTTACCTACCATCTAGTTCATGATAGAGAAAATGTTTGTAGAAAGAGTCAATTATAATTGACCGATAGCATAAATGTTGAATTTATCTTTACAAAACATTATTTATGATAAGACTAAAAGTATTAAAATAAATTAAACAATTATATCCCTTAAATAATTATAAATTTAAATAACATCTTAAAGATAAGAAATTCAAACTTTTATAAAATCATATTAAAAATACATTTCAAAAAATTAACTCCAAATTTCTTATCTAATCATTTGTCTTGAATTTAGGGGTTCTTCCCATGGTGAGTTGGTTAAGTGTGGTGTTTTTGTTGTGGTCATTAAGGTTCAAACCTTTGTTAGGTCATTGCGATCATGGGACTGTGCCTTCGCTAATCCAATGTTCTCATAGATTTGAGCCCCAACTTTGATAAATGGGGATGAGGTCCCTTCTTTGTGGATGTTAAAAAATTATACACTTATTTGAAAAGAAAAAAAAATAGAAATTTTAATTTTTTATTATCTTACTAAAAATCAAATAATTAGTAAAATATTTTGTTTCAATTCGCTCCTTGTGTTTACATGCACTTATTCATATGACACATATATTTATGTTATCTTAATATTCATTTGTGTTAAAGAAGATATTTGTGCAAAATCTATTAGTTTAAGAAAAGACAACGTAATGGTAAAATAAATAAAAATTTGATAAAAGAAAACTTATTTAAAATGGATTATAAAAATTCATTCCAACAAAAATTTGACTTTTTGATAAGGAAAATCTCAAAACATTAACATATATAAATATATCTATTTAAAACAAGGTCAAAAATATCACTTTGGAGTTTTCTTTATTATTATATTTATTTTAAGATTATTTTACTTTATAATTATTTTAAAGTCATTTTATTTTAGTTTATTTGTATTGTTTACTTTCTTTTTATTTGAAAAATTATTTCTATTTATTCAAAATAGGTGTTGATTGATGTAATATTTATTTTAATTGTTAGATCTATTTAACAAATATTTTAATTAATTTAAATTGTTAAACTTTTATACAAATTTTATTTTATTCGATTAAAAAATATTTTATAATTTTCAATTTTTAATATATGTACATTGTGTTTTAACTTTTATTCACATTTTTATCATTACACTACACCTCTTATTATTTTTATAATTACACCTCTCAATATAATAATAATTACTAAACATTATATATTTTATTATTATTTTATTGAATTCAATCTATTCTCTACATGAGTTGAAGGATAATCTATCCACTCCAATGTAGCCATCAGCCCCAATAAGCCGTGCAGAGCCTCTATAACTCTATCCTCTTCTCCCATTGCAACAAATCCATTCTCCACCATGCCATTCTTATGTTTAAAATATGCTTGGTAACTGTTTGATGTGTACCATTTAGAACGTTGTGTGAAGACACCTATCCATACCCATCTCCCCTCCTCCACTTTTACTTCAGATATGGTTTGACCAATTGAATCTATCCCAATTGTAGTCAGCAGTCCCATACGTGGAGTCGACATAACAAAACAAACAAGAATGGCATTGCCATTAGTCGGCGGCTTCAGTACTAATGTCGGCCCCTGGTAGCGATATGCTTTCACGTAAGAGCAGGAGGCCACGACAGAGAGAAAAGGAAAGGCCAAGGAGTCTACAAGTGAAGCTGTATTTCTGACTGCCCGCGTGCAAACTATTACTTCACCAGGCCATTTCTACAAATAATTTGTACATCAATATTCAAGCGAGAGTACAATTACAACAAAATAAATAGAATTCTAAATTCCTTAAACTTTTATTACCTGAATAGTTTGAATGCAACCTTCAATAACTAATTTATTCATTGCTGTGAGATGCAGCGTCCTCAATCTTTCCATGCACTCCACACTTTGTATACCTGGCACCTCCCACCATGTATATACTTTCAACTTCTCCAATTCTCTGCAATGATGTAAATCTTGGATTTCTTTAACTTGGTAGCAACCTTTCAATTTGAATTCTCGAAGAGAAGTTAATTTTGCAAAACTGGGAAGCGCAGACAACTCGGAGCATTCACTTATAACCAGTTTTCTGAGTGAACTTGGTAGGCTTTCTATCTCCCTTAGATTGCTATTCTTTTCAAGCGTGAGAGTCTCAAGGCCAGCGCAACAGTCTTTTGAGATAGAGATCTTGGACAATTGGTCATTGAATGATAGATCTATCGTCTTAAGCTTGCACAACGAAGAACTAAACGACCCCGCTCCAAGATTCAGTTCGCTGACTGGACAACAAGATATCCACAGGCTTTCCAGATTAATCAATTGATTAATTGATTCTGGTAAATATTTCACTTTTGAATATTCTATCTGTAATGTCTCTAAGAGACTGAGACGCCCCACAGAATCAGGTAAACATTCTAGCCCGCTCGAAGTAATTCTGAGAGTAGTCAAGGAAGACAAATCTCCAAGAGAGGCCGGCAAGCTTTTCAATGAAGCACCCCCGACAGACAGTTTTCTCAACTTGCTCAGTCGATTGATCTTCATCGGTACCTCCCTTAAGTTCCTCATACAGATTAAGTGAAGATCTCTCAAGGACGCCTTATTTGTGATGTGATGAGGTAACTCTTTCACTTGATAGCACCGTGAGAAGCTCAAATACTCTAGCTTTGACATGTTTTCCATAATGTCCGAATTAAAAGTGACATTCGAACAGCCGCACAAGTTAAGATGTTGCAGCAGCATTAACTCCTTGCAAGAATCTGGTAACCTCTGCAATTTCTCACACCCCCACAAATTTAGATGCCGCAGATTTCTCAAATTGCCCATGCTGCTAGGTAGTGATGACAGCCCATGACATTGCCTTAAATCAAGGTGCTCCAGCAAATGGAGAATGCAGAACTCTTCTGGAAGACTCTCCATCCACTCCGTCGAATCCAGGATTACTTTTCTCAATTGCTTCAGATGCCCTATTGAGTCTGGAAAACCTTGGAATTGTCGGCAGTGTGAAATAACTAAAACTCTTAACTGCAAAGGAGCCTGCAACATACTTACGAGGAGGTAAACTAAATATTCAAATATTTTTGAAAAAGTGTTAAATATAAATTTAAAACAGCCAAAAAATGCTTACTTCCGACTCAGACACCCAAAGCTCACGTAATTGAATGCTTGTCTGACTCCCACGTTCATACAGTTCTAAAACCCTCATTTTTTTCAGTGGAAGTAGTGATTGAAGATTTGTCTGCCCACTATCAGACCAGCGAAGCCAGACCAAATCTCCTGACACTTCACTAATTACTTGATTTAAGTTACAACCATGAGCCACAATAAATTTCAGTCCAAGTCTAGAAGGCGCCAGGCTCCAAATTCCTCTGGTAGTGTTAACATTGAGTTCCGCTTGCGAGGCACAATCACCAAACTCTTCCGCAGAGGTGGCCTTTATTCCTCGAATGCCTATTCCATTCTGAACCCAAACAAAACATAAATCTAAATAACTATGAGAATAACAGAATTTCCTTTAGGCAACTACATGAACAGAAACACAGAAGATACCTTTGCCATTCATGAGTGAGAGGATAAAAAATAAAATTAATCTCGCATATTTTTATTATAAACTTTTTTTAAAATCAGAAACACTTGTTCAATATTCGAGCTAAGTTGCCCATTCTTCCTCCCATGCCTATTCCATTCTCAATCCAAACAGTAAATAAAACTGAAAATAACTACCAAAATATTTTTGTTTTCCAGAGTCAACCATACAAAGAAATAGCGGAAAATTCTTTTTTCATTAATGAATGAGAATTGGTGACCTCACCTGTTTATCATAAATTTTAATATTTTGTTGGGGAGACCAGAGACGGTAAGGTGATTGTTCATTTGCAATTTCCCTACCCAAATCTCTTAAATGGTCATGCATTCTTATGAAATTCTCCTCATCTACTTCAACAAGACACTTATTCCTTAGTATCTCCAACATGCATGATCCACTCCACCCTGAACCATTCCATAATTCAATAACCAAATTGCTTTCCTCTCCAATGAAGAAGCATGCCAAATCCAAGAATACCTCTTTCTCTTCATTATCTAGTACATCATAACTGATTTTAAGCCTCTCCTTGATATCTTCAGGTACTATCCTAGAGATCTTCTGTAATTGACTATTCCAGTAATCTTTGCTTTGCTTTTTGTAAAGCTGTCCACCAAGGACTTTGAGAGACAGCGGCAACCCATTACAAGCTTGTAAAAACTTTTCAACAAGCTCTTCAAAACCATTCATTGGAGATGGTTGTATGAAAGCATGCCAACAAAAAAGTTTCTTGGCATGGACAGCACTGAGTGGTTTCATTTTATAGTGGGAGGAGATGCCCCATTTTTTAAGGACTTGTAATTCCCTTGTAGTGATGATAATCAAACTACCAGATCCAACTAAACTTTCAGATCCTAGGCTATTTTTGGCAGGCAATAAAGCATTCAACTGGTCCACATGATCAACATCATCGAGAACAATTAGTGCTCGAAAAGACCTCAAGTAGCTTGTAAGAATTGCCTTCCCCTCTTCTATATTTTCAACTGATACACCTTTAAAACCAAGATCCTTCAGAAGCTTTTCCTGCTTCTTGCCCAACAAGTTTTTGTTAGCAGCATCTCTAACATCTAATATAAGACTTGCCTTCTCCATGAATGGATATATGTTATTATATAACTTTTTAGCAAGAGTAGTCTTTCCAGAACCACCCATGCCCCATATTCCCACCATTTGCACGCCATAATGACTTTCATCAGATTGAAGTGTTGTCAGTTCAAAATATTTTACAATTTCATCTAAACCCACGGGATATTCTGCTACAACTAATGGTAACTTTTTAAGCTCTCTGAGAGCACAATAAGTAATATTCTTCAGCAGCATCTCCTCATCTCTAGACATATACAACAACAACAAATGAAACAAAATAAACATCACACTTTTAACATTTGACGTTATTCTGATAAAAGAAGTTTATGGGCCTAAAAAAAGTTAATGAGGCAAAGAAAACACAGAATGCATTTATAGGAAAGGGGTAAGTGCGAGGGTTGGAGTAAGTGGTACCTACTTCTTGTCATTAACGATGTGACCTATATTATTGGAAACAGTGAAGAGTGCATCCTTCCACTCCTGAAGCTTTTCGAGGGTGTATCTTCCCTTCTTTTTGTGCCGTTCAAATGCAGCCGCATACACTCCTTTTGCATATCGGACATCTTCAGGCTTCACATGGTAGAAAATAGGAACAATTTTAGTGCCTGTTCTGCACATAAATGACAGCTCTTCTAAACACCAACGTGATTGTGAATAATTCTCAGAAAATATAGCAATATGAAGCGATGCACTCTTTATTGCTGCCTCTATTTCTGTAGGGAAGTGATCCCCTAATTCAAGTTCTTCTGAATCCAGAAAAACGTTCAGTCCCATGCCACTGGTAAGCATTTTATAGAGAGCAGTGGCTAGTGTATGTTTGACATCGGGACCGCGATGATTAATAAATACATCATAAGATCTACCAGAAGTAGATGTTGCAAATTCTTCAGCCTTTGAGTAGCTGCTAGTGTTAGAAGTAGATGCCATTACAATTGGATTTAATTGAACAAAAACAAAGAATAAAACACATAATGAAAATGGCATTATGCAGAGTATATATAAAAAAGGAGAAAGGACAGACACAGGGAGTGATAACGACAGCATTTCTTGTTTGCATAGGAAATTGCCTAAAAAATTGGACAAGCATCTCCGACCTTGATGTGATTAAGATGTTGAAAAATTAGCCGAGGTGGACAGCAGTAGGAGCGCAGAAACACACCAGGATTTGTAATTTTATTTTTGATGTCGATCACTTTGGAAACAAACACGTAGATTGCGTATTTTCAGAGGAAATCGCTTAAAAATAATGGAGAAAGCAGAGGAAACGGACCCTGTCGTGATTAAAATAATAAAAATACGTTGATATGGACGGCGGAAGGAGTGCAGAAGCAGCAGATTTTTTAACTCTTTCTCCTAAAGTTTTTCCCATTTCCACATTTCAAGGCTTGCCATTCTTTCTCCTGTAGTTCCAAATAATTTCCATTAAGGATAATTATTCGATACGAAAGCATCTGCTAGGAGGAAGGAAAGTTACTTTTAAGGATAATCACGATGCAAGTCGTGTGGTCTACGCCCCATTTTGTTACGGTGAAATTTAAATATTTGTGCTGATTCTTATTTAGTTATATCTAAATTTAATCATATATTAGCAAATCTTTAATTTTCTATGAAGTAGCGTTCATACTTCATATTTTTATCTATTTATATTTATACATATTTCTATATTTCAATAAAACTTTATTCAATTTTATATATTCTTTTATGGGGTTTATATTTATCATATTCTTCATAATAGAACATTCAAATTATTACCATTCGATTATTTTGGGTTGATCCTTTGTCCAGAAATTTGAACCATTATCTTTCTTAATACTCATGTCTAAACTTAATTGATTCTCTCCCATTTCACAAGCCATTGCGACATGACTAAATGTATAATTGTTTGATTTATGACTGCATTCTTGTATTTAATGGCATTAAATTACATTCGAGTAACACATCCTCACATCATTAAGCATTACTCAAATATCATTCACATTTAAGAAATGAAAATTACGAATATTTTAATTAATGCATCTAAAAGGTTTTAAAATTTGCATAACTATTTTAAAGCTCTTACATATTGCTTGATGTCTTTCATCCTTAGCATAACCATAAGACTACTCCCTTTGCGTTGACTTAGGAGAACTTGTCCCCTAGTGATCTAGGAGTCCTATAAGGCTATTCTTTAATACAACCAATTTTCAAAGAAGACATTAATAAATCTGGTAAACCAAAGAGCATATGTATACAAGTTACAAGATCACACCCTCACATCATGGGGCATCTTTGTAGACATGCGAATAATTTTATAGCTATGGACTCAACCTTATTAGAGAAAAATATATAGACATGATGAATTAAAGGATTGTTGGTAATGGGGAGAGAGAGTTAAATGATAAGGATGAAAATATTAGTGATGGATTGAAGGAATGATTGGTATATGAATTACATGGTGATAAATGAAATGTTTTTTTATTTTATTTGGTTGTTCAAGTAGATGATGAGATATATATGTAGATGACTAGGTGAAATGGATATGGTGGAGGATGAATGCCTTTTTTTGTTAAGGTAATTGCACAAGATTCTAATTATTTTGAGCGATTTGAAGTTTGTTTGTATATGATGGGATAGATCATGATATGAAAATCATGATGTTATTGTTGTCATATGGTATAGGATTAACCCAAAGGAAAAATTCACAAGAAATCATATGAGACATGACAACATGATTTTGTTTCCATGAAACTCTCCTAGGAATATCATAGATGCAAAGGAAAACAAGATGAGAACATGCAAACTAATGGAGAATAATTCAAACAATAAACAATATTTTCCCATGGTTAGAGTAAAGTTCAAATAGTGCTTCATGATAATGATAACATTATTGATGTAAGAATGATATATCTTGAGATAAATGTAAGGATTATAAAGGATATATATCAAGGTAATATTGTAATGAGTTGTTTATAACTAAATGCTGTTTGTAGCAAGATGAGGAACAAATGCTATGGATTATTTTGGATGGGTGATATGTTACTTGGCAAAATTAATTTAGACTTTTTTACTTTACTTCTTGCTTCAATGGTTAGGAGCTTTAGATTCTATATGTATATGATATGCTTATACTTTGACGGATTAGTTTTGAGTAGTCTTATGATTTTATTTCTAGATTAGAGGATTTTAGGAAAAATTAAGTCTAAAGATAAGGATTAATGTTGGATTGGATGGAGCATTCAAGACATTGAGAGATTATAGATAGAATGAAGTACAGTCTAAGATAGATGGTTTGAAGGAATTGAAAGATTGCTATCAAAAGGATGGGATGGTTTGAAGATGGATTGATGGAGGGATTCAATATGTGGTCTCTAAGAGCTATGTCACATATGAATAACTGCCCCCCTCTAGATATGTCACTCATGATGTTATGTTGTGAGGCTTATTAAAAGAGTTAGTATTGGCTCCTAAAGTAAAACTTAGAATTCACTATAGAAGATTGGATATGTCAAGAAATGTTGAGAGGATGTTTAGAATCATGTATTAGTCCTTATAAAAAACTATTTCTGTGGGGAAGTTATCCACTCATTTAAGTTCTTCTGAATGAGTACCGACTAAGCATTTTACGGAGAGTACTGACCAGTGTATGTTTCACATTGGAACTGCGATGACTAAGATATATCGTATAATCTACGAGAAGTAAGTGGTGCAAATTCTTCAGCCTTAAGTAGCTGCTAATGTTAGAAGTCGGTGCCATTTCAATTTAATTGAACAAAAACAAAGAATAAAAAACATAAATAAAAAGGCAGAGTGCAGAGTATAGAGAGGGCAGATAGAGGTAGTGATAAAGACAACATTTCTTATTTGCATAGGAAATTGCCTAAAAATTTGGAGAAGCATCCCCGATCCCTTTATTAAGAGATATATAATTTGGGGAGCATGTACAACTAAAAATTATTAAAAAATTAACCGGTGTGGACAAAAATTAGCCGATATGGACAGCAGCAGGAGCGCAGAAGCATACCAGAATTATACGTGAGATTGCGTCTTTTGAGGGGAAACCGCTTGAAAATGATGGAGAAAGTAGAGGAAACCGACCCTGACGTAACTAAGATTAATAAAAATGAGTTGATGTGGACGACGGAAGGAGAGCAGAAGCAATCTGATTGATAAGGCAGTCATAAGATTACTCTCTTCTTGGTGTTGATCTAAGAGAATTTGTCTTATAATGATCTAATCAGTTTTTCAACGGTATTTTTAAATATAATTAGTTTTTTAAAAAGACATCAATAATTTTAGTAAATGAAAAAATAGAGGTATACAAGTTATAAGATTATATCTTCGCATCATAAAATATATTTATACACATTTAAAGAATTTTTAAGGTGTGGAGTCAATCTTATTAGAGACACGTATAGATATGATGGATTAAGGGATTGGTGATAACACAGAGTGTAAGTTAAAAGATAAATGTTAAGGATGAAAATATTAGTGATGGATAGAAGTAATGAATGATATATGAATCAAGGTGATAAATGAAATGATTATTTAATATTTTGGTTGTTCAAGAAGATGTTGCGATAGATATAATAGAGTGCTATGTAAAATAGATATGATGGAGGATGAATGAATTTTAATGCTAATGTACATATGCTATGAGTCTCATACAAGGTTCTAGTTTTTTTTATCAACTCGTGCTTGTTAATATATGATGGGATGTATCATGATATGGAAAACGATGATGATATTATTGTCATGTGCTATAAGGTTAACCTAAAGGAAAAAGTCACAAGAAAACATATGACATATGTCACTATGATATGAAAGGCCATATTGTTTTCTCCATTACATTCCCCAAGGAATAACATATATGGAAATAAAAACAAGAAGACAAACAGTCAAGAAAATCGAGAATAACCCATAAAGTAAACAAGATTTTCCCCTTGGCCAAGCTAAAAGTGAAAGATTGATTCATGACAATGATAGCATTATTAACGTGAGAAGGATATATCCTAAAAAAGAATGTAATGATTGTGACTTGTATCTTTGTAATAACATAATGTGTTGTTTATAACTAAATAGTTCTTGTATCAAGATGAGAAACAAATATTAAATGGATTATTTTTTATAGGTTTTTGGTTACTTAGAAAATTTTATTTGGGTTATTTTTACTTTGCATATATGTATAGATGGCTAGGAGTGTCAAATTTAAGATTAGATATATACACGTGTTTTACTTGTTCTTGGATGGATCATTTTTTAACAATATTTTGGTTTTATTGCTAGATGAGATGGTTATCTTAATTTTATCATGAATGATAAGGAAAAACCAAGTCTAGAGACAATGATGAAGGTTGGATTGGATTGAATGGTTGAGGGATTGTTGATAAAATGGAGGTGAGGTCTAAGATGTATGATTTGAAGGAATTGTGATATAATAGTTAGATGATAGATTGATGGAGTAATTGAAGATGTGATCTCCAAGGACTATGTCACATAGGAATAATATGCCCCCTCTATATATGTCACTCATGATATTGTGTTGGGATGCTTATTAAAGGAGGTAGTATTGGCTCTATATGATAGGATGATATGCCATTAAAATTCAATATAGAAGACTAAATTCATCAAGACATATTGAAATTATGTTTAGAATCATGCATTTGTCCTTGTCAAGATCAAAAGTAGGAAGGTTGGATGGATGGATACGATTATATGGGAACATAGATATGATGGATTGATATGGATGATTCCCTAAGAACTATGAAGGATGGATATTGTAGGTAGGTGAGGAAACTTGTCCCCAAGTGTAAACACATGGAAAAATTATTTTCACATGAGAACCATGAACATGTTTTCAAATCATGGCACTTGAGAAATGCATCATAAGAACTGGTTTCACCATTAGAATTTTATTTTTGTCTTTACTCTTATTTTTAAATTATTCTCTAATTTTTTCCTTTATTTAATTTTTCTATTAATTAATAAATTAATTATTTTAGAATTATTTTACTTTCTTATTTATTTGAGATATTGCTACATACAAATGCTTGAGAGCCATAATATTCATTATCTCTTATATCTTTTGACTGTCATTTCTTATTGTGGATGATTAATATCTTATCTTGAGATCTAATTCATTGAGATCATGATATTGCAACACACTCAATGATTATTTTGTGAACTTAATTAATTGTTGAGTTTTTTTTTTTAAATGTAAATGTCCTAAGCATGGTTCATCATGGCCCCTATGTTAGAGGATGATACCAAGGAAAATGGAATAGGAGGAAAGTTGGATGAAGGAAGTATTATGGTTATGCAAAATATTGGATTATAAAAGTGAGATTAGAGATACGTTGGGTAATATATTTCTTTGTATCGAAGGGGTAGCTGGAAGGAAGGAGTTGCGAAGGCATGAGTAATTTCATGGGACCATGTGGAATGAAGATTGATAATTTCATGCACCATGTTGAATTTATTAATTGGATGTGGTTTAGATTAGATGGTATATTTTGAAGCATTAAATGTTTGAGTACATTGTTTGGGACTTTTGATATTAGATTATAGCTTTTTCTTACATGGGATTTTTGGCTTTTCAATGTACTTGTATTTTAAGATTTAGGGATTTATATTGATTTTGGAATTTTGGATTTTATATTTTTGGATTTTATATTTTTGGATTCATGACTCTAGATTCAAACTAGACATTTGGAACTAAAATTTTGGGATTTAGTAATCTAGATGGATTTTGGACATTTACATTTTAAATGTTAGGATTTAACGACCCAAATGAAGTGAATTTTAGGTTTAGGATGTTTGGATTTAGATCTAGGATTAAGAGACTAGATTTTAGGTGTGGATGTAATTTAATGGATATAATATTTGAATATATTTATATTTTTTAATAGGATAAATGGATTTAAATGCAAAGTTAGGTTTTGAAGGCATATATTTGGATTATTTTCTTGATTCAAATTTCCTCTTGGCTTCTCTTTTTATTGATGTATCCATGTGTTCCATTTGGGGTGATTTTAATTTTATAATATGTTTTGATGCTTTGGAACAAGGTGATTCATGGAATCTTGTGGGATATTTGCTTCATATGTTGGTGCATCTAGATTATTATCTTTGTATCTAGTGGATTTTATGATTTCTTCAATAAAATTGTAAATTATCAAATGGTGTGCAATTTGATTTGTCCTTATTAGTGAATATTTATGATCAGAGGTCAAGTTCAATAATATGGATGGTTGTGTCAATCAAAGGGTTGGTGGTAGCAAACTCTTTGTAGGAGTAATGTAGGAACTTATTCAAATGCTGGAAGAAGTTTCCTTACAATTTTTAGTAGTTTCCCTAACATCCTTAGTTTGTTCATCATGAGAACGATAGTCGATACTCTAAAATCATTGGTTTGTATGTATATGTATAGGTTCTGAGATTCTTTGGAAGTGTAATGACCTGATCCTTCTTAGTATAGTAGTTTATATTACATTTTTAGTTAGTATTTTTGTTGATTTCTATCATCTTGTTCTAGAAAATTATCTTGTTAGTTATCTCTAAATTTAATTATGCCTTTGTTTAAATAAGTCTACTATTTATTGCATAGTATCAATCAATTTTAATTATCTTCAATCTAGTATTAGCGAAAAGATATTCCTTTTCTTGTGAGCTTGTTGGGCATGAAGATGTATAAAAAAGGAGAGTGTGGGTATGAATATCTAGTGGTTGAATAATATAAACATTTTTCGATGCTAGAAAATCATTGTTTCCCTTGGTCAAAGACCTCACATTTACCAATGTTGCTATTTTTTATGGAACATTTGGTAAAATAATTGAAGGAGATTATGTTTGTTTTGGTAGAGGAAGTGTGGTGAATTATGCAAGCAAAACGTATAATTTTTTTTTCATATTTCATTAATTAGTGTATTTTGTTGATAAATAGCTTCTTCATAACCAACAATAACAAGTGTATCAACAATGATAAAAACATTGTCTACATCTTTTTCTCACTCCACAAGATCTATTTTGAAGTATCTCACCACCAATGTTCTTTACTTGGCTAGGAATGGTTCCGTGAAAGTGAGATTTTAAAGAATTTTATGTAGGTTGTGATTGGTGATTCACAAAGACAGAGCTTCGAGGGGATTTTTTAATGCTTTCCTAATATTTCATAAGTGTACCATTCTTCACATTTGTAGGATACCAATTCAATTTGTACATCCAAATGTTTGATTATTTACAATTTATGAGCAATAATCATACCTTTTCATAGGTTTAAGAGCCACAAAAAGTATTGGACATGAATATTTCCTACCCATTATTGTAGTGATATGAGAAACCATAGATATGAGAAACAAAGAAGACAAGAAAAAATCCCAGAGAGCACCAACTTCTACTTTTCTTTACTAGATGGTCTCCAAAACATCAATAACAGGTACAACTAGATGATATTCTTAGGTAAATATAATTGGAATGATTTTTCTTATGTAAGATGCCAAGAAAAAAATATATATGTCAAGTTTGAGGAAGGCTATGATGTAGATGATGAACATGAGGTAAAATTAACACACAAGCAACATCATCTTATTGCATGATCATATCAATCTCATATCTAATATTCTCTTCATCTTGTATCATCATAAATTGTCATTGTTTAGAATTTTATATGAGGTTTGGTACTTATTTTGGTGGATTGCCTGATTATGTAATTTCAAGTTCATATTAGAAAACTAGGTGAAATATCCTATTTTGTGTCTCTATGAACCATAAATTAGGTCAAGATTCTATTATCCATCTCTAGTGTCCTACTTAATTGTTGCCAAATTTAAAAGTTCAAATTTCATCTTTAGGCCCTTGATGGAGATGATCTTATTGTTAACCTAAACCCATATTGTCATTATAAAAAGGTGTTAGATATATAGAAATGTAACTCCCTTTCTCCTTCACGGAGCCTAAATTAGTTGAGAGATAAATCATGTGAACAAATCTAAGGTAACTATCAAGCATATTGTGATCTCCAATGAAGAATTACTTTTGATTTATTATTATTATCATGTTATATCATAACGTCATGTAAAGAGAACCACTCCAACACCTTGTGTGAGATTTGAGTAAGAGCTTCATACCTAACTTAACATTATCATTTTAGTATTTATGTTACTTTATTTTACTCTACTTCTCTAAGTAGAGAATGCACTGTTAGTCATCATCATCATCATCACTATAATTAAGATGTGAACACAAACACAGTGTTTGAGTAGGGCAATCCCCTATATAACATAATATTTTCCTCTCATTCATATGTCTAAGCCCAAATCTCTTCAATTATCATTTTGAAATTGTTATAGATAGATGTAGCAGACTATGATAGAGATCAAGTCAAACTTTGAATTATAGAAACACTAAGGACACTAGTGCTCAACACTTTAGTCCTACCATCTATTCCTTGTATTTTAATGATAGGTGTCCATACCACCATTGGTTTCTTTCCTAATTTTAATTCTCATAGATATACATACTACTTGGACACTAACACCCAAGATGATTATCCTACTTAGTGATCTACATATTTCATTATCTATTACCTCTCTATATCTCATTTCTAGATCTACTCTATATTTATACCTTTATATTATTCACCATCTTCATTTTGGTTAAAATAATTCAATCTATATATCTTTATCATATTAAATTGTACACACTCCATAATCCATATCACATTCAGTCAACAAAAGTGTGTGAATATAGGATAGCTTGGCTCTTCCTTGTAGATAGTATCCAAGCCCATTCACATTCTAATGTTAATAGAGAAAATGTGACCCTACAAAAGATTGAAATATATTCCTTTGAGAGTCAATTTTACTTCATGCATTTAGATATCTCCAACTAGTCAAAATGGTGAAGATATTTAACTATAGATAAAGAAAATGAAGTTTATAGTTATAGTAATAGAAAGTGTAGGGAATAAATAGTCTACATTCCAAATTTAAGCATCTCAACCAATGGTTCTAGTGTGATGCACATCCATTTGTGCACTACACTGTAGTCTGATATAGACAAAAGTGAAAAAGATTCACAACATAAAGACCGATATCTTCACTTCAGGTAACTTAAAAAACCCCAAAAGTTAGAAACATAACAAATAATACTAGATACTAGATATAAATGACAATAAAATAAATATACTAGTGCAAACCTTTGTGCATTTGAATGCTCCCAATAATCCTACACACAAACAAAAAAAAAATGTTTGGGTTTATTTGGAGACTTGCCTCAGTCAAGTACCTATTTTGCTGTGTCAACCTCCACACTAGGTCAATACATAGATATATCAAAATACAAACAGATAGAATGATAAATTATTTAAAAGACAAGGGATGTGATAAATCCTAACATTCTCAAACAGACAAGATAAGTAGAAAGATATTACCAGCAAGTTTTGATAAATCCAAGGCACTTGCAAAAGAAAATTGAGTGAGTTTGAGACTGCTATAGAAAGCTATTGAGAGTTGTACAAGATAGACATAAAGAGAGATATTTGTGAAATCCAAGATAATGCAAGAGAGCCAAAATAGTTTGTGAGAGGATTCAATAAATATTGTGTGAATTAAATGTAAAAGCAATCAGCAAACTAGAAGTTGCAACCTTTAGGATCACACGAGGAGACAACAAAAAACAAGAGAATATAGAATGAGATTTTGATTGATTGATTGATGATATTACAATATATATATATATATATATATATATATATATATATATATATATATATATATATATATACACCTTCTTATATAGGCAAGGCAAAATAAAATGAATAACATAGAGAGAGACATGTGCCCCAATCGTGTGCAAGAGTAGGCAAACTACACCTATTGAAAACTATCAAGTGCAAATAATAATGCACTTAGGAAATGATAAATACAACTGAGAAAATATTTCTGTTAAAACTAAGTATGTAAATAGAAATAAATATTTACTCTAACACCCCCTTTTAAGTGCGACATAAGGAGAAAAATGTAATATGCAACATGATATGATGATGGGTCTCATGTACAACTAATCTCTTACAAACGAAGAACAGGATAAAACCTCATGGGGTAAAAATCCTCTTCCAAAAAGATATAATGACAATGAAGATAAGTCATAGGATGAGACATGAATGGACATCTCAATACTAATACCCACCAAGAACTACATCCATTGCAAAGATACAAATGATATCCCCCCATAGTGAATAATCACCTACAAGAATGGTAAGTGTATGAAGGAAAAACATGATCCAATTCTTACAAACAACTTGTCTCCCCTTAGGAAGAAACGAAAGCATGAGTAGATGTAGGTATTCTTTCCATTCTAGATAGAAACTGGTAGGAAGAAAAATCTATTTAAATGTATGTTGATGTCTCTGAAAATTTCTTATGTGTCTCCTTTTCCTTGAAGGGTGATGATGCCACAATGTAATCAATTATGTGCCCAATAAAGGAAGAAAGTGAACAACTAAAACGATGTAAAAATTGATGTAGAACAAACTCTAGAGATGAAGATGATGTGGTAACAGGAATGTGATGGATGTCATCAAGGAGAAGAGATAATCCATCAAATAATTTATCATCCAAACAAGTAGAAGACTGACAAATAAAATATGAGATATCGGATAGGAATCCATCCTGCAATCACAAATCTGAAATATTGAATATGTCCTCCATATATAAAAGATAATAATAGTCTTTCTAATTAGGAAAAAAGGAAGTCTTAAATGACTCTAGATAAGGATCCAATGATGGAGGATCAACTATATTTGAGAAAGAATAAGGAGCCTCTAAAGAAACCTCCATATAATGAGTGTCATGATCTCCATACAACTCTTCAATTTTAGTCCAAAGAGAATGAGGACACTAAAAATCAACAAGTGACTCTAAAATGTCTTCATCTACATGCCTAGAAATAACTTTGAAGACTTGATCCCTATGATCTTTCCAAATAAGAATTGATGAAGTGTAAGCTTCTCAATTGAGATATATTTCAAGGAGGTGGCATGCTAAATATGGCATCTATTTTATTCGTATCCACCTCAACACCATGATGTGACACTATGAACCCTAATAGTTTTCCACTATCCACATCAAAAACACATTTTTGAGGGGTTCAAGCACATGTTGTATTTACGGATTCTTTCAAAGATTTGAAGAAGGATCTTAACATGGTATTGATGAGAAATGGACTTAGCTAAGATGTTTTTGATCAAGATAAACAGGTTTTGAGGGGACCAGAAACCTCGTACAATAGGTTTTGAAGGGACCTGAAACCCTCAGATTTTTCATGGAGCCGGAACCAACAAAGGGACGATGTAGACAGATACAACAAAGATAAACAACAAAAAAGCCACAATCATACAAGAAAGATAAAATAATACAGTTATAGTGGCACAAGAGGCTTCAAGACACAAAGCAGCCAAAACGAAAAAACTGCTAGCCACACACAAAAGAAAGGCAATACATACTAGGCTGGAAACAACAGCGGATCTAAACCACCTTATAGATCTGAGAAAAAGAAAATGAGGGTTTATTTGGCACCCCCAGCCAAACATCAAGGTTTTCCCAGGCTCCCTTAACTTGTGACAGAGTCTCCGGTTCACCAACAACAAGACCTAAACCTAACCAAAAAAACAAATTGGCCAAACTGGGCCCTTGAAAACCTACTCGCATCCAGCTTGTCCATGATAGAAGAAAAATACCAAGGGTTTTTCCAGGATCCCTTAACCTTGAGAGTGAGGTTTAAGAGTTCCCCACAACCTGAAATGGATTTTATACGGCTCCCACAACCATACAGGGTTTTAACAAGGCACCCAAAACCTTCAGCATAACCAACAATGACGTTATGAAGCCTCTAGGCAAAAATAGCAGCATCTGGATCCACCTCAATAGGAAATACATCTCCTCCAGCCACATCCATCTCCCCCTCCATAGAAGATAGGACCACCTCAATAGGAAAAACCAGAGAAACCCCAAGATGCATATAAACGAGCAAAAATGACCATTCCATGGAGCCAATAGAGTTCAGAACAAAAAAAAACCTCATCAAAAAGGGATCTAGGATAACAAAGATCTAAGAAGAGAATAAGAGATCCCAATAATGGAATAAATAAGGGTTTTAATAAGGCTCCCTTAACCTTCATCTAGAACAAGAAAACAAGGTTTAACATAAAAATCTCAAAGCCAAGAAAATCCACCCCATGGAGTTTTTGTAGGCTCCCCAAACCCAAAACTTTGGGTTTTAACATGGACCCCAAAACCAAAAAAACCAAATAGATCGACGATAGAGAGCGGCCATCCAAAATTTCTCCTTGCATCTACTCATGGGAGGAAAATCCAGACGCAACTCCACCTCAATAGGAGTTGGGGTCACCTCAATAGATATTTCAACAAATAGCCTATGAGAAAGAAAACAAAGAGAGAAGATGGAAAAGAAAACAAACCCCATATTGACCTCCAAGCAAGAAAAGAGCCAGAATCCTCAAATATCGCCATCATCCAACATACCCACCAGAGGCCATGACCTAGGATGAAAAAATAGCAAAAAACAGACGCATCCATCAGAAGCATGATCAAATCCATCAAGCCTAACCGTGGTAGAAAACCACCAAGATCCCAAAGGCAGACTACACCCCACCTAAATACCCCTCTGCAAACACCATACACTTCCTAGAACAGCATACGCCAAACGCATCTCCCACATAAAAGACTAGATGTAGGGGAAAGAGAAGCATAACAACAGAGAGGGGTGGAAACAAAGTCATGCCCAAACCCATCCATGCAGGGAGTAACAACAACGAGACTAGAAGAAAAACCATTCATGAGATGGATATTGGCACCAACACCATCTTCATCCCCACCAATGCCATCTTCATCCTAATCCTCTACAGTAAAAAGCCTAGCCCACCCTCTTCTGCCTCTTTTCTCACTCTCGTTCCCACTCATCTGGGTGGCTATAGAGCTAGCTATGATGTTATCTACATAATCTTCTAAGATTTTATGCACTTAATCATGAAAGATGAGATTCATAGCATGTTGATAGGTAGACCCTGTGTTCTTCAATCCAAAAGGCATCATAACCCAACAAAATGTATCCTAAGGAGTAGTAAAAGAAATTTTAAATTGATCTTGATGATTCATAAAGATTTGATTGTATCTAGAAAAACCATCCATAAAGGATAACGAAGCATGACTAGCAGTAGAATTCACTATCATATCAGTGTTTGGAAGTAGAAAATCATCTTTTAAAGAAATTTTATTGACATCTCAAAAGTTAGTGTATATTATAATCTTGTTATCAGGTTTAGCAATGGCCACAATATTCAAAATCCAAAGGGAACAATCAATAGAGTGAATAAAGCTAGCTTCTAAGATTTTTTCAATTTCTGCTTTAACAAGCAATGCGATTTTGGGATTCATTTTCCTAATCTTCTGCTTCAAAGGTTTAGCATTGGGAATCAATACAATGTTATGAGTGACAATTTTAGGATCAATGATAAGCATATCAAAATAAATCCAAGCAAAGATCTTAGGAAATTCATATAATAACATAGAATATTCTTTCTTTTCTCCCTCATCAATTAGACACTTCCCAATCTTTATCACCTTTTCTTCATAACAAGGATCCATCTTAATATTAGTGGTATCACTCACAAGAAGATTATTATGTTGGGGAATATCCATTGGTTGAGGGAATTCATGTATAATCTCATCATTATCGTTAGCTAATTCAGTATCTTTCCTAAAGTATGCTTCAACATTTAAATAATAGGGAAATATGTGATGATAATGATATCAAGGAAGATTATCATAAGCTCCTTAAAAAATCCACCAAGGAATCATCAATAGAAAATAAATCTAAGGAAGGCGAATGAGAATCAAAATTGATGTATTCAAGATGTATTAATTGGAGTGAATTAGAGGAGAAAATGGCATTGACATTGAGAGATGGTAGATTGGAGGCTTTGGTGGGTTTAGAGGGATTGTATCCAAGTCCAAGAGATGTTTCACGAACATTATTTTCTAAAGGAACCTTTATCTCTTGTTCTTGAGCACCACAACCATTGTCATTATATCCACTCTTAGCTAAGATGTGAAAACCATGACCATAAAGGACAGCCATTTCTGTAAGGGAAGTCGGGGCCTCATATGTTTGAATGTTATAATTAGTTGAGGTAGAATAACTAGATAGAGGTGTAGATTGAAGTAGCGACAAAGTTGTTACTGATTTGTTTAGACAAAGTGGGTTGCTTTTTAGATTCATCTATGTCTTTCTCCTTTTCAATCATAGGTTCTCTTAGAGGGACTTTATATTCTCCTGTAAAAGAAGGTGTAAATTATAAAGACCCCCAATCATCACCCAGGAGCTCACTTCTTCTGGTGAAGATGCATCTTCAGGAGAAGATGGTAATTCGGTTTGAGTGGAAGAAGAATCAGGAGTACTTGAAGAAGTAGAAGTATTTGAAGATGTAGGAGTGTTTGAAGAAGAATTAGAAGTAGTTGGAGAAGATTTAGAAGATGACGTTTGCAAATAGGCTTGTGAATCGGTATCAACAAACAAAGTATACATCTTATTATGGTAAATGAATTTAACTTTACCATACAAAGTAGAAGGAACAACTTTCATACAATGAATCCATGGTTGTCCTTACAAAATATTGTAGGTAAGAGTATCGGGCATGACATGAATAGGTGTAGGTAAAATAACAGGTCCCACCTTAATAGGCTAGGTTATAGTACCTAAAGAGGATTTAGAAACATTATCAATTCCATGGACAATAAGAGAATCTAGTTTAATAAGAGAAGTATCCACCTTAATCTTATGCAATAAATTAATGTTACAAACATTAAGGCCAAAGCCATTGTCAATAAGAGTTTATCTTATAGAATTACCATTAATAAGGACAACAATCATAAGATGATTATATTGACGTTGAACCTCATGAGAGGGTAACTCACCATGTGTTAACACAATTTAAGCTTTAGGTGTCATCATGGAGTCAATAAAAAAGCCACATTATTAGGTGTCAATTTGGGTGGGATATCTAAATTATTTAAAGAATCTTCTAACATTACATGATGCATGGATGAAGTTTGAATTAAATCCCAAGGAGATATCTTGGCAGGAGTATCTTTAAGTTGTTCAATAAGATAATACTCTTTACTAAGAGTTTGTGAGATACGAGGTGCTTGTGGAAGAATAGGATGAGAAGTTGGAAGTGAAGAAGGGATAACCAGAGGGAGATTAGGTTGGCTATTGTTTCTTATATTATATGTATGGGAAACTGAATTGTATCGCTCTTGGGTAATCTATTTAGCATACTCATAAGGACTCTTATTGGGTGTAAAGTGGAAAATTGGATCCTAGTGACTCCCCACCTAGGAGAGAGAAAGGAAGCCACTGGGATGATTTTCAATTGGAAGGAACTTTACATTCAAAAGAGGGGCTTGAAACAACTAGATCCAAATCTAAGGGAAACAAGGATGTGAAATCTGAGTGGATTGCAAGCGGTTGAAGTGTGATTTAACCTCTTTTGTAAATGAGAAAGTTGACTTGTTGACTATGTGGAAAAGAGAGAGGAAATGAATGAAATGTGGGGATACTAGTTCAGGATCGCACTATAACTTCGAATCTGAGCTAATTAGATTGATACGGACATGTCCTACAAATTTAGAGAAAATTCGTCAAGACTATGGCGGGAACGTACATGGTCCACCACAAAATTCATGAAATGAAAAGGGTTCTTCCATCTCTACAAATGAAGCCAAAACCTGAAATTATAGTTGCACACCTACAACCTACACACAGAAAAGAGAGGGAGAATGGTTCTGGATAGGATTTTGCCTCGGTCAAACCCCGGTTGAGGAATCAACCTTGAAAGAAAGTAATTGCAAATGCTTGAATGTAAAAAATGAAAATGTATACCTTGTAGATCTACAACTTGTTGATGATGATTGCTTTCCTTCTTGAATGTAACCACAAATGTTGTATAAAATGGCATGTAACATGACAAAACCCTAACACACACACATGCTTGCAAATGAATGTTGTAATATTTCTCCAATGGATGAATGAAGAAGACTTGAATGCTTGAATGCTTGATGATGACCTTGAAATCTTGTATCTTCTCCTTATCCTCCTTATCCCTTATCTTCTATCTATCCATCCGTGAATGAGGGTATTGAATTCCTTTTTATACATACTTCAAGGATTAATTTTCAACCACTGAAGGCCGACAAAGAGGAATTACAAACCTTGAAGACAAATTGTGCATAGGAGACCGGGAAAACCTGACATAGGGCCACCCTAAGGGGTGGGGACAAGTGCATCACGTCCCTATGCTAGGAGGGATAGGGGCACCATGCCCCTATTTTTCCCTATCTTGGGGCCTAGACAACGTCTAGAGCAGACACATGACATGAAGGAGGAAGGGTGAAGGGGTGAGAATGCAAAAATATGTCTCGATTAGGGAAGGAGATGTCATCGCCAAGGTGAGGACCCAAAATGTGGTTAAAATTGTAGGGGTCACAATTTTATGACACTACAATTAGCCCCCACTTTAGCAGGAGTATGACTTACACCCCTATTGTCAGTAAAGTAGAAGAAAAGAGAGAGATGAAGATGAGAGACACAAAGCAATGCCACAAGGAGTATAAGACACCACTAATATTGAGGAGAAAAAATCCCCCAATCTTAGGGTCTCAACTCATGCCAACATATGCAAGAGCACACAAAACAAAGACAAAGCGCAAAAAGATGCGATAGGAACAAGATGACAATTCAACTAGTTGAAGAGATCTCAAGCTTAGATGTCTCAACAACTAATCTAGACACAAAGACCAATGCCGTCACATAAAAAACAAGAGATCACATAAAAGAGAAAAGCTAACATCACCCATGAACCATCAATAGTAAAACTATAAGTTCATGAGAGGAAGAAGAGAGAGAACATGAATACTCACTTTAGTGATCCATGAGAAGAAAGAAGAAGAAGAAAGAAACCATGGACATCTCACCCATAAAACTAGGTGATCCATGGAGAGAAGGACATGGACCATCTCGCTCCTAAAGCCTATCTACGTGATCCATGTAAAGAGAGAGAGAGAGAGAGTGTGAGAACACCGTTAGTTATGATAGACTTATAAAGCACTGAGAGGGGGGGGGGTGAATTAGTGACACCAAAAACAATACTACTTTAAACACTAACCGGTAGATATACTTAAAAAGTTTGTTAAACACTATGCATGTAATCCAAAATGATATTAATGCATCCACAATAAGTAAAACATCCACCATAACACAAGTGTTTATACGTGAAAAACCCAAATGGGAAAAGACACGGTGAGATGGGACTCACAAGTTAACTATCTGTAGTAATAGGTAACTGATTGGTTAAGGTCTACAAATATGCTCTTCTAGGAGTGAATCTTGTTAAAGATCCCAAAGCTCTGTTAGGAGCTATACCCTGTTAAAGGTAGTACCCTGGTAGGAGTAACCTCGGTAGAGGATTTCTGAATCCAAACTAATGGATCACCTTGTTAAAGGATTTGTACAATGAAGCTTGTTAGAGCTTACCCAGTTAAGGAATTTGACAGTGTAGTGATTAGAAAACAACAAGTGGTGTTATCTAGAAGTAGCACAACTTGCTTGAATAGATCCTCTTTTGTGCACTCAAAACTGCATTACCAGCATACTATGTGACTTAACTCTTTTGTCTTTGTATCAAATCATCTCATATCATATCTCATCATACATACAAAATAGTTCATCATAATGTCATTATATAGATATTTAGATTTCATGTCGGCCTTAGGAATTATATCACAATTTCCTAGGTGCAGTGTATCTGGACAATCAAACATAACTCATCACAAAATACGGCCAAAATTTGTCGGTTAGGATAACTCATCACGACCAGTGATAATTCATGACACAATCAAAAAATACCAATTGAAGTTAACCTCTGTCAACATATAAACCGATTGTCCTCCATTGCTTCTTTGATAATCTCCATTGGATCTGCAAGTTGGTGTTGGGACATTCCTGTATATACTGATTGATGACATGTACCAGTTTGACACCATCATAAGAAAAACTTCTAATACCAGTAGCAATATAATACAAATAACTTTGAAGTAACACTAGTAGAAAAACATATGTGTGTGTGTACATGTTCCATCAATGACAACATATGAAGTCATTCATTACAATCATCATCAAGCCAAGAATCTCCCCCTTTGGCATTGATAGCAACACTCAAAAAATTGTCAAACTATACAGCTAAGTGTGCTTACAAAAATTGTACACATATATTTTGTTACTCATACTCCTCCTTAACAATACATAAAATTTTCACAACACATACATATTTCTACTCCCCCTTTGACAACAATGCCAAATTGAAAAAGTAAAATATATACATATATAGCAAAAATTTCTAGCAAAAGTTTACATATACAAAAGTTGAAAAGCTGAATCAAGGATTGTTCATTGCAATTCTCATAAAAATGTCACTAAAAGTATGCTTCAATTGAGAAAAATCATTTTCCCATGTCTCCAACAAGGTTTTAGTGAGCTCAATTGTAGTCATGACTTGTGTACAAAATTCTTCCATTAAATCAAGTGTACATGTCTCTAAAGTAGCCAAAATTGCTTCTGCATTCTTGTATGTTCTCTGTAACATGTCCACTTTTGGTTTGAGTAAATTCTTCAACTCCTTTATAGATCAAAGTCTTTTTGCCTGTTCACAATCATAGACATCTAACATGTTTTGCAAACCATCCACATATTTGCCAAAATCTAAAATTGAATCCTATAAAGGTATGTAAGCATGACATATCCTTTCTAGTTAATGCTCGGCTTTTGTTTGCCTTTGATTGATATTAGTATAAAAGAATGAAACATTGGATGTAAATGCAAGAATTTTCCCTCTTGTTTCAATAGCTTTCCTTAACAGGTCTTTATTCAAGGATAGGGAAATTCTCCCTTTATCAATATTCTTCATGATATGCTATCCTTGCTTCTTCATGTAGCTCTTCTCTACATAGGTTTGTGCTACTTCCTCAAGGGACTTAAGTTGGTTAGAGGCATCAACAACCAACTAGCCAAGTTTGTGAATGGGATTTGATAAATTTCCTGTAGCAGTTTCTGGTAGAAGGCTTGACAAAATATCTACAGCATTTTGAATGGTTTTGGCTTCCATTCTCTGCTCTTTAAGCCTCTTCTTCTGATATCTGGATTGCATCACATTTGCAAACTCCAACAATTCCGATGCACTCATGTTATCAACATTTATTGGCCTTTAATGCAAAATGAGTCATCATCATCATCATCATGTTGCTGTTTGACTAATGCCTTCTCTAGTTCAGTAGATGTCTCCTTATTAGTCATCTCTTCCTCTTGTTTTTTCTCCTTCTCCTATTCTGCGATCTGTTTATCAAATTTTTTAGTAGGTTCCTCTTGAGTAGCCTGTGAAACCGGTGGGAGTTGTGGTTTCACTTTCTGATCATTTACTGGTGGAGGTGGAATATCCACACTTGGTTGAGTTGCCGGTATCTTCACTTTATTAACTTGTGAATCAGTAATTTCAGGTGGCTGCATATCTGGTACAATGGTGTTTCCAGATAGATCGATTGTATCTTGAATATCATCAACAAAAATTACTAGTTGGGAAGTAGTGTCATCCTTCTTCTTGATAGGATAGACAATATCAGCTTGCATTGTTTCTTTGTCATCCATTTCTGGTAAGTCCACAGAATCTTGCTCATTATCATGTTGGGACTCTATTAGTTGATGCATTCTCTGAATTTCCTTCGTTATCTGATGAGTATCAACTTCAACAGGTTGCACCTTCCCACTAAGTAGTTTCAATCTCCTTGACTTAAAAGAAAATTTAGCCTCGTGTTTATCAAGCAATACAATTAACTCATCTTTTGACAAATCAGGAGAATATTGCACAAACACATTATCTATAATTTATTTTTCTTTCTTCATAGCTTCATCCCATTTATTCAAAAGAATAGTATATAAAGAATTAGAAATATCTTTCTCAAGATCATGAGGTAATCGATTGTAATGACATAAATAACTAATTACCTATTGAACAATTTGTTCCTTCTGATCTTTATCAAATGAATCAAAATATTCTTTGACATTATCAAATCTATTCCTTCCCAATGTCTTTACCGTTCTCTCAAAATTAGACATAGGCTTGTAAGACAAAGCATTAATGGGAATAGTTTCAACTGGTTTGGACTTCTTGCCAGTTGCCTTTACCTTCTTTGGTTCTTCCTTAGTATCAGTTTCATCAGATTCTACTTGAAGAATTAGTTGTCGACCTCTTTTCTTTATTGCAAACTGCTTCTTTATGTATACCTTGAGTGTCGATTCCTTTTTAGTTTAGACACTTCATGTCACTCTAGTACTTTTTGTCACCGGAGGTGCTCTCTTAGCCTTTTTCTTCTTTCCTTTACCACTACTGGTTGGAGCACTACTGGTTTCAGCTTTTACAGTTTGCTCCTTAGCATTATCCATTCTTTTCTTCTTTTTGTCCACTAGAGATGCCAACAGGTTATTGGCATAACCAATCAATAAGTCATAATTGACTTCACAGCTCATGTCTTCCATTTCATCTTCTCTCAGTTCAATAGCTTCCATCATACAGAAATCAGTGGTGACTATTAAAATGATGTCCTTAGCAAATATTTTCACCACATCCTCGGGTAGCCTTACCCTCATACTCATTTTATTCTGAAATTCATTGAAATATTTGTTCATTGCAGCTGAGAAGGTGTTCTCGATAGCCTTAATGTTGTTCTTAATCTGAGCGGTTACTGGTATCATCTTTAGACCATTCTATATCACCAATTCCTGGTAGGAAATTCTGAAAGTAAAAGAATAACCAATCAGTAACTGACCAAACTTAAACTTCTGATTGTTGTTCTTCTTGATTGATTGTAGGTTCAACATTAATTGACTTCTTATGGCCTCACAAAGGTCATAATTTGAATTTTCAACAATCATTTTATAGGCAGTATGTACTGCTACAGATGGTACACTGTTCATTCTACTGGAATAGAATATCTGGTAGCCTATAACCATAGTAGCTAGTTTTACAGTTGGGTCCTTAATGTTATTGATAGAAAAAGAATGCTCATCAGAGGTTGATAAGGTTAAAGTGGTTACTCTCTCCTTAGAAATTTGCCTCAGCTTAGGCACTTCACCGGTTGACCAAAAACCAGTCACAACTTGAACAACCTCCTTGGTTATAGTGTGTGTTCTTTCCAAATACATATTCTCACCATGAACATGACTCAAAATGATTTGGATATGTTCCTCTTCAAAATCCTCAAGAAAATAAGCTGCATTATGAAAACCTTTCTCATAAACCCTAATATACTCGGGTTGAATCTTTCCGCTCTTATTGCAAAGGGTTTTCCATTGAGAATAAATTGACAATGATCCTAAATCTTCAATTTTACAATCAATGTAGCTAAAAAAATCTCTTTTTACAATGACTCCATTAGGAACTTGAGACAAAGCGTTATAAGACACAATTCGTTCTGATTCTACAACCTCCATAGGTTCTAATGTGATCATTAACCTCTCTACTTGCTTAGATGATGAATCATTTCAGATAAACTAGATTAAAAGTTGGATTTACAAAGAAATACCTCAATTCACATGCGTTGCCTCGATTATCGATTGGTTTCTCAAATGCACACTAGTTCAGCCTTCACTAACCTTTGAATCAACTTCAATCACGCAAATCATGACACAAATTCGACAAAAACTAGCTAGCAATTCTTTCTTCACTTTGCAAGTGCTCAAGAATTCTCTCTCGAATGCATTTAAGGTAAATATAACAAAGTAAAACTCACTTTTATCCTTTTTACCTACTGCATTAAATTCTTGACCACTAGGGTTACAAACCCTAATACACTACTTACCGATGCATACAATATTAACAGGTGTAAAACTGGTTGATGAACTTTTGAAAAACTGATTGACAAAAGATATCAAGATTTCACACATAACAACTCAAAATTCAAACTCTCTTACCACTCTTCTTTCAAGGGGTCTGGAAGTAGATTTACCACTATGCTCCCCTTAGCCCTATTGATAGGCTCAGTTCACCGGTGCAGGATTCTCCACACTGGGTGAAGTACTAGCTTCTTCTACAGGTATATCATCACTCTTCTTTTTCCAGATTCGGTTCATCTCTTCTCTGGTTTCCTCAATATTTACCTTCTAATTTCCTTTCTGATCATTAGAATGATTAATCGGTTTGTTCTTTCTAGATCTATAGAACTTTTCCATGTTTCCCAATTTATGACAATAATAGTAGGCCATTCCAAATGATCTCCTAGGTCTTGCATTGCCTCTTCTAGTTCTCCTTCTGCAATTCATAGCCACATGACCATAATTGTTACAAATGGTGCTTGAATTACATTAGTTACTTTTTCCATTTCAAATGGACTAAACCGATTGACATAGGGTCTTTGCCAATTCATGTTGCCCTAGTTATCATAGGTTCTCATCCAGTTGTCATTAGGTCTTGGATTCATGTGAGGTACTAGATTATTTGCTCCATATTTGCATTCAACTGATCTATGTCCATACATCTTGCATATGAAACAATGACCTTTAAATCTCTGAGACACATACCTAGTATTTGCATTGTAACTTGTATTTCCACTGGGTTTTCTTCTACACACATTTGCAGTATGTCTAAGCTTATGAAAAACAAAGAAAACAGGTTTAAAAACTTTCTTACCAGTAAGCTTGTTAGCCTTGGGAGCAGTTTTGTCCTTGTGAATGTTGTTCTTTGTACCAGAAGACTCTCCTTTCTCAGAAGTGTTAATACCTAGTCTAGAAGTATCACCTTTCATCCTTTGTGATTGGATCTGCTCATCCAGCATGGTAGAACTTTTTCTAAACTTTTCCAGCTTTCCATTGGCTTTAGTGAGTTCTCTCGTAAGATCTTCATTGTGTTTTGAAAGAGTCTCTTTCAGAGATGATGCCATTTCAAGATCTGGCTGCAAGGCCTCTTTTTCTTCTTTCTCTACATACCAATGTTCATGCAAAGTAGTATTCTCTCATTTGATCTTTGCAATCTCATGATCTCTCTCTTTAACAAGATCTTCAGCTACCCTCCTAGCTTCCAACTCTTGACTTATGCGGATAGTTAGGGCTTCTAACTCTCTTCATAGATTTAGCTTCTCACCATTAAGTTTTTCAAATTCTTCGGCTAATACTGTTAGGATTCCCACAGATACCGAGAGGGGGGGGTGAATCAGTATCTGACCGGTAATTAGAATTTCTTAACTTAAAACATGTAGAGCATATTATAACAGTGTACCGGTATGCAAGAAATAATGCAGTAAATAGAAATGAAAGCAACCACATAAGAAACACACCATAACATAGTATTTTAACGAGGAAACCCGGTGTGGGAAAAACCTCGGTGGGATTTGTGACCCACAATATTCACTTACTAGCCAATAAGAGAATATTACTTACAAGAGGGGCCTACACATGTAGGAAGGCCAATTGCCTAGAGCTCACTGCTCAATGGGAAGTCTCACTAACTTACAATGTGGATTATACAAATCCAATATCTTGTACTGCTTTACAATAGCATCTATAATGCCAGATTCAGTACCGATTTCTACTCTACTTCTTACATAAATTCTTTAACTTATATTTCACATAAAGGTCTGCCTAATAATTTTTCCTTATCCCTCTTAAATGTCCTACAATGACTTCTTATATATATAAGTCATTTTACAATGATATCAAGTCAGCTTTCAAAGTTTTTACAATAATAAACAAAATATAATATAACAAAAATCTTGTCGGCCTCTATGCCGGTATGCTTCCTTTCTCTGTCGGTGCCAGTGTAGAGTGTGATATGTTGATGTCAGTGTAATGCCTTGCCAGTGCCATAGGATTGTAAGGTTGCCATCAATGAAAAAACCTTCAATCACCTACAATGTCTCATTGGAGTGTGCATATGCCAACAATCTCCCCCTTTGGCATTGATGGCAACACTGATGAGAAAATTCAAAAGTGTATCCAAAACTATAATCCAAAAATATGTTACCAAAAATGTTTTACAAAAAAGATATGCTCCCCTTGAGTAGATAATTCTTCTGCCGGTTATTTTCTCTTATTTTCTCATACTACTACTCCCCCTTTGGCATCAATGAGAAAGGTTGTCAAGGTGTCAATAGAGTTGTAGCCTCAACCTTGTAACTGGGTAGTTACAATTTGAAATAGATCCGCCAAAATCAAGTTTATACTCTCCATAAACTTCTTACTGTCTCTTACTGCTGTCTTTGTTCTTTGAACTGTATCGGTGAGGTACTCCATATGCTCTGTTGGTGTTCTCTGTCCCTGTACAAGTGCCTCAGATATTTCCTTCTGTATGAATGCTAGATAGTCCAATCTTGGACTTAGTCTTAGTCTCAAATTCTTTGCCTTATCTATTATGCTCTCCTTTTCTCTTCCTATCTTAAGTAACTCTTCCTCAAAACTTGTTATCTTCTGTTCAAAAACTGATAATGTATCAGGTGAGTTAACAAAATTGTCTGCAAGTTTATTTATTTTGTCCTATACCTTGCTCATTTGCTTATCTATATCAGCTATTAGTAGGTTTGTTTTTCATATGTCTCTATACAAAGTTTTGAACTCTTTTAATAAGTTGCATAGTTCCGGTAGAAGTGTGTCAAATTCCCTTGTACACTTCTTTATCTGATCCTCGAAGAATTTTTGCTTTTCAAGTTCCATCTTATTCTTCAATGCCTCTTCCTTTATTTTCTCAATTTTCACTATGTTCTCAGTGATGTACTTGGACAAAATGTCAATTTGACTTAATGAATCTTTATTGTCTATATTGTAGTTAGGAGCTAGCCTCTTCAAAATTGGGATTGTGTCATCTATAGCTTTATAAGCTTGTGAACTACAATCAGTTATCCTTTTGATTGAATCTAAAAGTACTTCTGTTACATCAGTTGATTTATAGCCTACTGATGAGGAACCAACATTCTGAATACTGCCACTGGTAGAAGTAACCAAGCTTGTTGTGACCTCTGGTAGGTCTGTTTGTGTTTGCATTTCCTTAAGCAATGGTTTTTGTACTTCTCCTATTGCCGGTTGTACTATTTCCTCATGAATTTGTTCCTATACCTGTTCCGAAGCCTTTTGCTCTTCTTATTTCTCTGTCTGAATCTCTGCCTATTCTCCTGTGTTATCATCTACCGGTTTCTCTTGTGTTTGATCAGTGTGCTCAGTTACCGGTGGCTCACTAGCCATGTCTGTCTTACCAATTATATCTTTATCTACCACAATGTTGATCTTTTGTGTATCAACATCTATTGTGTATAAAACTTTAGGATTAGGATTTATATCTTCTACATTCATACTTTCAACTACTGGTTGATCTTCTATAGTTGTTGTTACTAGTGGAGTAATCAAAGGAGGTGGGGGTAAGTTGTCTTTTACTTTGATACTAGGAGGTCCACCAACTTTTCCTTTACCCTTGTCCTTATCCTTCTGATATACCTTTATAGGTTTGTGGCTCATGTACTCTTCCTGGTTTTCTTTTTCAACTAGGAATATATCCCATGCATTTTTTGTTTCTTCAATTACCTCATTGACTCTTCCAACCATTAAAGCAATATGCCAGTGTGTAGTAGAGAATGCTGACCGGTTGGCTTCTGCAATTAATTCATCTATCTCCTTAGGTGAGTTTACTAGGTAAACAACAAGTAACTTTTCTATTTTGATCTTCTTATCAAGCTCTACAATAGCTTGTCTTCTTGTTTCCAATCTTTTAAACAGTTCATCTGGTACTTCATCTACCACTTCCATTAAAAATTTCTTATACATGTCCATGTGCAAAATAATACTGTTCTCAACTTGTTCTTTTTCATCTGCTGTCAGAGTATCATACAATTTCTCTATATTATTTAGTTTCCCTTCCTTTGTAATTGTATTTAGCAATATGTCAAGAGGGGCCATGTTTTGTTTTGTTCTCTTCTTCTTCTTGGGTGTCAGTTTCTTCTTTGGTGTAGTCTTTCTAACTGGAGATCTCACTGCTTGTTGTTTTTGTCTAGTTCTCCTAGATGAGGGTGTGGTTTCCGGTGAAGGATCTCTTTTCCTTACAACTCTCTTGAAAGTTGCAGGCATGTCATTCTCTAAGGAAATGCCTACCGGTGATAGGTGAGTTTCAGGTTGTAAAGTTCCTAACTCTTCCTCAGTGATACCAGTTTGTTTCATCACATCTTCTTAATAGCCTTTGCCTATCTAGAACCTCTTCTCACAACTGCTTCAACCTTTTTCACTCTCTTCTTAGATTGAATTTGTTTTTCTATGGTCTCAGCACTACCAAATACTTCTTCCTTTGGTTCATTTGGTCCTTCCAGAAGTGCTTTAGCATAAGTTTCAATGATAAGGTCATCAGTCTCATAACCCATTTTTGTTACCCAAATTGTCCTTGGGATGACTGCTTCCATCCAGATATCATCCTTTTTTATTACAAAGCATATGTTATCTTTGTACTTGTCAACAATTTTCTATGACAATCTGATTCTCTTCTTCATTTTGGCCTTAAGTGCTTGAAAGTATTCATGGATATTCTTTTCCTTGTCTTCACCCATGTTATTAAATAAGTCTGTTAACTGTTTCCCTACCGTTATATCAAATCCAAGTTCTTTATAGCCTATACTGGGAACCTATTTGGTTATGTGTAGCATCAAGCATACAAGCATATTACCAAACCTAAAAGTTCCTTTCTTATCTTTCTTTATCTTGCCTAACTTGTCAATTAACTCATCTTTTAACCATTCACATATGTCAATTTTCACATTGTCTGTAATCATGTCATAAGCACTCTTAATGCATAAACTTGAAATTGAGTTGAGTCTATTTGCATGAGTAGCTTTATACCCTAAAATCATGCTAACAAATCTCACATTTATATTTGTTACATCATTTACCCTCAAGGACCTTCTGTTTGATGTTGCACCAGTTAGTTTAGTTACTAGGTCATTTGAGACCTTTTTAGTCTTGTCTGGTTTTTTACCGGTGGAAGGTAACCCTGTGACAACTTTCACAGCTTCCTTGGTAATTTTGTGAATTGCATCTAACCAGAAAAATTCACCATGTACCTTGCTTAAGACTATCCTAACCACATCCTTGGGAAATTCAGGAATGTAGAGGATTTCGGTAAATCCTAGGGTTTCAATAATTTTATGTTTTGGTTTTACATTTCCAGAATATCACATATGACAGATTTATACATTGTTTTGATCTCTTCATCTCCTAATTCCTCTATGTTGCAATGGATGTATATTCTGGGGTCTTCAGCATAAACAACTCCTTTTGGAATTTGAGAAAAAGCACCTGTATTGTCATCCTTCTTTGCTATTTTGGGAACTAGTTGAAACACGGGCCTACGACATTTTATAACCTCGACTACAATAGGGTTTGCTATATATTCAAGTGTAGAGGTGGGTGCCATGATGATAAATATCTCTTTCTGCCTTTGCCTCTTTACTCGAAACACTTTAGCTCTGCAAATTTCGCGCTCTTCGAATTTTTGAAATCTTGATGAAGTGAAATGGAGCCAAAATCACAAATTTATAAAGTCTATTTGCCATCTACCACATTTAATGCATGTCGGTTAGGTAGTCACTTAACATTGTTTGCCAGTAATGAAGTAATTTCCAACTTCTTACCATTAACCAAGGGAATAATAGCATATGTCTCATTTATTGCCTCTTTACTCGAAACGCTTTAGCTCTGCAAATTTCGCGCTCTTCGAATTTTTGAAATCTTGATGAAGTGAAATGGAGCCAAAATCACAAATTTATAAAGTCTATTTGCCATCTACCACATTTAATGCATGTCGGTTAGGTAGTCACTTAACATTGTTTGCCAGTAATGAAGTAATTTCCAACTTCTTACCATTAACCAAGGGAATAATAGCATATGTCTCATTTATTGCCAAACCCTCAAAGAAGATTTTCTTCAGTTTGATGAAGAGCTTCTTGCTGGTGGAGTACTACTCTATCCTATCGGTGAAGCACTACTCTATCCTGTCGGTGAAGCATTGATTGGTTCTACCGGTGGAGGAGTATTCCCAACATTTAGGTCAGGCTTTCTAATCCATTGTTTTGAGAATTCTCGCTTAACCTCTTCAAATTTTTCTTTTCCTTTCAAGCTAGAACTTTTGTTGTCTGCCGGTGATCCTTTGCTTCTATAGAATTTTTCAATATGTCCAATCTTATTACATGCATAGCAAGTCACATTATTTTTTTTAATAGCTTTGCCATAACCTATGCCAGTTTGTGTTCTACATTGATTAGATAAGTGTCCAAATCTTCCACAAACATAACATCTTACATTCATTCTACAATTTTTAGAGTTGTGACCAACTTTGTTGCATTTTGAACATTGACTGGTGGGTGTGTTGATATTCTGATAATTTCTAGATCTACATTAATTTTCTCTATGACTGTACTTATTATAGTTAAAGCATTTTCCATTGAATTTATAAGCATTAGGTTGCCTTACCAGTTTGCTGTGATCCTAAGTGTTTGTAGTACCGGAGCTTTCTCCTTCTTCAAAGCCAATTCCACAAGTATCACCATTAGGTTTTTGAATCTTCAACAAGTCACCAAGTTCTTCTGAGCTTTTCTTGAATTTATCTTTGTGTTGATTTGCAATATCCAGTTCTCTTTATAAGATCTCTTTCTATCTCATCAGTTCATTGGACTCATTCTGTGTATGCATTAGATCTGTCTTCAATAGGTCATTTTCATAGCTAAGTCTTGTGTTCTCATTTTCTGCATCACTTAGTCTTTTGGTCAATTCTTCTTCATTCTTCTTCCTATCTTCAATTTCTTTACATAATCTCATGGTCATATCTTGTATCTCATTCTTTGTTGTCATGTTCTCTTGTTTCAGCTTGCTTATTTGATCATTAAGTGATTCCTTTTCATCATTCTCATTTTGCATCTTTTCACATAATTCTCTTCTCTTGTTTCTTGCAATGGTAAAATTCTCTTGAAGTGCCTGAATGATATCCTGAGCTGCCTTTAGATCATCTTTAAGTTTGATGTTTTTTAATTTTTTTGCATCATAGTTTGAGAGAGCTGCTTCTAGTTGCTTCATTAGATTTTCCATATTTACCAGTGTCAAGATCTTCCTCAAGCTGTTAGGCTTCTAAAAATAGAGGACCAAGATCTGATACTAATTGTTAGGATTCCCATGGATACTAAGAGGGGGGGGGTGAATTAGTATCTGACTGGTAATTACAATTTCTTAACTTAAAACATGTAGATCATATTATAACAATGTACCAATATGCAAGAAATAATGCAATAAATAGAAATGAAAGCAACCACATAAGAAATACACCATAACATAGTATTTTAACGAGGAAAACCGGTGTGGGAAAAACCTCGGTGGGATTTGTGACCCACAATATTCACTTACTGGCTAATAAGAGAATATTACTTACAAGAGGGGCCTGCACATGCAGGAAGGCCAATTGCCTAAATCTCACTGCTCAATGGGAAGTCTCACTGAATTACAATGTGGATTATACAAATCCAATATCTTGTACTGCTTTACAATAGCATCTATAATGCTAGATTTAGTACCGATTTTTGCTTTGCTTCTTACATAAATCCTTTAACCTATACTTCGCATAATAGGTCTGCCTAATAATTTTTCCCTATCCCTCTTAAATGTCCTACAATGAATTCTTATATATATAAGTCATTTTACAATGATATCAAGTCGGCTTTCAAAGTTTTTAAAATAATAAATAAAATATAATATAACAAAAAATCATGTCGGCCTCTGTGTCGGTATGCTTCCTTTCTTTGTCGGTGCCGGTGTAGAGTGTGATCTGTTGATGTCGGTGTAATGCCTTGCTGGTGTCATAGGATTATAAGGTTGCCATCAATGACAAAACCTTCAATCACCTACAATGTCTCATTGGAGTGTGCATATGCCAACAAATACATCAATGTTATCTTCATCTAAAGAACTATTATCAGATATTTCCAATAGTTGTTCAGTTAGCTCTCTCCTTTTGACTTGTGATGCTTTGAATCTGACCCTTAGGGTTTCCAGCTCATCTTTGGTAGCTTCAATCACTCTAGCCATCTCAAATTATCTCATATCCCCCATGGTGGCTTTAGGGTTTCCTTCCAAGCAATTAAGCCTTAAAGAAGTTAGGCTCTGATGCCAATTGATAGACTTATAAAGCACTAAGAGGGGGGGTGAATCAATGATACCAAAAGTAATACTACTTTAAACACTGACCGGTAGATATACTTAACAAGTTTGTTAAACACTATGCATGTAATCCAAAATGATATTAATGCATCCACAATAAGTAAAACATCCACCATAACACAAGTGTTTATATGTGGAAAACCCAAATGGGAAAAACCACAGTGATATGGGACTCACAAGTTAACTATCTGCAGTAATAGGTAAGTGACTGGTTAAGGTCTACAAATATGCTCTGCTAGGAGCGAATCCTATTAAAGTTCCCAAAGCTCTATTAGGAGCTATACCCTGTTAAATGTAGTACCTTGTTAGGAGTAGCCTCGGTAGAGGATTTCTGAATCCAAACTAATGGATCACCTTGTTAAAGGATTTGCATAATGAAGCTTGTTAGAGCTTACCCAGTTAGGGGATTTGACCGTTGTAGTGATTACAAAATAACAGGTGGTGTGATCTAGAAGTAGCACAACTCGCTTGAATAGATCCTCTTTTTCGCACTTAAAACTGCATTACCAACATACTCTACAACTTAACTCTTCTATCTTCACATCAAATCATCTCATATTATATCTCATCATACATACAAAATAGTTCATCATAATGTCATTATATAGACATTTAGATTTCATGTTGGCCTTAGTAATTATATCAAAATTTCCTAGGTGCAATGTATCTGGACAATCAAACATAACTCATCACAAATACCATCAAAATTTGTCGGTTAGGATAACTCATCACACAATCAATGAATATCGGTTGGAACACCGATATCGGTTGGAACACTGATATCGGTTGGAACACCGATATCGGTTGGAGTTAACCTTTGTCAACATATAAACAGATTGTCCTCTAATGCTTCTTTGATAATCTCCACTAGATCTACAAGTTGGTGTTGGACATTCCTGTATATACTGGTTGACGACATGTACCGGTTTGACACCATCATAAGAAAAACTTCTAATACCAGTAGTTTAATATAATACAAATAACTTTGAAGTAACACTAGTAGACAAACATATGTGTGTGTGTACATGGTCCATCAATGACAACATATGAAGTCATTCATTACAATCATCATCAATTCAACAAGTTCCACTCAACCTCATGCGCATGTGTGCAAGTGAGGTTTGAAGTGGCTCATAGGAGTCTATGCTCGAGTATGCTACAGCCTATATAGAATGTATAGTACAAGTGTGAAGAAAGCTGTGATATCTCGCTCTAAGAGTCTATACTTTGGTTCTGAGAATAATCACCCCACATAAAAGAAAAGTGGTGCCACCTCACTCTAAGAGACCGTGCTCTAGTTTCAAGCATGACCCACTGTACAAGAGAAAAGTGACATCTTTCTCTAAGAGGTTTCCCTTTGGTTCCAATAATGTCTCATTGTACAAGAAAAGAAGAAGTGAATACATCTTGCTCTAAGAGACCATGCTCTAGTTCCGAGAATGATCCACTGTACAAAAAGTGATGACATCTTGCTCTAATAGGCTTCCCTCTAGTTCCAAGAATGTCTCACTATACAATGCATGAGAGAAGTCTAGTATAAAGGAGCAGTGTGGGCATCCCCCCCTTAAGATGTCAACATAGGTTGATGGTGATATCTTAAGGAAACTAGAACAAGGATACCTACCTTCATCACAAAGAAGATATCCATTATGCAACAATGTCATAAATCCAAGCAAGAGAGGGAATACTCTTCAAGAAAGGATAAGATAGTTGAAAAGAGATGTCTTGTTGTAAGTGTAAATATTATCCTTGGAGGAGAAGAGATACTTGTTCAAAAGACATCTACCCCTGAGAGGAGTTGTCTTAGACAAATATAACATATTCTATAACATAACAAAGGAGAGAACAATAATGCAATCCTTCCTCCTATTTCAAGGTGAAAAGGATTCTTGAAGAGGGATGACTCACTTTTAGCCCCCAGAGGGATGGGTGAATTTATCATAGATGTACATTACCAAGTGTAAAAGAGGTCATAGTCAAGGATTAACACCTCTTGTATGAGAGAGAACCCTTGAGTGAACAACAACAATTCAACACAAAGAATGACATAAAGTAATAGAACTCACACCATCAACTTAATAGGAAAAGTGGATCCCTAGAGAAAGAGAGAGAGAAGGATCATTGCCCCCCAAGCTAAGGGACAATGAGAAGAGTTTACACAATCTACTAGAGAGAGATTAAACATAAGCAAATGTAAAATGAATTTATATGAACACATGCAAGAAAAGACATTAGTAAATGTAAAATATATGTCTCAAGAAGTGGTAATCTTTGAAAGGATGAGAGAAAAAGCATCATATAGTCCTCAAGGGTGATTAATCATAAAAGCATACCATTGTAAGAAATGATAATCACATATGCAAAATTCAGCCCCTAAAGGAAATAATGATACATGAGAAAGAAAGAAAGGGAAAGGAGTGAAAATCCTTGCCCCTCAAGTGAGGAGAATGAGGAGAAATATTACACACTTTCTGATGGTGACTAGTTTCAAGAGATATGACGTCCTAGTGGAAGGGATACACACTTCTCAAGAGATCATTCCCTACTAAGGTGTGTATCATACTTGCGAATAATAAAAACCATAGAAGAGGTAAGATTTCCAAGAGAATGAAGGAAAGAGAAGAAATGCAGTACTCATTAAAGATGCCCCTCTCCAAGCAAAGAGGAAAACCAAAGAACAAATATATACTCACATAATAATAACCCTGTGTAAGAAAAGAGATCTAATAATGAATAATGCACAAAGATAGAGATAAATGTATAAAAAAGAAGTAGAAAAATGGACTTCATGTTGCTCCCCCAAAGTGTGTTAAAGTGAAACAATACCACCACTAATGATAAAGAGACCCCGTTAAATGGGATAATTATGCCATAGGGCGAAGAGAAACATAAAGGGAAAAGAAGTGCTAAGGCATAATGTTTTTACTAAGAAATATAGCAAGATCTTCTATGAGACAAATGTGTGCAAGATCATATTGTAGTTGAACAAATTTATTAAATCCATAACATTTTCCAAGAGAATGTGAATATGAGTCATGAAAAATATAATATTTAATACCTTTCACTTGCTTAATCTTTTTGTTTTTATTTTGAGGAGGAAAGGAAATGATCTTGTCATATTTCAACCTCCAATAGATTCTTGCAGCTAATCTGCCAAGATGGTAAATATCGTCTTTCCATGAAGGAGAGGGTTTGTTAGAGGAAGAAGTTTCATTATCCATAATTCTAATTTTGCCACTATCTATGCCATCTTGAATAGATTTTTGAGAATCAGGGCAATCATCAGCATTATGGTCATGGGTTTGATGAAATGAACAAAAAGGTTTCTTTGAAGTAGAAGCATTCTTGCGGGCTCTCTTGATTTGTTCTTTTTGAAGGTAATCTTGAAAGTTTTGAAGCCTAAGGAATTCCTCCATAGAAAGAGGGGTACCACTTCCTAGGCCTCTTGTAGTAGTTTGTGTAGGAGGATTTATAGGGACATGAACTCCATGCTCAAGTTTCCCAATTCCTTGTCCTTTAAAACCTTGTTTTGTAATTATATGAAACCCACGACTATAAGAAAGTTGCAATTGACTAGATGGAGGAACATGATCATGAATTTATTTAAAATCTGATGTGTAAGGAGGCAAAAAATGATTTGTAGATGAAGGAGGAGTATTATATGAAATGACAATATATTTTCCTTTATCAATCTTATCTTGTTTGGAAGATTCAGGAAGCACATATTCATCATCCAAAAGATCATTTTTAGTGATTTCTATGTGAGGAGAAAGGTCATGAATAAAATGCATGACATCATCCTCCCTACATAGACTTTGATGTTGAAGATAGGTCTTAGGAGAATAAGTAGGATCTAAAGATGTAAGAATGTTGATGTTTCCATATTGCCCTCCTTGCTCAAGGGTATGTGTATGAGATGAAACTGGATCTATATTACTTTCCAATGCTTGCTCTCCTTTAGAAATATCATTGGTTAAAGCATTAGGTCTCATTTCATCCACACAAGATACCCTAGGAGAGGTACAAAGATTAGGATCTACAAAAGCTTTAAGGTGATTAACATAAGAAATGCATTTTGTTAACCACATCACCATAATGCAATAGAATTGATACATGAAAGCTTTGAGATCTAACTGAAAAGAAAATTATTTGGAAATCCTAACAACACAATATGACCAAGTGCTATAAAGAAAGAGAAGCAACAAGAAATGAAAGAAACTCTTGTCCGTCACATGATAAATATATGCAAAAAGCAATGTAATCATATGCGAAAGAGAAAGTAAATCCAATTTATTAATTTTCATTTAAAAATCTCTTTAGTGAAACCTGAATTTGCTGGAAAAGCAGATCTAAAATTAGGAGCTTTTTATGAAAATTAATTTTAAGATTTGAATTTGATTAATTTTGAATTTGTGTTTGACCTTAGAGAGTGTTAAAATTGATAAAGTGCACTGATTTTTTGGATCTGAGCAGAAAAATATAGTCAATTCTATCTCCCAATATTTTGGGAAAAAAGTCGAGGATCGTGGTGGGAACGCACACGGTCCGACCAACTTTTTTTGAAATTTTAAGGGATGATAGAGATTATGATTTTAATGCGAAATCCAAAAGAGCAGCAGCCAATTTGGAGATGTCTAGATCGGTCAAATTTACAGTCAAAGGTCGAAAATAGAAGAATCTTAAAAATTAGGGTTTTATGATTTAACCACTAAATTTTTAGAATAAAGAGACAGATTTGAATTCCAATTTTGAAAAAGAAATAAAATCTGTAACAAGCAATTCAAATTTTATACTTCACAAGCTTAATTTTCTCAAAATGAAAAATTAGAGTTTTCATGCAATTAACCTCTAAAATTTGCAAATAGATCAAACTTGAAAATGAAAATTTAAAATTCAAATTGCAATTAATCAAATATAAGAATGAGAAACCATAATTAATGTGTAAGATGTCGGGTTCACCAAAATGTAAAGTGGAAAATTGGATCCTAGTGACTCCCCACCTAGAATAGAGAAAGGAAGCCACTAGGATAATTTTCACTTGGGAGGAACTTTACATTCAAAAGAGGGGCTTGAATCCGCTAGATCCAAATCTAAGGAAAACAAGGATGTGAATTCTGAGTGGATTGCAAGCGGTTGAAGTGCGATTTACCCTCTTTTATAAATGAGAAAGTTGACTTGTTGACTATGTGGAAAAGAGAGAGGAAATGAGTGAAATATGGGGCTACCAGTTCAAGATCGCGATGTAACCTCATATATGAGCTAATTAGACTAATATGGACCTGCCTTGCAAATTTGGAGAAAAGTCGTCAGGACTGTGGCGGGAACGTACATGGTCCTCCACAAAATCTGCAAAACTAAAAGGGTTCTTTTGTCTCTGCAAATGAAGCCCAAACCTACAATTGTGGTTGTGCACCTTCAACCTACACATAAAAAAGAGAGGGAGAATGGTTGTGAATAGGGGTTTTCCTTAGTCAAACCCTAGTTGAGGAATCAACCTTGAAAGAAAGTAATTGGAAATGTATACCTTGTAGATCTGCAACTTGTTGATGATGATTGCTTTGCTTCTTGAATGTAACCACAAATGTCGTATGACATGGCATGTAACATGACAAAACCCTAAGAACACACATTCTTGCAAATGAATGTTGTAATGTTTCTCCAATGGATGAATGAAGAAGACTTGAATGATTGAATGTTTGATAATGACCTTGAAATCTTGTATCTTCTCCTTATGATCATTATCCCTTATCATCTGTCTATCTGTCCCCAAATGAGGATATTGAATTCCTTTCTATACATGCCTCAAGGATTAGTTTTCAACCATCAAAGGCCGACAAAGAGGAATTACAAACCCCGAAGACAAATTGCGCATAGGAGACCGAGCAGACCTAACATAGGGTCACCCTAAGGGGTGGGGACAAGGGTGTCATGCCTCTGTTCTGCCCTATTTTGGGGCTCAGACAGGGTCTAGAGTAGACACAGGACATGAAGGAGGAAGGATGAAGGGGTGAGAATGCAGAAATAGGTCTCGATTAGGGAAGGAGATGTCGTTGCCAAGGTGAGGACCCAAAATGTGGTTAAAATTGCAGGGGTTGCAATTTTATGTTACTACATTGGGATATCCTCCTTACATAGTATTAACTAGTTATTGGGAGTGCAAAAGGAATCATTATTATAACCACCTTGAAACACAAAGAGAGGCTTGTTAGAACATTAAAAATTTGAAGAAGATTTCACACCTTGAACCACAAGAACGGGTTTATTAGGATGTGTTTGAAAGTTATGTTCATTCACATTTATTATGTTAATTAACCTCTTAGATGTGTAATCATAATTTGAGAAGTTATAGGAGACATGAAATCATTAAGAGCGTCATCTAACATAGCATGGTCATGTCTACTAAATGGTTTTTGTTTTGATTCAAAAGAAGATATATCATCATAAAGAGGATTGCCATAAATCACCATGTTACTAGATTTGGAGGGGGACTTAATAGGAATGACCTCATGAGAACTTTCATTCAACTTATCTTCATCATCACTAAGAAATGGCATAGTAATTTTGTTGATTAGTATTTGGAAAAATGTTGGTTTAGAAGGTCTTGGATAAAGAAACTCATCAAAAGCCTCATCAAATTCTTCCTTACTAAACCTATAATCATCATAAGAAAAAGCGTCATCATATGAATGGAAATCTTGCAAATAAAAATCTATCATGTTTGAAAAAGTGCATATAGAACTTAAAACACATAATGCATATAACGATTTTTTTGAGATTTTTTATATTTTTGATAAAAGAGAAACATAAAATTACTAGGTAGATAATCAGAAAATGCAAATGTGAGGTCACATTCAGGAAATGAACCAAAATGTAAGCACATCGGGTTCACCAAAATGTGAAAATAAAATCGAGTAAACAAAGACCTAATCCCACTCTCGTTCACACATTGGAATATGAAAGAGCCTAAGGAGGTGATTCACTTTGACTTCCTCTTGTGAAAGAGAATCAAGGAATACCTTTATGGTTTCTATTCCTTCACTAATAAAAGAGTTAAATGTAAAGTAACGCCAAGCTAAGCTAATGTAATGTATGAAAGTAACTAAGTTAACTGCAATACCAGAAAGGTGCGTAAATGAAATTGAGATATAAATTATAGATCTCATAATGGAATTTTTATGTGTACCTAATGATGAAATCTGAGCCTAATTGAGCCAGGCTGGGGCATTGGGCACTCTAGTCCTGATTACCAAACTGAGCCAGAAACTGAAAACCTACAAGTTGAAGTACCTGAGACTTGAACTGCTAGAATCTATCATAAAATGTAGAGGACCAAGGCACTGAGCACCTTGTTCCTAGAAATCTAGGGCCTACTTTTGAATTTGGATTTGTGTCTTTTAATTCTGACTTTCTAAAAGTTTGCAGCTCCACAGAAAACCTATACCTGAACCTATAATTTAAAAAATGGTGTATAGGAAGCTGTATAGGGTTTTTCCTTAGTCAACCCCCTTTTTTTTTGGTGATTTCCGCCTCCACAAATAGCCAATGTAATATTGAAAAGTGTGTGTTCTCTAGAATCTCATGTGTTTGTAAGATCCTAATGAGATAAAATGCAAACTAGAGTTCTACGCAATGTTTTGAGTAAAAATCCTTAATGAACATAATGTAAATACTTAAAATCGGAAATGCAATATGGATATAAAGAAATAATGTAATGAATGATATGTAAATCTGAAAACTCACATAGAGATATGAAAATAACATGAAACCATACAAAACCCTAAAGGAAATGTATGTAAGTCAATTAACAGTTGATGATCTCCTTGTTATTCTTCAACATCTCCTAATCTTCCATGATTGATAAAAAAGGTTGATGAACACTTGATGAATGATGAATTTTTTGATTGAGTACTCCACATAAACCTACACTTCTACTTTACAGGCTTCTTCAATTACCAATAGATGGACTATTCAAATGAAGAAAGAAAAGGTTATATATATGAAACCCTTAATTTATTTTTGATCATAGGCTGACCTAGAATTAATAAAATTTCACAGAAAGTGAGATTTAAACATTATAATACTACCAAATTATGATCCCAAAATTTAGGGAGAAAAAAGTCAAGACCGAGGTGGTACCACCCTGGTCCGGTCGACTTTTTTCCAAATATTTAGGGATGCAAGGTATTGTGATTTGTAATGCCCCTCTAGGTTGTCTGCAAATGAGGAGGTATTGTGACATTATACTTTTGCTATCATGTTATCAATAGGTAAATACAATATTAAATGCTAATGAATATAGTTAGGAATATGGATAATTGAGGATGTGTGGGTGGCTTAGGACTCGATGCTTATATTGAATATATTTCAGTAATGTTTCACAGGATGAAGAATGACTATTTTTTTAGGGGATTTTGGTACATAATAACCTAAGTGCAGCAGTCGAAGTTATACTATTGTCTTGTGAACTTTATATTAATGGCTTATATGGTAATGTCAGGTGTATGTTAGTTATTTATTGTTTTGTGTAGATTTTTATGTGTCTTAAGGTCCGTCTATGTACCCTAACCTTTGCTCGATCAGAGCAATGTCTGTTGTCTTTGCAAGACAATCAAATAGCCACTTAGGCATTAATCCGACATCTTTGTTTGGTTAATTGGTCTGTCATTTGTTTAATTGTGGCTAATTATCTTATGTGTTGGGTAATTTTTACTTATTGAATTTTCATTAAATGATGGTTTTAAAGAAAAAAATTTAATTAATTATTTTTCCCTTTTAATAAATAATTATTGATTTTTATAGTTGTACATTTAAAAGTTATTCAGGGATTAAAATTAATAAGTTAGCTTGAATTAATGAATTAATGAATTAATATTAATCTTTTGTTTGATAAATTAATACCATAGTTGTATTAAATAATGAATGAACAAGCTTTATTTATTTTATTTAAATTAATAAAAGCTTGATTTATTCATTTTAGAATCTTATTTTATTAATTAATAAATTTTATGATTTTAACTCCATAAGAATTTATTAATAAAGTTTTAATTTAACTTTTCTTTTAGAAGTTTTTTTTTTTTGTCTTCGGTGCATGCGCACGAGTCGTTTTGGAAAGGAATTCTTTTATATTCTGGAAATTTCCAGAATACGGGGTTGTTCATTGATGGTTGGTTTTTGGGTGTTTTCTCTTTGAATTGTTTTTGGGAAGAGGATTTTGGAAGGAAGATTTTTGCAGAGGTTTTCGTTTTGTGGTGTGGGGGTTGTTGTGTGTGCTGGGTATTGGAATTGGAGGCTCTTCTACAATAATCTCTTCCAGGAGTGTGTTTCTAGGTAGGGGTTGGAAACCCTTGTGTGTGTGCAGTTTACCTTTCTAAAAATCTTCCTTTAAAATGAAAATTAAACTGTGGTTCTCTAGTAAAATTAATTTTTATTATGAAAGATCTTATGTGTTAAATTTGGGGTTTTGGTTTATAATTTTTATTATAGTTGAGGGAGTTTAAAATTGTCTTTGATTTAATTCTAAAGTTTTATTCAAGATTGTAAAATTGTAGTTGTTTAAAAAAAACATCCCAAATTATATCTTAAGAAAATTGGTAGGGTTATTTGATTTTGGGATTAAATTTTATTCTTTGGTAATTTGTTATGGCTAGGTTTCATGTATTTTCTTTGTTTTTGGTTGCTGGTTTTTATGAGAGATTCTTTTTATTAAAAAAAAATTTGCAAAAAAATTAATTGTTTGTTTTTAATAAAAATTTATTAATGAAATTTTATTTATTTTGTTGGGGGCGTGGGCAGCTGAAGCTCAACCCAAGACACCCCCCCCACACACACATGGCCACCACAGGTGTGGGAAGCCATAGGTTGTGGTACCACAACTATGGAAGCCCACAGTCATGGGATGTTTATTTTTGTGTAGGTTTTTAGTTTGGTAGTTTCATTAATATATGTATATACATGTATATGTATATATGTAAATATGTGTGTGTGTGTGTGTGTGTGTGTGTGTGTGTGTGTGTGTGTGTGTGTGTGTGTGTGTCTGTATATGTATATGTATATGTATATGTATACATATACATATACATATACATATATGTGTATGTATGTATGTATGTATATATATATCTATATCTATATATATATATACATATACATATACATAGAGACATATATATATATGTATATGTATATATATATGTATATATGTACATATACATATATATATACATATATATATACATATATGTGTATGTATGTATGTATGTATGTATATATACATATATACATATATATATACATACATACATACATACACATATATGTATGTATATGTATACATATATATATATATATATATACATATGTATATATATATATACATATGTATATATATATACATATGTATATATACATATACATGCATATGTATATATATACATACATATATATATACATATGTATATATGCATATATGTATGCATATGTATATATACATATATACATATGTATATATGTATATATACATATGCATACATATATGCATATATACATATGTATATATATATATATATATATATATATATATATATATATATATATATATATATATATGGGTGAATTCACAAAGCTGGTTCTCACTTTTGCCAACGAAGGAATTTGGCGAAAGTGGGAATTTCAGATTTGCCCGTGTTCGAGTGAAATACAAATGTTCGCTCGGATTACCCCTGGGAGTCCGAGCTAACCAAATTGTTCAATTGAATTTGCTCGAACATCAGGTGGGTTTTGGGTTCGAGCGAACCCATTAAAATATTAATATTTAATGGGTTCGCTCGAACCCCCCCATTCGCTCGAACCCTTTGCGGTTAGGGTTTTTTAAAAAAAATTATAAATATCAAAAATGACAGTTAAAAGGTCATTATCAAATTTGACTTTTTCTGTCTGGTGGGGGTTGGATCAAACCAGTCGTCAGCATCACGTCATCGAGCTTTGTCTGCAACAGTTAGCATCTTTCCTATTTCAGTTTTCGACCTTTGTTATATCAGGTGCACAAAATAACCCTTTGTTTGGTTTAATAATGTCTTTTTTTATTAAATTTGTAAATAATTTATTTGTTAATTTATTTTTTTAATTAAATAATTGTATATAGTTATTGTTTTTCAACATTTTAGAAAAATGTTTGATAATTTATTGTTTTTCATTATTTTAGAAAAATGTTTGATAATTTAATGTTTTGATTGAAATGTGTCAATTTGTTTTTAAAATTACATAATTGTATAGATGTATATTTTTTTCAACATTTTAAAAAATTGTTATGAAAAACATAGAAAACTAACCTGTAGTAAATCAGAACTTAGAAAAACATTAGCAAAAAAAGAAAAACGTTAGAAAAATTAATTTAAATAAATATTAGAAAATTTAGATAACAAATTTAAACAAATTAGACGAAATAAATTTCCTCTACAATGTGACCCATTTTCACATCCTATTACACGCACAACATGACCCCTTAAGACCACATATGACACTATATGTTCCCTTAGGAGATCATAGAGGATCACATATAACATAGTAGTGTACATGTATGACATTCCCTTTAGGATCACATCTAGTGTCCTAAGGGGTCATACGTGGTTCTAAGGGGTCACACATGTGTTATAACACATGCGTGACCCCTTAGAATCGCAAATGACCCCTTATAAAATTGTAGTGTGAACGACATACCCCTTAGTCCATCAAATAGTGTCTTAACACATGTGTGACCCATTAGAACCGCATATGACCCTTTATAAAATCCTAGTGTGAATGACATATCCCTTAGTCCATCACATAGCATCTTAAGGGGTTGTATGTGGTCCTAAGGGGTCACGCATGCATTAACACATGCGTGACCCCTTAGTAGGTCACATAGGACCCCTTATAACATCCTACTATACATATGACATTCCCCTTAGGATCACATAGTGTCATAAGGGGTCATATGTGGTTCTGAGGGGTCATGCATGTGTTATAACATATGCATGACCCCTTAGAACTGCATATGACCCCTTATAAAATCCTAGTGTGAACGACATACCCCTTAGTCCATCACATAGTGTCTTAAGGGGTCGTATGTTGTCCTAAGGGGTCACGCATGCATTAACACATGTGTGACCCCTTAGTAGGTCACATATGACCCCTTATAACATCCTACTTAATAGGTCATGTATTGAATAGTTCACATCCAGTACATGTATATTACATAGGTGTGTATATTTGTAGGTATGTGAGCTTCTAGGTATGTATATTGTAGTTAAATAGTTCACAACATGTACATGTCCTAATTCCATATTAAATATATCAATTTTACAAATGTACATATTACATTATAATTTAAATATGCATTTTTTAATTAAATACAAATACAATTACATACAATTAAACGTGCACATTTAAATACATCCTAATTTGATATAATGTATAAATAAACTTAAAAAATATTTATCCTTTAGTTTCAAAACAAGTTACTTGAGATCTAGAATTTATCTTGAACTTGTACATTAAAATTCAATTCATGTGGATTACTAAATGTATATATAGTTCATACCACATCAAGTGGTTCACAACGCTCTTCAATAACACTTAATATTTTGTCATGATCTTCACTATCTAGTCTCCACTTTTGAGACCGCCCTCGACATGGAACTGTTTGAAGAATTAGGCCAACAACAATGACCAAGTGACTATATTGATATACCTTGTTATCAATTTGGTATTCAATGAAATGAATCCCATGTTGAACAATTTTAACTTGTTTGAAATATGTCCCTTGCACTACAACTGATCCTGCATGTACATGTATATAAGAAATGTGAGAAATTAAAAAATTTCACACAAGCAATTTGTATGTATGTACATATTCAAATCAGAACTCAAACCTGTGGGAAATGAAATTCCATCACTCATCTCAGATTTTGATAACTTCTTTCTCTTTTCTGTACAACGCAATAAATAATAACTAACACCTTCTATATTTCCATCTTCTGCTATGACTGCAAAAATATCTCCTGCAATTTGACACAAGTTAAATAAATTCTAAGTTATATGTCATTTTTAAGGAAATGTTTACATGTGTACGTCATGTATACATACCTTTTTTAATCAATCCTGAAATATGATCGTAATAACCAGAAATCAAAGGAATGTCTTCAAAGTTTTCATCCTCATTTGAATCCTCGTATGTGTCAGAAACATCTAGTGGCACCATTTTCCATTCACTAACATATCCAACCTCTTGGTTCTTGCAATCAACATAGTTTTTGAAAATGCATTCAGAACAAAAACATGAAAAATCTCTAGTGTATAATGTCCATGGGTGATTATCTGTACTCATGACACAATGCAAAGATCTTGTCCTCTCCACACTCTTGCATTCATGCATTGATTTTCTATCCACATCTGTAAAATGTACATGTGTACAAGAATGTACATGTAGATCAAGTTGTTAAATTAAAAAAAATTAAATAAAATACTAAAAGAGAACATGTACCGGTTATCTCCCAAAACACTCTATATGGAATGGGCTTATATGTTCTTGATGATGATTCCCCAGGATAATTAGGTTGCTCAAAGTGTTTCTTACACCATTCAACAACATCATGTGCATTTTCTATACGTTCTCCTATGTACTTTATTTGATGATTTCTTAGAGCACGTTTGATACAAGCTCCTACACCATCATGTTCACCCTTTCCATGACCACTCTCAAAAAAACTCCAAACATGTGGTATTTTGTCATTTCGATGATATCTACATAGTGCATAAAATGGCCTCGAAGATTTGAATTGTGCTGCACATCCATCAGACCAAACAAAATGTTTAACTATTGTTATGCCTCTATCTTTCAAATATTCAAAAAACTTCTTAAAGCAATGTTGTACAAAAAGTGTGTCATGCTCCTTATCATCACTGATATAGAAGTGGTACTCTTTCTTAATGACACAATTTTCAAATGTACTATCAACACCATCCAAATTCATCTGTGCATGTCGATAACACACATGCACGAAAATAGTGATTTGCTTTGAAAAGTAATACTCTGATTGAATCTCTTTTTGATGCACAAAAGAGTAATTCTCTGTGAAGTCAACTACAGATAAAATAGTTCCAAGTGGGAAAGTGTCTCTTAATCTTTTAAATTGTTCTGCTTGCCACTTGGCAAAAAAACCATGGCATATGTATGGTTTTATCAACTTACGAAAATTTTCCATAAATGTTCCAATAGGTATTTCCTCTTCTACATAATCTAGTCTTGTAGATTACTTTCCAAATTTTGTTTCAAATTTTTTGTACTTGTAACTCTTGCAATTTACCATCTTCCTCATGTCAATATCTCCATCTCTCAAAGGCAATTTAGCCAAGTCCCCGCATGTTCCACAAATTCCTCTTATGCAATTTATTTGACCGGTTGCATTATCATCTGATTTATCACATAAGATGGATGCTATGAATTGACTTGTTTGTTTAGGAGGAGCATTTTCATAACCATCATTATCTTCTCTAATCTTTCGAAACACCTGATAGTACAAGTCAAATTCGATGTGATAACGACAACAACAAGTTTCAAAAACTTTGTTTAACTTCACATAATATGGCCTTAACCGTTCAAACATGGTTTGTCCAATCTTTATATGAGGGTTTGTTTTAGTAAACAATACATACAATTCATGTTTTGTTGTGTCTATCCAATGTTTTACATGGAGATCATAATGATCAGGACCAATCCTTTGCTTGATAACATCTCTACTATTTGATGAAGGGCGAGTATTATCATTCCAAAAACTTGTCACAAAGTTCCTAACAACATCTTCAATTCTATCAGAACGAGGAGCTCTACACATAATTGCCCAATTCCCTTCTAAGGTAGTATCATCGAAAATCTTTCTCCTTTTAACATATTTAGATATTGTCCTTCTACTAAAACCAAACTCAGATGACAGTGAAGAGATTTGTCTTTTTTGAGGCAATCTTTCATTTACTAAAGATGTCAACATCACTCTTCTTGAAATGGTCTTATCTAGTTTTTGAGATTTTTTACCAATGTTCACCAAACCTTTCTTAACATTATCAACAATAGATTTTTGTAGCTGAGAAGATTTCCTCTTTTGACTTGTTGTATCTATACCCAACAATTTCATTGGATCTATTAAGTCTTTATGAGTAAGTACAATTGATAACAATTGAGCTTTTTCTAGTGTAGTATCAAGATTGTTGAAATGCAACATTATTTCTTTTCCACTTTTATTCATTGACCTCCTTTTAGTATGTCTAGGTTCTTCACTGAGACGTTTCAACTCATCCACATCCATTTCAAGTAAATGATCTAAATTTTTATAAGAAATATTTCTCTTCACCTGTTTAGCTAGATCCACAATATTCTCATCCATATCAGTGGTAGGAGGTAAGGAGCCTGACCCCTCTCCTTCAAAGGTCTCCATTGGTTCAACTTGGACAATCTCCTCCCTATGTTCATCAACTATATTGTGTTCTTCAATAGGTTCGTTTGCTCGTTCTGCACATAATTTAAGAGTTTGTGTAAGGTTCTTGAATTAATCAGAGATTATTCAATTAGGATTAAGAATAGGGGTGAATTTGGCTTAAAGCTTTACATGTTAAAATTAGCCCATTCAATTTGGTTTATTAAATTTAAATACTTTTAGGACCTTATTGTTATAACTCTAATTAAATTACCTATTTAGGTTTAAAGTTCAATTTGTTCTCAGGTTAGGATTAAAGTTCAGTCTCTAATTTTGAGCACTAATTTAACACATAAAATAAAATTTTGATAAATTAGAAATTCCAATTTTGAAAATTAAAAGTACAAATATTTTGATGCATGCATACGATAACTTAGGTGACCTCATATTAATTTGTTATGGACCATAATGTAAGTGGACTATAATTTGTCACATGTGTGTATATTTAAGACCTATTATTGCATAATAGACCTCCTAATCTGAAATGTTTTTGCATGTACGTGAAGTTGAATATAAATAGTTCACCTAAATTATTCAACATGTTTAATAGGTTATAAATTTATGTCACATTTAAGACCTATAATCAATGTAATAGTCCTAATAGGCCTTATTATTAAAATCAATATGACCACATTTGAAAAAACATTTCACAAAATTAATATACTTAACTACCCTTAAGACAGATATATTATGTGATATTAAAGGACCTATCACATGAAATTACTTGTACATGTAGATTAAATATTCAATATATATAATTTAGAACCTAGAAATTATGACATAATAGGTCTTATTAATTTTATGACTTAATAGGTCGTATCTATTATAAATGAACTTAATTATATAGGAGAAAAATGCAATTACACAACAAGCAAGTTGATGGAATTTGAAATTTGCAAATACACATGTATTATCTCAAATTAATTATGTTTTCCAATTAAAACAAAATTATTTTTAATCCTATTAAAAATATTAGATAAAAAATATTGAATTCTAATTAATATATACATAATACATATTAAATTAAATAGAAATAAAATTAAAAATACATACTTGCATCATGATATCTTTGTCTTCTTTGTTCTCGATATCTTTCTTCCGTTTCGGAGAATAATTCCTTGAAGTCTTATTTTGCCTTCTCTTCTTGTTCCCCATGCTTTTACAAAAAACCTTCAAATTAATGCCTTCAAAATAATTTTCAAATGTCTTCTCTCATCCAAAAATGCGAATTATTTTAATCATTTGAGTGATAAAAAGCGAAAAAAAATTATGGACATTTATATGATTCCACAAATGAAAAAAAATAAAAAAATGTGTCGGCCCTAGTTCGAACGAAAGCTGACAGTTAAAAATTGTTGGGTTCGCTCGAACATGACAGTTACAAAAATGTGCGTGCCAAAATCAAGCTCACTGGTTCGAGCAAATGGAGGTTCACTCGAACCCCTTTTGGTTCGAGTGAACCCAATCCGATCGAACTTGTGTTCGTTCGAACCCACAAAATTAGAAGTTTCTCCCAAAAAATTTCAGAGTTCTGAAGAATTAATGACTTCTGAGCTCTGGTTCAATGCACAAATGAAATAATCTTGATAACCCAAAAATATTAGATGGTAGTACTCGAAGCAAGCTTTCCAACGAATATAATTTTGTTATATTTTGAATTTATTATGTTCTTGATTTTTTAATTTTATTAAAAATTGGTTTTTCACTGAACATGAACTTCTCTATTCAACGCATTGGAAAAAATAAGAAACTATTTCAAAAAAATTCTGAAAAATATCTATGCCCTTGGTATTGATGTCTTCTTTCTAACAAAAAAAATAAAATTGAATTTTGATTTATATAGAACAAGTTATGTGTTCAAACGTAAACCTATGTTTGAATTATGACTAGTCAGACTTCAAAACTTTATAAAATAAAAAATATTGAACATATCACCATAAAACCAAATGCAAGCCCTGGATATTGATGTCACAAACCAAAATTTGGAAGAATTGAGTTTTTATCATTTATAGAAAAAAAGTTATGCGTTTCGGGAGGCACATCACTCTTAAAAAATGTAGTTTGTTGTAAAAAACTACTTTTCGAGGGAGATGGAAATTTTTTAAAAAAATCCTTCAAAAAAATTTGAAAAAAATGTATATAGAATCTACAAACAAAATGCTAGAAATCACTAATTTACATCATCTTCAAATTTTTAATAGTTTAAAGTTCATAGTTCTCGGGAGTTGAAGATTATTTTTAAAAATGTACATCTCAGTGTCAAAAGTGGCAAAAAAGTGGGAACCATTATTGTGAGTTCACCCATATATATACATATACATATACATATATACACACATATATATACACACACATATATACACACACATACATACATATACATATATACATACATATACATATATGTATATATGTGTGTATGTATGTATTGTTAGTTATAATTATATTATGATTAATGTAAATGCATTTTGGTTAATTCAAATGTATTATGGTTAATAAAATATATTGGATTAAAATATATGTATAGATTAATATAGTGGTTTTAAGAAAAGTGTATAGTTACAAGATGCAAATTCAGCTAGATTGGCATGCTTATAATGTTGGAAAATGTTTATATAAAAATATAGTTATATTTGATGATTGTAGTGTATTTTAATTAATGTAATAATATTATGGGTTTAGACATATCTAGATTAATATAACTATATTTTGGCTAACCATTGATATACTTTGGTTGATATGACATATTTAGATAAAAATAAATGTATTTATAATAATACATTATTGTAAGTGTAATTTTTATAAAAGAGTTTTAATTCTTAAAGAATTGATTTGGTGTATTTTGTATATGAAGGGGTTGATTGATTAATTGGTTAAAATATTTGTTTGAGAAACTTAATGGAATAACGTTAAAGGGAAATGTGTGTACTTTATGTTCTAAATGTTTAATTAAATAAGTTTATGTTTTTAGGAAATAAACTTGTGTCATACATTATGGCTTGTTGTTGTCATTCTTCGTAATTTCCCTTTTATGTGGTCTAGTAAGGCTGAGTTGACCATCTATTGACCAATTTACCTCTAGTTACTTTATCCTTTGTAGAGGTTGAAAGTGGTCGATTTTTAGATTTCTATGCATTTTATTTCATATAATTAATTAATCATGTGGTTAAGTACTTTAATTATGAAGTTTTATGTTTGAAGAGCATAATGGTGATGCATAAATTCATAATTTTAGATTATGGTTCTTTGGTATCGAGTAAAGTGTGTTTTATATTTTAGGTGAATCTTGTACTTGAATTCCTATTGGTTCGACGTAGTTAGTTGAGTATGCAAACCTTTTAATTATAGTTATGTTACCTTTATTTTAGCTTTTACGTAATGCTTGTTCTTAAGAGGCTTAGAGTGGATAGGAACCAAGAGGAAGAGTGCTAATTCTATGTGTTAGTGGTTATCCTTTAAAAGAAATAGTTATCCCTTATTTATTCTTGGAGGAAGATGGTATATTGAAATTAAGATTATTTTATGTTGAATTGGGTGTGAGTGTTTTGATGATGCATTCCTTGGTATTAATCTAGTTTAAAATGTCAGATGTAAATTATAACTAGGACTTTATATATTCTTAATGCTCCAAGTTATCATATTGAGTTATATTATTGTTGAAGTCGGTGTCATGATCCTTGGTGTAGTTGTAGGGAATTTTTTTTGGTACAATAATCTATATATCATAGTTGGCGTCTTTGTTTCACTTAAGTGGGTGGTAGTCAATGAGACTATTGTCTAGGGTAGGAGAGCCTAGAAAGGGTTGTGTATCTACTTTTGTTATGGTTTTTAAGTCAAACAACAAAGTCTCTGCGCATTCACATAGGGAAGGCCATCTGTGATGAGCCCCCGAGATTATAGGTCTAGCCCTTAGGTCTGGCTCTTCTAAGTTCTCTGGCCTTGTCACTCATCCTATGCTATATGTTTACCCTTGTGAGTTCATCAGTAGATGTTTGATCCAGTTAAATTTATTGTATGGTTTAATCTATTGAACATATATCTAACAATTGATAGATCTAATGTGTGCATCTAGCGATGTAGGCTTGTGTGCAGGAATGTGGGCCATGTTGAGTCATGTATTATACCAGGAAGATAAATATTAGGTATGAGGTGTCAGGTTTGTTATTTGAGTGTTATTTAAATCAAAATTCATTATGTTACAGTGTGTATAACCATAACCTTTTAGTAATGTTGTAATATGTGATTGTGTTAAAAAAACAATTGTTGCTACTTTTTAGTGATGTTTGCTTGAGTAAAAGTGGGCATTACATGATTACAAAGTCAAATCTAGCTCGATGCGTCAATCCAAGATGTTTAGATATGTAAAATTGAGCCTTGAAGGTCGAAATAAGACTTTATTAGGATTAAATTAATTAATTAAGTAAAGAAGATAAAATGAAAAGGGGCACACTTAGGGTTAAGGGCGGCCCAATTTTATAATGTGTGGAATGATAAGAGAGGACTTTAGTTTTAATTAAATTAATTAATTAAATGCTTAAAGGAATTTTTATAATGTAAAATGCAACATACTAAGGCAAGTGCTAACCTAAGCATGAAATAATTATAAAAATCCCACTTTTTTCTCCACCCTTGATCTCATAAACAATTTAATCCTACCACCCTAAAATTATAAAATAACTATGAAAATATTTTTTCTCCCACCAATCATATCCTCACTACTCACAAACTTAATCCCCACTATCGATCTCTTAGCCATCCCTCACTATTCATCAATCCCATCCCAAGCCAATAGTCTACCCATCTTGAAGAAATTTTCATGGATCTTCAATCTAAAATATATTATCATGCTACTGGTATAAGCAACCACATCCCATATTCATTTCAATACCAAACTTTTGAGAACGACGACCTATTATAATACTTATTTTGCACAATTTCTAGCTCAATCTTGAGGTCCTTTTTATTATTGAAATAGGGTTTTATCTTTAGGTTTTTAATCTTCACATTGATTTCAATATTTTTTATTCACAACCTATCTCTTTATGTTGACCTTTCTTGACCTTAGGTATTGTTGTTATCTTTGAGATTTATGGAAGTATAACAATGTTCATTAATAAATGTCTCTAATAAAACATATCTGATTTTGATTAATAAAATAATAAATTAAAATACAATTTGAAAATCATATGTTCATTATTTTTCTTATTTAAAGATTTACATGTTAATTACTTTTCCTAGCTTGTCTAATGATGTATTTATATAATTTATTACACTAAAATTATTAGTTCTTGCCAAAGTATGATACTATTGCATTCATTGATTTTTTTCCAATTAGCTTAACCAATGAATGCCAAGAATTAGTTTTTTTAATAAAAAATTCTATGATTTAAATTAAATTTTTATTTTATATTATTATAAAAATATCATTTTGTTGTATTCTTATTAATTTGTGTAGGTAAAAAAATTATTTAAAAAAAAAAAAGACTTATTATTCATACAACAAATACATCATTTATTGTTATATAAATACAATTACACTTTTGGCATCACTATGAAAGCAACCAACCAATCCTAATATTTGACAATTTCTTTCCATTTGTTTGTAATTTACATGACCTGCTAGGAGTATTAATTGACATTTACAAAACTTTATTACCCCATGTAGAATTAATTAACCAACTATATAATTTCACCTGCCACGTTCACTCTTTTAGCCTACATTAATGGCTACCCAGTTATTGTAGGGAACATAAATATGATTAAGAAAAAGGTTTGCATGCACATTTAGGTATCCTATGTCTAACCTCATTCCTAAACCATTACTAGTTTGTCCTTAATTAAGACAATTGTTTATATCATAACTTGATCAAGCTAAATTTTATATTTTAATTATTTTGAAAGTTGATTGATTTTCACTTTATTAGACGAAGCAACTTCTTTTAAATTTTAAAAGAGTTTGAATATATGTATAATTATTAGGTTCTTAGTCTACATAAATTTTAGAATTTTTTTAATCGAGATAATTTTTTAATAGAATATAGAGATTTTGTAAAGATAATAATAATAATAATAATAATAATAATAATAATAATAATAATAATAATAATAATAATAATAATAATAATAATAATAATAATAATAATAATAATAATAATAATAATAATAATAATAATAATAATAAAAAATCTTTAGACATTTTTAATCAACATCATTTTAATAATAAAATATAAGGATTTTGTAAAGAAAATAATTTAATAATTAATTTAAGAAAGAATGTATTTATTTTTATAAAGATCTAAAATAATAGTTTTTTTTTAATAAAAGTGGAGAACCACTAATTTTATTAAAATTTATTATTATTATTTTTTTACTACCTGGTTCAAAGAGCATTGGTACGAAAGAACCAGGCAAAAAAAACCTCTGGTCTAGCTCATAAAATCCCAATGGGAAAATAGTATAGCTAGTTACAATCGAAGATAGGAAGAGAGTAATCCAACCAGCCCCAGAAACATCCCCTAAAAACCATATGGGCCAACATAGCCATTTACATCAGAAAGTCCCAGCCCCATAGGATATGTGAATTTAATACAAAGACTATCTGAATGTGAGACTAAAACATCATGAGTACAAAAACCAAGTACTAGAACTTTCCTCTGGAGGAGACAAAGGCTGAAAAAACTCCTCATTCTGATCCTCTAGAGTCACAACTTGAAGAGGCACAACTGCACTTGGAGGAGACATTATCCCTTTCAATGAGTCCAGAAGGAAGTGAATACCTGAAAACACATTAATAGCTATAGCTAGAATATCTGGAGATACATGATCTAGGAAAGATTAGAAATCAAACCACCACTTATAATTGAAAGTAGCTCACAGTGCCAGCCACTAGATAATAATTGAAAATGAGGTAGAAAACCACCATAAGGAAAAGAACCAAACTCAAAATGAAAAAGAGACAAAGCATTATCCATATCAAAAGTAGAATAAAGAGAGGGATGAACGTATGCATCCAATACCGCCCGAACCATAGAAGAATCCAAGTGCATGTCCATACACACAGTAATAAAACAAAAAGCAACTTCAGAAAGAAAAATATTAGCATTCTCCACCAACCATTGTTTGCCCACCACATTGCAAAAAGCTAAAGAGAATTCCAAAGAATGAATTTTAAATAGTCGACCAAGCTTCTCATCGTAAAAAACATGAGGATCCTAAAAATCACACTGCTTGACAAGCAATAAAACTCTATAGCTAGCAACCTCCATCACCAAAAAACCACAAAGGAAAATAATGCATTTCAAGAGAAGGAGCAAACTTATAAAGAAAAAATAGGCCATCATTAATTAAGAAGCACATCCTCCAAAGGAAAAAACAATATCAGAACAAAGATTGACACAAGATAAATCACAGTACACCATGCCGACAATCTTCCATAGACCGCCACCTCTTAGAAAAACAATCAAAACTTGCTCAATAAACCATGACCATAACTTACACTTAATACCTCATAATAAGTGCAAGATATTCGCATGAACCAAGTCCCCGGAGCCATGATAATAAGCATACCCAAATTGCCACCTCAAAATACAGGCAATAAAGCAACATAATTATTCATACATGCAAGCTGCCACTGCAAGTGCAAATGAAATCATTTATATATCAATTAAAGGGGAACTGTGTAAAACCATAGAGAAGTACAACACCCAGAAACAAGCCTGCCACCATATTGTTACAGGATAATAAGCAATAAAGTAGAAACCAAATGGTAATGTAACACATCCAAAAAATCCCCATACACCCTCATACTATACACTACAATCAATTCAAATACATCTACCCAGAAGCTAGGCACCAGCCAGTACCAAGGTTAAAATTACAAGCAAACAAGCATACTTAGTGAGGTGATATAAACAAGACCAAGAAGGCCCCATACACCATCACACTAAGCTGCGTACATGTTGGCAATCTCAAACAAGATACGAGGTTGAAGCAAAGCAAAAAAGTTTGTAGTTAGAGAATTTTAAAATTTTAAAGGATGAGGAGGCAAGCAATTCTCATCAATATCAACCAAAGACTGAATATTTTCATTTAAGGCCTTATTTGCCAAAAAATCTGCAACACTATTAGCTTCTCTATAACAATGAGAAATAGACAAAGAATTAAAAAAATTGAGCTACAATAGAACCTTATCCAACCAATATTTTAAATGCCAAGAATTAGAAGAGCGATTTGTGATCACATAAAAGACAACTAATGAATCACCTTTTATTACCACATCTAAAACGTGCAATGAAATGAGCAAATCAAGCCCAACGGATAGAGCATGCAACTCGGCCACATTATTTATCCCATCAGGAATACACTAACACTATGCTTAGATGACTTTAGACTTATCATCAAAAACCACCATCCCAATGGCAGACTTCCCTAGATTGCCTCGAGATGCTCCATCAAAGTTTATTTTATACTTGGAAGGAGGGAAGGGGGAAACCAGACTATCTCTTTTCTATTAATTGGGGGAGACCTTTCCATAGAAATGGCCCCATGCATAGGAAGGAACTACAAAGCCAACCAATGCCTGATGACCCAGCTGTCCCAAGAAGTAAAAGTACATTTAGGACTAATGCCCTTGTAAACATAGGCCAAAGCAGATTCTGAGATGGATTTCTCAATACAGAAAAGCACATCCGATAATGTGGAAGAGTGTTTCCTAAAATTTTTGTTATTCCTTTCCAGCCAAATCTTCCAAATCAGAATAGAAGGGGCATTTATCCATACACAAGCATAAAAAGAAGATGAACATAACAATGGCCAGCCCATGAATTGGGACCGAATATCCCCACATAAAGCTGCAGACCAGTTTAATTTCTTGAACAACCATTACCAACATTGAGAAGCAAAAGGGCAATGAAGAAAAAGATGATCAACTGATTCTAGAGACCCTCCACACATGACACATGGAAAAACAATAGTGATACCAAGCCTATCCAACCTCATGCCTGTGAGAATTTTATCCTAGATAGCTAGCCAAGCAAAAGCTCCTGCCTTTGGAAGATAGGCAATATGCCAAAACAACCTATAGGGAAAATCTTCCCCCCTACAACCAACAGACAAATAATTATACCCATCCTTAACCGAATACTCCCCATATTTTGAATGAACCCAAATAAGCTCATCTTCAGCCTCAGAGAAAAGAAATGGACGTTTGTTCAATTCCTCAACAAAAGAAGATTTAAGCTCTTGGTCAACCGGAAGAAACTCGACTAATTTCCATCTAGCAACAGGGACAAGCCCCAAGGAATCCACAAAAAAATAATCAGCTACAAATAAACCCCAAGAAGATTTGAGAAGAGACATAGAGGCGACCAGTCTCTCAGGCTAGACAGAGTCGAGAAGCAATTCCAAACTTCCTCTCAAATTCTAGCTTTTTGACCATTATGTATACGCCAGGATAAACCAAGAAGAATAACAGACCTACATTCAACCATGAAGTTCCATATTACAGACCCCTTAGGGAGTGAGGAAGCAGTAAAGATCGCTTCCCTAGGACAATTTCTCAAATATTTTGCAAATAAAATAGATGCCCACTTAGAGGAGGGCTACTTGTATAACTTCCAAATCAACTTAGCACCTAGAGCCATATTTTATTTGCCTAGATCCCTAACCCTAGCAACACCCCTGTCTTTCGGAGAACAAACCTTATCCCATGCTAACAAAGGAATTCGAGCCCTGTTATTCACATTATCATTCTACAAAAAAGACCTTAGTATTGACTGCAAATCAGCCATTGATTTCTTGGGAGCCTTTAAAATAGACAATAAGTAAATAGGAACCGCATTTAAAATAGCCTTAATAAGCACAATCTTTTCTGAAAAAGAGAGCCATTTATGAGACCAAGATAGAACTCTTGAGGAGACAGCAGCAAAAATTCGTTCCCAAAAATTATGTTTCTCCGACCCAGTGAAAAATGGAATTCCCAAATATTTACAAGGGAATTGACCAACAGAGAAACCCCAAAAATGAGTCAATCTAGATTGCACCAAAGGGGAAACATTAAGAAACAAAATCTTAGATTTAGCAGTATTTACCTTCTGACCAGAGAATGAAGAATAATCCCTAATGATCCTTTTAATAACCTTTGCTTCCCCCATTGTGGCTTGACCAAACAATAACATGTCATCAACAAATAAACAATGAGAATGACTAGCAACCATATGTAGAATGCAAATACCCTTCTAGTGACCTCTCTCCCTAGCACCCAAGATAGTTCTACTAAGAGCTTCAGCCAAAATAATAAACAAGAAAGGAGACAATGGGTCCCCTTGCCTAAGACCTCTGGAAGAAGCAAAAAAACCACACAAGGAACCATTCAAAATCACCAAGAACCTAGCAGTGGTAATACATGCATATATCCATTTCAGTCACTTCACCCCAAACCCAAATTTATTACGAATAGAAGAGAAAGCCTACCAACTAACCCTATCATACGCCTTCATCATATCCAATTTTAGAATCATAATAGGTATAGAAAGATGGGAGATAGAATGCATAATCTCATGAGCCATAATAGCACCTTCCGTTGTTTCCCTACCTGGGACAAAACCACCCTGGTCACCCAAAACAATCTTTGGGATAAGCTTGGCAAGTCGCACAGAGATAGCTTTAGTGATAATTTTATATAAAGTATTACATAATGCAATTGGGTGGAAATCTACAAAAGATTTAGGATTCTCTAATTTAGGAATGATGGCAATAAGAGTTGTATTTAATTCCTTCAAAATGGAACTACTGCACCTTGATTCCTCTAAAACAAGACGAAGCTCTTCCCCAAGAAAAGACCAACACTTTTGAAAAAAGAGAGCAGTAAAACCATCAGGCCCAGGGGCCATGTCAGGTGCCATAGAAAAATAACCTCCTTAAATTTCTGAGCAGAAAAAGGAGCCATTAGCATGTTATTATCCTCATCAGATATAAGTTGTGGAATAGCAGAAGTAAAACTATCATAAAAAACAACAAACTCCTCAGTTAGCAATGATTTAAAGAAGCGAACAGCCTCAGTGGCAATATCCTTCTCCTCCATGAGGAGAACCCCATCAGGATTTTGAATACAAGAAATCCTATTCTATTGCCTCTTTAATTTAGTAGATGAATGAAAAAATTTAGTATTCCTGTCTCCATCACTCAGCCATATATCCCTAGATTTCTGTCGCCAATAAATTTCCTCTCGAGAGAGAACCTCCTCGAGCTGAGAATTCAAAAATTTATGCTTATCAAAGGTAGCATAATTGATCCCATATTTCATAACCACGACATTTAGAACTTCAAGTTCTTCTTGAATCCTAGCCTTTTCAGAGAAAATGTTTTTAAAATACAATACATTCCATATCTTAATCTGTTGTTTAGCAAAGGAAATTTTTTTGACAAATAGAAACATTCTCATGCCAGAGATGAAAGGGGTCGAGGTCCACCAAGATTCTAAAAGCGTTAAAAAAGATGGATCTCAGAACCACATAGGCTCAAATTTAAATGAAGCTTTCCCAGGAGCTCTATCATCCAAAATAGACAACATAATTAGAAAATGATCAGAACCAGAATTAGGAAAAACCATAGCAACAACATCCACATTTGAAGAAATCCAATTAGCAGAAATAAAAAAGTGATCAAGTCTTTCAGCAATCTGTGAAAAGTCCTTCCTCCTATTTGTCCAAGTAAATGGACCATTCAAAGTTTTACAATCCATCAAATCATTTTTCTGAATAAAAGTAGAAAAATCAACCATAATATGCTTATTCGATAGAATACCTCCAATTTTCTCATCATCACAAGAAATGGCATTAAAATATCCACCTAAAACTACATACTGGCCTTCCAGGGGAGAGGAGGCAACATATAGAGATTCCCAGAGAGCTCTCTTCCCCACTATAGACATTCAACCATAAACATTAAATAACCAGAACTTAACATTCAAAACTCAACTCTTTGCCAAGGCCAACATCCATAAAGGAGCAGAAATGACCAAAGATAACTCCGTAGACACATCATTCCAAAGAAAAGCCAAACCCCCAGAAGCGCCCGCAGAAGGGGAAACACAAAAGTTCCACAACTTCCATTTAGAACACAAATAATCAGCACCCTGCATACTTAACTTAGTCTCTTGCAACATTAACACATCACACTTCATTAAGTCTAATTGTGACTTAATGAGGCATCTTTTGTTAGAGGCATTTAGGCCCCTAACATTCCAATAAATAACCTTCATTTCTCTCGAGGGGAGACAATCTCTCTCCTCTTCTCAACTACATTATCAGAAACAACAATGTGTACCTCCAATGAAGCCTACAGGCTACGTTTGGAGGCAACCGACCTAGTAAAAGGAGGGCTAAATTTTGTTTTCCTCTTTACTGATCCCGAACTCGGACTCAGAAGTGTAGACTGGATACCACCATCTATTTCTAATTGTGTATAAAACTCCTTCGGCTTCCTTCCTTGCTTAGCAAGAGGAGTAGGAGAGGAAGGAGACAATGGAAACTGAACCAACTGTTTATTAATTATAGGATCAAACTCCACATTGTTGATCACACACAAAGCATTCTCACCATCGTGAACCTTGTCTGATGAGAGAATTTCAAAAGGATTATAAGTCGGGGGGTAACCAAAGAGGAATTCAATTTGACCAAATCCTGGTCAATCGCATCTACCACCTTTTTTGGTAACATTAGAATTCAAGGTAATTTTATGTTCAGAAACCAGCCTTTGAACTTTGGAAATTAAACCCTCATCAGGAAGGAATGAAGTATCAAGTCCATTAATCAAAGGATGGTCATTTTTCTGAGGAAGACTAGAAGAGTTCATAGGCAACCTCCCCTCTATGGGGGATCCTAAAGGAGAACCTAAACCCATCCTCCTATCAAAATTCTACTCATCTACCGAAGGGAGAACTTCATCCTCAACAAGGACGGAAGTCAAAATAGAAACCCCTTGGGGATTAGGTGATTTCAACAAACACCCAGAATGAGAAGTAATAGGAATACGAGCACCATGACCAATATTAATATTTGGGTTTTCAAGATTTGAATTAGTCAATTTAGAAGGCCAAGCCACCTTATCTCCAAACGTCAAATCCTTGAGGGAGGCAAATAAAGCAGAATCCATAATCACAGAAGCCCTAGAAAACCAATCAGAATCCCGAACAATGCTCTGCCGCCAAATCCCATCAATAGATTTTAAATTACAATTACAAGGAACCACAGAGGATGAAGAAAGCAAAACACAAATCTTAACCTAAAAGCCCCATCCTCAAAAATCAAATGCGAGTGAATAAATTTCCCAAATGAATCCCCAATTCTTTGCAAAATATCTAGGTCCGAAAACTCATAGGGAAGCCCAGGCAATGAGAACCAAGTGGGAGTAGTTTTTACAATATCTTGCGAAGCAGAAAAAAAAGGTTTCCAATTTTCCACAAAAATTAAATTACGACCACACCAAAAGATCAGTTTTACCAAAGCCTGCTGCTTAGCATCCGCAGAATCAAAAATAACAATGAAGGAGCTCGAAGAAAGAACCTGAATGTAAAGCGTGCCATACCAGAGAGAATGAATCTTATGATGAAGCTTGAAGAGAAAAGTGTTGTCACCCCAAACCTGAATTAATACCGCCAAGGAGTGTAGATCCCTAGCTTTTTTATCAAACGGTGCTTCAACCATAGAAATGCAAGGTATCGGCAGTCAAACATTGTCTGTCGAGGGCTCCTTACCCAAGGGCTTGTCCTTGTTCATAATGGGAGGAAAAACAATATTTGGCCGTGAAATCCTTGTAGAATTCTCCATCGCTACCTTAGCAGAGATAGGTTTGCTTGTAGGGTTACTTCCAGACCCCCCAATTCTTCGAGACTTAGATCACGCAGCAAATTTTTTGTGAGGACGAAAAAACCCCTTGAAATAAGTCGACCTCAACCTTCCAGAGTTCCCTTGACGCCACTCATTCTTCTCCTGAGAAAGCACGTCAACCCATTTCCCACTATGGAAAACCCACTATGGAATATGATCACACTGTAAGCCAAAGGGATCCGAGGGAGGAAGAGGGTCGCTAAGGGCATCCTCTCCCCAACTCAAATTACGTCGTGAAACCCTAACATGCGAGATTTCGCCCATTAAAGGAAAATAATCTATTTCCTACTTTGTTCCTTGTTGTTGTAAATGTGTCTAATAGTTAAGACTTTTATTTAGGAAAAGAACGATAAATATTTCCTTAAAAGGAAAGGGATGATTTTATGGTAATGACTGAATAAATTCATATCAATTTAATGAATTATTTACTTAACACATCTAATATAATAGTTATTATGATTTAAAAGATTGTGTTAGATTATGTTTTAGTTAATGATGTACAAGTAATGTAGAGGTTGAGTAAGCTTGTAATGTATTTTAAAATTTATTTATTTATTTTATTTTGTAAATAATGCCTGGTAAACTTTTTAATGTGATTGGTGAAGCTGGCATGACACGCCCTCCGTCTCCACACGAAACTCTTTTCACCCGGAGCTATGAACCGGTGAGGCCACAATCGGGGGACGTCATCCCCACACTTCACTTGTTCAAACCCGCAAACACAATGACCCAATGAAGACACAAGGCCTGCGAGCACAATGGCCCAGCAAGGGTTTGAACCTTGGTGGTCATTTCACCAACGAAGTGTTTTAACCGCAACACTACATGTCTGAAGACATTTTTAAATATATTTATAAGTTTTCTTGTTTTATCTATATATTTTGTATGTTTTTTAAATTGTTATTAATGTTCAAGTTTATGGTTTGAACATTCTATCTTAGAAAGTTGAAACAAAAAAATATTATAAGCACAATTAATTGGCTAAATAATTGTTACCACACAAAGCATAGTTAATGAGAATAATTAAATGTACAATACTATAAGACCAAATTCTTCACCTAGAGGTCACATAAAAAATCATACTGAATCATCTAAGTCATTATTTACAAAACGAAGTAGCATAAGACTTATCTTGAGGTAGATGAATATATGTTTTCCCTATCTCTTTTTCTCCTTATATCTTTATCTCTCTGTCACTCTATCATAGTGTTACTTACATCACTATTTCTCCCTCCCCCTCTACTTGTATATCTATCTATCTTTTTGTCTCTATCTCTCCATCTCGTTATATACTTACCCATCTCTTTATCTCTATCTCTCTCTCTTTATCTCCCCCTCTACATCTTCCTCTCTATCTATTTATCTGTTTATCATTATCTCTTTATTTTTTTCTCCCTCTACTTCTCTCTATCCCTCTATCTCCACCATGCTCTTTCCCTCTATGTTCATCTCTACTTTTATCTACTCTAAAATATCCAGACTATTGACAGGTACTTAATGCATTGCATCTCTTGTTATGTATGTCAATACAACTTAACTATAAAGTCAATTATCTACCTACAACTCATATATTCTCTTGCTTTTCTACAATTCGAGTTTTCATTGACAATAAAGTGTGAATATCCACGCTATGCTAGATGTGATATTAAGAAAATATTAAGAAATTGAATTTCCTTTTCTAGGATATCTCTTAAAAACTTTGTTACATGGTACAAGTCTGACTTTGAGCATTGGTTATATATTGGAATCCTCGCCACAACTGTTGATTGTATCATCAAGCACACGGAAACAAAAGAAGCAAAAGTCTCAACAAAATTTAAATTTGCGTGGATTTATACGTTGGGGTTTCCCTAAATTCCACACAAGGATACTCGAGCACTTAAAGTCGACCTTGTTTTAGAGAGTACGTACGATTTTTCCAGTAAATTTTGATAATATCGACTAAAATTATTACAGAAATCTTGTTTTAAAGAATACGTACGATTTTTCCAATAAAGTTTGGGAATATCGACTAAAATCACTACACAAATCGTATCTCGTCAATTAATGTAGACACTGACGAAACAAAGGCCAAGAGCACTACAACGAAATCCGTTGGAATAGCAGGCGAAAGAAAGGCCAGAAACTTCGAAGAAGTCCAAACTACAAACGAAATGGGATAATATTGGAATTTTTTTTAGAGTTTAGATTGCTTCAAAATTCTTTCTGTCTTTTCCATCATCTCAAATATTTAACATCTTAAATACGTCAGGGAGGTTGATGCTTCATTCTTTCGCGTGGTTTCCCATGCAAACAGGAGCTATCAGCCATGCAATCTACGATCACCTATTCTCTTTGTCACAGAACTCATGGTGAACACAAGTAGAGGAATTTGGACCTTGGCGCCATCTACACCTGGACTAAAAATTATTGTGGCTCAAGGATGTAATTTAAATCATGTAATGAGTGAAGTATCGAGAGATTTAGTCTGGCTTCGCTAGCTTGATATTGGGCAGACAAATCTTCAGTCACTAATTCCATTTAAAAATTTGAGGGTTATAGAACTCTATGAAGATTGGACGCGAAAGAATCATCTCTTACGTGAGCTCTGGGTAGCTGAGGGCGATGTAAGCATCTTCTAGCTGTTTTAAATTTACAATTCAACTTTTTTCCAACAATTATTGAATGTATAGTTCATTTCCTCGAAAATGTGTTGCAGGCTCCTCTGCGTTTAAGAGTTTTGGTTATTTCTGGCTGCCTAGAATTCCAAGGATTTCCAAAGTCAATAGGATATCTCAAGCATTTGAAAAAAATAGTCCTGGATTCGACTGCAATGATGATGAATATGGAGAGTCTTCCAGAAGAATGCTGCCTTCTTCAATTACTGGAGCACCTAGATTTAATCATGTGTGGTGAGATGTCATCATTACCTAACAGTATGGGCAATTTGAGAAATCTACGGCATCTAAATTTGAGGCTGTGCAGGAAATTGGGGAGGTTGCCAGATTCTTGTAAGGAGTTCATGCTCCTACAGCACCTGGAATTAACGGGATGTTCAAATATCACCTTTGGGGTGGACAAATCTCCAAGAGAGACTCGCAAGCTTGTCAACTAATTTCCTCCTATGATAAGTTTTTGCAACTTGCTCAGTTGACCAATCTTCGTTGGTACCTCCTTTAACCTCTTCATTTCCTCTAGATAGAGACTCTTCAAGGACACTTGATTTATGATGTGATGAGGCAACTCTTCTATTTGATCGCATTTTAAGTATTTATTTTTTATTAATAGGTCATATGTCAATATTATCTTAAATGTTAATGGGTCTTTGGTCTTCTGGGGAAGTTGAAAGGTTTTAAATGAGCTCGTTAGACTTTGACATCAAAAAGGGATGACAAACTTCCATTGAAAAATGAATGAAAAGATAACCTAATAATTAATTATTATTATTATTATTTTGTCTTTGATAAGATTATATAAATATTAAAAGTTTAAAATAATGATTATGTAAAAAAATTGAGATTAATTATTTGAAATGTATTTTTTTAAGTGAAATTTTTAAGTTCAATTTTTTTTTATTTTTAAATATGTTTCACAATTATATTAAGAGATCAAATTGTTTACTTTGCCCCTCTCTTTTATGCTTTTGTTTTCTTTAGGTTTCTCAAAAATATAATATTATAATATCTAAAGTATTTTGTCAATTTTGTATTAGTTAATCAACCTTTCTTTGTTTCTAATAATTCAAATTGATCTATCTTGAAAATAAAAAATTCCACTCTAAACTAAATTGTACACAAAGATCTCTACTCTACATTAAGCCACACCCACAACCTAGTCCTAACTCATATTTCTAATATGTACTTCTGTGAAGCCTTAAAAATTGGTCATTACAAACAATAAGGTTCGGCTATACGATTGAAGATTTGTAGACTTTTATTAATGAATCTTGTCTTTTCCACCTCCTTTAATTATTTAAAGCTAATCTTATCCATTTTTTAGTAAGTTGTATACATAATTTAAATTATGATTCATTTACAAATCATATTAATATTCAATAGTAACTTGTACATATCTCATGTTCAATAATATTTTATAATGATGGATAAACAATGTTATTGTATGTTAATGCAATATAAAATGAGAAAAGAAAACATAAACTCTATTTTTTCATGTAGAAGAAGAAGCTCTATCTCAAGTAGCAATAGGTCTATTTTCTAGTCAATTTTCTTTGTAAGAGTGGAAACTTTATCTTCTATAAGTGTAGTTTTATTTGTAAGAGCTATAGTACTAAATGGTCTAGTACTACATTAAGTATTACCTATTTGTGTAGTTGTTTATATGAAGGAAAGAGTTGAGATGTTTAAGAAACAAGACTCTCCCTCTCAAACCAAGCACAAATTAAAAACAATCTAATAGGAAAATGTAAGACATAATTCGTTATTTTTATAGATTACAATACTTTTGACCTTATTGGCTTCACATACAAATCTGAAATCTCATTTAAAAATGCAGCAACACCTATAAGAAAGAACTAAAACAACAAATCCACTCTCATATCTTATTTTTGCACTTCATTATGCTCTGATTCTTCTATCCTTCAAAAATATTTTGCTAATAATTCTAGTTCCCAATCTATGGATAAGTAATTGAGGGAAAACAATTATTGTTCCCCAAAATCATGAGTTGGAAAAGACCTCCAAAATCCCATGCCAAGATAAGGAAATAGGTAAGTGTACTTAGACACCAAAATTTCAAATGCATAAAATGAGAAGTTTTAACAAGAAGGGTTGCGCAAGGATAATTTCTTTTTGTAGTTCATGAATTATTTCCCTTGATAATCTCACACTCATTTTGGGCTCACTTTGGTGGTTGTTTCTCATACATTTGATTCATGTCTAATTATACTTAGCCCATGGCCATTTCTATAAGCTCAACACAATCCTATGCTCACCAAATCTAATTTCAACCCAAAAAGTTGGGACTAAGGCATGGGGTGAACTCACAATAATGGTTCCCAACTTTTTGCCATTTTTGACACTGAGATGAACATTTTTAAAATAATCTTCAACTTTCGACAACTATAACTTTTAAACTATTAAGAATTTGGAGATGATTTAAATTAGTGATTTGTAGAATTTTGTCTGTAGATTCTATATATATTTGTTTCAAAAAAATTTGAAGAATTTTTTTAAAAAAATTTTCCATATCCCTCGAAAAGTAGTTTTTTACAGCAAACTACATTTTTTAAGAGTGATGTGCCTCCCGAAACGCATAACTTTTTTTCTATAAATGATAAAAAAACTCAATTCTTTCAAATTTTGGTTTGTAACATCAATATCCAAGGTTTTTAGTTGGTTTGATAGTGATATGTTGAATATTTTTCATTTTATTAAGTTTTGAAGTCCAACTAGTCATAATTCAGACATAGGTTTAAGTTTGAACACATAACTTGTTCTATATATATCAAAATTCAATTTTATTTTTTTTGCTAGAAAGAAGACATTAATACTTGGGGCATAGATAATTTTTTGAATTATTTTGAATTATTTTCCTATTTTTCCCAATGCGTTTAACAAAGAAGTTCATGTTCAGTGAAAAACCAATATTCCATAAAATTAAAAAAACAAGAACATAATAAATTCACAATGTAATAAAATTATACTTGTTGGAAAGCTTGATCTGCACACTACCATCTTATATTTTTGGGTTATCAAGATTATTTTATTTGTGCCTTGAACCAGAGGTCTGAAGGCAAAAATTTCTTAGAACTCTGAAAAATTTGGGGAGAGACCTCTAACAAGGGGGTTCGAATGAACACTGGTTCAAGTGAAGGGGGGTCCGATCGGACCCCCTTCTCTCGAACCCCTTGGGCAAGATTATGATGTGTACATTCATGTAACGGTCAGGTTCGAATGAACTCAAGCTTTTGTAACTGTCGGCGTTCGTTCAAACCTTGGCAGACCCAATTTATTTATTTTTTTACATTTTAGTAGAGTCATATAAATATACATAATCTTTTCTTTTTTTACACACAAATGATTAAAACAATTAGCATTTTTGGATGAAAGAAGATATTTGAAAATTATTTTGAGGGCAATAATTTGAAGATATTTGAAGGTTATTTTAAAAGCATGGGGAACAAGAAGAGAAGGCAAAATAAGACTTCAAGGAATTATTCTTCTGAAACGGAACAAAGATATCATGATGCAAGTATGCATTTTTATTTCTATCTCTATTTAATTTTATATGTATTATGTACCAAAAATTGTGTTTATTTGTTGTTATTAGTTAAATATATTTTATCTAATATTTTTAATGAAATTTATTTTAAATAATATTAATTTAATTAATTTAATTTATATAATAATTATATCTTAATTAATTCTAAATGATGTTATTTTTATTAAATTAATTGGAAATAGTAGGATTAAAAATAATCTCATTTTAATTAAAATTAATTATGCTTTAATTTGAAATAATATGTGTATTTGCGAATTTCAAATTCCATTAACTTGCTTGTTTTGTAATTGACATTTTCTCCCCCCTTAAGTCCATTTATAATAGATCATGGTTTTACTTTATATTATTAATTTATATTTTAATTTAGATAGTCCATAAATATATAATTTAATTTAGATTTTGAAACCATGTGTCTTTATAGTTTAGCAAACACTTCAATTGGTTCTCTAAAATTAACAAACTTGTCTTTTGTGTATTCAACAATAGGCTCTTTTTGTTTTATCCTTAGAAAGGGGCCTACTCCCAAGTAGCCCTTAAGGCTCGGTGAGAGGGAATGACCCAAAGTGGTGACAAGCTAAAGCCAAGCTCTTCCAAGCCAGTATAAATAAATGTGTTTGTGACGAAAGTTGCAAGCAACAGGTGTTACATGCTACTATAACGATGTTATGACTCCCCATAAACCCTATAGAGCACAACCTCTATAGGTTGGGAGGCCTTCCATTTAATGGAGTGTAACATGTTGCTGATTATAGCCACCTGAACGGATGCCCTTACTAGACACCTTTTGTGTTAGAAGCCAAAAACCTTCTAGTTGTTGGCACAGGAGGTCGGACCTCTGAAGCGGCTCATATTCTTATGGTTCTTAGTAGAGATACAAAGTTTTCCATGAGGAGTTTTTGTGGGGACTGGTGCTTAGCTACCCCAAAGAAGTGAGTGGTGTGGAGGGGAGCCAGTGGGGTCAAGCACCTAAGTATTCGATCTGAATTGTGTAGCTCAGGGTAGCCCCCCAAGTGAGATTCAACAACTACTATCTCGTCCAGCCCTAGGATTTGTGCTTGCATGATCAAAACAATCAAACACTTTCAAACAAACAAACATTGTGTCTTCTTTGTTTTCAAGTGTATGCAAAAATATTTCACATTATACTTGAGTCCCCTTAAAACCTATATTATGTGATACTAGGACCTATTATGTGATATTAAGACCTATTATCTGCGATAATACCTATCTTAAATATGACATAATAAAACCTATTATGACATAATAGGTTTTATTGTGACTTAATAACATGATCACATATGCAAAAACATTTCACATTATATACTTGAGTCAGGGCCTATTATATACATGTGATAATTTACTGACCTATTATCACATAATTTAGGTCCTAATATCATATACTTAATAGGTCCTAATATTTGTATAATATGGGTCTTAAGGGGAGTCAAGTATAATGTGAAATTTTTTTGCGTATGTGGTCATGTATTAAGTCATAAAATTAATAAGACCTATTATGTCATAATTTAGGTTTTAACTTATATCATATTTAAGACCTACTTAATTTCATGTGATAGGTCCTTTAATATCACATAATATATTTGTCTTAAGGGGACTCAAGTATATTATGTGAAATGTTTTTGCATACGTGGTCATATTAAGTAATAATAAGGCCTATTATGTGATATTAGGACTTATTATGTGATTATAGTTCTTAAATATGACATAAATTTAGAACCTATTATGTCATAATAGGTTCTATTTATATGACTTGGTGTATGCAAAAAAATTTTACATTATACTCAAGAGTCCCCTTAAGACCTATATTATGCAGATCATATTAAGACCTATTACATGTGATATTAGGAGGTCTATTATGCAATAATAGTCCACCTGTTATGACATAATTTTTAGGTCTTACTAAATGTCTTTAAAATTTGGTTTCAAATTAAACTTGGAATTTCATTGCATTAAAATTATTCTATGCCATCTTAAATTATGTGCAGAACGGGCTCGAGAAGAATGGAGTTATGAAGCGGGAGTCGAGACAAATGAACCTGTTGAAGAACACAATATAGTTGATGAACATAGGGAGGAGCTTTCCCAAGTTGAACCAATGGAGGTTGAAGGAGAGGGGTCAGGCTCCTTACCTCCTACCACCTGTATGGATGAGAATATTGTGGATCTAGATAAACAGGTGAAGAGAAATATTTCTTATAAAAATTTAGATCATTTACTTGAAATGGATGTGGATGAGTTGAAACATCTCAGTGAAGAACCTAGACATACTAAAAGGAGGTCAATTAATAAAAGTGCAAAATAAATAATGTCTCATTTCTACAATCTTAATACTACACTAGAGAAAGCTCAATTGTTATCAATTGTACTTGCTCGTAAAGACTTAATAGATCCAATGAAATTGTTGGGTATAGATACAAAAAGTCAAAAGAGGAAAACTTCTCAGCTACAAAAATCTATTATTGATAATGTTAAGAAAGGTTTGGTGAACATTGGTAAAAAATCTTGAACAGTAGATAATGCCATTTCAAGAAGATTGATGTTGATCAAAATATGTAAAAATGAGAAAGACTTTGGATGATACTACCTCAGAAGGGAATTGGGCAATTATGTGTAGAGCTCCTCATTCTAATAGAATTGAAGATGTTTCTAGGAACTTCATGATCGTTATGATCTCCATGTAAAACATTGGTTAGACACAAAAAAACATGAATTGTATGTGTTGTTTACTAAAACAAACCCTCATATAAAGATTGGACAAACCATGTTTGAACGGTTAAGGCCATATTATGTGAAGGTAAACAAAGTCTTCGAAACTTGTTGTTGCCATTATCACATCGAATTTGATCTATACTATCAGGTGTTTCAAAAGATTAGAGAAGATAGTGATGGTTATGAAAAATCTCCTCCTAAACGAACAAGTCAATTCATAGCATCCATCTTATGTGATAAATCAGATGATAATACAACCGGTCAAATAAATTTGCATAAAAGGAATTTGTGGAACATGTGGGGAGCTGGCTAAATTGCTTTTGAGAGATGAAGATACTAACATGAGGAAGATGGTAAATTGAAAGAGTTACAAGTACAAAAAATTTGAAACAATATTTGGAAAGAAATCTACAAGGTTAGATTATGTAGAAGAGGAAATACCTATTGGAACATTTATGGAAAATTTTTGTAAGTTGATAAAACCATACATATGCCATGTTTTTTTTGCCAAGTGGAAAGCAGAACAATTTAAAATATTAAGAAACACTTTCCCACTTGGAACTATTTTATCCGTAGTGGAATTCACATAAAATTACTCTTTTGCACATCAAAAAGAGATTCAATCAGAGTATTACTTTTCAAAGCAAATCACTATTATGGTGCATGTGTGTAATCGAAATGCATAGATGGATTTGGATGGTGTTGATAGTACATTTAAAAATTGTGTCATTAAGAAAGAGTACCACTTCTATATCACTGATGATAAGGAGCATGTCACACTTTTTGTACAACATTGCTTTAAGAAGTTTTTTGAATATTTGAAAGAGAGAGGCATAACAATAGTTAAACATTTTGTTTGGTTTGATGGATGTGCAACACAATTCAAATATTCAAGGCCATTTTATTCACTATGTAGATATCATCGAAATGGAAAAATACCACATGTTTGGAGTTTTTTTTAGAGTGGTCATGGAAAGGGTGAACATGATGGTGTAGGAGCTTGTATCAAATGTGCTCTAAGAAAGCATCAAATAAATTATATAGGAGATCGTATATACAATGCACATGATGTTGTTGAATGGTGTAAGAAACACTTTGAGCAACCTAATTATCTTGGTGAATCATCATCAAGAATATACAAACCCATTCCATATAGAGTGTTTTGGGAGATATCTGGTATGTGTTCTCTTTTAGTGTTTTATTTAAATGTTTTTTTAATTTTTTAAAATGTTCCTAGTTCAAATATTTTAATTTAATAACTTGATCTACATGTATGTTTGTGTACACATATACATTTTATAGATGTGGATAGAAGATCAATGCATGGATGCAAGAGCATGGAGAGAAAATCATCTTTGCATTGTGTCATGAGTACAGATAATCACCCATGGACATTGTACACTAGGGATTATTCATGTTTTTGTTCTAATTGCATTTTGGAAAAATATGTTGATTGGAAGAACCAAGAGCTTGGATATGTTAGTGAATGGAAATTGGTGCCACTAGATGTTTCTGACACATACGAGGATTCAAATGAAGACGAAATCTTTGAAGACATTCCTTTGATTTTTGCATAATTCAGGATTGATTAAAAAAATTATATGACGTACACATAGATTTAAATTATATATATATTTATTTCCTTAAAAAATGTTGTGTATATATGTAAATAAATTATATATAAGTTTTAAATCGATTACATACATGTTTTAAATTTATTTAACTTGTTTCAAATTATAGGAGTTATTTTTGCAATCATAATAGAAGATGGAAATATAGAAGGTGTTAGTTATTATTTATTGCGTTGTACGGAAGAGAGAAAGAAATAAACAAAATTTGAAATGAGTGATGGAATGTCCTTTCCCACAGGTTTGAACTGATTCAAGAACGTTTAAATTATTTTAAATAAATTTATTTTAAACATGTACACATCTGCACATGTTTTTATTTTTATATGTACACAGTTTGCTTACATGCAAATTATTAATTTCTTGTTTCTTATATACATGTACATGCAGGCTTAGTTGTAGTGCAAGGGACATATTTCAAACAAGTTAAAAAATTTCAACATGGGATTCATTTCACTGAATACCAAATTGACAACAAGGTATATCAGTATAGCCACTTGGTCATTGATGTTGGCCTAATTCTTCATACAGTTCCACATCGCGAGAGGTCTCAAAAGTGGAGACTAGATAGTGAAGATCATGAGAAAATATTAAGTGTTATTGAAGAGCGGTCTAAACCACTTGATGTGGTATGAACTATTTAGTAAACCAAAGTACATGTGGTTCAACCCATGAATTGAATTAATACTTGATAAATTAGAACTTAACTTGTTTTGAAACTTGGATAAATTATTATTTATACATTAAAGTGTTTGAATTTAATATATGATATATATATATGATATATATATATATATATATATATATATATATATATATATATATATATATATGCTTGTGTGGACCATATATTGTTTAGTTAAATATGAAATTTTCAATTATATTAAATTAGGATCTATGAAGTTAATATATGTATGTTAAATAATACTTACGTGCACGCATGTAAAGTAAATTGGGACATGTGGATGAGTCAAAAATGTGTTAAGGGGCACAATGTATGCACTTGATTAGGATGTATCTAGTCTATCTAATTATAAATGCATGTATGCATATGTAATTTTTAAGTTTTTAAAATAATTTAGCATGTATATAAAGTAAATAAGGACATATATTTATTTAATTAAAAATACACATGTAAATTTAATTAAAAATGCATATCAAATTAGAATGTATGTGTAAATTTGCTATTAAATTACCTGACATGTGTGTAATAATTGAAGAGCGATCTGAACCACTTGATGTGTTGTGAACTATTTAGTATGTACCTAGAAGTACATGGTGTGAACTATTTAGTACACCTAGAATTTAAATTATTGAATATGTTCATTAACTTGAGTTTGTTCATTTGATATGAACAAGTGTGATTTTTATATTGTTCATGGCTTGCACAGTGGAGTGGATATATTGTTCATAAATTCTTTTAAATTAATGCATGTCTACATATACATGTTACATGTAGTAAAATTTAAAGTATAAACATATCAATCTTTTTTTAATCTATCTACATGTACACAAATTCAATCAAAGATATATATAAATTTGAAAGTTTTAGAGAACATATGCATGATCATATATAAAGTGTGTAAGTAATCTAACATGTGCATGATCATATATAATCTGAATACAAATGATGCAATATATAATGAAGTATCAAATGTACAAACTATACATATATAAAGTATAATCTAACCATACATGCACATGATATATATAATCCTAGATCAAACACAAACTGTATAAAGTACATAATCTAACATACATGCATGAAATATATAATCTAATCAAACACAAACTATATAATGTATAATCTAGTCTAAAATTCATACATGAATGAATATATAATATGAAATTTCTAAAATGTACATATATAAAAATATAAACAAATGAACTATAAAGTCCAGCAAATCAACATGCATCATGTCAGCCACGAATAGAGCGACCATCTGAGGGAGAGTCATGGTGAGAGTCTGGATGTCCAATAGACCCCTACAAAAGTAGAATTTATTTAAATATTAAATATAGATCTCTAGACACATATATACATAAGTGCATATTTTTAAAAATAATCAAATCTGAATAGTTAAATTTAAATTAAAATATAAATTATAATGCACATGCATACATGTACATATATACAAAAAACCATAATGAACCTGTCCACTAACAGCCTGTGTAATATCGAAAGAATCTCTCCTACACACACGCTCAGAGCTCAAGCTAGGAGTGACATGAGCTAACTGTTATACGTATACATATATACATGTATTTAAGGATTAGTCCAGGATCAATTTAAATGATACAAATTAACTTCTATTATTTATTATTTAAATGATCTATATATAGATTTATCATACATTACAACATATACATCTTGTCAAAATTTAAACGTACACGTACATACCTGTGTATCAAGAGTAGGTTGTATAGTTTGATCATATCAACCACATCACTTTTGCCTACATATCTCTTTCTGGCTATACGTATGACCGAGGAGTGTAGGGGGCTAACTAGATGATTAAGCATCATGGATGAAGTGTCAGAGTATAGTAGCATATCCATAAACACATTATGGCTCAAACCTCGTAGCTACTCCTCAAATGAATCCAAGCCCTCATCTATGATCTGGACCCGATCAGCTCGTATCTCCTCCTCTGCAATAACAGAGTGATCTGTAGGTGGGTCAGTGCTCGAAGCATGCATAGAGTGATGAGAATGTTGTGAATACCTTGGGGTATGCATTGATGCAGCGGTGGCTTGCCCGTCTCTAAGAATCTCCTCTCTAACAACAGCCAATGTTATCCCAAGTTGAGATGAAAAAAATGGTAAGAATGTAGCAGGTCCTCGGCTAAATACTGCAACATCTGTAAATGTCTACCACCTCCTACTATAGCCTCTACCTCATCTGGGGAGGGGATGCCACCAATAATATATTGATCATCTAAATTTGAAGCCACCCCATGACTAGAAGATGCATGATTTGTGGATGATCTCGAACGTGGTCGGCTCATCATATATCTGCCCAACCTGTCAAATGATATGGTGGTTGTTGCTGATGCAATTTGTCCAATCCTATCAATTTCTTCTCTTTGAGAAGAAATAACAACGTGATCTACTATGGGGGTGAGGGCTAGGACTACTGTCAGAAATATCTCGCCAACAAGGTCCCTGTGTCTAGGCAGAGCTCTATCATGCCTACGATATGCATCTCTATCAACAATCCTGCCCCTCCCCTGTCCATAATATGTTGGAATATCAAGGTAGTTTGGTTTCATCTAACAATGAATCTCAACAAATACTTATTGTGAAAAGTATAACGGTATCTAGTCATTATTAGGATAACGACCATGGATAGCTAAGAAGTGTGGGTAAATCAATGATGCAACTTGTGGATCGATACATCTCGTGACCTGATATCCTCTCACCTTACTCTTCTCCTAATACTATGGAAAATATTTCTCCTTGATGGTCTCCTTCGAGACCACCCTCACCACACCAGCAAAAGAATTAGGACCCCTCACCTCACTCCTCAACTGTCTATAAATATCATCTATAACCTCAGGTGAAAATGAGGTGTGAGAAACTAAGTGGTTCCTTAATGTCTGCAAACTATCAAAAATGGATTCGCATGTACTCTTGTACACGCCATCAGTCTGTGGGTCATCTAATATGACCCTCAACCTTTGTAGCTCACGGTCATTGTACTGGAAAATGGTAGCAATATTGGGTTGGCAACAGGGGATCCTAGTGTGAAGGATCTATATCATCATGTGGCTCCTAATCAAGATCCTATGTAGGTGGATCCTGATCAGGAGCCTTTGCAGGTGGATCCTAGGATGCCATCTATCTAGGTAGGTCATAAAGTTAAAATAAATTTACGTAAGAACACACACATGAAGTGCATTCAATTTAAAACATTAAAAATTAAAATCAGTTAAATTCTAGAGAGAGAGAGAGAGAGATCATTAATCTTGAGCTCATTAAAAATTAAAATGTACACATGTGAAGTTCTCACATAATATATATATATATATATATATATACATGTATATATACATGTACATTTGAAATTATTAAAACATTAATGAGAGAGAGAGAGGGAGATCATTTTCATGATAGACAGAGAGATATATAACATTAATTTCAGAGAGAGAGATATATAACATTAATTTTAGAGAGAGAGAGAGATCATTAAAGATATATATACATCATGTACTAAATTAAAACATATATAAATTTATCTATGTAGATCGCATACATACATTTTAAATTATTAAAACATTAATGAGAGAGAGAGAGATATGGAGATCATTTAAATCATGACATCTAGAGAGAGATCTAACATTAATTTTAGAGAGAGAGAGATCATTAAAGATATATACATACAACTTTACTAAATTAAAACATATATAAATTTATCATTTAAATCAAATACATCAAAAATTCAAGAATGATATAATAAACTATTAATTTGTGGCATTTTTTAATGTGAACTCACTTTACAATTTAAAAAATAGAAAAAATTATCAAATTTGTTAGTTTTTGAAACTTTTTAAAATTTTATAAGTAAATAACAAAAAAAAATAGACCTATATTTTATTATAACGTATAAATATTTTTGTGTATATCAAAATTAATTTTTTTGTTCACTAAAACATGGGCATTGATACAAAATGGAATGTAACTTCTCTAAATTTTTTGACATAGTTTGTTATTGTTCCATATCTCAAAAAAATAGAGGTCATGTTGTATTTTTGTAATGGGCATATTATGATTATTAAATTATTAAATCTATAATATATTAAAAAATATACTAGATGTAAATTATACATTTTAGAAAGCTAGCACTAATCTGGTTGCATACTTGTAAGATTAGATGATTTTGTTTGGCTCTTAAAAATATGAAGCAAACTAACATATTTTATTAGTATGTGGATGGAAGCATAGATGACTATGTTGAGGGCTCCACAAAGGGTGGTTATATATAACCCCCCAGGATTAGATCAAACTTCCCCTTCTTTGATACAACATCATACACTTTTTAATCGTGTGATGATTTAAAAATTAAATAAAATAAATGTTGGACCACTAGTAGGACACACTATTATGCTTCAATTCAAATATAATATCATATATCATGACTCAAGCTTGCACACATTGTTACTATAAACTTCCCAACATGACATTAACCATCATAATTAAAGTTTACATTTGGTATTTGAGTATAACTTCTTGCATATTAGATCAATAATATAACATTGATCATCGTGGACACTTTTAAAAAGATAACATCGAATGCTACATTCTTGTAAAATTAGGTGATTTATTTGACCCTTGAACACATGAAACAAACTAACATTTCTTGTCACTATCTAGAGATGACAAAATAAGATTATGCAAGAGGTTCCATAGAGGGTCGTACAAGCTCTGGGGATTTTAGGCATATATTAAATCACTCCAAGTTAGAATGAACCTCCCCTATTTTTTCCAATCATAAAAAAATAGGGATGGCTCCCACCTGAGACAAACTATTGTGCACTTTAAACTATATATAAATTATCATGACTCAAGCTTGCACCTACCAATCTCCACAAAACATCAATCATCACAATCAAGGTTTTTATTTGGTAATTATGACTAACTCCTTGTATAATAGATCTATCATATATATAATTAATCATCATTATCACTCATCTTGCATAGACACAACTTAGTAGTTTTAATAAGATAGATACATGCATAGCCCCTTATGACCATATATGACCCCTTCTAGGATGCTATGTGATGGACTAAGGTGTCATGCATGTGTGTTAGAACACACGTGTGACCTCTTAGGACCACATATGACCCCTTAGGACATTATGTGATCATAAGGGGAATGTCGTATGTACACTATAATGTTAAAAGGGGTCATATGTGGTCCCAAGGGGTCACGCATGTGTTATAACACAAGCGTGACCCCTTAGGACCACATATGACCCCTTAGGACACTATGTGATCCTAAGGGGAATGTAGTATGTACACTAGGATGTTATAAGGGGTCATATGTGGTTCTAAGGGTGCATGTGTTGTGTGACCCCTTAGGACCACATATTCAACCCCTTAGGACACTGTACATGTGATCTTAAGGGATCGTATGTCGTAAACACTAGGATGTTATAAGGGGTCATATGTGGTCCTAAGGGGTCACACATGTACAGTGTTATAACACACATGCATGACCCCTTATGACCACACATGACCCCATCTAGGACACTATGTGATGGACTAAGGGGTATGTCATTCACACTAGGATTTTATAAGGGGTCATATGCAGTTCTAAGGGGTCACCCATGTGTTAGAACACATGCATGACCCCTTAGGAGCACATATTCTTGACCCCTTAGGAAACTAATGTATGTGATCTTAAGGGATCGATATGTCATACACACTAGTATTTTATAAGGGGTCACACATGTGTTAGAACACAAGCGTGACCTCTTAGGACCACATATGACCCCTTAGGACACTATGTGATCCTAAGGGGAATGTTGTATGTACACTATGATATTATAAGGGGTCATATAGGGTTCTAAGGGGTCACACATGTGTTAGAACACCTACATGACCTCTTAGGACCACATATGACCCCTTAGGACACTATGTGATCCTAAGGGGAATGTCGTATGTACACTAGGATGTTATAAGGGGTCATATGTGGTCCTAAGGGGTCATGCATGTGTTAGAACACACGCGTGACCTCTTATGACCATATATGACCTATGTGATCCTAAGGGGAATGTTGTATGTACACTAGGATGTTATAATGGGTCATATGTGGTTTTAAGGGGTCACGCATGTGTTAGAACATGTGTGACCCCTTAGGACTACATATTCAACCCCTTAGGATACTGGACATGTGATCTTAAGGGATTGTATGTCGTAGACACTAGGATGTTATAAGGGGTCATATGTGGTCCTAAGGGGTCACACATGTACAGTGTTAGAACACATATGCATGACCCATTATGACCACATATGACCCCTTCTAGGACACTATGTGATCCTAAGGGGTACATGTTGTAAACAATAGGATGTTATAAGGGGTCATAAGTGGTCCTAACAGGTCACACATGTGTTAATGCATGCATGACCCCTTAGGACCACATATGAACCCTTAGGACACTATGTGATGGACTAAGGGGTATGTCGTTCATGTCAGGGTAAGTGCACAAAGATGGTGGTAAAAAAGGGGGGTATAAGTGGACACTTGTTTTTTGAAATCAAGTGAACCTGAACTTGGAAGTAAAATTTGAAAGTCATCCACTCAAGATATGAAGATAATCAAAGAACAAATATTGTAGTACTCTAAATCTAGTTTCCAAACTACTAAATGTTTTCAAAATTGGATAAGATTAAGGGGGTCAAATCCTTCGCGCACAAAAAATAGACCCTAATTTTTTTCTGAAAAACATAACATAGTGTCTGACATACGCATAAAAAACGTCATAGTTAGATTTAGTATTTTGATAAATACTTTGGCAGAAAGATAGTTAAGAGTGAGAACTAGAAGATGTGTATTTGTTTGTTATTTTTTGTTGATTATTTTTTTTTTATGATTTTTCCAATCGAGCACATCCTGAAAATTTGGTACATGTTCATGCGTGAAGCATAAGTTGCACTAAACAAATAGAAAATACAAAAAAAAAAAAATTAAATCGTAAAGAATCAAGTGCACTACAATAATATATAATTTTTTTGAAATTTGGATAAGTATATCATAATTTATTAAAAAAATGGTGCACCTATGTCTGTGAGAACTATGGAGACATTGGTAAAAGAAATTCAATAATAATATGTTATTATTGTTCAAATTTAAAAAAAAAATTATGGTTAGAAAGCTCAGAAGATGGGTGAAAATATGGTGGTAATTTTAGAAATACCCACTTGATGAAGTGTAAACCTAATGATGACAAATTTGATAAACCAAGTTGATAAAATAAAACACGTCAAAAATGAGGGAAAAGAAGGGAAATCAAACTTCCAAACCATAGCTTTGTCATCTAGGCCTATTTCCAAGTCTAAACAGTCAAAAGCACGTATGGGGTACTCATGGTATAAAAAGCGCGTATGGGGTACTTATGGTGTAATAAGCATGTGCGCGCTATTTTTACTATAAATAACGCATACGCACTATGTTTGTTTAAATTTTGGGTGTCTATAATAATATTTATATATATATATATATATATATATGTATATAATAATATATAATATATTAAGTATATATACACACGCATATAAGTGTATTGTCTCCCCCTCTTAAGCGCATACAAGTTGCCTCTCTCTCTCTCTCTCTCTCTCTCTCTCTCTCTCTCTCTCTCTCTCTCTCTCCCTCCATACCCCATCCCTCTCTCTCTCCCTCTCTCCCCTTCTCTCTTCCTCCATACCCCATCCCTCTCTCTATTCTTCTCTCCCTCCCTCCCTCCATACCCCATTGCAATTGTGTTTGCACTTCTATAGAAGTAAGTGAATTTATTTCTTGTCTACAACTTCCTCTTTGATCTTTATCATGTATGCTCTCCTAAGAAAATTGACTGATGGATTTTTGTGTGTATATTGAATAGGAGGAAGAAGGGTCTGAAATTGAACCATAGGTGCATTACTGTGACAAACAAGGAAACCTACAGCAATATTCTTCTTGAATGTATTTTAATGAGCAAAGGAGATGTGGAAAATAGTGTCAACAAAGCAAAATGATGAGTTAGAGTACCTGCAATATGTTTTTCAGAAGGAAACAACCGGTAGGAAGAGAAAGAGGGAGAGTAACACAGATGATGTCATGGAGAATGATAGTGGTGGGTATGCGAGATTTCCCATGTTGTTACACAATGCCTATCACCTAAAGAAAATAAATTTTGTTGTAAGCATGGTAGTGGTAGTATATGATCACCATCGCTTGTCAAAAGGCTTGGAAGGGTACATACCCATGAAAGAAATCAAGTGTGTAATTCCTAGTCACAATAGAGATGAGCCCTATAACCTTGCAAATTTAATAGCATCATATGTTTTAGAAAGGAAGTACTCTTAGGGTTAGGTCAAGCCCTTACACTTGCTTTTTAGTGAAGCCTCATTATTTGTTCGCTTAGAGTCTCTCTTATGCTAACAATGGTCTAACTTAGCTATATCAAAACTAAACTACTGATGTTCTATTGGATGATGTTTTATTCATAACTCTAAATAATATATCATTTTATTAGCCCACCATATGACCCCTTAGGTGTCATTAGAGGTCATATTGTTTTCTAAGAGGTCATATGGTGTCCTGTGACCCCTTAGGACACCATATGACCCCTTAAGACACCATACAACCCATAAAAACACCATATGGTGTCCTAAGGAGTCATAGGATATCATATGACCCCTCGGGACACCATACGACCCATAACAACACTATATGGTGTTCTAAAGGGTAATATGGTGTTCTATGACCCCTTAGAACACTATTTGGTGTCGTTATAGGTCCTACTGTGTGCTAAGGGATCATATAGTATCATATGACCCCTTAGGGAACCCTATGACCCCTTAGATGTTGTTAGGGGTCATATTGTGTTCTAAGGGTCATATAATGTCCTATGACCCCTTACGATATCGTATGGTGTCCTATGACCCTTAGGACACCTTATGACCCCTTAGAATACCATATGGTGTCATTAGGGGCCATATGGTGTCCTAAGGGGTAATATGGTCTCCAACGACCCCTTAGGACACCATTTGATCCCCCTCCTCTCTCTCTCTCTCTCTACCTCTCTCCCTCTCTCTACCTTCCCTCCCTCCCCCTCTCTCTCCCTCTCTCTCCCTCTCTCCCTCTCCCTCCTTCCCTCTCTCTCTATCTTCCTCTCCCTCACCCCCTCCTTCTCTCCTGCTCTCCCTCCCTCCCTTCCAACTCCCCCTCTCTCTCCCTACCCCTACTCTCCACCCTCTCTATCTCTCCCTCTCCCTTCCTCCATACCCCTTCCTCTCTCTCTCTCTCTCTCTCTCTCTCTCTCTCTCTCTCTCTCTCTCTCTCTCTCTCTCTCTCTCTCTCCCCTCCTCTTCCTCTCTCCCTCCTTCCCTCTCTCTCTTTATCTCTTCCTCTCCCTCTCTCTCTCCCTCCCTCTACCTCTCTCTCCTTCTCCCTTCCTCCATACCCCTTCATCTCTCCCTCCCTCCCCCATCTCTCTCTCTCTCTCTCTCTCTCTCTCTCTCTCTCTCTCTCTCTCTCTCTCTCTCTCTCTCTCTCTCTCTCCCCCTCTCCCTCCTTCCCTCTCTCTCTCTCTCTTCCTCTCCCTCCCCCCTCCTTCTTCTCTCCCTCTCTCCCTCCCTCCCTTTCACCCCCCTTCTCTCTCCCTCCCCCTCCTTCTCTCTCCCTCCACCTCTCTCTCTCCTTATCCCTTCCTCCATACCCCTTCTTCTCTCCCTCCCTCCCCCCATCTCTCTCTCTCTCCCTCTCCCTCCCTCCCTCCCCCCTCTCTCTCTCCCCCTCCTCTCCCTCCTTCCTCCTTCCTTCCCTCCCCCCTCTCCCTCCCTCTACCTCTCTCTCCCTCTCTCCCCTCCTCCCTTCCTCCATACCCCTTCTCCTCTCCCTCACTCCCCTCCTCCTCTCTCTCTCTCCCTCTCTCTCTCTCCCTCTCTCCCTCACCCTCCTTCCCTCCCTCCCCCTCTCTCTCCCTCTCTCTCTCTCTCTTCCTCTCCCTCCCCCCTCCTTCTCTCCCTCTCTCCTTCCCCCTCCTCTCTCCCTCCCCTACTCTCCCCCCCCTCTCTCTCTCTTTCTCTCTCTCCCTTTTCATTCACATTTTTTCTACTACAAATAGCGCGTACGAGGTACTGAACCTATTAGTTCACTGCCCTACCATAACTTTTTCAAGGTGTAGGAGCGCATATGGGGTACCGAGCCTATTAGTTTGCTACCCTTCCATAACATTTTTAGGCTTAGGAGTGCGTACGCACTACTTATTAGTACAAAATGGAAAAAAAATACCGTTGGGCTTGCCAACATTTTATGGACTAACATGTTGGAATTATGTGAACCAGTATGAGGACATAATGACATTGTATGTTGTCATTGATGTCAATATGTTGAAGAAGTGAGAACTGGTAGAACACTTTGAACCGGCATTTGTGCCAAAGTGAAGCGGTGTGTTTGTTTATGATGAACTGGTATATGGAAGTATTGTATGACTATCAGTTGGTAGTTTCAACTTCAGGGTTTCCGGTTTAAGTGCTTCAAGCCTGTGTGGCCCAACCGATGACTTTGTGTGATGAGTTAGCATGGTAACAAAGAATAGACTGTGTTGCCATGTAATCCTTGTGCGCGTGAAGGATCTTGCATGAAGGAGATTGTTCCTATCTACCTCAGGAATGTGAGAAGTCTATAAAATAGTGAAAATGTGTGATGAGTTATCAGCCACCATAAAATCGGTGGAAATGGATGATGGAGAATGTCTTGAGATTGGATCAAGAACTGCTGCATTTAATGCAGTGTGCTCAATGGTTAGGATTGAACCATTTGAATTCCTTAACCTAACAGGCTTAGGGTTTATGGTTTATGCTACCGACCTATTTGTTTTCCTATAAGGTAGATGTTGTGTCTCTTTCTGAGGTTGTTGGCAAAAGTTGTGTGTGTGTATCCAAGAGAAGGGATACGTGATTCTTGCCAAACCAAAAGGAGAGAAGTGATACCTATAAGTGTAAGTGCAGAAGGTGAAGAGGAGCTTGAGTGGATTTGCATTAGCATTAAGTGTTGTTACCAAATCATTGTAATACCTGACGACCTCTAACCACCTTAATAGTTGGAGAATCCCTTAATAGGGTAGCCTTAACCGGCTTGCTGTAAATCCTTTAATAGGGTAATTCAAAGCTATTGAGTTCAAAATCCTTTAGCTATTGAGTTCTTGAAATCCTCTAACAAGGTAACCTTTAACAGGGTTTAACCCTTAACCGAGTATTCCAGCCATCCCTTAACCGGGTGATCCCTAATAGGATCAGTTCCTAGCAGAACCTATTGTAATGTCTCTAACCGGACAAGGCTCCTAACAAAGCGGACTTCTAAAGAGTTCAAAAGTAGCTTGTGGGTATTCATCCCCATTTTGGTTTTTCCTAGTTGGGTTTCCACATGAAAAATATGTGTGTCATGTGTGATGCTTTGCTATTGTCTGTCAAGCATATGATGGTTATGTGTTTTATGCCTGTCAATAAAACATGTTGAACTAGCTATTATTATGATCTGATGATAGATTACCTGTTTATGCATAAGGGTGAAATGGTAGTGTAGTCTTGAGTTGAGTGAAAAGCTAAGTGAGTAACTAGTTAATGCTTGTCTCAGTCATTCTTAGCTTTACCGGTTGCACTCTGTTTCAAACCAATGTCACTGTTTGCCAGTCATTTGAAGTGTTTATTGTCAAACCGGTTTAGGACTGTATTTTTATCTGTACCGATTCACCCCCCACCTCTTAGTACCGGGTTAGTACTATCTGGTCATCATTGATTTATCATAACAACATGTGCGTGGTTATTAATATAGCGCGTACGGGGTACTTAGACATAGTTTTTGTTGCGGAAGAGCCTCAACAACCTCAAAAGAAGTTTTTGAGGTTGTTGAAGGCCCCACTGCAACTGTGTCTGCACTTCTATCACTGTTTTATACATATAAGTAAGTGAATTTTTTGTTTTTACATGATTTCAAATGATTGAATTGCTATTCTTATTAGTTTTGTCAATATTGTTGTGATTGTTTAATAGTTTGATTCAAAAAAATAATGATAAGATGCATATTTATGGTTATTTGTTTGTTTATAAACTTTTGTTTACATATATATGTAATATGATTCTATTTAGGACAACCGATATCAATCATGGGAAAGAACAAGCAAGGAACGATGGAACAATGAGAGGCTAAAAAGGAAAGAAAAAGGAAGCATATGAAGAAATTATGTGACATAAGAACAATGGGAGAAGAAGGTATTTCATCCTCAACATCTCAATTCGATTTACCAAATGAACATAATGCACCTAATGCAATTGAAGAAGAGACATTTGATTTACCATATGAACGTAATACAATTGAAGAAGATACCACATTGAGTAATCAATTAAATGATGAACATACACCTTCTCTATTTGATGAATTGAATGTACATAATAAACTGATGTTAACACCTCCTAGAATCATCTATAGGAAACCAAAGTATCTAGTTGACATTGATGAAAACATATTGAAGCTAATGCCCAATAAAATGAATGAACGAAATTGTAGGAGAATGGTTAAAATAATATGGCAAAACTATTTTGAAAACTTAAATCAAACCGCAAGATGTCAACTAATTGTTCAAATGATTAAAAATTTGAATTTTAGAGAGACAATGAAAATTCTAGGCCTAAGATCATCTGCAAGTAACAGTGAAAGAACTATTGTGAGAAATCTATTTGATTCATATCAAGCTATTAGTTCAAAATCACGTACTAAAGATTCTAATGCTACTCGACGTGTCATTACATCAACCATAATGAGCAAGAAAATAAAAAAAGATTGTTTGCTAAGCAAAACAAGTAAGTCATTAAACGTTAGTAGAACAACATTAAGTAAAGCATTAAAGAGGCAAGAAAAAATAGAGTAACCTAAGAATAATTCTCTTTGGGAATTCTTGGGTAGACTACCACGCAAAGACAATGTTGTTGTTGATGCACTAAGAACATCAATTGAAAATTTTTGGCATGACAACACAAGAGTTTTGTCCAACCAAAGAGATATTGTTAGAAGGTGAATCGGGTCTACAAATCATGAGCCACATGCCAAACACTATTTGGATATAACTCAAACTAAATTTTATGAAAGACTCCTTCAAAAGTTTCCTCAAATAAGAATTTCTCAAAAAAAATTTGAAATGACAAATCCTTTTTATATTAAGATTAATCATGTATGCACCACTTCTTGTTGTAGGATGCATATTGAATTTTCCATGCACTATGATATTTTTTGTCATATTTGTTCTACTTTGCAAACTAACGATGTATTGTAGGAATGAAATATAGAAACACGTCTTAAGTCGCTAAGAGAATTTATTTCAAGTGTGCTATGTAATAGACATGATGGTTGCATTTATTATAAGATGCCTTGTCTAGAAGGTTCTTGTACTATATGTGGTGGTTTGCAACGTTTACCAAGATGTGTACATTTGGAGAGCACACATGAAATTGGTACGAAACTAGTTTCTTTTGAAAAATACAAGATAGTCACATATGGAGTTAAAGATGGAAAAGATTTGAAGAGATGTGAGCTAGTGAAAAATGATACATGTGTAGCTAAATTTATGAAAATGTTTCAAGAGAAACTAGTTTATGAGTACATAATGCATACACATAGAGATCGATGGTTAGATGAGAAATTCAAGTTATGTAAGGACACATTTCCTCTTGGAACCATTATCTCTATCATTGATTTTGCTGAAAATTATACACTACAACCTCAAAATGAAGTGCAATCTATGTATTATCATTCTACACAAGTTTCTATTTTTGTACACATAGCATTCATGCATGCAGATGATAGCATAGAGGAGGATAGAAAGGTTGTAAGAGAGTATCACTTCAACATAAGTGATGATCGTACTCATTCATCAGAGTTTGTACAGCGATGCTTTAAAGTTTTCTATGATAGTTTAAGGGAAAGGAACATACAATACAACCAACACTTAATATGGTCAGATAATTGCACCACACAATTCAAGAATACAAGGATTTTTTATTGGTTGACAAGGATGCATATGAAAAGTTGTGTACAATATTTTTGGAATTCCACTGAGGCTAGAGATGGTAAGGGAGAGAATGATGGTGCAGGAGCATATGTAAAAAGAGCCCTAGCTAGAGAAGAATTGAAGTACGAAGGTGGTGTTGAGTTAATAGATGCAAAAAAAATTGTGTGATGGTGTAAGTCTATGATGGGTCTAGGTAATCCAGGTACGTCAATGGTTCATAGATATTTTTGGTTGATCACTGAATCTAACATCAAAATTTTTCTAGATTGTTGTATAGTTGTAGGATCGAGTGACATGCACTCATTTATGAGTTCAAATTCAAGTTCACTGGTAATGTATATGAGATAGATGGTATGTTTTTTCTCTTCATGCATGTATTGTTTGTGGGAAGAATGTGAATCATAAGAGTGGGTTGACAAATGGTCTTGTATGTTAGGTCCCGGAGACAATTGAGAGGGGGGGGGGTGAATCAGTTGTCTAATAAATTCAAACCAAAAACTAATTAACCAACTTAATGCTTAATACCGATAAACCAATTAAGTATGCCAGTAGATAGTGTTAACAATAAATCGCTATACTGGTAAGGATTAATGCATGAAACATAAACATAAAGTCATCCACAACACATGACACCAATATTTATATGTGGAAACCCTATAAGGGGAAAAACACAGTGGGAAACGTTACCCACAATCAGATGATACTATTACAGATAGTAAGTGTACAAAAGGGGTCTGGACATGCAGAAAGGCCACCAGCCTAGAGCTCACTTCTCAATCACAAATGGGAGTCACATTGACTACAGTTGGATGGTTAAATCCAATAAGAATGTACTGCACAAAATAGCATCTTCATATGCTGGATTCAGTACTAGTGTAATGCTGATATGCTTCTACAAAAACCTAACTTCACCTTCAAATGATGTCTTCGTGTATGCCTCTGCTTGATCTCACATATACCTTCACTTAATTCTTTTTCACATTCCACACTTGATCTTACAAATAAGATCTTACATTTATACCATACCCTAAGACCAATTTTAGTAGGTCGGCTCTACAAGATATTACAATAAAACATTTTACCAATAATATAATATCCGATGCAATAACCGATTAAGCATGTCATCTTAATGCATTTAAAACAATAATGAATCATCTCCATAGTGTGCCATGCTAATCTGGAAAAGATAAACCTGTTGGTGTAACCCTAGATAACCTAGACCTATTTGCTGGTAAAAGCAAATATGCAGATATGAATATACCAATGATTATTTCTTCAAAATAAAGTGTCCACATAATGTCTTCGACATTACCAAGTGTCTTCTAGGTCATTTTAGGTACAGGTGAACAATATATCCTGTCGGTGAATCATATACTAGTAACTGTTGCATAGATTACTGCTTGTCGGTGAATATTGCTGGATCTCCAAAGTAGGTGTTGACATCAATGACAAAACCATACCAAAATACCAACAATCTCCCCCTTTGGAATTGATGGCAACACAAGATGGAAAAACCATCACAGTGCCAAAACATAAATGCCAAATACAAAAACCAACAATCTCTATTTCTCCCCCTGGGAGTAACAATACCAATTTTTCATACCAATTTCTCCTTAAATGTGTTTTTCAAAATCTCTCCCCTAAAATCTCTTTTTCTTACCAAAAAGATAATGTGTTAATGTGTTTTTCCATAGATATCTCTCCCCCTTTGACATCAAATGCCAAAGTCACAAAAGATCAAGTTCATACAAAATACCAACCAATTTAATATACCAACTAGTCCCCCTAAGAAGTAGCTTCCTCATCAAATACCAGAATAAAAGATTTGTCCATTTAATTATGTTGGTTGATGACAATCATCAATTGTCTAAGTCTCTACCGGTGGTGGTATGACTCCAAGCTGATCTCTGAGATACTGAAAAGTTTCCTTAGGCAAAGGTTTTGTGAAAATATCTACAATATGTTCTTTAGTATTCACATAAACTAGTTTTATCTCTTTTTCTTCAACTTTTTCCCTTAGAAAATTCAGTTTGATAGAAACATGTTTTGTTTTAAAATGTAATACTGGATTTTTAGATATATCAATTGTTGCAATGTTATCACAGTATATAGTAATAGGTTCCTTGCATTTTACCTTTATGTCTTTCAACATTTTCTTGAGCCAAAGTACCTGTGTACAGTTTGTTGCTGCTGCAACATATTCTAATTCTATTACTGATAAAGATGTACAACTTTGTTTCTTACTCAACCAAGAAACTAATCTCTTTCCAAGAAAGAATGCTCCTCTAGTGGTTCTTTTTCTATCATCCACATCTCCTACCCAATTTGCATTTGTATATGCACATAGATCAAAATTTTCATCTTTAGGATACCATAATCCAAGATTTGTTGTGCATTGTAAGTACCGAAAAATCCTTTTTACTGCTGATTCATGATTTTCCCTAGGATTACTTTGAAATCTAGAAATAATACATACTGCATTCATAATATCAGGTCTGGTTTGTGTCAAATATAGTAAACCTCCTATCATAGATTTGTATCTAGTTGGATTAACAGCTGTAGATTCATCCCTTTGAGATAATTTGTCATTTGTAGTCATAGGTGTGCTTACCAATTTAGAGTTTTCCATCCCAAATTTCTTAAGGAGCTCTTTCAAGTACTTGGATTGACTCAAAAATATACCTTTATCAGTCTATAAAATCTGCAATCCTAAAAAGAATTTTATTTCTCCAATCATAGACATTTCAAATTCTTGTTGCATTTCAAGAGAAAATTCTTTACATAATCCATCTTCTCCTCCAAAGATTATATCATCAAGAAATACTTCAATAATCAAGATGTCATCATTAGTTACTTTGTAATATAAATTGCTATCTGCATTTCCTTTAGTAAAACCAATCTTTAAAAGATATTTATCCAATCTTGCATACCAAGCTCTTGGGGCTTATTTCAATCCATACAGAGCTTTTCTTAACCTGCAAACCATATCATTGTCATCTGTCAAAGAAAATCCATCAAGTTGTTCGGTATAAACTTCCTCTTCAAGATCTCAATTCAAAAATGCACATTTAATATCCATTTGATAAACTTTGTAATCCTTGTGAGCTGCAAAAGCCAAGAATAATCTAACTACCTCAATTCTGGCTACTGGTGCAAAGGTTTCATTGTAATCAACTTCTTCTTTCTTAGAATATCCCTTACACACTAGCCTTGCTTTATTTCAGACAACCTTACTATCTTCATTAAGTTTTTTTCTAAATACCCATTTGGTTCCAATTACATTTTTATCTTTAGGCCGGGGAACTAATGTCCAAGTATTATTTTTCTCAATTTGTCCTAATTCTTCTTCCATAGCTTTAATCCAAAATTTATCTTCACATGCCTCATTGATAGATGATGGTTCAATTTGAGAAATAAGACATACCTCTTCATTTGCCAATCTTCCTCTTGTCATAACTCCTTTAAATTTGTTTCCAATTATCTAATCTTCAGAATGATTCAGTCTTACATATCAGGGTATCTTAGTCTATTGTTGTTCTTCAATTACTGTGGAATCCTCTGATGATACCAGGGTAACTGGATCTTCATTCTGTACCGATGGATTCAGTGTAGGTTCATTTGTCATAACTTCTGTTGCCGGTTCAGAGTCTATATACCTTGAAGTTCCTCTGAATTGTTCATCAATCTTTACAGTTGTACTCTCAACAATTTTTTGCAATCTTTTATTAAAACATCTATATACCTTGCTCTTAGATGAATAAACAAGAAATATTCCTTCATCACTTCTAGGATCAAATTTACCAATATACTCATCTCTTCTAATATAACATTTACTTCCAAAAATTCTGAAATACTTCAGAGTAGGAATATTACCAAACCATAGTTCATGAGGGGTCTTACCAGTTTCACCTTTGATGTGAACTTTGTTGAATGTATAGATAGTAGTGCTTACTGCCTCTCTCGAGTACACATGTGGTAGATTTGCTTCTGATAACATACTTCTTACCGCATCCAAGATAGTTCTATTTTTTCTTTCAACAACTCCATTCTGTTGTGGTGTCCGAGGTGCTGATAACTGTCTTTTGATTCCATTCACTTCACAGAATGTATTAAAGTCCTTAGATGTGAATTCTCCTCTTTGATCTGATCTTAAACATTTGATTTTCTTACCGGTTTCATTTTCAACCATTGCCTTGAACAGTTTGAACTTCCCAAGTGCTTCTGATTTTTCTCTGAGAAAAGTAACCCAACACATTCTAGAATAATCATCAATAATTAGTATGAAATATCTATCACCTTGTAAGATTTTAGTTCTAGCTGGACCACATAAATCAGTGTGAATTAAATCAAGAGCATTATTGGATTTTTCTAGAATACTTTTGAAACTAGCTCTAACTTGTTTTCCAAATTGACATTCCTTGCAAAATGTATTCTGAGGTTTCACAATTTTAGGTAAATCTCTAACTGCCTTAGAAGTACTGATTTTTACCATACAATCAAAATTTACATGACATAGTCTCTTATGCCATAACCAACTTTCATCTATATGTGCAATTAAGCATGCCTTTTCACTATTATTCATGATTTTGCATTTTCCATTTTTAAATTGTAACTGAAAACCTTTCTCAACTAATTGACCAACACTTAAAAGATTATGCTTTAATCCTTCAACATAGTAGACATTGTCAGTGTTATGTTTACCATCAAGAGATATTGAACCCTTACCTTTGATTGAACAGGCTTTGTCATCTCCAAATCTTACTAAACCTCCATTGTATTCTTGAAAGTTCAAGAATTTACCTTTGTCTGCAATCATATGATGTGAGCATCCTGAGCCAATAATCCATTCATCCTTTGATTCAACTTTAGCTGCTAGGGATTGTTCTACCAGTTGAGCAATAGGTGTTGGTTGATCTTATGTTATAGCAACAAAAACCCATCCATTGTCTGTTGGATCCTCATCAGAATCATCAGTCACACCTTCATCTGCAATGTAACAAGTTTTATCTTTGTTCTTCTTAAATCTGTATCTTTGATATTCAGGATTAGGCTTGTATGTTCTTCTAGCTTCTTCTCTTAGTCTAGCATGTCTATCAAGGCATCTTGAAGCCATATGACCAATCTTATTGTAGTTAAAACATTTAAAGGGTGCTTTACCTTCATACTTACTTCCAATTGGACCTTTTGGCATTTTCCTTGCAAAAACTGCTTCAAGTTCTCTTGCATAAAAGTCTCTCCAATCTGATTTTTCAAATGATGGAGCAGATGATGTTGATGCTTTAAAGGCCAAATTAGTATTTATAGTAGCAATAGGACCAAATTCCTCAATCTCAAAAGCTAAAAGTTTTCCAATCAATGTATCCCTAGTTACTGATGTATTAGGCATTGTTCTCAACTCATTTATAGTAGTAACCTTCATTTTATATGTCGATGGCAAACCTCTTAAGATTTTTGAAACAATCTCATCCTCACTCAAGGTTCCTCCACAACATTTGATACCCAAAACAATTTCATTTACTCTTTCCATAAAAGCAAAAATCCTTTCATCTTCTTTCATTTTCAGATGTTCATACCTGACTCGGAAGCTTTCAAGTTTTGCAATTTTGACTTTGGAATCTCCTTCATTCAGTGTTTCCAAATGATCCCAAATAGCTTTAGCAGTAGACCTATCTGATAATCCCATGATTTGTTGATCTGATAATGCACTCAAGAGTGCTTCTCTTGCTTTGCAATCATTTTCTTCATCTTTGGCTAAGGTAGTTGGAGCAGTCTGACCAACTACAGTACCAATATAACCATTCTTAGTAACTTCCCAGATGTCTTTACCGATGCAATTCAGATGTGTCTCCATTCTGATCTTCCATATCCCATAGTTGGTTCCATCAAATTTAGGACTATCCTTCCTGAAATAATTAGTAGTCATTGGATCTCCTCAAGTTGTTAAACTTCTGCAAAAGAGGACTATGCTCTGATACCAATTGTTAGGTCCCAGAGACAACTGAGAGGGGGGGATTGAATCAGTTGTCTAATAAATTCAAACCAAAAACTAATTAACCAACTTAATGCTTAATACCGGTAAACCAGTTAAGTATGTCGGTAGACAATGTTAACAATAAATTGCTATACCGGTAAGGATTAATGCATGAAACATAAACATAAAGTCATCCACAACACATGACACCAATATTTGTACGTGGAAACCCTGTAAGGGGAAAAACCACGGTGGGAAACCTTACCCACAATCAGATGATACTGCTGCAGATAGAAAGTGTACAAAAGGGGTCTGGACATGCAGAAAGGCCAACAGTCTAGAGCTCATTGCTCAATCACAAATGAGAGTCACAATGACTACAGTTGGATGGTTAAATCCAATAAGAATGTACTGCACAAAATAGCATCTTCATATGTTGGATTCAGTACCGGTGTAATGCTGATATGCTTCTACAAAAACCTAACTTCACCTTTAAATGATGTCTTCATGTATGCCTCTACTTGATCTTGCATATACCTTCACTTAATTCTTTTTCACATTCCACACTTGATCTTACAATTAAGATCTTACATTTATATCATACCCTAAGACCAATTTTAGTAGGTCGGCTCTACAAGATATTACAATAAAAATTTTTACAAATAATATAATATTCGATACAATAACTAATTAAGCATGTCAGCTTAATGCATTTACAACAATAATAAATCATCTCCATAGCGTGCCATGCTGATCTGGAAAAGATAAACCTGTCGGTGTAACCCTAGATAACTTGGACCTATTTGCCAGTAAAAGCAAATATGCAGATATGAATATACCAATGATTATTTCTTCAAAATAAAGTGTCCACATAATGTCTGCGACATTACCAAGTGTCTTCCAGGTCATTTCAGGTACCGGTGAACAATATATCATGCCAGTGAATCATATACTAGTAACTGTTGCATAGATTACTGCTTGTCGGTGAATATTGTTGGATCTCCAAAGTAGGTGTATTCAGTAGGTGTTGACATCAATGACAAAACCATACCAAAATACCAACATTGTAGACTGTTGGTTCCCATTGATACATATCAAATTCCCAACGCACTACAATTGAGCCAGATGGAGACATCAGTGGATTTTGACCATGTATTCGACCTAGTGGATTCAGGTGATTTTTTGAGTTAATTTTTTTGCAAGTATTCTTTTTGGTTCAATTTAGTGTACATCATACTTTATTTTTCGTATTAATTAACACTTTATAAAATGCAGGTCATGTGTATGCAGTTGTTGCAGAAGAGAACAATGAAGAAGGAATGAATTACTATTTGTGTCGTTGTGTTGAGCCAAAAAGAAAATTGACAACCATAATCATTGACGGAGAGGGTATTGAGTACCCAATAGGGTCTATTGTCATGACAGGAGCATGGCTTAGGATACCCTACCAAGAATTCTGATGTTTGGTTGTTCGAGGACTTTGAAACACATAGACATATTCTTCATTTCTCTAACCTTGTTGTTGCAACAAATATTCATTTGATGAAGTATCGTGGTAGACCTCATAACAAGATTTTATGGAAAGTTCGTGAATCTGACCACAAGGTAATACTTGACACAATATGGGTTAGAGCCAATCTTGAAGGCTCACTAGATTGATTCTACAATTCAGAGTAGAATGATTTTGAGAATTTTTTATAAATCATCGACGAATTGTTCTATATTAGTTTTTTGTATATATAAATGCCCATGAACTGAATTTTACATGTTTAGGGGCATAATTTTATATATTTAAATGGCAATGAGTTGATTTGTACATATGTACATGCCAAATTTTGTATATTAAAATGGTGATGAGCTAAAATGCACATATTGTAATACCAAATTTTGTATAAAATCCTATGAGATGATTTGTAAGACATTATTTTGTATAATCAAATAGCCAAGAGATGATTTGACCATATTTAGAAGCAAATTTTTGAATAACATGTGACAATGTTTTGTGACTATTTTTTGTGTCAATGTTTGGTGACTATGTGATGTGATAAGATAATCATGAGCATTATTGATTCTTGTATAATCATAGAGAATTATTTGAGTCATTATCAGGTCATAGGGGTCATAGATTGAGACTAGATACAATTTGAGCAAAAATTGTCATTATTGTCAAAAAAGTTGTTAAGCAACTTGTACTTTGTGCCGATAGCGTATGACTCTCGACTTTCTAACACTTTGGGATGCACGACAGGGGAATGCATAGCATAAACTTGCCCACCTAGATGCACTCGTGATGTCAATTTATGCACATGATGAACTGAATCAATTCTAGCCAATCCTGCAACTTTGCATTGCATGCAAGTGACGATTTTGTAGCAAGCAAAAATATGCTACCAATTGAAAATGGCCCTGAGTCGTTAAAAACTGAGATAGGCCATTGTAGAGGAGCCTCACATGACCCCACAAGTTCAAATAGATTGATCATATGTGTCCTGGATTGGAAGAAATAGTCTGTCAAATTTTGACAATTTTTTGGACTTGGGGCACTTGAGAGATCGCACTGGTAGGGTATGACTCTCGATGTTCCGGTGCTTTGGGATGCATGATAGGGGCATGCATAGCTTAAATGTGCCCACTCAAGCATGTTCATGACATCAGTTTGTGCACATGATGAACTGAATCAATTCTAGCCAATCCTGCAACTTTGCATTGCATGCAACTGACAGTTTTTGCAGCAGGCAAAAAAATGCTACCAATTGAAAATGGCTCCAAGTCATCAAAAATGGATATATGCCATTGTAGAGAAGCCTCCCTCTACCCCACAAGTTCAAATGGATAGATCATATGTGTCCTGGATTGGAAGAAACAGTCCGTCAAATTTTGACAATTTTTTGGACTCAGGGCACTTGAGAGATCGCACTGGTATGGTATGACTCTCGATGTTCTAGCGCTTTGGGATGCAAGATAGGGGCATGCATAGCATAAAATTTCCCACTTGGATGTGCTCATGACATTGGTTTGTGCACATGATGAACCAAATCAATTCTAGCCAATCTTGCAACTTTGCATTGCATGCAACTGACGATTTTTTCAACAGGCGAAAAAATGCTACCAATTAAAAATGGCTCCGAGTCGTCAAAAACCAAGATAGGCCATTGTAGAGGAGCCTCACACAACCCCACAAGTTCAAATAGATCAATCATATGTGTCCTGGATTTGAACAATCAGTTCATCAAGTTTGACAATTTTTTGGACTCCGAGCACTTGAGAGATCACCTTGGTAGGATATGACTCTCGACATTCTGACAATTTGGGATACATGACAGGAGCATGCCTAGCATAAAATTGCACACCTAGATGCACTCGTGACGTTGGTTTGTGCACATGGCAACCAAAATTTGACCATTGGGAGCGTGAGGGTGCTCTTGCACCAAACACATATTGTTTATATTCATATTGTTGATTACATATGCAAATATTCTTATAAATTTATAAAAGGGCAGCCACCAAATATAGAGAATACACAATAATGAACTGAATACAAGGAGTTTTGTAGGGTTGATTCAATATTTTACAAATTTTATCAAATCATATTCCATGATTGCAATGTTTTATATCATATATTTTTGTTGTTTATATTCATATTGTTGATTACATAGGCAAATGATCAATTAAATTTATAAAAGAACAACCACAAAATACAATGAATACAAAATAATGAACTCAGTTACATTTATTGGATCGAATATCAACATTTATATATATCAAAAAAAGGCATGTCTGCCAAGTCAATACAAGTATTACAAAATGGTGGCATATGCCATGTCCAAATCGATATACAATAAAAATGTAGAATATATCTACATGTATTGGTCATTCTATGACCAAAAATAACACTATATGATCCTAAACTTGTGGTGGATCATCAAAATCAAGCCTCTTCGATGCAGTACACGGCTCTGTAGATAGCTGCAAAACCACAATTCAAAAGCCAAGTTAGAATTCTTTTGTAGAAAATAGTTCACAATTAACAACATAAATATGCATTTAACTATAATTCCTTTGCAATTGAAATGTAGATTACCTCATCGGCTGATCTAGGAGCTAATGTCTTTGCTCTCCTCTCCTTGTCACTCTTAGGAGTTTTCTTGAAGACATACTTAAAAGGATCCACGTTATGGTCATACTGTGAAGGGGTCTATTGTAGATTAAATGTACAATTAATACAATGTACTAACATAAATATATCAAGAACACTTAAAAGCTATAATATAGAGAACAATGATGTACACGTGTCTAGGATGCTTCTCCAATGGACTGAGGATGGCTCACCATCGATGAAGAAATTGTCGCTATTACCTATACAAAAAATGATCAAAGATTAAATGCAATCAATATAATGATAAGTATTGTAGGTTAAGACAATTAATGTAATATATCAAACAAAAGTGTATAGGATCTTGAGATGCTTCTCCAGTGCATGGAGAAGGGTTCACCATTGATGAAACAGCTATGGATATTTCATGTATGAAAAAATTATAAGATTGTAATATATCACAAGTTCACATGTACACGTGCATATAATCATGAAATCAAGAAAATAAAGTAGAGATGCATACCTCCACCCTCTCTTGATCCACGGGCGAATCAGGTGCATTCAATAAATCCGCATAGCTCAATGTCTGTTGTACATGTAAAATAGACAAAAAACACTAATCAATCCACAAACCCCAACTAATACTTGATTTCAACATTTTCAAACAATTGTACAACTAAAAATGTGTTCAATTACCTTCTTCCCACGTTTTGGCATCTTTGAGGAATTCTTTTTCTTAGGATGAGCCCTAGATGCGAAGGGGGTACCCTAAAAAAATAAAATTAACATGAGATATTAGTACAAATAATATATTAAACATAATTTTAAAAATCTAAAATGAAATGACTTGCAGATTCCATCAAAACAATACAAAAAAAGGGTTCTACAAAATATGATACTGTATAGCCTTGTAGGTCGAAATCGATCATTGAGAGTGTGATGTCATCAATCTAGGACATTTGGTCCCCTGTCAACACATACAAACCAAAAATTGGACCAAGCATTAAAGATAGTTAGTATATCTTTTATTTTTTTAAATTCGAAGTGTACTATTTTATTTTAACATGTTACAAAATTTATACCTCAGGCATCAAAGTTGCAGCTATAGTAACTAGGGGAAGAGTATGGGATACCACTGCTGCATCCTGAAATGCATATTATTTGTCGCAATTGAAATCGATGTATAAATGAAAATTTATTTATGTAATTACAAATTTAAAGTGACTGATAAATAAAATGCTATGAATTCAAATCAACACACCTATGCTTGTCACTGATGGGAAAACACCATGTCCATCAAATCATGTGTCAGCATGAAATCCTCAGCCATGCGGGTCTAACATCTACTCTCACAAATTGTGCACAGATGAGATGTGGATCCATCTGCACCGGCTGCATCATCTATCCCTAAGCATATCCTTGAGCAACTGACACACATATGTTGAATGGGCTCTTTGTCGCCACCTGAAGCAACTAATGGCTCATCATCTAGTACAATAAGGTGTGCTAAAGATGTCCCATGCTGGATGATGGCACCAGTCAATGTTGTGGCTTCCTGAAGAGTTTGTAGCTCCATCGACTCTTTCAGCTCTACTGGGACAGCCTGATGCACCTTGGGTTTGGGTGTTGCGGTGACTCTCTTCAGGTAATCGCTTATGGGCTCCAGGTCTATCTTAGGCAGAGCCGCCACCTCTACCATGGAACTCTCTCATGTCAAAATAGTTTGGTCACACATTGAGCACAAACTCATAGTATACTTTTCTCAAAAAGTACAATGGCACCTCATAATTATTACAATGTGGATCATCAAAGACCATCCACTACCTCTACCAAAAAAGGTTCTTCATCTGCACATTGGTACACCAATGTATGGAAAACCTCTTTGCATTAAGAGGTAATGACTGACTAGTTTTAGGATCAACAAAAAGGGAACATATTTCTTGTTTACTAATATTTGTGTTTTTGACTCCCTCATATGATAACCCATCAGCATAGAATTGAAGACACCTATCCCTAAGGTTTCCCCATTTGGTAATTTGTGTGGAAACAACTATGGCACCACTAGCTAATGTTTCTAGGCTAGTGGCGAGAGATTTATGATGCTCAAGTTTGGATGTTTTCAATTTATCAATTAGTCTATTGATTTTAGATGTATTTTTCCTTAACTGATTACTTAATTGCTCCCGTGTTTCAGGTGTGTGGTCAAAACGAGGAATTGGGGGTGTATCTTGTTGGTTTTCACGAGGTGCATTTTGTTGTTCTTGTTGTGGATTAGAAGAATCTGGTTTTTGAAACAAAAAATAAAAAAACCTAATCAAAATTAATGAAATTAAATTCAAAACGTAAAACAAATTGAACAAATGGGAAAGAAAGATAAAAATTAACAAAAACTAACCTTGATCCATAGTGTCTAGAGGAGAAATGTGGCACTCAGTTCATGGTTTGGAGGAGAAATATAGCACCCCGTTCACGGTTTAGCAAAGAAAATGAAGAAAAAAGGAAGTAAAAACGCGGCTGTCATAGGAAAATAAGACCCAGTTTTTTTTTTTAACTTTTTTTGACAAGTACTGTGTACGCAGTCTTTTAGGGATAAGTAGCGTGTACATGCTCATTTTCCTATAAGTAGCACGTACGTTCTCATTTTCCTAAAGGTAGTGCAAATAGCGCATACGCACTACCTTCTCTAGTCTTGGGAACAACAAACCTGAGCATGTACGTGGTCATTTCAAATTTTTTAACCACGTACGTGTTGCTTGTTTTTCCATGTTTTTTTTGGGTGATGTCCAATTTTCTAACCACCATCTTTGTGCACATATCCCACACTAGGATTTAGTAAGGGGTCATGCATGCGTTAGAGCACATGCGTGACCCCTTAGGACCACATATGACCCCTTAGGACACTATGTGATCCTAAGGGGTATGTCATACACACTAGGATGTTATAAAGGGTCATATGTGGTCCTAAGAGGTCGCACATTTTTTAACACATGCATGACCCCTTAGGGCCACATATGATCCCTTAGGACATTATGTAATGGATTAAGGGGTATGTCGTACACACTAGGCTTTTATAAGGGGTCACATGCAGTCCTAAGGGGTCATGCATGTGTTAAAACACATGTGTAACCCCTTCGGACCACATATGACCCCTTAGGATCCACTATGTGATCCTCTATGGTCCTAAGGGGATGTACAGTGTCATCATGGGCATATGTGGTCTTAAGGGGTCCTAAGGGGTCATGTTGTGTGTGTAATAGGATGTGAAAAGGGGTCACATTGTAGAGGATTTATTTTGTCTAATTTGTTTAAATTTGTTATCTAATTTTTATAATGTTTTTTTAAATTTAAATTTATTAATTTTTCTAACATTTTAATTTATTATTTTTAGATTTGTAACATTTTTCTATTTTATTTTTTTTGCTAATGTTTTTCTAAGTTCTAATTTACTACCTTAGTTTTCTAATTTTTTCATAACATTTTTTTCAAAAGTTGAAAAAAAATACATATACAGTTATTTAATTTTAAAAACAAATTGACATTAAATCAAAACATTAAATTTTCAAACTTTTTTCTAAAATGCTGAAAAACAATAAATATACAATTATTTAATTAAAAAAATAAATTAACAAACAAATTATTTATTATTTTTTAAATAAATTTAATAAAAAAAGATATTATTAAACAAAAAAAGGTTATTTTGTGCACCTGGAATAATGTAGGTTGAAAGCTGAAAGGTGAGACGAGTTGGTTGCTACTAATAGGGCATGGTGACGTGATGTTGATGTTGGGTTCGCTCTAACCCCCTCTGGACACAGGGAACAAAATAAAATTTAAAATGACAGTTTAACTGTCGTTTTCAGTTTTTATAGAAGTTTTAAAAAAATAATTTAAAAAGGGGTTCGATCAAACCCGTTAAAAATAAATATTTTAAAGGGATCAATCGAACCCACAAACCCACCTAGGGTTCGATCGAACCCTAAGGGGGGGGTTCGCTCGAACACCCCTAGTTCGTTCGAACCCCCCAAAAAAAAAATTCCCCACCTCTGCCAATTTTCTTCATTGGCAAAAGTGGGAACCATTAATGTGGGATAGCCTAGTGCCTAACACCATGGTCCAACCATTTTGGGTGCAATTTTGAAATCATAATTTACTCAAGATTTTGATTAGTAGGAAATTGTTACCCAATCTCAACCATGTTCACAATTTAAACCCAAAACGGTGTAATTTGTGTATAAATACAACACCCTTCTTCATTTGAACACCTACATATTTAAATTTCATATTTCTATTACTCCAATTGACAATTCAATCTATTATATCCCAGAAAATTAAGGAAAAATCTAAATTCAAGCATTCAAGTATTCAATCTCAACAATCATGATCAAACTATGTGTTCCTTCATGAATGAAGGTATGCATTAACTCCTATCATGCAAAATCAAGATTTGTGTGAGGCTTCAAGGCAACAAGTTCATATTAAAGGTATCACTTATCAATTTAAGCATTTACTTAAGGTTTTAAACATGTACCCTACTAGGGTTAAACTCTCTTCTATGCATCATTATTATAGTGGAGGTTATACCTGCTAGGGTTTGACTTAGTCGAGCCCCTTTACAACACAATATTTTTCCCTCTTTTATGTGTGTAGGTCATAGATCTAACAAATAAAATTTGCATAATGCATCAGGCAAATTGAGACATACAATTCTATGCTTTAAATAGGCAAATAACCTAGGTCTATTTTTATTTGCACACATGGACAATACTTTTTGGTTAAATTTTGGATGGAGTAATATATAAAGTATCCTAATCTAGAGTACAAAGTTTTAGCTAACGGAAGCACCTCTAGGTCTAGGGCACCTAACACACTTGATCTTCATTTTAGGCTTAGATTTTAGAGAGAGATTCCTTTCCATGTCTTATTTCTAGATCTATACTTTTTGGTTAGTTTTTTGTTTTATATCTATCTATTTATGTTGAATATTTTTAATTTTGCATCATTTTATCTCCTTTTTGCATCTTCTATTAAATCATATCTAATCAAAACCAAAAGGGAGCAAATAATTGCAGTCCTCAACCCTCCTAGAGAACTAAATTTGAGCCTAATTGATTGTTCCCCAATGAAATTTTATAAATAGTGAATGAATAAATCCCTAGTTTACATTCCTTTCCAGAGACCCCATTTATATCACTTTTAATTTTTGTGAACACAAGAATGCTTATATAAATTTCTGATTTGGGAGTTCAAATTTGAGTTTAATTTCATTAAATTTTTTAATTTTGGAGACATTAACTTCTAAAATTTATCTTTTATGTTCTTTTCTTTATTGATTAATCATTATTTTATTGGAACATATTTCTTAAATAGGTGGTTAATTTATCATATAATTATGATAAATAGTTTGATCACTTAAGAAATTGCATCATTTCTATTATTGCATATCATTTGTTGGTTAATTTCATTTGTAATATATTATTTCAATTGATCAAAGGCATTGCAATCATAAACTAATACCTCTACCTCTAGCTTTCCATCTTTGTTTTGTAGGAGCAATTGTGTATTAACCTAATCTCAATCAACTATATACATCACAAGTAGCTCATTTTCATTTAGATCTTTCAAGACCAACTCCAAAAAAATATTTATATCCCCCATTTTAAGAAATACAATGTAAAAGGTGACTCCATACTCATGAAAAAATATTTTCTACTTTATGTAGTGATTTCTTATTTGTCCAAAAACTTCTTGTAAAACTCTTCCCTTGATCCTTAAAAGAAACTATTTTGGAATGATTTTTCTCCTTCCCTAATAATTAAAATTTTAACTTTTATCAATTAGTAGATGCATTCTTTCAATATTCTCAAAAGAACAATTGGCCACAAGTTACAATGACTAATTCATTTCATTCCAAACAAGGTGTTAAGAAAATATTGACCAATTTCATTGGTATAAATCAACATTTTTATCTAAAATTTCGTATGCTCTTCTTGATGCTAATATTAATAGTTTTCATTGATAATTTGCAACCACATATTACAAAAAAATATTTTTATTTTGAAGTACCCATCTTTTACGCACTTATGCATTGCACTAAATATCAGCTTCAAGTTAGTCTTGATATGAAGGTTCTTTATCTTTGAATCTAGTTGATAATTTAAAAAATGGTCATTAAAACTGCAAAGGATTTAGAAAATAAAACAAAAGCTTCATTAAGATTAATAAAAAAAATTCTTTCATTTTCACTCAAGTTGCAACTAAAAATCAACCATAACATCCCTTGTTTTGGCTCATTGTTCTTTTAAATTATTCAAATATCGCATCTTCACCCTACTTTTTTAATCCTTGCATTCCATTATCCTTTAGTTTATTATAAAAAAATTATGAATTTTTCTCCTATCCACCCCTTACCTCCTTCCTTTTCATTCAAAAGAATTTTGTCAATATATCATCAATCCGACCATGACAAGGAGAGATGTATGGATTTGAAAAGTGAAATTCAAAACCTCATCGACTCTGGTGTTATTTTGGTGGATGGTGTGAATAATAAAGGAAAAAAATTTATAGCACCACCTAATAAAAAATTGTAATATATACCAATCCTTTATCTTCTCATTCCATGAATATTGTTGAGCTTAAAGATGATAGTTATATATATCCACTAATGACTTGCTTGACCAAAATAATATTGTTAATTTGATACACCAAGAGAAACCTAAACGAAAGATGAACCCAATTTTTACCTTTACCTCAAGTAATATCCTAAAGAATGCACCCAATGGCCCATTAAACATTACTAGAAAAAAAATTAAAAAAATCATATGGAGTACTTATTGATTTAGTATGTATGGTAAATGTGATTATAGAAGAATATATTTATACAATATAATTTCATAGATTGTATCCCATTACAAGTTCACACTCACTTTGGGCTCATTATGGTGACTTGCCATATTTAGCGCATGCCAAATGTATTCCATGCACATTTTCATCTTTGAACTTCCTCTTTCTCTTTCTTTCTCTTTCCTTCTCAAGTCTCTCCCTCCCACTCCCTTTCTCTTTTTCTCACTATCTTTATCTCCCTATATCTATTATTCCTCCCTCCCTTCCTATCTCTCTCTCTCTCTCTCTCTCTCTCTCTCTCTCTCTCTCTCTCTCTCTCTCTCTCTCTCTCTCTCTCTCTCTCTCTCTCTCTCTCTCTCTCTCTCTCTCTCTCTCTCTCTCTCTCTCTCTCTCTCTCTCTCTCTCTCTCTCTCTCTCTCTCTCTCTCTCTCTCCCTCTTTACATCTCTTTCCCTCCCCTCATATATCTCCCTCTCTTTCCCTCTTTCCCTCTCTCTCACTCTCTCTATCCCTCTTTCTCTCTCTTTCCCTCTTTCCCTCTCTATCCCTCTTTCCCTCTCACTCTCTCTTTCCCTCCCCTCATATATCTTCCTATCTCTATTCTTCCTCCATCTCCTCCTATATATCCCTCTCCCTCTCTATTTTTCATTTCTCTCTCCCTTCCAGCTCCCTTTCTTCTTCTTCTCTCTCTCTCTCTCTCTCTCTCTCTCTCTCTCTCCTCTCTCTCTCTCTCTCTCTCTCTCTCTCTCTCTCTCTCTCTCTCTCCCTACGGTGTAATTTGGAATGAACTAGTGGAATTTGGCAAATATAAGATGGTGGCCTATAGTGTAAAAGATTGAAAAGAAGAAAAAAGGTGTGAATTTGTCACTAAAAAGATTTTAGTATATCAATTTATGGGCATTTTTCTTGAGAAAATATTGTATGAGTATGAAAGGCATACCCATAGAGCTTGATGGTTGGACTTTAAATTAAAGATATGCAAGGACACATTTTCACTTGATACCATCATTTTGGTTGTTGACTTCACAGAGAACTACACACTAAAGCCACATAATGAAGTTCAATCCTAGTATTACAACTCCACATAGGTTTCTACATTTGTGCATATATCATTCATGCATGTTGTTGATAGCACTAATGAAAATAGAAATATTTTGGGGGAGTACCACTTCTATATTAGTGATGATCGCTCACATTCTACAGAGTTTGTGCAAGGTTCATTTCATATGTTCTACAATAATTTGGCTAGTACGGGTATCTCATTTCGACAGCACATCATATGGTCAGATAATTGTGCCTCATAATTCAAGAACTCTCAGATGTTTTATTGGTTAAGTTGAATGCATAAGAGCACTAGTGTTCAACACGTGGAATTTTTGTGAAGTCGGGCATGGAAAGGGGGAACATGATGGTGTAGGAGCATGTATCAAAAGAGCCTTGACATGAGAAGAGTTAAAGTACATAGATAAAGAAAAGTTGACAAATGCAAGAGTTATTATCGAGTGGTGTAATGCTACAATGGGTCTAGGTAATCAAGGTGAGTCTTCAGTTCATAGATTTTTTTGGTTGATAGATGATACTAACATTGCAAAATATGAGGATTGTTGTACATTGACAAGATCAAGTGAGCTACACTCTTTTAGAAGCTCTAATGAAGGTTCATGGACTATAAATATGCGACATATGGTGTGATTTTGTTAGTCATGTGCAAATGAAACATGGAACGAGTGTGATTCAAAGGAGTGGGTCGATGAATGGTGTACAAGAACTTTAAGCCCACTTGAGACATATTGAATCCTAATAGCATTGCAACTCACACAGATGGAAGAATTAGTTGACTTTGACCATGTCTCAGATCTAGTCCAACCAGGTAAATTATCTACATACATATTTAAATAAATTCCTTTTATATCTATTTATTCACTCTATTCATGTGCATAAATTCAAATATGATTGCAGGACATGTTTATATAGTTATTGCAGTCGAAGACAATGAAGAAGGAACATATTATTATCTATGTCATTGTGTGGAGGAAAAAAAGAAATTAGATGGCCCTATGGTAGATGGTAAAAACATTGAATACCCTATAGGATCAATCATTGTTACTGGTACATGGATTAGGAGGTACAAATTGAAGAAATCTTACTTGTGGTTATTCGAGGACTTCGAGACACATAGAAAGATTCTTCATTATTTGAATCTTGTGGTGGCATCAAATGTTCACTTGACTAAATATGGGGGTAGACCATTGTACTAAAACCTATGGAAGATTCGTGAGTCAGACCATGAGGCAATTCTTGACACAATAAAGAGTAGATTGGATCCAGATGGTTCATTGAATTGAATGTAGATGCAATAAATTAAAGTGTAATAGCACAAATTTTGTTTCACTCGTCATGGCAACAAACTGTCAGTACAAGCATGCCTAGGTGGCCAATTTTATGCTAGGTATGCCCTTCTTTCTCTTCCCAACTCATTGGATCATTCTGAGCCACAATTTAGAGACACTTTCCCTTGAGCACTCAAAGTGTGAAACCCGTCAAAATTTGACTTTGCGTATCTCAAAGCCTGTGGAACGTATGGACAAACCACCCAAACTTACGGGGTCATGTAGTGGAAGACTATAAAAATATCTCTCACTTTCGGACAACTCAAATCCATTTTCTCATGGTCACACTTATTCGGTCGCATAAAAAATCGTCAAATGCATTGAGTGCAAAGTCGCAAAATAACACAACTTTCATTCTGCTCATCATGGTAATGAACTGTCAGTGTGAGCACATCCAAGTGGATGAATTTATGTTAGGTATTCTCTTCTTTCAGTCTCCAACTTTCTTTATCATTCTGAGCCACACCTTAGCGACGCTTTCCCTTGAGTGCTCAAAGTGTGAAAATTGTCAAACTTTGACGTCATGTATCTCAAAGTCCGTCGCATGTATGGATGAACCGTCTAAACCTACAAGATCATGTAGTGGAATAATACAAAAACCTCTCTCTCTTTCGGAAAACTCAAATCCATTTTCTCATGGTCACACTTTTTTGGTCGCATAAAAAATTATCAAATGCATTCAGTGCAAGGTGGCAAAATAGCACAAATTTTGTTCCACTGATCATGTCAATGAACTGTCAGTGCGAGCGCATTTGAGTGGTCCAACTTATGCTAGGTATAGCCTTCTTTTTCTCCCAAACACACTCGATCATTCTGAGCCACACCTAAGTGATGCTTTCCCTTGAGTGCTCAAAGTGTCAAAACCATCAAACTTTGACGTCTCATATATCGAAGCCTGTGGAATATATGGATGAACTATCTAAACCTATGGGGTCATGTAGTGGAACACTACAAAAACCTCTCACTTTTGGATAAATAAAATCCATTTTCTCATGGTCACACTTTTTGGGTCACATCAAAAATCGTCAAATGAATTCAGTGCAAGGTGGCAAAATAGCACAACTTTCATTCCACTCATTGTGGCAATGAACTGTCAGTGCAAGAATGTATGGGTGGTCGGGTTTACACTAAATATTCCTTTCTTTCACTCCCTAACTACCTCGATCATTTTGGACCACACTTTAGTGACGCTTTCCCTTGAGCACTCAAAGTGTGAAAACTGTCAAACTTTGACGTCATGTATCTCAGAGCCCGTGGCACATATGGCTGAACCATTTGAACCTATGGGGTCATGTAGTGGAAGAATAAAAAATTTCTCTCACTTTTAGACAGCTCAAATCCATTTTCTATTGGTCACACTTTTTGGGTCGCATAAAAAACCATCAAATGCATTCAATGCAAGATGGCAAAATAGCACAACTTTTGTTCCGCTCGTTGTGGAAATGAACCATAACCAAAAGTGCATCTGGGTGGCTGGTTTTATTCTAGGTATTCAATTCTTTCACTCCCAAACTCGCCTAATCATTCTGAGCCACACCTTAGTGACGCTTTCCCTTGAGCGCTCAAAGTGTGAAAACCATCAAAATTTGACATCACGTATCTCGAATCCCGTGGCACATATGGACAAACCATCTTAACCTACGAGGTCATATAGCAGAAGACAACAAAAACCACTCTCACTTTTGGACAACTCAAATCCATTTTCTTGTGGTCAAACTTTTTCGGTCGCATCAAAAACCGCAAAATGCATTAAGTGCAAGGTGGAAAAATAGCACAAATTTCATTTTGCTCATCGTGGAAATGCACCATCAATGTGAGCATGTTTAGGTGGTTAGGTTTACACTAGGTATTCCCTTCTTTCTCTCCCCAACTCACCCGATCATTTTGAGCTACACCTTAGCAACACTTTCCCTTGAGCATTCAAAGTGTGAAAACCCTCAAACTTTGACGTCGTGTATCTCGAATCCCGTGGCACTTATGGATGAACCATCTGAACCTACAAGGTTGTGTGGTAGATGACTACAAAAACCTCTCTCTTTTAGACAACTCAAATCCATTTTCTCATGGTCACACTCTTTTGGTCGCATAAAAAATTGTCAAATGCATTCAATGCAAGGAGGCAAAATAGCACAACTTTCATTCCGCTCGTTGTGGCAATGAACCATCAATGCCAGTGCATACAGGTGGATGGATTTTTTCTAGGTATGCACTTCTTTTTCTCCCCAACTCGCCCGATCATTCTGAGCCACACCTTAGTGACACTTTCCCTTGAGCACTCAAAGTGTGAAAATCATCAAACTTTGATGTCGTGTATCTTGGAGCCCATGGCATGTATGGATGAAATGTCTGAACCTACAATTTTGTGTAGTTGAAGACTACAACAACCTCTCTCACTTTTGGACAAATCAAATTCATTTTCTCGTGGTCACACTTTTTTAGTCTCATCAAAAACCATCAAATTCATTTAGTGCAAGGTGGCAAAATAGCACAACTTTCTTTCTGCTCATCATGGCAACAAACCATCAGCACAAGCACATCTGAGTGGTTGGTTTTATGGTTGGTATTCCCTTCTTTTTCTCCCCAACTTGCCCGATCATTCTAAGCCACACCTTAGCGACACTTTCCCTTGAGTGCTCAAAGTATGAAAACCATTAGACTTTGACGTTGTGTATCTCAAAGCCCATGGTACGTATGGATGAACCATGTCAACCTACGAGGTCATGTATTAGAAGATCACAAAAAAATATCTCACTTTCAGACAACTCAAATCCATTTTCTCGTGGTCACACTTTTTCGGTTGCATAAAAAATAGTCAAATGCACTCAGTGCAAGGTGGCAAAATAACGCAACTTTCATTCTGCTCGTCATAGAAATGAATGGTCAGAGTGAGGGAGTCCAAGTGCTTGTATTTACACTACATATACACTTATTTCTCTCCCCAACTCACTCGATCATTCCAATCCACACCTTAGCGATGCTTTCCCTTGAGCGCTCAAACTGAAAATTATCAAACTTTGATGTCGCGTATCTCAGAGCCTATGGCACTTATAGATGAACCATTTGAACCTATGGAGTCATATAGTGGAAGAATAAAAAAACCTCTCTCTCTTTCGGACAACTCAAATCCATTTTCTCATGGTCACACTTTTTTGTTCGCACAAAAAACCATCAAATGCATTCAGTGCAAGGTGGCAAAATAGCACAACTTTTGTTTTGCTCATCATGAAAATGAACCGTCAGTGCAAGAATGTCTGGGTTTTCAGTTTTACACTAGGTATTCCCTTCTTTTTCTCCCCAACTCACCTGATCATTCCAAGCAACACCTTAGTGACGCTTTCCCTTGAGCACTCAATGTGTGAAAACCGTCAAACTTTGATGTTCTATATTTCGAACCCCATGGAATGTATGGAAAAACCTTATAAACCTACAGGTTCATGTGGTGGATGATTACAAAAACCTCTCTCACTTTCAGACAATTAAAATCCATTTGCTTGTGATCACACTTTTTCGGTCGCATCAAAAACCATCAAATGCATTCAGTGCAAGGTGGCAAAATAGCATAACTTTCATTCCGCTTGTTGTGGCAATGAACCGTAAGCAAGGGTGCATCTGGGTGGTTGGATTTATGCTACATATACACTTATTTTTCTCCCCAACTTGTCTGATCATTCTGACCCACACCTTAGTGACGCTTTCTCTTAAGTTCTCAAAGTGTGAAAACTATCAAACTTTGACGTTTCTTATCTCAGATCCCTGGCATGTGTGGACAAACCATATAAACCTATGGGGTCATGTAGTGGAATACTACAAAATCCTCTCTCACTTTTGGACAACTCAAATCCATTTGCTCGTGGTCACACTTTTTTTGTTGCATCAAAAATCGTCAAATGCATTCAGTGCAAGGTGGTAAAATAACACAACTTTCACTCTACTCATCATGGCAACAAACTGTCTGTATGAGCACATCTAGGTGGCCAGTTTTATGCTAGGTATGCCCTTTTTTTGGTCCCCAACTCACTCAATCATTCCTAGCCACACCTTAGCGACACTTTCCCTTGAGCACTCAAAGTGTGAAAATCGTCAAACTTTGATGTCGCGTATCTCAAATCCCGTGGAACGTATGGACAAACCATCTAAACCTATAGGGTCATGTATTGGAAGACTACAAAAACCTCTCACTTTTGGACAACTCAAATCCATTTTCTCGTGGTCACACTTTTTCGGTCGCATCAAAAATTGTAAAATGCATTCAATACAAGGTGGCAAAATAGCACAACTTTCGTTCCACTCATTGTAGCAATGAACCATCTGTGCAAGCACATCTGGGTGGTTGGGTTTATTCTAGGTATGCCCTTCTTTCTCTTCCCAAATTGCCTGATCATTCTGAGCCACACCTTAGTGATGCTTTCCCTTTAGCGCTCAAAGTGTGAAAAGCATCAAACTTTGACATTGCATATCTCGAAGCCCGTGGCATGTATGGACAAACCGTCTGAATCTATGGGGTCGTGTACTAGACAACATAGTGAAAATTTTGTTATGCTCATCATGGGCATGAACCATTAGTGTTATTTCATCTAGGTGGCTAGGTTTATGCTAGTTATGCCCTTCTTTTACTCCCCAACTCACCCGATCATTTCAAGCCACACCTTAGCAATGCTTTCCCTTGAGCACTCAAAGTGTGAAAACCATCAAACTTTGACATTGCATATCTCGGAGCCTGTGGCACGTATGGATGAACTATCTAATTCTATTGGGTAATGTATTGGACAAATACAAAAACCTCTCTCACTTTCAAACAACTCAAATCCATTTGCCCATGCCTAGACTTTTTCTATCACATCAAAAATTGTTAGATGCATTCAATGAAAGGTGGCAACATAGTGCAACTTTCTTTATGCTCATCCTGGGCATGAAATGTTAGTGTGATTGCATCAAAGTAGTTTCTTTTACACTAGGTATACACTTGATTTTCTCCCCAAGTCGCATGATCATTCTGAGCTACACCCTACCGACACTCTCTTGAGTGCTCAAAGTGTGAAAACTGTCAAACTTTCATGTCATGTATCTAGGAGCCCATGGACATATGGATAATTTGTCTGAACCTATGGAGTCGTGTAGTGGTACCTACAAAAATCTCTCTTTCTTTTGGACAACTCAATTTCATTTGTTTGTGGTGAGCCTTTTTCTATTGCATAAAAAACCATCAAATGCATTCAGTGAAAGGTGGCAACATAGCACCAATTTTGTTCTATTCGTCATGGGAAAAAACCATCATGTGAGTGCATCTAGGAGGCCAGGTTATCACTAGGTATGGCATTCTTTTGATCGCCAAGTTGCCCGATCATGATTTTAATTTTTTTTTTTTAATATGATGTGATCATTTTGTTTTTTAGTGTGAATGGGTATAAATAAAAGTTATTTGAATTTTGAAAGTAGTCTATAGGGTCCAGATTTAATGTAAGAGTTGACACCTAGCTTGTACTTGAAAGAAAAGGAAAAACCTAATTAAAAGAGTAATTTATTTCTTAAGCATATATGTAGACTAGTGCAAAATAAGACTTTCTAAGTTATTCTAACACTAATAAACCAACTCTAACTAAAGTGAAGAGACTAGTTATTGAAACTAAAAATGTAACTAGGATAATGCTACTACTATTTGTCTCCATTGACTATGACAAAATATAAATTCTAGGCATGAAAATAAATATATTTATTAGTTACCAGGTTATGAAGTTGAATTATCGAACAAGAATTGATTTCAATTAATAAATACATAATAAGAATTGTAGACAAAACCTATAGAATATATAATATTTCACATACAAAAATGTTTCTACAATTAGAGAAACTCAATTTCAATCATCAAATTTATATATGGTATTTTAGATAATAGTTGTAATATAATTTGTATTAACCAAAATAGTCATAAATTCATAAAATGTTTCATGTCCATAAGAGTATACCATATATATCCAATACAATGAGACAAGTTTGCCAAAAGCCATATGGCAATAAAATTTCACATATACATAATACAAAACATATGCTCAAAAATGTCATTCAGGCATACAATAAAGGCCCCCAATCTACCAATTTCCCACTATTACCAAGAAATAGATCACGAGCCTCCTTTGATTGTCAAGGGGATGGATATATACGTGATGTTGGTGTCTTTCAAATGCACTCACTAGTCCTCCTTTCTAGACTTCTCTGGAGCTCCAACTGATACAATCAAAACTATAAACATCAATATATAATATATATATAAAAAATGAATTGTAGAATGACAAATAAGAGAACAATTACTTAATGCAAACATATAATCACTATGTTCATCCACAATGGGGGGACAATCACACTTAGGAGTGACAAGGCCCTACAACAAGCATCATGATAGAAATTAAATTACATACAAGTATCATTATAATTTTCAATATAGATGACTAAAAGATCAATTGAAATGTACTAATTTGTCTCATACCTCTATCAAAGCTTCTGAACTTGCTACTGCTGCAACAACACCATGATCCAATGTAGATTGAAAATCAGGAGGAGTATCTGATGTCAACAACTCAAAATAAAACAATAACTATTATTCAATTATCAAAACTACAAAACTTGTTTTACCACACCTTCAATGAATAAAGATTACCTTAGTGTAAGTGTCTCGATGAACTTCACTACAAGGTGTCGATATCGAAGCTCCAACACCAAACTATTTGATATCCAAAGTGACTTATGAGAAAACCATTCATCTAATGTTGACTATTTACATGTAAAATTTGAATTAGTTACTAGAAACCTACTCGATCGCTCGATGGTGTCGTGTAAAACATGGCTGGGGGAATGTCACAGGTAGTAAAAACACTTTGACCCTACATTTTTATCACAATCATTGTACTAATTTAGTTATTATAACACTTCAAAATAAAATTTAATAAAAAAAAATTAAATAAAGTTGCAAAAATTTACTTGGGTATCAGTGTCAGATGTCTCACTTAGCAAAGACTCTGTCATGACCATATTCTCTATAGCAGATGGTTGTTGTGTGGGTGCATGCTGACTAATATCAGGCTGATAAGTGCAAAGGGCCCTACATGAATGACAATAGTGAGATGGAACTCGAGGCCTATAAGATTCATCTGTATCAACATGTACTAGAGGCTCAGCATACTATATGAGGGTCTGAGTCAATGAGCTAATGGACTCTAATGTATCCACCTCGACATTGTCCTTCACAATGGAAGGAATAGTCACGTGCTCCACCATAGGTCTACCCAACGGTCTCGGTGTTATTTTTGGGACACGTTGTGCCCCTGCTATGTCATGTGACAATCCCCCACCCCTACCTTGGAAATTTAGGTAGTGAAAATAGTTAGGGGTCTCATTGAGGACAAACTCACAATAGAGTTTCCTCAAAAAGTACTAAGGCACCTCATGATTATTACTTGATGTTTGACCAAAAACCATCCACCACCTATCCCAAAAGTTATTCCTTATCCCTTCATGGTGGCACCAATGCATATGGAACCTCCTACATCCAGGCTATAAGGGTTGATTGGTTCTAGGGTCCGTGAAAAGTGCACACAGGTCAACTTTGTTTATCTTCTTTTTCTTTACTGCAACATATGATAACTTGTTTGCATAAAATTGTTTTTGTTATTCTCTTTTGTTGGATCACATATTAATTTGACCACTCACTGAACCTACATGTGCTACAGTAGATTCTAGTGACTCTGCAAGTCTTGTCCTATGAGAGGTTGTGGAATTAGGATCTTTCAGCCTATTTATCAACTCCTCAAGTTGGTTTTTGTTGTTTTCAATTTGCCCTAATATATTTTCTTGTGTTCCTGGGGGATGTCTAGGAATTGGGGGAGGGGATGGTTGTGCCTCTTCTTCAGAAGGCTCTTCATGAGGAGGTGGTGGTGGGTCTTCAACATTTTCAAATGGATTTTGATTTCTTGAAATTTAAAACAACTTTCAATCTAAATACCTAATTTAATCAATATTTTAAACAAAAATTAGAGAGTAAAAAATAGAAGTTCATACCTCTTCGACCCGCTCGATGCCATGGTACCATTTTGATGAAGATCTCACACTACTGGAAGCCAAAACTATGTCTCTATTTGGCGTGTGCAGTCTGGAAGGCAAGATATGTAGACTGAAACGCGAGATAGCAGAAAATGGTTTCCAAAATGCAAATGAATGTTTAAATATTGCATTTGCATTTGGCACATGCCAAATAAGCCATGCACCAAATGGGCTTTGGGGGACCAAAAATATTTTGGCATCTTTTTGGTCCCCCATCTTGGTGCATACGCCCTCCATTATTTGAATATCTCTAATAAGGAAGAATTCATATTTCTCCAATTGAGAAAATAATCGGGCATATTCAATGTGTTGTTGAACACTACCGGATGCTGAGAAGGGGGGAGTGAATTAGCATAAGCTAAGATCTTATCAAATCAAATTTCTTGAAACATGACATCAACTTAAATGAATGTGTAGGAAAATAAATAATAGAAATAGTAAATGTATCCACATAAGAACACCAAGATTTTATGTGAAAAACCTAAACTAGGAAAAAACACATGGTGAGAATCAAACTCGTAATACACATTAACTTATTAAGATGTTTTGGGCCACTAGCTAAAGAGCTCACTGCCCTAGACTTACAAACTAAGGGACACAACTTGAGGCAAGATACACAAATGAATTGCACAATTAAAGATCACTTCTTCAAGGAAAGATACAAAATAACTTTCCAGATACAATATAAGAAATGAGTTGAACTACATAAGCAAAAGAATCTATCAAAATGCAGAGAACAACTCACTATTAAGCACTCGTCTAGCTAATCTGTAGCACTTCTAAACCTTTGTCTAACTTTTGCTTCACATCATATTCACACTACACATCTTCTTATCTCAACACCATTTCACATACATTATTACTCAATAATCCTGACTTAAATATATCATTTGAATCAATAAAATTCTTCATGAAGTTATCCTAGGAAATCCGTAACATGTATTTTTCCATCAACCAAAAACAATCAATTCCACCAATGTGGAACACACAAAAATGTGTAAATACCTTCACACTATTCGCTCATCATCCATAAAGAGTTCTATACATTCCACACACAAATGCATGTCCATAGACATCTTCAAGGGATAGGTTGTCACACACTAATCCTTAATCCAGACCAAAATTAAGATAAGAAAAACTTCACAACAAGAATTAGGACCATGATCCAACAATATGTATCATTCTTTGTGTACCAACAAGATGAGGAATGAAACAAATTTATCTACATTAACTTGAAATTGTATAGCCTTTGGATTCAATCATCTAAACATATCTTTGATGTTGATCAAACCAAATGCAATCTTCATATATTCCAAAAATACATCACGATGACCTTATTTATCCTTTTGAATAGCTTCAGATAGATTATGATCATCTGGATGATATTTGACACATATATACATAATTTTTTATTAACTAGACTATATTGAATACAAACAAACTACTTTTGGACAGAGAGTTGACATTAATGACAAGTTGAAGGCATATTTGCACTAGCAATCTCCCCCTTTGCCATTGATGGCAACACTATTCCAAAAAATCTAAAACTTCTCCAAAAAGACAAAACTCAAAATCTCTCCTCCTTTCACAAAAATGACAAATGGTGCATTGTACAACAAAATTTATCCTCCTAAGAGCAACATTTCATCAACAAAGATATCCAAGAAAATTTGTACACAACAAAGAAAGAAAACTCCACCGTTAATGTTCACAAGTTTTGCAAGGAAGGAGATATGGTAGCTTTGTTAACAATTCTTAATGCTTGCCAAGCATAACTCCAATCAACTTCAGTAGATACTAAAATCTTAATTTGGCTTTTCATTTCTAGGATAAATTGTTTTGTAATATTACTGTGTCGGAATCAAAATAGATGCACACAGGTTCTGTGAGCCTTTCAGAATGTTCATCGTACTGGTAAGATTCATATCCATGATATCTTGTAATCTATACAAATATTTTTTTACATGCTCTCTTTGGCTTACTAGTTCATTCATTAGATTCCTCGTCATTATTTAGATCAATAGCTTTGGATGACTAGGATTTTAGCCTCAATTGCTTCAATTTCCTTCTGAATCCAAATAGTGGACTTGGGCCATGTATGAAAAAACCTATATACTTGAATTACATTGTCCACACTATACTCAATCTTTATAGGGCAGTCCTTCAGACAATCGTATGTCTCTACACACTTTCTTTAACCTTAGCATGAGATTACCTATTAGCTTATTCTCCAAATCATTTAAAATATCCATCTCAAGGCTTGAATCCTATCCTTTTAGTTGCTCAAGTAGCACTCTCAATTGATCTTCATCATTGAAGGAATCATCAATTTTCATACCTAGAAGTTTCTCATGGAGAAACATCAACATATATCTTCAACTAGATCTCTAGACACAGAGTATTTCTTTATTTCTTCCAAATGTAAGACTTTACTTAAGCATTTGTTAGCGAGTCAATTTACCTAAATCCAAATTACCTTGAGTAATAGGTACAAGCAATACCTCAAATAAATTTTTTGGTGCAATAATCATGTTTATTTTTGTTTTCTCAAGCATGTTAGGAGGTTCGTTTGTGTATGTTCTTTTCATCTCTTTCTCTTTCTCTTTTCTAGCCTAAATATTTTTTGAACCCATCTCATCCTTCTTCGTTTCTCCATCTATAATACACTTATCCAGTTCATTCTATAAAACACATATCTTAGCATTCTCTTCTACATTTACATCTTTATAGGTGTCTGCTAGAGTTTCCAATACTTCATTTATAACTAGATCACATGGATCTTCAGGATCACTCTTTGGAATACTATCAATCACATTTTGTTGTTTAGCTTTAGTATTCAGTTCTTTTGCTATAGTAGAGACTTTTTCAAAATGAGCTTCACTATCAATAACTACTTTTGGTTTACCTATATCAATGTTTAGTTTTCTACTTATTTCTCCAAAATAGGAGCATTTCCATTGGATTCATCGATACACAATTTTATGTTTACCTTCTCTAGAGGAGATGATAAGGACTCCACGACCTCTTAAGCAATTTCAGCTACAATATCATTAGATTGTCTTATATTTTATTTGATATCTTTTGGGTCCCCACCTATAGAATATTGCATTAAGAGAAAATTGAATTTTGCTTCTAGCACCCTCAGATAATGGACTACAAACTTTATCAATACCAACAAATCATATATCATTTTCTTTTTGCACAACCACGCTTCTTTTCTTTGTCAATGCTTCATACAAACTATGAGGAATAGATTTTTGAATATCATATAGATTGTGATCATAGATAATAAATATCTGACCACAACATTCTTAATAACTTCTTTATCAATTGGTTGAGCCACACCATAGATATCCACAACATATTTTACAAATTTTTTTTCTTACATTGAATTAACATGACTATCTACAATAAAAGATGGTTCTAACTTTTCTTCCTTTTTCTTTCCACCTTCCTTTTGATTCATCTTCTTTTGTGTGCTTTCCTTCTATACAATAGAGGACTGGCCTCTTTTCTTCTTGTTAGGATAAGAAACACCTTCTTCTTCAATATATCAGGCTCCTTCTTAGTTCTTTTAGTCCTAGGGCTGATGAAAATTTTCTATTTCTCTATTTCCTCATCATTGTTTTTGTAGTGTCATAAAATTCCAACCTTAACAATTTTAACCACATTTGAAGTCCTCACCTTGGTGATGACTCCCTCCTTCCTGACCAAGACCCCTTTTCTACATTTTCACCCTTCAACCCTCCTTGTCTAGGCTTTGTTTCTACCCTAGACCCTATCCAGGCCCTAAAATAGGTCGTGACAGGGGCATGGTGCCTCTGTCCCCCTAGGACATGAGCATGGCACCCCTGTCCCCACCTCTTAGGGTGGCCCTATGTCAAGTTTTCCAGGTCCCCAATGCATAATTTGGCTTTCGGGGTTTACACTCCTCTTTGTCGCCCTTCAGTGAATAAAAATTAATCCTCTAGGCCTGTATAAAAGGAATTTGGTTTTGTCATTCACATATAATGGAGAATACACATGAAATACATAAGAAGCAAAATTTAGGAGGAGGCCTTCATTATTTCCATCAAGCATTCAAGATTCAAGACTTCTGCATTCATCCATTAGAGAAACATTACAACATTAACTTGCAAGCATGTGTGTGTGTGTTAGGATTTTGTTATGTTACATGCCATTTCATGCAACACTTGTGATTACATTTAAGAAGAAAAGCAATCATCATCAACAAATTACAGATCTACAAGGTATACATTTCCATTATTTACATTTCAGCATTCACAATTACTTTCTTTCAAGGTTGATTCCTCAACCGAGGTTTGACTGAGGTAAACCCCTATCCACAATGATTCTTCCCTTCTTTTATGTGTGTAGATTGCAGGTGCGCAACTGTATTTTCAGATTTGGACTCCATTTACAGAGGCAAAAGGACCATGTACACTTTCATCATGGTCCCAATGAATTTTCTCCAAATTTATAGGGCAGATCTGTATCAGTCTAATTATCTTAGATCCGAAGTTATAGTGCGATCCCGAACCGGTAGCTCCTTGTTTCACTCACTTTCTCTCTCTTTTCCACATAGTCAACAAGTCAACTTTCCTATTTACAAAAGAGGGAAAAACATACTTCAACCATTTCAATCCACTTCGAATTCAAATTCTTGTCTCTCTTAGATTTGGGTCTGGTGGATGCATGCCCCTCTTTTGAATGTAAAGTTCTCCCAAGTGAAAACCATCCTAATGACTCCCTTTCTCTCTCCTAGGTAGGGAGTCACTAGGGTTCAATTTTTCCACTTTACATTTTGGTGAACCTAACATCTTACACATTAATTCTGATTTCTCATTATTAGATCTGATTAGGTTCAATTTGAATTTCAAATTTTCATTGCCAAGTTTGATCTATTGCAAATTTTAGAGGTTAATTACATAAAAACCCTAATTTTTCATTTTGAGGGAATTAAGCTTGTGAAGTACAAAATTTTAATTGCTTGTTTCAGATCTTATTTCCATTTCAAAATTACAATTCAAATCTATTTCTTTATTCTTAAAATTCAGTGGTTAAATCATAAAACCCTAATTTTTAAGATCTTTCCATTTTCGACCTTTGACTGCAAATTTGATCAACCTAGACATCTCCAAATCAACTAATTTTTTGGATTCTGCAATAAAATCATAATATCTATCATCCTTGAAAATTTTGAAAAAATTTGGTTGGCCTGTGTGCACTTTCACCACGGTCCTTGATTTTTTCCAAAAATTTCGAGAGACGGAATTGACTGGGTTTTATGCTTAAATCTGGAAAATTGTCGCACTTTATCAATTTAAGCACCCTCTAAGGTCAAACACAAATTCAAATCTTATCAAATTCAAATTTTAAATTAATTTTCATAAAAGGGTCCTAATTTAATCAAGAGACTTTCAATGGCAATTCATAAATTGGATTTACTTGCTCTTTCACAGATGATTATATTGATTTTCATATATATCTACTATAATCATGCGTTGGATAAGAATTTCTTTAATTTCACATTGTTTCTCTTTATTCATAGCAATTGGTCATATTGTGTTGTTAGGATATCAAAATTATTCCCCTTTCAATTAAATCTCAAAGCTTTCATGTATGATTTATGTTGCATTATGGTGATGTTGTTAACAAAATGCATTATATATGTTAATCATCTTAAAGCTTTTGTAGACACTAAACTTATAGATCCTAACATTTCTACCTCTCCTAGGATATCTTGTGTGGATGAGATAAGACATAATTCTATAACCAATGATCTCCCTAAAAAAGAGAAAGCATTGGGAAGTAACATGGGCCCATCTTCTTCTACACATACCCTTGTGCAAAGAGAACAAAGTCATAACATTCATATTCTTGCATATTTAGATCCTCCTTATTCTCCCAAGACCTATCTTCAACATCAAAGTATATGTAGGGAGGATGATTTCATGCATTTTATTCATGACCTTCCCCTCACATAGAAATAACTAAAACTGAGCTTTTAGATGATGAAGATGTTCCTCCTCAATCTCCCAAAAAGGATAAGCTTGATAAAGGAAAGGACATTGTCATTTCATATGATACTCCTTCTTCATCTACAAATCCTTTTCTTCCCTCTTACACATCATATTTCAAAGAAATCCATGATATTGTTCCTCCACCTAGTCAATTGCAACATTCTTATAGTCATGGCTTTCATACAATAACAAAACAAGGTTTTAAAGGACAAGGAATTGGGAAATTTGAAAATGGAATTCGTGTCCCTATAAATCCTCCTACACAAACCACTAGAAAAGGCCTAGGAAATGATACCCCTCTTTCTATGGATGAACTTCTTAGTCTCCAAAATTTTTAAGACCATCTTCAAAAATAGCAAATCAAAAGAGCCTGTAAGAATGCGTCTTCTTCAAAACGTCATTTTTGTTCATTTCATCAAACCCATGATCACAATGTTGATGATTACCCTGATTTTCAAAAATATATTCAAGATGGCATAGATAGTGGTAAAATTAGAATTATGGATAATAAATCTTCCTCTCCTAAGAAACCCTCTCCTTTATTCAAGATGATATTTACCATCCTGAAAAAACTAGCTATATGAATCTATTGGAGATTCAAAAATGATAAGAACATTTCCTTTCTCCCTCAACACAGAAACAAAAATCTTAAGCAAGTGAAAGGTATAGAATGTTGTATTTTTCATGATTCATATTCACATTCTCTTGGAAAATGTTATGCATTTAAGATATTTGTTCAAATGCAATGATCTTGCACAAATTTGTCTTACAACAGATCTAGCTATATTTCTTGGTAAAAACATAGTGCCTTAGCACTTCTTTTCCCTTCATGCTTCTCTTCACCCTGTGACATAACTAGCTAACTTAATTGGGGGCTCTTTATCATTTGTGGTGGTATTGTTTCAATTCTACATACTTTGGGGCAGCAACATGAAGTCCACTTTCCTTCTTCTTTCTATACATTTATCTTTATCTTTGTGCATTATTCATTATTAGATCTCCTTTCTTGCATTGGGTTATTCTTTTGTGAGCATGTAAATGTTCTTTGGTTTTTCACTTTTCTTGGAGAAGAGTTTCTTTGATAAGTAATGCACCTCTTTCATCCTCTTGAAAATGGTATCTCTTCTATGGTTGCGATTATTCTCAAGCGTGATATGCTTCCTTGCATGGAATGATCTCTTGAGAAGTATATATTCCTTCCTTTGGAGAATTTATTCCATTAGGAAGGCATGTCATTTAAAAATAAACACCATCGGAAATGTGTACCCCTTTTCCCTTTGTTCTTATTACTTGGGGGGAAAGGATTGTCATTCTTGTTCCTTTCTCTCTATCTCAAGTATCACTATTTCCTTCAGGGGCTGCATTTTTCATATATGATTATCATTTCTAAATGCTTAATCCCCATTGGGGAACATCTGATGCTTTTTATTCCTTTTGAAGATTACCACTTCTTGAGAAATGTATTTTATATATACTAATGTCTTTTCTTGCATGCATTCATGAAAGTACATTGTGCATTTGCTTATGTTTAATTTATCTCTAGTATAGAGTGTAACCTCTTCCCATTGTCTCTACGCTTGGGGGGAAATGATTTCTCCCTCTCTCTTTTCCTCTAAGGATACATTTTTCCCTATTTTGGTGGATGGTGTGAGTTTTATTACTTGATGTCATTCCTTGTGCGTAATTGTTGGTTTTCTTGCTCAAGGATTCTCTCTTATACACGAGGTGTAAGTCCTTGACTACAACCTCTTTCACACTTGGTAATATACATCTATACTAAATCCACTCATCCCTAATAGGGATAAACGTGTGTCATCCTTCATCAAGAATCTCTTTCGCCTAGCAATAGGATGAAGGATCGAATTCTTGTTCTCTTCTTGCTTTATTATTGAAGATGTTATATTTATCTAAGACAACTCCTCTTAGAGGAAAATATCTTTTGCACAAATATCTCTTCTTCTCCAAGGACCTCCTTTACACTTATAGCAACATATCTCTTTTCAACTATCTTATCTTTCTTGAACAGTATTCCCTCTCTCACTTGGATTTATGACATTGTTCCATAGTGGATATCTTCTTTCTGATGAACATAGGTATCCTTGTTCTACTTTCCTTAAGATATTAACATCAACCTATGTTGACATCTTAAGGGGTGGGCACCCACATTTCTCCTTTGTATTGTACTTCTCTCGTGCATTGTACAGTGAGACATTCTTGGAACTAGAGGGCAGTCTCTTAAAGCAATATGTCATCACTTTTTGTATAGTGGGACATTCTTGGAACCAGAGGATGGCCTCTTAGAGAAAGATGTCATCACTTTTCTTGTATAGTGGGTCATTCTTGGAACTAGAGCACAGACTCTTAGAGCGAGATGATGCTACTTTTCTCTTATACAGTGGGTCATTCTTGAAACTAGGGCACGAACCCTTAGAGAGAGATGACGTCACTTTTCCTCTCATGCAGGGTGATTATTCTTGAAACCAGAGCACAAACTCTTAGAGTGGGATGTCATACCTTTCTCAACACTTGTACTATACATTCTATATAGGCTTTAGCATACTTGGGCATAGACTCCTATGAGGCACTTCGAACCTCACTTTCACACACACGCATGAGGTTGGGTGGAACTAATAGTGTTATCACTCTCCTCCCTTAAATGGATCACCTAGATAAACTCTAGGGGATAGATTTCCATGTCCTTCTCTCCATGGATCACCTAGTTTTAGGGGTGAGACCTCCATGGTTCCTTTCTTCTTTGCCTTTCTTCTCATGAATCACCAAAGTGTATATTCATGTCCTCTCTCTCCTTCCTCTTGTAAGGAAGTTAAGTAACGGAAACAACTTCCTACACTAACCTTGAGAGGAGGATAATGCAAAACTTTTTTAGATTGTTATAATAGTTACAAAAAATAGAAATAGACATAATAACATTCATACCACAACATAGTGATTTACGTGGGGAAAACCCTTTCAGGAGAAAAACCCCACACTCCAAAAGTAGCTCAATATTTATTCAACAATCAAAATAGATTACAATATACTTGCAAAGCAAGCTCTTCATAGGAGTACCACTAATTAGAGATTCAGTGGCAACTCAATAGCCATAAGACTCTTACATACAGCCTCTATCTCACGCACCTCATATATAGGAGATACAATACAAGAAACCATCAAATAGTATTACAAAACCATGGGCTAAAACCACCCAATGAGGTGTAACCAACCTTATCTCCCTTCTAGACACCCTATGACATATGCTCCTCCCTTTTACAGCTCATTTATGAGTCCGATACAAAATTATTTTTCCTATTTCAGGAGTTCAAACTTTCGGAGGCCATAACTTGAGAACCGGGTGTCCGATTGACGAACCATTTGAAGTGCTGGAAAGCTCGCAAAGTGCTCTATCACCTCATAACCCACTACGCTAGTTATGCCCACCTTTTAGGATGTTTTAGAGCCTCTAAAGCCCTCAAAATTAAGTTTAAACACTTTATCACACCCCTCCAAAATGGAAATTTTAATATCTTCAAAACCGGTTGTGATCTTGTGACGAAACTTTATCGGAATGCTTATCTAACCAACCAGAAGCTTCAGGGAGAATTTCGCACCATTTCATGCTCAAATGAAAACTTACTATAAATAGTAACCTCACATAAATGCAAGGTTGAGACACCATTTTTCCCAACAAATCTCCCACTTGTCGAACACCTTGCAAGAGCAAAGGGAGTATCAACATAATAAATCAATTCCTAGGGGCCATGAGGCCCATAGACTCTAAACACCATCTAAACTTCTCTGTGCTGATAGCCTTAGTTAAAGCATCTACAACATTCATCAATTTTTCTACCTTAACCAGCTTCACCCTACCATCTTCGACCATATCTCTGACAAAATGATACTGAACATCAATATGTTTGGTTTGGGCATGAAATGTCGGGTTCTTAGCTAGGCAAATTGCACTCTGACTATCACAGTAAACTGTCATTGTACCTTGTTTTATTCCAATATCTGAACATAGTCTCTTAAGCCAAATGGCTTCTTTACAAGCATGAGTAGCTACCATATACTCTGCTTCAGTAGTGGATAAAGCAACCACAGTCTGTCGCTTACTCATCCAACTAATTGCACCACCAAAAAAAAGAAACACATAAGCACTAGTGGATCTTCTGCTATCAATATCACCTACCCAATCTGAATCCACATAACCATGGATATCAAGAGAAGTCATGTCTCCAATTTAATTACCATGATAACACAAAGAATACTCTGAAGTACCCTTCAAATATTTGAAGACTCTTTTGACTACATCCCAATGAACTCTACTAGGATTAGACATATATCTAGAAAGTACTCCCATTACTTGGGCAATGTCTGGTCTAGTACAGACCATAGCATACATCAAGCTTCCAACTGCACTCTGGTAAGGCACTCTGCTCATGTCTTCCATCTCTGATGGGGATGTAGGATAATCTAAAATAGATAGTTTCGTTCCAACTATAAAAGAAACACTCAATGGTCTACAATCCTGCATGTTGAACCTCTGTAACATTGAATTCACATACTTGCTCTAGCCTAGCCATAGCTTTCTATTCACTCTATCTCTTTTAATCTCCATCCCAAGAATGTGCTTTGCTGCACCAAGATCTTTCATTTCAAATTTAGCAGCGAGCTGAGACTTCAGTTTTGAAATCATACCTTTCCCTTTACCAATGAATAACATATCCTCAACATATAATGCAATGAATAGGAAATGATCACCATCAAAATTATAATAAACATAGTGATCTGATTTAGAACGCTCAAATCCCAAACTCAACACATATGTATCAAATTTTTGGTACCACATCCTAGGACTTTGTTTGAGGCCATACAAAGATTTCTTCAATTTATAGACTAAATTACTTTTGCCTTTCACCACATAGTGCTCTGGCTGTGTCATATAAATATCCTCCTCCAAATCACCATGAAGGAAAGTAGTTTTCACATCCATTTTCTCAACCTCTAAATCATAAGTAGTAGCAATAGAAAGCAAAAATCTAATGGACGTCATTTTTGCAATAGGAGAAAATATCTCACCGTAATCAACACCCTCAACCTGAGAGTAGCCTTTTGCAACCAACCTTTCTTTATACTTCTCAATGCTTCCATCTGAACCAATATTTTTCTTGAACACCCATTTACAACCAATAGGTTTTCGTCCTTCAGGCAATGGTACAAGATCTCATGTATCATTCTTTTTCAAAGCTGCCATTTCTTCTTCCATAGCAATCTTCCAGGATTCTGCATCATTCATACCTAATGCCTCTTCTACAAATTTTGGTTCATCCACATTAGTATTCAAAGCAAAAATACATCTCCAATCATCAGTGAATACCTTTCAGGTGGTTGTCTATGTCTTGCAGACCTTCGAACAAGCTGAGTTGGAGGTTCTTCCTCCTCTTCTAAAGATTCGGAGCTAGACGAGCTCTCCTCAACTTCTTGCCTATATAGGGGTCTTGATTCAACTCTTTCAGGTGTAGAAGGAAGTTGAATCACATCTTCTTTTTTAGATTGTTTTGGCTGTAATGTAATAGAAGGAGACTTAATTTCTCTAAAAATAACACTTCTACTATAAATTACCTTTTGTGCAACAAGGTCCCAAAGCTTGTATCCTTTCACACCATAGCTAGACCCGATGAATATACATTTCATAGCCTTGTTCTCCAACTTTGTCTGCTTCTCCTTTGGCACATGTGCATATGCCTCGCAACCAAAAACTCTAAGATGTCTCAATGAAGGCTTTTGACCTGACCATGCTTCCATAGGTGTTTTATCAACAAGAGCTGATGTAGGAGACCTGTTAATCGGGTAGCAAGCAGTGGCAATAGCTTCAACCCAAAACTTTTGTTTGAGACAAGCACCACTCAACATACTCCTAGCCTTCTCCATCAGTGTCCTGTTCATTCTTTCTGCAACTCCATTTTGCTGTGGAGAATATGGAGTTATCTTCTGCCTGTTAATTCCATAGTCTTTACAAATCTATCAAAATCATTAGAGAAAAATTCACCGCCATTATCAGTTCTCAAACATTTTATTTTCTTTCCAGTCTGCAACTCAACCATTGCTTTAAATTCTTTAAAATGACTAAAAACTTCAGATTTACTCTTTAGAAAATATACCCATGTCCTTCTACTAAAATCATCAATAAATGAAACATAATATGTGGATTTTCCAATCGAAGGGACATCTACTAGACCAAACACATCAGAATGAATAAGCTTTCCAAAATACCACAAGTTTTATGAGAACTCGAGTAAAACTGAACGCGGTTTTGTTTTCCATAAATGCAATGCTCACAGAAATCAAAGTCAAAATTACAATCATTCAAACCTTCAACAAGGTTTTTATTTTTCAAGGTCCTTAGACCCTTTTCTCCAATGTGGCCAGGCCTTTGGTGCCATAACATAGTCTTCTCTATAGGTAACTTTGCTTCAGAAGAAAGAGCACCCTTAGGTACCCAAAAACCATTTCCATCTGCTAAAGGTGAAACCTTCAAATCTTCCAGTGAAGTATCCACAGATTTACTTTTTATAGAAGTTCTATTACACTCAACAGTGTATGCTTCAAGCTTATACAAAGTGCCAAACCTGACACCTCTAGCAATTACCATAGCACACTTAATCATCTTACATCCTGCTTCAGAAAAGACTACCTGCACACCCACATCTATCAGTTTGCTCACAGATAACAGATTTCATTTTAATCTAGGGATATGTAGCACACCATTAATCCTTTTTATTCTACCATCAGAAAACCTGATTCTAACTTTACCTCGACCAACAATGTCTAAAGGTGAATCATCACCCAAGTACACCTTACCTCCATTAAATTCTTCATATTCAGAAAACCAATCTCTATTGGAAGTCATATGAAAAGATGCACCTGAGTCAATTAGCTAGGCATCATTACCTACATGAGTCGCTAAAGGTGCAATGAATGCATCACCATCTTCCTTCTCGGACTCAGAATCAGAATTGAACTTTTTCTTTTTCTTCTTCTTCTTTTCTTCTTTGCAGTCCTTACGGATGTGACCCAGTTTACCGCAATTCCAACAAATGACTTTGGACTTTCCAGGAGATTTCGATCTCCCTTTGGATTTGGACTTTTCACACTTCTCATTCTTCTTGCCTTTCTCCTTAGGTCTTCCATGAATAGTTAGGGCTTCCTTTGAACTGATGGATACCTTCCTCCACATCTCTTCACCAAGTAGGGCACCCACCACATCTTCAAATTTCAAAACAACAGAAGTACTACCGCTAGCGATAACAAGAGAATCCCACGAATCAGGCAAAGAACAAAGCAAGATCTAACATTTCTCCTCCTCCTCCATCTTAACATTGACAGATACCAATTGAGCCACCAACATATTGAATGCTTCCAGGTGATCTGTAATCCGTTCGCCTTCTTCCATCTTCAAGGAATACAACTTCTTCCTTAATAAAATTTGGTTTAATAAAAACTTCACTTGATACATTTCACCAAGCTTAGTCCATAGCTTCTTTGCAGAATTTTCTTCATGGACATTGATCAAAATAGAGTCTGCCAGGCACAATCTGATTAGACCCTTGGCTTTTCGGTCCATAACATCATACTAAGCCGCCGCAGTAGGATCTAGGGGCCTTTGGACCTTTGCATCAACAACATCCCATAGATCTCGATCTATTAGCAGATCTTCCATCTTCAGCTTCCACATCTCAAAATTACTTCCATTAAATTTCTCCACCTCTATTCTCCTTGACGAACTTGCCATCTAAAAATTCCTGCAACAAGATCAAAAAGTATCTTCTGCACAAGTTCCCACTCAAATCTGGATTAGTTCAAAAAACCCAACAACCCACAACTGAAACCAAAGGTGATCAGGCTCTGATACCACTTGTAAGGAAGTTAAGTAATGGAAACAACTTCCTACACTAACCTTGAGAGGAGGATAATGCAAAACTTTTTCAGATTGTTATAATAGTTATAGAAAATAGAAATAGACATAATAACATTCATACCACAACATAGTGATTTACGTGGGGAAAACCCTTTCGGGAGAAAAACCCCACACTCCAAAAGCAGCTCAATATTTATTCAGCAATCAAAATAGATTACAATATACTTTCAGAGCAAGCTCTTCATAGGAGTACCACTAATCAAAGATTTAGAGGCAACTCAATAGCCATAAGACTCTTACATACAACCTCTATCTCACGCACCTTATATATAGGAGATACAATAGAAGAAACCATCAAACGGTATTACAAAACCATTAGCTAAAACCACCCAATGAGGTGTAGCTAACCTTATCTCCCTTCTAGATACCCTATGACATGTTCTCCTCCCTTCTACAGCTCATTTATGTGTCTGATACGAAATTATTTTTCCTATTTTAGGAGTTCAAACTTCCGGAGGCCATAACTTGAGAACCGAGTGTCCGATTGATGAACCGTTTGAAGCGCTGGAAAGCTCACAAAGTTCTCTATTACCTTGTAACTCACTACGCCAATTACACCCACTTCTTAGGATGTTTAGGAACCTCTAAATCCCTCAAAATTAAGTTTAAACACTTTATCGCACCCCTCCAAAATGGAAATTTTAATATCTTCAAAACCGGCTGTGATCTTGCAACGAAACTTTACCGGAATGCTTATCTAACCAACCAGAAGCTTTAGGGAGAATTATGCACCATTTCATGCTCAAATGAAAACTTACTATATATAGTAACCTCACATAAATGCAAGGTTGAGACACCATTTTTCCCAACACCTCTCATGAACCCATAGTTTTACTATTGATGGTTCATGGATGATGTTAACTTTTCTCTTTTATATGATCACTTGTGTTTATGTAATGGCATGTGTCCTCATGTTTTGGCTAGTTGGTTTGTGGTCTTGTCTTTTTATTTTTGTCTAGTGTCTTTTGTGTTTTGTTTTCCTTGTTCTTTATTGGTTTTATATGATCTTGCATATGTTGGCATGAGTTGAGGCCCTAAGATTGGGGGATTTTTTCTCCTCAAAGATTAGTGATGTCTTATACTCCGTGTGGCCCTATGTCAGGTTTTCTCAGTCCCCAATGCATAATCTGGCCTTCAGGGTTTGTACTCTTGTTTATGGAGCTTCAACAAATGAAAATTAGTCCTCTAGGCCTATATAAAAGGAAGTTGGTTTTCTCATTTGCATATAAGGGGGACATACATGAAATACATAAGAACTAAAATTCAAAAGGAGGCCTTCATTATTGTCATCAAGCATTCAAGCATTCAAGTCTTCTTCATTCATCCATTGGAGCAACATTACAACATTCACTTGCAAGCATGTGTGTGTTAAGGTTTTGTTATGTTACATGCCATTTCATGCAACACTTGTGATTGCATTTAAGAAGAAAAGCAATCATCATCAACAAATTGTAGATCTAAAAGGTATACAATTCCATTATTTACATTTTAGCATTTGCAATTACTTTCTTTCAAGGTTGGTTCCTCAACCGAGGTTTGAATAAGGCAAACCCCTATCCACAACCATTCTTCCCTTCTTTTATGTGTATAAGTTGCAGGTGCACAACTATATTTTCAGATTTGAACTCCATTTACAAAGGTGGAAAAACCCTTTTCATTTCGCAGATTTTCTAGAGGACCATGTACACTTTCGCCACTATCTCGACGAATTTTCTCCAAATTTGCAAGGAAGATCTGTATCAGTCTAATTAGCTCAGATCCAAAGTTATAGCATGATCCCCAAACTACTAGCTCCTTGTTTTACTCACTTTCTCTCTCTTTTCCACATAGTCAACAAGTCAACTTACCTATTTACAAAAGAGGGCAAAACATACTTCAACCCTTGCAATCTTCTTGGAATTCACATTCTTGTCTCTCTTAGATTTGGATCTAGTGGATTCATGCCCCTCTTTTGACTGTAAAGTTCTCCCAAGTGAAAAACCATGTCCCAGTGACTTCCTTTCTCTCTCCTAGGTGGGGAGTCACTAGGGTTCAATTTTTCCACTTTACAGTTTCTTCTTTCAACTTCTTCAACTTCTTGAATATTCTTTTCTCTAGGATTTTTTTTTTCCTAAGTTTCTTCTTCTTCTCATTAGATGTAGATAAAGTCAGAGTTCTGAAAGAACTCATCATCACCAAAGGCATTGAATAAGTTGATCTAGTCAATCTATGTGCATAGATATTTACAACTCTATACAATCCTATATCATTGAATATTTTCTTCATCCTTTTATCAAGTCCCCTTTAGACCTTTCCTTTCTCAAACTTTCTTCTAACTCTTTTACAGTCCAAAGCGGGGTTCATTGGGATCCTTATCCAGATTAATAATCTAAAAAATGTTAGACTCAACCAATTCCTCCATAACTTCATAAGGTAACTCTAAATTCCAAGCAAATCTTCTTTCTACAGCCATAATATAATTGTTTTCTTTGATGACTAGAAAAGTGAATCTATCTTTATATTTCTAGACCAAATCCAGAGGGAACCTATTTCATTCTTTCATTTTTTCTTTCAATTCAACAATCCATTTGCAAAATGTCCTTCTAAAACAATGATCATTGAAATCCTTAACATACAACCCTATCTATGCTCCAATAGGTGTGGATTTTTCTCAAACAAAATTATTGCTTCTAGGAAGCTCATTTTAGTACATAAATGCAAGACAAATGATTAGATAACCAAATTTGAATGCATACTTACTTTTTCTTATTTTCTCTAGATTTTCCATCATTTTTTCCAAGAATATTTTGTACAAGTCAAATTCCTTTCTACATAGTACCATTTGAAAATCAATGTGAATTATCACAACAATTGCAATACCTTCTCAGGTCTAAAAGTAGATTTTGTACACTAGGGCTTTAGTTGTGTATTTGACTCCTGGGGCATTAATGTCTTCAATAGTCATGGCTCTTGCATCCCATTTGGGAGCCAGTCAAATCAAATACCATGTCAGTCTTCATTGACCTTTTCGGTAGAATGGTGTGTTGCCAGTTGTAGATAGGAAAATAGAATACATCAAAGCAATACTAAATTATCTCAACCACAAAAAACTAGATTCTAATGAAATTGATCCTATTACATGCAATGACCTATGAAAACAAAATGCTAATCAAATTACAAACCATAGAAGAAAATCATCTCCTTCATATCTCTCCATTGTCCTCCTTTCTCCTCCAAATAGCGGGTTTGTGGATCTCACCTACAAGTGCAAGAGAAAGGTATGAAAGAAAGATCGATTTTCGCAGCACAAGGATACTAGAAGCATGGTTGATTCTGATGAGAAATGCGTCCAATTTATAAAAAATTGGAGAGATGACAACAATTAGCAAGAAATCGATATTAGATGCAATTGGATTCAAAAATGGGAAAAAATGGATTTAGAAAGAAATGCCATTGCACACTTTCCATGCAAGGGGATAAGACTAGCCATCAAATATAATGTTAGGATAAGATGCCATATCCAAACTCATGACAAATAAGGAAAAATGCTTCCAAATTAAAGCACAAAAATAGGAGCCACTTTAGAGAGATAATGAGTTGGAAATTAGGATTTAGCAATTAGGAAATTAGGTGGAAATGATGAATTAGAAATTAGGAAATTGGTAAATTAGGTGAATTAAATAATAAGTTTTCATTCATTAATTAAGTCACAAAAGAGGGGGAATTAATTAGCCAATTAAATAAATATTTAATTATGACAAGAAGACTTAGGATAAATGAATAAATTATTTAACCTAGAGGAAAAATGACAAATAGGATTAAATGATTAAATCACATAACCCTAGGAGATGAATTAGAAGTGCAAGGATGATAATTAGGTCATGACAAAATGATAATTGATATAGGATCGATTTGATCATGATTTAATGATGAAAATTGGATAATTGATGAAGTGTCTATGTTGATTGATAAAGATTAATGATAAATTGATCAAGATTAACAAGGATGAAATTGATAGACATCAATTGATGAGGACCAATGACTAATCAATTCAAATTGACAAGAAATGATGATTGATTGAGATCGATGACAAATCGATCAAAGATTGATAAAAGGTCAACCTGATGAAGGTTGAATAACCAAAGACTAATGACAAATCAGTCACAAATTGATAAGAGATTGATAAATTGATGATTGATCATGACAAAACCCTAATTAGATATTGAGAAGGGTTGACGATGTCCAATTGACATGATAATATTGATAATGATCAAAGATCACACTTGATAATGATAATGTTAACAAGACCTAATTGAAAATGCGACAAATGCAATAAACATAGAAGAATGACAAAATGTCGACAAGTAACAAAGATCAAGTGTGTGACATAGAAGAAATATTAATAGGATGTGAAAACCCTAAAATAAGGTCATGCAGAGATGTTAAAGTATGACATCGCAAATGTTGACCATTTTTAGATGCCAACATTTTGCCCCTCTTTGAGACAATGTGATTATGAGTTTTGTTTAAAAGAACAATCAAGAAATATGGCCCAAATGATGACAACTTATATGGATGCCCCCTCAAGGAATTGGTTGAAAAAATCTAGAAAAGAGGCCAATTTATTGAAAATAATAGGTCAAGACAAGACCAAGATGACTGCAATGATTGACAAAAGAAATGTTAGTTAGAGGAAATTAGATAGAGAAGAGTTAGTGGTGAAGAAAAATCTTTCTTTCACAAATGCACAAAGAGTAGGTGAGAACCTTAATTTAATATTGCAAAACGGATGCAGCACATCATGGCATTGAAGGCCAAAGCGATAATGCAATCCCTTTGCATAAAACGGACACATTGCAGACAAAGAATGAGTCAAAAACTACCTAAGACAATACATGTGTCAAAGGTCAAGGTATGTTCAGCGTTCACAAAGCGAATGTACTTATCATAGGCACTGAAGACATACGTACCCCAAAAATTTATGACACTCCGCAAACAAAAAATAAAATGAAAAATGATCATGAGCCATCTCGACCACTCTAAATCACTTTGTGATATCATCAAGTAGCATAGGAACATGATCAAAGATAAATCAAAGAAAAATAATATTCACAAGTTCAAACAAGTCAAACAAACATCCTCATCTTCACAATGCGAAAAGTGAGAATGTTGTGTTTAAAGGACAATTGTGCTATCTAGTTTCAGGTAATGCAATACCATGTCTAAGATAGGACATAGTCTAGTTTCTAGTATATTACACCATATATAAGACCCATGATAATGTTGAAAAGGACCAATGACATTGATGTTGAGTGATTGATATGACAAGTTCGATCAATTTGAATGCTTGGTTGGTTGAATAGTTCATCTATTAATACGTGATTTTCTAAGCACAATGTTTAATGTGCCATCTGTTTGATGTCTACGTAGATGTCTATCTATGTACAAAAGGGACAATTTATTGGTGAAATGAAACAAAAGTGTTTGTTTTTGGATTTTTCATGTTTTCCAATTTTTAGGGTTTTTGAATGTTTTATTTTTTTGTGCTTTTGTAGGACATTTTACAATTTTTTTATAATTATTTCAAGACATTTTTTTAATTTTTAGAGATTTTTCAGGACATTTTATGAATGTTTTTGGGATTATTTTAGGTCATTTTTCAATTTTTTTTATTGATTTTTTGAGGACTGTATTTGATTTTTATGGATTTTTTGGGACTTTATTATATATTTTGAGGAGTATTATAGGACTTTATTTAATTTTTAGGTATTTTTTATGATTTTGCCCCCAATGTCTATCAAGGCAAGGATTATGATGGATGGATAAACAAGCTTGCTAAAATGTTGGTGGATAGAGGGAAGAGGTCATTTATTATGGAGACAGGACAAATTCAATTTCCAAGGGTTGTCGTGCAATGAGATAAGGGATTGGATATGATAATTTAAAGCAATGTCATGGCATGAGTGACATGTCAAGAGGTTTTTGAGTGTTTTTCATTTTACGTCCTTATGTCAAATCAAGATCAAGGGATGTAAAAGAGTGTATGGATAGTGATATGATATGGATAGGACAAGCAAGATAAAAATGGATAAGGGACATGGATAGAAGGTTACGATAGGCTAAGGGATAGTGATAAAAGGTTGCAATAAGCCAAGGAATATGGATAGAAGGTTGGAATAAGCCAAGGGATATGGACCAAAAGCTATGATAGACTGAAAGATGTGAATAGTATGTATGACGCTCATGAAGATTCTCAGCCTTGTCAAGAACAAAGATGGAATAGGGGATATGGATATGAAGGACAATAGGAAAATGGAGGGTGATAGGATAATGTTGATTAACAAATTTGCCCTTTCTTTAATTTATATATGTATATTACAATATTGACTCATGTACACCCTTTATGAAAGGAAAGCAAATGAACCAATAGTTGGGTGAACCGAATTAAAGTTCATCCTCTGCATTAGAGAACAGCTCCTCATGAGATTTACACTAAATTTTTATGCAGTTAATTTAGAAATGAATACACTTTTCACCAGAAAGCGTGAAAGGCTTTCACATTCATTCATCAACACAAAAGAATGCTACAAAGATCTATTTTCAAGTGTAGAGCTCACAGACTTCTACTTCTGCATATGTTCATTCAATAAACTCAAAATAAGTAAACTCAAAGTAGTATAAATACTGATCGATTCTCACTCATGCCTCATAGGATAGGGAGGATCAGTGTCATTTAAACAACAATGAAAATTTCCTGTAAATAATGAAAGTCAATGAATTCACAAACAAAGAAAGAATTGGTAATGAAATGATATATTTCACACAACAGCATACATCTCAACAAAGATCGCTAATCCCTCAAACACAAATTTTAAAGATTGCATCAAAATAGAATTTCATTCAAATACCAAAAATATCAGTTCTGAGAAATTCAACGAAACTCAAATCTGTTCCTCCAAATAAAAGTTTTTCGGACCCCATTAAAACACTTAACCGACCATATAAATAGCCTCCAGGCTATGATAGTTTTGTTTTTTATATACATAAAACTAGAGTTAAATAATTAACTCTATCCCAAAGTTTAAAGAAGTCTAGTTTCATAAAACTAAAAAGTGATAACTAAACTAAAAATGCGGCATGAGCCATGAGCAAAGAAAGCACAATCAAGCTCCACAGTTGATGTGGCTTTAGCCTATTTATCTTGTTATCTGGGAGTACTCTAAATGTTTCGCCATTCCAGGTGAGTTGTTGAGAAGCTTAAGATGAGTTGATAATGTGGGAGGCCTATGTGTAAAATCCGCTACTTCCATATTTCTTTTTACCTACCAGCAGGAGTTTATTCTTATGCATCTCCAAATGATCAAAACAGACAACCAACATAGATTCAACTCTTGCGACCTTTGAGAAGTCCTCAATTGTTAAGGACTTTGCTTCCTAAACCTGTTGTATGTGATCTTTGAAGGCCTGAATCATTTGTGATGAATCCTCAAGTGTTTGCTTATCCTCTCTTAAGAGCTGAAGATCTATGCATTTCATGTCTTTTTACATAGTGTCAGTCAACCCCCTCGATTCTTTTAAAATCTTGAGGAATTCTTCATGTCCTTGTTGAATGATTGAGTTACTCCACTCAATGTTTTCTTTGCAAACAAAGAGTATGTTGTCATCTAGGTCATGCACCCACAATCTTCTCAGCAAGGAAGTTCATTATCCCATATCTTTGTGTGTCTCTCATTTTCCTCAACACAACTAACCATTTATTCTTTTCTTTCTCCCAAGCAACCATCTTTGTTTCTAGCTCTTTCCCAACAGATTCCACATTCTCAAATACTTTGACCAAATCAGAGATATAACTTTTCCTTTATTGTGCAATTGATTCAAGTCATTCACTAAAAATATCTGATCATTCGGCTCCTTTGAACTTGATCAAGTAACTTGTGATTCAAAGGTGATTTTGGATAGAATGATAAGGAAAGCTGGGAGAGAGGTTGAGAATTCAGGTTCTGGATAGCATTAATATACTAAGTCATCTGAATTATAATCTGCTTCATCTCACTTTTATCATTCTCATCCTTCTAGGTCCTTGTGAGAATCCTTTTAGTAGAATATTCCAAGTGTTTTACATTAGCGGCCCGAGAAGTTGTCCCTAGATCAATCTTTTCAATGATAAAATCTTTCTCGGTAACATTCTCAATCTCTTTATTTGTCGAAGATCTAGCCACCTCTGTAACCCAGTGTCCTATCTGCTCATCCACATCAATCATGGTTTCTATTTTGATTCTTTTGGACTTTGAAGTCCTTCCCAGGCATTTGCTAACCATATCATCCATTGGGATCGAAATAGGGATGACGCTCCACTTTTTTGTAAGTGAGGTACTCAGCCACTTAGGAGTGGTGGATGTTTCCTTTGGCAATGGTGATTTATAATCACTAGTGACAATGACCATAGTATTCCTGGAATCCTCAGGTTGCATGATTTCTTTTCCACTGTTTGTTGCATCTAGGAGGGCTGATCTTGTATTTGGGCATCCATTGTTTCTAGAATTTCTTCTTCAGAATCTAAGTTGACTACCAGTGAACTTGCCAAGGTTTTCTAATTACTTTTCCTACTGTGTGATCTGGTAACACAGGTGGAAGCTGAACCTGTTGAAGACTCTCCTAGACCTATTTTTTAGTCTTCTCCATCCTTTGTTTTCTGTCACCTGCAATATCAACAACAACATTAGAAGAAGGAAGAGATGTTTGGGAAGCCACACAATTTTGACCAACTTTCTTATCCTTAAGTGCAGGAACAAGCTTTTGCTTGAAACGATGATCTTTCAACCATTTCTTTGTTCTTTTGATTACATTAAAGGTTTCAGACTGAATGCTATCATCTCCTTTTCTACTCCAATCAATTTCTAGAATAGGATGTCCTTGTATCTTTTCATCAAACTCAGGGTCAACTACTTCTTCATCTCCTTCTTCTTGCACCCCAGAAACATTCATGGATAGGCCCATTGTAACAATTTGCTGAATTGTGAACCTTGACCACAACCTTCTCTCGACTTTGAACTCATCAACACAATTTTCCCAATAATCCTTCAATTGAGGTTCATGCCCAAAATCACTGTCCACTTCTAAATTTTATCTAGCGACTATCAAATTTGTATCTGGCAACATATGGTTGAAGCTTGAACTTTTTGAATTCAAGTTCAAGGTTTAATGCATCTGAAATAGATGCACGGCTATAATGGCCAAGTTCCACAGGAAATATCACCCCAGAATATTCTCTTTTCTTGCTGCAACCTTGCTTAATGATGCATGTATCAATTCTGCATAGAACTTTTCAATCTTTTAAGAATTCATACTTTGAACCTTGAACCAAGAACCGAAAGGTTCAAAGGTTCAAGTTCAAACACAAGAAATGACATAGAACAACATAGAACACCAACTTCATGACAAGACAAATAACAATTAATGAACGAAGATGAAACTGACGCATGACCAACTTTGAACGTTGAACCTTGAACCAAAAGCGTTCAATGGTTCAAGTTCAATACAAATTATGACATAGCAGCCACCTTATCATAATACAAAGCCACGAAGAGAATCCCGTTGAGCACATTTTGGACTTTGAACCTTTGAACTTTTACAAAGGTCCAAAGAATCGGGTTCAAAGATAGAAAATATATAATCGAAAGGAAAAGAAAGACCAAAAGGCAACCTCTACGTTTGAAATTTTAATGAAAACTAGGGAAGGACTAACATTGGCTCTGACTGGGGACTAGGACGGTAAGGGACCAAGATATGAACCTCAGGATCTCTGGTTTCACAAACAAGCCTTGTTCAAAAGGACCAAAATAAAACACATAAATGAAACAAAAACAACAAACTAAACAAACCAAAACTTATGTACAAGACTCGCAAGGAACTCTCGCTTACAATTGATATAGCTTCAAATCCTTCCCATTATAGGCTAGGGGAAGAACAAAACCATCTTGATATGCTAATTTGAAAGAGTTAGGGCATTTTACCTCTTGAATTACAAATGGTCATTTCCATAAAGAGTCAAACTTCTCATGTGCCCCTTTAGGTTCCCTTCTTCTATCCCAAAGCAAAACCTGATGACCCAGCATGAATTTTTGTGGCCTGGCTCACCTACCAAATATTTTCTTGACCCTGATTTGATGTTATATGATCCAATCAACTAGCTTGTCCCTTTCTTCATCAATCCTCATCAAATGCATAATCCTTTTCTCTAGAGAATCCTGAAAAATACACATCCTCAATGACAATCTATAACTTGGAAGCCGCAAGTTCTAATGGAAGTGCCACTTGAGAGCCCACGCCATATACCAATTCAAAAGGTGGCATCCCTATAGCTCTTTTTAGAGAGATATGACCTACCTAAAGAGATTCATACAATCTTTTGTACCAGTCTTTGAAGTTTTCACTCACCAATTTCTTCATAATATTTATGAGATTTTTATTGCTCGACTTCGCCTAACCATTACCCTAAGAGTAATAATCTAAAGAGTGAGCAAGCGATATCCCATGATCATAACAAAACAATTAAATTTCAGTAGAAGAGAAGTTAGTTGCATTATCTGCCATAATTTTCTGAGGAATCCCAAATCAAACCAAAATATTTTCTTTAAGAAAACTACAAACAATCTCAGAAAGTTATCTTTCATACTGGGATAGCTTCAACCCATTTGGTGAATTAATCTATGGCTATCAGTATGTGTGTATGCCCTGCACTTGAGGTAGGTGAGAAGGGACCTATAAAATCTAAACCCCAATGTTTGAATGGTTCATCCACAACTACTGGTCGAAGAGGTAATGCTGCAAGTTGTGGTTTACCTGTGAATAATTTACACTTTTCACACTTGGCTACCCATGCATATGCATATTTGAACATACCTGGCCAATAATAACAATTTCTCAAGATTTTGTAAGCCGTTACTGTTGATGAAAAATGACCACCATAGGCTTCAACATGAAAGGTCTTCAACAATGACTCTTGAAGTGACTTATCCACATAGTGCTGGAAAGTTCCATCCAACCCTTTTTTGTACAACACATCATCAAAAATGACATATTTGGCAGCCTTTAGTCTCAGATTCCATTTTCTCTTGGAGAAAGATGTGCTGGACAATCCCCATAAGTTAAGTAATATGCAACGTCTGCAAACTAGGAATCTTGAAGCCCAACAAATAAGACTAAGGGTAGCTCCTCAGTCGTTTCATTCTTACTTTCAGCAATAACCTTACACAGGCCTTGTCCCCTAACTAATTTTGTTGGTTTAATGTCCAAATTAAACTCCTAAATCTTAGATACCCATGAGGCTCTGTTGTTCATTCCTATATCTTGTTGTGTCAAAATGCTCTTAACTGCAAAATACAACACATAAACAACTATGTGAGAATGAAGAATATAGTACCTAAACTATTTTATAACTTTCACGAATGCATACACTTGCTTTTCCATCAGGGAATATTTCAGTTCATGTTTCTTTAGGGGAACACTCATGAAGGATATTGGAACTTCTTCATTATCTTCATTCTTTTGTAGCAAAATCCCTGACATAGTATGCTCTGAGGCATAAAAATAGATAATGAAATTCTTCTTAAAATCTGGATTAACCAAAACAAGTACTTGGGCAATGGCCTCCTTTATTGATTCAAATTCTTTCTTCCCCTCTTCATTCCATTTAAATGCTTGTTTTTCACTCATCAGGTTTACAATGTACCTAGTGGTTTCTGCAAAATTTGGAATGAATCTCCTCAAAAAATTTACCTATCCAAATAAAGATCTAACTGCATTTCTATTTGATGCTAAACTTAACTATTGATTTGCCTTTACCTTCTCAGGGTCCACTCTTACTCCTTCTTTAGAGACGATGTGACCAATCAATTTACCTTTTATCACCCGAAATACTGGCTTCTTTGGATTCAATGACACTCCATGTTCACGACACCTTTGCAACACTTGCCTCAAGTCTCTTAGATGATGCTTTCTTCTCTTTGAGAAGACGGTTAAATCATCAAGATATACAAAAATTATCTTATCTTTCAAATGACCAAAAGATAAGTCCATAACCCTCTAAAAGGTCACCCTTGCATTGATCATACCAAATGGCATCTTAGTATAAGTGAAAGTGCCCGAGGGAGTAATGAAGGCAGTTTTATGTTGGTCACTTTCTGAAACACTAATTTGATTATAACCAGAAAAGCCATCAAGCATGGGAATCATTTAAGAACTTGAAACCGTTTGCAAAATATGATCCATAGTAGGTAATGGGTAATTATCTTTGAGACTGGCCTGATTCAGGTTCCTAAAGTCCACACAAATTCTTATTTCCCCATTTTTCTTTTGGATTGGGACAATGTTGGCTATCCACATAGAATGATGAATAGGGTATATAATCTTAGCCTTCAAAATTTTGTCTACTTCCTGAAATATTGCTTCAGCTACTTTAGGATTGAAATTTCTAAGTTTTAATGATGAAATTTCTACTTAGGCTTCAAAGGAATGTGATATTGAAATTTTCCTTCCCTGAAGTTCTTCAAGTCATCACAACACCAAGAAAAAACATCTTTGTATTCCAATAGGAGAGGAATGAACCTTTCTTTCCCTGTAGGTGTGCAACATTTTCCTAGATTTATATACTTGGGATCTTCCTCAGTGCCAATGTTAATTCTTTCATAACCTCCAACATCTTGGACTACAGGTATTTGTTCATCTTTTCCTTTCTTGTAAGCATCATGGTGATCAAAGAGACGTTCTAAAGAGACCAACCCTTTAGGAATATTATTCCCTTTTAATTGCATAACTCCATTAGTCAGCTCTTTGGCCCGCTTAGGTGAAAACTCTTTACATTCTGCATCTGACCCTTCAAAGAATGTAGTAGCGAATGTTTCTATACACTGCATGAAATTGTTAATTTGTTTATCATTTTCAAAGACCTGCCAAAACTCAGAATTATCATGTACACTAGGCCGATATATCAACTCCACTCGATAAGTATCATTGGTAAACTCAGGATGAGGAATCAATAAAGAAGCCAATACTACTATAAAGAACCTGCTTTGGAGTTTTGTTCTCTGGGAATGGCCTCAATAGAAAATGCATCAAAATCTTCAATTTCATCCAAAACTCTATTTTGGTAATGCTTCAATCTCTCATTTTTTACATTGAACAATCCTCTGACCTATTTCACAATCAACTTCGCATCTCCCTTGACTTCAAGAATCTTTACTCCCAATTTCTTCACTTCGACTAATCCCAACAATAAAGCTTCATACTCAGTTGTATTGTTTGTGTTCTTGAATTCTAGTTTAAAAGGAAAAGGAATGTGAATACCAAAGGGAGGAATAAGAACTACCCCTACACCAGAACCTGATGCTACACAACTCCAATCAAACTCCATTAGCAATAATTTTTCTTTTTCCTCTAGTTGTGACACATTTTCTGTAGCTTCATTATTAGATAAAATCATGTAATTTATGAATTGGCATTCATGAAACAAAATTTCTAATGAATACTAAGAGGGGGGTTGAATTAGTATACCCAAAAACCTTACCAAACACTTAAGCAATTTTTCTACAGACCGGTATAGCCCTTTGACCAACAAACTGGTTAATACACAAACAAGACTAATAGCAAATAAAGCATTCACCCACAATAACACAATCACCATAACATCAGATGTTTTGATGTGGAAACCCAAATGGGAAAAACCATGGTGAGTAAAACTTACAAGTCTACTATCTACAGAATAACAACCAGACCGGTTAAGGTCAGACAGGTTAAGGCCTTACAATGTTCTTCACCAGAATAGATCTTGTTAGGAATCTAGATCTTTGTTAGGAGATAAGTCTTGTTAAAGACTACCCTGTTAAAGGATTTCAGATCCACAATTGTGAACCACCTCGTTAGAGGATTTAGAATAGGCTTGACTGAGCCTACCTAGCTAAGGGTTTTTGACTTGTCAAAGAGATTAGTAATCAACAAGTAAGTGATCTACAAACTAGCACAAAATGCTTAGTTAGATCCTTGATTTCTCTCTGTTAATGCATTGCAACATTACTTCAGTATTTTGTCCTTCACACATACAATCTTTGTCGCAAGATAGTTTTTCGCAAAGACCTAATCTTCCTCACCAATACTTCAACAACTTTAAAAACCCTAAACATGATGTCCTCATATAAGAATCTGATTTCATGTTGGTCCAATGAGATTAGATTACAATTTCCTAGGTACAATGCATCTAGACATAATTTGTAACATGACACAGAATCACTGCATAGGTGTCAGTGGATGATAACTCATCACACTTTACAAGTTTGTTGGTTAACATAACAAAGTATACCGATTATCGGTTTACTAACAAATATTGGTAAACTAGAACATAGTGTTCCAATCTTAAAAAGATTAGCTTCCGCTTGGGGTCCTCATACCACTTGAGGTCCTCGTACCGCTTGAGGTCCTCATACCACTTGAGGTATTTGTACCACTTGAGGTCCTCGTACCGCTTGAGGTCCTCATACCGCTTAAGGTCCTCGGTCATGCTTTGACCGGAAAGCTCCTTCTACAAACACTAACAGTCTTCTACAAACAAAGACTATGTATACCTTGGCATATAATACTGGTTTGAGAAATACATCACATACAGTTGAGAATAACTCATACAACAAATAAGTGTGTGTCCATCAATGACAATCACAACTAAGTACAAACATCATCAAAATGCCAACAATCTCCCCCTTTGGCATTGATGGCAACACTTAAGAAAATTTGACATCTAAGTGCTTACAAAACAAAAATGATGCCATAATCAAAATTACTCCCCCTAGACATATACACTACTCCCTTTACCAAAATTACAAGCATGTACTACTTCCATTTGCATAAAATTTTCACAATACCACTCCCCCTTTGCCAATAATAACAAAGTAATGCAAACATGCCCCAAAGATTTACCAAAATCATATTGTGTAACATGCAAACAAAGTTTATGTTTATGACAATAATGAGTAAAACTTATAAAAAATGGATTTAAAGTTTTTCAGAAATTCCTTCATGTCTATAGACCAAGTGTCTAGGAGTGAGGCAACAATTTCACTCTAAGTCTTCATCTGGAATGCTAACTCCTCCATGACATCCATAGTGCTCATTTCCTAAGTGACAATAATAGCTTTCATGTTCAAAAAGCACTTCTGAAGAATCTGCAACTTCGGTAACAAAAGTAACTGAAGCTCCTGTGGATCTTGAGTCTGTTTGTAGATCTTTGAATCAATCATGTCAATCTATTGCATGTGAGTCTTTACAGTCTACCCATACACCATGAAGGAATCATATGGCACTTTGAAGGTCTCTATAGACTTCTTTAATTCCAATTAAAGTTGACATTTCTTCTTCATAGAATCATCACAAAATAGACCAGGCTGGCAGATTTTGCTCAAAAGCATATGTCCTTCAGCCATTGCCAGACTGATATCATCTCGCTGATGGATTATCTTGGCTCTGTCTTCATCCATTTGCTTCACCAATGTAACTTTTAGTGCCTTTTCATGCTTTTTCTCTACAGTAACCTGGGCAACATCTTCCAATGATTGCACTTGATCACCCACTATTGTGCATAGAAGCTTCAACTGGGCCAATGAGGAATCAGTACTGGGAAGATTAGTGTTAGTGACTAAGTTTGAAAGAGTATCACAAGAAATTGAATAACATCTCTTTCTTTCTTCTTTATTAGTTCCTCCATTCTTTCTTTAGCAAATTGAATACTTCTAAGTACCTCATTTTCATCTTCATATTTGGTAAGACAGGCAAGAGTCAATTCACTGTGACTGGTGGGATCAACCTATTTAGCTTGAACTTGATCTTTGGTTGCCTTGGAAGTCTTGAAAGTCTATCCTCCTTCCTTTTCTTTGATCTCCTCTTGTCTTTTCTTCTCTTTCTCTTCTTTCTCCTTGGCCTCCTTTTCGACCTTTTCTTTCTCCTCTTTTTCTGCTTTCTCGTTCTCTACCTTCTCCTTCTCTACCTTCTCCTTCTCTTCTTTCTCCTTCTCGGCTTTCTCTTTCTTCACTTTCTCCTTCTCTTCTTTTTCCTTCTCTGCCTTCTCCTTCTCTGCTTTCTCCTTCTTCAGTTTAGTGCTTTAAACATCTAATGCATCCACATCAATAGGATCATTTTACTCAGCTGCTCTTTCTCCCTGATCATTGAAGGCTTCATCCGGTTTTGATTTTGATAGGTCAAATACTTGCTCAGCCTATAGATTTTCTTTAAATACCTTTTGCATCTTGATAGCTTCTTGAGTGAGCCTGCAGATGAGTGTCCTTTTCTACTTCAGAGATTTTACCTCCAAGTAACTAAAGTCTTCTCTTTCTCATGAAAAAGATGCCTTTGTATCGATCAAGAATCTCAAATAATTCAGAATTGGAAGCATCTGGGAAATATTGAGAAAAACTTTTCTCCCTAATTGCTTGCTCCTTTTCAATGACAATGCACCATTTAATGTCCAAAGAATCATACAAAGATTTAGAAGCTATAAGTTTAATATCGGTTGGAGACCGATCATTATCACATAAATACTTAATAAGTTCTTGCTCTACCTCCTGATTTTCAGTATCATTAAGATCATCAAAATAATCTTTTAGATCATCAAGAATTTTCCTTCTAATATTCTTTATAGCCCTTTGACAATGTTTCACAAGCTTGTAAGAAGCAACATGTATATTTACTGGTGCAGAGGTTATAGGTACAATACCGATTAGCTTGGTCTTCTTACCTTATTACCTCATCTTCTTCATTTCAACTTTTGATTTAGTGTCTTTTGAATCCTGTGCTCCATTCTTGATTTTCCTCTTCCTCTCAGATACCTTTGGTGGAATAGCCTCTAGTTTCTTCTTGGCTGGTGACCTCTTGGTCACTTTTGGACTTAGAATAGATGTAACCGGTGTCGATGCCGATGGAACAACTTTCCTCTTCTTCTGCTTTGGCACTCTAGTAGGATTAGTCCTCTTCTTATTTGGATCAAGCGGTGAAGTAAGTAGGGTAGAGGCGTGCCTAATGAGTATATCATTCACCACTTCATAGCCCATAGGCTCAACTTCCTCTTTTCTTGGCTCAACCACTTCCATTATGCAATGATCCACTTTGATCGTGAAACAAATATCATCTTCATACTTCTTAACCAGGTCACCTGATAGCCTTGTTCTCTAGTTCATCTTTAATCTGAACGCATCAAAATACTTGTTCAGAGTCTCCGGATAAGTAGATCCCACTACTTACAGAGCCTCCTTGATTTGTCTTGTAATCAGTAGATCACTTGACCATTGAACATCACCAACTCCTGGAAAATACCCTTGAAAGTAGAAAAACAACCTGACAAGTGGTTGATCAAACTTGAACCTTAGTTCCTTGTCTTCTTTGATGGATTTCAAATTCTCCATGAGTTGTTTTTGCATGCAAGTACACAAGTCCTACTTTGCATCTTCCTTGATCATTCGATAAGTGGCATGCACCGCTGTTGTAGCAACAGAATTCATCCTGTTGGCATAGATGTTAGTGAATGAATTTTTGTCCTTCTTCTAATTAAATTAATTGAAATCTCTGTTACCCTCTTCGAAAGACAAAAGTTCAACTAAACAGTTGGGTAAGCGTGGTATGCATCACTTCCCTCTGAATTTTTGATAGGTATCGCTCCCTCCATTAGTTATTCAAGGAATAATCTAACTAAATAAATTGGTATGCTTTTAATCTAAAAGCACGTAAGGCTACCTAATTCATTCTTAGATGAGAGGCTAACAGTTTACAAATATTTCAAAAAAAAAAAAAAAAACTATTCTTCAAAATGCTTCACCGTGTAAACCAGAGGTAATCGAAACAAAGTTCAAAAACACCGATTCAGCACTTCATAAAAAATAAGCAAGAGAAATAAAGTATCTTTTCAAACATATATCCTTTGAGAACCACATAGAAAGGGAGCTCCAGATTAATGACAACATCTACCATCAAAAAGGTAACCACCGTCATTTGATTTAGATTAATATCTGCAAAGAAATACTACTCCATGGATTCAAAACTCAAAAATTTTCCTCCTCAAAACGCATATGATTTTTATATATTTATTTCATGCAACAAAGACATATCAATACACGTATAAGTTCTTTCTAACTTCATATTGTGAAAAACTGATTACTTCCTTCCAAACCAAATAAAACTTCTAACAATATAAGTCTCTAATTCTAACCCTTTCTCTATCCATCTTAATCTAATTTATAGTAGTCTTTAAATAACAGAGGAGGTCTCCCTAAAAACTCGACCTCCTTTGAAACAGTTATAAAAACCAACAGAGCATTTGAGGGACAAATGTCCCGAATTCATTGCCAGATTATGAAAAACATATCAAATAAAAATAATGCATTATCATCTTGTTATGCCTCTTTTCCATTGTCATCCTCTCCTCCACTTTTCTGGGCATCATGGGCAGTTGCAAGCTCCTGAATTATAGTCTGACTCGAGTTTTTCATGGCACTAATCTTTGTTGTTGTGGCTTCCTTGTCCCATGTGTGCTTCACCATTTTCTCAGCATGCTTAGGTAACTGATCATTGCCGAGAAATGTCATGGACTCAATTCGAGGGATTTGTGTTATATCTTTGGGAGTAAAGTTTCCTTTGGCCTTAACTTTCTCCATGTGTAGTGTAAATACCTTCACCGCGTCCTATGTGTTTAGCCCACAAAGTACCAGTTACCAATCATTTTCTAGATTAACCACTTTATTGTCATTGACTAAGCTACACTGAAGTTCTTGAAGCTCGTAAACAGAGGTCCTGGCATTAGAAATCATAGACCTGAATGTCATTACCCGCCACACTATAGTTTTCTTCAATACAAAGAGTTGGCACTCATCAGTTACTGACTTAATTAAATTTTTTGCTAAAATCTTTGTGGTTCCGTACTCTTCTATCTTGGTGAGAATGGGTAAGACATTTTCCCATTTATGCTCTTCTTTTTCCCATGGCACAATCTAATTCTAAATCTCCACAGTGAGGTTTTGCATCTCATCACATAGCTTCCTAGAGCTTGTGATATATTTTTCACCATCTCTAATCACTCCTTCAATCCATTCCTCTATAGCCCCTGCGATGCTCTTGGCTCGCTGAACTTGATTCATTAGCTTTTTGTTCTCTGGTGAAGTAGGGTCAAATATTTATGAAGCATGTGATATGGGAAGTGCCCCAAAATAGCCTATACTATCAATGAATTGAGCAATAATTTTGATATGCCGCTTCAGCTCTCTTTCTCCTACCCATCTTTTTCTGACCTGGTGAGCATCTTCTTAGCCGATACTTGGAAAAGGTGATTACCTAAATCCTTTCTCATGTTCCCGAGCTCCACTTTGGTGACCTCAAAGTCCTCTGCATTTACCTCCTTATTCCCATCTTTGGACTTATAAGAGGTAATTTCAGCAACCCATCTCCTAGTCTTTTCATCAGCATCCAATCTGGTAGTTGTTTTGAACTTCTTCTATTTGGGACCCTTCTCCATGTATTTAACCACCATGTCCTGAATTGAGATGGACACTGGAATGAAACTTTGTTTCTTGCTTGCTGAAGTAATTAACCATTTAGGAGTTTCACTTGGACTAGTTGTTCCTCCGGTAACTTTAGGTGGTGGCATCATAGCTACAGTAACCGCATGAGAATCCATGGTGTTGACAATGTCATTGTCAAGGTTTTTTACTTCAAAAATCTGAGTATCAAGGATTTTGTCTTTTGCCTCTGTGTCTTTGACCTAGTCCATTTTCTTCTGCGCAGCACTTCGTGGCCTTGTATATCGAGGAACAGAAAAGTCCAGAGTCAGATTAGGCTTGTGCTTGGTGTGAGATGGCTTCTTATCTTTACCTGCATGAACAGGCATAGAAGTGGGGTTAGAAAAATGTTTTGGGGGACATAGAGCAACCTCACTATCTCTTGCAGGGTGAATCTTGATGCGTAATCTCATTGCTCTCTTCTTATTAACCCAGTCTGTAGTTCTTTCCAAGACTCTCTTCATTTGAAGTTATATATCATCCTCTTCCTCCATATCCTAATTAATGCAGGATGTTTTAGGTTCATCTTGGTCTAGATATCCAGGTACAAAAAGCTCCAGATAATCCTCTTCAGTTCCACTTATATCAAGTTTCACCTGTAGTGACACTACCTATTCTAGAACCATTCTCATGTTTTCTCTTTTGAACACTTCAAGCTCATCATTTCAATCTTCCCAAAAATCCTCCAGGTGTGTGATTGGAAGGTGCGGCATCAAACCAAGACTCTGTGAGAAACCTTTATTGTCAAAGCCCTTTCTTTCATGATACAATGGAAAATTGAAATTCTTCAAGTCAGCTCCTATGCTCAACGCATCTGACATTGAACTGCAAGATAAAATGCCCAATTGAATAGGAAAATGGTCCTCCTATTTATCTTTGGGTTGAACTTTCTTAATTATGGTAGCCAATTGCCTACAGATCTCAACAAGAACAAAACAATCTGAACAAAAATGAGGAAGTCTAAAAGGCTCTTCGTCAAAACCGCCTACTCTTATGTAACAGAAATGAGGAAACTGAACAAAGAAACTACCATATCTTTTCACTAATGCCTGGGCATCTTCAGACATCCTCTTAGTTTTCATGTTCTTTAACTCTTAACAAAAATCTCCCAGGAAAGCATTATATACTCTCCTAAAATCTTGCAATGCATTATCTTTTTGCAACATAGGGTAAAAGTCATACACTGAAACCTCTCCTTCAGTGAGCTGCCTAGTTATTCCCACTATCTCTTTAACACATGCCAGACAATATATCAGATATGAGGACATAAAGAAATTTTTCTTGAACCTCTTCGCCATGCTTAGTTGTTCCCTCATGGAGTCAGCAATAAGCTTTGCCCAGTCAAGATACTGCTTTCCTTCTAACACCAGTTGCACATAACAATAAATCCAATCATCAAAGCTGTAGGCCTCAGCTTAGCCTCTAACTCGATGCAACCGTAACATAACATCATGGATGTGGGGAAGCATGTGATTCTTGTTGGGATACTTAGGTAATCTAGAGCCACCCCTCTGAGGTACTTTCAACCAATGCTTCGCTATATTATTCTGGTGTCTAGTTTTATCTGCATTGAACTCAGTGATTGATTGGGCGGGAGAAAAATTTGAGAACTGATAATCAGGCAATTTGAAAACAGAGGAAATAAATTCCTTGTTAATTGCGAGGAGGGTTTCACCATTATCTCTCTTGATAGTTTCAAAAATAGGATCATACCTTGCAATGCACTCCCTAACTAGTTCTGGGCAAGGGATAGCAGGAGGAAAGGTTTCCACTTCTACGAGACCACTACTTAGAATTTCTAAACCAAATGAACCGTTAATTCCTTTAAACACCCTCTCCTTCAAAACTTCCAAATTTTCCCCTTTCAGGTCTGTATCATTGACAATAGGCTTTGTGCAAGCAAGACTGAAGACATTTCCAAAAAGGTGCAGAGTAGACTTCATAATTCATAAACAACAACCCTTACTTTCCCCAACAAATTTTACTAAAAAGAGAGAAAAGTAGCTAAAAATCACTAGAGGAGATAGAAAACAAAACTCACCTTCATAGTTGAGACCAATTGGATGACTACCCACAAAAAAACCTTCTATCAAACACTCCGTAGCAATGAAGAACAAGTTTCAAAAATCAATCACTTCATACCTTATAGCAAAAGAAGTAATATGAACTTATTTAGTGCATTAATTCCGATCATCAACTCAAATGCATTAAGCATTGGGATTTGACATCACACGCATGCATTGAATGCATGGTGGCATTTTTGGAGTAACCGCCAATTCCCCAAAATGATTACTTGCCTTGAAAAATTGGCTAGTTGACGTCACCTGAGATATGGTTCAATCTTCATCATACATAGCAATAAATGCACCAGCATGTCTTTTAGTCCATCTAACCCACCTGATTTGAACACACATGAACAACTTGAACTAACTTCATGAGGGTTCAGGTAGTTCAAAGCATACACCATGCCAAGGAAATTTTACTTTGAAAAGATCAACTTTTGTTAAGTGTCGCTGGTCTTTTGAACTTCATTGAACATATTGAACACCACTGAACTATTTGAAATAGGTTCAAAGGCTTCACAACCTAGAGGAAAAGGATATAACATGTCATACGCGACCATGAAATAGAACTATTGCAAAAACACTTGAGTGAACATTAGCATAAAAAAATTTAAACAACTTTGAACCTGCGGTACCTAAATGAACATTATGAACTCCCTTCAAAATGGTTTGATGAGTTCATGGGGTTCAAACAGACCATTAAACTTGGTGCTACGAATTAAAAGATGATTTACAAATGGATTAAGGATTGAACCAAGGAATTTTCAACAAGATAAAGACTTAAATAAAATTTTGTAGGGTGACTTACTCTTGTTATAGGGGACGAATGACAAGATAACAATAGAATACTCTATACCCGATCACCATGCACGCATACTTCACCAAGTCATCTCTTATGGTGTTGATAGTCATTGCCTGCTTGACGCTCACAGAACTAGTGAGCTCTTCCATTTTGGCTTTTGTGATCTTACGAAGAACAGGGACTTCTCTAGTTTTACAGAAACTAGTCACGGAATGGATTGCCTTCGGTGTGATATCATGGGTTCACTCAAGATACATCTTGTCACCATGAACCCTACTAAGAATAATTCTTATATGATCTTCTGTGAATTCCTCAAGAAAATACCCTGCACTTTGGAATTTGTTCTTCTCAATCATGTTGTACTCTGGTTTAATCTTTTTATCTTTTCCATAGAACAAACTCAACTAGGAGTGAATCACTAGAGACCCTAGGTCTTCTAGTCTACTATCAATATAACCAACAACATTCCCTTTAACAATGACTCTGGAGGGAATTTGAGATAGGGCATTGTAATTCAACTTCTTCCTAAGAGATTTGGATGACTCCTTAGGTGCGGAACAACTAGAAGAGACTTTGGATGTAGAAGCCATCTCTAAATAATTCTTAATGATAAGAGTGATTTGACAAAAAATACCTTTTCACTCCGAACTAGGGTTCACTGATGTTGAGCACAACACACTTCTCCAAAATCTTTCTTTACCACTTTGACCTCCACTCTAGATAGCTTGAAATGACTGTTGGGTCTTGCACAAGATTTATTTCTGGGTTTCTTCAAATGCAAGATGGATCGCTTTTGATGCTATGCTCAAGTTAGAAAAATGCTTCTTCGAAAATAGGTAAGTAAAAATGATGACAAGAGTCACCTTTATACATGCTTCTACCTACCGTAATAAATGCATCACCAATAGAGTACAAACTCTAATTTTACCTTTTACCACTTCACTTCTTCTATCAGTCAACAGGTAACCAATACTGATAAAAGCACTTTACTGATATACTCCAGGGGTCCAGAACATTGTTACCGATATGTTCCCCCTTAAGCTTTCCGAAGCTTAATTTGTCGATTCAGGGGTCTCCACACTAGGTGCAAAAACTAGTACATCTTCTGGCTTCTCTTCAGATTTCTTTTTCCAAATTTTATTCATATCTGCCCAAGTGGTTTCAACATTGACATTTCCTTTACCTTTTGGGTTGACCCATCTATCTTTCGATGGATTCTGTTTCAGTCTACATGATCTGGAAAGATGTCCCGGTTTGTGACAATGATAGCATACCATACCAGGTGCTCTCCATGGTCTAGTGTTCACATTTCCATTCTTTCTCCTACATGTTGTAGCAGCATGACCACTACCACAACAAATCAAACAGGTTGCTCTTCAACTATTTGCTGCTCCATAACCATTTGATCAGTGGTCATAGGTTCTATACTGGTTTGGGTTCTGGTTCATAAGAGGCTCTTGGACAACTCCTTTTGATCTCGGTGCATAACCTCTAGGGTTGTTCATAACTGATCTGCACTCAAAAGATCTATGCCCAAACTTGTTGCATGCATAACAATGACCATTAAATCTACCAGTTCTAGTCTTCTGGATACACACATTGTTTTGCATGTAAGGGAAATTATTATAAGTCTTGCTCCTACAAGCATTGGCAGTATGTCCTTCCTTATGACAGTTATAGCATATAGGTTTGAATTTTGAGTTACCTTTATTTTTGTTGCTTTTCTTACGTATTGGTTGCTCTTTTGGTGCATCAATCTTAGTTTCAGAGGATTCACCTTCCTCATATGCAAAGAAACCAAGTCTAGTGGTATCCCTTGATGGCTTCATTGATTCCAGATGTTGGTCCAATTTTGCAGCACTTCGGTTGAACTTTTCAAGTATCTCCTTTGTCTCAACAAGTTCTTTCGAAAGAGCTTCATTGGTCTTCATTAAGGTTTCATTCGAGAAATGGCTGCATTGGGTTCAAGGTTGCATTTCTTCTTTCTCTTCCTTACCCTCTTGCAGATAAACGATAATGGTACCAGTTTCTTGATTCAACTTAAAGATCTCATGCTCCTTGTCCTTCACTACATCCTCAGCTTTTCTTTGATTTTTTAGTTCCTGACTCATCCTAATGGTCAGTGCTTCTAGCTCCCTCCTTAGGTTAGTTTTGGACTCCATGTCAGTTTCTCCAGTTCTTCAACTAGGGCATCCATGTCTACTTCATTAGAATAGTTGTTTTTAGTAATTTCCATCATTTGCTCAGCAAGTTCTCTTCTTATGGCTAAAGAGGCTTTATACTTGACCTTAAGTTCATCATAGGCTCTCACAAATTCAGTCAGACGGTGAGTGAGTTCCCTCATGCTGTATTCCCCCGTATCTCCTTTCAAGCGGTTAGGCTTAAAGAAAGGTTGGCTCTGATACCAATTGATGAATACTAAGAGGGGGGTGAATTAGTATACCCAAAAACCTTAACAAACACTTAAGCAATTTTACTCCAGACCGGTATAGCCCTTTAACCAACAAACCGGTTAATACACAAATAAGACAAATAGAAAATAAAGAATTCACCCACAATAACACAATCACCATAACACAAGATGTTTTCACGTGGAAACCCAAATGGGAAAAACCACGGTGAGTAAAACTCACAAGTCTACTATCTGTAGAATAGTAACCAGACCGGTTAAGGCCTTACAATGTTCTTCACCAGAACAGATCCTATTAGGAATCCAAAGCTCTATTAGGAGATAAGTCCTATTAAAGACTACCTTGTTAAAGGATTTCAGTTCCACAACTGTGAACCACCTTGTTAGAGGATTTAGAACAGGCTTGACTAAGCCTACCCGATTAAGGGTTTCTGACTTGTCAAAGAGATTAGTAATCAACAAGTGATATACAAAGTAGCACAAAATGCTTAGTTAGATCCATGATTGCTCTTTGTTAATGCATTGCAGCATTAATTCAGTCTTCTATCCTTTGCACATACAATCTCTATCGCAAGATACTTTTTTGCAAAGACCTAATCTTCCTCACTAGCACTTCGACAACTTTTAAAACCCTAAACATGATGTCCTCATATAGGAATCTAATATCATATCGGTCCAATGAGATTAGATTACAATTTCCTAGGTACAATGCATCTAGACATAATTTGTAACATGACACAGAATCACCGCATTGGTGTCAGTGGATGATAACTCATCACACTTTATGTCATGCCCAAACTTTTGGACATGAACAGAATAAATTTTTATTTTAAATAACAACCTAATAACATTAAATTTGCTAATTTGAAAAGCAATAACAAGTTTTGTCTTAACTATGTTTGATCTAATCTAACATCCAAATCAAGTAAGCGAACATAATTTAAATTAAATGCGGAATACTAAAAGAATTATTTATTATCTCATCAATTTCAATCAATAAGTTAATTTAACCAAAAATCTCTAAATTAATTGACACAGGTAATATTAATCTCCAATCACCATTAATTGCTTTTAAGAACTAAATAAATTAGTCCTAGCACTTACATTATTAATGCCTATATCTTATTTTAACATTTAATTAAAATGTGGTTAAACTAATTCGACTAATGGGTCAATTAAATCCATAATGAAAATTTCCCTATAAAATTTAGTTTGGAATAGCCTAAATTTAGGTGGATTAAATAATCCCTTATAGTCAAAATAACTTATAAAGTTATTATAAGTTCCTAAGTAATTAATCTCCAAAAATAATTACAATTTAAAAACATCATATTTAATGTTTATATAATCGGTCATAAAATATGAATGTATAAATAAAATAATTAACCTAAGGTTAGAATTCATACATTCATACAATTTTATATATATATATATATATATATATATATATATATATATGTTTACTTATTTATTAAACATAGATATTTAAACATGGGGATTCTTATTTTCTAAATAACATTAATATAACAATACCCATTTAACCTAATTAATTTATTATAAAAATACCCCTCTCAACTCTATTTCTTCTTCCATCTAAATGCCTTGCCCTAACCCTATTTTCAAGTTAGGGCTGAACCATGATATTTCTCTTGAGAGAAGTGTGTGTGTGGTTTTTTTTTTTTTTTTGCTCCAGGGCAAGCGAGGTGGAGGGTTTTGAAGAGGGAGGGAGGAAGTACGGTGGCCAAGCTCGAAGAAGGGGAGGGAGCGGTGGCGCAGGGTTTTCCCGACCGCCACTATGTGTACACACAGTGGCGGTGGTGCCGGGTGCCGTCCACTATGTGTCCACATAGTGGCGGCTGCGGGCCAACCACTGTGTGTCCACATTGGAGGCCGCGGGCGGCACTGTGTGTCCACACAGTAGTAGCCACGGGCCAACCACTGTGTGTCCACACAATGGAGGCTACGGGCCATCCACTGTGTGTCCACACAGTGGAGGCTGCGAGTCGTCCACTCTGTGTCCACACAGTGGTTCGGCCCTTCGACTCCCCCCAAATAGTTTTTTTTTTTTTAATAATAATTTTTTTTTTTTTTTAAATTTATTTATTTATATTTTTTGTCGTTACATATATATATATATTGGATGCATATTTAATTTAAGGCTAACTTTAGTATGCAATATATATTATTTTTGTTTGAACTTTTTAATAGATTGATTTAAAATATTCAGATTTAAATCAATGAATTTCTTTTTTCTTATTTTGAATACCTTGTTGCTAAAATCAGAGATAGACTAATTAAATTTGGATTTATTTTTTGCAATTTAGTAAAATGATAGAATTAAATCAATTTGAACAGCAACTATATTGGACTAGAAATCATTGAAATAAATCTTAGAGATACACATGTTTTTTTCTGTTTTTTTTTTCTATGATAAATAAAAAAAGAAAAATGACAGAGTTTAATAAAATATATTCAGCAACTACATTAATCTAGAATCATTTAAATTAAACTTAGAGATATGCATAAGGAATGTACTGAACTTTTATATTCAGAAATAACATGCATACATCAAATACTATTTCATTAACTATAGGAACTTAATTCAAAGATAAACATTTCAATTTTTTTGCAGTAATAGCTTAATAAAAATAATGCATATCTTTAAAGTGTATTTAAAAGACACTATAGTCAACATTACAATTGGGTGAGATACCCATCTAGTCTCTCTTTCTATTAAATGAGGACTTAAATAAAATAGATACATTTTCTGTTTCAAAGTAAATACAACATGCAACTTCCATTTACATTTCTCCAACTAACATATAGCATTTTTTTTAATTCTTTTCTGCAAATCAAGTGCAAAACCGGCAACTTCTAACTTGTTTGTTTTTCTTTTCTTGCAAGCAACCTGCAAATAAATCAAAGGCTATGACCATGGAGTGCTCACCTCCCAGCCTAGGCTTACTAGAAGCCACCCCCGAGCTTGGAGAACCAAGCCCTAGATAGGTTAAACACATGCAAACACAACAAGCAAGGAAAAAACACACAACAACACTTTCCCAACCAAAGCTACACTTCACCACAAAATGTGATGATTTTACATGGGTGGTAGTTGACCAAATACCCTGAGGAGACTACAAGAATGGTAGATCACAAAGCCACCTCATGGAAAACAAGGATATATCATAAGTTCATTAACCCCACATTCCTTATGCCCCCCCAAGGCATTCATTCCATACTTTCTCCCCTTATGACCCCCAAATGCACAAACCAGGTCATGCAGCAAGGGTCACATATACACCCCTTGAGAGCACTCTCATAATGAGAGCCTCTCACTTGAGGGCTATCAAACTTCTACTACCCGCAAGACCATCCTACTCTCCCAAGAGTAGGAGGCCTTGGTTACTCCCAAATCACAGAGAATGCATAAAAGAATAAAAGATAGGATGCATAATAATTTTCACAAAAGAAAATACAAGACAACAACTTATTCATTCAAACAATATTTCGAACATAAACATGCAATTTTAAAAGAAACAAAAGAAAAGGATGAACCAACCTTCAATCTGCCCAAAGGTTTGCTAGAACTAGTTTGAGGATGAGCAATCTAAATCCACAATCCTCCCTTCTATACTTAGCCAAATTTCCAATCCAAAAATTAACTTTTCAAAATGCATAGTCTCCCAAAAATGGAGAGTGGGTGATTACCCACAAAATCTCTCATTCTTGCCTAAGAAGACCTTAGTGAGAGTTCTCATAGGTTTCTAAAACTAAAAAAGAAAAAAGCAAGAAAAAGATGAAAAAGGATCTCTCATCAAAAGGGAAAGTTATCTAACCTAGATGGCACCTTCTGATTTCAATTTTCGCTCACCTTAGGAAACTCACTTTTTGAGGTGACTAAACAGTCACATGGGAGTAGACACATGCCTAAAAATACTCCTAACCCATAGGTATACCTTATGGGCTTTAGGAAACACCTTTAAACTACCCCTAGGAGTCCATTTGACCCATTATAAACCCATTTGAAGTTAACTTTCGAGTCAAACCTGAGTTGACCACTCCAAAGACTCTCTACCCAAGGAAATTTTAGAGCCACATTCAAATGTTTGAAAAATCTATAGTTGAACAACTCCCTCCAAGAGACAAGTCAAAAATCAAGACATAAATCAACCCATGTGTCAAGTGACACAATAAAATACATTACAAAATTACACATGAAAATTGTCTCTTGTTGGATTTACACAAATTTATAAATTCAATTTAACACATGCAACATTTACTTTCACAAATAAATTAAGATACACACGGGGTGTTTTCTCTCCAAATATACAACCCCTGGCTTCACGAACGTACATGGGTCTACGTTTGGTTCTCCATAATGTTTCCATGGTCATGTGGATAATTTTCCTGTGCATCTCAATTACACATTAGTAATTCCAAATAACCTCATATAATATTAAACACATGAACAAGAATACACATCAAACACTCTGCATACAAATTTACATTTAAAACAAATTGATATATCTTATATCCAAATAAATCCACATAAGAAATTATCATAATCCACATAATTTTGATCCATACATTAAATATGCATCATATTTCTATCATCATAGTAAAGTCCTGCAATTCCAATAATGACATACATCATCACAAAGTAATCCTATTCTAGAATCATATAGAGTTCTATATCTATAATGCATAGAAATGAAGCATCAATATATATCAATGTTATCCAAATCATGGAATCATATAAGTTCTAAAATCCATAATGCATATAAATAAAGCATCCATCATAGTCTCAACATGAAAGTCACTGAAATGCTAGGATGAGTCGGGGTAGCACCTCACACCCTCCCCCTCTAGGCATGGACTTCCTCCTAGAGTTCATAAAAAAGATGGGGGTATTGTGATCTCATACGTGTTGCATCCTCCCATGAAGTTGTAACCTCATCATAGCCATCCCACTGGACCCTAACCTAGTCCAGCTCTCGACTCGAAGGGCCGGTGTCTAACGTGCCAAAATGCGAATGGGCTCCAAAGCTAGCTATCCATCTGACTCCACCTGCAAGGCATCCCAATCTAAAATATGAGACTCATAATAGATATACTTTCTCAAAACTGATATATGAAACACATCATGGATGCGTGATAGGCTAGGTGGCAATGCTAAATGATAGGCAACTGGTCCTATCCTCTCAAGGATCTCAAATGGTCCTACAAAATGAGGTGCGAGCTTAGAACCCTTTCCATAATGGATTGGACTCTTATGCGGTCACACTCTCAAAAAGACTCTGTCTCCAACCAAGTAGCTACGATCTATCCCCTTCGCATCTGCATACTTCTTTTGTCTATCTTGTGCCTCTCTAAGATGCTGCCTAATCAAATCCACCTACTGCTCCATATCCCAAACTATCTCAGGACCAATAGAAACTCTATCCTCTATGCGGTCCCAACTCAACGGTGTCCTACAAGGCCTGTCGTATAATGCCTGATATGGTGGCATCCCCAACAAAGTGTGATGCCCATTGTTATAGGAAAAATCTACTAAGGGAAGGTACTCTTCCCATCTGGTCTAATGATCCATGATGTACATGCGAAGCATATCCTCTAACACCTAGTTAACCCTCTTTGTCTGACCATCCATTTTTGGATGATAAGCTATACTGAAGTTGAGCTTAGTGCCCATAGCTACCTGTAATGCCTTCCAAAAGGAAGAATTGAAGAGGGAATCCCTGTCAAAAATAATATTGCATGGAACACCATGAAGTCTGACAATGTCTCGCAAGAACACCTGTGCTATTGCTGGTGCTGTGAAGGTAGTCCGAATTGGTGAAAAATGGGCCACTTTGGTCAACTTGTTAACTATCACCAAGATGGCATCATGGCGATGAGATGACATAGGGAGACCAATGATGAAATCCATGGATATAGTATCCAACTTCCACTCTGGTATAGCATGAGACTGGAGCAACCCAATTGGATGGTGGTGCTCTGCCTTGACTCTCTGACACTCGAGGCATCAGGCTACTAACTCAGCAATGAGTTACCGCATTCCTAGCCAATGATATAACTGTCTCAAGTTAGCATGTATCTTCTTAACTTCAGGATGTGTTGCATAAGGAGCTCTATGAGCCTCCGTGACAATGAAATCTTGCGATCCCTTGGAAGAAGGTACATAGATGTGCCCTCTATGGCGTAATAGTCCATTGGAATCCAAGGAATAATCCACATATTTCCCTTCTAGAGCATCCTGAGATCATATCACCTGACAAACCTCTAAATACCATCCATCCTCTGGCAACTGCTGCAATATCCGATCTCTCAAATCTGTTCCCATAGATATGGTGTATATCTCATGACGTCTCCTACTCAAGGCATCTACAACTACGTTTTCTTTCCCTTTGATGTAGTGAACGTCAAAATCATACTCGCACAAGAACTCCATCCATCTCCTCTAACGTGCATTAAGGTTCGGCTGAGTGAATATGTACTAAAGACTCTGATGGTCTGAATGAAGTTCAAAATGATGACCCAAAAGGAAGTGTCTCCACCTCACAAGTGCATGCACTACTGCTATAAGCTCAAGGTCATGAGTAGGTTAGTTAAGCTCATGAGTCTTAAGTTTCCCAGACTCAAAAGCTATAGCCCTACCATCCTACATAAGGACTACTCCTAAACCCTCTAGGGAAGCATATGTGCAAACCATAAAGTCAGCTGAGGGATATGGCACTACAAGGATAGGTGCGCTAGTAAGTTCCTTTTTGAGTTCCTGAAAGGCCCTCTCACACTTCTCTGTCCACTCAAATTTCTTCCCTTTACGCTAAAGAGAAGTAATAGGATGTGCGACTCTAAAGAATCCCTCAACAAAGCGTCAGTAATAACCTGCCAAGCCCATGAAGCTTCTGACCTCTGTCACACTGGTTGGTGTTGGCCAATCCATAATAGCTCTGATCTTAGATGGGTCCACTGAGATCCCATCACCGAAAATAACGTGCCCAAGGTACTTGACCTCTGAATGAAAGAATGCACACTTTGACAAATTTCCATACAACTGATTCTCCTGCAAACACTGCAAAACCTGTCTCAGGTGCTCCTCATGCTCCTCATTCCAAGAATATATCAATATGTCATTGAGGAACACAATCACAAAGTGGTCAAGAAATATGCAAAATACCCCATTCATGAGGCTCATGAAAATAGCTGGAGCATTCGTAAGACCGAACGGAACCACGGTGAACTCATAGTGGCCATATCTAGTGTGAAATGCGGTCTTGTGGATATCGCTTTCCACTATTCTCAATTGATGGTATCCTGACTTCAGATCAATTTTGGAGAATACTTTGGTACCCTGAAGTTGGTCGAATAAATCATCGATCCTGGGCAAGGGATATCAGTTCTTGATGGTTACTTTGTTCAACTATCGATAATCCATGCATAACCGAAGAGATCCGTCCTTCTTCTTCATGAAGATGACTGGTGCACCCCAAGGGGATACACTAGGATGAATGTGACCCTTCTCTAGGAGTTCCTCAAGTTGCATCTTGAGCTCATTAAGCTCATTTGTGGTCATCCTATAAGGTGCTCTTGAAACTGGCTCAGCTCCTGGTACAAGGTCTATATGAAAGTCAATCTCTCTACGAGGTGGCATTCCTGGTAGCTCTGAAGGAAACACGTCTGAATATCCCTTAAGGATAGGATGGTCATCAATTGATGTTTCCTTTTCATTCTCTTCCTCTCTATCACTGATGGTGATGGCAAATAGCTGACATCCTTTCGTATGCTATGCTTAAGCTGCATTGTGGAAATCATATGAAGAGACACGGGTCTATGAATCCAAGTGATTACTATGGGCAAACCCTGATCATCCTCACACTCAATTTCATTTTGATGGCATTCCATCTTGGCTCTGTGGGCATAAAGCCAAGCCATGCCAAGTATGATGCCATATGATCCAAGTGGTGTAACTCTAAGGTCTACTAAGGTGGTGGTATTGCCAATCTAAAGCTGACATGCCCTAACCTCCGATTCCACTGACACTCTAGCCCCTGAAGCTAACTCCACTTCCCAACTGACACCTTGTCTAGTTGCCACTAGCCCGCAATGCTCCACAACCAATGGAGATATAAAGGAGTCAGTAGCTCCTAAATCAAATAATATAGATACATTGCTACCTCTAATCATACCTGCAGCCTCAATGACTGTGGCCTGGTGCTCTACTTGGTGGTTGTCAACTGCTGCGAAGACCCTATGGGACCTGCCCATATCTCCAACTGTAGGCTCTGATGCTGCCATCCTCTGATTCCCTTCCATCTGAACCTGAGGACACTCTCTCACCATGTGCCCCATGGCTCCACATGTGAAACAAGCACCACGTGCCTGGAACTGAATGCCCTGAGGCCTAGAGAAAGACTGTCCCCCTGTCTTGCTAGAACCACTGTACCCACCCCTGGAGGGATGCTGAGTCCTCACTGGACGTGTGTAAGGAACCTAAGATCACTGATCTCACCTCTAACCCTGAGACTGCCACTACTTGGGCTTGCACCCTGCTGACTCTACGGAGGCCTCTACCTCTGGTTCTATTGTGACTATTGCGGAGGAGGGGGTTTGGAGAACCCCGATGTGTTTCTATTATTTCCCTTCCAATGGGGTTTCTGAAATCCATATGTCTGGGGTATAGGGTTTTAGTTTTGGAACTGATCCCTTGTATCCTGTGGCCTGACTTGAATCTCCTCTACTATCAAGGCCTTCTCCATGGCAACTCGAAGGCTCCCTATAGTGGACATCCTCACTGTTCCTGCTATGCCAACATTTAGCCCTCTGATGAAATGGTTGATGAGAAGCTTCTCATCTTTCGAGTAGTCCACATAGGGCAAGAGCTCAAAGAATTTTCTCTCATACTAGGTCACTAAGAGACCCTTCTGATGTAGGTCATGGAACTCATCTATCCTACACTGTCTATAATGCTCTGACAAGTACCTCTCCCTGAACCTCTCTGTAAAAATCTCCCATGTAAGAGTATCAAAAACTAAACCACACTTGTATTCATCCTATCTCCACCATGTGGAGGTCGTTCCTCTCAATAGGTGGACTGCTACACGTGCCTTTAGATTTCTCTCGTAAGAGCACAATGTAAAGCCCCTCTCAAGGCTCAAAAGCCAAGCCTCAGCTTCTACCCCATTGGTAGATCCCCCAAAAGATGGTGGTTGGAGGCACATAACCTCTCTGATTAGATCCCCTGGATCCCAACATGATCTCTCATAATACACTGGCTCTACCACTAGAGGTGGTCCTGGTAGATGCATAGACTCAGGCTCATGCCCAGCTTGACTCTCTATTGGATTAGGAGGTAGACTCCTACTCCATTCCCTATCTGTCGATCTATGGCTCCCTAAGTTCTGGTTTTCAACATGATGATCCCCTGCTGGAAGCCTATCCTGGACTATTCCTATTAGGTTCTGGAGTGCCTCTGAGATGTCTCGGTTTGGGTCAACTAGTGGTTCGGGAGGAGCCTTTGGGTTCCCTTCCAGAACCTATTCCTCCCTTCCAGAACCTATTCCTCCCTATCGACCTTTTTGTGTGCTATGCCTACATGCCTAGGACCCCTTCTGCGCTTGCGAGCTTGTCACGTAGTCGGAGGCATCCTAATGAGAAAAAATAAAATAAAATGAATTAAATAAATAAATTTTTGAGAAATATTTAATTAATTAATTAAAATTAAATATTATAAAATTAATATAATATAATTAATTAAATAATTAAAGTGAAACATAATGGAGAAAGGTTCCTAGTGTTGGAAACCTTGCTCTGATACCAAAATATCATGCCCAAACTTTTGGGCACGAACGGAATAAATTTTTATTTTAAAATAACAACCTAATAACATTAAATTTGCTAATTTGAAAAGCAATAACAAGTTTTGTCTTAACTATGTTTGATCTAATCTAACATCCAAATCAAGTTAGCGAACATAATTTAAATTAAATGTGGAATACTAAAAGAATTATTTATTATCTCATCAATTTCAATCAATAAGTTAATTTAACCAAAAATCTCTAAATTAATTGACACAGGTAATATTAATCTCCAATCACCATTAATTGCTTTTAAAAACTAAATAAATTAGTCCTTGCACTTAGATTATTAATGCCTATATCTTATTTTAACATTTAATTTTAAAATGTGGTTAAACTAATTCGACTAATGGGTCAGTTAAATCCATAATGAAAATTTCCCTATAAAATTTAGCCTGGAATAGCCTAAATTTAGGTGGATTAAATAATCCCTTATAGTCAAAATGACTTATAAACTTATTATAAGTTCCTGATTAATTAATCTCCAAAAATAATTACAATTTAAAAACATCATATTTAATGTTGATATAATCGGTCATAAAATATGAATGTGTAAATAAAATATTTAACCTAAGGTTAGAATTCATACATTCATATATGTTTATTTATTTATTAAAAATAGATATTTAAACATGGGGATACTTATTTTCTAAATAACATTAATATAACAATACCCATTTAACCTAATTAATTTATTATAAAAATACCCCTCAACTCTATTTCTTCTTCCATCTAAATGCCTTTCCCTAACCCTATTTTCGAGTTAGGGCTGAACCATGATATTTTTCTTGAGAGAAGTGTGTGTGTGGTTTTTTTTTTTTGCTGCAGGGCAAGGGAGGTGAAGGGTTTTGAAGAGGGAGGGAGGCAGTGTAGCAGTCGAGCTCGAAGAAGGGGAGGGAGCGGTGGTGCGAGGTTTTCCCGACCGTGTCGGGTGTTGCCCACTATGTGTCCACACAATGGCAGCCGCGGGCCGACCACTATGTGTTCACACAGTGGAGGCCGCGGGCCATCCACTGTGTGTCCACACAGTGGTTCAGCCCTTGGGCTCCCCCCAAATAGTTTTTTTTTTTTCATAATAAATTTAGTTTTTTTAAATTTATTTATTTATATTTTTTTTTGTTATATATATATATATATATCTGAAATATATTTTAAATATATATATATATATATATATATATATATATATATATATATATATATAATTTTTTTAATAATAAATTTAGTTTTTTTTTAATTTATTTATTTATTTTTTTTTTGTTATATATATATATATATATCTGAAATATATTTTATATATATATATATATTGGATGCATATTAAATTTAGGGCTAACTCTACTATGCAATATATATTATTTTTGTTTGAACTTTTTAATAGATTGATTTAAAATATTCAAATTTAAATCAATGAATTTCTTTTTTCTTATTTTGAATACCTTGTTGCTAAAATCAGAGATAGATTAACTAAATTTGGGTTTATTTTCTGCAATTTAGTAAAATAACAGAATTAAATCAATTTGAACAGCAACTATATTGGACTAGAAATCATTCAAATAAATCTTAGTGATAGACATTTTTTTTTTCTGTGATAAATAAAAAAAAGAAAAATGATAGAGTTTAATAAAATATATTGAACAACTACATTAATCTAGAATCATTTAAATTAAACTTAGAGATATGCATAAGGAATGTACTGAACTTTTATTTTCAGAAATAACATGCATACATCAAATACAATTTCATTAACTATAGGAACTTAATTCAAAGATAAACATTTCAATTTTTTTGTAGTAATAGCTTAAATAAAAATAATGCATTTCTTTAAAGTTTATTTAAAAAACAATATAGTCAATATTACAATTGGGTGAGATACCCATCTAGTCTCTCCTTCTATTAAATGAGGACTTAAATAAAATAGATACATTTTCTATTTCAAAGTAAATACAACATGCAACTTCCATTTACATTTCTGCAACTAACATAAAGCATTTTTTTTTAATTCTTTTTCTGCAAATCAAGTGCAAAACCAACAACCTGCAAATAAATCAAAGGCTATAACCATGGAGTGCTCACCTCCCAGCCTAGGCTTACTAGAAGCCACCCCCGATCTTGGAGAACCAAGCCCTAGATAGGTTACACACATGCAAATACAAGAAGCAAGGAAAAAACACACAACAACACTGTCCCAACCAAGGCTATAGTTCACCACAAAACGTGATGATTTTACATGGGTGTTAGTGGACCAAATACCCTGAGGAGACTACAAGAATGGTAGATCACAAAGCCACCTCATGGCAAACAAGGATATATCATAAGTTCATTAACCCCACATTCCTTATGCCCCCCCAAGGCATTCATCCCATAATTTCTCCCCTTATGACCCCCAAATGCACAAACCAGATCATGCAGCAAGGGTCACATATACACCCCTTGAGATTACTCTCATAACGAGAGCCTCTCACTTGAGGGTTGTCAAACTTCTACCACCCACAAGACCATCCTACTCTCCCAAGAGTAGGAGGCCTTGGTTACTCCCAAATCACAGAGAATGCATAAAAGAATAAAAGATAGGATGCATAATAATTTTCACAAAAGAAAATATAAGACAACAACTTATTCATTCAAACAATCTTTCCAATATAAACATGCAACTTTAAAAGAAACAAAAGAAAAGGACGAACCAATCTTCAATCTGCCCAAAGGTTTGCTAGAACTAGTTTAAGGATGAGCAGCCCAAATCCACAATCCTCCCTTCTACACTTAGCCAAATTTCCAATCCAAAAACTAACTTTTCAAAATGCATAATCTCCCAAAAATGGAGAGTAGGTGATTACCCACAAAATCTCTCATTCTTGCCTAAGAAGACCTCAGTGAGAGTTGTCATAGGTTTCTAAAACTGAAAAAGGAAAAAGTAAGAAAAAAATGAAAAAGGATCTCTCATCAAAAGGGAATGTTATCTAACCTAGATGGTACCTTCTAATTTCAATTTTCTCTCACCTTATGAAACTCACTTTTTGAGGTGACTAAACAGTCACATGGGAGTAGACACATGCCTAAAAATACTCCTAACCCATAGGTATACCTTATGGGCTTTAGTAAACACCTTTAAACTACCCCTAGGAGTCCATTTGACCCCTTATAAACCCATCTGAAGTTAACTTTCGGGTCAAACCTGAGTTGACCACTCCAAAGGCTCTCTACCCAAGGAAATGTTAGAACCACATTCAAATGTTTGAAAAAGCTATAGTTGAACAACTCCCTCCAAGAGACAAGTCAAAAATAAAGACATAAATCAACACATATGTCAAGTGATACAATAAAATACATTACAAAATTACACATGAAATTTGTCTCTTGTTGGATTTACACAAATTTATAAATTCAATTTAACACACATGCAACATTTACTTTCACAAATAAAATACGATACACATGGGGTGTTGTCTCTCCAAATAGACAACCCCTGGCTTCACGAACATACATGGGTCTAGGTTTGGTTCTCCATAATGTTTCCATGGTCACATGGATAATTTTCCTGCGTATTTCAATTACACATTAGTAATTCCAAATAACCTCATATAATATTAAACACATGAACAAGAATACACATCAAACACTCCGCATACAAATTTACATTTAAAACAAATTGATATGTCTTATATCCAAATAAATCCACATAAGCAATTATTATAATCCATATAATTTTGATCCATACATAAAACATGCATCCTATTTCTATCGTCATAGTAAAGTCCTGCAATTCCAATAATGACATACATCATCACAAAGTAATCTTATTCTAGAATCATATAGAGTTCTATATCTATAATGCATAGAAATGAAGCATTAATATATATCAATGTTATCCAAATCATGGAATCATATAAGTTCTAAAATCCATAATGCATACATAATAGTCTCAACATGAAAATCACTGAAATGCTAGGATGAGTCAGGGTAGAGCCTTACACTTTACAAGTTTGTTGGTTAATAGAGCAAAGTATACCAATTACCAGTTTACTAACAAAGACTGGTAAACTGGAACATAGTGTTCCTATCTTAAAAAGATTAGCTGCCACTTGGGGTCCTCCTACCACTTGAGGTCCTCATATCGCTTGAGGTCTTCGTACCGCTTGAGATCCTCATACTGCTTGAGGTCCTCATACCGCTTGAGGTCCTCGGTCATGCTTTGACTAGTAAGCTCCTTCTCCAAACACCGATAGTATTTTATAAACAAAGACTATGCATACCTTGGCCTATAATATCGATTTGAGCAATACATCACATACTATCGGTTGACAATAACTCATACAACAAATAAGTGTGTGTCCATCAATGACAATGACAACTAAATACAAACATCATCAAAATTCCAACAATTTGAGCATTTGGATCATCAAAGGGAAAATCGGTGAACTTAGATTTAGGTTCAGGATACAAAATAACTCGCTATTTTCTTATGGGAATAGTGGCTTGAGACCAATCCATATTTATCTCACCTCCTAAGTCTCTACGTAATGTACGACTTAGTACCATGCCATTGCTTGCAGGGATATAAGCTATTAGAATAGTTAGCTTGATTCTTTTATTCAGATGAGCAGCAAGGACTACTTGAGCATCTTTGATATGTCCTCATAGGGTTATTTTCTTGGAGTCCATTGAATAACATATGCCAAAGGGTTTTGTCAAGGATAACCCCAATGCTTTGGCTACTACAAATGGCATTATATTATCAGATGCACCTGAGTCTATAATATCGTTGTTTAATTTATGACCATTTATAAACAATGATATATAAAAAGGCTTAGGTTTTGACTCAAGAATAGACAAAGTATCATCATTTTGAAGGGCAGTTATTTCAGGGGTCACTTTGGGAGCACTAGGCTGGGTTGAAACATCACTTTGGGAAGACAATGTATTATTTATTGACTGTTGTGCCCCATTAGCTTGTAATACATTATTTCCTTTTACAAAATTTATAAGCCTATCCAATTCTTTGGGATTTAATTTAAGATATTCAGCTAGTGTGATTTGGATTTGGGAGGATTTACAAAACTACAATATCAAAGGAACCTTCTTTTTCTACAGATTTTACCGAGGTTCCCGAGGCTTGTGATCATTGTTATGAAATCTGGAAATGATTTCCTTACCTTTAGAATTCATAGTAGAGGATGAAGAGATGCCTTGAGGTCTTACATTCTGTTGATTCCTTGTCAGCACAACACATGAAGGATCCTCCAAAGTAACCAAAATGTCACCTCCTCTTTCTAAATCTGACTTGTACTCTAGGAAGTGGATTTTAGAGTCGCCAGGTTGCCTAAAAGATTCTTCTTCACTTAATTCATTTGGAATTTATTTTGAACTAATTAGTTGTGCATATTGCACCATTTCAGGACAATAATTTCCATCATGCTCATCTGTAAGATGTAAAACACACATACTCTCTTTTGGTGGTGGGGCTTCAATTGCCAATCTTTGTTGGGTTGGAGGTAATTGTAAAGATTTGTTTCTGATCCCTAAAGATTGATTGGTATTTCTCCAAGGTACGTCTCTATAAGGTGATGAATAAGATGTACTTGCTCTAGGTAACTATCTCTTAAGAGTTATTGTATCATTCATCAATCTCTGGATTACAGGATCTGAAGAAGTAGAAGGTTGAGCATTGGGTATTTGTACTTCTCTCTTCCACTTTCCCGTAGTGATCAAGTCATCTTCCAATTCAATGGAAAGAGTTTTTACATCATTCAGGGCTGCCACTCTTTGTCTGTGAATCAGGAAACCTATCTTTGAAGGCATGGAATTTATAAAAAAACATTTCAGATTGTCATCTGAGGGTTTCTGATTGATAGGAATTTTATGTACAATCTTATCAAATTTCCTTACAAAATCTCTCATGGATTTCGGAAACTCTTTTTTTAACTGGGCCAATTGAGCCAAAAGAGAGTGTTCATCCTCTACTACTTTGAACCTTTCTTCAAACCTTGTTTTCAAGTCCTTCTAATTCATTATTACACTATTCACCAGGTGATAAAACCAATCCGTAGTAGCTCCAGTTAATGTTTCTACAAATAGCCTCACTACAACATCTTCATGTTGGACAACTATTATACCATAGGCAACATTAAATGCATTCAAGTGTTCATCAACCGAGGTCTTCCCATCACCACAAAATTTTGAAAAGTGATCCCTCACTCCTTTGGGTAGAGAATTCAAATTTAAACCCAAGTTCAGTGGACCTACTGTAGCTCCCCAAGGATTGTTTGCTTCCATTGGAAGAATGATATTGAGAGGGGTCGGCTTGATTATATTGGGTACAATAATACCATGCAAGGTTAGAGCCCGACAAACTGAGGATAGAGACGAAGAAGGAGGTCTACATCTTGCTCATCTCTAAGGTGAAAAGGAGGGCTGAAAATTTAGGTTCTACAATTCTTGAAAAATAGAGTCAACTATCCCTTCTCGCCTTTGAGACCTAATGTATCTTCTTGACTCCAGTCTGTCTATAATGCAAAACTTTGATGGCACCCAAAAAGATTCTTAAAATTTGACAATCCAATTCTTGATATCCTGTAACCAAGCAACCAATCTTGTGATTCAACTTCCCCAACAGAGTCGCCAAAAATCTATTGGTTAACAGATTTGCCCTTTCTTTAATTTGTATATGTATATTACAACATTGACTCATGTACACCCTTTATGAAAGAAAAGCAAATGAACCAATAGTTGGGTGAACCAAATTAAAGTTCATCATCTGCATGAGAGAGAATCTCCTCATGACATTTACAATGAATTTTTATGTAGTTAATTTAGAAAGGAATACACTTTTCACCAGAAAGCGCGAAAGGCTTTCACATTCATTCATCAACACAAAAGAATGCTACAAAGATCTATTTTCAAATGTAGAGCTCACAGACTTCTACTTTCGCATATGTGTTGGGAAAAATGGTGTCTCAACCTTGCATTTATGTGAGGTTACTATTTATAGTAAGTTTTCATTTGAGCATGAAATGGTGCGAAACTCTCCCTGAAGCTTCTGGTTGGCTAGATAAGCATTCCGGTAAAGTTGCGTCGCAAGGTCACAGCTAGTTTTGAAGATATTAAAGTTTTTGTCTTGGAGGGGTGCAATAAAATGTTTAAACTTAATTTTGGGGACTTTAGAGGCTCCGAAACACCCTGAAAAGTGGCTGTAACCGGCGAAGCCGGTTACGAGGTGATAGAGCACTTCGCGAGCTTTCCGGCGCTTCAAACGGTTCGTCAATCGGACACCCGGTTCTCAAGTTATGGCCTCCGGAAGTTTGTACTCCTGAAATAGGAAAAATAATTTGTATCGGATACATAAATGAGCTGTAAAAGGGAGCGACACGTGTTGATGTGTGCTTTAACATGTCATAGGGCATCTAGAAGGGAGATAAGGTCAGCTACACCTTATTGGGTGGTTTTCGCCCATGGTTTTGTAATACCGTTTGACGGTTTCCTATATTGAATCTCCTATTTATGAGGTGTGTGAGATAGAGGTTGTGTGTAAGAGTCCTATGGCTATTGAGTTGCCTCTGAATCTCTGATTAGTGGTACTCCTGCGAAGAGCTTGCTCTGCAAGTATGTTGTAATCTGTTTTTGATTGCTGAATAAAATATTGAGCTGCTTTTGGAGTGTGGGGTTTTTCTCCCGAAAGGGTTTTCCCCACGTAAATCACTGTGTTGTGGTATGAATGCTATTATATCTATTTCTATTTTCTGTAACTGTTGTAATGATCTGAAAAAGTTTTGCATTACCCTCCTCTCAAGGTTAGTGTAGGAAGTTGTTTCCGCTACTTAACTTCCTTACAATATGTTCATTCAATAAAATCATAATAAAGTAAACTCAAAGTAGTATAAATATTGATCGATTCTCACTCATGTCTCATAGTATAAGGGGGATCAGTGCCATTTAAACAACAATGAAAATTTCCTATAAACGACAAAAATCAATGAATTCACAAAAACTGAAAGAACTGCTAATGAAATGATATATTTCATACATCACCATACATCTCAACAGAGATCGCCAATCCCTCAAACACATAGATTTTAAAGATTGCATCAAAATAACATTTTATTCAAATACCAAAAATATCAGTTCTGAGAAATTCAAGGAAACTCAAATTTGTTCCTCCAAATCAAAGTTTTTTGAAACCCATTAAAATACTTAACCAACCATATAAATAGCCTATAGGCTATGATATTTTTTTTTTTACACATAAAACCAAAGTTAAATAATTAACTCTATCCCAAAGTTTAAAGAAGTCTAGTTCCATAAAACTGAAAAAGTGATAACTAAACTAAAAATGTGGCATGAGCCGTGAGCAAAGAAAGCATGATCAAGCTCCAATAGTTGATGTGGCTTCAACCTGTCTATCTTGTGATTAGGGAGTACTTTGAATGTTCCACCATTCCAAGTGAGCTGTTGAGAAGCTTACAATGAGCTGATAATGTGGGAGCCCTATGTGCAAAATCTGCTACTTCCATACTTCTTTCATTTTACCTACCTGCAGGACTTTATTCTAATGCATCTCCAAATGATCAAAATAGGCAACCAACATAGATTCAACTCTTGCAACCTTTGAGAAGTCCTCAATTGTTAAGGACTTTGCTTCTTGAACCTGTTGTATGTGATCTTTGAAGGCTTGAATCATTTGTGATGAATCCTCAAGCATTTGCTTATCCTCTCTTAAGAGTTGAAGATCTATGCATTTCATGTCTTTTTGCATAGTGTCAATCAACTCCTTCAATTCTTTTAAAAGCTTGAGGAATTCTTCATGTCCTTGTTGAATCATTGAGTTCCTCCACTCAATGTTTTCTTTGCAAACAAAGAATTTGTTATCATCTAGGCCATGCACCATCTTCTCAGTGAGGAAGTTCATTATCCCATATCTTTATGTGTCTCTCATCCGCCTCAACACAACTAACCATTTATTCTTTTCTTTCTCCCAGGAAACCATCTTTGTTTCTATCTCTTTCCCAACAGATTCAGCATTCTCAAACACTTTGACCAAATCAGAGATATAACTTGTCCCTTGCTGTGTAATTGATTCAATTCATTTGCTAAAAATGTATGTGATCATTCAGCTCCTTTTAACTTGATCAAGTAACTTTTGATTCAAAGGTGATTTTGGATCAAATGATAAGGAAACCTGGGAGAGAGGCTAAGGATTTGGGTTTTGGATAGCATTAATATATTGAACCATCGGAATTATAATCTGCTTCATCTCACTTTTATCTTTCTCATCCTTCCAAGTCCTTGTGAGAATCCTTTTAGTTGGAGATTCCAAGTGTTTTACATCAGTGGCCCGATAAGTTGTCCCTAGATTAATCTTTTCAATGATAAAATATTTCTTGGTAACATTCTCAATCTCTTTATCAGTTGGAGGTCTAGCCACCTCTGCAACCCAGTGTCCTGTCTGCTCATCCACATCAATCATGGTTTCTATTTTGAGTCTTTTGGAGTTTGAAGTCCTTCCCAGGCATTTGCTAACCATATCCTCCATTGGGATCGAACTAGGGATGACGCTCCTCTATTTGGTACATGAGGCACTCACCCACTTAGGAGTGGTGGATGTTTCCTTTGGCAATGGTGATTGTTGATCACTGGTCACAACGACCATAGTATTCCAGGAATCCTCGGGTTCCATGATTTCTTTTCCACTATCCACTGCATCTAGGAGGGGTTGATCATGTATTTGGGCATCTATTGTTTCTTGAATTTATTCTTCAAAATCTAAGTCCACTACCAGTGAACTTGCCAAGGTTTTTTGATTACTTTTCCTGCTGTGTGATTTGGTAACACGGGTGTGAGTTGAACCTGTGGAAGACTCTCCTAGACCTGTATTTTTAGTCTTCTTTGTCCTTTGTTTTCTTTCACCTGCAATATCAACAACAACATTAGAAGAAGGAAGAGATGTTTGGGAAGCCGCATGAGTTTGACTGAATTTCTTATCCTTAAGTGCAGGAACAAGCTTTTGATTGAAACGATGATCTTTTAACCATTTCTCTATTCTTTGGATTACATTAAAGGTTATGGACTGAATGCTATCATCTCCTTTTCTACTCCAATTAATTTTTGGAATAGGATGTCCTTGTATCTGTTCATGAAACTCAAGGTCGACTACTTCTTCATCTCCTTCTTCTGGCACCCCAGAAACATTCATGTATAGGCCCATTGTGACAATTTGTTGAATTGTGAACCTTGACCACAACCTTCTCTAGACTTCAAACTCATCAACACAATTTTCCCTATAATCCTCCAATTGAGGTTCATGCCCAAAATCACTGTCCACTACTAAATTTTCTCTAGCAAATGCTCAGCTATCAAATTTGTATCTTGAAACATATGCTTGAAGCTTGAACTTTTTGAATTCAAGTTCAAGGTTCAAGGCATTTGAAATAGATGCGCAGCTATAATGGCCAAGTTCCATAGGAAATATCACCATAGAATATTCTCTTTTATTGCGGCCACCTTGCTTAATGATGCATGTATCAATTCTGCATAGAACTTTTTGGTCTTTTAAGAATTCAGACTTTGAACCTTGAACCAAGAATCGAAAGGTTCAAAGGTTCAAGTTCAAACACAAAAAATGACACAAAACAACATAGAACACCAATTTCATGACAACACAAATAACAATTAATGAGAGAAGATGAAACTGACACATGACCAACTTTGAACCTTGAACCTTGAACCAAAAGGGTTCAACAGTGCATTTTCAATACAAATTATAATATAGCTTCTGTCTTATCGTAATACAAAGCTACGAAGAGAATATCTTTGAGTATGTTTTGAACTTTGAACCTTTGAACTTTTACAAAGGTTCAAGGACTCGGGTTCAAAGATAGAAAATATATAACCGAAAGGAAAAGAAAGACCAAAAGGCAACCTCTGCATTTGAAATTTTAATGAAAACTGGGGAAGGACTAATAGATAATGAAGGGCAATAGGATATGATAGGATAACATAAATAAACCTAACCCCAAGTATGATATACAAGAATTTCATGGATTATGCATGATGCTTGTTTTCTAGGTTTTCATCATGGTACTTGCCCAAGGTGCCTATTTGTCAGGTTTTCACTAGAGCACAAATGATTTTTCATTTTTTTCCTTTTTTTGACATTTTTACTAGAAAATGGACATATGATAGGGGATGGAAGAAGGACTCAAGCATCTTGTTGTTTGTGTAGTAGCCTTGAAAAAAGGACCATGAATTTTAAAAGTATGCTCAAATTTTTTGACAAGATAATTAACTTGGACCAAGGAAAGGATTTATGCAGAAGATTGGATCAGAGGGATGGAAGGATGACAAATATGCACTAGATAATGGATAGGTTATTGGAATAATTATGCTTGAGTAGATGGGAATGATAGCAAGATCAACATTTCCACACACCTTGAGGGGTGGTGGAATGATGGAGGAAAAATAGATCTCAGATTTTGAGATTTGGATGGAGGAAAGGTTATGGATTTTGGAACATGAGGACCCAAAATGGATGAAGTAGATGATGGAGGAATAGATTTTAAAGGTTTGGATGGAGGGATAGTAATTTTGGATGTCTATTTGGATGCTTCTTTTTGTTCTTCAAGGATTCATTTAGGAATCCACATGGTTTTTTATTTTTCATGGTTTTGTGGTTACTTGGAATGCATTGCTTACACAAAAGATTTAGGAACCCAAATTTTGACTTTTCTTTCTTTTTTTTAGTGGTCCTTTGTGGCCTTTTGGATATTTATTTTTCTTTTTGGATCATATTTTTGTTTGTTTTGACATGTCAATTAGATTGGACATGTTGATCCTTGACTACATGTGGATTGTCAAACTTGTGAATTTTATGCTTGACATCCAAATTTTTTGGAGAAGGAAAAGAATGCATGGATGGATAGGAATGATATGGAGCTATTTTGGATGGATGAAAGGTCCTCAAAGATGTGTGCCTTTGTTGAACTTGCATATGGGATGAATAAATATAAGGACCTAAGATGGATGGAAGGGATGAAGGGCTAGGTGCATGTTTAGATTTAGGTTTGGTAGGGATACCAACATCTTGACCAAAGTTTCTAAGGCCATGATCATTAATATTTTCTTTGATATGGAAGAGTTATTGCTTATGAAGTTCTACCCCTTTTCCTTTACAAATATTTTGACCTGTATGATACTCTTTTCTTTGGGAAGAAGACATGAGTCCATTATGAGGTGGATATAATATGAAATCAATAATATCATGAAGTGGATCAGACTCGACTAGATTGGAAGAACCCATTGTACATGTAGGGGTTCATGAACATCTTGTCCCGACATGTTAGAATCATGAGGGGGATTAGGATCACTAGGTGGGTTAGGATCAATGACAAGCTCTTCAAGAGATGGAATGGGAGTAATAATGGGATCATCAAAGGAAATGAGATCTTGGATTGTATATGGAGGATTAGGATGTGGAGATGGAGGGATGATAACATCTTGTGGTGGACATGAAGATAAAAGGATATTTTGATCTTAACAAGAAGGAAGATCATTGGATTCCTCTTTAAAGGTGCCCTGCTCTTGACTTTCAATGGGATAATCAGAAAGGATGGAAGGGATATCTTGATCTTGTGTACGAAGTGGATTATCAATGGGATTTGAAAAGGTGTTATGTTATTAGATAGAATGGATAGGAATAGGGGGACCATCATAAGTGTCTGGGAAGATGGGATCCTAGTCAACAATTGGATTGGATTATAAGGTTTCAAGATCTTGATCTTGATCTATTGTAGGACTCATTTGTTCATGTTGTAAATCATCCTTTTGACATGGGGTTGGACTTTGGATATGCACGAGGGATTCAAGAAAGGAATCTATACTTTGACATGAAGGAGATGGACTTTGAATGGGATCCTCTGAAATAGGTTTGATGGGTAATGAATCACATGATGATATTCAGTCTAACATTTCTGAAACATGGTAGGGATGTGCATCATGAATTGGATTAGCTTGGAAATCAATTGTGGATAGCCCTTGGGAGAATTCATCCTTGGGTGTATCATTTGATGGGGATGACATGGAAGGATCTTGTGAAGCTTCAAAAGGTGTAGGAATAGATTCCACTGGATAGTCAATATGTTTATAGGGGGATAAGTCATTACTAGACATGGTTATATGATTTTGATCTTTCTCAAAAAAATCACTTAGGGATCTCTTTAAGAGTTGTGTAATAGAGACACCTTTCTTCGGAGATACATTCAAATCCTTGCAAGGTTTTGACATAGTTGGCTTTTTATTTTGGACTTATTTTGGGACTTTTTTTAATTGGTCTATGTTTTAAACTTGGCCTAATGTGAGTTGCAAGTTTGGTTGTTGAATTTTTAGTTGTAGTTGTTAATATTGACTTGTTGAATGATATTGTTGTTGGTACTCCACAATTTGTTGAATAAATTGTTAACATTGTGTATTTAGTTGAGAATATTATTGAAAATGCACCATTTATTATGTTGGTTGGATATGTTGTACCATTAGATGTCTTGGTTGGAAATGTTGGACCATTGGTTGTTGATTCATCATTTGATTGAATGGAGTTTGATTGAACAAAGTTTGACTTGGGATTTGGTTGAACAAGGTTTGATTTGGGACTTGGTTCAAGTTTTTTCTTGTTTCTTGAAATTGTTTCATTATCTCTATTTGAGAGATGAGAGATGGTATGTCTGATCGTTCAATAAGAGCTTTTACATCAATTGACTCAAAATTTGGGTTTGGACCTTGAAATATTTGAAATTTTTTGGACACTTGCGATCTAATTTATCATTGTTTTTCACTTTTTGTTCTAAGAACTCTTTTTCTTGAGCTAGTTTCTCTTCTAGTTTTTGTAATTGGATACTTGTTTCATCACAAGACGTTTGCCCGATATTGTCTTGTTCTTGGGCTGGATAGAATTCTAATTGCCTTAGATTAAAACTTGATTTCAATGTGTTATTAATTGGTCCAACCATCAATTGATATGTAAAATTGTGTTGCATCATAGGAGCTTGGAACCTTGTTTAAATAGACATGTCACTATGCAATACAATATTTTTGGGATTTTAGTTTTTAAGGATGATGTATGCAACTAATGCAACTTATTTTTTTGGTCTTTTTGAATTTTTGGAACGAAAAGGGTATGCAACTAAATGCAACCTATATGATTGACAATGCAACTTTGTTTTTGGTCTTTTTTTTTTTTAGATTTTGGAATGACAATTATATGCAGCTAAGTGCAACTTTAGGATATGAACATGCAACTTAGGTCAAGAATGCAACCTATGTTTTTTGTTGTTTTTAAATATTTGGACAAACTTTAAAATGCAAACCTAAAGATTCAACCCTTAGGAAATTGAGATGACGTCTAGACCTTAAAAGGACAAGTTGACAAAAGCAAAAATAACAACGTCTTAGCTATATGCTTGGATACTAAGCTAGGTATGACAAAATGTTGTTGATGAAAAAAGAGACAAAAGTTTGACAAGGTCTAGACTTCCTAACAATGACTTCGGGTTTTATCTAAAGATTTGAATTCTCAAGTATGACAAAACCTAATTTTGGAGACTATAATGCAAAAGGACAAATGACCAAAGGTATAAACCCACAATATGATATGATAATGACCTAATCTATGGAATGACCTAGGGTATGCAAAATGACACCTAAGAAAGGACCTAAGGATGGTATGCAAAATGATAATGCAAGACTTGGGGAAATAGTGCTAAAGATAAGTTCAAAATGAGGACACTTAATAATGAAAAGTACTAAATGGAATGCAATGATTATGTCTTAAAACCTAAGAGTGGACTATGAAGGACCTAAACCTAAGTGACATAAATGTTGACATAAAGTTTTCCAATATTTTTAAAAGCCATGTTTTGAAAAAAAAAAATTGTATGTTGTTTGATGAAAGCTCTTTTTTTTTACTTTCTTTGGAAAATGTTTGGACTTGTTTGAAAAATGATGTAGGTCTCAACTTTTGACAAGAATAGAAGACAAAGTGTTTGGACTTGGACTCAAAACAATCATGCTCATTCATAACCTATCCCATGGCTGGCTAGGATAATATATGTTGAATCCTCTTGCTCATTACAACATTCAGTCGGATAGCTAGATGCTTGGTAGCACAGGCTCCCTCGTATAGTGCACTCACTTCTCAGGCATACAAAGCTTCAAATTCAAGGGTCATCACTTCCCAAGAATTTTCTCTCTCTAACTAAAGAGTACATGAGATGTATCTTTGGCATGAATGTATCACAACGCCTGAGTCAATAGATAGAAGGATTTTGGCATCTAAAAACAATAAATTCTAGTAAGCATTCAGATGGGTGTAGATCCAAAAAAATTAATCATTGCTACACCATTCCAGAACCCATTGTCTACAAATTTCCTTGCATCCACAATTATTTAAAGTGGTTTGGAAGAGGTTCGTCTTCAACCCCATCACCATTTAGGGTCATTCCCTCTCACCAATGCTTGTCGAGCTACCAAGAAAATCAAGAGGTAGGCCCACTATGTAAAGGTTAAAACATGCAAGCAAATGAAAAACAAACATGGCATACATGGTGTTCATTTATCCCTTAGAAAATGAAGTGTGCAACTAAGCTAGAAATCACAAACACATGGTTTTGAATATAAGTCTTTGGCCACCTCCTGCAACAAATATGTTAGTAGTTTCAATGTTTGTCTTTAATATACAAAAATGGATGCCCTCCACAAGCACACAAAGCCATGAAGATTAGTTCACAAAAAGAGATCAAAACACATTAACACAAAACTAAACATTAGCCCAATTAACAAAAATTAAAAATTTCAATCTACATAACAAAATATAAAATTTAATCTAATTAACAAATTATAATCTAATTCTAATCTAAAATCAAAATCTAGATTAAAATTAAAAATCTAATCTAAAAATAAAATTAAAAAAAAATCTAATTAATCAAAATTAAAATCTAAATTAAAAATAAACTAAAAAAACTAAAATATAATTTTTTTTTAAAACTAAAAAGTAAAATCTAATTTAAAAAAAAAAAACTAAAAATGTAAATCTAATTTAAAAAAATAAAAGGACTTCCTAATTTAAAAAAACTAAAAAGACTTTCTACCTTAAAAAACTAAAATTCATTAAGACTAAAACAATCTAAATTCAATTAAAACTAAAACTGTGAAAATAAATCACAAACATGAAGCCTCATGTAGGGAATAAAATGTTCTATTACAGGGGCAAATGGTTGCAAACAAATAAAAATGGTTGGAGGCAAGGTTTTTTTAAAATAAATTTCAAATTTAATAATAAACCAATATGGTTGTAAGACAAATGAAATTCCATATTTAATTGTTTTAATCTGCACACAAGGTATATAGGATGTTTTAATCTGCACACAAGGTATGTAGGATGTTGTAAGATCAATGATAAATTCATCAAGATTGACAAGGATGAAATTGATGAGGACCAATGACTAATCGATCTAAATTGATGAGAAATGATGATTGATTGAGATTAATGACAAATCGATCAAAGATTGATAAAAGGTCAACTTGATGAAGGTTGAATGACCAAAAACCATTGACAAATTAGTTGCAAATTGATAAGAGATTGAAAAATTGATGATTGATCAAGACAAAATCCTAATTTAACATTGAGAAGGGTTGATTATGTCCAATTGACATGATAATATTGGTAATGATCAAAGATCACAATTGATAATGATAATGTTGACAAGACCTAATTGAAAATGCGACAAATGCAAGAAATGCGGAATGACAAAATATCGACAAATAATAAAGATCAAGTGTGCAACATAGAATAAATGTCAATAGGATGTGAAAACCTTAAAATAAGGTCACACGGACATGTTAAAGTATGACACCATAAGCGTTGACCATTTTTAGATATCTACAACAACAATCAAGAAGGAAGACTGAGAGGGGAGGGTGAATCAATCTTCACTAGAATAACAAATTCAACCATCAAATCACAGATTTGCTAAATTGCAATAATAAGACAAATAAGCAAATTAACAATACAACACATAACACCAAGATTTTGGCATGGAAAACCCAGTTAAGGTAAAAACCATAGTGGGAACCTACCCAAAGTATGATGATACTCTATAGTAGTATGTCTAAATATTACAATGGGGAATGCACGGGCATTCAAGCACACTGTCTAGATCTCACCAGTCAAAAGATATTTGACCAGAAGGCTACAACCCTCAAAGAAGTCTCACTGACTTACAACAAGATTTGGACTATAATCCATAAGAAATGAACTGAAAGAATATCATCTCCAAATGCCTAATTACAGTTCCGATTAAGCACAGTTGTCTAGCCTGCAACACCAATCTCACCTCAACCTCAACACCAAATGATAAATCACTTGTTTGGACATACACCACTCTCTGATAATGCAAACACAACATCAACACATAAATTACATGAATAACTCACCTATATATACAAATCATCAACCTTGAAAACAAGGTCAGCTAAACCCTAACCCTCAACTCACAATTAAAAAATTACATCACATGATACAAAGATCAACCACCAGACCAATACAATGATTTAAATAGCATAACATGGTCCTAATTCAAATTCCCAAATGATCAACTCCACCGGAAACCATGCCAAGTTCAACCGCAACACGCTACACCACCAGAGATGTTGCATAACATGAAAATCATCACTGGTTCATATAAATCATCAAAAACTTGCACAATGATCAATGCGGATTGCCAAAACAAATAGTACATGACTATAAAACACTATCAAGCATGTTAGAATCATCTGAAACAACTCCACCAACACCACTTTTCAAATCTTCATCGGTCAACATCTGAAAGCTCAAGAACACGACCAATCTGCAATTGTCACAAAGAAAGATAACTTCCAAAACACCAAATCATGAACCATCTGAAATGAAGATACACAAGACCATCCCAAATAATATCCCAAAGTCTCAGCACAAGATCTGATCACACCAGAATATACCAGAGGATATATCAACCTCTACAAAATAGTGATCAGCACTACGAAAATAAATCAAAAATCTTCCCAAATACACCAAATCAAATCATAGGAATATGTTGACATCAATGAAAACAACATATTATAGTAGTAGCAATGCATGACAATAACCAACAATCTCCCCCTTTGGCATTGATGGCAACATATGAATGTGAAAAAAAATAATGTAAAGAAAGAATATATCACTAGTAAACTCCCCCTAAGATCAAGACAAATAAAGTAGTTTATCACATTATCTTTCTCCCCCTTTGATAACAATGCCAAATATCTCAAAAAAGATAACCAAACTCTCACTCTCCCAGGATAGAAACTTGAATCTCTCTCCCCCTAGGACATACAACCAAGTCAACAAACTACTCCAGTAGAGGAGCAACACCAACTCATCAATCTGGATAAAAAGATAAGGCTCTAAAATCTACCAGATCGATGAAACTCAATGCATATAGTTCTCATCAGGAGGGATGAATACCCCTAACTTGTCTATCAAACAGACAAATGTATCTGCAAGCAAAGGCTTAGTGAAAATATTAGCTATTTGTTCCTTTGTAGATACATACTTCAACTTCACCTTCTCTTCACTAACTTGTTCTCTCAAGTAATGATATTTGATTGATATATGCTTAGTCTTCAAATGTTGGACTAGATTCTTTGACATGTTGATAGAACTAGAATTATCACAGTAAATAACAGTAGGCTCATCATGAAAAACTATGATATGCTTCAACATTTGCTTCATCCTAACCACCTGAGTGCAATTACTAGCAGTAGCAATGTACTCAACTTTAGTAGTAGATAAGGATACAATCTTTTTTCTTACTAGCCCATGAAACCAACTTATTTCCCAAAAAGAATGCTCCACCGATAGAGCTCTTCCGATCATCTACATCACCAGCCCAATCTGCATCATTGTAAGCATATGAATATCCTCTTAACAATAGTGACATGACTCTCCTTCAAATTAGCTTGATATCTAGAATCCATGCACACAACATGCATAATGTTAGGCCTAGTCTAAGTAAGATACAACAATCCACCAACCATAGATCTATACAAACTCTAGTTATCTTTTGGTTATTCATCATTTTTAGATAATTTACAACTAGTCACCATAGGAGTTACAATTAGTTTGGAATTATCTAATCCAAACTTCTTCAACAATTCCTTTACATACTTAGTTTGAGATATGAATATACCCTTTTCAATTTGTGCAATCTACAAACCTATGAAGAATTTCATCTCACCAATCATAGACATCTCAAATTCTTTCTACATATCATCGACAAACTATGCTCAAGTCATCATCACCACCAAAGATAATATCATCAATAAAGACTTGAACAATCAGATCTTATCATTTTCTATCATTAAATACATATTACTATCAGCAACACCTTTAGTAAATCCCAATTTCAACAAGTATTTGTCTAATCTATCATACCAGGCTCTAGGAGCTTGTTTCAATCCATAAAGAGCTTTCTTCAGCTTGCATACCATGTCTCCATCATATGACAATGAAAATCCATCAGGTTGTTCAATGTAGACTTCTTCTTCTAGATCACCATTCAAAAAGGCAAATTTGACATCCATATGATACACCTTGAAATCTTTATAAGCAGCATAAGCAAGCAATAGTCTAACAACTTCAAGTCTGGTGACTAGAGAAAAAGTCTCCACATAATCAATTCCTTCTTATTGTGAATACCCTTTGCAAATTAGTCTAGCTTTATTTCTGACAACCTCACTGACTTCAGTCAATTTGTTCCTAAATACCCATTTAGTACCAACAACATTCTTATCCTTAGGTCTAGGCACAAGTTCCCAAGTATTATTCTTTTTCAATCTAATCTAGTTCTTCTTCCATAGCTCTCATCCAAATTTCATCTTTAGAAGCTTCAGCAACATCTTTAGGTTCAACTTTAGAAATCAAACATACTTCTTTAGTAGCTAACCTTCTTCTAGTCATTACACCCTTATTCTTATCACTAGCAATTTAAATTTTAGAATGATTAAATCTTACATACCTTGGAGTCTTATGATTGCTCTGATTCTCAAGTTCTTGCACTTTATCATTGGTAGCAGTAGTATCCGGATTAACAATCTCTATCAGATCATTCTACTTAGGCTCTTTAGTCTGAATAGGGGCTAAAACAACATGTTGACCATCATCATAACCTCATGCTATGATCTCTTTCCCAAGATTCTCATCCACCTTCACATTTATACTCTCCACTATCTTTCTCAATCTCTTATTGTAACACTGGTAGGATTTGTTCTTAGTTGCATATCCCAAGAAGATACCTTCATCACTTCTAGCATTGAACTTTCCTATATCCTCATCTCTCTTGATGTAAATTTTCTACCAAATACTCTGAAATATCTTATAGTAGGAACATGACCAAACCATAACTCATAACGGGTCTTACTAGTATCACCTTTGATGTGAATTCTATTGAATGTGTAAACAGAAATGCTAATGGCTTCTCTCCAGTAAATTTTGGAAATATTTCCTTCAATCAACATAGTCCTTTTATCATCAAAAATAGTTATGTTCTTCCTTTCAATGACTCCATTCTGCTGTGGGGTTCTGGGAGTAGATAATTGTCTTCTAATCCAATGCTTCTCATAGAATAAATTGAACTCACTGGAATATAATTATCCACCTCTATCAAATCTCAGACATTTCACCTTAAATCCAAACTCATTTTCCACCTTAGCTTTGAATATCTTGAATTTGTCCAATGCTTTTGATTTCTCCTTCAAAAAGACAACCCACATCATCCTAGAATAATCATCAATTAGCAGCATAAAATATCTATCACCCTGCACACTTCTAACATTTGTAGGTCCACATAGGTTAGTATGCACAAGATCTAGCAAACCATCAGATATATATTGTTTTCTCTTGAAAGAAATCTGTGTTTTCTTACCTAGCTAACATTCATTACATACTAGATTAGTAGGCTTAACAATCTTAGGCAAATTTCTAACAACTTGTGTAGAACAAATCTTGATCATTGAATCAAAGTTTACATAACACATTCTCCTATGCCAGAACCAACTCTCATCTGTTTTATCAATCAAAAAAGATTTCTCACTAGCATTCAAATGAAGAATGTTACCTTCAGTCTTAGTCCCAGATGCAATCTCTATACCAAAGGCATTCAAGATCTTGTATTTACCATCCTTGAATTGTAGATCATAACCCTTATCAAATATCTATCCAACACTCAAAATATTATGCTTCAAACCTTCAACATAAAGACATCATCAATATTATGCTTACCATCAAAAGAAATACAACCTCTCCCATAGATTATGTAGGCTTTGTCATCTCCACATCTAACTATTCCACCATCATACCTTTTCATGATTACAAATTTTCTTTTATCACCGGTAATATGATGTGAATAACTAATGTCAATCACCCATTCATCCTTTTCTTCTACCTTAGCCACCAAAGTTTTCTCCTCAACAAAACAGCTAGTAAAATCAATAGGTAAAGGTCTATCTTCTTTAGTGGCAATAAACACAACTTCATCTCCTTTTGATTCTTCATCTGTAACACCTTCATCTATAGCATAATAACAATTCTTCAGGTTTCTTAACTTCTGGTTAGACTTATAGGGCTTATCATAATTTTCATCCTTCTCATATATATCATTCCTATCATTCTTATCAAACTTATCATGCTTGTCATACTTAGCCATTCTTTTCGGGCATCTAGAAATAAAATGTCCTATATTATTACAAAAGAAACATTTCAAAGGCAAATTTTCATCATACTTACCGGCTCCTTTAGGAAATCTTTGGGCAATCAATGCTTCAAGATCATCTATCTCTCTTTCTTTATCTTCAATCTCTCTTTTTTCTCTCTCATATCTAGCTATACTACACTCATCGGGATCATACTCCTTCTTACCACATACCGATGCAGATGCTCTAAATTTTATCTTAGACTTTCCATGCGATTCTCCAAATTCTCTTAGCTCAAAAGCAATAAGATTTCCAACCAACATATCTCTTGTCACACTAGTCACACTTCAGATCTCATCAATAGCAGCAACCTTATGTTTATAAGGAGGCAAGGATCTCAATACCTTAGCAACAATTTCATTTCTTCAATGGTTCCACCAACACATCTGATACCTAAAACAAGGTCATTCACCTTAGTCATAAAATAATGTATGTTCTCATCATCTCCCATATTCAATATCTCATACTTTCCTATCAAACTCTACAACTTAGCAACTTTCACCTGTTTATCTCCTTCATAAAGGTTCTCAAGCTTCTCTCAGATGGCATGTGTAGTCTGAAGTCCAATAACATTTGTCATCTTTGAATCAGTTGGGGCACTAAGCAATGCTTGCTTCACTCTAATATTATGTTCTTCTTCATTAACCTCATCCAGAGTAGATGGTCTATTTTGAGGAACAACATAGACATTCTTTGTAATCATCCAATAATCTTCTCCAAGACATTTTAAGTGCACCTCCATCCGATTCTTCCATATAGTATAGTTGCTCCCATCAAACCTTGGATTGTCCTTCTTAAAGAGAATACCTTGAGATGCCATCTCGGATCTCCTCAAGTGGTTAAGATTCTACCAGAGGATCTAGCTCTGATACCAATTGTTAGTAGCAATCAAGAAGGTAGATTGAGAGGGGGGGTGAATCAATCTTCACCAGGATAAAAAATTCAACCACCAAAACATAGATCTAATAAATTGCAATAATAATACAGATAAGAAAATTAACAACACAACACACAACACCAATATTTTGATGTGGAAAACCTAGTTAAGGGAAAAACCACAGTAGGAACCTACCCACAGTAAGATGATACTCTGTAGTAGTATGTGTAAATATTATAGTGGGGAATGTATAGGCATTTAGGTACACTTCCTAGAGTGCACTACTCAAAAGACATTTTCCCAAAAGGCTACAACTCTCAGGGAAGTCTCACTGACTTACAACAAACTTTAGACTACAATTTGGAAGAAATGAAATGGAAGAATAGCATCCCCAAATGCTTGATTACAGTTTCGGTTAAGCACAGTTGTTTATCCTGCAACACCAATCTCACCTCAACCTCAAAACCAAATGATAAATCACTTGTTCACACATACACCACTCTCTGATAATGCAGACACAACATCGACACACAAATTACATGAATAACTTACCTATATATACAAATCAACCTTCATAATAAGGTCGGCTAAACCCTAACCCTCAACTTACAATTACTAAATTACATCACATGATACAAATATTGACCACTAGACCAATATACTGATTTGGATAGCATAACATGGTCCTAATTCAAATTCCCAAATGATCAACTCCATCAGAAATCACGCCAAGATCAACTACAACATGCTACACCACCAGAGATATCACATAACACAAAAATCATTACCTGTTCATAGAAATCACCAAAAAATCACACAATGATCAATGCGGATTTACAAACAAATAGGACATGACTAGGAAACACTAGCAAGCATGTTAGAATCATCTGGAATAGCTGTAGCAACACCACTTTTCAAATCTTCATCAGTCAACATCTAAAAGTGCAAGAACACAACTAATCAACAACCGTCACAAAGAAAGATAACTTGTGGAGCACCAAGTCACAAACTATCTAAAATAAAGATACACAAGACCATCCCAAACAATATCCCAAAGTCTCGGCATAATATCTTATCACACCAAAATATATCAGAGGATATATCAACCTTTGCAAAACAGTTATATGCAAAACCAAAATACAAAACTGGATCAAAAAATCTTCCCAAATACACCAGATCAAATCACATGAATATGTTGACATCAATGACAACAACATATCCTAGCAACAACAATGCACAACAATATCTGACATGGTGCCCTTCTCACATAATCCAATCAAATCCCTAATGCTATTTTTTGTAATATTATAGGGTTTATCTAGATACATTGTATCTTTGTGAATTTTACTTAGAATAACCCTTATCCAGTTAGTGTCATAAGAAAAATCAGGAAAAAATTTCCAAATCTACAACCCTAACTAGGCAATGTTTTTGTATTCATTTTTAAGAGAAATTCCATCACTTTGAAACATTTTCTTCCAGAGCCAATTTTTGCATGAATGTATGCTCTAACATTTTTTATATACAAGAAGTACATTGGTACACTTGAAAATGCACCTTCCTTATCTTTCAATATCGCAACAAATGGGTATGGCTTCAAAATGAGTCACAGCTTGAGATCAAGGTCAACAACATTCGGGATCAATATTGTATTTGTAACTAGTTTTTTCTTCCTCTAATACTTTTCACTCACGAAATGCACAACAAATTTTCTTCACAAAGGAGCTCTCCAAATTATCAATTTGCAAGTGAGAAAAATGAGTCCAAAAATATAGTATATTAAACTCATCTATGTACTATTAGTAATATATGTGCTATAGGCAAAAATGTGATAAATACTTTGTTTTTACTGTGGAACAATCAAACCATCCAAAATCCACTAAAAATAAGTTTCTTAGAACTACAATTCTGAAAAATCTTCATCACCAAACTGCATGGGGGTTCATAAGATATTATATATAAACTCTCCCTCAGACCTAGCTATCTGATTAGTTCTTGGAAGAGGTCTCAGCACCCTCAACTAGTGTAGATCCATCTTTAGTATTCTTGTCAATCTTGTCCTCTGATTTCTTTACTTTAGTCATCTTCATTTTCTCTCTTTCTTGATTGATATCAATTTTCTTTTTCGGACCATTAGCCTTGTTTTTCCTACTTCTATGATGTTTTACAATTTGACCCATCTTGTTGTAGTTATAGAATATTGAACTTCTCTAAGGTTTTGTACCACTCATTTTTTCATTACCAAAGCTCCTATTTGACCTGCATTCAATGGCTTTGTACCCATATGTATTAGAAGCATAGAAAATTCCATAGAATACTAAGTATAGCTCATGTTTCTATATACATTCCTCATAATCCTACCTCTACATTTAGTAACCTTATGACCAAACTTATTTCAAGAGTAATATCTTGTGAGGCCTCACCTCGACTCAGTCTGGCATTTCAGTGACTTTTATATATTGACTATTATGGATACTTTATTTTGATGCATTTTGGAATTTAGAACTTATATGATTTCAGGATTTGGATAACATTGCTATATTTTGATGATTTACTTATATGCTTTATGAGTTAGAACACTACATGATTTTTAGATAAGATGATATTGTGATGATAGATGTCGTTATTGAAATTGCAGGACTTTACTATGATAATAGAACTATGATGTATGGTTTAGTTTATGTGAATTAGGATGAAACTACTTATGTGAAATTGCTTGATAAATGATGTAATTAATCTATTCAGATGTAAATTGTATGCAAGTGATGATGTGTATTGTTATTCCTTTGAATTATATTATATGTGGATATTTGAAAGTACTAATGTGTAAATTGAGATGCGCAGGAAGTTATCCATGTGACCATGGAAATTTACGGAGAACCAAACCTAGACTTATGTATGTTCGTAAGCCAGGGGTTGTCTATTTGGAGAGACAACACCCCGTTTGTGTTGTATTTTATTCGTAACAGTATATGTTGCATGTGTGTTAAGTGTTATTTAAATTTATTGTGTAAAATCCACAAGAGATGATTTCATGTTTTAAATTGTAAAAGTGTTTTATTTGTGTCACTTGACACATGTGTGGATTTAAGTTTAAATGTTTTATTTTTGTCTCTTGGTGGGAAAGTGTTCAACTATAGCTTTTTCAAATAATGTAACGTGATGTCATATATACCTTGGGAAAAGAATCTTTGGAGAGGTCAACATATGTTTGACCCGAAAATAAACTTCAGAGGGGTTTAAAATGGGTTAAATGAACACCTAGGGGTAGTTTAATAGGGTTTCCTAAAGCCCATAAGGTATACCTAAGGGTTAGGGGTAATTTTAGGCAAGTTTCTACTCCTAAGTGACCTTTTTGACATTCTAAAATTTGGCTTTTCTGAGTTGTGCGAAAATTGAAATTAGAAGTTTGAACCAAGTTGTAAACTTTCCTATTCAAATGAGAGTTCTCTTTCCCATTCTGTCTTACTTTCCTCTTTAGTTTTTAGAAACTTGTGAGAATTGAGAGAAGGAGCTTCTTAAGCAAGAATTTGAAAATTTGAGGGTAATCACCCACTCTCCATTTTTGGAGACAAGAGAATGAATTTTTTTTGAAAAAGAATAGAATAGAATTGAAAAGCAAAATTTGGCTAAGGGTAGAAGAAAAAGATTCGTGGAATTGGGCAGCTCTTCCTCAAATACTATCCTACCTTTGGGCAGATTAAGGTTGGTCTCATTATTCTTAAAATGACTTCTTTTTGCATGTGTTTGAAAGTATGTTGGTGTAAGAAATTTGTTTTCTTGTATGTTTTTTTTTTGGAAATTTCACTTGGTATTTTTGTATAATGTTTGTATGTGTTTTTCGGAGTTTTTCAAGACCTCTTACTCTTGGGAGAGAGGAGGATCTTGTAGGTGGTAGCAGTGACAACCCTCGAGTGAGAGACTCTCATTTTGAGAGCGATCACAAGGGATTTTTGTGTGACCCTTGCTGCATGGCGGCCTGTTTGTGCAATGGGGGTCATAAGAAGGGATATAAGGCTAGAATGCCTTGGGGGGCATAAGGAATAAGGGGTTGAAATTATTGATGTATTTGTTGTGCCATGAGGTGGCTACATGTTTTCCATACTTGCAGTTCTCCTCAGGGTATTGGTCCACTACCACCCTTGAAAAGGTCATCACCAAAGTGTGGTGCAGTATAGCCAAGTTGGGAGTGTGTTTGAAATCTATGTGTTTCCTGCCTTCTATGTGTTTGCATGTTTGTTACCCATCTAGGGCTTGGTTCTCCGAGCTCGGGGGGTGGCTACTAGTTAGCCTAGGCTGGAAGGTGAGCACTCCATGGTCATATTTGTGAACTATTATGCAGGATGTCGGGAGTAAAGAATAGGACAAGTGAAGGTTGCAGGAATTATTGTTATAGGAATTTATGTGCAGTTGTAATTATTAGTTTTAAAAGGAGAAATATACCCTCATTTGTTGAAATGAGAGGCAAGTTGTAAATTTGAAATATAGACATGAGATTTGTTATTGTAGTTAAATAAAGAAACATCTTCTAAATTTTGCAGAATATCTTTAGTGTTGTAAAAGCTAGATATATTTCTATTTTCTGTTTGAAAAGAATTACTTTTGAATTTTCACGCAATAGTCATTGTAATATAAAAAAAAAAAAATCAATTTTATTTAATTCTGTGATTTGCTTTAGCTGTGAAATTGTATTCATTTTAATTGCAGAAAGTTGAGTTGTAGTTGTTGTTAGATTTTAAATAAAAATATCTACTTAGTACAGTAAATATTGCAAAATCAGTAATTGTATTTTTGCAGAACAGAATAATGTATTCCTAAATTAGGATTTCCTAAGTTCATAAATAAAGCTTATTCGATGTGCTACGATGAATAGATTAGTAGGATAATTATTTTATTCTTAGGGATTCAAAATGAAAATTAAATAGAAAAGGCATAAGTTGATTTGCATGCATATTTTATAACAAAAAAAAAATTAAACTAATTATTTCTATTTTCTGTAAAAACAATATAGTAGAATGAAGTTTTTTTTAAAAAATCATTTTTTTTCCATCTATATCCTCTTCATTTAAACTAAAATACTAGCTCGCCTATTTATTTCAAATGGATGTCACATGTAATTTATAAGTTCATACAAATATAGTTTTAAGGCAGTTTACATGCATTTCATTTTAACTAAGTTTGTTTTTAAAAAAAAATAAAATAAAATAAAATATGTTGTATATATATATATATATATATAAAAGATGTATATATATATATATATATATATATATTTATATTTATATATATATAAAAATATATCTATTTTTAAAAAAAAAATATATATATATATATATAAAAATAAAAATATTTTTAACTAAAAAAAAGGGGGGGTTTTTTTTCTATGGCCGTGGACCCCACTGTGTGTACACACAATGGTCGGCCTCACGGCTTCCACTGTGTGAACACACAGTGTGGGCCACGGCTTCCACTGTGTGGTCACACAGTGTGGGCCGCTACGACTCCCACTGTGTGGACACACAGTGTCGGTCGCGGCCGCCACTGTGTGGACACACAGTGGTGTGGGCCGTAGTGACTCCCATTGTGTGGACACATAGTGGTGCCGCACCGCCACTGTGTGGACACACAGTGGCACCCTCGATACCCCCGTCACCCTCGTTGCTCCCTTAAACCCTGTGAAAATTTCCATGGCCACCGCCGATGGGTTTCGACCTTGCATCAAAGTGTTGATAAAAAAAAAATACATTAAACCCTAGCCCAAGTAGGGCTAGGGAATAAATAAATGATAATAAAATGGTAACCCATTTAGATTAGGGTCATTTTATAATTGAAAATCCCTAATTAGGGTTTGAAGGGCTTAATTTCTATTAAATTGGGAAATCCTTTAGAAGATTAAATATATGTATATATATGTATATATATGTATATATATGTATATATATATACATATATATACACACACATATATATTTGGGTATGTATTATTATAGAGATTTAAATGTTTAAATACCCCTATATGATATACAAATAGGAAGTTGAAAAAAAAATAAAAAAATTTAAAGAATAAAGCCTAATCTTATATTTTTAAATGTATTTAGTGTGATAGATACTTAATCATGCCCTAGTTAATTTAATTAGAGCATTAAATTTTAAGTTTGGATTTAAAAGGGATTAATTTAAGCACCTTTCATTTTGAGGTTAGAATGGATGCTAGAAAAATAATTTTTAATTAGCTTTCCAAGTCAATTAATAGCTACCCATAATTAATTTTGCCCGTGTAAATTAAATTATCTAAATTAAGTGACACTTTAAACAATTATTTTAATTATGGTTCTAAAAATGGATTTTAGATAATATAGTCTTAATCGGGACTAAATTTATCTTCATCTTCTATTTTTAATGAGTTTGTTTTAATTAAACTAATGACTATGTTTGATGAGAAAATAAATTAAATCATTTAGTTTTTCCGCAATTAAATTTTTAATTAGTTTCGTTACTCAGTTTAGTATCAGAGTTAGTTTGAATATTGACATGGCAAACATGTTAATGCATGTCGGGATAGCGAACTTTGTTAATTAATTAGTATTAAAAAAAAAAAATCATTCCATTTTTTGCCCTAAATTTTGGGCACGACACATCTTAGTCAAATCAATTAATATTTTATTTGACTTTTACATTCACCAACTCTATCCAAATCTATTGCATGAAAAAAATTTCCATTAAAATAATACCTAGATGCAGCTTGAGAAAACCTTATGTAATTCTTATTGTTGTTGTTCTAGACCAGAATGAAGTTATTATCCTCAACCTTTTATTTTCCTTTAGAACTTTCTCCTTTCTCAAAACCAAGTCCATCCTTATCATTATTCTACTTCTAAGCATTGAGAGTGGCATCAAGTATTTCACTTCCACCTTTCAATTTTAAACCTTTATCAATTTTCTCCTTTGCCTCTTTCAATTTCTTCCTAATTTTATGTACTTATTTTTTAATTCTAGTACATTACTCAAATTTTTTATTCAATTTTGTGTCAATATAATCCATCACTTTTCTTCTTTCATCAACTAGCTTTTCCAAATAAGCAATTTTGTATTTAATATTTCTGCACATGAATCTGCTTTCATCCAAATCTATCAAATCATATCTCAATTCTCCTTTCAGATCAATAATTCATTCAACTTCCTAGTCATGATGACTTTTAGCATCCATATCCACATATTAAACAAAGTGCTCAAATCCTAGATCTACCTTAGTGGTTAAATTGTCTCTTTAGGAACCATCCTCTAATACCAATTTTTGAACACTACTAGATGCTGAGAGGGAGGAGTTAATCAATATAAACTAAAACTTGATCAAATTAAACTACTTGAAACATAATATCCACTTAAACCAATATGCAAGAAAGTAGATAATAGAAACAATAAATGCATCCACACAAGAATACCAAGATTTTATGTGGAAAATTCAAACTAGAAAAAACCATGATGAGAATCAAATTCACAATATAAATTAACTAATTACAATGTTTAGGGCCATTGGCCAAAAATCTCACTACTCTGGACTTGCAAACTAAGGCGCACAACCTTAGTTAAGATACAAAAATTACTTGCATGCAATTGAAGATTACTTCTTCAGGGAAAGATATAGAATAACTATCAAGATACAATATAAGAAATGAGCTAAATTGCATAAAAAAAACATCTATCAAAATGCAGATAACAATTCTCTATTTAAGCACTCATCTGGTTGCTCTATAGCACTTCCAAACAATTGTCTAACTTCTACTTCACATAATGTTCACATTGTATCTATCTTCCTATCTCAACTTCATTTGTATACATTATTAATCAACAATTTTGACTTAAATATATAATCCAGGTCAACAATATTTTCATGATGTTGGTCCAGGAAAGATGTAACGTGTATTTTTTCATCATCCCAAAACAATCGATTCTACCAATGGGAAACACACAAAAATGTGTAGAGAGCTTCACATTATTGACTTGTCATCTATAAAGAGTTCTATACATTCCACATGAAACCACATGTCCACAAACATCTTCAAGGGATAGGTTGTCACAAACTAATCCTTAATCTAAACCAAAATTAATATAAGTGGACCTTCACAACAAGAATTAGGACCATGATCTAACAATATGTATCATTCTTTCTATACAAGAAAAATGGGTAATGCAACACATTCCTCTACATCACTCTAAACTTGTACAACCTTTGTATTTAACCATATAAACATATCTTTATATATTTTGGAAATACATCATGATAACCTTATTTATCCTTTTGGACATATTTAGATACATTATGTGTTGGCATTTGACTAAACCGGTAAATGATTTGAAGAGATTGAGATTCATGTTTGATGACTAATTTTTGTATTGTCATTGATGGTAACAATGTTTTTGTAGTTATGTAAGTCTTGGTAGCCAACCGGTAAGGTATAACTGATATAAAAGACAATTTAATACAGAACTGGTAATTAGGACTGCAACTAGTAAACAGAGACAGTGTTGCATTCAAACAAACAGTACAAATGATTCATGAAGATTTGGATGATGCAGTTTTAAAGAAATGATGGAGATAGGTATTTGGAGATATGTTCATGACCACATTGGTAGATTCAACTAGACAAGTGAGATTTGATATACAGAGCAGTCATTTTGATAAACACTTAACCGGTAGTGATAGAGTCACTTAGATCGATAAACCGGTACAGTTTTGTTTTTGATTTCTTATGTCAGTGGCTGACATACATAAGGTGTGTAATTTAAGTATGTCTAGATTCATTAAACCCAAAAAATTGTTCCAAGGTTGTATCTGACTAAGAGATGTTTATAAAAAGTGTGATGAGGTATCAAGTTGGTATGTATGTGTGTATGGAAGAGTGTGAAATCATTGGCAAAGAGTGTGAATTTGATTATGTGGGGATTAGTGTAGCTCTATATTGATGTGTTGTTGAAGTTTTTGAGGATCTGAAGTGGATCTTATCAGACACAAAGGTGTTACATGAAGATCATTTGACTGTTGTTTTCCTAATAGTTTGCAACAGTAAAATCCCCTAACTGGGTAGGTCCTAATAGGCCTTAATTTGTAAATCCCCTAACATGGTAGCTCTAAATCAGAGTCTCAAATCCTCTTGCGAGGTTGATCCTAATAGGTCAAAGATTTTAACAAGGCTTGTCATATTAAATCCCTTAATCGGGTGATTCTTAACCAGGTTTGCTCCTAATAGGGAATATTTGTAAGACCTTAATCGGTTAAGATTTCTATTCTGTAGATAGTGAATCTTGTGGGTATTAACTCACCATGGTTTTTCCCTTTTGGATTTCCATGTATAAATCTCTTGTGTTAGGTGGAATTTGTTTTATTGGGCATTAGCTTATGTGGTGATATTCCTCTTGTGCTTGTTAAGGTTTAAGTTGTTTAAGTTGGTGATCGGATTCATATTATTTTTGTTTGCACTGATTCACCCCACCTCTCAGTGCCTTATAAGTTTATCAATTGGTATCAGAGCCTAGCTTCCTTGAGGCTTAATGGCTTTGGAATGATCTCTAAGGTAGTCATGGGGAAGGATTTAGCTATAGAGAGATGGCTAATAGACTTGCTGAAACTGAGGAAGCCCTAGAAACATTGAGAGGAAAGTATAAAGCTTCACTTGCTAAGAGAAAAGAGCTAATTGAACAACTATTGGAGGTCTCTAGAAGAAGCTCTTCTGATGAAGCAAACATAGATGCATTGGTTGATGAAGTGGAGAAACTAAATGATGAGAAGGCTAACTTGAATTGTCATAAACCAGGACATACTATTGATGTTTGTAGGAGCAGATCCAATGTTGATAATGGTTATAAACCTAATACATATAAAGGTTATGTACTTAGAAACTCTGATGGATATTGTTACACATGCAACATGTATGGGCATAGATCTATTGAATGTAGGTATGGAGCTAATAATCCAATATCTCACATGAATCAGAGATCTAGTGGTGATTGGAGAAGAAATTTTAATAATCAGAGAAACACTGCTTTGCAGAGACCCTATGCTAACCGGTCTAGCCCCTATAAGATGGAAAAGAGGATGAATGTGACTTGCACAATCTGTCATAACTATGGAAATGTGGCTATGAACTACAGAAGAAGGACTGGTAAAGGCAATGCAAGACCTTGGAGAGCATCTGGTATGGCTTGTTATCATTGTCACCAATAGGGACACATTGCTAAGTTTTGCAAAGTAAAGAAGAATCAACCAATAAATCATTTTGCTCATCGGAAAGGGAAGAAGATAGTTGATGTTGAGGAAACTAAGCTCAGATGAATAGAATCTAGAAGAAGAAGAGAAATGATAAACCATCTGAGGAGTAAAATTCTTCACCTAGTGTGGAGAACCCTTCACCAATAAACTGAGTTGTTTATACAACTTGGGGAGAGCTTATTGTCAGATCTTTAGAAGAACCCCTGGATGAAGTGTGGTAAGTTTGATCTATATATTTTGATACTATGAAGAGTTTTTGGATCATAACTGGTAGAAATGATGTATCTTTGGCAACCAGTTGTATGTACTAGTATGTTAAAAGAAGTTGTAGGGTTTTATCAGTAATGGCATTTAATGTGATAGATAATGGGCAAATAAAAGGAACTTTTTGAATTTTATTTGTCACATTGCATACTTGTGATCATATGGAGAGTGAATAGAGCAGAGCAGATCTTATGTATGTAGCATTTGAATAGACTGGTAGGATATTCAGTGTGATTTGTGATAGACAATCCGTGAGAAAGATTTGTTAGTGTTTGGAACCCTAGTGTGGACGCATTGAAAGGTAATTATATTGTTATCTGTTTATCTGCCTGAAACTTTGAGAATGGACACCCCACATTTGGTAGATGTTATTGTTAGACCTCGACCTGAATTCAAGAGGCATCCATTTAAGTCTAAGGAAAATGATCCCATTGGAGCCCTATCCGAAGTTCCTTATGGAGTGTTACATGTTGAGGATGTTAGATCTTTCTATCATTGTAGACTGGAGGATATTGGTATGGCTACTATTTTTTATCAGTATAGAACATTGTGTGATAAGAATGATATTTTGAAGGAACAGTTCGAAAGGGCTACCAGGAAAGGGTTTCACCATGCCCTCAATTTCATTGATGATTTTGATGATGAACTTGTGATATACGTGCTTAGTAATATTCACGACCAGTTCATGTCTCGACCGACCACATAAAATTTCTAAGGAAGTCATTCACGCAGTCACCAGATTTTGTGCCACCAGTGAGGTTCCTGTACATAGATGCCTTCCTAAGAATGATGTAGAAAATTTGACAGGTTCTAAATGGGATGGCAGAGCAATTACAGTAAATAATATCATTGATCCGACAGTAAAGTATGCTTCTATGGTGATTGGTTACCAGATCTACTACTCTAGTGGGATGAACAACATCCCTACTGCTGCTATTCACACTACCCACCAGATGATAAAAGAAGATGTTGATTATGACTTGTCGAAGGTATTGAGGAGTCAACTTGTACTGAACCTAGAATCCATCGAGTAGGATAAGAGGTTAAGGTTTAAATTTAGTCAGCTAATTCTTGGTCTATTCTTTTATTTTTTAGAATTGTTTCCCCGGTATTAGTGATATCCAATGGATAGATGGCACTTCAGTATTGGTACAAATGAAGAATAGCATAAGGATTCTTGGAAATGATTTTGGCAAGATTGCACGAGGTTATTTCAATGATTTTCAGAAGAAAATGCATGCAAGGGAAAGGATACCGACAGAGGTTGTCAACCGGTATGAAAACACAATTTGCTTTATGGTTGATATAGATACTTGCATTATGGAGGCAGTTGAGCCTTGGACTACATGGGTTATGCCCATGGGATGTGAAGTAGACAAAGATCTTTTGATAGCCTATGCAAATCATTTTCTATCCCAACCAGTAGACACAACTGCTCAACGGTTTGGCATTTACAAGGAGAAATCCCTTCAAGTGCACTCAAAACTAACAAACCAATTATAGAAAAGAATGTAAGGAAAGAAGTTGAGGCATTTTCTGAGCAAGAAGGATTCACAAAGGAGCAAATTGTTAAAACAAGAGAAAAACATGTTGCTCAACAGGCCAGAAAATCAAGTGCACCAACCGGTACCCCCATCGGTGTAAAGACTAGAGTTGGGAAAGAGAAAGCTATAGAGAAACAAAAACCAGCAGCTATTAAGAAGGAGAAACTAGTAGAGACTAAGAAGGAAAAGCCTTCTAAGGTTCAATTTAAAAGAAAAGGTAAGATTGTTGAACTGCCTACTGCACCGCTAAAGACTGGTAAAACGAAAAGGCAACAAGCACAAAAATTGAAAGTTGTAGATGATGAAGAGACCGAATCAGAAGGTGAGAAGAAAGCTTTAAGAGCTAGAGTTAAGAGATCCAAGGGTGTTGGAACTTCCACTATCAAGACTATAAATAAACTGGTAATAGAACTTACAACTTTTGAAAAGATGTTAATGCATATTAAGGAATATGGTATTCTTAAGGGATTGAACAAATTGTATGATATGTTTAATGAGGAAGAACAAAGGTAGATAGAGGATGCATTTGTTTTCATGATGAATAAATACATCTTGAAGCCCTAATTGAATTGCAAGGGCAAATTCCTAATTCTTTGTACAATAAGATTTATTCAAGATGGTAGGCAACCATGAGACAAGATAGAGAATTTATTGAATTTGTTTTAAAAAACTTGCAACCTAAAGCTACAAAGGAGGAACTAGATGATATTCTTTTGAATGAAATATCTTCTTTTAAATCAAAGAAAATACTTACTACAATGTTGATTGGTGAAACTCAATCACTCCAGATTGAAACTGAGCCTATAATAAATAAGTCATTGGGGTTGATACCCAATGAAGAGGAACAACAACCAGAGAGGCTTAAAGCAGAAGATCTCCCAAATGATGTAAAAATTGAAGACTTACAACCTGATGAAATAGTGATGGGAGATCAACTAGTAGATGATGAATCGGTGAACACAGACTGAACCTGTGATTATCCCTGATGATGATATTGGTAATGGTAATGATATTGATAATGTTTATGATGTTGATGCTACTGATAATATAGATGTGCATGATGTTGATGTTCAAATGTCTAAGAAAGATGAATAGGAATAAGGACAACAAGAAAAGAAAGATGAAGAAGAAAAGAAGGATGAAGAGCCACTGGTAATGACTCAAACCGTTGATACACAACCCCCACCGAAACAGGAAAATGAAAAGGATAAGGAAAGTGAAAAGAAAGAGGAAGTGATAGAAGATAAGATTGAGGATGCAGAGAAGAAGACAGAGGAATATAAGATAGAAGAAAAAGAAAATGAAAAGGAAAAGGAGAAAACTGAAGACAAAAAGGAAACAGAAGAGAAGAAGATAGAGAAGATTGAATCTAAAGTGACACCTTTGTCACTTGATTCCAAAAAGAAAGTTGTAGATAGAGATGATGATGATGCTATATGCATTCAAGGACCACTTGAAATGGACAAATTGAGCTTAACTGAGTTGATGGAGATTGCAAATTCCATGCAATCTCGGGCCAAGAAGAAGAGGATGAAAGAACAATAGGAGGCAAAGACAATAAGAAATGCAATTGAAATTTTGTCTTGTCTCCTACTGGAGACTAATACAAATAATTTTGTTACTACTATTGACAAGCTTGGTCAACTTGTTAATGATGCCAATGAACAGATGAAATCTTTTGAAGATGCAACATATGTAAATGTTGAAAAAGAATACAAGAGGTAGCAAACAAAGCACTTAATGAAAGACATTGATAAAGGTAAAGTTTCTCTAACTGTGAATAAGGACTATTTAAAGGAAGCACTTGAAACAAGAGGTAAAATCCTCTCAATTGTATCTAAATTTTCATTGTTTTGTGTTGATTTGAAGAAGAATAAGGAGGAAGCTGAGAAAGAACTTGAAGTTCTCAGTGAGTCATTTAAGCCCCTTAATGACTCTACTATCAATTTTGTAAGATCAGTTGTAGAACTTCAGAATAAGTTGAAAGCTTATGAAAATGAAGAGGTAAAGAGGATTAGATCACTGCAGGACTTACAAACACAGTTGATACCAAAGGTGAAAATCTTGTAGAGAGCCTATAAAGAGTTTGAAGCAATATTTTCTACACCAGAGATGAGAACCATTGACGCCATGGAGGATCTTGCTAGATAGATAAAGACACATGTGGAGATAATCAACACTATTTTAGAAACCTGACATAATGCTCTTAAGTAGTTGAAATTTCATTTTAGTGATTTTTTTATAGGATTGCATTGTAAAAGACAATATAAATTTCACATTTATATATATGCTATGAAATTTTGATGCAAATTTTGATGTAAATGTATTTATCTTTCATGTATTTACTTCTTTATTAGGCATTATTGTCAAAGGGGGAGTAATAATTGAAGTCAGTCAAGATTTTGTATGTAAAGTAAAGAGGGAGTAGTATAAGTTTTTTTGGTAGTAGCATGTAACTGATAAGGGGGAGTATTTGTCATGAAATTTTTTGTTTTGCACACTTAGTTGACAAAATATTTCCTAAGTGTTGCCATCAATTCCATAGGGGGAGAATGTTGGCATCTGACTGAACCAGTAAATGATTTGAAGAGATTGAAATTCATGTTTGATGGATAAGTTTTGTGTTGTCATTGATGAAAACAATGTTTTGGTAATCATCTAAGTCTTGGTAGCCAACTGGTAAGGTATAACCGGTATAGAAGACAATTTAACAAAGAACCGGTAATTAAGACTTCAACTGATAAACAAAGATAGTGTTGCATTTAGACAACTTGTATAGGTGATTCATGAAGAGTTGGATGATATGGTTTTAAATCAATGATGGAGATAGTTATTTGAAGCTATGTTCATGACCACATTGGTAGATTCAACTAGACAAGCGAGATTTGATGTACAGAGTGGGCATTCTAATGGTAGTGATAAAGTCACTTAGATCGGTAAACTGGTACAATTTTGTTTTTGATTTCTTATGTCAGTGGCTAACATAAGTAAGGTGTATAATGTAAGTATGTCTAGATTCATTGAAACTAGGAAATTGTTCCATCATTGTAGTCGACTAAGAGATGTTTATAAAGTGTGACAAGGTATCAAGTCGGTATGTATGTGTGTATCATTAGCAAAGAATGCGAATTTGATTATGTGATGATTAGTGGAGATCTGTATTGATGTGTTATTAAAGCTTTTGAGGATTTGAAGTAGATCTTATTAGACACAAAGGTGTTACATGAAGATCATTTGACTATTATTTTCCTTATTTATCCTTCTGGACATATTTAAATACATTATGTGTTGGCATTTGACTGAACCGGTAAATGATTTGAAGAGATTGAGATTCATGTTTGATGACTAAGTTTTGTGTTGTCATTGATGGAAATAGTGTTTTTGTAGTCATGTAAGTCTTGGTAGCCAACTGGTTCAAAAGACAGTTTAATAGAGAATTGGCAATTAGGACTGCAACCGGTAAACAAAGTCAATGTTGCATTCAGACAACTAGTACAGATGATTCATGAAGAGTTGGATGGTGCGGATTTAAAGAAATGATGGAGACAAGTATTTGGAGCTATGTTCATGACCGCATTGGCAGATTCAACTAGACAAACAAGATTATATATATAGAGCAAGCATTCTGATGAACACTTAATCGGCAGTGATAAAGTCACTTAGATCAGTAAACTGGTACAATTTTGTTTTTGATTTCTTATGTCAGTTCCTGACATAAGTAAGGTGTATAATGTAAGTATGTCTAGATTCATTTAACCTAAGAAATTGTTCCAAGGTTGCATATGACTAACAGATGTTTATAAAAAGTGTGATGAGGTGTCAAGTCGGTATGTATGTGTGTATGGAAGAGTGTGAAATCATTAGCAAAGAATCCAAATTTGATTATGCAGTGATTAGTGGATCTCTATATTGATGTGTTGTTGAAGTTTTTAAGGATCTGAAGAGGATCTTATCAGACAAAGAGGTGTTACATGAAGATCATTTGACTGTTGTTTTCCTAACAGTTTGCAACAATAAAATCCCCTAACTAGGTAGGTCCTAATAGGCCTTAATTTGTAAATCCTCTAACAAGGTAGCTCTATATCAGATTCTTAAATCCTCTTGTGAGGTTGATCCTAATAGGACAAAGCTTTTAACAAAGCTTGTCATATTAAATCCCATAATCAAGTGACTCTTAACTGGGTCTGCTCCTAATAGGGCATATTTGTAAGACATTCACCAGTCAAGAATTTTATTTTGCAGATAGTGAATCTTGTGGGTATTAACTCCCACCATGGTTTTTCCCTTTTGGGTTTCCACATATAAATCTCTTGTGTTATGTGGAATTTATTTTATTGGGCATTTGCTTATGTGGTGATATTTCTCTTATGCTTGTTAAGTTTTAATTTGTTTAAGTTGGTGATCAGATTTATATTATTTTTTCTTGCACTAATTCACTTGCCCCTCTCAGTACCTTATAAGTTTATCATTACGATCATTTGGATGATATCTGACACATATATATATATAAATTGTGCTTAACCAGACTATACTAAATATAATTAAACTATTTATGATCCATAAGAGAGTTGACATCAATGACAGGTTGAAGGCATATTTGTAACAAGTAGTAGAGGAGATTTGAAGACAAGCATTCAAAAATTGAAGTTAGAAATCATGATCAAGTTTATGTGTTCGTCCATGAATGGATGCATGCATTAATTCCTATCAAGAAATATCAACCTTTTGTGAGTATTCAAAGTAGGAAGATCATAGCAAAGGTATTATTTGTCACTTTGACATTTTCTTAATATTTTTAGTCTTTTTTGTACTAGGGTAAGCTCTCTTTTTTATTTATCATAGCTATAGTAGAGGTTAATTCCTAACAAGGGTTACATTTAGGCAATCCTCTATATAAAACATAACTTTTTCCCTCTTTTTTTGTATGCAAGTTATGTATCTAAAAGTGAAAAGTTGCGAACTTGTAGAGAGAACAATGGGACATATAATTTCAAATTTTGACTAGGAAAAAATCATTATCTATGTTGATTTTCACATGTGACCTAAACTTTTTGGCTGAATTTGGGAGTGAGTGATATATACAACACCCTATCTCAAAATCTAAATTTTTATCTTACAAAGGCTCCTTCAATAATAGGGCTCCTAGAACAATTTAATGGCACTTTAGCTCTAGATTTTAGTGATTGTTTCCTCTTTGTATCTCATTTCCAAATCTATGCTTCTAAGTTGACTTTTTGTAGCATCAAAAATTGTATCTGTATAAAATATGATCCTCACCTAGGCCTCACCTTGGTGTTCTATCTTTTGCTGCCCAAAGTCTACTTTGATTCTATTCACACCCTACACAAACTTGAATTTTTACCTTATCTTCTATCTTTTCCCCAAAGTTGAGTCCTGGTTCTTAGGACTAGGGTGCTAGGGTTCCCTAGTCCTAGCTCAGGACCATGGTACCACAACACCCTATTCCTCTCAATCAAGACCCAAATTTGGTCCTCACAATAATCACAACAAGTAAGCAGGAGTTTAGATCCCTTGTTGGCCTAGTCCAAAAATTCAAATTATTTTTTTACAGTTAGGTATAGAAAGAGACCTACCATCTCATTTAAAGTATAAGTCATCTATGTGAATTATGATCTCTCTTTCAATCCAAGTGAGAAAGAAATCAAGCATACATCAAGCACTGGAGAAGAATTCCAATCAAGTTCAAGCATTCAAGATGGTATCCATGATCAACCTCCTATGAAGACATTCTTCATGACATCTAAAAACCCTTGTGTGAGGATTCAAGTAAGCTTCACCAAGGTATACATTTCAATTACAAGCATTCAATTTCAGATCTAGCCTTTCCCATAAAAGGAAAGCATTTTACTACAATTCAATTCTATTTCCATTACAATTTTCATTTCAATTTCAATCTTAATTCCTAAACTGGGGTTTAACCCAAGGCAGAACCCTATCCACAACCCCTTCTCTTCTCTTTATGTGTGTAGTAAATTAACTTAGGAGATATGATTGAAGATTCCAATGGAGTTGATGATGATGAACAAGTTCAGATTTCAATAGAGAAAAAAGAGGACCTCAAAAACCTACCACCATGATCCCAAAAATTTTACCCAATCTTCTGACAATGAATCCAGTGTGTCTCCTTGATCCCAAAATGATCTCACTTGCATGTCCCTGAGTTACAAGACCAAGGTGACCTCGCACCACGGTCCTAAAAATTTAGCTCAAACTTTTAGTAACAGGTTCTAATTTTATCCTTCAACTCAAATCTTTGTCTATGGTTCTATCTAATATTGGTAGCATTCTATTATTATTGTTTCACCTCAATTATACATTTCTTAACCTTAAACCTCACAATTTACATCCAAATTTTAACTCAAAAGGGGGAGACAACAAATTGGTAAATTTAATTAGTGTTCCATCCCTTTACCTAATTCAATTGAGGCTAGATTTAATGAACTTATCCCCCTCTTTTAATTTATTGGTTGAATTGGTAAGATTGGTATTCTTATTATCTTAATTGGTGAAACCTTAATTTTCCTCACCAAAATATTTCGGTTAACCAAACTTCTTTCATGTTTATTTTATTTTATTTTGTTTTAGATCTGATTTGTATGTACTTAAATATTTATATTTGCACTAAAAAATCATATTTGCAATTCAATTACATAAATTTAGAGGTTAAATTCATAAAACAAACAGCCTAATTTATTCTTCTAAAATTGACTTGTGGGTTGCATAATGTTTTAGTTGTATTTTCAAATCTGATTATTATGACATGTTATGTTCAAATTTAGATGCATATAGTCTTCAAATTCATAATTCATCATTTTACAAAGAAATTGCATTACATAATCACCATTTCCAATCGTTGCATTTAATTTTCCTCTTTCTTGCATGAGCTTTGTTACCCTTAATCCTACATACAATATTCCAGTGAGAAAAAATTATAGACTTAGGGCTTCCCAAGTTTTAAATACTAAGGATATAGAGCCTGAGTTGACTAGCTTATTCCATGTGAATGTTGGTGCTTCCTATAATCCCACAAATGACATACCTAATATGATGTATCTCTATTCACCTCATACTTCTCATGATGAGGATGAATCACTAAATAGTGTTACTATTGACCAATTGGAGAATATTGATAATGAATTTGAAATATTCAACAATGGATGGGTCAATTTTTAGAATATTGTCATTCATGTCATTGATGTGTTTTGATCCGACTACATTGGTTTGACACATTTTGGCATAAGCTTCACATGCAACACAATTCGGCACAAGCTTCATAAGGTCTAATATTGTTACTAGTCTACAAATTTCATTAGGCTTTGAGATCATGGTGTATACCTCATCAAATATCTACATTTGAGAATTCTTGTGTTGATGCGTTATTATAGCTTTGTTATGGGTCTGGTAGTGAGATACTCTATTTACTTGATTAATGCAGCATGGCATTTTTTGTATGGTCCTCTTTAGAATCATCAAGAAGTTAGATGTTTTGTATTTCAAGTTATGAAGAAAGTATTTTTCTATTATGGCTGACTTCTTCAATATAATATAATCAATATAGCGTCGCATGTAAAGGATTTTTGGATCTTATCTTTTACTCTAGTTAAAGCCTATTGGCAACAATGCAGCAAACTAAGAGGGGGGTGAATTAGTTTGCACCAGAACTTACTACAACTTAAAACACAAAACATATGTAATGATTAACACATGAAACAACACCACATCAATAATGCATATAACACTAAGGTTTTTTACATGGAAAACCTAGTTCAGAGAAAAAACACATGGGAACCTTCCCACAATGATATAATACCCTATTAAGAGTAAATTTGAATATTACAATGGGAATGCGCATGCATTCAGGCACACTACATAGAGCTCATTGCTCAAAATAAGAAACCCAGAAAGGCTACAACCTTAAGGGAAGGCTTACTGCCTTACAAGAAGTCTCACTGACTTACAAAAACATTTAGACTACAATTTGGATCATATGAAATATGAAAATAGTATCTCCATATGCTTTACTATAGTTTTGGTTAAGCACACAGTCTGCTCCGCAACACTTCTCTTCTCCTTCACACTTCGGAAAGATCAAATAACTTGTTCGCACATCCAACTCGATCATTAACTCACATGTACAATGCAAACACTCGCAGACATACATCTTACATGATAATTACATATATTTATACAAGACATCATCCCATGAATAATAGGTCGGCTAAACCTCAATACAAATTACAAAATAATATCCTCACATGGTACAATAATACATGCGAACCAAAATAATGTTGGCTAAGACATATTCTAGACCCAAACCAATACCGTAAATATGAAACACCTCCAAGAATCATGCCTCAATTATCTACAACATGCTCCAACTCCATAAATGTTGCATAACATGAAGAACAACACTGGACAAGGAAAATCTTTAATAATGCGCATAATGATCAATGCAGAGTACCAATACTCATAGAAAACAATCTAGAAATATTCACAAGTAACGTGAATTGCATCACAACAATCACAACAACTTGAAATAGAAAAATAATCAATCATCTTTCTATCGAAGCACAAGAATATCAACATAACTGATTGTCAAACTAAAATATTTGCTTGTAGAACTCCAAATCATGAACCACTCAAACTGAGGATAAACATTAACATCCAAAACATATTCTACACATCTACAACCAAAGATATAGTGATTCCAGAGCAATACGTAGCACAAACAAAATACTGAATAACATGAACAACTGTGTAACATCCTCAATACTGGATCTTATTACTTGATCAAATCATCATGTAGACCTCTACAAATGGGAATGAACCATCTATAGACAACATACCAGAAACCCTTTAATTCACATCAGCTCATCTGCAATACACAATCTAAACCAACTCATCCAATCAAACTCCAATGCTAGAATATACAGAAAATTGTCTAACAATCTCTTCATCAACAATCTCCACATAAGTCCCATATGTTGACATCAATGATAAAAAATTAGTTAATATCCAATAATCTCCCCCTTTTTCATTGATGGAAACATATGAATGTGAAAAACAATCAATGTAAAGAAATAAATCAACTCTTAGAAATCTCCCTCAAAATCACAAGGAACAGCTCCCCAAACAGCTCAAAATACTTCAGGGTTTTTGACATGCTTCTCTCCCCCTTTGACATCAATGACAAAGGTTCAAGAATCATGATTCTCTCTCCTTTTAACTAGCTTCACAAATTTGAACATTTGAACCACTGAAAAACCAACATTGACTACTCCCCCTAGAGTAGTAGTCTCACACATCAATCTGGAGCATAAAGTATCTCTATGAAGTTCATCGAACTAATGCAAATCCATGTGCATTAGTTCTCATCAAGAAGGGTAATTACCCCTAACTTGTCTCTGAGATTCTCAAAAGTATCTTTAGGCGAAGGCTTTGTAAAGATATCTGCAACTTGTTCCTTTGTAGATACATACTCCAATCTAACTTCTTTCTCATTCACCTTCTCCCTCGAGAAATTAAACTTGATTTATATATGCTTTATCATAGAATGCAACACCGAACTCTTTGAAATATTGATAGTACTTGAATTGTCACAATATATAGAAATAGCCTCATCATAACTAACTCATATATCCTTCAACATTATCTTCATCCAAATTACCTGAGTACGATTGCTAGCAACAACAATTTATTCAGCTTCTACAGTAGATAAGGAAATAGAATTCTACTTCTTACTTACCCAAGAGACCAACTTCTTTCCTAAAAAGAATGCACCACCTGTAGTACTATTTTGTTCATCAACATCATCTGCCCAATCAACATCTCTAAAAGAACTCAAAGTAAAATCATTCTTAGAATGCCACGAACCAAAATTAATTGCCCTTTCAAATATCTAAATATCCTCTTTATAGAAGTAACATGAGATTCGTTAGGATCAACTTAAAATATATCAACTTGACACACAACATTCATTAGATCAAGTCTAGTCTGAGTCAAATACAAAAAGCCACCAATCATAGATCTATATGTAGTCTGATTAGCTTTTGGAGAGTCATCATCCTTTGTCAGCTTACATCTGGTCACCATAGGTGTACCAACAGGTTTAGAATCCTCAAAACCAAATTTCTTCAGTAGTTCCTTCACATACTTAGACTGAGATATGAAAATACTTTTATCCAACTAATTAATTTGCAATCCCAGAAAGAATTTCATTTCACCAATCATAGACATTTCAAATTCATTTTGCATCTCTTCAGCAAATTTCTTATATAGGCTATTACTTCCTCCAAAGATAATGTCATCAACAAACTTCAACAATCAAAATATTATTCTGATCAATCTTGAAATAAAGATTATTGTCAACAGTACCTTTGTTAAATCCAAGATTCAACAAATACTTATCTAATCTAGCATACTAGACTCTAGGGGCTTGCTTCAATCCATAAAATGCTTTCCTCAACCGGCAAACCATGTCCTTTTCATCTATTAGCTGAAATACATTTGGTTGCTCAATGAAGACTTCTTCTTCCAATTCTCCATTAAGACATCCATCTGATAAACCTTGAAATCTTTATGAGTAGCATAGGAAAGAAATAATCTAATAGCTTCAATTCTAGCCACCAGAGAAAAAGTTTCCTCATAGTCAGATCCTTCCATATGTGAATAACCTTTACAAACAAGTCTAGCTTTATTTCAGACAACTTCACCCTACTCATTCAACTTATTCTGAAATATCCATTTAGTTCCAATTATATTTTTATCCTTAGGTATAGGAACAAGAATCCATATATTACTTTTCTCAATCTGATTCAATTCTTCTTCCATAGCTTTAATCAAAATTTCATCTTTGCAAGCTTCATCAACATTCTTAGGCTCAATCTTAGAAATCAAACAAATTTCTTCAACAAGTTTATTCCTAGTCAGCACACCTTTATTCTTGTCATCTATAATCTGATTTTTTGATTTATTCAATCTTAAATACCTGGTAGTTTTAGGATTTTCTTGAATTTCATGTTCTTGAACTCTTTCTTCTGCATTTGTATTTGCAACTTCTCCTTGTTTCTTTTTCTTTTCTAGATCAACCTGAACTTTTCTACACTATCTTTCCTTCATCTAAACCAGCATCTTGATCATCAAAATCATATCTGCAAGGTCTAATTTGTCTTGTGCATTTCCTTCATCAACCTTCACATTAGCACTTTCAACCATTTTTATCTATCTTTTATTATAATACTGGTATGCATTGCTTTAGTAGAATAACCAAGAAAGATTACTTCATCGCATCTAGCATCAAACATTCCAAGATCTTCATCTCTTTTGATATAGCATTTACTATCAAAAATTCTAAAAAATCTAACAATAGGGGCATGACCAAACCATGACTCATAAGGATTCTTACCAGTATCACCTTTTTTGACATTTACTCAGTTAAGAGTGTATACTGCAGTACTCATAGCTTCTCTCCAAAATATATGCAAAACATTTCGTTCAATCATCATGGTTCTAGTAGCTTCTTGAACTATTCTATTCTTCCTATCTACAACACCATTCTACTATGGAGTTATAGAAGCAGATAACTAGATCTCTTTACTCCATGCTCTTCACAATATGCATTAAAATCACTGAAAGTTAATTCTCCACTTCTATCAGATCTCAGACACTTCAGCTTCATTCTAGTCTCATTTTCAACTCTATCCTTGAAAATCTTGAAATTATCCAATGCTTCAGATTTCTCCCTTAAGAAGGCAACCCATATCATTCTTGAATAGTCATCAACCAGCAACATGAAATACATGTCACCCTGCAAGCTTCTCACTCTAGAATGACCACATAGATCAATATACACAAGATCCAACAATCCATCAGAATTATATTGTTTTCTCTTATAAGTAACTCTTTTTTGCTTCCCTAATTGGCATTCCTTACATATGGGATTAGAAGGTTTTATTAACTTTGGTAGATCTCTCATTGCCTGAGTAGAACTTATCTTAACCATGTAGTCAAAATTTATATGACACGTCCTTTTATGCCATAACTAGCTTTCATCAATTTGAGCAATTAGACAACTCTTACCACCAACATTCAAGTAAAAGATATTACCTTTATTCTTTGTCCTTAATGCAATATCAATTCCGAATCTCCTCAAGATCTCACACTTTCCATTCTTGAATTGCAAGTTATATCCCTTATCAACCATCTAACCAACACTTAAAATATTATGCTTTAATCCTTCAACGTAGAACACGCCATTAGTATTAAGCTTACCATCAAGTGAAATACAACCTCTACCATGGATTACACAAGCTTTGTTATCACCAAATCTTACTATACCACCATCATACCTTTCCAAGTTCACAAATTTACTCTTATCACCTATCATATGATATGAGAAACCACTATCAATTACCCATTCATCTTTCTCCTCAACTTTGGCAACTAAAATTTTCTCTTCATTAGTGTGTCTTGTAGAATCTATAGTACAGGATCATCTTCTTTGATAGCAATGAACACAAATTCATCTCTTGAATTACCCTTATCTAACTCATCATTTGTCACACCTTCATCCGAAGCATAATAACACTTCTTTTGATATTTAGGCTTATATGAATTAAATGGATTCTTAGGATTTCTATCTCTTTCCAAACACCTTGATGCAAAATGTCCTATGTTGTTACATGAAAAACAATTAAGAGGTGATTTCCCTTCATACTTACCAGCACCTTTAGGCAATCTTCTGGCAATAAGTGATTCAAGCTCTTCAATCTCTCTTTCTTCATCTTCCATCTTTTTCTCATATCTAGATACTCTTGTATAAATTTCTCTCAGATCATATCTCTACTTCCTAAAACAATAGCTTTGATGGAAGATTTAGTCTTAGGAAGAGGGTCTCCAAACTCACTCAGCTCAAAAGAAGCAAGCTTAGCAATCAACATAACACTTGCCACATTTGTCATAGTCTGGATCTTATCAATAACAATAGCTTTATTTTTATAAGAAGGAGGCAAGGATCTCACACCTTAGCAACAATATCAACCTCTTATAATACTTCACTGACACATCTAATTCTGCACACAAGCTCATTCACTTTCTGCATAAAAAGGTAATATTCTTATCTTCAAGTTCTCATACTTTCCTTTTAAGCTCTGCAACTTAGAGACTTTCACATGACTATCACCTTCATGCAAGGTAGATCCAAATTTACCCAAATCTCATGAGTGGTTTCAAGATCCATCACATTAGTCATCTCAGAATCTGACTAGGCACTCAACATTGCTTCCTTGGCTCTAATATTGTATTATGCTTCCTTTAGCTCATTTGGAGTAGTAGGACCATTCTGAGGAACATTATAGACATTCTTAGTAATCTTCCAATACTATTCTGCAATGCATCTCAAATGAACTTGCATCTGGCTCTTCCAGAGAGTGTAGTTCATTCCATCAAATCTTGGGCTATCCTTCTTGAAAGAAAATATTTTCATCACAGATCTTCTCAAGTGGTCAAGCTTCTTCTGGAGGATCTAGCTCTGATACCAATTGTTGGAAACAATGCAACAAACTGAGAGGGGGGAGTGAATTAGTTTGCACTAAAACTTACTACAACTTAAACCACAAAACAAATCTGATGATTAACTAAAAAACCATGAAACAACACCACATTAATAACACACATAACACCAATATTTTTGATGTAGAAAACCTGGTTAAGCGAAAAACCATGGTGGGAACCTACCCACAATCAGATAATACCCTGTTAGGAGTAAATGGGAATATTACAATGGGAGTGCACATGCATTTAGGCACACTACCTAGAGCTCGCTGCTCAAAATAAGAAACCGAAAAAGGCCACAACCTTAAGGAAAGGCTCATTGCCTTACAAGAAGTCTAGCCAACTTATAAAAACACTTGGACTACAATCCGGATCATATGAACTATGAATATAATATCTCCATATGCTTGAGTATAGTTCTCATTAAGCACATAGTTTGCTGTGCAACACTACTCTTCTCCTTCACACTTTTGAAAGATCAAATTACTTGTTTGCATATCCAACTCGATCATTCATTCGCATATACAATGTAGACACTCGCAGACATACATCTTACATGATTATTACATATAATTATATAAGACATCAACCCATGAAATATAGGTCGGCTAAACCCTCAATACAAATTACAAAATAATATCCTCACATGCTACAATAATACATGCAAACCAAAACAATGTTGGCTAAGAAATAGTTTGGACCCAAATCAATACCGCAAATATTAAACACCTCCAAGAATCACGCCTCGATCATCCACAACATGTTACAACTCCATAAATGTTGAATAACATGGAGAACACTACCAAATAATGAAAATATTTCATAACACGCACAATGATCAATACAAACCACCAATAATCATAGAACACGATCTAGAAATATTCACAAGAAACATGAATTGCATCAAAAAAACTGCAACAACTCAAATTACTAGAATCATGATCATATTTATATTGGAGCACAGGAACATCAACATAACTAACTCTTAAACTAAAAGGCCTTCTTATGGACCTCCAAATCATAAACCACACAAACTAAGCACACACATTAACATCCAAAACACATTCCACACATCCTCAACCAAAGATATAGCAATTCCGGAGCAATACAGAGTGTAAATAGAATATCAAATAATATGAACAACTAAATAACATCCTCAATACTAGATCTCATAACTCATGTGAACCTCTACAAATGGGAATTAACCATCTCTAGACAACATACCAAAAACCCTTTAAACAACATCATCTCATCTACAATACACAGGATAAACCAATTCATCTAATCAAACTGTAACATTGGAATACACATAAAATTATCCAACAATCTCTTCATCAACAATCTCCACAAGTCACATATGTTGACATCAATGACAACATATCAACCAATATCCAACCAAGTTGACTTCATCAAGAACTATTTGGTATATAATGTATTTAGCTAGCAATATTTAAACAGATGATCTTTTTGATCATATGCTATGGTGTATAGTATGTGTGATCAAACAATGAATGTGAAATAAATTTTGTACAATGATTGTAATATAGAATATGCACTTAATTTGAACTGTATCTCATGTATATGATAGATGCAATCATAATAGTTCAATTTTTGTATTATTGGTTGTAATCTATTTTTTGGTAGTGAGCCATTATATTCTAGAGAGTGAGTTCATTTGCAGTGAGCCACTTTCTTTATTTTACTATAACCAATTACATATTACTAAGAGTTAACCGTCTCTATGGTTTTTCTCATCTTGGGTTTTCCACATATAAATCTTTGTGCTATGTGGTGTACTCTTTTGTCTACTATTTTGTTATTTCTTCAGCTAAGTAATGTTATGTGGTTGGTTGTTTAAAAGTTTTGATAAATTCAAAGGAATATTGATTCACATCTCCCCTCTCATTATTTTGAGTGTTCAACAATTGGTAACAAAGATTTGTCCTTTAGAAGAGTTATCCACTTGAAGGAGATCGAAAATGTTGAACTTATGGATATAAGTGAAGAATTTAGAAATGCTCTTTAGGATCTTGAGGTAGTCAAAAAAGAAAATAAAGATCTGAAAGAAAATGTCTAGCTGGCCAATGAATGCATTAAAAAATTAAGAGAACAAATCCGTAAATTCAAGGCATAAGGTGGTTAGTGAAGAGCTCAAGTAAGAGAACAACACTATTATAGATCTAAAAACTAAAAGTGAAGATGATGAGAAAACCAAGTGTAACATCCCCCCTTGCAATTTTCAACTGTATTTGGGTCTTCACCTTATTGTTTACGCCCCTCGACCTGATTGGAGATCTGATTATGCTCACACATGTCAAAAACTTAATTCAACTCGGTTATGCACCCAGCTACCACCTTGATCCTACCCTAAATTACGGCATGGTTCCCTAGTCCTCACTAGCACTAGGGAATTGTGCCCTAGTCCCCCTTAATGGGTACCTATCTCTGGGCCCCTCCCCTTGACCTATCTCAAATTTGAAGTGGGAAAACCCCCTTTATGTTGGCTTGTAGTATCCCCAACAATTTTTATTTTATTTTTAAACACTTCAAGCACCCATTGAGGTTAGGAAAGATAATCTCATTGTTGTTTAAAGTAAACCGTTCTAACTTTTGATAACCGAGAGCCCAATCTGGGAGGGTGAGAGCATATAGTGTTGAGGGGATTGTTAGATTCTTGAAAACTATAAATGATTACAAATTTGGGTGGCAAGAAAGCCCCTTCTTCTTATTCAATGGGTGATGGAAACTCATAAACTTCTTGGCGGTAATCTACTAGGAACAAACCAAACACTAAAAATAATAATAACTCTACCGCTTATGTAGCGAGAGGACTAGAAATGAAAATTATAATCAACTCCACTTCTTATTCAGTGGGAGGATAGTTACAAACAAAAATTATAATCATTGAAGGCGACTAGGCCAGCCTCTTCCACTTGTGTGGTGAGAATTACAAAGAGGAAAGCAAACAAAAATATTTAATGGTACTACCATTTACCTTTAAAATAAACATCACATAAGATGGAAGAAAATGAGAAGATACAAGCTAATAAAAAACACTGAACTATGAGAGAAGTACAATGCAAGATATGAGAAACCACTATACCAAATTGTTGTTACAGAAAACAAACTACTACATCTCCACAATGGCCACCATAAACCACAACAAACACAATGAAGAATACTCCAACGAAGCTTCAACAACACTGGAGACTTGCACAATGCCTAAGGAGCTAGCAAACACTGAACACACACCACCAATCTCCCACACAAACACACCAAACATGCCTAACAACACACACACTAAGAAATATGGCCAGGAAGGAGGGTATGACCAGCAAGATGGTATGACCTCCTTTAAAAATCATACACCACACCAAAAATTGAGCCCTTCTAAGGAAGAAGTCGTCCAAACTCGGCTTCCAAACTTGACAATGCCCACAAAAATCAAACAATCCATTCAAAAGATCCAACCATAGCTAGAAGTGATGTCTCACATTCGAAGTCTGTCAAAATCTCTAGGAGGTATTCACCCTCGAAGATTGTCTGGAGTCAATTCGATAGCATAACAATGTAAATTGTCCAAGATCCCCAAATGAAGCCCCATGCCCTATATTTATAGAAAAAATCTCCCTCAAATTCACTTCAAATTCACTTCCGAATGAAATGAAATTCCATCACATGAATGGGCACCAAAAAGGAAAAGACCACTTAATGATTTATTTTAATAAAACATAACTTTATTCCCAAAGTGGGCATCCAACTCCAATGAAGGCAAAATATAAGATAAATTTATCTTTTAATTCAACCCCCTTATTTCTCCATAGTGGCATCAAAATTATTCAATCCATAGGCTAAAGTCCGGCTAAATATTTCCAAAATGTGATTCCAAAATAACACAATTATTTCAACAATAGAATAGACACCAAAATAAAATATTAACTTAAGTAATTTAAATGATAAATGACTAAGTCCAATAAACTACATTCTAAACTCAACTCTACCTACCAAAAATAGAACTGAGTTGTTGAGTCGTCCCATTAGACTACCAAAAATAGTCGATGTTGTCCAGTTCAACTGAAACCCTTAAAAAATCATACTTAATAATGTATATGGTGAAAATGGATAACAACAATATTGAAAGACTAAATGAATTCAACCACAAAACCCTAACCTAACAATGACAAAGATCCACCATAACATATGAAGATTACCTAAGACAATGCAAATCAAATGAAATCACAAAGATTATACCATCACATGTCCAATAGGGTTTGGATCTCCATTCTTCCTATCTCCATTGATCTTGCTTGATATATTTGCTCTCAGATTTTATATGTGCACAAGAGCTCAACAAAGAACGGAATGTGGTTGCAAGTAGAATCTCATATGAAAAGCATAGTGTAGTCAATTGATCAAAGTCATTAGGGTTTGATAATAAAAGAAGCATCTCCTTATATAGAAGACACTATATGAAATGGAGGGATAAGATTGAGAGGTGTAAATGAGGTTGGCTATGATTAGAGGGTAGGTAGAGAAAATAATAAAATAATGAAAGAGGTAGGTAGTGTATGAATTAAGAGATGAATGACATGTGTCATGGGTAGAAAAAGCTAATGAAATAATTAAATAAATAAAGATTTATTTAATTAATAGAGGAAGTAGGATCAATTAAATAAATAAGATATTTATTTAATTTAGGAAAAGGATAATTTAAATAAATAAATGTATTTATTTAAATGAGAAATAAGGCTAGAAGAGGATAAATAAATTAATTAAATAAATAAAGATTTATTTATTTAATAGAAGAATTAGGCTAAAATAATTAAATAAATAAAGATATTTATTTAATTAGACATGACAATTTTAGGTGTCTACATTTTGCCCCTCTTTGAGACAATGCAGCTTGTCGCGTTGTTTCAAAGAAGATAAGATGAACTGATACAAAGTTGCCCCAAGATAGGAATGATATGCGCCCTTGAGAGATTGGATGAAAATGTCCGAAAAGATTACAGACAATCTCTTGATAAGAAAGAAAGGCTAGAAATGACTGACAAGACAAGATAGAGTGACAAAGTCATAGGATAAAGAAGACTGACTCAGGAAATGAGGGCTAGGGCTAGGGCAATCTATGAGATAGACCATGAGGGGAAAACATCCTCATTGTCATCCACACATCCAAGAGATCAGAGTGCAGAATGAAAATAGAGTAGCAGTAGTCAGCAGCGATGGCATTGGTTCACAGATTTGATCGCGTTCGCTGATATCAGAGGCCAGCAGATGCAGGAGAATCGGTAAGTACCACAAAACCTCTTTGTACTTTGTTGCAATAAATGTTGTCATTAATGCATGCTAGGTAGCACATTTAATGCATGTTAGAATAGTGTCCAAAAAATGTCAAAACATCGAGGAGCATCTGTGCTGGTGCCAGGCACGTCTATGCTGGCTAGGCGCATCTGTGTTTGTGCCAGGTGCATCTATGCTGGGAAAAGTGTCTATGCCAAATGCGAGTGCATCTGCATTGTTCAGGTGCATTTGTGAAATGTGGGCACGTTTGTGCAGGACAGGCGTGTCTGTGCAGAGCATAGGCACATCTGTGTATTTTAGGCGCGTATGTGCAGAGTAGGCACGTCTATGAAATCTTTAAGCGTGTTTATGTCATGAAGGTTTGTTTATGTCTTCAAGGTCAAATCGACAGTTCTATGATGAACATACGATGTCGATTGGATAAGCTGCTGAGAGGATACACTCAAGCAGGTCCTTTAGGGAAGACTAGGATAGCAGATAGGGCTAGGATTGACAATTCTGTGATAGAACATACGTTGCCAATTAGGAAACTACTCAAGAGGATTCACTCAAGCAGAGGCCCTAGGATAGGATAGATCAAGGCACTTTGTGATGAACAGTGAGTACCAAGACATAGTACTTTGTGATGAACAAGAAGTACTAAAATATGAGCAGCACTTTGTGATGAACAGTGAGTGCAAATGTGAGCAGCAATTTGTGATGAACAGGGAGTGCAAAACATGTACTACTTTGTGATGAACAGGGAGTACCACTAGGATAGAAGCAACACTTTGTGATGAACAATGAGTGTCACTAGAATAGAAGCAACACTTTGTGATGAATAGTGAGTGTCACTTTGACTGACATGATTGATTTGCTTGACTGCAGGAGTATCTGCCTATCCTGGAGTCATGGGAGAGATTCCTGTCATGAAGAGATTACAACCAGATCTGACATTCAAGGATCGAGCCGCTATTGAGGCTATGGGTCTGAGATACATCTTGTATGTGCCTGAGTTTTGGGTGAACATGGGATTGCTGACTGTGCTGGTTGAGAGATGGCACTCAAAGACTTGTACATTTCATTTACCGATGGGTGAGATGACAGTCAACTTAGAGGATGTATACAGCATACTAAGGATACCAATCGATGGGGAGCTAATTCCTTATGATTGAGAGGGAGATAGGGAGGCCCTAAGATGAGTGTTTTAAGATCTAGGCCTAGAGATGAGAGCTAGACACGTGACATGGGACACGATGACAATGACAAGACTGGCACTACCAGTAGTGCTGGAAGGAGTGATTAGTGGGTTCTTATGTCCAAAAAGGGCTACACAAGGGTTGGCTGTGGGCTGGGGGAGCACCTTGGAGACACTGGTTACATAGCACACCAGATATGCCTGGGGACCGTGTGTGCTGGCACACTTGTATTATGAGCTGCATTAGTTTGTGTATCATGGATCCATAGGATTGGGCTACAGAGTTACATTGATGTAGGTATGGGCATATGAGCATATGCCAGTGACACGACTGATACATTTTAGAGGTAGAGGTCATGGACGTAGTTTTGTGCATTTATATGACATGATTACATCACAACCACAGATTGGCAGGTTGGAGCATTGGCGTCGAGTCTTGGATGAGATCGACACTGTGATATGGAGGTCGTACCTTGGGTGCAAGCAGTGGGAGGAAGATGCAGTGGATCTACCTTATACCTTCTGGAGTAGATATTTGATTGGGCAGACGCCCTATGTATTGGAGAGATAGCTGATTGACAGGGTATGTAGGTAGTTTGGCCGTATTCAGCGGATGCCACGGGGTTCCGGGATGTATTCTTGGACAATCAGGGATCAGGCACACTTTGGGCCATTATTGTCGTATGATCAAGCTGTGACATAGCTGGTTGAGATGGTACCGATGCCATGGGATATGTGGCCAGATATTGAGGATGCAGGCATGGATGTAGAGTACATGATGTATTGGGCTGAGCATCCATTCCCATGCCTTATAGATCCAGGAGAGATGATAGATGGGGATGGTGGAGGAGATGATGATGATGATGGAGATGGTGGGGGTAGAGGCCGATGGAGGAGGTGGGGTGCAGTTGGAGAGAGGAGAGTGGCTCCACGGAGAGAGGGTGGGGAGGAGAGACAGGCTCGGGTGGTGAAGGGTCGCGGTGGATTGCCACTATAGGTGCTAGCAGCATAGGGTCCTAGACAGGTGCAGGGACAGGGGCAAAGGCAGGTATAGGTACAGGCACAGGCACTACTATAGGGGGAGCCACAAGCAAAGCCATAGGCAGAGGCACAGGGGGCTGAGGAGGAGGAGGAGGATGAGCTGCTTGAGCTGAGGGAGATCTGCTAGGGATAGGCAGATGAGATCTAGGACATAGAGAGGGAGACAACTAGGCTCGGGAGGTGACTGAGGGAGATAGAGCATGAGTGGGATCAGTCTATCCAGCACTATACTGAAGCTGAGACAATGCTGAGGGCTAGGAGGCAGGCAACAGAGGATACAGGGGCTGGATATGCCTATGTGCTATGGGCAGGGGAGGAGATAGGTTACTGGCGAGACCTATATTACGGGGCAGTGCCACCAGAGCAATGGGCAAGGAGCTTCTTCGGACCATCGCGGACAATGACAGCTACAAGAGGGAGCCAGAGAAGACAGGCATCCAGCGGTGGGGTTATGGGTCCTCCACCACCACCAGATAGAGGTGGTAGGAGAGATGATCCTAGGGTGGGTCCGTCTAGGGCTCAGACTCCGTCGAGGCCAGGCAGCTCCGAGGGAGGGAGTTCATCATAGCCGTAGAGGGCTCCCTATGTATTAGTGTGTTGTACCATTTTGTATTATGATGTAGACACCTTCGGGTGATTTTGTAGCCATATGATTTTGACATCATTGTATCATGACACTTTATATCTATATATGAGATGATTCATCTTTGTGGTAGCTATATGCATGTGTACCTATGTGATGAGATGTTTCATGATGTATGTTTCTATGTGATGGATTATGATATGGATGTAAATATGTACATAATGAAATGCAATATTTTTGTTCTTTTATGTTTTATATGTTATGCATATGTGAATGTATGAAATGCAAATGAATATGATAATGCAAATGACTATTTACATGATGAGAATGTAAAATGTGCTAACATGTGTTGTGTGCAGGATGTGATGTAATTGTGATATCTATATGTATGTATGAAATGCTTAATATGTGATAATGAAGGTGCAAACTACAAGAAATGCAAATATTTTTGGTGTGTCATTATACTCAGTCATGTGATAGAAGGCTACACGGACTCAAGAAGGATGATGGAAGTCAATCAAGAAAGGGGGACGGAAGATAGAAGATATGAAAGTGAAAAGAGCTTCTTGTGCATTATCATCATTGAGCTTTATTATGGCAAAATAGGTTATGACAATCAAGGCATATGTTCGACCCAGAAAGTCATTATACCTGTTTGCATGGAGATAAGATAGTAGCAAACAAGGAATTCCCCAATTCATACTAGACTCTCAGTGTCCTCATATCCTTGGACAAGTCAAAGCATTACTAAGAGACCATCCACAAACATCAAATACAAATAGGTGACGATACCCCATCCTCGCCTTTCTAGTCAAAGACATCCTGGAGATAGAATCTCTAGTCAGAGACATCTCAGAAAAGCTAAAAGACATGTCACCAAAAGATAAAATCAAAAGAAACCAAGACTTGACACCAACATCCATTGTAGTCCTCAAGTTTAGTGTCTCTTGTCACTTGTATAAGTCTTATTTGATTGTGGTCACAATGTTTACTTTCACAAAGGGATAGATAGCACTGAACCATAATGTTGTCTGAGTCTGTTGAAAGATTTGATTTGTTGAAGCCCATTGTTGCTGTTGTGTCTCATCTGAAACTGACTGAATCCATGAAACTGATACCTTATTGCGGAGAAGATAGAACTTTATTGTGGATTGTGATGCAAATGTTGCTTTATTGCGGATTGTGCACAGATAGACTAAAGAAAGCTAGAAGAAATTGTACTCCTTAGAAACAGGTGATGCTCTTAGTTCCACACCCATTACTAGATGTAGGATTTGCCTTAGCGATAGATAGGACCTGATTTATTATGAATGGAAAAAGGTGAAAAGAAATGTTTATTATGAATGGCGAACCAATCTTGGGTAGATCAATAACAAGCCATGATGGGAATGGGTAAGGTTTATTATGAATGAATAGGTGTTGAGCGTGTGCAAAGTGAAAGGATGAGATGGAATCTTGATGGAGGGAGGAGCAATGTCTCTAGGCATGGTGTTGGTGACCCAGTTTTCACCATGGTACTTGCCCAGGGCACCACCGAAGTGGTTTTCACCATTGGACAAAATTATTTATCTTTACTTTCTTTTCTTTTTTTTTTTTTGTTGTCACAAGGCGCCTGTATGCCAGGTTTTCACCAAGTAACGATTTTTATGTTTTTTGATTTTTTTGTATTTTTGAATTAGGATATTCTGAAGAGCTATGTGTAAAACCTGTGAAGGTGCATGTTGTTGATAGGATCCTCTAAATGTTCACCCTCTATGGTTGAGAGTTGATATGCACCAGATCCATATGCTGTTGTAATGATGTAAGGACCAAGCCAGTTTGGTTCAAACTTGCCCTTCTTCTCTCTGTCTTGCTGATTTTTGGGGTTTTCTCTGAGAACAAAATCACCTACCTCAAATGTGTGAGGCTTGACTTTATGATTGTAGTTGCGACTCATTCGTTGTTGATAATCCTTGAGATGATAAAAAGTAGTTTGTCTTCATTCATCCAATAGTTCAAGTTCTTGTAAGCGAGAGACCCTATAGTCTTCATCACTAATAATGTTTTGCAAAGAGACTCGTAATGAGGGTAGCTTGACCTCAATAGGCAAGATAGCTTTAGTGTCGTAAATAAGTGAATAGGGTGTAGCTCCTGTAGGTGTGCAGACACTTGTGCGGTAGGCCCAAAGTGCTGGATTAAGTTGGATATGCCAATTATGGCCAACATCGTCGACTGTCTTTTTTAAGATTTTAAGGATTGTTTTATTAGATGCCTTAGCTTGACCATTACCTTGGGGGTAATATGGTGTGGAGAAACAATGGGAAATATGGAAGCGGTCACAAAGTTTATGAACATCCTGATTTTTGAAGGGACACCCGTTATCAATGATAATGGAAATAGGAATACCGTATCGACAAATGATATAGTTGAGAATGAATGTAGCAATTTATTTTCTAGTGACTTGCATGAGAGGCACGACTTCGATCCATTTTGTGAAATACTCTATGGTAGTGATAATGAATTTATGACCGTTGGAGGATGGAGGGTGAATCTTGCCTATGAGATCGAGTCCCCACTGACAAAAGGGCCAAGGAGTCACAATTGGTTGAAGTTCTTGTGCTGGTGCATGGATGAGGTCTCCATGAAGTTGACATTGCTTACATTTTCTGACAAACTAATATGAATCTTTTTCCATACTGGGCCAGTAATATCTAGTCCTGATAAGTTTCTTGGCTAAGGTAGGACCACTAGAATGTGGACCACATATCCCTTCATGTACTTCATGTAACGCAATCTAAGCTTCATCGCTTTCCAAACATCTAAGAAGAGTGCCATCTAGACCTCGATGGTATAGGACATCGGCTAAAATGATGTATCGAGAAGATTGGCAAATAAAAGTGCGACGTTGGTTATTGGATAGGTCAGGAGGATAGGTATTATCATGAAGGTATGTGAAAATGGAACCATATAACTGGGACTTAGGACCGATGACACATATTATCTCAGTAGGAGTGATTTCATATGAAGGAACCAAAAGGTTATCCACCAAGAACTCATAACGGGTCTCATTCAGAGGTAGATCGATCAGTGAAGCAATTGTAGCCATGGCATCTGTGGCTCGATTCTGCTCTCTTGGTATCTACTCAAAGTCTATCTTTGTGAAATGCTATTTCAGGTCATCCACCATTCTTTTTTAAGGCATTAATTTCTCATCCTTTGTTTGGTAATCATCAGTTGCTTGACAAATTACAAGTTGAGAGTCCCCAAAAACACGAAGTTCCTGGATCTTCCACTAAACTGCAATCCGTAATCCAGTTGTTAATGCCTCGTATTCTACTATGTTATTAGTGCAGGGAAATGATAATCGATATGATTTTGGTATAGAATCCTCTTGAGGAGTTATGAAGAGGATGCCAGCTCCTACGCCATACTATGTGTATGAGCCGTCAAAGTAAAGTTGCCATGGCTTTGCATGTGACACTGTTAAAATGGACTCATTTGGAAATTTTGAAATTAGAGGAACATCATCTATCATGGGGGCATCTGCTAACTAATCTGTGATAGATTGTCCTTTTATCACTTTTTTGTCCACATACTCGATGTCGAATTCACTCAGGATCATTACCCATTTGGCTAGTCGCCCAGTAAGCATTGCTTTATTGAGAAGGTATTTCAATGGATAGATCCTTGCAACCAACTTAGTTTTATGAGTTAGCATGTAATGTCATAATTTCTGTGAAGCAAAGACCACAGTGAGACATGCATGCTCAATTGGTGTGTAGTTTATCTCATATCCCACCAATGCATGACTGATATAGTATACTGCCTTTTCTTTGCCCTCAGTAACTTGTTGTGCTAAGAGTGCCCCCAGTGCTATTGAGGTAGCTGATATGTATAGTAATAAAGGCCAATCTAGAACTGGTGGCATCAAAATTGGCAGATTTAGAAGATAATCTTTGAGTATCTGGAAAGCCTGTTGACAGTTATCATCCCATTTAAATTTGATGTTTTTATGTAGCAAGTGCTGAAAGGGATTACATTTATCTACAAGTTGTGCTATGAATCTTCGTATGGACTAGAGTCTCCCTTGCAAAGATCAAAGCTGACTGATGTTTCATGGTGGTTGCATCTCTAGGATGGCCTTGACTTTTGCTGGATCGGCTTCAATTCCTCTTTTTGACATAATGAATCCCAAGAGCTTCCCAGAGGTTACTCCAAAGACACATTTCTTGAGATTTAATCTTTATATTTTTCCAACCGATCAAAGACAACTGAAAGTATGTCCAAATGTGTATTTCTATCTATTGATTTGCCCAAGAGGTTGTCAACATAATCTTCCATAGTAACGTGCATGAGATCATGAAAGATAGTAGTCATGGCTCTTTGATATGTAGCACCTGCATTTTTTATCCCAAAGGGCATGACATTCCAGCAGAAGGTTCCCCAAGGACAAGTAAATGTTGTTTTGTGTTGGTCTTCGAGTGCAATTTTTATTTGATTGTAACTAGAGAATCCATCCATCAAGGATAACATCGCATGACCTGCTGTGAGATCGATGATCAAGTCAATATTTGGTAATGGAAAATCATCCTTAGGACAAGCTTTGTTGATATCTCTGAAATCTATACATATTCTGATGCTACGATCTAGTTTACTGACAGGCACTAAGTTGGAGATCCATTCAGGATAATCAATTGGGTGTATGAATCCAACATCCAATAATTTCTCACATTTTGCTTTGACTAGTAATGCCACTTGTGGATGCATCTTTCTTAATTTTTGTTTCACTAGTTTTGCCCCCGGTTTAACTGTCAAATGATGCATTACCAAATCCGGATCCAATCCAGGCATATCAGCGTATGACCATGCAAAGTTGATTTGTTGCTCCATGAAGAAACTTATGAATTTTGACCTTTCTGACTCTGTCAAAGATTGAGCTAGGAATATGTTGTGTGGAACTTCTTCGGTGCCAATGTTTGTTTTGATAGTTTCTTCTACCAACATGGATGACTTTTCCTCATATGATGCTGGGAGAATGTCGAGCCTTCCATCTTCGGGTCCCTCAGAGAGGTTTTTACCCTCAGATACGTCCTTTCTTTTTACATTTTTGGGGTCAGACAACACCACAATGTGGTTTTCACCATAAGACCCTTGGTTTGTTTTTATTTTTATATTTTTGCGACTAGAAGGTCTGACACCCTCACCAAAATATGCCACGCTGTTGAGTTCTATAGTGTATCTTGCTTTATGGTCCCCAGGGGGAATATCCTCTCATATGCCCAAATATTCAATAAGGGCTTCATCATTTTGGAATGTGTCAAATTGTGTAGGTCCTTCATGGTCCCAGTCAATGAGTTGGTGGTGAACAAGGGGAAGGCCTTTGATGTCTTCGAAGTTAGTGGGACTAAGAGTGAAGATGTAGTTATCGAGGTCATCGTTGGCACTCTCCTCATCAGTCTCGATTGTGAACGAATCCAAATTATCATCACTAGTAGCACATTCCGGGACAAGTGTTCTCATTCTATGTGATTTCAACCTAGGACCTAGAGGCAAAGACTGTATGGGATCCTCTAGGGTTGTTTCTTGACCAACTTTGAATTTTCTATTAAATTCCTCTTCTTCTGTTGGTTCACCTAGTTCTCTGAATATCTCGGTGAGCTCATAGTCACTAGAGGATTTGTCTGAACCCCATTCCCATTCATTAGAGTCTGTGGAATAGTGATTTTCTTATTCAATTTTGGCAGCTTTGATTTGTAATCCTTCTTCTATCTTTTGAGTATGAACTTTAGGAGTCATGAAACCAAGTCCTTTGGAACGTTCCTTTTTGAGTGTCAATTCAGGTTGTAAAGGCTCAATGATGCCTTCTTTTCTTAATCCAAGAGGATTTTTGCCATCATACCCGAATTTTTGTAGGATCTTGAACCCTTTGCCATACTTTTCACATGGTATGCTGATATGATCTTGTGTATCATTTTCAGGGTCTTTGTAAAGAATTTTGTATAAGTCTTCTTCTTCCACTTCACCCCATTTTTGGAAGATTATAGGATCCCATTTAAGTGTAATGATAGATACTCGCTTAGTAAGATGTGGTCGCCCATATTCATTTGGTGAATTCATGACTTGTTGTAAGTACATGGTCTGATTCAAAGTGTATTCACCCATGCCCTTGTCTTGGAATTTGCCCTTAAGTTCACCTTGTTTTGATGTCGAAGGTTTTAATGACTCAGGATCAATGTATACAAAAGAAGGAACAGCTTCACGATTACTGGGAATGATGGTCTCAGTTTTTGGTCTCAAGTTATTGCAATATATGAATGGATTAGGATCTCCATTAACTATTATCTCAACTCCATTGTGAGGAAACTTGATGCATTGGTGATATGTAGATGGGACTGCCCTCATTTCATGAATCCAAGGATGTCCTAGCAATATGTTGTATGTGAGATCAAGATCTAGTACTTGACAAACTACATCCTTTGTAACTGGCCCAACTCTGAGAGGTAAGGTGATTGTGCCCCTAGATGAACGCTCTTCATCATCATATGCTTTGATGGTAATTTTGTTTGTAGAATTCACAGCTTTGTCGGAATATCCCAATTGTTTAATAGTGCTCAATGTACAAATGTTTAGACCTGCTCCTCCATCTATCAGGACTCATTTGATTCTATGTTTGTGTATGAAGGCTTCAATGTGTAATGGTGCATTATCTGGCTGACTTACGAAGGAATCATTGGCTTCTGTGAATGTAAGAGAGTGTAGAATGGAAACGTATCCCACCATGGCTTGAAACTGGTCCATGTTCAAATCAGTGGGAATAGCAGTGTCTCTCAAAATTTTGTCAAGAATAGCTTTGTGTGTGGGGGATATGTGTAAGAGCTCAAGGATGGAGATAAGCGCAGGTGTCTTCCCCAACTATTCTACAAGGTCATATTCAGGCTTGGTTGATGAAGAAGCGGTGTTTTTAGCTGGAGCACCTTGCAAAGTGAATTTACCTCGATGGGTTGTAACATGACATTCAGAGGTAGGTTCGAAAGAAGATCCAATTCCTTTCAAAACGATCTTGGGTCTCTAGGTAGAATTCTTAGGGGTTTTGTCCTTGATGATAATAGTAGAGACATAATTATCCATTCAAATGTGATTGATAGTTGAATCATAGTTATAGGATGCTCTTGTATAGTTGGTTTGGTCATCTATGGCTTTAGCTTTTCCTTTGTCATGTTTTGGGAATGGTTCCTTAAACATCTCATGTTATTGATTGGATGAATGCCCATCAATCTCAATGTCACCTCTATCAATAAGATCTTGTATAATGTTCTTCAGTCGATGACAATTTCCTATTTTATGACCCTTGCTCTTATGGAATTCACAATACTCATCATCATTCCACCAATTTGGTTTGACCTTTGGCTCATATGGTGGAAAATCTAGAATTGTGATTACTTTGTTTGCCACTAGCTTCTTGAAAATTGACTCAAGTGGTTCTCCCAATGGGGTATACTTCCTTCATGATCTAGAAGTTGTTTGAGTATTCACCTAATTGTTTGTAGAGCTTGATCTAGAAAAAATTATTTTTGGTCATATTGTATTGGCATCAACAACACCATCATTGACTGTATTCTTGTTTTTATTCCAAAATCTTGGCTTATCTTTTCCTTTAAAGTCATCTTTGTTTTCCTTGAATATCTTAATGACTCCTTGTTCAATTAGGACCTTTTTTGTTGCTAAGCCTTTTTCAATGACATCCTTGAAGGTGGACAAACAAGCTTTCCTTAGATCATAGCCAATGTCTTTGTTAACATTCTAGGTGAACATCTCTACCATTTGTTTTTGTGGTATTTCACAAGAGCATCTGCTAGCTAGATTTCTCCATCTTTGTAAAAATGATGCAAAAGACTCTCCATCCTTTTGCTTGGTGTTGCACAAAGTAGTGACTGATATGTCTGTCTCTATGTTGTAGGAGAAATGTTGAATAAATGCCTTTTCTAAGTCACCCCATGACTTAATTCCAGGTGGAAGTTGGGAGAACCATTCCATAGCTTGATCACCTAAGCTCTGTGGGAATAATCTCATCAAATATGTCTCTTCTGAAGCTACCTCAATGCAAGCTGTGAAAAATTGTCTTATGTGTGCCTTAGAATCCCCTTTTCCTTTATACTTATCAAACTTAGGTGTCACAAAGTGTGTAGGAAATGGAGGCATTGGAATGCTCTTGTCAAATGGATAGGGACATATGTCTCTCATTGTGTAAGTTGGCTTCGGTGTATTTATGCCCTCCATTTTCTTTTGTAAGTCCCTGATTCACCGTTCCAAATTGTTGTTAGGTGGAGATTGACTTCTTGGACCATACCCCATGCTTGAGGCAACAATTGGAGGAACATGTTGCATATATGGATGATATTGATCATACACATGTTCATATGGAGGAGGTCTATAATGATGTTGTGTATATGGACCACTTAGTATAGAGTCATGGTGAGGAATGGAATATCTGCTTTGTCCATGTATACCATACTCTATAGGAATGTCATGAGTTTGTTCTAGTGTGTTGCCCCCAAATTTGATGTGGGGTTTCCTGGTGTCCAAATTTTGACCATGCCTTTGAATATCCAATTTCTTTGGTGGTTGATCCTTAGCATTGGTATGTGGTTGAGCATATTTCTCTACATAAGACTTCCATAATGGTTTGTGAAGGTGAGTATCATATGCTGGACCATGTGTGGATGGGACCTCTGGTTTTTGAAATAAAGATGATGGTGATTCAGGCACCATATGTGGTCCTCTATTGCCTCCACTATTAGGCCTCCTTTGATCCATGTTGAGTTGAGTTTGTTGCAAAGGTCGATTTTCCATTATTTGAGACATGTCAAAATCATGAGGTATCTTGGCTCCACTTTGTGCCATCACTTGAAAGAAGTATTGTCTATCTCTCCTCATTATTTCCTCAACCAATCGATTGAAATGGGGATTCATAATGGTGTTTTCCACTTCTGTTGAATGTACTGAAATGTTGTCAATATTGTCATTGTGTGTATCATTGTTGTTTGTAGTGTCCATGTGCTTAACGTTTGGAATGTTTCTATAGGCATCCATGTCAAGTAATGTAGTATGATCAGAATTGAAAAAGATATCATTGTCATATTCATAGGAGCTCATGTTTGTAGACTCTTGAGCCTCTTTAGCTTCTCTCCTAGATTTTTGAGAACAGGTTTCAACCATGAACTAGGTATTGACCAAGATGTGTGAGACTAGATGAAAATGGAAAGAGTGTGGAAGACCAAGAGTTTGATGGAATGTAAATGAATCTGAAGTGTACTTGCAATGTCCAAAGTGTAAGACTGAGTATGTATGTAGTAGAGTAGGTGTGACTTTCAAAGAGATGATAGTTTCTCTTGATGAGGTAAGTTGACCTTGACTCTAAGTAAGACCAAATGAGACCCAAAGGTGATAGACCTTGATGAGGGACCACTTAGCAAAATGTTGTTGTATGTAGTGTGTTGACAAATTATGATGAGGACAAGCAAGTGACCTTTTGACTCAAGTTTAGACAAATGTAAATGTAATGTAAGGTGTAAAGCAATGATGGACTTTGTGAGACCCAAAGATAGGTTGAATGCTAGATGAAACCCTGGAGAAATAACCTAGGAAGCTCAAGAATTCTGAAACTGACTGTGTTTGTTTGTTGGACTGTAAAAGTTTTTTTAATTCTGAACACAGATGTGCCTGTATACTACACAGACGTAATTTCTTGACATAGACACGGTTCTATTTAACACAGACGTGAGTCTGAGATTTTGTATATGCAATGTTGATTATGAGAACACAGACACGTTTCTGCCCTTCACAGACACGGTTATACGACACAGACACTATTATGTCAAACACAAACGCATTTCTGCAAAATTTGTGCAATTTTTTTCAATCTGTGAAGTTGCTTTGTTGTGACCAAATCTGGATGTTTGACTGTTTTTCATGACAAGAGGACACAGTGTTGATGAGGACTCAATGGTTACAAGTGTCTAGACAAAGAATGACTCAAAGAAAAGTGTGTTGTTTAATATAAAATTATTTTGCATATACTTGAAGACACAAAAGACACAATGTTTTGTTGTTTGGTCTTGAATGTTTGAATGTTTAAAATAAGTCAAGCACAATTCTTATGGCTGGCCAAGACAATAGTTGTTGATCCCACATGGGGTTTTACCCCCGAGGCTACGCTATTCAAAGCAGATACTTAGATGCTTGACCCCACTGGCTCCACCCTAGGCACTCAGTTCTTGGGGCAGCCAAGCATCAGTCCCCACAAAAAATCCTTGTGGCGTACTTTGTATCTCTACTAAGAACCGTATGTGTGTGGGCCGCTACCAGAGGTCCGACCTCCTGCCCCAAGAACTAGAAGGATTTGGGCTTCTAAAACAAAAAAGTTCTAGTAAGGGTATCCGCTCGTGTGGCCATACATGCGGCACTTTCATCTTTGTAAATATAGAAGGCTCCCAGCCGATAGGGGTTATGCCCTACAAATGATCAAATAAATTTGATCAAATGGATTTATGGGGAGACATAGTGTCGGTATGAACTAATTAGCACATGTTATTCATAGTTTTCACAATGAATACAATTATTTATAGTGGTTTGGAAGAAGATGGCTTTTCTTTTGCTACCACTTGGGTCGTTCTCTCCTCACTAGTAGTCCTAATGACCACACAGGGAGACAGGCCCTCTAAAGATTAAACAAAAAGAGCCTATTGCTCAAGACACAAAAGACAATGGTTCAATTTTAGTGCACCAATTGAAGTGTTTGCTAGTCTATGAAAACAAGGCACACAATAAAGATCAAAAACCCTTGCCAAGGTCCTACAACAAAGATTTATTAGTAGTTTGGATTGTTTCAAATGATCACCCCTTCCTGCAAGCACACAAGTTAGGTAAATTTTAGATCCAAAAGACTTTGTGAAATAGGAGCCTTCAACAAACGATTTTTCTTGCCTTCGACAAAACGATTTTTCTTTCAAGACAAGCTGCACCAATTTTGTTAGCTAGATCCGAAAATGTTAGCTCAAAATAAACCAGATCTGAAAAATCGAATGACTAAAATTGAATCAATGAAAACCCCAAAATGAAATCAGTGTACATAGACGTAGTTACCATGAACACAAACGCGATTCCACCACATAGACATGATTTAACACCTCACAGACGTGATTCCACAACACAGATGCATTTATGTAAAAAAAATTGCAAAACAGAAAATCCTGCAAGACACAGATGCGATTAAAATTATCACAAACGCGATTAGATCTCACAGACACGATTAAAGTGCCCACAAACACACCTATAATGAAAACCTGCAATCTAGAAAATGAAAATATTGCCAGAAACATAGACACAGTTTAGAGTTTCACAGACGTGATTCCGGAACACAGACGCGACCCTGTAATCTGCAAAAAAAGTGAAATAATGTCAAAGACAAATACGTGATTCAAGATGTCACAGACGTGGCAGAAAATTGAAAATGCGATCCGAAAGTGCACAAACGCGAAAATGTCGAAATGTTGTCAAAAATGTCAGATCTGCAACTTCAAAACACAAAATCTACCACAAGGATGTTAAATGCAAAAGGGACAAGAGTACCACCGAGCATGCCAAAATGTATATGGTGAAAATGGATAACAACAATATTGAAAGACTAAATGAATTCAACCACAAAACCCTAGCCTAACAACAACAAAGATCCACCATAACATATGAAGATTACCTAAGACAATGCAAATCAAATGAAATCACAAAGATTATACCATCACATGTCCAATAGGGTTTGGGTCTCCATTCTTCCTATCTCCATTGATCTTACTTGATATATTTGCTCTCAGATTTTATATGTGCACAAGAGCTCAACAAAGAATGGAATGTGGTTGCAAGTAGGATCTCATATGAAAAGCGTAGTGTAGTCAATTGATCAAAGTCGTTAGGGTTTGATAATGAAGGAAGCATCTCCTTATATAGAAGACACTATATGAAATGGAGGGATAAGATTGAGAGGTGTAAATGAGGTCGACTATGATTAGAGGGTAGGTAGAGAAAATAATAAAATAATAAAAGAGGTAGGTAGTGTATGAATTAAGAGATGAATGACATGTGTCATGGGTAGAAAAAGCTAATGAATTAATTAAATAAATAAAGATTTATTTAATTAATAGAGGAAGTGGGATCAATTAAATAACTAAGATATTTATTTAATTTAGGAAAAGGATAATTTAAATAAATAAATGTATTTATTTAAATGAGAAAAAAGGCTAGAAGAGGATAAATGAATTAATTAAATAAATAAAGATTTATTTAATTAATACAAGAATTAGGCTAAAATAATTAAATAAATAAAGATATTTATTTAATTAGACATGACAATTTTAGGTGTCTACAACTAAAAATAGTAAGTGACTCATAGCTTTTTTAGGGCACAAAGCGGGACCAACTTTTACTTACTATAAATTGTAAGTTCACTAAAGAATAGTCAGATTAAGTTGCATGTCATACTATGGGAAAACTCTTGAAAAACCCAAAAAAATGTGCTATTCTGATCCTACTTACTAAAAAAAGTAAGTACGCAAACCTCAACTGAACGCAATGCGTGTATCACCATTATGAAACTCTCTAAAATCCTAGAAAAACTTCACAATTAGAAGTCTCAAACTCCAAATGCTTCCCACTCAAAACCCTCCCAGAAGATGGAAACCCTAATTTTGCCAAAAATAGCCTACGAGCCTCCTAAATAGGCTATTCTTCACCAGGAGTGATCACTAGCTGGAAGGAGATATTACACGACTCATGTCAGAAAATTAATTAATTCATCATATGGGCAACTATATAAGAGGGATTTCTCCTATCATTTGATAGATCATGAAACTCAATCAAGCATCTGATCATTCAAGAGATCAAACATTCAAGCATTTTTAGTCTTCCTTCAAGCTTTGGAGAAGAAATAAAGTCAAGATTTCAAGCATTGAACACGAGATCATTATTCTAATTCATGAAATCACAATTCCATGTGAAAGTGCAAGCAAAACTTCACAAGGAGGTATAAGAATTTCATTTTCAATCAATTCAACATCCCCTTAAAGAGGAGGATTTCTACTTTCAATCATTTCAATTACATTATCTCAACCACTTGTTTAATTCCAAAACTAGGATTTGACCTAAAGGCAAACCCCTATTTCTAACACATTTCCCTTTCTTTCTATGTGCAAGAAGCCAGTGGACAACTGTACTTCTGATATTAAGATTTATTTGTAGAGACAAAAAACCCTTTTTGACACATGAAAAGTTTGGACAACTGAGAGGGGGGTAGCTTGGTCCAGACACACCATCCATGCAACTTTTGGTAGATTTTGGAGAGCAGCTCTGAATCATCTCAAACTTCTTATATCCAGGCGCACAACGAAATCCCAAATCTCTAGCTCAATGTTTTCTCACATTTGTCTTCATTTCCAACACTTAGTCTTAATTCAACTACTCAACTTACAAAAGAGGGTTGAACACATTTCATTCCAATAAATCTACTTAGTATTCAGTCCTAATCTGATTATTAACTGAATCTAGTGTATTCATCCCCTCTTTTGAATGTAAAGTCCTCCAAGAGAAAAATTGACTCTCTGATTTCTCCTTTCCATATGGTGAATTCACTAAGCTCAATTTTTCCACTTTACATTTTGGTGAACCCAACTCCTTACACCCTTAATTCTCATTTTTGTTTTCAGATTTGAGTGTATGCAATTTAAAATCCAAATTCTCAATTACAACTTTAAATTTCTTGCAATTTTAAAAAATTTAGAGGTTAAATTCACAAAAACCCTAATTTTTAGATTCAAAATTGAGCTTGTAATTTCTCTAAATTGGATTGATTATTTCAGATCTAAGAACTCTTCAATTTTATAGTTCAAGTTTTCATTTACATGTTCAATTTTTTTTTTAAATAAAAAAATCAAGTGGTTAAATAAAAAACCCTAATTTTTAACTTTAAAATTGAACTTGTGGATTATGTAGATTTTGAATTAATTTTCAAAATTGAGTCCTTTCTTCAATTTCAAAATTTGAATTCCGACCTTGCAATATTCAAATTTTCAAATTTAAATTTTTAAAATTAAGCGGTTTATGCAACAAACCCTAATTTTTAAAATTAAATTAATCTTGTGCAATTTCAATTTTTTGTTTAAGCATTTAATTGAGACAATTAAATCCAAAGCCTCTTGTTGTACTTCTAAACATCATAAAAATTGGCCCTTAAGTGTGCCCTATTTTTTGTTGTATTCTTTCAATTAATCATTTTCTCAAACATCGTAAGTGTGTCATATTTCGACCTTCAAGGCTTATTTTCGCATATCTAGACATCTCCAATTCCCATATCCTTTTGGAATTTGCATTAAAATCAAAATATCTTGCTTCCCTAAAAATTTGGTAAAAAGTTGGTCAGACCAAGTAGCTACCTACCTAGTCCCAACTTTTTCTCCTCAAATTTAAGGAGCCCGTTTTGACTATATTTTACTTCTTAGTTCCAGAGAATTGTGAAATTTTAATGATTTTAGGTTGCACTAAGGTCGAAAACAAATATGAATTTCAACATTTTCATTTTCAATTTAAATTTTAAAATTAAGTGGTTAATTATATATACCCTAATTTTTAAAATTTAATTGATTTCTTCAATATTTCAACATTCCAAAATTTTAAAATTAAGAGGTTATTTTAGAAAAACCCTAATTTTAAATTTTAAATTCCTAGGAGATTGCATTTATTAATCTTTATTCTTTCAATCATTTTCCTATAATTTTGCATTTTGAAATTTGAAATTCAAAATTTCAATTTCCCTCCTTTAGTGCATGAGTTTTACTACTATTAGTCCTACCTATATTATCCCCATAAGGAGAAGTTTTAGAATTAAGGCCACCCAAGGTTTAAATACTAAGGAAATGGAGCCTAATTTGGCTACTTTTTTCAGAGGATATTGGTGGTTCTTCCAATCCTAATATATTCCCATTTATCCTCTTGATAATTCACATAATAAGGAATCATTAACTAGGGTATTCATTGACCAATTGGCTAAGATGGACAATCAATTTGATAATCTTCAACAATGGATGAGTCAAGAATACCCATAAAGTGAAGCTCTCTCATTGATTGAAGGATTAAAATGAATGATCCAAATTGATAAATATGGTGTTGATATATTGTGTGGTATTTCTCATATTGTTGATTCTAATATCATGCCTATGAAGAGTTGTGTTGAAAACCTAGGTTATACATAACCTCATAGTCATGTTAATCATTCCATTCCTTTAGCAACTCCTATGAGTAGTGTGTCTAACTTCATATTAATCATCATGGCTACCTCTACACAAAATGTCATACCTACAAATGTTAGTCATGGGGGCAATACCTCTTCCTTCATTTATCCTACCATGATTGTTCCCCTTGTTACCCAATCACATTCACCACCTATAAATGTTATTCAAGGGGGAAATTCCTTCAATCACAATTCCTCCATTCCTCCTATGAGTCTTTCATGCATTACCCAACCTTCTCCATTACCTACTTATCATAGTGTCCCACCTCCTTATTCTCAAGCTTTCCCTTCATTCAACAATATTACTCCTCCCTCTCAATCCAACATGTCTAATTTCAATCCTTCTACTGAAGCTACAATTAATAGTCTAGCCCAAACTATGTCCTCCTTACAACAACAAATAGCTTCTATGAATCAATCTAAGTATAATGTGCCCACATTTGATGTAGTGAGCCCATTATCTAGTAACATAGTTAGAGTTGTCCCTCCTAAGCATGTGGAAGTCCCTCAATTGGAACTTTATAATGGAGAAGGTGATATCACCCTTAACTCATGTTAAAACATTTCAAAGTTTGTGTAGTGACTTTTCTCATGATCAAAGATTGTTAACACAATTGTTTACTAGAACATTAAGGGATAGAGCTTTGCAATGGTATTGTTCTTTGCCTCCTTATTCTATTAATTATTTTCAACAATTGGCTAATGCTTATATTCAAAAATTCACAATAACATTGGTCCTAAAGTTACTTTGACTAATTTGATGCATTGTGAACAAGTTTTTAAAGAAAAAGTGACTGATTTTATTAGTAGATATAAGAATTTGTACTCTCAGATTTGTTTTCTTGTGCCTGGTCAAGATATTCAAAAGATTTTTATTGCTAATTTACAAAACATATATTAGGGATAAACTTCTCTTAACTGAATTTACTTCCTTTTCGTAGTTGTGTGCAATACTTCACAATATCAACTTACTATGAGTGAATTTGAAAAATCATCTCCTTCCATGGCTTTGAGTGATAAGGGTGATAGTGCTCAACAACCATTTGCAAAGTTCAAAACAAACAAAGGATTCATCAAATTCAATGACAACAACAACAATAATCAACTAGTAGCCACTACAGGTGTGCCTCCTTTATCTAAGTACTTTAAAAGAAAAAAAAAATACTCCTTTGAATGAACATTTGCATAGAATTATGTCTCAATTAATACAAAGGAATGTGTTAAAACTTCCCCAAATCAAACCAATTGATCCATGTAAGACAACTTCGCCTTAATTTGATGCTAAATCCTTTTGTCAATACCATCATCAGCCTGGTCATGATACTAAATTTTTTTTGCATTGAGAAGTAGGATTTAAGAATTGATTGATAACAATACCATATTTGTGATAGGTGTGAATAATAAAGGAAACAAATTTGTAGCTCCTCCTAATCAAAATCTTCATATCTTCATTGATCCTTTACCATCCCATTCCAATAAAGTAATTGAGACTGGCCATCTTGCTTTCTCTCCCAATGATGTTGGGCTTGAATCTAATAATATGGTGAACCTTTTATATCAACAAGAACCTCCTAATGATTTATGCATCACATTTGATCCTAGTGAGACCATTAAAGCACTTGATGACCCATTATACATAAGTGAAAAAATCAAAGGTATACTTATTAAAGGAGTTCTTATTGATCCTGCTTGCATGGTTAATGTGATAACTGAAGAATTTCTTTATACTTTGCAATTGCATCAAGTGATATATGATGATACTGATGTGGTAGTTAAAGTTTTTGATAGATTTTATTGTCTTTCTATTGGTTCTATCACACTTCCTATTGATTTTAATACTAAATGCTTAGATGTTCAATTTTCTATCATTCCTACATCTGATCAATTTCGTGTGAAGTTGGGACATCCTTGGTTCTCTTCCATGAAAGCGAATTCTTCCATAGTTCATAAGTGTTTGAAATTTCCTCATAATCATAAAATCATAACTGTTAATCATAGCACGTATCAACCTATAGTAAGGAATAGAGATGTTTGTCTTGATTACTTTTGGTCTGAATGATTCCAACCTCTTAAACCTAGAATAAATTCCCTCTTTAGATCATATCAAAACTAGAAAAATGAAATGATTTTATCCTTGAGTAAACCTAGAAATCCAACACTTATCCTTCCTCTTGATGATCATATACCCCTTCTTGAGGATAATATCATTCTTCCTCCTAAGGAAATAAATAATCTTCTTCCTGAAGAGGCACCTATTCCTTCTCCTAAAGAGAAGAGTGTTGGCAAATGCACACTCCAATGAGACATTGTAGGTGATTGAAGGTTTTGTCATTGATGGCAACCTTACAATCCTATGACAGAGGCAAGGCAATCCACCAACACTAGCAAGATCAGACTCTACACCGGCACATAGACCACCGACACCGATAGTGAAAGGAAGCATACCGGCACAGAAGCTGATAGGAATTTTATTGTTAATTTATTTTGTTTATTATTGTAAAAACTTTGTAAGCCGACTTGGCAAATTGTAAAATGACTCTTATATAAGAGAGTTCATCATAGAACATTGTGAGAGGACAGATGTAAGCGTGGATGAATGTAATTAGGTGAATTAAGGCAGACCTATTATACAAATTATAGTTTAAGGGTTTATGTACGAAGCAGAGCTATAAACTGGTACTGGATCTGGCATAGTAGATGCTATTTTGAAGTAGTACAAGACATTGGATTTATATAATCCATTTTGTAAGTCAGTAAGACTTCCATTTTGAGCAGTGAGCTCTAGGCACTTGGCCTTCCTGCATGTACAAGCCCCTCTTGTAGCAGTAATATTCTCTTATTGGCCAGTAAGTGAATATTGTGGGTCACAAATCCCACCGAGGTTTTTCCCACACTGGGTTTCCTCATTAAACTACTGTGTTATGGTGTGTTTTTCATGTGGTTGTTTCTATCTATGTTTATTGCATTACTTTTTGTTTACCGATACACAATTTTAATTTGTTCTACATGTTTTAAGTCAAGAAAATCATTAAACCAGTTAGATACTGATTCACCCCCCCCTCTCAGTATCTGTAAGAATCCTAACAATTGGTATCAGAGCTTGGTCCTCTATTTTCAGAAGCCTAATAGCTTGAGGAAGATCTTGACACTGGTAGAGATGGAAAATTCTATGAAGCAACTAGAAGCAGCTCTCTCAGACTATGATATAGAAAAAATGAAAAATATCAAACTTGAAGATGATCTAAAGGCAGCTCAGGATATTATTCAAGCACTTCAAGAGAATTTTACCATTGCAAGAAATAAGAGAAGAGAACTATGTGAAAAGATGCAAAATGAGAATGATGAAAAGGAATCTCTTAATGATCAGATATGCAAGCTGAAACAAGAGAACATGACAATAAAGAATGAGATGTAGGATATGACTATGAGATTTTGTAAGGAAATTGAAGATAGAAAGAAGAATGAAGAAGATTTGACTAGAAATTGAAGATAGAAAGAAGAATGAAGAAGATTTGACTAGAAGACTAAGTGATGTAGCAAATGAGAACACAAGACTTAGCTATGAAAATGATTTGTTGAAGACAGATCTGATGCATACACAAAATGACTCCAATGAACTTATGAGGCAGAAAGAGATCTTAGAAAGAGAACTAGATACTGCAAATCAGCACAAAGAGAAATTCAAGAAAAGCTCAGAAGAACTTGGTGACTTGTTGAAGAATCAGAAACCTAATGGTGACACTTGTGGAATTGGCTTTGAAGTTGGTGAAAGCTCTGGTACTACAAACACACAGGATCATAGAAAACTAGTAAGACAACCTACAACTTATAAATTCAATGAAAAATGCTTTAACTATAATAAGTATGGTCATAGAGAAAATCAGTGTAGATCTAGACATTATCAGAATACCAATACACCCACCGGTCAATGTTCAAAATGCAACAAAGTTGGTCATAATTCTGAAAATTGCAGAATGAATGTAAGATGTTATGTTTGTGGAAGATTCAGACACTTATCTAATCAATGTAGAACACAAACTAGCATAGGATATGGAAAGGCTATTCAGAAAAATAATGTGGCTTGTTATGCATGTAACAAAATTGGACATATTGCTAAATTTTGTAGAAGCAAGTCCTCACCGGTAAACAACAAAGGTCCTAGTTTGAAAGGAAAATAAAAAGTTGAAGAAGTTAAGCATGGATTTTCAAAACAATGGACCAAAAAATCAGAACTGAATGTTGATAGGAATACTCCTCCACCGATAGAATAGAGTATCACTCCATCGGCAGGAGACTCTTCATCTAATTGAAGAAAATTCCCTTGAGGGTTTGGCAATCAAATGAGAAATATGCTATTATTCCCTCGATTGATGGTAAGAAGTTGAAATTACTTCTATACCAGCAGATAAAGTTAAGTGATCACTTAACTGGCATGCATTAAATGTGGTAGTTGGCAAATTAACATTATAAATTAGTGTTTTTAGCTCCATTTCACTTCACTGAGCATTCAAACATTCGAAAAGTGCAAAATCTCCAAAGCTAAGGCATTTCAAGAAAAGAAGCAAAGCAATTCAGAAATCAATCTTTCTAAAGGTGGAAAAAGGTATTTATAATCATGGCATCCTCTTTTGTACCTGAATTCATAGAAAACCCTACTATAGTGGAAGTCATCAAGCGCCCTAGGCCCATTTTTCAGTTAGTTCCTGAGATAGAAAAGAAGGATGATAATGTTGGTGCATTCTCTCAAATCCCCAAAGGAGTAGTTTTTGCAGAAGACCCTAGAATGTATATCCATTGCCATATAGAAGAATCAGGTGATGAAGAAATCAAGAACATGTACAAGACTGTCATATGTGATGATTCCAGTAATGTGAAACCTGAACACAAAATTATTAAAACCTTGGGATTCACTGAAATCCTCAGCATTCTGGATTTCCCTAAGGAAGTTATTAGGATAGTATTGAGCAGGGTACATGGTGCACTCTTTTGGCTAGATTCTGTTCACAAAATTACCAAGGAAGTTGTGAAAGTTGTAACAGGGTTACCCTCCACCGGTAACAGACCCGACAAGACAAAGAAGGTCTCAAATGACCTAGTAATAAACCTAACAGGTGTAACATCCAACAAAAGGTCTTTAAGGGTTAATGATGTAACTAACATAAATGTGAGATTCATTAGCATGATTCTAGGTTACAAAACAACACATGCAAACAGACTAAATTCAGTTTCTAGCTTATGCATAAAGAGTGCTCATGATATGGTTAATGATAATGTGAAAATTGATGTATGTGAATGGTTAAAGGATGAATTAATTGACAATCTGGGAAAGATCAAGAAGGATAAGAAAGGGACATTTAGATTTGGCAATTTACTTGTTTGTTTAATGCTACATATAACCAAACAGGTGTCTGGTATAGGTAACAAGAACCTTGGATTTGACATAGCAGTAGGCAAACAGTTATCTGACTTATTGAACAACATGGGTGAAAACAAAGAGAAGAATATTAATGAGTACTTTCAAGCATTAAAGGCCAGAGTGAACGCTAGAGTCAAACTATCACAGGAAATTGTAAATAAATATAAGGATGACATATATTTTGTGATTAAGAAGGATGAGATATGAATGGAAGCAATTATCCCAAGAACAATTTGGGTTACTGAAATGGGTTATGAGACTGATGATCACATCATTGAAACATATGCAAAAGCCCTTCTGGAAGCACCCAAGGAACCTAAGGAAGAAGTATTTGGCAATGCTGAAACCATTGAAAATCAAATTCAATCCAAGAAGAGAGTGAAGAAAGTAGAAGCAACTGTGAGGAGAGGTTCAAGGCAAGCTATGGCTATCAAAGAAGATGTACTCAAACAAACTAGTATCACTAAAGATGAGTTAGAAGCATTATAGCTTGAAAATCACCTTTCACCAGTAGCAACTTCTTCAAAGAGTGATATGCCAACAGCATTTAAAAGAGTTGTAAGGAAAAGGGAACCTTCACTGGTATCCACACCTTCACCTAGAAGAACCAGGCAAAAACAACAGGCAGTGAGGCCTCCAGGAAAGAAGACAACTCCAAAGAAGAAAAAGTTAAGACCAAAGAAAAGGACTCAACAAAATATTGCTCCAATTGACAGACTATTGGATGAAATAATAGAGGAAGGAAAGCTTAAGAATATCAACAAACTATATGATTCACTATCAGTTGATGATAAAGAAAAAGTTGAAAATAGTGTAATTCTACAGTTGGATATCTACAAGAAATTCTTGATGCAAGTTGTAGATGAATTACCAGTTGAACTATTCAAGAGACTAGAAGCAAGAAGGCAAGTTGTTGTAGAGCTTGACAAGAATTTCTTGTAGATATCCAACTGTAGAATTATAGCTAGAGATATAACTTTACCAATTAAATGCCTTTTAACAAGATAAATCCTGATTTAAGTCCTGCAATCATATTAGTCAATATGTATATATAATTCATAAATCCAATTATTTCTATTAGGGCTAGTAAGCACACATGAGTACAAATAGGTATAATCATCATTAGATAACCATGTTACATCTATACTTATTTTTAGTATTGATGCAAGTTGTAGATGAATTACCAGTTGAACTATTCAAGAGACTAGAAGCAAGAAGGCAAGTTGTTGTAGAGCTTGACAAGAAAATTAAAGTTAAAAAATTACTTGTTGTTTACCCAGTGAACTCACCGAAGGAAATAGATGATGTAATTGTAGAGGCTAATTGTTCAGTATTCTCCACTACACACCGACATATTGCATTGATGGTTGGTAGAGTAAATGAGGTTGCAGACGAAACTGCAAATGCATGGGATATATTCCTCGTTAAGAAGGAAAAATAGGAAGAGTATAGAAACCCTAAACCAATCAAGGTATATCAGAAAGACAAGGATAAGGGAAAAGGAAAGATTGGTGGACCTCCAAGCATCAAAATAACAGATAATCTACCCCCGCTGTCTCAAGATACTCCACTGGTCATAACAACTGAAGATCAACTAGTTGATGAGAGTATGGATATATCACAAGAGGATACAAATCCTAATTCTGAGGTATTATACACAGTTGATGTTGATACTCAGAAAGTCAACATTGTGGTAGACAAGGACACAACCGGTAAGACCAATATGGCTAGTGAGTGACCGATAACTGATGAAACAGATAACACACAAGGAAAATTGACAGATGGTAACACAGATCAATAAGTAGAGCAACAAACAAAGCAACAAGCTCCAGCACTGGAACAAGACAACACAGAATCAGTGCCATCAGTAACTGCTGAGCAAGTCAAACCATTGCTTAAGGAAATGGAAACACAGACTGACCTACCAGAGGTCACTACAAGCAAGGATATTTCTCCCACCAATGGAATTCAGAGTGTTGGCTCTTCAACTATAGAATTCAAGACAACCAATGTAACTGAAGTTCTTTTGGACTCTATAAAGAAAATAACAGATTGTAGTTCACGGGCATCTAAAGCTATAGTTGATACAATTCCAATTTTGAAGATGATAGCTCTGAAATGTAATGTAGATAATAAAGATTCTTTGAGTCAACTTGACACTTTGTCTAAGTATATTACTGACAACACAGTGACAGTTGAACAAATAAAGGAGGAAGCATTCAAAGAGAGGTTAGAAAAGGAAAAAATAGAAATTCTTTGAGGAACAAATAAAGAAGTGTACAAGGCAGTTTGACACACTTCTACCGGAACTATGCAGCACATTGAAGGAATTCAAGACTTTGTATAGAGACACTTGTAAGACTAACTTTTTGATAGTTGACATAGACAGGAAAATGAGCAAGATACAGGAAGAAATTAATAAACTTGCTGACAATTTTATTAATTCATCTGATACGTTATCAGTTTTTGAGCAAAAGATAATAGGTTTTGAGGAAGAATTAGCAAAGCTAGAAAGAGAAAAGGAGAGAATAAAAAGTCAGGCTAAGGATCGGAAATTAAGACTAAGTCCAAAACTGGACTATCTAGCATCCTTAAGGAAAGAAATATCTAATGCATTAATACAAGGACAAAAAACATCGGCAGAGCAAAATGCAACACCTCATTGATACAGTTCAAAGAACAGAGGCAACAATAAAAGACAGTAAAAAGTTTCTTGAAAGCCTAAATTTGGTTTTTGCGGATCTTTTTCAAATTGTAACCACCCGGTTAAAAGGTTGAGATAGGAAACTACACTCTATTGACACTTTGACAACCTTTGTCATTGATGTCAAAGGGCAAGTAGTGGTATGAGAAAATAATCAGCAAAAGACTCATCTGCTCAGGGGGAGCTCACATATTCTTTTGGTACACATTTTTGGTAACATTTTTGGATTACAATTTTTCGATACACTTTTTGAATTTTCTCATGAGTGTTGTCATCAATGCCAAAGGGGGAAATTGTTGGAAAATACACACTCCAATGAGACATTGTAGGTGATTGAAGGTTTTGTCATTTATGGCAACCTTACAATCCTATGACACCAGAAAGGCAATCCACCGGCACTAGCAAGATCAGACTCTACACCAGCACATAGACCACTGACACCAACAGTGAAAGGAAGCATACCGGCACAAAAGCCGACAGGAATTTTGTTGTTAATTTATTTTATTTATTATTGTAAAAACTTTGTAAGCTGACTTGGCAAGTTGTAAAATGACTCTTATATAAGAGAGTTCATTGTAGAACATTGTGAGAGGATAGATGTAAGAATGGATGAATGTAATTAGGAAAATTAAGGTAGAACTATTATGCGAATTATAGGTTAAGGGTTTATATAAGAAGTAGAGCTATAAACCTGTACTAGATCTGGCATAGTAGATGCTATTTTGAAGTAGTACAAGACATTGGATTTATATAATCCATTTTGTAAGTCAGTGAGACTTCCATTTTGAGCAATGACCTCTAGGCACTTGGCCTTCCTACATGTGCAGGCCCCTCTTGTAGTAGTAATATTCTCTTATTGACCAGTAAGTGAATATTGTGGGTCACAAATCCCACCGAGGTTTTTCCCACACCAGGTTTCCTTGTTAAACTATTGTGTTATGGTGTTTTTTTCATGTGGTTGTTTCTATCTCTATTTATTGCATTACTTTTTTATTACCGATACACAGTTTTAATTTGTTCTACATGTTTTAAGTCAAGAAAATCATTAAACCGGTTAGATACTGCTTCACCCCCCCTCTCAGTATCTATGGGAATCCTAACAAAGAGATATCCTTCTTCCTAAAGAAAAATCTATTCCTTCTTCTATGGCTAAGTCTACTCTTCCTCCCAAAGGTAGAAAATCTCTTTCTCCTAAGCATCAATTTATTCCTCCTAAGGGTAGGCCTATCCCTCCTCCTCATGATGGACCCGATCTCCTTCCTACACCTCCTATTCCTCCTTTATATGATGTGGTACCTCCTCCTCCATCTTATAGAGAGAAATGACCAGCCTCTCCTATTTTCCAACCTAAAAGACCTCAGCCTATTCATCCTTCTCTAAAAGAAGAGACGAAGCCTATACCTGATGAACCTAAACCTCCTAAAACTTCAAGTAAAACTATAAGAAATCATTGTGCAAGAGAAAACTGAAAGAGACATCATGCTAGAGCTCATGAAGTTGTTTCCCAAACAATTTCTTCTCCTAAAACACCAATTGTTGACATGATTCTTTCTTCTCCTAAACAATATTTTCAACCTAATTCTCCTAGACACAAAATGATTAAAACAAATGATGCTTCAAACTATATTCCTATCAGAGCTCCTATTCTTATTTAATCTTGATGAAGAAATAGGTGAAAATGTTTGTTAATGATGAAAATATTGATCCTAATATTTTTTATGATGAATATGAATATGTTGATGTAGACAATGATTTATCTGCAAGATTTGATAACTCAATGATGAACCAATAGTACCAAACTGGTACTGAGAAGGGGGAGGGTGAATCAGTACAAACAAAAATATAGTCCAAAACTGATTTGACAGCAAATACTCCAAATGACTAGCAAGCAGTGATACTAGCTGAAATAGAGTGCAACCGGTAAGACCCAGAATAACTAAAACAATCATAAACCGGTCACTCATTAAGCTTTCCTCTTAGCTCAATACTATAGTACCATTACACCCTCATGCATGAACAGGTAAACTATCATCTGATCTTCACAACAGTTAGTTCAATATGTTTTATAGACAGGCATAAAACACAGAACCATCATATGCTCAACAGGTAATAACAAAGCATCACAAGAGAAAAGCATCACACATGACACACATATTTTTCACGTGGAAACCCAAATGGGAAACACCATGGTGGGGATGAATACCCACAATTTTCTTTTGAACTCTTTAAAAGTCCGCTCTATTATGAGCCTTGTCCAGTTAAAGACATTAAAATAGGTTCTGCTAGAAACTGATTCCTGTTAGGGATCACCTAGTTAAGGGTTAAACCCGGTTGGGGTTACCTTGTTAGAGGATTTCAAGAAATCAATAGCTAATGGATCTCTAGAGCTCTATAGCTTCCCAGAACTCATTAACTTTGAGTTACCCGGTTAAGGGATTTGAATCAAGCCAGTTAAAGCTACCCTGTTAAGGGATTTGTATCAAGCTGGTTAAGGCTACCCTGTTAAGGGATTTCACAACTATTGAAGTGGTTAAAGATCAACATGAATTACAATGATCTGGTAACAATACTCAATGCTAATGCAGATCCATTTTGGCTCCTCTTCACCCTCTGCACATTCACTTTGCAACTATCTCTTCTCTCATTTGGTCTGGCAAGAATCACGTATCACTTTCCTTGGATACACACACAAATTTTTCCAACAACCTTAGAAAGAAACACAACATCGACCTTATAGGAAACATACAGGTCGGTAGCAAAAATCCTAAACCCTAAACTTGTTAGGTTAAGCAATTCAGGCGGTTCAATCCTAACCGTTGAATCATACTGCATTAAATGCAATGATCTTGAATCAATCTCAAGACATTCTCCATCATCCATTATCCACTGATTTCATGGCAGTTAATAACCCATCACGTGTTATCACCGTTTGACAAACTTTGCACATTCCTGAGGTAGATAGGAATAGTCTTCTTCATGCAGGATCCTTCACGCACACAAAGCTTACATGGCAACACGACCTATTCTCTGTTATATTGCTAACTCATCACACAAAGATCACCGATTGAGTCACACAGGCTACTCCAACCAGAAATCTTGAAGTGGTAGTCATACAATGCTTCCATGTGTCGATTCTCATATCTACATGCCGGTTCACCTTGAGCAAATATACCGCTTTACTTTGGCATATATACCGGTTCACACATATGCTGGTTCTCTCTTCTCACGTATCACATATGCCAGTTCACTTCATATCACATATTGACATCAATGACAACATACAATATCATTATGTGCTTATACCAGTTCACATAATGCCAATAATCTCCCCCTTTGGCATTGATGGCAATATACAAAGATATCTCTCTGCTTCACATCTTTTCCCCCATTTTCTACAAATATCTTTTCTGCTTCACTCCTTCTCGCCCTTTGACAACAATGCCAAAGTGGAGGCACAAGCATCCCTGTTCCATTATGCTACTCCCCCTAAGGAGTAGCATCCTTCAACACATCAATCAACAAAAATTTGACTATGCAATACCTGACTGATGTGGAACAAATACTTTTAGTTCACCTCCTGAAGGGGCAGTACCCCCAATTCACCTCTTAAATGCACAAATGTAGTCTTTGGGAGAGGCTTGGTGAATATGTCTGCTAACTGCTCTTTACTGGAAACATGTTCCAATGCAATCTCTTTATTCTGAACCTTTTCCCTCAAGAAATGATACTTAAGTTCAAAATGTTTGGTTCTAGAATGTAAAACCAGATTCTTTGAAATGTTGATAGCACTTGTGTTATCACAGAATATCCTTACCGATTCAAATATAGGGATTTTGAAGCCATTTAGAACATGCTTCATCCAAATTGTCTGAGTGCAGTTCATGAAAGTTGCAACATACTCCGCTTCCGTTGTAGACTGAGAGATACAACTCTGCTTTTTACTCATCCATGAGACCAGTCTACCACCGAGAAAGAATGCACCACCAGTTGTGCTTTTCTGGTCATCCACATTACTTGCCCAATTAGTGTCTATGAATACTTTCAGAATAAAATCATTGCTGTATAGGTACCACAATCCATAGTCAACTGTTCCCTTCAGATACCTAAGAATCCACTTGACTGCAACCAAGTAGGATTCTCTTGGACTTTTCTGGAACCTTGCAGTAATGCCAACTACATGTACAATATCTGGGCTGCTATGCATTACATAATGCAACTTACCAATCATTGATCGGTATTCCTTCTCATCAACTAGTGCAGAATCATCCTCTTTTGTCAATTTGCAACCGGTCACCATCGGTGTACCAACCAATTTGCTATCTTCCATTCCAAAGGTCTTCAACACCTCTTTGACATATTTGGACTGAGTGATAAAGATTCCATCTTTCATCTATTGGATCTACAGTCCAATGAAGAACTTAATCTCCCCTATGAGTGACATCTCAAACTCTTTCTTCATCTCATCAACAAACTCATGACTCATCTTGTCATCTCCACCAAAGATAATGTCATCAACAAAAACCTCACAGATCAGGATCTAATCTCCTTCAGACTTCAAGTAGATATTGCTATCTTCACTTGTTCTCTCAAATCCAATCTTCACAAGATGGGAATGTAGGTGCTCATACCATGCCCTAGGTGCTTGCTTTAGACCATATAATGCTTTATGTAGCCTACATACCATGTCACTATCTTCAGATAGGGAAAACCCATCTGGTTGCTCAATATACACCTCCTCTTCAAGTACACCATTTAGGAATGCAGATTTTACATCCATTTGATATACTTTGAACCTTTTAAAAGCTGCATATGCAAGAAGCATACAAACTCCTTCCAATCTGGCTACAGGAGCAAAGGTTTCTCCATAGTCTTCTCCTTCTTCTTGAGCATATCCTTTGCACACCAATTTGGCTTTATTCCTAATCATTGTACCATCCTCATTTAGCTTGTTTCTAAACACCCATTTGGTGCCAATGACATTTTTATGCTCCGGTCTAGGTACCAAGGACCATGTACCATTTTTCTCTATCTGGTCAATTTCCTCTTCCATTGTCTCGATCTAGTCTTCATCTTTATGAGCCTCTTTGAATGATTTAGGCTCAAATTCAGAGATCATACATGAGTTTTCTTTGATCTTTCTTCTTGTAAGGATTCCTGCATCCTTATCTCCTATGACTAGTTTAGGATCATGATTCAGCTTGACATACCGAGGAATGGTCTTGACAAGTTCTTCTTTCTTTTCCTCTTCATCCTCATCTTCATCAGTATCAGCATTCACCAGTTTAAGAACACTATTACTTGTACTTGGTTGACTGACAACCGGTTCCCAAAAGGTTGCAACCAGTTCATTCACAGCTTGCTCACTGCCGGTTTCCTCAATTTTCTCAGCAGATTCATCAATTCTTACATTAATACTTTCCATAATTCTCTGAGTCCTATTGTTGTAACACTTGAAAGCTTTACTCTTGGTGGAATATCCTAGGAATATTCCCTCATCACATTTAGCTTCAAATTTGCCCTGATGTTCACTCCTCTTGATGTAACATTTGCTACCAAATACCCTAAAGTAGCTGACCATAGGTGTCTTACCGGTCCAATACTCATAAGGAGTTTTATCCTTAGCTTTCTTGATGAGTACTCGGTTCATTGTGTAGACTATAGTGCTCACTGCTTCTCTCCAAAATGTGTGAGCTACCTTTCCTTGAATCAACATGGTTCTAGCTACTTCAACCACAGTCTGGTTATTCCTCTCTATTAGGCCATTCTGTTGTGGAGTCCGGGGGGCAGACAGTTGCCTCTTGATGCCAAATTCTTCACAATACTTGTTGAATTCACCGGAAGTGAATTCCCCTCCTTGATCAGTTTTGAGACACTCGATCCTTTTACCACTTTCCTTCTCCACTAATGCTCTTAAAGCTTTGAATTTCACAAAGGCTTCAAACTTGTCTTTCAAGAATGTGACCCACATCATTCTTGAGCAGTCATCAGTGAGAATCATGAAGTACCTATCACCCTACACACTTCTAGTTTTCATAGGACCATACAAATCAGTATGCACAAGATCAAGCAAGTTGTTAGCAGTGAAAGATTTACCTTTAAAGGTTGAGGAAGACATTTTCCCCAATTGACACTCTCTGCATAGGATATTATCCAGTTTGCTTAGCACCAGCAACCCTCTAACTGCCTTGATCTTACTAGCCTTCACAATGTTATCAAAGTTTACATGGCAAAGTATCCTATGCCATATCCAGCTATCATCAAGCTTAGCCATAAGACATGTACTTATATTTGCATTTAGATGAAATAGGTTACCTTTGGTCTGCATGCTGGTGGCCACCAATTCACCATCTTTTCCTTTGATTCTGCAAACTCCATTCTTGAATTCTAGAGTGAGGCCACTGTCATTTAGCTGGGCAACACTCAGAAGGTTGTGTCTAAGACCATCAACCCAGTACACATTGTCAGCACTGCTCTTTCCATTCAAAGAGATGGACCCTCTACCTTTGACCATGCATGGTGCATCATTGCCAAAGTGAACCACACCACCATCATACTCCTCCAAAGATAGAAACTCGCTCCAGTCACCTATCATATGGTGAGAATAGCCACTCTCAATGATCCACTCATTGGAATTATCAAACCGGGAGACAAGAGCCTTCTTGTCTGCCACATCTTCCTTTACAGCAAAAAACACAATGTCTTCATTCTCTTCATCTTTTGATTCCTCATCTGTGACACCTTCATCAACTACCACAAAACAATTTCTCCGGTTTCCTCCTTTGAATTTCCTGAACCTTTCTAGTTTGTCCTTGTTATCGCCATTAGGACAGTTTATAGCAATATGTCCTATCTGGTTGCAAGAAAAGCATATCAAAGGTAGCTTACCTTTGTATTTACCGGTTCCTTTAGGAATATTCCTGGCAAGGAGAGCTTCAAATGCCATCAGAATCTCCTCATCATTCATTTCTTTGCTCTGACTAGGTTCACCACTAGTGCTAGCTTCTTTTCCTTTTTTGGATGGTAAAGCAGAGGCTTTAAATGTTGATTTAGTCTTTTGAACACTGCCATCAAAACTATTTAGCTCATAGGCTGTCAGCTTGGCTATGATGGAGGCCAAGGATACCTTATTCTTGTCTATTGATCTCAGCTCCTGAATAGCAGCAACCCATATTGCATAGATCGGCAACAGGGATCTCAGGACTTTTCTTCCCACAATGGAATCTTCTATTTTACCACCTGCACTCTTGATTTCTCCAACAATTGTTTTGATTCTTATTCCATACTACTGAATGGTCTCACCTTCAACCATCTACATATCTTCAAACTTCCCTCTCAGGCTTTCTTCCTTAGCCTGTTTTACATGTTCATCACCACCATAGATATTTCCAAGAGCATCCCATACCTCTTTGGGATTTACCTTGTCCTGAACATCAATAAACTAAATGTTAGATAAACTACTAATGAGGGCTTCCATGGCTTGCCCATTTTCTTGTATCTCTCTCTTTTGGTCATCGATGAGAGTACTGGTAGGGACAACATAGACATTCTCAACATAACTCCAATGTTGAGCACCCATGCTTTTGATGAATATCTTCATCCTATCTTTCCATATACCAAAATTCTCCTTGTTAAACTTTGGACCTTCCCTCTTCATCATTTGACTGGGAACTTTACCTCAGGTGGTTAAGATTACAACACAAAGGACCTAGAGTGCTCTGATACCAATTGATAACTCAATGATGAACCAATAGTACCAAACTAGTACTGAGAGCCTGTGATACTAGCTGAAACAGAGTGCAACCGATAAGACCTAGAATAACTAAAACAATCATAAACCAATCACTCACTAAGATTTCCTCTTAGCTCAATACTACAGTACCATTACACCATCATGCATGAATAGGTAAACTATCATCTGATCTTCACAACAGTTAGTTCAGTATGTTTTATAGACAGACATAAAACATAGAACCATCATATGCTCAACAGGTAATAATAAAGCATCACAAGAGAAAAGCATCACACATGACACACATATTTTTCACGTGGAAACCCAAATGGGAAAAACCACAGTGGGGATGAATACCCACAATTTTCTTTTGAACTCTTTAAAAGTCTGCTCTATTAGGAGCCTTGTCTGGTTAAAGACATTAAAATAGGTTCTGCTAGGAACCGATCCTGTTAGGGATCACCCGGTTAAGGAATGGCTACAATACTCGGTTAAGGGTTAAACCCGATTGGGGTTACCTTGTTAGAGGATTTCAAGAACTCAATAACTAACTGATGCTCTGCAAAAAGGATTAGAAAATCTGTTTGATGGCAACACACACAAGAGCACAAGAAACAAACGTTAGTGTTAGCAACAAAAGATTATCCTAAACAGGCATATCAAGAGAGATATTAAGCATGAAATAGAAAGCATATAAACATAGAATGAAATAGCTAATCAAGATGCTCATAGTTGCTCCTCCCTTGTTCCTCTCCTCTCCAAGTCCCAAATGAGTGTAGCTCTCAGCTTTTAGCACTAGCCATGGATGCCATATGGAGATTCAAGATGGTTGAATATGATAAGCAAATACTATGCAAGAGTAGATAGTGATGCTATGAAAAAGCTCTATGCTAATGCCAGTATAACAACAATACTCTAAAATGCTTCTCCTTTGCTTGAGGAGAAGGGTTCTATTTATAGAAGAAATAGGGAAATGAAGGGTTAAGATTGAGCAATCTTAACAAGGGTTAGGATTGAAAGTTGGGGATCCATGTGCACAATTGGCACCAATAAAATGGTGACAAGTTTCAACATAGGATTGGGTTGAGAGAAGAGGTTGGAGGCATTAAAGGCCTGAGAAGACCTCATGGTTATCTAGAAGGCAAGGGTCAAGTCTAAATTAAGATTACCCATTGGATTAAGAGTTAATCCAAGGATAAACCTTTGTGCACATGTTTAAGAGATAATCATGGTCAAAGCATTAATGGCCTGATGAGACCTTTGGGTTGGGTAGAGGTTGAGTCAAAACAAATGTTTTAACCATGTGGGAGGGTTGAATTAACCATTAATGGTTATTGGAGACTTTGGGGATTAAGTGGTTGAAGGTTGGAAGCCTTCAATGGTTTTCAAAGACTTTGAGCCATTTAGTGGTTGAAGGTTGGAAGCTTTCAAAGGTTATCCAAGACTTTTAGGGTTAATTTGTTGAACACACAAAGCATTAATTGCTTTTCAAAGACTTTGGAGTCTTTGAGAAGTGACTCCAATTTGCTTAGGAATGTGACAATATTTAGGGGATGGATTAGGCTAATTAGGAAGGGTTTAGAAGAATCTAGAAGGGGATTAGATTTTGCAAGTGGATTTGGTGGGAAAATGCAAGTGGGAGAAATTTTGGTATTTTCAATTAAAATAAAATCATTTATTTCAATTAAATGGTGTAAGTTGAATTTGGATAAATATTTAAATAAATATTAATTTATTTAAATGAGAAAAAGAAGATAAAGCATTTAAAATGCTTGAAGACTTTGAGGGAAACCATTAAAGGCTTGAAGACTTTAAGGAAAACCATTAAAGTCTTTAAGAAGACTATAGAAGGAAGCCATCAAGTTTGAAGACTTTAAAGCCATCAAGTTTGACTACTTTAAGGGAAACCATTAAAGGTTTCAAGTGGGTGAGGATAAATAGGATTTTAAATAAATAATTTATTTAAAATAGTTGTGCAACTTGCTTTTGTAGGAAAATACAAGTGGGTGGAGGATAAAGGTGATTTAAATAAATGATTTATTTAAAATAATTGTGCAACTTGCTTTTGTAGGAAAATGCAAGTGGGTAGAGGATAAAGGTGATTTTAAATAAATGTTAATTTATTTAAAATAATTGTGAGAGGTGGGATTTTGGGGGTTTTAAATAAATATTAATTTATTTAAATGTGAGAGGTGGGATTTTGGGGGATTTAAATAAATATTAATTTATTTAAATGTGAGAGAAGATTTAATTAAACAAATATGATTTATTTATTTAATTAATGGTATGAATTTGGTTAAGTGAATTAAATCAAATAAATTGAATAATTTATTTAATTAATAGGAGAAGAGGGTTAAGATGAATTAATTAAATATTAATTTAATTAATTATTAATTGATGGTTAAATAATCAAATAAATATTAAATATTTATTTAATTAAGTGGACAGATTTATGTGACTACATTTGCCCCTCTTTGAGACGGTGCGGTTTATCGCGTCGTTTCAAAGAAAGAAAAATAGGTGTGAAGAAATGCCCCATAAAATGTAAATTTAATGGGTGGTATGCCCCCTCGAGAGATGGGCCGAATTTTTTTTGAAAAATCGGGCGATCTCTCGAAAAAGAATGAAAAGTGGAGGGGAGGTAGAATAGAAGAAATTAGAACTAATGATGAAAGAATGGGAGAAAATGGAGTGAATATGAAGAAACAACAAGCCAGCGAGTACCCTGAGGTCATGCAAGAGATACATAGCAGATGTAGTGTGGGGTTTGGATTGATGCTATACAATTGATCAAAATTGTTTGGACAATCTTGGTGCAATCGGTTTAATTGCCCCGGTCAAGTCAAAGCGTGACAGTTGATGTCAGTTGGTCGCTTGGACATGATAAAGTCTGAGTAAGTGAATCAAAGTGACCTGATGGTGACTTAGACAATTGATGTAATTGCCCGATGAAGTCAAGGTATATGAAGCAAAATACTCGTTGAGACGTAGACAATTGATGTAATTGTCTGTTGGATTGTGTTTGATTGGTTGATCAATTGATAGTGTGTGCATGTGATGGATGGTTGTGGGGAATCATGGCAGCCCCATTGAGACTAGGTCATTATGATAAATGCCTGATGTAGTCTAGGATTACCATAATCGATTACCTATTGAGACCCGAAGATACTGGATCAGAGTATCTGTTGATAGTCTAGGTGTGTGGGAGTCGATGTATCTGTGTAGACAGAGTAACTAGCTTAATTTTGTGGATGAGTGAGGATGGGAAGTGATGAAGGGATTAGGATGATGTTGATGATCAAGATAGGGAGGGTGAGGGGGGATTTGATGTTAGATAGAAGATATGGAGGACTTATGACTCATTCCTATGGAAGAAGAGGAAAATAGAGTATGCATTATTATGACTATGTATGCATGATATGCAGCTATTATGAATGTATGGATGGGTGGAATGCAACGAAATGCAATATATACAAATGAGATGGAATGACGATCCATGGTGCTTTATTTTTCATCATTGAGCTTTAAAATGTTGTAAGAAAATACAAGCAACTTGACATAAAGATTCAAGATGACCAGAGTATTTCTTACATGGATTTTATATAGCAAGTTAATACAAGCAACTTGATATAATGGATCAAGTTGACCTGAGTATTGCTTGCGGAACAGATAAGGATTATCTCCTTTCATGCATGACTTGGAACGTCCTCCTTGATCTTAGGCTGATCATATCCTGAGACAAGTGCATACCGTAATAAGAGATAAAACCTTTATCCAGTTTGGATGAGGTAGGAGGAACCAAAGAAAGAGAATTGTACCTGCAAACAAATAGTATATACATAAAGAATAAAGAATAAGGATCCTTGGTAATGGTTCATGCTCATATGGTCGAGGTATACGCTGTAGTCAGCAAGCCGTAATGATCTATGACTACATTTGGCATAAGATCACGTAGCTTAGTGAACTTCCCACGTAGACACCATTAGTACATGCCCCAGAACTTCATCGGAAATAATGCGCAAATGATACAAAACAATGCTGAAAGATCCCGATACAGATAAACAAATGAATTACTCATGAATCAACCAAGCATTTGATAGCTTAACATAATTTTCTTGTCAAAGAAAACGTCACTTTTGTCTTTGTTTTGGTAAGGAAGGATGCATCCTTGTTTTTAAAGACAGTTTCTGATTTGTTGGATGTGGATTGTGTGGTCGATTGATAAATGGTCATTGTGTGAGTACTGTGTTAATGTTGGTTTTGCATCTGCTTGAATGAATATGTACAAGGTGTTGCCATGTTTTGGTGTGATTTTCGATGGGTTTTTCGATGTTTTTGGATTTTGTGTAATAGTTTTTGAATGTTTTTGGATTTTGTGAGTCATTTTTGAATGTTTTTGGATTTTGCGAGACATTTTTGAATGTTTTTGTATTTTGCGAGACATTTTTGAATGTTTTTGTATTTTGCGAGACATTTTTGAATGTTTTTGCCAATGAATCACCAGTAATGTAGAATCCACTTCCATCATCTAGATTGTAAGGGCATTGCCCCCAAGTTGGACATGATTTATGAAAAAGCGGGATGCTAGACGCATGAAGTACTTTCTTGGATTACAGATAAAATAACAAGCCATGGTTAGATGGATGGATGTGTGTATGTATGAATGTGATCGCAACAAGCCTGAAAGACACTGCAGCCATAGCCTTTACGAGTGGCGCCTGTTTGCCAGGTTTTCGCCATCGTACTTACCCAAGGTGCCACCGGAGTGGTTGTTCACCGTTTGGATGCATGATTTTTCTTTACTTTTTTGAATGTTTTTGTATTTTCTTCAGGACATTTTCTGAATGTTTTTGATATTTTCTGATATGTATACCTTAGGTATAAAACCGTTTGAGGTGCATGCTATTGATTGGATTTGCGAGCGGTTCTCCGTCTGATGTAGCCAACTGATATGCCCCGGACCCGAATACAGCAGTGACAACATATGGGCCCAACCAGTTTGATTCAAACTTGCCTTGATGTTCTCTGTTTGGTTGGTTGCGAGGATTTTCTCGAAGAACAAGATCACCTACCTCAAATGTACGAGATCTAACTCGGTGATTGTAGCTTCTACTCATGCGCTGCTGATAGGCTTTGAGGTGATTGTATGCAGCTTGTCGCTTCTCATCTAGTAACTCTAAGTCCTGAAGACGAGATACTCTGTATGCTTCATCATCGATGAGATTGTGCAATGAAACTCGTAAGGATGGTATCTCGACCTCAATAGGTAAGATAGCTTCAGCACCATAGACCAATGAATAAGGAGTTGCACCTGTAGGGGTCCGAATGCTAGTTCGATATGCCCATAGCGCTGGATTCAATTGAACATGCCAATCACGGCCGGCATCATTGACTGTCTTCTTTAGGATCCTCAATATGTTTTTATTGGATGCTTCGGCCTGACCATTGCCTTGTGGGTAATAGGGAGTGGAAAAGCGGTGTTGGATATGAAATTTCTCACAAAGCTCACGGACATCCTGATTTTTGAAAGGAAGACCGTTATCTGTGACAATGGACATGGGCACACCATACCGGCAGATGATGTAATTGAGGATGAATGAGGCGATCTGCTTGCCGGTGACTTGGGTAAGTGGAACAGCTTCAATCCACTTGGTGAAATATTCAGTGGCGGTAATAATGAATTTATGGCCATTGGATGAAGATGGATGGATTTTACCCACAAGATCAAGACCCCATTGACAAAAAGGCCGTGGTGTTGTGATTGGTTGCAGTTCTTGAGCTGGTGCATGTATTAGGTCGCCATGAACTTGACATTTTTTGCACTTCCTAACAAAGTAGTAGGAATCCTTTTCCATAGATGGCCAATAGTATCCAGCTCGCATGATCTTCTTGGCTAGTGATGGACCACTTGAGTGAGTCCCGCAAATTCCTTCATGTACCTCTTCCAAAGCCTTTGTTATCTCACCTTGTTCTAGACATCGAAGGAGAGTACCATCAAGACTGCGTCGGTATAGGGTTTCGGCAATAATGGTATATCGAGCAGTTTGGCGAATGAAGGTTTTATGTTGGTTATTTGATTGGTTGGGAGGAAGGGTGTGATCGCGGAGATAGGTGTAGAACTCACCGTACCATGGGGATTCAGAACCAACAAGGCAACATATCATTTCAGATTCGGGGATATCATAAGCCGGGATCCAAAGTTGTTCTACCAAGAACTCGTAGCATGTTGAATTCTGTGGAAGATCTAGTAGAGATGCGATGGTAGCCATAGCGTCAGCAGCTCGATTCTGATCTCTTGGTATCTACTCGAAAGTGATAGTAGTAAATGATGTCTTTAGATTGTCCACCATTTGCTTGTATGGCATGAGTTTATCATCTTTGGTCTGATACTCATCTGTTGCTTGTCGAATGACTAGTTGGGAATCGCCATATACTTGCAGTTCTTTTAATTTCCATTGTATGGCTAATCTGAGTCCTGTGATCAAGGCCTCATACTCTGCTATGTTGTTTGTGCATGGAAATGTGAGCCTGTAAGACTTCGGGATGCTATCACCTTGAGGTGTGATAAACAGAATGCCTGCCCCCGAGCCGTGCCTAGTGTATGAACCATCAAAGTATAATTTCCATGACTGTGCTTCTGTAATCATGAATATCTCTTCATCTGGAAAATTGGAAATGAGAGGATGATCGCCTATGAGAGGTGCATCAGCCAACTGATATGCAATAACTTGACCTTTGATAGCTTTACGGTCCACATACTCAATGTCAAATTCACTTAGAATCATTACCCATTTGGCCAAGCGACCTGTCAATGCTGCTTTGCTGAGTAAATACTTGAGTGGATCAATCTTTGCAATGAGTTGTACCTTGTGTGTTAATAGATAGTGCCGCAATTTAGTGGCTGCCAGGATTACTGCTAGGCAAGCTCGCTCAATAGGTGTGTAATTGAGTTCATAGCCAACCAGTGTACGAGAGATGTAGTATACAACACACTCTTTGCCTTCTGCATTATGTTGTGCCAGTAATACACCTAATGCTGTACTTGTCGCTGAGATATAAAGTAACAACGATCTACTTGGATCTGGTGGCATCAACAATGGTGGATTCATGAGATAGTCTTTAAGCGCCTGAAATGCTTGCTGGCATCGGGCATCCCACTGAAAGCGGATGTTCTTGTGTAGCAGGTGTGTGAATGGGTGACACTTATCAGCCAATTGTGCAATGAATCTGCGGATGGATTGAAGCCGTCCTTGTAGTGTCCTTAGCTGACTGATATTCCTTGGAGGTGGCATGTCCATGATTGCCTTAACCTTTGCTGGATCGACCTCAATACCTTTGCTTGAGACAATGTATCCTAGAAGCTTCCCGGAGGTCACTCCGAAGACACATTTCTTTGGGTTGAGTCGAACATGGTATTGTTCCAGTCTATCAAAGATTTTATCTAAGATGTGAAGATGTCCTTCTCTAGTAAGTGATTTTGCTAGTAAATCATCCACATAATCTTCCATCATAGTATGCATCATGTCATGGAAGATGGTGGTCATTGCTCTTTGATAGGTCGCTCCTGCATTCTTTAGACCAAAAGGCATTACATTCCAGCAGTATGTGCCCCACGGACATGTGAAGGCTGTCTTATGTTGGTCCTCTGGTGCGATCTTTATTTGATTGTATCCTGAAAAGCCATCCATGAGTGAAAGCATGGCATGTCCTGCTGTCAAATCTACTATGATGTCAATATTTGGTAGAGGGAAGTCATCCTTAGGACATGCTTTATTTAGATCTCTGAAGTCTGTACAAATGTGGATGCCCCCTTTTGGTTTGCCAACTGGCACAATATTGGAGATCCATTCTGCATAATCAATTGGTCTAATGAAACCAACATCCAGGAGTTTCTTGAGTTCTGTTTTGACTAGCACGGCAATCTGAGGATGCATCTTACGAAGCTTCTGCTTGACAGGTTTGGCTCCTTTTGCTACTGTGAGATGATGCATGACTAAATCAGGATCAAGCCCAGGCATGTCTGCATATGACCATGCAAAGTTGATCTGACGCTGTTGGAAGAATTCTATAAATTGAGGCTGTTCCTCTGGAGTGAGAAGAGATGCCAGATGTATGATATGAGGATTTTCAGGAGTCCCCACATTGTATTCTTTGGTTTCCTCGATAAGAATCGTTGATCGTTCCTGTTGTGTACTAGCAGGGAGGATGTCAAACCCTTCATCCTCAGGCGCCTCAGAGAGGTTTTCACCATTGCATACGCTCTTTCTTTTTACTTTTGTCGGATCAAATAGTGCCACAGTGTGGTTTTCACTGGAAGATGCATGTTTTATTGTTATATTTTTGCAGCTGAAGGATTTGGCATCTGCCCCGAAGTATGCTGTGCTATTAAGTTCAATGGCGAATCCAGCTTTGTGATCCCCGCTTGGTAGATTATCCCTTAATTCCAAAAAGTCAATGATAGCCTCATCGTTTTGGAAGAGATCAAGACATGGGGGATTTGATTGGTTCCATTCGATGAGTTCAGGGTGGATAATGGGCATTACTTCATCGATTAGGTTAAGTTCGTTAGAAGTATCAGTGAGGGTTAAGACAGTGTGGTGAAGGTCATTGATGGTACTCTCCCTGTCAGAATCAGGCGTAGGATGAGACGTAGGGTCTGTGGAAGATGTTTCCAGCTCAGGTACCCAAGTGGTCTTTACCTGTGCTTCTCCGTAAACAGGGATGTCTTTGCCTGGTGGAGGTGGTGACGTGTCTTCCTCATCTGAAGTGTTAAGTTGCACAGAATCAAATTCCCACTCATGTGAGTCGGTCTCTGAATCACTTTCCAGCATTCGATTGCTATACCATACTGGGATATCTTTTGAGTTAAATACGGCAGGTGTGATTGGTTTATGTATCTTTGTAGTGATCGGTGCTGCAGGAATTGTGATGGGGTTTAATGGATTTGTCACTGGAAGTATCGGTAATGGTGACTCAGTGGCTTCTGCTGGAACTACTGGTGCCATAGATGCTGCTACGGGTTCCAATATAGTTGCTGCTACAAATGGTGTTGCTGATAGGATTACTGGTTCGTTTGATGGGATGAGTGACATTGGTGATGGTGGAGTTGTGAGCCTTGAGGGGGCAGTGGGGATAGTGCTTGATGGTGCTTTGATTATGAAAGGTATCCTCTTTGCAGTAGGTGGGCAAAATGGTTTGCTGGGTTTTCCTTTGAATCTGAGTTTAGGAAGGATCTCTTTTTCAAAGCCAAGGCCTGTATTACCTTTGGGCTTGAATTCTGGTAGTAGAGGTTCGTGTCGTCCTTGTTTGTAGTATCCCAAAGCACTCTGACCATCATATCCCATTCTTTGCATAATGAGGAGGCCTTTGCCATATTGTTCCGTAGGAAGTGTAACTTGCGGTTTGTCAGTGGTGATGGGATCTTTATAGATCCAGTCCGCCAGGTCCTCATCTTGTGTCTCTTCCTCTTGACTCTTTTCAAGAATGAAAGGCGTTAAGGCACATGCTGGCGTGATTAGTGGTTGCTGGAGCAACTGCTGTGGTTTACCATGTGTTCTAGGAGAAGTGGGCATTTGTCCCACACAAAAGAGCTGACTCAAGTTATATTCTCCAGGACCTTCCTCTGCGACTTTCATTTTAAGCTTTTCTTGCTTGGGCATAGGGGTGTTCGAACTGGCAAGAGAGGCAGGATTTACATATGATGTGGAGGAAATGGCTTCCCTATTATTAGGAACAGTAATCTCTGGTTGATGGCTGATATTATGGCAAAATGCAAAGGGATTTGCATCGCCCAGGATTGTGATCTCTACACCGTTATGTGGGAACTTGATACATTGATGGTAGGTAGATGGAACGGCTTGCATGGCATGTATCCAAGGTCTCCCTAATAATAGATTATATGGCAGAGGAAGGTCCAGAACCTGACAGATGATGTGCTTTACCACAGGGCCTACTCGGATTGGTAGTACCACAGCTCCTTTGGATGAATGCTCTGCATCATCATAGGCCTTGATGGTGATCTTCTTGCGAGGATCCACTGATTCTACTGCATAGCCCAATGCTGTGACCAACTGTAGTGTGCAAATGTTTAGGCCTGCTCCATTATCAATCAAGACTCGCTTGATCCTGTGTTGGTTGACAAAGCCTTCAATGTGGAGTGAGGCGTTATGAGGTTGCTGGAAGGAAGAGTTATCACTTTCGGAAAAAGTGAGACAAGGTGATGACTTTAGACTTCCAACCATGGCTTGAAATTGGTCCGTGTTCAGGTTTGCAGGGACTGACGCCTCTTGGAGTGCTTGATCCAAGATTGTTTTATGAGAGGGTGACAGACGCAAAAGCTCCAAAATGGATATAAGTGCAGGGGTTTTGTCTAATTGTTCCACAAGATTGTACTGCTTTGGGACGGAGGTGGTGCCTTGTGGAGCTGCCTTGATGGTGACCTTGCCACGACGTGTAACAACATTGCAATTTGAGGTGGGATTTTTGAAGGTTATGGTTGCAATTTGTTCACTGGCATCATACAGGTGATTTACAGTGTAATTATACGCAGCTTGCGTATAATCAGTGGTATCAGGACCTCGTCTGGAAGTGGAAGGACCCCTTTGATCTTGTGATGGAAGTGGATTCTTGAACATCTGATGATCATTATTGGTTGTTTTTGGGTCATGCCCTTCAATTTCAATTTCTCCTCGGTCAATAAGATCCTGAATGAGATCTTTCAATCGGTGACAATTACTTGTTTTGTGTCCTCTTCCTTGATGGAATTCACAATGTTCAGTATCTCTCCACCATGCCGGTTTGACCTGAGGCTCATAATTTGATAACTTAGGTAGAGTGATCAAATTCTGAGAAATGAGTTGTCGCATCACTGTTTCAATGGGTTCCCCTAAGGGAGTGTATGTGCGTTTTTGTTTTTGTGGACGAGGTCTTGGTTCATCCTGAGATGTGATGCGACCTTGATTAGGAAGAACATTTGTGTTATTTTGAGGTGGAGGATTTTGTCCTGCAAACCGAACCACAGGTTGTGCATTTTGGACAGTCCGAGCATCCACAACTCCATCGTTAACGATATTCTTATTCTTGTTCCAGAAGTTCGGTTTATCGCTATTGAAGCGCGGGCGAGGACCATCTTTGGGTTCATTAAAGATTTTGATGAGTCCTTTTTTGATGAGTGCCCTTTCACATTTTATACCTTTGGTGATCATATCGTTAAAAGAATCTGTGTCTTTGACATCCAGGTGAAATTCCATTTCTTCGTTTAAGTTGGAAATGAAAATTTCCACTAGTTCTCGTTCAGGTAACTGAAGAGAACGTCTGCTAGACATTTGGCGCCATCGTTGCAGGAATACTGAGAATAATTCACCTGGTTTTTGTTTGGTGTTACATAGATCAGCCATGGTGATGTCGCGTTCAATATTATAAGAGTAATGAGATAGGAACTTCTGGATGAGTTCCTCAAATGTTCTTATGCCACCTGGTAGTCGGGAAAACCATGATGTGGTTGTTCCTCCCAAGCTTTGGGGAAAAAGGCGCATTAGGTATGTGTCCTCATAAGCGACTTCGAGACAAGCGGAATGAAATTCTCGGACATGATCACGGGGATCTCCCTTTCCTCTATATTTTTCGAATTTTGGTGTTTCAAACCCGCGTGGAAAGGGTGGCATATAAAGATTCCTATCAAACGGATAGGGACAGATGTCGTTAAGTGAGAATTGATTGGTCCTAACACCACTATGAAGTTGTTGGGCGAGATTCTCGACTTGTTGCCGCAACATCTCCATTTCATTTGGAGGAGGAGGTGGTGGGTTACCTCGAGGGATGTTATATCTAATGTGATTTCTACCCCTTTCCTCCTCATGGTGACTTTGTCTTTCTGATGCTTGTCTTAATTGGGCAAGATCAAAGTCCGAGGGGAGTTTGGCTCCTTCTTGAGCGAGTTTTAAGAAGTGAGCATCCGCATTGCTCCTTAATATTTCATCAAATAATTTGTTGAAGTGAGGGTTATGCTGAGCCCTTTCAATTGTTGAAGGAGTGGGAGTACTTGGGTTTTCATCAGTTACAGTTCCTCCAAGTGCTTCTTGAAATTCATTGAGGTTGTCTTCTTCTTCCTCAATTTCTATTTCTCGTTGCCTTGATCGCGATCGGGTTTGAGCCATTTTGTTTGTAAGTTTGTGTTGAAGTTGATTGAAGATGATGATGAGTTATTGATGAAAGATTGATGATTGGTGATTTGTATTGTATGGGGATCTCTAGCACTTTAAGGTAGATGTAACCAAAATTTCTTCTTTGAATTGCTTGTTTGTTTTGAGGAGTTTGGATGTGATAAGGTGTAGAGAAATCTGAGATGTGTTACAGATTTTGACTACCTAGCAATGAGAGGATTCACTCATGAACTAGTTTTAACCTGCGTAGATGTGTCTCTTAGGATGAGCTTATCCTAGATGTAGAAACAATCTAAAAGTGATGTGATGTGTTTGATTTCAAGCAATATCTAAAAGAGAACTTGGGACAAGAACCTCTTAATGTTTTGAGAGTTTTGGGATGAATTGATGATGGAATAATGATGTATGAATGAGATGATGGATGTTTTGTTTTTCAACTTCAATAAAAACTTTGTGTTACAAATGGAACAAACTCTACCTCTTCCCTTTCAGGCGTTGGTGGCACTTCTCGAGCTGTGTTGTAGGTGATACAGGCGTTTTGGGAAGAAGTTGGGATTAATCTTTCCTCCTTGATTTTTGTGATAACTCAGAGCCCTATATTGCATAAAAGCTCTACGGTTCAATGATTCTGAATCAAACTCGTTTTTTTTTTTTTTTCTTGAAGGTATAGACGCATGCGATGTAGAAAGACTCTATGTGAGACAAAAATTTGTCTATTGAGATAGAAGAATTTCCTCCTTTTGATCAAAGCCTTTGAGCTTAGTGGTCTCCTTTTCAAGGTGATATTCTGATGACACTTCTTCTTTCGCAAGATGTGAAGAATGGTCATAAAATTTGTCTCTTTGTTGTTTTGCACTTTGTTTTTGGTACTTTTGGTTGTTTTTGAGAAATGTTGGATGAATACTTTGTTTTTGGGATTGATTTTCTGATTTTTCTTTGACAAGAAAACAAAGCAAGCACACAAACACAAAATTGTAGCCTCAAAGGCACAAATGAGTATGGGTCTAGATCAACCCAATCCTTGGACTTGTTTTTGACCCTTCCTTTAGATTTATTTTAAGGTGTATTTCCAAAGCCTGAAGTCGGCTCAATTCGCACTAGGTCTGTAAAACGAACACACTTCAAACACTTTTTATCCCTAAGGTCAAATGGCCAGTTGTGATAAATTTAGCCCACATCTTGATATTTCTTCGACTTTGGTACTACATACCTTATGAATCCCGCCATGGCAGGTAAGGATGTGATATACTAAGTCTTGCACGAGCATAACAAATAGATGATCCCTATGATGGGGGAGTCACCACTTTTATCAAGCCACAAGTGACTTTTCAAAAAGCTATGTTTCTACTCAAGGAAATATGTATGGTGAGTATCTTGGGAGCAAAACCTTCTATGCTCTTGCACTAAATTGTATCTCAAATATCCTCAATCAATAGAACGGGTGAGCTACTACTTAAAGGTGTTTAGTCATGTTCGATGGCTTTGGACATAAGTTCATTCTGCAGTGACTCACTTAAGAGCCTTGTAACTGGTGGTGGGGCCCATTTGTCCTTTCGGCCAGTTACACTGTAGGAACAGCTATACCCAAGGCTACAGCTTTCGCTCTCACCTGATTTCTATAGCGGCTCGAAGGATTTACCGCTCGAGGTCGTTCCCAAGAGTATCGATCCCTTGGCAGGCCTCTCTTAAAAAAAATAAAATTTTGAGTGTTACTAACACTTTTCTCTTGCACCTAGGACCACGAGAGCCAAGGGAGAGGATAGTGTGTGTTAGAAGTAGGTCCACTCGACTGACTTTTGTGCACAAGCGTGCCAAACATGAAATTCACTTGTTCTTTTTAATCCATCATGGCAATATGATCTAACTATTTGGAGATGTTGCTCCAACAGTCATGGTGTTCTTTTTAACTTCAAAGGCAATGTGTTTTGTAATCTAGAATTTTGAAAATCCTGGTCAACTTAATGAAAAACACGTTTTGCTTTGAAGGAAAATTGCTTTGAAAATGAGACAAGTTGATTGTGAATTTTATTTGCACCAAAAATGGAAGTGTGGATTGTAAGTTTTATCTTGATGCAAGAAATAAAATTTGCCTTGTTGATTTTAAGCACCAAAACGAAGTTTGTTTCCTAACTTGCAAAAAAAATAAAGTTGTTTTTGTATAAGTTTGTGGTTCTTTTTACCTTGGAACAATGAAATTCTTTTTAAGAGCCTCAAACAAATGTGTGATTCTTTTTTAAAAGCCCAAATTTGAAATGTGAAGTTAATTTTAAACCAAAATAAAAAGTGAATTCATTTTTAAAACCAACTTCAAAAACAAGTTAGTAAAAAAATATAAATCTACTTTTTAATCTAATTTAAATCTGCACAAAAGAGAAAAATAGTTAGTAAAATCTGCGTATTTGGTGGGCTTCTACAAGCCTAATTTTTTTTTTTTTTGGTTACAAGGTGATTTGTACAACGTTTTGTTACAATAGCGCTAGTCTGCGTTTGAACAGAGGCACTATTTAACACAAACGCACTAAAAGAAAGGGAAAGACAGAGAAGGAAAAAGCACTGAAACAGGGTGAATAGCGCCAAAATAATGTCAAATGCACCAAAACAGTGTCAAAAGCGCAACCTGTGTGACATTTTCAACATTCAAACATGTTATTGGTTAAAAAAAAAAGTTGAACTTTTTGGTGTTTGGATTCACGTCGGGTTCACCAAATGATGCTCTGCAAAAAGGATTAGAAAATGTGTTTGATGGCAACACACACAAGAGCACAAGAAACAAACGTTAGTGTTAGCAACAAAAGATTATCCTAAACAGGCATATCAAGAGAGATATTAAGCATGAAATAGAAAGCATATAAACATAGAATGAAATAGCTAATCAAGATGCTCATAGTTGCTCCTCCCTTGTTCCTCTCCTCTCCAAGTCCCAAATGAGTGTAGCTCTCAGCTTTTAGCACTAGCCATGGATGCCATATGGAGATTCAAGATGGTTGAATATGATAAGCAAATACTATGCAAGAGTAGATAGTGATGCTATGAAAAAGCTCTATGCTAATGCCAGTATAACAACAATACTCTAAAATGCTTCTCCTTTGCTTGAGGAGAAGGGTTCTATTTATAGAAGAAATAGGGAAATGAAGGGTTAAGATTGAGCAATCTTAACAAGGGTTAGGATTGAAAGTTGGGGATCCATGTGCACAATTGGCACCAATAAAATGGGATCAGAAGGTTGCGTGTTCGATTCACGTCGGGTTCACCAAATGATGCTCTGCAAAAAGGATTAGAAAATCTGTTTGATGGCAACACACACAAGAGCACAAGAAACAAACGTTAGTGTTAGCAACAAAAGATTATCCTAAACAGGCATATCAAGAGAGATATTAAGCATGAAATAGAAAGCATATAAACATAGAATGAAATAGCTAATCAAGATGCTCATAGTTGCTCCTCCCTTGTTCCTCTCCTCTCCAAGTCCCAAATGAGTGTAGCTCTCAGCTTTTAGCACTAGCCATGGATGCCATATGGAGATTCAAGATGGTTGAATATGATAAGCAAATACTATGCAAGAGTAGATAGTGATGCTATGAAAAAGCTCTATGCTAATGCCAGTATAACAACAATACTCTAAAATGCTTCTCCTTTGCTTGAGGAGAAGGGTTCTATTTATAGAAGAAATAGGGAAATGAAGGGTTAAGATTGAGCAATCTTAACAAGGGTTAGGATTGAAAGTTGGGGATCCATGTGCACAATTGGCACCAATAAAATGGGATCAGAAGGTTGCGTGTTCGATTCACGTTGGGTTCACCAAATGATGCTCTGCAAAAAGGATTAGAAAATCTGTTTGATGGCAACACACACAAGAGCACAAGAAACAAACGTTAGTGTTAGCAACAAAAGATTATCCTAAACAGGCATATCAAGAGAGATATTAAGCATGAAATAGAAAGCATATAAACATAGAATGAAATAGCTAATCAAGATGCTCATAGTTGCTCCTCCCTTGTTCCTCTCCTCTCCAAGTCCCAAATGAGTGTAGCTCTCAGCTTTTAGCACTAGCCATGGATGCCATATGGAGATTCAAGATGGTTGAATATGATAAGCAAATACTATGCAAGAGTAGATAGTGATGCTATGAAAAAGCTCTATGCTAATGCCAGTATAACAACAATACTCTAAAATGCTTCTCCTTTGCTTGAGGAGAAGGGTTCTATTTATAGAAGAAATAGGGAAATGAAGGGTTAAGATTGAGCAATCTTAACAAGGGTTAGGATTGAAAGTTGGGGATCCATGTGCACAATTGGCACCAATAAAATGGTGACAAGTTTCAACATAGGATTGGGTTGAGAGAAGAGGTTGGAGGCATTAAAGGCCTGAGAAGACCTCATGGTTATCTAGAAGGCAAGGGTCAAGTCTAAATTAAGATTACCCATTGGATTAAGAGTTAATCCAAGGATAAACCTTTGTGCACATGTTTAAGAGATAATCATGGTCAAAGCATTAATGGCCTGATGAGACCTTTGGGTTGGGTAGAGGTTGAGTCAAAACAAATGTTTTAACCATGTGGGAGGGTTGAATTAACCATTAATGGTTATTGGAGACTTTGGGGATTAAGTGGTTGAAGGTTGGAAGCCTTCAATGGTTTTCAAAGACTTTGAGCCATTTAGTGGTTGAAGGTTGGAAGCTTTCAAAGGTTATCCAAGACTTTTAGGGTTAATTTGTTGAACACACAAAGCATTAATTGCTTTTCAAAGACTTTGGAGTCTTTGAGAAGTGACTCCAATTTGTTTAGGAATGTGACAATATTTAGGGGATGGATTAGGCTAATTAGGAAGGGTTTAGAAGAATCTAGAAGGGGATTAGATTTTGCAAGTGGATTTGGTGGGAAAATGCAAGTGGGAGAAATTTTGGTATTTTCAATTAAAATAAAATCATTTATTTCAATTAAATGGTGTAAGTTGAATTTGGATAAATATTTAAATAAATATTAATTTATTTAAATGAGAAAAAGAAGATAAAGCATTTAAAATGCTTGAAGACTTTGAGGGAAACCATTAAAGGCTTGAAGACTTTAAGGAAAACCATTAAAGTCTTTAAGAAGACTATAGAAGGAAGCCATCAAGTTTGAAGACTTTAAAGCCATCAAGTTTGACTACTTTAAGGGAAACCATTAAAGGTTTCAAGTGGGTGAGGATAAATAGGATTTTAAATAAATAATTTATTTAAAATAGTTGTGCAACTTGCTTTTGTAGGAAAATACAAGTGGGTGGAGGATAAAGGTGATTTAAATAAATGATTTATTTAAAATAATTGTGCAACTTGCTTTTGTAGGAAAATGCAAGTGGGTAGAGGATAAAGGTGATTTTAAATAAATGTTAATTTATTTAAAATAATTGTGAGAGGTGGGATTTTGGGGGTTTTAAATAAATATTAATTTATTTAAATGTGAGAGGTGGGATTTTGGGGGATTTAAATAAATATTAATTTATTTAAATGTGAGAGAAGATTTAATTAAACAAATATGATTTATTTATTTAATTAATGGTATGAATTTGGTTAAGTGAATTAAATCAAATAAATTGAATAATTTATTTAATTAATAGGAGAAGAGGGTTAAGATGAATTAATTAAATATTAATTTAATTAATTATTAATTGATGGTTAAATAATCAAATAAATATTAAATATTTATTTAATTAAGTGGACAGATTTATGTGACTACACTAACGGATCTCCAGAGCTCTATAGCTTCCTAGAACTCATTAACTTCGAGTTACTCGGTTAAGGGATTTGAATCAAGCCGGTTAAAGCTACCCTATTAAGGGATTTGTATCATGCTAGTTAAGGCTACCCTGTTAAGGGATTTCACAACTGTTGAAGTGGTTAAAGATCAATAGGAATTACAATGATCTGGTAACAACACTCAATGCTAATGCAGATCCATTTTGGCTCCTCTTCACCCTCTGCACATTCACTTTGCAGGTATCTCTTCTCTCCTTTGGTCTGGCAAGAGTCACATATCACTTCCCTTGGATACACACACACAAATTTGTCCAACAACCTTAGAAAGAAACACAACATCGACCTTATAGGAAACATACAGGTCGGTAGCAAAAACCTTAAACCCTAAACCTGTTAGGTTAAGCAATTCAGGCGGTTCAATCCTGACCGTTGAATCATACTGCATTAAATGCAATGATCTTGAATCAATCTCAAGACATTCTCCATCATCCATTATCCACCAATTTCATGTCAGCTGATAACCCATCACGTGTTATCACCGTTTGACAAACTTCACACATTCCTAAGGTAGATAGGAATAGTCTTCTTCATGCAGGATCCTTCATGCACACAAAGCTTACATGGCAACATGACCTATTCTCTGTTATATTGCTAACTCATCACACAAAGATCACCGATTGAGTCACACAGGCTACTCCAACTGGAAATCTTGAAGTGGTAGTCATACAATGCTTCCATGTGCCGATTCCCATACCTACATGCCGGTTCACCTTGAGCAAATATACCACTTTACTTTGGCATGTATACCGGTTCACACATATGCCGGTTCTCTCTTCTCACATATCACATATGCCGGTTCACTTCATATCACATATTGACAACAATGACAACATACAATATCATTATGTCCTTATACTGGTTCACATAATGCCTACAAGATTTTCAAAAGCATTAATCCTAGCTCCTAGTAATGAACAAAGTGACTCATCATTAGATCATGGTCCTTGTTTGGAACTTGTGATATCTCCATCTATTGTGCTTGATGTGGCCCCTCTTGTGTGTTTTTCACCTTCCTAAAATAATGATCAGCAAGATTAGGGGGAGGACAACATTCTTGATTAGCTCCATTCGCACCGTAGATTCTCTCTCTTCCTCCTCTCTTGTTTATTTGTGAAATTCTTCTATTTGTTTTCCCTATTCTTTTATCTGTTGTCCCTAGTGTTGTCTACTTAAGGATGATGCAAAGCATTGAGATCTCTTTTGTTCTCTTCCATGTTGACTTGAAAGACACATGTGTTCCCTTCTTCCATGGTGGATTCCTTTCTTTGTAAGATGAGGATAATTCTATGCACATATATAAATACATGATATACATGGGTTATCTTAAAAATCATACTAACTCCAAAGTTAGGTGAAACCACCTCATGTTTTGTTTTCATTATCCTTTGATTTATCCCCTCTTGGGGGCTAAATTATTTTGATAATGTGCTTGTCTTTTTTGGGTGTATCCTACCTTAAATAAATTGATCTTGGCAAGGCATATGCAATCTCTTTAACGTGGGGGCATACACTCTGCTCATGATTCTCTATTTTGTCACTCAAAGTTACTTAGTGAACTGTATCTTTGCTTTGTAATTTTTTGTCCTTTTTCTTGTCATGATTCATAGTAAGAGAACCTTACTAGTTGTAGTCATGATTCTCTCTTTCTCCCTCATGGTCTTCCCTTTTACCTTATCATTGAATTCGTAAGATCCTAAAGTCCACTGGGGGCTTAGTGAATCTTGCCTCTTTGATGTGGTGAAAGTCTTTCAATCTAAATTACATGTGCTTTACTGCGAGTATTTATGTAAGCTCATAGTCCCGCAAAAGTGGGGGCTAAATGTAACATCCTAAAATTGCACCCCTTGCAATTTTCAACCACATTTGGGTCTTTACCTTAGTTTTTGCTCCCCTTGGCTTAATCAAAGACCTGATTATGCTCACATGTCAAAAAATTCATCCAACTTAGTGATGCACCCAACTGCCACCTTGATCCTACCCCAAATTAGGGCAAGACCAGGGTGTGGCATCCTATTCCCCCTTTATTGGGACCTATCCTTGGGCCCCTCCCCCTAACCTATCTCAAATTTGAAGCGAGAAAACCCCCTCTATGTTGTCTCATGTTATAAAATTAATTAATTCATCATACGAGAAAATATATAAGAGGGATTTTCCCTCTCATTTGATAGATCATGAAATTAAATCAAGCATCTAAGTATTCAAGAGATCAAGCATTCAAGAGAAATTGAGCGTTTTTATTCTTCCTTCTAGATTTGGAGCAGAAATAGAGTCAATATTTCAAGTATTGAAGAGGAGATCATTATTATAATTCATGAAATCATAATTCCATGTGGAGGAAAGAAAGATTTCACAAGGAGGTATAATCATTTCATTTTCAATCAATTCAACATCCCCAAAGAGGAGGATTTCTATTTTTAGTCATTTAAATTACATTATTTTAACCACTTGGTTAATTCAAAAGTTGAGGTTTGACCTAAAGGAAAACCCCTATTCCCAACACATTTCCCTTTCTTTCTGTGCACAGAAAGTAGGTGTGCAGTTGTACTTATAGAATTGAGCTTTATTTATAGAGACAAAAAACCCTTTTTGATGCACAGAAAGTTTGGAGGACTAAGAGGCGAGCGACTTGATCTAGACACACAGTCCCTAAAAATTTTGGTAGATTCTGTAGAGAAGATCTAAATCATCTCAAACATCTCAAATCTAGGTGCATGAGGAAATCCCAAATCTGTAGCTCACTATTTTTTCATATTCGTCTTAGTTTCCAGCACTTGGTCTTAATTTAACTAGTCAACTTACGAAAGAGGGTTAAACACATTCCATTCCAATCAAACTACTCTGTATTTAGTCCTATTTGATTAGTGATTGAATCTAGTGGATTCATACCCTCTTTTGAATGTAAAGTCCTCCAAAATAAAATTGACTAAGTGATTTATCCTTTCCATATGGTAAATTCACTAAGCTCAAATTTTCTACTTTACACCAAAGAGTAATTAAACAAAATCATAAAATGAAAATCAGAGGAATGTAAGAAGCTAGAACAAGAAGTCAAACCTTGAAATTGGATCTGGAAAAGTCAAAGAAACAAGAACACAAACTTAAGGTAAGTTCAAGTAAGATAGATCATATGTTAGTTGTGAAAAGATCTCCAAAAAATAAAAGTGGTCTAGGATTATCACAAAGCAAATTGAGAAATGAAAAAGGATCATCTCTGACAAAAGAAGTGTTGGTATTTTGGATGTGTTGCATTGGTTTTGTCATTGATGTCAACACTTATCAACACCTATCAGCACTTGGAGATCTTTGGTTATGTTCACCGGCATGTTCAGTGACTTATGCACAGTCACCAGTATCTGGTTCACCGGCACTAAGGATGATCTGTTATCATCTAGAGATTACTAGGTTATGTCGAAGACATTGCTTGAAAACTTGGTTTTGGTGATTTGGTTATTAGTCTAATCAAGTTTGCATTTTTTTTGTTACTGGCAAATAGGTCTAAGTTATGGACCGGCAGGCATTATTAGCACGACACGTTATGGAGATGATTTATTATTATTGTAAATGTATTGAGCTGACATGATGCATCACACATTGATTCATTTGTAAATGATTTTATTGTAATATCTTTGTAAGCCAACCTACACATTTGGTCTTAGTTTTTGGTATATATGTAAGATCTCATTTGTGAGATTAGGTAGAAAAAGAGAAGGTGTGGTAAAAAGATTGTAATAAGGTATATGCGAATATAAGCAGAGCTATACACACAGACATCATTTGAAGATTCAAGGAAGGTATGAAGAAGGAAAATCAGAGCTTAACTAGTACTGAATCCAGCATATGAAGATGCTATTTTGTGAAGTACATTATCATTTGATTTAACCATCCAATTGTAGTTAGTGTGATTCCCATTTTGTGATTGAGTAGTGAGCTCTAGGCAGTTGGCCTTTCTACATGTGTAGACCCCATATTGTACACACATACTATCTACAGTAGTATCATCTGATTGTGGGTAAGGTTTCCCACTATGGTTTTTCCCCCTATAGGGTTTCCCCATAAAAATAACTATGTTATGTGTTGTGTATGTTATTTGTCTTTCTGTTTCATGCATTAAACTTTATCGGTACTGTTGTTAACTGCTAAATTGTCTACTGGCATTAAGTTTGGTTAAGTTATATTTGGGTTGACATTAACAAACAACTAATTCACCCCCCCCCCCTCTCAGTTGCCTCTTGGTCCTAACAATTGGTATCAGAGCCTAGTCCTCTTTTTGCAGATGTTTAACAACTTGAGGAGATTCTATGGCAACTAACTATTTCAAGAAGGATAGTCCAAAGCTTGATGGAACTAACTATGGTATATGGAAGATCAAAATGGAGACTCATCTGAATTGCATTGGAAAAGACATATGGGATGTTAAAAAGAATGGCTATGTTGGTCCTACTCAAAGTCAACCTAATCCACCAACCTTGGCTAAAAATCAGGAGAATGATTGCAAAACAAGAGAAGCACTTTTGAACGCATTGTCAGATCAGCAAATCATGGGATTATCAAACCGATCTATTGCTAAAGCTATTTGGGACAAATTGGAGACATTGAATGAAGGTGATACTAGAGTCAAAATTGCAAAACTAGAATGCTTCCAGGTCAGGTATGAAAATCTGAAAATGGAAAAAGATGAAAAGATTTCTGCTTTTATGGAAAGAGTAAATGAAATTGTTTTAGGTATACAATGTTGTGCAGGATCCTTAAGTGAAGATGAAATTGTTTTTAAAGTTTTAAGAGATTTGCCATCAGCATACAAAATGAAAGTAACTGTTATTAATGAATTGAGAACAATGCCTAATGCATCAGTATCTAGAGTCACTTTGGTTGGAAAACTTTTAGCTTTTGAACTTGAGGAATTTGGTCCTATTGCTACAATTAAGACAGACTTGGCTTTTAAAGCTTCATCATCTCCAAAATCATCATCATCATCTGAGAAATCTGATTGGAAAGCACTCTATGGTAGAGAACTTGAAGAAATTAGAAGAGAGAATGAAGAACTTAAAGATCTTGAAGCACTATTTGCAAGGAAAATGCCTAATGGTCCAATTGGAAGTAAGTATGAAGGGAAAGCACCATTTAAATGTTTTAACTACAATAAAATTGGTCATATGGCATCTAGGTGTCCTGATAGACATGCAAGATTGAAAGAAGAAGCTAAAAGAACATATAAGCCTAACCCTGAATATCAGAGATACAGATTTAAGAAGAATAGAGATAAATCATGTTATTATGTTGATGAAGGAGTAACTGATGATTCTGATGAGGAACCAATAGACAATGGATGGGCTTTTGTTTCTGATGCTCTGCAAAAAGGATTAGAAAATCTGTTTGATGGCAACACACACAAGAGCATAAGAAACAAACGTTAGTGTTAGCAACAAAAGATTATCCTAAACAGGCATATCAAGAGAGATATTAAGCATGAAATAGAAAGCATATAAACATAGAATAAAATAGCTAATCAAGATGCTCATAGTTGCTCCTCCCTTGTTCCTCTCCTCTCCAAGTCCCAAATGAGTGTAGCTCTCAGTGTTTAGCACTAGCCATGGATGCCATATGGAGATTCAAGATGGTTGAATATGATAAGCAAATGCTATGCAAGTGTAGATAGTGATGCTATGAGAAAGCTCTATGCTAATGCCAGTATAACAATAATACTCTAATGCTTCTCTTTTGCTTGAGGAGAAGGGTTCTATTTATAGAAGAAATGAGGAAAAGAAGGGTTAAGATTGAATGGTTTTAATCAAGGGCCAAGTTTGAAAGTTGGGGATCCATGTGCACAATTGGCACCAATAAAATGGTGACAAGTGTCAACATAGGATTGGGTTGAGAGAAGAGGTTGGAGGCATTAAAGGTCTGAGAAGACTTCATGGTTATCTAAAGGCTAAGGGTCAAGTCCAAATTAAGATTACCCACTGGATTAAGAGTTAATCCAAGGATAAACCTTTGTGCAAATGTTTAAGAGATAATCATGGTCAAAGCATTAATGGCCTGATGAGACCTTTGGGTTGGGTAGAGGTTGAGTCAAAACAAATGTTTTAACCATGTGGGAGGGTTTGAGGTAACCATTAATGGTTATTGGAGACTTTGGGGATTAAGTGGTTGAAGGTTGAAAGCCTTCAATGGTTATCAAAGACTTTGAGCCATTTAGTGGTTGAAGGTTGAAAGCCTTTAATGGTTATCAAAGACTTTGAAGGTTTGAGAAGTGACTTCCCTTTTGCTTAGGAATGTGACAAAGTTTAGAGAAGGGGTTAGGTTATTTAGAAGTGATTAGAAAATTCTAGAAGGGGTTTAGGCATGCAAGTGGATTTTGTAGGAAAATGCAAGTGGGAGAAATTTTGGTATTTTCAATTAAAATAAAATCATTTATTTCAATTAAATGGTGTAATTTGCATTTGGATAAATATTCAAATAAATATTAATTTATTTAAATGAGAAAAATGAAGATAAAGCATTAAAATGCTTGAAGACTTTGAGGGAAACCATTAAAGGCTTGAAGACTTTTAAGGAAAACCATTAAAGTCTTAAGAAAACTTTAAGGGAAGCCATTAAGTTTGAAGACTTTAAGGGAAACCATTAAAGGCTTAAGAAGACTATAGAAGGAAGCCATCAAGTTTGAAGACTTTAAAGCCATCAAGTTTGAATACTTTAAGGGAAACCATTAAAGGTTTCAAGTGGGTGAGGATAAATAGGATTTTAAATAAATAATTTATTTAAAATAGTTGTGCAACTTGCTTTTGTAGGAAAACACAAGTGGGTGGAGGATAAAGGTGATTTAAATAAATTATTTATTTAAAATAGTTGTGCAACTTGCTTTTGTAGGAAAACACAAGTGGGTGGAGGATAAAGGTGATTTAAATAAATTATTTATTTAAAATAATTGTGCAACTTGCATTTGTAGGAAAATGCAAGTGGGTAGAGGATAAAGGTGATTTAAATAAATGTTAATTTATTTAAATGTGAGAGGTGGGATTTTGGGGGATTTAAATAAATATTAATTTATTTAAATGTGAGAGAATATTTAATTAAATAAATATGATTTATTTATTTAATTAATGGTCTGAATTTGGTTAAGTGAATTAAATCAAATAAATTGAATAATTTATTTAATTAATAGGAGAAGAGGGTTAAGATGAATTAATTAAATATTAATTTAATTAATTATTAATTGATGGTTAAATAATCAAATAAATATTAAATATTCATTTAATTAAGTGGACAGATTTATGTGACTACAGTTTCTATAACAAAAGATCAACTGACACTTACTCTTCAATCGGTAGAGCAGCCCTTGGCAGCTAAAATTGAAGAAAATGTTGAATGGATCATTGATTCCAGATGTTCACATCATATGACTGGTGATAAGACTAAATTCTTAACCTTTCAGGAATATAATGGAGGTCTAGTAAGATTTGGGGATGATAAAGCTTGTTTGATCAGAGGAAAAGGCACTATATCTTTTAATGGTAAGCACAATACTGATAATGTTTACTATGTTGAAGGTTTGAAGCATAATCTTTTCAGTGTTGGTCAATTAGTTGAAAAGGGATTTCAATTACAATTCAAGAATGGTAAATGGAAAATCATGAATAGAATTGGTTTGGAAATTGCAACCGGTAATCAGACTAGAGGTAATATCTTTCATTTGAATAACAATGAAAAGACATGCTTGATTGCACATATTGATGAAAGTTGGTTATGCCATAAGAGACTTTGTTAAACCAGTACAACTAAGGCAGTAAAGGATTTACCTAAGATTGTTAAACCTCACAATCCATTATGTATGGAATGTCAATTTGGAAAGCAAGTTAGAACAACTTTTAAGAGTATTCCAAAAAAATCCAATAATGTTCTTCATTTAATTCACACTGATTTATGTGGTCCAACAAGGACTAGAAGCTTACAAGGCGATAGATATTTTATGCTAATCATTGATGACTATTCTAGAATGTGTTGGGTTAATTTTCTTAGGGAGAAATTGGAAGCTTTTGGGAAATTGAAACTATTCAAAGTGATGGTAGAGAATGAAACCAGTACGAAAATCAAATGTTTGAGATCAGATCAAGGAGGAGAATTCACATCTAAGGAATTTAATACATTTTGTGAAGTGAATGGAATCAGAAGACAATTATCAGCACGTCAGACACCCCAGTAGAATGGAGTTTTGGAAAGGAAGAACATAACTATTTTGGATGCAGCTAGAAGTATGATATCAGAAGCAAATCTACCTCATGTATATTGAAGAGAAGAAGTCAATACAATTGTTTATACATTCAACAGAGTTCACATCAAAGGTGAAACCGGCAAGACACCTCATGAACTATGGTTTGGTAATACTCCTACTCTTAAATATTTCAGAATATTTGGAAGAAAATGTTACATTAGGAGAGATGAGTATATTGGCAAATTTGATCTTAGAAGTGATGAAGGAATATTTCTTGGTTATTCATCTAAGAGAAAGGTATATAGATGTTTTAACAAGAGATTGTAGAAAATTGTTGAAAGTGCAAATGTGAAGATTGATGAACAGTTTAGAGGTAATCCAAGGTTAATGGACTATGATCCAGCAATAGAGATAATCACAAATGAACCTACAATGATTACACTAGTACAAAATGTTGATCCAGTCACACTGACATCATCTGAGAATTCCGCAGTGATTGAAGAACAGTAGCAAGTGAATACACCCAGGTATGTAAGATTGAATCACTCTAAAAGTCAATTTATTGAGAAATAGTATCAAGGAGTTATGACAAGAGGAAGACTAACAAATGAAGAGGTGTGTCTAATTTCTCAAATTCAACCTACAACTATTATTGAGGCATGTGAAGATAAACATTTTATTAAGGCTATGGAAGATGAATTAGAACAAATTGAAAAGAATAACATATGGACATTGGTTCCCCGGCCTAAAGACAAAAATGTAATTGGAACTAAATGGGTATTAAGAAACAAACTTAATGAAGATGGCAAGGTAATTAGAAAAAAAGCAAGATTAGTGTGTAAGGGATATTCCCAAAAGGAAAGAATTGATTATAATAAACCTTTGCACCGGTAGCTAGAATTGAGGTAGTCAAACTATTCTTAGCTTTTGCAGCACACAAGAACTATAAAGTATATCAAATGAATGTTAAATGTCCATTTTAGATTGAACAACCTGATGGATTTTCTTTGACAAATAACAAAGATATGGTTTTCGGGTTAAGGAAAGTTTTATATGGATTAAAGCAAGTTCCTAGAGCTTGGTATGTTAGATTGGATAAATATATTTCAAAGCTTGGTTACACTAAAGGTAATGCTGACAACAAATTATATTACAAACTGACTAATGATGACATCTTGGTTATTGAATTTTTTGTTGATGATATCGTTTTTGAAAGAAAGATGAATCGTGTAAAGACTTTTCTAATAAGATGTAGGAAGAATTTGAAATGTCTATGACTGGAAAGATAAAATTCTTATTAGGATTGCAAATTTCATAGACTGATAAAGGTATATTCATAAATCAATCAAAGTACCTGAAGGAATTACTTAAGAAATTTGGCATGGAAAACTCTAAACTGGTAAGTACACCTATGACTACAACTGACAAACTATCTTTGATGGATGAATCAGCACCTGTTAATCCGACAAGGTACAAATTTATGATAGGAGGTTTACTTTATTTGACACAAACAAGACCTGATATTATGAATGCGATATGTATTGTTTCAATATTTTAGAGTAATCCTAAGGAAAATCATGAATCAGCAGTGAAAAGGATTTTCTGATACCTACAAGGCACAACAAATCTTGGTTTATGGTATCCTAAAGATGAAAATTTTGAATTATGTGCATACACATATGCAAAATGAGCAAGAGATGTAAATGACAGAAAGAGCACCACCGGTGGAGCATTCCTTCTTGGCAACAGACTAATTTCATGGTTGAGAAAGAAACAAAGTTGTACATCTTTATCAACAACACAATAACAATATGTTGCAGCAACAACTAATTGTACACAAGTATGATGGATTAAGCAAATGTTGAAGGACATAAAGGTAAAATGCAAAGAACCTATAACAATTTACTATGATAATATGGTAGCAATTGATATATCTAAGAATCTAATATTTCACTCTAAAACTAAACATGTTTCTATCAAATTCAATTTTCTAAAAGAGAATGTTGAAGCAAAAGAAGTGAAATTGGTTTATGTGAATACTAAAAAGAAGATTGCAGATATTTTTACTAAGCCTTTGCCTAAGGAAACTTTTGAATATCTCAGAGATCAGCTTGGAGTTATACCCTCACCGGTAGAGACTTAGATAGTTGATTCTTGGCATTAAACTGACAAAATTAACAGAGAAATCTTCTTTCAGATTTAATGAGGAGAGCTACTTCTTAGAGGGAGTAGTTGGATAAGTTGGTATTTTTTAATAAGTTCTATGAACTATTTTATATGGTTTTTGTATTGCTTTGGCATTTGATGTTAAAGGGGGAGAGATATTTATGGAAAACAACATTATCTTTGGGGAGAGATTATTCCTAGGGGAAGAAATATTATGTATTTTGATTTATGGTTAATGATCTATTTGGGAGATTGTTGGTATTTTGTTTTTGGCATTTTTGCTTTGGCACTTAGATGGTTTTTCCATCATGTGTTGCCATCAATGCCAAAGGGGGAGATTGTTAGTATTTTGGAAGTGTTGCATTGGTTTTATCATTGATGTCAACACTTATCAACACCTATCAACACTTGGAGATCTTTGGTTATGTTCACCGACATGTTCAGTGACTTATGCATAGTCACCAGTATCTAGTTCACTGGCAGGTTATATTGTTCATCGGCACTGAGGATGATCTGTTATCATCTAGAGATTACTTGGTTATGTCGAAGACATTGTTTTGACACTTGGTTTTGGTGATTTGGTTATTGGTCTAATCGGGTTTGCATATTTGTTGTTATCGGCAAATAGGTCTAAGTTATGGACCGGCAAGCATTATTAGCATGATAGGTTATGGAGATGATTTGTTATTATTGTAAATCCATTGATCCAACATGATGCATCACATATTAATTCATTTGTAATTGATTTTATTGTAATATCTTTGTAAGCCAACCTACACATTTGGTCTTAGGTTTTGGTATATATGTAAGATCTTATTTGTGAGATTAGGTAGAAAAAGAGAAGGTGTGATAAAAAGATTGTAATAAGGTATATGTGAATATAAGCAGAGCTATACACAAAGACATCATTTGAAGATTCAAGGAAGGTATCAAGAAGGCAAATCAGAGCTTAACTGGTACTGAATCCAGCATATGAAGATGCTATTTTGTGAAGTACATTATCATTGGATTTAACCATCTAATTGTAGTTAGTGTGACTCCCATTTTGTGATTGAGTAGTGAGCTCTAGGCAGTTGGCCTTTCTACATGTGCAAACCCTATATTGTACACACATACTATATGCAGTAGTATCATCTGATTGTGGGTAGGGTTTCCCACCATGGTTTTTCCCCCTATAGGGTTTCCCCATACAAATAACTATGTTATGTGTTGTGTATGTTATTTGTCTTTCTGTTTCATACATTAAACTTTATCGGTACTATTGTTAACTGCTAAACTGTCTACCAGCATTAAGTTTGGTTTACCGGTATTATGCACTAAGTTTGGTTAAGTTATATTTGGGTTGAAATTAATAGGCAATTGATTCACCCCACCCCCCCTCAGTTGCCTCCGGGTCCTAACAATTGGTATCAGAGCCTAGTCCTCTTTTTGTAGAAGTTTAACAACTTGAGGAGATTCTATGGCAACTAACTATTTCAGGAAGGACAGTTCGAAGCTTTATGGAACTAACTATGGTATATGGAAGATTAGAATGGAGACTCATCTGAATTGAATTGGAGAAGACATATGGGATGTTACAAATAATGGCTATGTTGGTCCTACTCAAAGTCAACCTAATCCACCAAAAAGATCAAGAGAATGATTGCAAAGCAAGAGAAGCACTTTTGAGAGAATTGTTAGATCAGCAAATCATGAGATTATTAGACTGATCTACTGCTAAAGATATTTGGGACAAATTGGAGACATTGAATGAAGGTGATACCATTGTCAAAATTGCAAAACTAGAATGCTTCCGGGTTAGGTATGAAAATCTAAAAATGCAAGAAGATGAAACGATTTCTGCTTTTATGGAAAGAGTAAATGAAATTGTTTTGGGTATATAATGTTGTGGAGGATCCTTAAGTGAACATGAAATTGTTTCTAAACTTTTAAGATCTTTGGCACCGACATACAAAATGAAAGTAACTGCTATTAATGAATTGAGAACAATGCCTAATGCATCACTATCTAGTGTCACTTTGGTTGGAAAACTTTCAACTTTTGAACTTGAGGAATTTGGTCCTATTGCTACAATTAAGATAGATTTAGCTTTTAAAGCTTCATCATCTGAGAAATCTGATTGGAAAGCACTCTATGCTAGAGAACTTGAAGAAATCAGAAGATAGAATGAAGAACTTAAAGAGCTTGAAGCACTATTTGCAAGGAAAATGCCTAAAGGTCCAATTGGAAGTAAGTATGAAGGTAAAGCACCATTTAAATGCTAAAAGAACATATAAGCCTAACCTTGAATATCAGAGATACAGATTTAAGAAGAATAGAGATAAATCATGTTATTATGTTGATAAAGGAGTAACTGATGATTCTGATGAGGAACTGACAGAATATGGATGGGTTTTTGTTTCTATAACAAAAGATCAACTAACACCTACTCTTCAACCGGTAGAGCAGGCCCTGGCAGCTAAAATTGAAGAAAATGATGAATGGATCATTGATTCTAGATGTTCACATCATATGACTGGTGATAAGACTAAATTCTTAACCTTTCAGGAATATAATGGAGGTCTAGTAAGATTTGGGGATGATAAAGCTTGTTTGATCAGAGGAAAAGGCACTATATCTTTTGATGGTAAGTACAATACTGATAATATTTACTATGTTGAAGGTTTGAAGCATAATCTTTTCAGTGTTGGTCAATTAGTTGAAAAGGGATTTCAATTACAATTCAAGAATGGTAAATGGAAAATCATGAATAGAACTGGTTTGGAAATTGCAACTGGTAATCAGACTAGAGGTAATATCTTTCATTTGAATAACAATGAAAAGACATGCTTGATTGCACATATTGATGAAAGTTGGTTATGGCATAAGAGACTTTGTCATTTAAATTTTGATTGCATTGTGAAAATTAGTACAACTAAGGTAGTAAGGGATTTACCTAAGATTGTTAAACCTCACAATCCAATCTGTAAGGAATGCCAATTTGGAAATCAAGTTAGAGCAACTTTTAAGAGTATTCCAAAAAAATCCAATAATGTTCTTGATTTAATTCACACCGATTTATGTGGTCCAACAAGAACTAGAAGCTTACAAGTAGATAGATATTTTATGCTAATCATTGTTGACTATTCTAGAATGTGTTGGGTTACTTTTCTCAGGGAGAAATCGGAAGCTTTTGGGAAATTGAAACTATTCAAAGTGATGGTAGAGAATGAAACCGGTAAGAAAATCAAATGTTTCAGATCAGATCAAGGAGCTGAATTCACATATAAGGAATTTAATACATTCTGTGAAGTGAATGGAATTAGAAGACAATTATCAACACCTTGGACACCCCAGTAGAATGGAGTTGTGGAAAGGAAGAACATAACTATTTTGGATGCAGCTAGAAGTATGATATTAGATGCAAATCTACCTCATGTATATTCAAGAGAAGCAGTCAATATAGTAGTTTATACATTCAATAGAGTTCACATCAAAGGTGAAATCGGTAAGACCCCTCATGAACTATGGTTTGGTAATACTCCTACTCTTAAATATTTTAGAATATTTGGAAGAAAATGTTACATTAGGAGAGATGAGTATATTGGAAAATTTGATCCTAGAAGTGATGAAGGAATATTTCTTGGTTATTCATCTAACAGCAAGGCATATAGATGTTTTAACAAGAGATTGCACAAAATTGTTGAAAGTGCAAATGTGAAGATTGATGAACAGTTTAGAGGTAATTCAAGGTCAATGGACTATGAACCGGCAATAGAGATAATCACAAATGAACCTACAATGAGTACATTGGTACAAAATGTGGATCCAGTCACACCGACATCATCTAAGAATTCCAAAGTGACTGAAGAACAACAGCAAGTGAATACACCCAGGTATGTAAGATTGAATCACTCTGAAAGTCAGATTATTGGGAACAAGTATCAAGGAGTTATGACAAGAGGAAAACTATAAAATGAAGAGGTATGTCTAATTTCTCAAATTGAACCTACATCTATTATTGAGTCATGTGAAGATAAACATTTTATTAAGGCTATGGAAGATGAATTAGAACAAATTGAAAAGAATAACACATGGACATTGGTTCCTCAGCCTGAAGAAAAAAATGTAATTGGAACTAAATGGGTATTCAGAAACAAACTTAATGAAGATGGTAAGGTAATCAGAAACAAAGCAAGATTAGTGTGTAAGGGATATTCTCAAAAGGAAGGAATTGATTATAATGAAACCTTTGCATCGGTAGCTAGAATTGAGGTAGTCAGACTATTCTTAGCTTTTGTAGCACACAAGAACTATAAAGTATATCAAATGGATGTTAAATGTCCATTTTACATTGATCAACTTGATGGATTTTCTTTGACACATAACAAAGATATGGTTTGCAGGTTACGGAAAGCTTTATATGGATTAAAGCAAGCTCCTAGAGCTTGGTATGCTAGATTGGAAAAATATCTTTTGAATCTTGGTTACACTAAAGGTAATGCTGACAACAACTTATATTACAAATTGACTAATGATGACTTCTTTGTTATTGAAGTTTTTGTTGATGATGCCATTTTTGAAAGAAAAGATGAATTGTGTAAAGACTTTTCTAATAAGATGCAGGAATAATTTGAAATGTCTATGATTGGGGAGATAAAATTCTTTTTAGGATTGCAAATTTCACATACTGATAAAGGTATATTCATAAATCAATCAAAGTACTTGAAGGAATTGCTTAAGAAATTTGGCATGGAAATATCTAAACCAGTAAGTACACCTATGACTACAACTGACAAACTATCTTTGATGGATGAATCAACACTTGTTAATCCGATAAGGTACAAATCTATGATAGGAGATTTACTATATTTGACACAAACAAGACCTGATATTATGAATGTAGTATGTATTGTTTCAAGATTTCAGAGTAATCCTAAGGAAAATCATGAATCATCAGTGAAAAGGATTTTTCGGTACCTACAAGGCACAACAAATCTTGGTTTATGGTATCCTAAAGATGAAAACTTTGATTTATGTGCATACACAGATGCAAATTGGGCAGGAGATGTAGATGACAGACCGAGCACCACTGGCGGAGCATTCTTTCTTGACAACAGACTAATTTCATGGTTGAGCAAGAAACAAAGTTGTACATATTTATCAATAGCAGAATCAAAATATGTTGCAGCAGCAACTAATTGGACATAGGTATTATGGATTAATCAAATGTTGAAGGACATAAAGGTAAAATGCAAAGAACCTATAACAATTTACTGTGATAATATGGTTGCAATTGATATATCTAAGAATTTGATATTTCACTCTAAAACTAAACATGTTTCTATCAAATTCAATTTTCTAAAAGAGAATGTTGAGGCAAAAGAAGTGAAATTGGTTTATGTGAATACTAAAAAGCAGATTGCAGATATTTTTACTAAGCCTTTGTCTAAGGAAACTTTTGAATATCTCAGATATTAGCTTGGAATTATACCCTCACCTGTAGAGACTTAGACTGTTGATGCTTGGCATCAAATTGACAGAATTAACAGAGAAATCTTTTTTCGGCTTTGATGAGGAGAGCTACTTCTCAGGGGGAGTAGTTTGATAAGTTAGTATTTTGTAATAAGTTCTATGAACTATTCTATCTAGTTTTTGTATTGCTTTGGCATTTGATGTCAAAGGGGGAGAGATATCTATGGAAAAACACATTATCTTTGAGGAGAGATTATTCCTAGAGGGAGAGATATTATGTATTTTGATTTCTGGTTAATGATCTCTTTGGAAGATTGTTGGTTTTTGGTTTTTGGCTTTTCTTCTTTGGCACTTAGATGGTTTTTCCATCATGTGTTGCCATCAATGCCAAAGGGGGATATTGTTTGTATTTTGGATGTGTTGCATTGGTTTTGTCATTGATGTCAACACTTATCAACACCTATCAACACTTGGAGATCTTTGGTTATGTTCACCAGCATGTTCAGTGACTTATGCACAGTCACCGGTATTTGGTTCATCGATAGGTTATATTGTTCACTGGCACTGAGGATGATCTGTTATCAACTGGAGATTACTTGGTTATGTCGAAGACATTGTTTGGATACTTGGTTTTGGTGATTTGGTTATTGGTCTAATCGGGTTTGCATATTTGTTGTTACTGACAAATAGGTCTCCAGCAAGCATTATCATCATGGCACGTTATGGAGATGGTTTGTTATTATTGTAAATGCATTGAGTCGACATGATGCATTGCATATTGATTCATTTGTAATTGATTTTATTGTAATATCTTTGTAAGCCGACCTACACATTTGGTCTTAGGTTTTGGTATATATGTAAGATCTCATTTGTGAGATTAGGTAGAAAAAGAGAAGGTGTGGTAAAAAGATTGTAATAAGGTAGATGTGAATATAAGCAGAGGTATACATGCAGACATCATTTGAAGTTTCAAGGAAGGTATGAAGAAGGTAAATTAGAGCTTAAGTGGTACTGAATCCATCATATGAAGATGCTATTTTGTGCAGTACATTATCATTGGATTTAACCATCCAATTGTAGTCAGTGTGACTCCCATTTTGTGATTGAGCAGTGAGCTCTAGGCAGTTGGCCTTGTGGCATGTGCAGACCCCATATTGTACACACATACTACTTGTAGTAGTATCATCTGGTTGTGGGTAAGGTTTCCCATCATGGTTTTTCCCCTTACAGGGTTTCCACGTACAAATAATTGTGTTATGTGTTGTGTATGTTATTTGTCTTTCTATTTCATGCATTAAACTTTATTGGTACTATTGTTAACTACTAAACTATCTACCGGAATTAAATTTTGTTTACCGGTATTATGCACTAAGTTTGGTTAAGTTATATTTGGGTTGAAATTAATAGAAAACTGATTCACCCCCCCCCCCCTCCTCTCATTTGCCTCTGGGTCCTAACAAAAAGTTGAGTTTAGGAAGCCAGCAAAATATGACAAAGGTAAGTCACCAATTAAGCAAAAGGTAAGTAAACGAAACATTTCTTTCAATAGATTTTGTTTTAATTGCAATAAATTGGGTCATAAAGCATTTGAATGTAGGAATACAATAATTTAGAATGTTAGATCTTTCTCTATTAGATGTTATACTTATAAGAATTATGGTCATAAAGCTAGTCAATTCAGAAATCATGTTGTATTAGATCAAAATAGATATAGATGATTTATATGTTGATGTTTTATTTGCAACATGTTTGGACACAAGGCTAACCAGTGTAGGTCAAGACAAAGGAAAATGAATGACAGATGCTACAACTATAAAAAATGGTCACATTGCAAGGTATTGTAGAGAAAAAGTGAACCCAAGTGTAACAATAAAGAAAATAAACAAAGAAGATGTGAAGGAAAAAATGAAGAAAATCTATAGGAAAAAGGAAGTCAAGGTTGCACCTATCTTCAATGTAGATATTGGTTTTGATAATTGAGTATCAGAGGCTTTGGCCTAGGGGAGTAAAATAACAACAAAAAATATCCCCTGTCAAAGAGCACAGGGTTGTGGTAATAGTAGGAAGATATGAGTATTATGGCAAAGACTCTAGTGGAAAACATACAATTTTGGTCAAATGTGAAGGTCCGAAAAGACTCTGTGAACTCAGATAGAATATGATCTCAGAAAAATTTAATCTTATTTTTAATGCATTTAATGCATGCAAGTGGGTTGAAAATGCATAAAAGGAAACTTGCCAAGTCTTTTCTTCTCACTCAAAAGGGATAGATATTTCTGGAGCAAAGAAAGCAGAGCAAAGGTTAGGGTTTCCTGATGAAGCAACAAAAGGTATTTTTCTACGATTTTATTCTCAACATTTTTATCCATGGCTACCCCTACTACCATTGTTGATATCAACACTCAGGAACAACCGTCATTCAAGAAGTATCCAAATAAGTCTCTTGAAAATGATCTGGAGAGTTCATTTTCCAGCATTCCTTTTGGAGTTGTTCTATCAGAAGATATTAGGACATTTATTCATGTGAAGTTGGATGAATTTGGCCATGGAAAGCTAGAGAAGTTATGGATAGACAAGTTGGTTGGGAATAATTTTTAAAATCAAACCAAAATACAAAACCCTAGCTAAGAAAAGAATCAATGTCTGGAACTGCTTTCCTAATTTTTATTCTGATGACAAATGGGTCATAATAGATATGAGTAGATTTCACGATGAATTCTCATGGCTCAATGAACCATTCTAGATTATCAAGAATTTAATGAAGGTGATCACTGGTCTATGTGATACAGGTTCTATTTTGGCACTAAAATCAACAAATAACAAGGAGGTTAAGAGGCTAAATAATTATATATATGATGTGTTGGCAACAACAATGGAGGAAAACTGAGAGGGGGAGTGAATTAGTTTTCACCAAATTCACAAACTTAATCACAAATACAAAACTGATAAACTACAACAATAACAAAGATAAGGAAATTGAAAGAACAACACATAAAACCAAGATTTTGACGTGGAAAATATGGTAAGGGAAAAACCATGATGGGAACCTACCCATAGCAAGATGATACTCTACAATAGTATATGAGAATATTACAATAGGGAATGCATATGTATCTAGGTACACTTCCTAGAGCTCACTGCTCAAAATATAATGATCCAGAAGGATACAACCCTCAGGGAAGTCTCACTTACTTACAATAAGATTCAGACTACAATCCGTAAGAAATAAACTAAAAGAGTAACATCTCCAAATGCTTGATTATAGTTCTAGTTAAGCACAAATGTTTACTCTGCAACACCAAACTTTTCTTTATACACCATACCGAAAGATGAATCCTTTTTCACACATACATCACTCTTTGATAATGTAGACACAACTTCAATTTTTAAATTACATGAATATGACACCTATATATACAATTCATCAACCTTGACAACAAGGTCAGCTAAACCCTCAACTCACAATTACAAAATTACATTACACAATACAAAGATCTACCAACGGACCAATATAATGATATAAATGACATAACATGGACCTAATTCAAATTTCCAAATGTTCATCTCCACTAGAAATCATGCCAAGATCAACCACACCACTAGGAAAACCACATAACACAAAAAACATCACCGGATCAGTAAAATCACCAACAACTCACACAATGATTAATATGGATCATCAAAACAAATAGGACATAATTAGGAAACACCAACAAGCATGCTAGAATCACCAATAACAACCACAACAACACCATTTTCAAATCTTCATTGATCAACATATGAGAAGTCAAGAACACTTGACCAATCAACAACTATCATGAAGAAAGATAACTTGTGGAGCAACAAATCACAAACCATCTATAATGAATATACATAAGACCATCTCAAATAATATCCCAAAATCTAATCTCAATATTTGATCACACTGAAACATATCAGAGGAAATACTAAACTTTGCAAAGCACTGATTAGAAAAATAAACTATAAACCGAATCATATGGTATGATCAATTTAAGCTTCCTGGAACACCAAATCCAATACAAAAGAATATAATGATACTATAGATACTCCATACACCTAACCAAAATCCCAATAAACCAATCAGCAATTACTAGAGAAAATCATGGGAATATGTTGACATCAATGAAAAAACATATCCTAGTAGTAGAAATGTCCAACAATGTCTCCCTTTGGCACTAATGGCAACATATGAATGTGAAAAACAATAAATGCAAAAAAAGAAAACATCTCCAACAGACTCCCCCTAAGATCAAGAAGATAAAATAATTTTTTACATGCTTCTCTCCCCCTTTGACATCAATGACAAAGGTTCTCAAAATAGAAAACCAAACTCTCCCCCTTAGAATATGAAATATGAATCTCTCCACCATAAACAGATAACCAATTAAACAAACTACTCCACCAAAGGAACAACACCAACTCATCAATCCGGACAACAAGAATCAAATTGTGAAGTCCATTGGATTGATGCATCTCAATGTATCTAGTTCTCATTAGGAGGGGTAGATGCCCCTATCTTGTCTCTCAAATAGATAAATGTATCTACAAGCAAAGGCTTAGTGAAAATAGAAGCAATTTGTTCCTTTGTAGATACATACTCTAGTTTTACTTCCTCTTCACTGACTTTTTCTCTCAAGTAATGATATTTGATTGATACATGTTTAGTCTTTGAATGTTGCACCAGATTCTTTGACATATTAATAGCACTGGAATTATCACAATATATGATAATAGGCTCACCATAAATAACTCTGATATCCTTCAATATTTTTTTCATCCAAACTACCTGAGTGCAATTACTAGCAGTAGCAATGCACTCAGCCTCAATAGTAGATAAGGACACTGTTTCCTATTTCTTACTAGCTCTTGAAACCAATTTCTTACCTAAAAGGAAAGCACCACCAGAGGTACTCTTTCGGTCATCAACATCACCAACCCAATCAACATCAGTGTAATCACATAGCATGAAATCATCATTCCTTAGATACCGCAAACCATAGTCCATAGTTCCCTTCAAGTATCTGAATATTCTCTTTACAGTAGTGTCATGAATATCTTCTGGATCAACTTGATATCTAGTAGCCATGCACACAGCATGCATAATATCTGGTCTTGTCTAAGTAAGATATAGCAGTCCACCAACCATAGATTTGTACAAGTTTTGATTAGCTTTCATAGATTCATCATTCTTAGACAATTTGCAACCAGTCATCATAGGAGTTGCAACTAGTTTGAAGTCATCTAACCCAAACTTCTTTACATATTTGGCTTGAGATATAAAAATATATTTTCCATTTTGTGAAATCTGCCAACCTAAGAAAAAATTCATCTCACCTATCATAGACATCTCAAATTCTTTTTGCATATCACTTGCAAACTTCATGCTCAAGTCATCATCTCCTCCAAATATAATATCATCAACAAAAACCTCAAGAATCAAAATGTTATCATTCTCAATCTTAAAGTACATATTACTATCAACGGTGCCTTTATTAAACCCCAATTTTAGCAAATACTTATCCAATCTAGCATAAGCGGCTCTAGGGGCTTGTTTCAATCCATAAAGAGTTTTCTTTAGTTTACATACCATGTCTATATCATCTAATAATGAAAATCCCTCAGGTTGCTCAATGTAGACTTCTTTCTCAAGATCACCATTTAGAAAACCTGATTTCACATCCATTTGATAGACCTTGAAATTTCTATAAGCAGCATATGCAAGCAACAATCTAACAACTTCAAGTTTGGCTACCGGAGAAAAAGTCTCCTCACAATCAATTCCTTCTTTCAGTGAATATCCTTTACAAACCAATCTTTCTTCATTTCTAACAACTTCACCAAATTCATTTAATTTATTCCTGAATACCCATTTAGTACCTATAACATTCTTATCTTTAGGTCTAGGCACAAGTTCCCATGTGTTATTCTTTTCAATCTAATATAATTATTCTTCCACATCTCTCATCCAACTTTCATCTTTGCAAGTTTCAACAACATCTTTAGGTTCACTTTTAGAAATCAAACATACTTCTTCAACAACTAACCTTCTCCTAGTCATCACACCTTTATTTTTATCTCCAATAATCTAATTTTCAGAATGATTTAGTCTTACATACCTCAGAGTCTTTTTTTTGTCCTGATTTTCATGTTCCTGCACTTATTCACTAGCAACAGTAACATCTGGATTAACTATCTCTATTGGATCATTCTTCTTCAATTTTTCAATCTAAATAGGATTTATAACAATATGTTGACCATAATCATATTCGCAAGCTCTAATCTCTTTTTTGTAATCCTCATCAACCTTCGCATTTACACTTTCTACTATCTTCCTTGGTCTCTTATTGTAGCACCGGTAGGGTTTTCTCTATGTTGAGTATCCCAAGAAAATTCCTTCATCACTTCTTGCATCAAACTTTCCTATATTGTCATCTCTCTTGATATAACATTTGCTACCAAAAATTCTAAAATATCTCATAGTAGGAACATGACCAAACCATAGCTCATAAGGAGTCTTACCAGTATCACCTTTTATATGAACTTTGTTGAATGTGTAAACAACAATGCTAACAACTTCTCTCCAATAGATCTTCGGAACATTCCCTTCAATCAATATAGTCCTTGCAACATCCAAGACAATTTTGTTCTTCCTTTCGACAATTCCATTCTACTGAGGGGTTCTAGGAGTAGATAATTGTCTTCTACTTCCATGCTTCTCACAGAATGCATCAAACTCACCTAAACAAAATTCTCCTCCTTTGTCAAATCTTAGACATTTCACCTTCAGTCTTGACTTAGTCTCAACCTTTGCTTTTAATATCTTGAATTTGTCCAACGCTTTAGATTTCTCCTTTAAAAAGACAACCCACATCATCTTGAAATAAGCATCAATTAGCAACATAAAATATCTATCACCTTGCACACTTCTAACATTTGTAGGTCCACATAGGTTAGTATGTACAAGATATAGCAATCCATTAGATGTATACTATTTTCTCTTAAAATAAGTTCTTGTTTTCTTACCCAACTGACATTCCTTACATACTAGATTAGCAGGCTTAACAATTTTAGGCAAATCTCTAACAACTTCTGTAGAACTAGTCTTAATTATTGAATCAAAATTAACAAGAAGCATTCTCCTATGCCACAACCAACACTCATAAATCTGAGCAATCAAACAACTTTTCTTACTAGCATTCAAATGAAAGATATTACCTTTAGTCTTAGTTTTAGATGCAATCTCTATACCAAAGGCATTTAGGATCTTGCAGTTTCCATTCTTAAATTGCAAATCATAACATTTGTCAACCATCTATCCAACACTCAAAATATTATGTTTCAAACCTTCAACATACAAGGCATTTTTCAGTTTTATGGTTACCATCAAAAGAAATAGAACCTCTACCACGGATCACACAAGCTTTGTCATCTCCAAATATTACTATTGCACCATCATACCTTTCCATAGTCACAAATTTACTTTTATCACTGGTCATATGATTTGAACAACCATTGTCAATCACCCATTCATCTTTCTCTTCGACCTTAGTAGCTAATGTTTTCTCCTCAATAGTATAGCTAGTGGGATCAATAGGTACTGGTCTATCTTCCTTAATGGCAATAAACACAACTTCATCTCCTTTTGATTTTTCATTTGTAACACCTTCATCAGCAACATAATAACATTTCTTTTGATGCTTATACTTCTGATTAGACGTGTAAGGCTTATCATACTTCTCATGCTTTTCATATCTATCATTCCTATCATTCTTATCAAATTTATCATGCCTATCATGTTTATCCATTCTCTCCGAGCATCTAGAAGGAAAATGTCCTATCTTATTGCAAGAGAAACATTTCAAAGGAAATTTTCCATCATACTTACCAGCTCCTTTAGGAAATCTTTGAGAAATCAATGCTTCAAGATCATCCAATTCTCTTTCTTTCTCTTCCATCTCTCTTCTTTCTCTTTCATATCTAGATATTCAACATTCTTCAGGATCATACTTCTGCTTTCTGGATACAGATGCTCTAAATGTTGTATCAAACTTTTCATGTGATTCACCAAATTTGCTCAGCTCAAATTCAACAATCTTTCCAACTAGCATATCTCTTGTCATAGTAGTCACACTTCGGATCTCATAATAATGACCACCTTATGTTTGTAAGTAGGAGGCAATGATCTCAGTACCTTAGCAACAATTTCATGTTCTTCAAGGGTTCCACTAGCACATCTAATTCCTAAGACAAGGTCATTCACCTTAGCCATGAAAGAGTGTATATTATCATCTTCTCCCATCTTTAGCATCTCATATTTCCCTTTCAAACTCTACAACTTAGCAACTTTCACTTATTTATCTTCTTCATACTGATAAACTTATAAAGCACTGAGAGGGCAGGGGGGTGAATCAATGAAAGCAAAAATAGTAACACTTTAATTTTAGACTAGTAAAAACATTTAACCAATTTACCAATGACTTTGCATATAATCCAAAGTGTTATAAAAGCATTCACCACAAGCAAAACATTCACCATAACACAAATATTTATACGTGGAAAACCCAATTGTGTCACGTTTTTGGTCAACTTATCAGCACAAGTGAATTTATGTAATTCTAACTAAAAATTAATTTTAGTCAAACATATGGTCTATATAGGATCATTATAGCTAAGTTATATAAAGGCCACAACTTTTCCAATTGGAAGTGTCTACTAAATCTATATTTTATACCACTTTGTGTCTAATTACCAAAAAAAACATAAAAATTAAAAAACTCAATATTTCAACAACTCTTACTCTTACAAATAATTTTTTTTTTTTAAATGTAAAAATACCCTTTTATAGATCTATAAGTGAATTTTTCAAAATATATATCTTTTAATATTTTAATTAGTTTTTATATTTAATATTTTATTTTTATTGAAAGTAGGTCATCAACACTAAAATATAAGGTTGATTATCTTGTCAAAGAAAAAATACTAAAATTTATTTAAAAAATTTGAAAAAAATATGATGCAGTAGAGAAAAGAATCTATGTCAAGATGATATAATTCTTTTCAAATTTGGATAAATAATTAAGAAAAAAGGTGGTGGGAATTGGAAAGAGTTATATTTCAGCATAAACAAATTTTCAAAATTATTGAGAAATATACATTTATAAAAAATACTAAAAAATATATCCATGCACTAAAGTTTCAAGTTATCAACTTACACAAAAAAATTGAAGGAAAAAAAGGTAAAATTCACCAAATAAAGTGTGGTGGTTTGTGTAACTTCAATTTCAACATATTACTAGCAAGTAAATTATAGTGTTTACTTTATGAAAAACTACATTAAAATAATTTTTTAATTTTTAATTAAAATTACAAACATAAAATAGACAAAAGATTATAAATTTTATTAGTTTACATCATTTCAAAATTCAAAACATATATTTCATTTTCTATTGATTTAATTTAAAAAGTTGAATTAGCATTGATCATTTCCTTTATAAAAGTGTGACATAGCTTTGTACTTTTACCCCACAATGAGATGGAACTCACAAGTTAACTATCTACAGAAATAGATAACTGACCGATTAAGGTCTAAAAATGCTCTATTAGGAGCAAATCCTATTAGAGATCTCAAGCCCTTTTAGGAGGTATACCTGGTTAAAGGTAACCTTAGTGGAGGGTTTAGATCCAAATTAATGAATCACCTTGTTAGAGGATTTATATAATGAATCTTGTTAGAGCTTACCCGGTTAAGGGATTTTATTGTTGTAGTTGTTAGAGATCAATAGTGGGAATGATCTAAGAATAGCACCTTCTACTAGTTTAGATCCTTTTATGCGCATACATTACTGTATCACCGACATACTCTACAACTCCTTCAACAAATCGCATCAACTCCAACTCATATCATAACTTGTATCTACTATATCAAATATCTCATCACAATGTCTTTTTATAGATATTAGATTTCATGTTGGCTCCTGAACCTTGACACAATTTCCTAGGTTCAATGAATTTGGACAATCTTGCTTAACACGACACAAATTACCACCATAGTGTCAATCGATGGTAACACATCACAGTCGATGATAACTCATCACACAAATTGGGAAAACTGGTTAGAACATCGATAGACCACTTCAAATAAAATATTAACTCAGAGACCGATTCACTTTGAATTCATACTGGAGGATTATCTCCATGCTCCTTCTTGACTTTATCTATTGCATCTCAAAACTGGTAACTCTGGAACTAATCAAAACTGATTGACTTATCTACATATACTAGTTATTTACATACATCAGTTTAGACATCTTCACACATATGATACCGATTAACAATACAATGACTCAATAGTACCGGTTTACCTTAACTGGTATACTAAGATGACTATGACAATTGGAACATATATGTGTCATCAATGACAACACATGAAGTCATCAAATACAAAAATCATCATCAAGCCAACATATACAGGGTCTCAAGCTTCTCCTAGATCTCATATGCGGTCTAAAGTCACATTACATTAGTAATCTTTGAATCAGTTAGGGCACTCAGCAATTCTTCCTTAGCTCAAATATTATTTTCAGTTTCCTTTATCTCACCAAAAGTAACCGGCTCATTCTAAGGAACAGAATAATAATTCTTTGTAATCTTCCAATAATCTTGTCCAAGGCATCTCAAGTGCACCTCCTTTCGGTTCTTCCATATAGCATAATTACTTCCATTAAATCTTGAACTCTCCTTCTTAAAGATAACACCTCCAATTGCCATCCTGGATCTCTTCAAGCGGTCAAGTTTCTTCCAGAAGATCTAGCTCTAATACCAATTGTTGGCAACAACAATGAAGGAAAACTGATAGGGCGAGGGTGAATCAAATTTCACCAAATTAACAAACTTAATCACAAATACATAACTGATAAATGGAAGCAATAAAAAAGATAAGCAAATTGAAAGCACAACACATAACACAAATATTTTGATGTGGAAAACCTGGTTAAGGGAAAAAACACGTGGGAACCTACCCATAGTAAGATGATACCCTGTAGTAGCATGTGAAAATATTACAATGGGAAATGCACATGCATTCAAGAACACTGCTTAAAGCTCATTTCTCAAAAGATAATGACCTAGAAGGCTACAACCCTCAAGGAAGTCTCACTGACTTACAATAGGATTCAGACTACAAATTGGAAGAAATGAACTGAAAGAGTAGCATCTCAAAATGCCTGATTATAGTTTCGGTTAACCACAAATGTCTACTATACAACACTAAACTCTAATCAATATGCCATACCAGAAGTTGAATCCTTTTACACATATAAATCACTCTCTGATAATGCAAACACAACCTCAATTCCTAAATTACATGAATATGACACCTATATATACAATTCATCAACCTTGATAACAAGGTAGGCTAAACCTTCAATTCACAATTATAAAATTATATTACATGATACAAAGATTGATCATCAGACTAATATAATGATATACAAGACATAAAATAGACCTAATTCAAATTTCTAAATGCTCATATCCACCAAAAATCACACCACGATCAACCTCAACATGCTACACCACCAAGAAAACCGCATAACATGAAAAACATCACCAGATCAACAAAATCACCAAAAAATTGCACAATGATCAATACGAATCTATTGGCATTTTTGATGTTTATGTTGTGATTGTCATTGATGGACACACACTTGCATTTAGATCCCCTTTATATGCATGAGCTAGAGCTCAACCGGTATCTGTTCCAACTGGTATGTTGTATTCTAGTCTTTAGACTATTGGTGATTTTGCAGAATGTGTTTCCTGGTCTGAAGCAGCATATCGATCCCAAGCAGTTCGTAGATCTCAAGTGGTACGAGGGAGAAAGGCAACATAACACATTCTTACCAGTCTTCATTTTTGTCAAACTGGCAACCAGTATTTTGTATGAACCGATAATACTCTGTGATGAGTTACCAATCCACTGATTGTTTGATGGTGCCGACACACTGGCAGTGCTTCTTGTGTCATTTTACTGAGTATGTCTAGATTCATTAAACCTAGGAAATTGTAATGTAATCCTATTGGACCGACATGAAATTGGACTCCTTTAAAAGGACATTATGTCTAGGGTTTTAAGTTGTTCCAAAAAGGGTTTATGTTGTGCTAGGGTTTAAGGTGGTTGTTGAGTTGTTGTAAGAGCAATCTTATCTGAGAAGATCAAGTTGTAACTAAGTGAGAGATAGAGAAGACTAAAGTAATGCTGGAATACATTAACTGTGAGCTATATTGGATCTAACCAAGCAGTCTGTGCTATTAGATAGATCAAACAACTTGTTGATTACTCACATCTTTGACAATTTTGTAGCCTTTAACTAAGTAGGCCCAAAAGCCTTTTGTAAAATCCTCTAACAAGGTGGTTCATCTCTGTGAATCTAAAATCCTCTAGTAAGGTAGTCTTTAATTGGACTTATCTCCTAACAGAGATTAAGATTCCTAACAGGATCTGTTCTGGTGAAGAACATTGTAAGACCTTAACCGGTCTGACCTTAACCAGTCTGGTTTCTATTCTGCAGAGAGTGACTTGTGAGTTCCATCTCATCGTGGTTTTTCCCATTTGGGTTTCCACGTCAAATATCTTGTGTTATGGTTGTATTGCTTTTGTGGGTGAATGCTTTATTTGCATTTTGGTTTGCATGTGTGGTAACCGGTCTGTCTGTTAAACTATTTTACCGGTTTATCTTCAGACTGATTAAGTGTTTTAGTGCAGTGATTTTTGGCATACTAAGTCACCCCCCCTCTTAGTATTCATCAATTGGTATCAGAGCCTATCTTTCTATAAGTTTAACAACTTGGAAAGAGATATGGGGGAATACACCTTGAGGGAACTTACTCAACGGCTCACTCAGTCTGAGAAAGCCTATGATGATCTTATGGTCAAATACAAGGCATCTCAAGCAAAAAGGAGAGAACATGCAGAAAAGTTGATGGAGCTATCTGAAAATAGTTTTGCAGATGAAGCAGATATGGAAGCCATGATAGCAGAAGTAAATAAGTTGAATGAATCAAACTCGAACCTGAGAAAGGAATTGGAAGGACTAACTATCCGATTTAGTCAAGAGCTTGAAAACAGGAGGAAAGTTGAAGATATGGTGAAGGACAAAGAGCATGAGATCTCCAAGTTGAAACAAGAGATTATTGCACTGACTACTCGCCTTCATGAGAGAAGAATGGAAAAAGGAGTACAAGATGAACTGAACATAGCCATCTCTTAAAATGCAAGCCTAATGGAGACAAATACTGCTATTTCCAAAGAACTCTCTGAGTCAAAGGAAATACTTGCTAAGTTCAGCAAAAGTACTGTTAATCTAGAGCAAAAGCTTGAGTCATCTAGGCCAATAAAGAATACCAATGGACTTGGTTTCTCTAGACATGAGGAAGGAGAATCCTCAGGAACAAATGCTGAAGCATCAAAGAAGCAATCAGTACTCAAAGGAAAAAGTAAGCAAAAATTCAAACCTATTTGCTTTAACTGTCTTAAAGAAGGACACACTGCCAATGTATGTAGGAGCAAAGCCTACAATAATTTTCCTTACTTTATTAACAATGTACCTAGATCTAATAAGTTCAATGGTCATTGCTATGCATGCAACAAGTTTGGGCATAGAGCATTTGAATGCGGATCTATGATGGATAACACTGGAAGATATCCTCAAAGGACCCAAGGAATTGGTCCTGCACCTTTTGTGAACCAGAACCACAACTGGTTTAATGTCTTCAATCATCAGTCGAGAAGCGGTGGCCATCAAGTGGCAATCGTATGGAGAGAAAATTGTATGATCTGTCATGGTCATGGTCACACTACTGTAACATGCAGAAGGAAGAATGGAAACATGAACAATGGACCTTAGAGAGCACCTGGATTGGTTTGCTATCACTGCAACAAACTGGGTCACATTGCAAGATTCTACAAAAGTAGAAAGAGAATATCTGATGACATACTGGTCACTTAGGAAGGAGAAATTGATGTTGAAACAGTTCAAGCGGACATGAACAAAACCTAGAGGAAGAAACCAACAATGTTGGAAGAGGAACCAGTTTCTACACCTAGTGTGGAAATATTAGAACCAACAAACTAAGCTTCAAAAGGCTTAGGGGGAGCAAATGGCAAAATATTTTTGAATCCCCCATTTACACCGGTAAAAGACCTTAACCAGTATGCGATACCTGTCGCTTGGCAGAAGATCGGAAATGGTAAAAAGGCAAATTAGGGTTTACGCCCTAATAGAGGAGCATTAATGGTGGTAGGTGAGAGACATGTATAAAAGCATATTTCAAATCATTTCTCACTATCTGTTTTCGAGCGAAGAAAAGTTTTTCAAAGTGCAAAGCAAAGAAAAGGCAATTTGAGCTAAGATTTCAAGAAATTGAATAATCTTGAAGGAGATTCAAATTCAGTTTGCAAATGGTCAAGTGGAGAACACAAAGCGGTGATTCGACAACCGACGGAGTGTGGAGTGAAGCAGAATCAGAAAGCCCTAAATTTGCATTTTAAAGGTATTCCTCAAGTTCTTTAAATTTTCTACAATGGCTTCCGCATCTCATACCAGTTCTAGTACATCCATTGAGTCTGAAGGTTTCATTCAAAGGAAGTCAGAGTATATTGCCCTATCATAAGTTTTGGCTGGAGTGATAGTGGAAGAGGGAATTTCAGACTATATTGATTGCAAGATTGAAGACCTAGGGTCTCTATCCATCCACTCTCAACTAGGTCTATTTTGTGGAAAGGACAAGAAAATCAAACCAGAATATAGTATCTTAGAGAAGAAGAAACTCCATAATGTAGTATATTTTCTGGAAGACTTTATAGAGGATCATATTAGGATCATATTGAGCTGAGTCCATGGTGACAAGATGTACTTGGAGAGGATGCATGATATTATGCCTCAAGCAATCCATGCAGTCACTGGTTTCTGCAACACAGGGGAAGTGCCAACCCTTAGAATGGTAAGCAAAATGGAAATGGCCAAGCTCACCAGTTCAACAAGCGACTCACAAGGCATGGCAGTCAACTCCATCAAGGATAATCTTGTTAAGTATGCCTGCATGGTGATAGGCTACAGAACATTCTCTGCCAACAGGATTAATTTTGTATCTGCAACAATGGTAAATGTTGCTTACCGGATGATTAAAGAGGATGCATCATTTGACCTATGCACCAGTATGCAGAGGCAACTCCTATCTAATCTGAAGTTGATTAAATAGGATAATGCACTGAGATTCATGTTCGGACAACTATTGATCGGGTTGTTCTTCTATTTTCAAGGCTACTTTCCTAGAGTAGGAGATGTCCAATGGTCTCCTGACCAACCGGTAACCAAGCAGATCAAGGAAAGCATTCAAGCTATTGAAACCAGTTACCCTGATGTGTTGAACAAATATTTTGATCAGTTCAGATGGAAAATGAGCCAAAGGATGAGGATCTTAGGTGATATTGTTAAGAAATATTAAGATGACATCTGTTTCACCATCCAGGTGGACAAATGCCTAATGGAGGCTATTGAGCCTACAATGGAAGAAGTGAAGCCAATGGGCTATGAGGTGATGTATGATATACCGAAAGGGTATGCCTCAACCCTTATTGCCTCACCTCTTGATCCCAAGGCAAAGAGGACTTGAACCTATCTGGAAAGGATCGCACTAGTTGAGGAACCCTTTGTTAAGAAAGGAAAAGAACTGGCAGCAAAGAAGGCAAAGGTAGTACCTGCAGCATCGACACTGGCTACTACTGCAACTCCAAGAGTGACCAAACGGTCACCTGCAAAGAAGAAACCAGAAGTGGCACCGACAAAATTCTTTGAAAGAAAAAGGAAGACTAAGTCAAATGAATCGAACTCTGAAGAGACTGAGTCTGAGGAGATGCCAAAGAAGGCTAGACAGATGAACAAGATGAAGAAGAATGAACTGGCAGCATCTGCACCAGTAAATATTAATATCTCCTCATATAAACCTTTGACACATTGTCAAAGAACATTAAAGAACATTAGGAGAAAATTACTTCATGATTTAGTAGATTATTATGATGATTTTAGTGATGAGGAGAAAGAAGAAGTACTATAAGAGATTATTATTTATTTGTGTGAGAATGACCGGTCACCATTAGAGGTTAAATCTCAGACACTGGATTCATTATATAAAGCATTAGATAATAAATGGCACATTGTCATAGAAAAACAACAGGAGATTAGGCAGAAATTCTTTGCAAAATTCTTTCCCGACCTCTCAAACTCAGAATTATTTGATGTTTTGGACCAAAATAAAGGACTCTTCTTCACAAGGAGAAGAAGACTCTGGCTGTTAGAGGGAAGAATTGATGATGTTGAAAAAGACACTCATTAGCATATGAATCATGCTATCCAAGCTCACAAAGCACATATGGCCAACCTACAAGTAGAAAAAGAACCAGTTATATCCAAACCAGATGTAGTTTTTGATGAAGAAGGAAACCTAGTTGAAGAACCAATTGACACTATTGATGTCGATGCCCTAGACATACCTTCTGAGGGAATAGAATAGGTGCAATAGGCCAAACAGAGTAGTGAGCAAGTCGAGGATAGACAGGAAGCGGCTAAAGAACAGGAAGAGAAGAGGAAGAGGGATGAAGATGAGAAAAAGCGGAAAGAGGAAAAGAAGAAGAAAGAAGAGGAAGACAAAGAAAAGGAAAAGGAAGAAGAGAAGAAGAAGAAGGAAGAAGAGAAGAAGAAGAAGGAAGAGGAAAAGAAGAAGAAAGAAGAGGAAGACAAAGAAAAGGAAAAGGAAGAAGAGAAGAAGAAGAAGGAAGAAGAGAAGAAGAAGGAAGAGGAAAAGAAGAAGAAAGAAGAGGAAGACAAGGAACAAGAAAAGAAGAAGGAAGCAGAGAAAAAGAAGAAGGAAGAAGCGAACAAGTTGGTGGAAGCGGTGAAGAGCACACAGATGGAGACTCTGAAGACAATCGGGAGTCAAGCCAACCGGCTGATATCTCCAGTACCAATCTTCCCAACACTGAATCATCACTAGCATAGCTTAAGCTACTATGTACTATAGTGGATGATTAGGTGCAGAGCCTAGAAGAACCAGCTAAGACAAATGTCAAGAAAGAGCATCAAAAGGCTCTTAAAATTGCTCTAGTAAAGAAGTTGAATGAACTCTAGTCTGAACTGCCGAAAGACCAAAAGGATATAAGGGACGCTTTGGATGAGGGAAACCTACTACTAAGAAAAATCTATCAACCCCATCTATTCTATGATGATGTGTTAGCTCAGAAGCAAAAGCTTCAAATGGACTTACAGCCTTATTTGAGCACATTTAAGCCACCTTATGATTCCTTTGCAACTTATGGGCAAACCGTTCACTGGTTTTAGATCCAGTTAGCCAAAGTGGAGCAAGAGATCAGTACATGGTCTAGAGATTTGCAAGAGCTACAAGTGGTTTTACTTCCACAACTGCAAATTCTTTAGAAGTGTTATATGAACCTAGATGCCTTGACAGTTACGTAGGAGATGAGCATAGTTGATGCCATGGAAGAATAGGTATCCCAAATGCAAATAGAGAAAGAAGTGGCCACCTCCCTACTTGAGTCCTAGTCTCTATCAATAAAACAATTTTTGCAAGACTATAAATTGGGTTTTGACAAGTATTATTCATTGTTGTCATAAACTTTTATTATTTTAATATCAAATGGAAACAGGGTTGTTCAGCGGTACTTTGTCATTGTTTTTAAAATTTTGCTATATGCTTTGATATATGCTATATGCTCTGATATCTCAATGTTTATGCTTTGTATGCAAAATTGCTATACATTGTATTGATTAAGGGATAGTGTATATGCTTAGGGGGAGCAATTTTGTTAATGGCATGTTTTTGTGGTAAAACACTTAGATGTCAAAATTTTATTTTTCCAAGTGTTGTCATCAATGCCAAAGGGGGAGATTGTTGGAATTTTTTATGTTTATGTTGTGATTGTCATTGATGGACACACACTTGCATTGAGATCCCCTTTATATGTATGAGCTAGAGCCCAACCGGTATCTATTCCAACCGGTATGTTGTATTCTAGTCTTTAGACTATTGGTGATTTTGCAGAATGTGTTTCTCGGTTGAAGCGGCATGTCGACCCCAAGTGGTTTGTAGATCTCAAGCGGTACAAGGGAGCAAAGTGGCATAACACATTCTTACCAGTCTTCATTTTTGTCAAACCGACAACCGGCATTTTGTATGAACCGGTAATACTCTGTGATAAGTTACCAACAGGCATTTTGTGATGAGATACCAATCCACCAATTGTTTGACGGTGTTGACACACTGGCGGTGCTTCTTGTGTCATGTTACTGAGTATGTCTAGATTCATTGAAACTAGGAAATTGTAATGTAATCCTATTGGACAGACATGAAATCAAGCTCCTTTAAAAGAACATCATGTCTAGGGTTTTAAGTTGTTGCAAAAAGGGTTTATGTTGTGCTAGGGTTTAAGGTGGTTGTTGAGTTGTTGTAAGAGCGATCTTATCTGAGAAGATCAAGCTGTAACTAAGTGAGAGACAAAGAAGACTGAAGTAATGTTGGAATGCATTAATTGTGAGCTATACTAGATCTAACCAAGCAGTCTGTGCTATTAGATAGATCAAACAACTTGTTGATTACTCACATCTTTGACAAGTCTGTATCCCTTAACTGGGTAGGCCCAAAAGCCTTTTGTAAAATCCTCTAACAAGGTGATTCACCTCTGTGAATCTAAAATCCTCTAGCAAGGTAGTCTTCAATTGGACTTATCTCCTAACAGAGATTGAGATTCCTAATAGGATCTATTCTGGTGAAGAACATTTTAAGACCTTAACTGGTCTAACCTTAACCAGTCTAGTTTCTATTCTATAGATAGTGACTTGTGAGTTCCATCTCACCGTGGTTTTTCCCATTTGGTTTTCCATGTCGAATATCTTGTGTTATGGTTGTATATCTTTTGTGGGTGAATGCTTTATTTGCATTTTGGTTTGCATGTGTGGTAATCAGTCTGTCTGTTAAACTGTTTTACCAGTTTATATTCAGACTATTTAAGTGTTTTAGTGCAGTGATTTTTGGCATACTAATTCACCCCCCCTCTTAGTATTCATCAGGATCATCAAAAAAAATAGGACACAATTAGGAAACACCAACAAGCGCGTTAGAATCACCAATAATAGCCGCAACAAAACCATTCTTCAAATCTTCATCGATCAACATCTAAGAACTCAAGAACACTCAACCAATCAGCAACTGCCACAAGAGAGTACTAAATAAAGAACTATGCAATAAAGATACACAATACCATCCCAAATAATATCCCAAAATCTTAGCTCAAGATCTGATCACATCGGAATATACCAGAGGAAATATTGAACTCTGCAAAGCACTGATTAAAAAAAAAATTGCAAACTACAAACTGGATCATATGATATGACCAATTTAGGGCTTCCTAGATCACCAAATCTAATACAAAATAATATAATGATACTATAGATAGTCCATACACCAAACCAAAATCCCAATAAACCAATCATAAATCACCAGAGCAAACCACAAGAATATGTTGACATCAATGACATCAACATATTCTAGCAGTAACAATATCCAACACGATGGTCATTCCCAAAGGGTTGAAACAATCACAAACCTTGTTGTATTCTATTACTCAATTATGATTGGCAACAAAATCTACTATACCAATCAAGAAAATGCAATCTCATTCGTTGTAGTCAATATGGCATACTTTGGGTAACACATTTCAGTTGCGTGTTATGTGGTATTTTTTTGCCAACATGAAATAGATCTAATTTCATGTTGCATATATATTAGACCAATTGATTTGATCATTTAGTGATTTATGGTAGTGTGGAAAATGTGTATGAGTGATTATGCATAGGTTCACATGCACGGCTGAAAGATTTGTGATTCGGTATAATGCAAAATATCAGAACAAAGTAGAGAAAGATTATGTATTATGTGTGTAACTGGAACTATACTCAAGAATTTGTTGATGCTATTAAATAGTTGAAACATTCTTGTACCTCTTGTAATCATTTTGTAAGGTAATGATCATTTCGGGGTTGTAGCCCCTATTGTCATTTGACTTGTGAGATCTAGTTAGTGTGTCTGAATGCATGTGCATTCCCCTTATGTAATATTTTTATACTTCTAATAGAGTATATTAATATTTTGGGTTTGAATACCACCATGGTTTTTCCCTTAACTAGGTTTCCACATAAAAATCTTGGTGTTATGGTGTTGTTGATCTTTCCTTTGTGTTTTTGCACTTTACTTTTCTTCATTTGCATTAAGTGGTTTAAAGATCAGGTTAATAAAAGAAAAATTTTAGAATAATGATTCACCCCCCCCCTCTCAATGTTCCTTGATTCCAACAATTGGTATCAGAGGCAAGTTCCTTGGAAGGAGCCTAATAGCTTGAGGGACATCCGAGAAGGTATTTTTGTTGGCATTATGCAGGAATTGATTATGTGTTGTCATTTATGTCAACACTAGTCCGATTGTTTACTGACCTATTCTAGTTGGTTGCTGACCTATTCTGGTTTGACATGGTTTTGGCTGAGGTTATCAAAGATTCTGATCTGATATGATCAGATTGTTGGATTCAGTTTTGGATGGTTATTTAGGATGATTATATGATTTTCATATTCAATTGGTTCATGATTTGGTGCTTCGGAAGCTATCATTTATTTTCTGGTTTGTCAGTTGATATTCTTGGTACTGGTTGGTGATATTTGATGAAATGGCTAAGTGGTTTTGGTCCGGCTTCTAGAATTGGTTCATAACATGCTGAAGGTGTTTTTGATTCTATCCTGATTGTTTGGTGGCTTCATTTGGATGGCGTGATGATTTGGTGATCCTATTTGGATCCAGTTGGTTATTCTATGTTATTGACACAGAGGGTTTCTACCGATTGGTGAAACGTGTTGCATTTGGTCTTGGTGGAATTTTTGGTGGTTATAATTGTTTGATATTTGAATTAGGTCCATGATATGTAATGTAAATCATAATATTGGTCTAGTGGTATCGTGTGATGTAATTTTTGTAATTACAGGTTATGGGTTTAGGTTTTAGATGATCTTGTTTATCAAGGTTGATGATCTGTATATATATAGGTGACATATTCATGTAATTTTTATGGTATGGTTATGTCTGTATTATCAAAGAGTGGTTTATGTGTGAACAAGGTTATATCATTCAGTGAAGGTTTGAGGAGAGTTTGGTATTGTAGGGTAGACATTTATGCTTAACTGAAACTGTATCAAGCATTAGGAGATGTTATTTCCATAGTTTATTTCCTCTGGATTGTAGTCAGATGTTTATGCAAGTTAGTGAGACTTCCCTTTAGTGTTGAGCGGTATGCTCTAGGCAGTTGGCCTGATTGCAAGTTCAATCCCCATTGTAATATTTCACATACTATTGTAGAAGTATTATCTGACTGTGGGTAGGGTTTCCCACCATGGTTTTTCCCTTAACCAGGTTTTCCATGTCAAAAACATTAGTGTTGTGTGTTATGTACTTTCATGATTTATCTTTCACTGTGTTGTTTTCATTGTTCTCCAGTAGAAGGTTTATAATTTGCAATAATTATTTAACTTGTGGAAAATTGATTCACCCCCCCCCCCTCAGTTTTCCTCCAGTTCATTTTGATAATTGGAATCAAAACTTGTTAACAAATGGTATTAGAGCAAGGTCCTCTCTGTAGAAGCTTAACCGCTTGAGGAGATCCAATGGCATCAAGTTCTTCATTTAATCCCTACTAGAAGGAGAATCTCAGATTTGCTGGTACAAATTATAAATTATGGAAGGAGTGAATGAAGATTCATCTGAGATTTCTTCGAGCTGAAGTATAGGAGATAGTAGAAAAAGGATATACACCTCATGATCCTTATTCTGGAACTCTGGCACCTGTTGATGAACGAAAGAAAGTTGATAATGATGTTAGAGAAAAAGAAGTATTGATAAGTGCCCTATCTGATGAGAAACTCTTGAATGTCATAGAGATAGAAAAATGCTAAGCAGATTTGGTTGAAGATTAAACTCTATATAAAGGCGACCAAGTTGTGAATATTGCAAAACTTGAAGGTTTCTAAGTGAGATATGAAAATTTGAATATGGAAGAAGATGAGAAGATAAGTTCTTTCATAGATAGAGTGAATGAGATTGTCATGGGAATCAAATGTTGCAGTGGAACAGTTAATGAGGATGAGATAGTTTCAAAAAATTTGAGAGTTCTACCTCCATCTTACAAGATGAAGGCTACTGCAATAAATCAACTCCGGACAATGTCAAATACCCCTATCACTGGAGATATATTACTTGGGAAATATACTTCTTTTTAACTTGAGGAGCTTGAAGATCAAAATGCTACTAAAACATAGACTATATTTAAAGCATCTCCCTCCGCTAAGCAGAAGATAGATTGGAAAGATTCATATGCTAAAGAGTTGGAGGACATTTAAAGAGAAGATAGAGAACTTGAAGAGTTGGAAGCCCTAATTGTTAGAAGAATCCCTAAATGACTAGTTGGAAGTAAGTATGAAGGAAAATTTCCCTTTAAATGTTCTCCATGCAATAAGATTGGTCATTTTTCTTCTAGATATCCTAAAAGAGCTACTAGGAATCATAAAAGATTTATGAGGAATTATAAACCTAATCCAGAATATTAGATCAAACCTAGATATAGAAGGAATAAGGATAAATCATGTTACTATGCTAGTGATAATGATTTTGGTATTACTAATGATTATGATGATGATGAACCTGTAAGTGGATTTGATAATGGAAGCTCAGGAAAAGATTGGGTCTTTATTGCTATCAAGGATGAGTCTTTGGAACCTATCAATGATACAACTCATACTAAGGAGAAATATCTAGCTATGAAAATTGAAGAGAAGTATGAATGGGTTATAGAAAGTGGTTGCTCACATCACATGACTAGTGATAAGAGGAAATTTCTAACTCTGCAAGAATTTGATGGTGGACTAGTCAAATTATGTTGAAGGTTTGAATCATAATCTTTTAAGTGTAGGTCAGATGGTGGATAGAGGATTTTATTTGCAATTCAAAGATGAAAAATACAAGATTATCAATGGATTTGGATTGGAAATTGCATCCAGTACTCAGACCAAAGGAAATATTTTTCATTTGAACTTCGGCGAGAAGGCTTGCTTGATTTCTTAGATTGATGAAAGTTGGCTTTGGCATAAGAGGATGTGTCACGTGAATTTTGATTGCATAGTGAAGATCACTTCAACCCAAGCTGCCAAAGATTTTCCCAAGATTATCAAGCCTCATAATCTGGTATATAGAGAATGTCAAATGGGTAAGAAAGTTATAACTTCTTTCAAAAGCATACATGATAGATCTAATGGAATTATTGATCTCATTCATACTGATCTATGTGGACCGACAAGGACTAAAAGTTTTCAAGGTGGTAGATATCTTATGTTGCTTATTGATGATTACTCTAGAATGATGTGGGTTGCATTTTTGAAATAAAAATCAGAAGCTCTTGAGAAATTTAAAATTTTCAAAGCTATGGTTGAGACAAAAATAGGATTGAAGATAAAATGCTTAAGATCAAATCAAGGCGATGAATTTACATCCGGTGAATTCAACAATTTTTGTGAGAAGCATGGAATCAGAAGGCAATTGTCTTCACCTAGAACTCCACAAAAAAATGGAATAGTGGAAAGGAAGAATAGAACTATCTTAGATGTTGCAAGGACAATGATGATGGAAGCCAAATTGTATGATATTTATTAGAGAGAAGTTGTCAATACTGTGATATACACTTTCAATAGAATACACATAAAAGGTGATACTGATAAGACTCCTTATGAATTATGTTCGATCATACTCCTACTGTTAGGTATTTCAAAAAATTTGGAAGTAAATTCTATATCAAAAGAGATGATGCATTAGAGAAATTTGATCCTAGATGTGATGAAGGAATATTTTTGGGTTATTCTACTGAGAGAAAAGCATATAGATGTTATATAAAAGATTGCAAAGGATAATGAAAAGCATAAATATCAAATGGATGAGAAAAGTAATAGCTAGATAAGATCACATGACTATGGACCGAAAGATGAAATTGTCAAATTAGAACTGATTGTGCAAGAATTAGTTCACAACATTGATCTAGTTGCTCTAATAACATCAAAAAATTTCCACAATAACTGTTGAAGAGCATAAAGAGTCAGAAATTCAAGATAATCCAAAGACTCCTAGGTATGTTAAGTTGAATAATTCTAAAGATCATATCATTGGAGATAAGAGGAAAGGTGTGATGACAAGAAGAAGGCTAGATGTTGAAGAGGTATGTTTAATTTCTGAATTGGATGAAAGAAATAGAAGAGAAATTAAATCAGACATAAAAGAATAAAATATGGGAATTGATTCCTAGGCCTAAAGATAAAAATATTATTGGAACTAAATGGGTTTTCAAGAACAAACTAAATGAGGAAGGTTAGGTTGTAAGAAAAAAAGCTAGATTGGTTTGCAAAGGTTACTCACAACAATAAGGAATTGACTATAATGAAACCTATACTCCGGTTGCAAGGATTGAAGTAGTAAGACTATTTCTTGCCTATCTTGCACACAAGAATTACAAGGTATAGAAAATGGATGTCAAATGTGCATTTCTAAATGGAGATCTTGATGAAGAAGTCTACATTGAGCATCTCGATAGATTTTCTTTATCAAAGGACAAGAACATGGTTTGTAGATTGAAAAAAGCCTTATATGGATTGAAACAAGCCCCTAGAGCCTGATATGCAAGATTGGACAAATATCATTCAAAGCTCAGATTTAGCAAAGGTAATATTGATATTAACTTATACTATAAGATTGAGCATGATGATATACTAATCATTGAAGTCTTTGTTGATGATATCATTTTTGGTGGAGAAGAAAGTCTATGAATGAGATTTGTTGATGACATGAAGAATGAATTTCAAATGTCTATGATTGGTGAGATGAAAATTTTCTTAGGTTTGTAGATTACTTAGACTGATGAAGGTATTTTCATTTGTCAAACTAAATATGTGAAGGAATTGCTTAAGAAATTTGGACTTGAAAACTCAAAACCTATTGAAACCCTTATGATAACTGGTTATAAATTGTCAAAAGAAGATGAATCTCCTAGAGTGAACCCAAGTAGATACAAATCAATGATTGATAGATTATTGTACTTAACTTAGACTATACCAGATTTAATGAATGTTGTCTGCATTGCTTCTAGATTTCAGTCAGTTCCAAGAGAAAGTCATGATATTGTTGTTAAAAGGATATTCAGGTATTTGGAAAGAACAATAAATTATGGGTTATGGTATCCAAAGGATGATGACTTCAGGTTATGTGCCTATACAAACTCTGATTGGGTAGGAGATGTTGATGACCAAAAGAGTACTACAGGTGGTGCATTCTTTCTTGGGAAGAAATTGTTCTCATGGCTTAGCAATAAACAATAATGCACTTCATTATCTTACTAAAGTTGAATATGTAGCTGCTGCAACTAACTGCACTCAAATCTTATGGATGAAGAAAATGTTGAAGGATATAAGGGTAAGTTGTGATGAGTCTATTGTTATTCACTATGATTACAGCTGCTATTGATATGTCAAATAATCTAGTATTTCATTCCAAATCAAAACACATTTCTATAAGCTATAATTTCTTGAAGGAAAAGGTTGAAGCAAAGGAAGTCAAATTGGTTTATGTACCCACTAAGGAATAGATTGTAGATATTCTAACTAAACTATTGCCTAAAGATTCTTTTGAATATCTTAGAGATAAATTGGGGGTCACCACCCCTCCGAAAGAGACTTAGTGATGCATGGATGCATCAATCTGGTGAGCTTATCAAAAATATCTTTTAATCTGAGTTGATGGGATGATGTTGTTGCTTAGACGGAGTAGTCAGTTGCTTGGTTTGGCAGTATCAGCCCTTGGTCATTAATGTCAAAGGGGGAGAGTTGCTTATGTGAAAAATGGAAAATCAATGGTCACTTGGATTGGCTCACTAAAAACATCATGGAAATTGGTACCTTAAGAAATTATGTATCAAAGGATCTCATCTTTCATATTGAGAAATGTACCTTAATTAAGGATGCCTGGAAAAAGTTTCAAGACTTGTATGGTCAAGTTGACGAGATTAAGGGATATCAAATTGATAGTGATCTCACCATGTTAGATCCCAAGAACTTTGATACTATATGAGATTATGTCACTAAGGCAAAAGAGTTGAGGGCACAAATCAAGGATTGTGGCATTGATAAGAAGGATACACAATTGATCTTCAATTTCATGGGCAAACTTCCACAAGAATATGCACCATTTGTTTCTAGTTTCCAAACCCATAGGATGACAATGGGTTCAAGCTACACAATGCCTAAATTTGATGCTTTCATTGACATGTTGATGATGCAACAAACTAAGTTGATAAGAATGGGCATACTTAAGACTTATAAGTCTCAAGCATTAGTGGAAAATCAAGGGAACAAAGGAAATCAAGGAAAGGACAACTCAAACAAGAAGAAAGGGAAATCAAAACCTAAGGACAAAGCACCTCCTTCTCCACAACAAGGGGATTCTTCCTCTTCCAAGAAGGATAATTCAACAAATAAGGAAAGACATACTTGTGCCTATTGTAAAAAGGTTGGTTAGGAGGAGGATCATTGCCATTCTAAGAAGAATGATGAGCTCATACATATCCTCAAAAAGCACAACATTGATTTTCCTAATGCCTACAAAAAGGAAGATTTGTCACCTTCCACTTCCTCACAATCAAAGGGGAAAGGGCAAGCACTCATGGCCTCAACAAGTGGGAAGACTCACTCTTTTGGGACCAGAAAAGGAAAATCTCTTTTTGCTACTACAAGTCATGATTCAAGGAGATGGCTTCTAGATTCAGGGGCTTCTCATCATATGGCATCTTCACAGACTATGTTTTCTTCATTTGAGCCTTGCACCATGCTACAAATTTTGATGGGCAACCATACATACATGGATGTGATTGGGAAAGGATCTATTTCCATTGGGGATAACTCCTTTAATAATGTGTTGTGTGTACCCCATTTTACAAACAATCTTCTTTCCATCTATCAAATAACATATGGGGAAACAAAGAAAATTGTGGAGTTCACACCTGAGTCAGTTTTCATTAGAGACTTGGAGAGTAGAGCTATTATTGCAACTAGGGTTGTGGATCATGCATCTCAATTATATTACTTTTTATATTTTGTTCCTATTGATGAGGATGATTATTCACATGATGATTCTACATATGATGATCACACTTCTTGTGATGATTCAGATTTTGAGAAGAACTTTGGGTACTTGAACTTGGGGATTCTCACATGTGACCCCATTCTTGAGCCTTGCATTTCATCTCCTCCTATTGATATCACATCACCTATTGCACCCGATGATGTGCATAGTGTGTCAGTTTTTCCTTCTTGTGATTTGGTGTAGTAGGATATATTTTGTCTTCCAGCTTCAGCTTCATGGGATGAGTACTTGACAAACATTACAGGTTTGTTTGTGGAATCCTACATTGCATATTTTGGAGACATCATTGATGATATTCATCTTCTCTTTGATGAAGATTATCCTTCTTTGATTGTTGCATGGGAACACTCTGACCCTCTTGTTTATTCTCTACATGATCATTCTTTCGAGGATGATATAAGTGTGGATACTTATGTACAATAGTTGGAGGAGGTCTCTTTATCTTTAGAGGAGACATGTGAGTCTTTGGAACTTGTTCTACATTCTTCTCCACTATATCTTGGAGTACCTTTTTCAACAATATGGAGAAGTTCACCACCTTTGGAGGGGGTAACTTTCAACAATGACATGGGGATACTTGAGAAGTTTTCAAAGACTTCATTCATCATGAGTTTTTCTCCTACATCTTCCCTTCATGATTGGGGAGGCTTCATGGATACACCTTTGGTTTTGTTTCTTCCTAAGGGGAGGAACGTTGTTTGACATTCATGGAGCAGTTTATTCATTCAATTTTGAGCTTCTACCATTGGTGCAGATTCTACATTGAGGGGGGGCTACTTAGTCTTTCTTCTTCTTCTTCTCTCATATGGGGGGGACTTTTTCCTCACATGGGATTTTGTCCTTCACACACTTCTTTGAGAGTTCTTTGTATAGTTTTCATATCTCTTTTAGGGGAGGCTTTTTTTCCCATTGGGTTTTTCTCTCTTTCCCCGCTTTATGGGAGATTGAATTTGCATTTGTACATGGGTACCTAACATGGCCTAGTAGCTAGGACCCATCTTGCATTGCTTAGTTTCATTGTAGACTTAAGCACATTCCCCTAAGTTTCACTTAAGGGGGGGTGTTGGTGTAATTATTTATTCATCTTGGATATAATTATACTTTACTTAAGTTTACTTAGGTACATGCATAACATTTTAGTTTTCATTTGTGACACTTAGGGAGATGTGCTACATTGGGAGTGTGTATGTAAGATAATTTCCACTTTTTATGGTGTGATCTTGTTATTACTCTATCATATCCACTTATTGTGGAGTGATAATTCCACCTTCAGTGGGTGATCCACCTCATGTGAAATATTTACCATTTCTTCTACCTACCCCTACCTACCCTTGCATTTCATTGAGCCACATGTCATCATTGTGTTCTCTCTTGTCTCTTAGCCTTGCCTTCATAAGAAGGCTCATCATTCATTGTATGTAATCTTGATGATCCAGTTGATTTCTTTTGCATCTTGGTAGGAATACAGTTTATTCTTGTCATATTTTATCTCTCTTGTCATTATGTTACCTATTGATCTCTTTGATCTTGGTTGCTTCAAACATAATCTCACAAAGACAATGATGAGCCATCCAAATATTTCTCAAATTTCTCCACACCAATTTCAAATGGTGACAGGATGTGATGTAGAGATGGAACAAAGGGTCTAAAGAAGTCTTCTCCAAATATTGCTCAAGGATATCTAAGGCAATGTTGAAATGTGACAAAACCTAGTATGACAAACCAAGTGTCCTAGTAGATTTAGATATAGTAACCATGGATGTATGGTGTTCTCCATCAAAGAGAAAATTGGACCAATAAGATAGGCACATCTATAGAAGATGTCAACATGAATGATGACTAAGCCAAATTTGTAGAAACTATCATTGCAGAGGCAAATGTAAGCAACAAAAGAACATGTGGATCTAAATGTACCCTTCAATCATCTAAAGGAGATGATGCAACTCCATGGGATCTATCAAGAAAAAGAATATGGATTTCATCAATGGTGTCATCCAAGTCTACAATCTAGAACTTTATAAAAAATGAATGCAATGTTTAGTATGAATATGTCACAACAAGCTATCTCTACAAGAATGATATGGACATGTTCCACTAAATCCAAGAATGAAGAAACAAGAGATGGAGTTTCCTCAATTGTAGATGATTTTGGTGATGCTAGTGTGGGAGAATCAGTCAAATCAATGTTATTTGCAATGTAAAGTTAGTGCAATTATCACATTTGTTACAGTTGACAAAGGAGTTTCAAATCATCAAGTCACCTTTATGAGAAATCATCTAGGTATGTGCACAAATATGGTGGTCAAAAAAGTGGACACCACCCTAAAAAAACATGAAAAAACAAGCAGCACATATGTGGTTATAAAATTTGAAATCACCCCGTACGCTCTTAGGTCCGTTGATCCCGAGCCTAAAAAATGTAGCACGCATGCGCTGCTTTTAGGAAAGTGAGCGTGCACGCGCTCATAAGCCCTAAAGAACCGTAGACGTGGTACTTGTAAAAAAAAAGTTTAAAAAAAAAACTTGATCTTATTTTCCCATGACCACAGCATTTTTTCCTCCATTTCCTCCATGAAACCACGAACGGGCTACCTCATTTCTCCTCCAGACGCTATGGATCAAGGTTAGTTTTTCTTAATTTTTGTCTTTCTTTCCCATTTATTCAATTTGTTTTACATTTTGAATTTAATTTTGTTAATTTTGATTAGGTTTTTTTATTTTTGTTTCAAAAACCAAATTCTAATAATCCACAACAAGAACAACAAAATGCACCTCCTGAAAACCCCAAAAAAAACCCACAAGATACACCCCCAGTTCCTCCTTTTGACCGCACACCTGAAACACATGACCAATTGAGTAATCAATTAGGGCAAAACATGTCTAAAATAAATAGACTGATTAATAAATTGAAAATAGCTAAGCTTGAGCATCATAAATCCCTCGCCAATATCCTAGAAACATTAGCTAGTGGTGCCACAACCGTTTCCACAAAAATTACAAAATGGAAAAACTTTAGGGATATGTGTCATCAATACTATGTTGATGGGTTATCATATGAGGAAGTGAAAAACAAAAACATTAGTAAACAACAAATATGTGGCATTTTTGTTGATCTTAAAACTGGTGAGTCGTTACCACTTAATGCAAATAGGTTTCCTATACATTGGTGTACCAATGTGTAGATGAAGAATCCTTTTTGGCAGAGGTGGTGGATGATCTTTGATGATCTACCTTGAATAATTATGAGGTGCCATTGTATTTTTTGAGAAAAGTATACTATGAGTTTGTCCTCAATGTGCGGCCAAACTATTTTTTCATGAGAGAGTTCCATGGTAGAGGTGGTGGCTCTACCCAAGATAGACCTAGAGCCCCTAGGCGAGTAGCCCCGGAGAGTCGTCACCCCCTAGCACCCAAACCTAAGGTGCATCAGGTTGTCCTAGTAGAGTTGAAAAATTCGATGGAGCTATAGACTCTTTAGGAAGCTACAACATTGACTAGTGCCATCATCCAGCATGGGACATCATTAGCACACCCTATTGTATTGGATGATGAGCCATTAGTTGCTCCAGGTGGCAACAAAGATCCCATTCAACACATGTGTGTCAGTTGCTTGGGGATATGCTTAGGGATGGATGACACGACCACTAAAAATGGACCCACATCTCATTTGTGCATGATTTGTAGGAGTAGATGTCAGGCTCGCATAATTAAGGATTTGGTGCTGATAGAGGAGTTGATGGACAAGGTGTTTGCCCATCAGCGAGAGACATGGGTGTGTTGATTTGAGTTTGGAGCATTTTATTTATCAGTCACTTTAAATTTGTAATTACATAAATGAATTTTCATTTATACATCGATTTAAATTAAGACAAATAAAATGCATTTTATGATGCAACAATTGTATCCCATACCCCTCCCACAGTTACTATAGCTGCAACTTTGATGCTTGAGGTATAAATTTTGTAATATGTTAAAATAGAATAGTACACTTTGAATTCAAAAAAGTATAAGCTATACTAACTATCTTTAATTCTTGGTCCAATTTTTGGTTTGTAGGTGTTGATAGGGGACCAAATGTCCCAAATTGATGACATCATGCTCTCAGCGATCGATTTTGGTCTACAAGGCTATACGGTATGATATTTTGTACAACCTTTTTTATGTATTGTTGTCAGAGAATATATGCAAGTCATTTCATTTTAGATTTTTTAAATTATGTTTAATATATTATCTGTACTAATATCTCATGTTAATTTTGTTTTTTTAGGGTACCCCCTCCACATCTAGGCCTCATCCTAAGAATAAGAATTCCTCAAAAATGCCAAAACATGGGAAGAAGGTAATTAGACACATTTTTAGTTGTAAAATTGTTTGAAAATGTTGAAATCAAGTCTTAGATGGGGTTTGTATATTGAATAATGTTTTTTGTCTATTTTACATGTACATTAGCCATTGAGCTATGTGAATTTATTGAATGCACCTAATTTGCCCATGGTACTTTATTTTCTTATACATGTGAACTTGTGATAAATTATAATCTTATAATTTTTTCATATAGGAAATATCCATAGTTGCTTCATCAATGGTGATCCCTCCTTCGTGCACTAGAGAAGCATCTCAGGATCCGGTACATTTTTGTTTGATATATTATATTATTTTTTTTAACCTACAATACTTATCATTATATTAATTATATTTAATCTTTGATCATTTTTTGTATAGGTAATAGTGACAGTTTCTCCATCGATGGTGAGCCATCCTCAGTCCACTGGAGAAGCATCTTAGGCACCTGTACGTCATTGTTCTCTTTATTATAGCTTTTAAGTGTTTTTGATGTATTTGTGTTAGTACATTGTATTAATTGTACATTTAATCTACAATATACCCCTTCGCGGTTCGGCCATAACATGGATCCTTTTAAGTTTGTCTTCAAGAAAACTCCTAAGAATCACAAGGAGACGAGAGTGAAGACATTAGCTCCGAGACCAACTGATGAGGTAATCTACATTTCAATTGAAAATGAATTATAGTTAAATGCATAGTTATGTTGTTAATTATGAACTATTTTCTACAAAAGAATTCTAACTTGGCTTTGAATTGTGGTTTTGCAGCTATCTACAAAATCACATACTGCATCAAGAAGCTTGATTTTGATGATCCACCACAAGTTTAGGATCATATAGTGTTAGTTGTGGTCATAGAATGACCAATACATGTAGACATATTCTACATTTTTATTGTATATTGATTTGGACATGGTATATGCCACCTTTTTGTAATACTTGTATTGACTTGGCAGACATGCCTTTTTTTGATATATATAAATGTTGATATTTGATCCAATAAATGTGTACTGAGTTCATTATTGTGTATTCGTCATATTTCATGGTTGTCATTTTATAAAGTTAATTGATCATTTTTCTATGTAATCAACAATATGAATATAAACAACAAAAATCTATGATATAAAATATTACAATCATGGAATATGATTTGATAAAATTTCTAAAATATTGAATTAACCCTACAAAACTCTATGTATTCAGTTCATTATTGTGTATTCATTGTATTTGGTGACTTCCCTATTATAATTTTAAATGAATATTTGCCTATGTAATCAACAATATGTGTGTGGTGTGAGAGCACCCTCATGCTCGCAATGGTCAAAATTTGGTTCTCGTGTGAATAAATCAATGTCATGAGAACATCTGGGTGGGCAGGTTTACGCTAGGCATGCTCCTCTCGTGCATCCCAAAGTGCTGAAATGTCGAGAGTCATACCCTAGTGGTGCGATCTCTCAAGTGCCCTGAGTCCAAAAAATTGTCAAACTTTGACGGACTGTTTCTTCCAATCAAGGACACATATGATCAATCTATTTGAACCTATGGGGTCACATGAGGCTCCTCTACAATGGCCTATCTTTCTTTTTGATGACTCGGAGCCATTTTCAATTGGTAGCATTTTTTCGCCTACTGCAAAAATCGTCAGTTGCATGCAATGCATAGTTGCAAGATAGGCTAGAATTGATTTAGTTCATCATGTGCACAAACCAACATCATGAGCACATCTGGGTGGGAAGGTTTACACTAGGCATGATCCTTTCATGCATCCCAAAGCACCAGAACATCGAGAGTCATATACCCTACTGCCGCGATCTCTCAAGTGCCCTGAGTCCAAAAAATTGTCAAACTTTGAAGGTTTGTTTCTTCCAATCCAAGACACATATGATTGATCCATTTGAACCTGTGGGGTCCCGTGAGGCTCCTCTATAATGGCCTATCTTGGTTTTTTATGAATCAGAGCCATTTTCAATTGGTAGCAATTTTTTGCTTGCTGCAAAAATTGTCAGTTGCCTGCAATGTAAAGTTGCAAGATAGGTTAGAATTGATTCAGTTCATCATGTGCATAAACCAACTTCATGAGAACATCTAGATGGACATTTTATACTAGGAATGCTCCTCTCGTGCATCCCAAAGTGCTAGAACATCGAGAGTCATACCCTACCGGTGTGATCTCTCAAGTGCCCTGAGTCCAAAAAATTGTCAAACTTTGATGGACTATTTCTTCCAATCCAGGACACATATGATCAATCCATTTGAACCTGTGGGGTCGCGTGAGGCTCCTCTACAATGGCCTATCTCATTTTTTTTTGACTCAAAGCCATTTTCAATTGGTAGCATTTTTTTTTCCTGCTACAAAAATCATCAATTGCATGCAATGCAAAGTTGCAAGATATGCTAGAATTGATTTAGTTCGTTGTGTGCACAAACCGACATCACGAGCACATCTGGGTGGGAAATTTTACACTAGTCATGATCTTCTCATGCATCCCAAAGTGCCAGAATGTTGAGAGTCATACCCTACTGGCGCGATGTACAAGTTGCTTGACAATGTTTTGATAATTTTTTGACAATAATGACATTTTTTGCTCAAATTGTATCTAGACTCAATCTATGACTCGTATGACCTGATAATGACTCAAATAATTATCCATGATTATACAAGAATCAACAATGCTCATGATTGACCTTATCACATCACATAAACTCAAAATATAATCACAAAACATAGACACAAAAAATAGTCACAAAACATTGTCACATATTATTCAAAAATTTGCCTCTAAATATGGTCAAATTAGCTCTTGGCTATTTGAATATACAAAAAAATATCTTACAAATCATCTCTTGAGATTTTATACAAAATTTGGCATCTAAATATGTAAAAATCAGCCCATTGCCATTTAAATATACAAAAGTATGCCCCTAAACATGTAAAAATCAGCTCATAGGCATTTTATATATATAAAAAATGAATATAGAACAATTCGTCGATGATATATACAAAATTCTCAAAATCATTCTACTCTAAACCGTAGAATCAATCAAGTGAGCCTTTAGGATCAGCTCTAACCCATATTGTGTCAAGTATTGCCTCATGATCAGATTCACAAACTTTCCATAAAATCTTATTATGAGGTCTACCATGATACTTCATTGAATGAATATTTGTTGCAACAACAAGGTTAGAGAAATGTAGAATATGTCTGTGTGTTTCAAAGTCCTCGAACAACCAAACATCAGAATTCTTGATAGGGTATCTCCTAAGCCATGTTCCTGTCATGACAACAGACCCTATTGGGTACTCAATACCCTCTCCATCAATGATTGTGGTTGTCAGTTTTCTTCTAGGCTCAACACAATGACACAAATAGTAATTTGTTCCTTCTTCATTGTTCTCTTCTGTAACAACTGCATACACATGACCTACATTTTATAAATTGATAATTAATACCAAAAATAAAGTGTGATGTACAAAAAAATGAACCAAAAAGAATACTTGCAAAAAAATTAATTCAAAAAATCACCTGAATCCACTAGGTCAGATTCATGGTCAAAATATAGTGATGTCTCTATCTAGCTCAATTGTAGTGCTTCGAGAATTTGATATGTATCAATGGGAACCAATGGTCTACAAGACCATTTGACAATCCACTCTTGTGATTCACATTCTTCCCACAAACAATACATGCATGAAGAGAAAACACATACCATCTGTCTCGTATAAATTACTAGTGAACTTGCATTTGAACTCATAAATGAGTGCATGCCACTCGAACCTGCAACTATACAACAATCTAGATAGTTTTCAATCTTAGATTCAATGATCAGCCAAAAATATCTATGAACCATTGATGTACCTGGATTACCTGGACCCATCATAGACTTACACCATCGCACAATAGTTTCTGCATCTATCAACTCAACACCACCTTCGTACTTCAATTCTTCTCTAGCTAGGGCTCTTTTTACACACGCTCCTGCACCATCGTGCTCTCCCTTACCATGTCCAGTTTCAGTGAAATTCCAAAAATATTGTACATCGCTTGTCATATGCATCCTTGTCAACCAATAAAACATCCTTGCATTCTTGAATTGTGTGGTGCAATTATTTGATCATATTAAGTGTCAGTTGTATTGTATGTTTCTTTCCTTTAAATTATCATAGAAAAATTTAAATCATCCTTGTACAAACTCCAATGAATGAGTACGATCATCACTTATGTAGAAGTGATACTCTCTTACAACCTTTGTATCCTCCTTGGTGCCATCATCTGCATGCATGAATGTTATGTGTATAAAAATAGAAACTTGTGTAGAATGATAATACATAAATTAGACTTCATTTTGAGGTTGTAGTGTACAATTTTCAGCAAAATCAATGATAGAGACAATGGTGCTAATAGGAAATGTGTCCTTACATAACTTGAATTGCTCATCTAACTATTGAGTTCTATGTATATGAATTATGTACTCATAAACTAGTTTCTCTTGAAACATTTTCATAAATTCGGCTACACATATATCATTTTTCACTAGCTCGCATCTCTTCAAATCTTTTCCATCTTTAACTCCATATGTGACTGTCTTGTATTTTTCAAAAGAAACTAGTTTCCTACCAATTTCATGTGTGCTCTCCAAATGTACATATCTTGGTAAATGTTGCAAACCACCACATATAGCACAAGAACCTTCCAAACAAGGCATCTTATAATAAATGCAACCATCATGTCTATTACATAGCACATTTGAAATAAATTCTCTTACCAACTTAGGAGGTGCTTGTGTGTTGCATTCCTATAAAACATCGTTAGTGTGCAAAGTAGAACAAATATGACAAAAAATATCATAGTGCATGGGAAATTCAATGTGCATCCTACAACAATATGTGGTGCATACATGATTAATCTTAATATAAAAAAGTTTTGCCATTTCAAAAAATCTTTGAGAAATTCTTATTTGAGGAAACTTTTGAAGGAATCTTTCATAAAATTTTCTTTGAGTCGTATCTAAATAGTGTTTGGCATGTGGCTCATGATTTGTAGACCCGGTTTGCCTTCTAACAACATCTCTTTGGTTGGGCAAAACTCTTGTCTTTTCATGCCAATTTTTTTTAATTAATGTTCTTAGTGCATCAACAACAACCTTGTCTTTGCATGGTAGTCTACCTAAGAATGCCCAAAGAGAATTATTGTTAGGTTCCTCTATTTTTTCTCACCTCTATAATGCTTTACTTAATGTTGTTCTACTAACATTTAATTACTTACTTGTTTTGCTCATCAAATAATCTTTTTTTATTTTCTTGCTCATTATGGTTGATGTAATGACATGTCGAGTAGCATTAAAATCTTTAGTACGTGATTTTGAACCAATAACTTGATATGCATCAAATAGATTTCTCACAATAGTTCTTTCACTGTTACTTTCAAATGATCTTAGGCCTAGAATTTTCATTGTCTCTCTAAAATTCAAATTTCATTTGAACAATTAATTGACATCTTACAGTTTGATTTAAATTTTCAAAATAGTTTTTCCATATTCTTTTAACCATTCTCCTACAATTTCATTCATTCATTTTATTGGGCATTAGCTTCAATATGTTTTCATCAATGTCAACTAGATACTTTGGTTTCCTATAGATGATTCTAGGAGGTGTTAACATCAGTTTATTATGTACATTCATTTTAACGAGAACTGGCTTCAATATATTCTCATCAATGTCAATTAGATACTTTGGTTTCATGAATGATTCTAGGAGGTGTTAACATTGGTACATTGTGTACATTCAATTCATCAAATAGAGAAGGTGTCTATTCATCATTTAATTGATTATTCAATGTGGTATCTTCTTCAATTGCATTAGGTTCATACGGTAAATCAAATGTCTCTTCTTCAATTGCATTAGGTGCATTATGTTCATTTGGTAAATCGAATTGAGATGTTGAGGATGACATACCTTCTTCTCTCATTGTTCTTACGTCACGTAATTTCTTCATACGTTGCCTTTGTCTTTCCTTTTCAGCCTCGCATTGTTCCATCATTCCTCGCTTGTTCTTTCCGATGGTTGATATCAATTTTCCTAAATAGAATCATATTATATATATATGTAAACAAAATTTCATAAACAAACAAATAACCATAAATATGCATCTTATAATTATTTTTTGAAATCAAAACTATTAAGCAATCACAATAATATTGACAACACTAATAAGAACAACAATTCAATCATTTGAAATCATGCAAAAACCAAAAATTCACTTACTTCTATGTATAAAATAGTGATAGAAGTGCATACACATTTGTAGTGGGGCCTTCAACGACCTCAAAAACTTCTTTTGAGGTTGTTGAGGCTCTTGGGCAAATAAAAATATGTCTAAGTACCCCGTACGTGCTATATTAATAACCACGTGCATGTTGTTAGTCCCTAAAATGTTGGCAAGGCCAACGGTATTTTTTTTTCACCCTGTATGTGCTTAGAACTCATAATTAGCAGGTATACACTCCTATGCCTTAAAAATGTTATTGGGATATGCAGGAAGGGAGAGAGAGAGAGATGGGGTATGGAGGGAGGGAGAGGGACAGAGAGAGAGAGAGAGGGAGAGGAAGGGAGGGAGAGAGAGAGAGGGGGGGGAAGAGGGAGAAAGAGAGAGAGAGAGGGAGGGATGGAGAGAACAACAAAGAGTGGGATGGGGTATGGAGGAAGGGAGAAGGGGGGGGAGGGAGAGGGAGAGGGAGAGAGAGAGGCACCTTGTACGCGCTTGAGAGGGGGAGAGAGGGAGACAATACACATGCATACACACATATGTGTGTGTATATATACTTATTATATTACATAAAATATATTATATACTATCATATACATATATATATATATATACACATATTATACACACTCCCAAAATTTAAACAAAAGTAGTGCATACACGTTGTTTATAGTTAAGATAGAGCGTACACGCTTCTTATACCATAGGTACCCCATACACGCTTGTGAGTGTTTAGGCTTGGAAATAGGCCTGGATGACAAAGCTACAATTTGGAAGTTTGATTTCCCTCGATTTCCCTCCTTTTTGACGTGTTTTATTTTATCAACTTGGTTTCTTGACTTTGTCATCATTAGGTTTACACTCATCAAGTGGGTATTTCTAAAATTGCCACCATATTTTCACCCATCTTTTGAGCTTTCTAACCATATAATTTTTTTAAAATTTGAACAACATTAACATATTATTATTGAATTTCTTTTACCAGTGTCTCCATAGTTCTCACAGACATACGTGCACCATTTTTTTAATAACTTTTGATATACTTATCCAAATTTTAAAAAACTTTATATATTATTGTAGTGCACTTGATTCTTTATAATTTGAAAAAAAAAAAATATTTTTTGATTTTTTTAGTGCAACTTATGCTTCGTGCACGAATAGGTACCTAATTTTCAGGATGTGCTCGATTGGAAAAATCATAAAAAGAAAATACTCAACAAAAAATTACAAAAAAATACACATCTTCTAGTGCTCACTCTTAACTATATTTCTACCATAGGATTTATCAAAATACTAAATCTAACTATGACTTTTTTATGTGCACGTCAAACACTATGTTATGTTTTTTAGAAAAAATCAGGGTTTGTTTTTCGTGCGCAAAAGATTTGACCCCCTTAATCTTATCCAATTTTGAAAAAGTTTATTAGTTTGGAAACAAAATTCAAAGTACTATGATATTTGTTCTTTTATTATCTTCATATCGTGAGTGGATGACTTATAATTTTTGCTTCCAAGTTTAGGTTCACCAGATTTCAGAAAAACAAAGTGTCTACTTATACCCCCCTTTTGACCACCATCTTTGTGCACTTACCCATCTATGATCTATCTTTTTTCTTCCCAAAATATTTGCATTTAACCTCTCGTGCATTAGATGACATCATTACAATCTATAACACAAGAGTAGCCCCCTTGATTCACAATAAAAATCCACCCAAATTTAGCACTTTTTAATATATCGCATTACAAATTTACAAAATACCTTGCAAAAATTACAATTACAAATAATTTGGATTTAAAAATTTTAGGGGAAAGATTAAAAAAAGAGGAATGGTGTTGCTCCTGCCTACTGCCATCATCTATTGCATTCAATTCCAAATGCAATACAATTTTTAAATCAATGCAAATATAAATTAAAATTGTTATCCAAGTTAGTATTGCCACTCATATTGTATTGTTCTGCAAATTGGAAATGTTGATTTTCCTAACGAAGGCAAAATACCAAGAAAAGGTAATAATCAAGGGTGAAATTGAAATGTTCCATGCTAAATTAGATTCAAAAAGGTGACTTCCTCTGCTGAAAAAATGATGCCAAACATAGATCATAAAGCTCAGGTTGCAAAAGCTTTCTTTGCCGCCCAAATTTCAACACCTACAACTAAGGCCTTCCAAAATATTGGCGCTTGGATTGATATTTGCAAATCAACAGCAAAGAGAAGCCAAACTCAAATGCCAAATAGGGACAAGCCTCCAATCACCAAAACATGGAGAGATTTACTGTGCCAAAGTAAATAGTTTGACACCTTGGCACAATTTTTTTTTGCCAAAACTTGTAGGAGAATTTAGGCACCAAACTAAAATATATGACACCAAACCTTATTCTAGTTAGCTCGTTGCAAACATGAATTTAAATTTTCAATAAACGTCGCCAATGAAGTTCACATCAATATGTCACCAATCTTCAAAGTGAATTTCAATATGCCAGAACTAGAGGTGCATGTTGCGCTAGTAAATTCATTCTATAGGAAAAATATGTCACCAATCTTCAAAGTGAATTTCACCTAAAAGTTTTGCCTAAAAAAGTTGCCTAGTAAAATTTGCAGATGTAAGACGCCAAGATCTGATTTATCAATACAAATTCAAAGCTCAGTAAAAGTAGTGAATACAAATGTAGATTTAACACCAAGAAGGAGTTGTGCCATGCCAAGAAGGAAAGCGCCAAAAATTACAGAGAAATTGCACTGAAGCAAGGTCAATTAGAAAAGTCAATTTGTTGTAAATGAAGGAACTTAATTATGCTTATAACAAATTGATCATGGTCCATAGTAGGCTTGAACACCAAATTGAACTCCACAACTATGTACGAAAAGGATGACTAACAGATCTTCAAATATGCTTGAACTTGAAATTACAAAATACAAATGTAAATCTGATTTCATTAATGGCGCTGGAACATGCAAATTTATGATCAAAATGCAGAAATAATGACAGATCGACACTTGAAGCTTGCAATTTGATGCAAATAAACACAAAATTTTTGCCAACTGTAAACAAATTTATGCAAATAGGCAATCAAGCCATCCTTCCAAAGGTAAATATCTGCAAATAACTACAATTTAAGTGGAAATATTCACACCAAATAATGTAAATTTCTTCAAATATTCAAATCAATTTCATGAATATTTACAAATTTGTATAATTTTTTTTAAATTTTGCACAAATATTTGCAAAGATGAGACAAGTATAAACAAATATTAGCAAAGCAATGGAAACAAGTACAAATTTCTTCAAAATTTAAACAAATTTCTTCATAAACTTTCACAAATTCATAAATATTCTCAATAATACTGCAAACTTTGCAAAAATCCCCCAAGTTTACCACAAGGTAGAACATTAGTCATTAATCTAGGATCCTCGCTCCTCAAATTGATGAAATGTGCAAATATTGATATAATAAATTCACCTCAAATCTTCTTGTCAAATTTTGTGTGCATATCATTTGCATTTCTACTTACACTAGTATGGCTTTGATAACATGTGAGATTAGGTCTGTAAACTAGGCATAACCAAAACAACAAATTTAAAAAAATGAAAAAAAAAAAATGAGTGATCTATTGAGTTGTTAAAGTAATGAATGCGGTGAAATATTAGGAGAGAAGTGGAGGTATATATAGGACAAGTATCCCACTTACCATCCTATCCAATCTATCATTAGCTAAGTAAGATTAACACACATCAACAGTATGGTATTTCCTATAACCATCTCCATCTTCCTCATCCTTAGGGCCACCTCATGAGAAATCGATGTAGACAACCTTTTCGAAAGATAAACAGGGTGGGCAGGGCATTCTAAAAATCAACATGGGTGGGTCTTCTTGAGGAAACCTAGGTTCTGCTGGTATTGGTGGAGTTGGTAGAGATAGTTTTGGGATTTTTTAGTTTATTTTTTCTATTTATAAACGTCATCATACCAACAATTTGATGGAGGCTATTGCTATTTTGTATGTTGTGGAGTATGCTTGTACTCTTGGATGGAGTAGGCTCATTTGTAAATCAGATTCGTAGGTGGTAGTTCATCTACTGGCTCAGCAACATACCGAGGATGTTAGTGTTGGCATATGGACACTCCAATGAAACATTGTGTGTGATTGAAGGTTTTGTCATTGATGGCAACCTTGCAATCCTATGGCACCGGCAAGACATTATATCGGCAAAGCATTACACAGGCAACCTTGCAATCCTAAGGCACCAGCAAGACATTATACCGATAAAGCATTACATAGGCAACCTTGCAATCCTATGGCACCATCAAGACATTATACCGGCAAAGCATTACATAGGCAACCTTGCAATCCTATGGCACCGGCAAGACATTCTACCGGCAAAGAATTATTCAAGCAAGACAGTGCACCGGCATCAGCAAGAACAATCTACACCGGCACCGGCACAAAAGAAAAGATGTATACCGGCACAGAGGCCGACAGGATTTTTGATATGTAATATTTTGTTTATTATTATAAGCCGACTTGGCAAATTGTAAAATGACTCTTGTATATAAAAGAGATCATTGTAGACATTTGTAGGATATGGATAGGAAACATAAAATAAAAATTATTAGGCAGACCTAATGTGTGAATTATAGGTCAAGGGTATATGTAAAGAACAGAGCAAGAATCGGTACTGAATCTGGTATTGAAGATGCTATTGTAAAGCCATACAAATCATTGGATTTGCATAATCCTCATTGTAAGTCAGTGTGACTTCTTATTGAGCAGTGTGCTCTAGGCAGTTCGCCTTCCTGCATGTGTAGGCCCTATTGTAAGTAATATTCTCTTATTGTCTAGTAAGTGAATATTGTGGATCACAAATCCCACCGAGGTTTTTCCCACACCGGGTTTCCACGTTAAACATCTTGTGTTATGGTGTTATTTTCATGAGGATGTTTTTGGTTCTATTAATCACATTAATTCTTGCATACCGGTATACTACAACTTTATATTCTGCATGTTCTATTTTAAGAAAATCTCATTACTGGTCAGATATTGATTCAGCCCCCCCTCTCAGTATCTTTGGGAACCCTAACAATTGGTATCAAAGCTTGGTCCTCTATTTTCAAAAGCCTAACAGCTTGAGGAAGATCTTGACATCGATAAAGATGGAAAATCTGATGAAGCAACTTGAAAGAGCTCTTACTGACTATGATGTAGAGAAGATGAAGAATATCAAATTAGAAGACGATTTAAAAGCAGCTCAGGACATTATTCAAGCACTTCAAGAAAATCTTACTATTACAAGAAATAAGAGAAGAGAACTTTGTGAAAAATTGCAAAATGAGAATGATGAAAATTAATCACTTAATGATATGATAAGCAAATTGAAACAAGAGATCATGACAACAAAAATTGAAATATAGGATATGAGTGAGATTTTGCAAAGAGATTGAGGACAGAAAGAAGAATGAAGAAGAATTGACCAGAAGACTAAGTGATGCAGCAAATGAGAACACAAGACTTAGCTATGAAAATGACATGTTGAAGACAGATCTGATGCATACTCAGAATGACTCAAATGAACTAATGAGACATAAAGAAATCTTGGAAAGGGAATTGGAAACTGCAAATCAACACAAAGAAAAATTCAAGAAAAGCTCAGAAGAACTCGGTACCTTATTGAAGAATAAAAAACCCAAAGGTGACACTTCTGGAATTGGATTTGAAGTTGGAGAAAGCTCCAGTACTACAAATACTCATGATCATAGCAAACCGGTAAGACCTCCTAATACTTACAAATTCAATGGGAAATGCTTTAACTACAATAAATATGGTCATAGGGCAAATGAATGTAGATCTAGGAATTATCAAAATATCAATCCTCCCACCGGTCAATGCTCCAAATGCAACAAAATTGGTCATAACTCTGAAAACTGCAGAATGAATGTAAGATGTTATGTTTGTGGAAGATTTGGACATTTATCAAATCAATGCAGAACACAAACCGGCATAGGTTATGGGAAAGTTATTCAGAAAAATAATGTAACTTTTTATGCATGTAACAAGATTGATCATATTGCTAAATTTTGTAGAAGTAAAGGTACACCGGTAGACAACAAAAGTACTAGCTTGAAAGGTAAAGAAAAGGTTGAAGAGGTTAAGAAAGAATTCTCAAAGCAATCGATTAGAAAAGGTGATCTAAATATTGGGAATACTCCTCCACCGGTAGAACCAACAAATACTCCACCGGCAGGACAATGTGATGCTCCACCGGCAGGACAGAGCAATGCTCCACTGATAGAAAGTTCTTCATCAAATTGAAGAAAATTATCTTGAGGGTTTGGCAATCTAATGATACATGTGCTATCATTCCCTCGGTTAGAGAAAAGAAGTTGAAAATCACTCATTACTGGCAAATAAAGTTAAGCTAATACATTACCGAGAAGAAATTAATGTGGTAGGTAGCAGAAAAGACTTTATAAAATAAGGTTTTGGCTCCATTTCATTTCACCGTGATTTTAAACTTTCAGAGAGCATGAAGATTTCTGAGCTAAGGCATTTCGAGCAAAGAGACAAAGCACTTCAGCAATCAATCCATACAAAGGCAGAAAAAGGTATTTATCACCATGGCATCCTCCTCTGCACCTGAATTCATAGCAAACCCTACAGTAGTCGAGGTTATAAAATGCCCTAGGCCCATATTTCAGCTAGTTCCCGAGGTAGCTAAGAAAGATGACAATACAGGTGCTTTTTCCCAAATTCCAAAAGGTGTTGTTTATGCATAAGATCCTAGAATGTATATTCATTGCAACATAGAGGAATTAGGTGATGAAGAAATTAAAAACATGTATAGGACTGTTATATGTGACAATTCCGAAAATGTGAAACCTGAACATAAAGTTGTTGAAACCCTAGGATTCACTGAAATCCTCTGCATTCCTGAATTTCCCAAGGAAGTGGTTAGGATAGCTTTAAGCTGGGTACATGGCTCATTCTTTTGGCTTGATTCAGTTCACAAAATCACTAAGGAAGTTGTGAAAGCAATAACAAGGTTACCTTCCACCGGTAGCAGACTCGACAAGACTAAGAAGGTCTCCAATGACCTAGTAATGAACTTAACTAGTGCAACATCAGATAGAAGGTCTCTAAGGGTTAATGATGTGACCGATATAAATGTTAGATTTGTTGGCATGATTTTAGGGTACAAAGCAACTCATGCAAATAGACTCAACTCAGTCTCCAGTTTATGCATTAAGAGTGCTCATGATATGGTAAAAGAAAATGTGAAAATTGATGTATGTGAATGGTTAAAAGATGAGTTGATTGATAACTTAGCCAAAATCAAGAAAGATAAGAAAGGAACCTTTAGATTTGGAAATTTACTTGTATGCTTAATGCTACACATAACAAAACAGGTTCCCGATATAGGCAACAAAGATTTTGGATATGACATACCAGTAGGAAAACAATTATCAGACTTATTCAACAACATGGGTGAAAATAAGGAAAAGAATATCAAGAGTATTTTCAGGCACTAAAGGTCATAATGAACAAAAGAATCAGACTATCACAGGAAATTGTCAACAAATACAAGGATGATATATGTTTTGTAATTAAAAAGGATGAGATCTAGATGGAAGCAGTCATCCTAGGACAATCTGGGTAACAGAGATGGGTTATGAGACCGATGATCATATCATTGAAACTTGTGCCAAAGCACTTCTGGAAGCACCCAGGGAACCAAAAGAAGAAGTATTTGGTAGTGCTAAGACCATAGAAAGCCAAATTCAGTCAAAGAAAAGAGTGAAAAAGGTTGAGGCATTTGTGAGAAAAGGATCCAGACAAGCAAAAGCCATAAAGGAAGATGTATTAAAGAAAATTGGCATAACTGAAGATGAGTTGGTAGCCCAACAACCTGAAACTCATCTATCACTAGTAAGTACTTCCTCAGAAGGAGATATGCTAGCGACCTTCAAAAGAGTTGTTAGGAAAAGAGACCCCTCATTGGCAACCACTCCTTCACCTAGAAGGACAAGGCAGAAGCAACAAGCTGTGAGATCTCCGGTCAGAAAGGTCACACCTAAAAAGAAGCTAACCCCTAAGAAGAAGAAAAAGACAAACACAGACTTGGCCCCTCTTGATATATTACTAAATGAGATCACAGAGGAAGGAAAATTGAAAAACATAAGGAAAATTTATGACACCCTATCGGATGATGAGAAAGGGCAAGTTGAGGAGAGTGTAATATTACACATGGACATGTATAAAAAGTTTTTGATGCAAGTCTTAAATGAAATTCCTGATGAACTATACAAAAGACTTGAGGCCAGAAGGCAAGGAATAATTGAATTGGATAAGAAAATTAAAATAGAAAAACTACTTGTAGTATATCTGGTAAACTCACCTAAAGAAATTGATGATCTAATAGCTCAGGCCAACTGGACAGTTTTTTCCATTGCACACCGGCAAATTTCATTGATGGCAGGTAGAGTTATAGAGGTTTCAGAGGAAACAGAAGATGGTTGGGATATATTCTTGGTTGAAAAAGAAAAACAAGAAGAATATAGGAATCCCAAGCCCATTAAGGTATATCAGAAGGACAAGGGGAAAGGTAAAGTTGGTGGACCACCAAGTATCAAGATTAGTGACAACTTACCCCCACCTCCTTTAAATACTCCACCGATAAAATCAACAACCACTGAAGATCAACCGGCAGCTGAGAGCATGGATACAGAGGATAATAATCCTAATCCTGAAGTCCTATATACTGTGAATGTTGATACTCAGAAGATCAACATAGTGGTAGATAAGGATACAACAGATAAATCAGGTATAGCCAAAGAGCCTCCGATAACAGAAAATACAGAACAACCGGCAACGGATACAGGGAAAAAGGTGGAATCTAAAACACAAACAGAAAAACCAACAGAGCTAAAGGCTCCAGAATAGATGCCACCAGTAAGAAATGAAGCAGGAAAACCAATGATTAAGGAAATGCAGACACAAACTGACCTACCAGAGGTCAATACAAGCTTGGTCACTTCCACCGGTACTCAGTTTGTTGGGTCACCATCAAATGTGACTGAGGTTTCTGATTATAGCTCACAAGCTTACAAAGCAATAGATGATTCAATCCCATTCTTGAAATCAATAGCTCTTAATTGTAATATAGACATTAAAGATTCTTGAGGACAATTGGATACACTTTGTAAATATATTTCTGGAAATTTTGAGCAAACAAAGGTAGAATCTGTAAAGGAAATTGTAGAAAAAGAGAAACAGAAATTCTTTGAGGAAGGAATAAAGAAGTGTAATAGGGAGTTCGACACACTTCTATCGAAATTGTGTAATTTGTTAAAAGAGTACAAAAACCTGTATAAAGATACATGTAAAACAAACTTTTTGACTGTAGATATTGACAAAAAGATAAGCAAGGCACAGGATGAGATAAATAAACTTGTAGACAATTTTGTCAACTCCCTTGATTCATTATCAGTTTTTGAAGAGAAGATAGAAAATTTTGAGAAAGAATTGCTCAAATTGGAAAGAGAGAAAGAGGCAATAATAAACAAGGCAAAACTTTTGAGATCTAAACTAAGTCCAAGATTGGACTATTTAGCATCTCTGTGGAAGGAAATCTCAGAGGCATTAACATAGGAAAGCAAAACACCGGCAGAGCACTTATAGTATCTCACTAGTACAGTAAAAAGAACTGAGACAACAATAAAAGACAATAAGAAGTTTATGGATGGTATAAACTTAATTTTGGGAGATCTTCTTCAGAAAATAACTACCCAACTACAAGGTTGAGGTTATGGATTGGTACAACCACAAACTCTACTAACCTTTGTCATTGATGCCAAAGGGGGAGTAGTAGGATGAGAAAATTCAAAACACAGGGATCATATGCTCAGGGGGAGTTCTCACATTTTTGGTCTACACATTTTTGGATATCTTTTTGAAATTTCTCATGAGTGTTGCCATCAATGCCAAAGGGGGAGATTGTTGGCATATGGACACTCCAATGAGACATTGTGTGTGATAGAAGGTTTAGTCATTGATGGCAACCTTGCAATCCTATGGCACCGGAAAGACATTATACTGGCAAAGCATTACACAGGCAACCTTGCAATCCTATGGCACCGGTAAGACATTATACCGGCAAAGCATTACACAAGCAACCTTGCAATCCTATGGCACCAGCAAGACATTATACCAACAAAGCATTACACAAGCAACCTTGCAATCCTATGGCACCGGCAAGACATTCTACCGGCAAAGCATTAATCAAGCAAGACAGTGCACCAGCATCAGCAAGAACAATCTACACCGGCATCGGCGCAAAAGAAAAGATGTATACCGGCACAGAGGCCAATAGGATTTTTGATATGTAATATTTTATTTATTATTGTAAGCCGACTTCAAAAATTGTAAAATGACTCTTGTATATAAAAGAGATCATTGTAGACATTTGTAGGATATGGATAGGAAATATAAAAAGAAAATTATTAGGTAGACCTAATGTGCGAATTATAGGTCAAGGGTATATGTAAAGAACAGAGCAAGAACCGGTACTGAATCTGGCATTGAAGATGCTATTGTAAAGTAGTACAGAACATTGGATTTGCATAATCCTCATTGTAAGTCAGTGTGACTTCTTATTGAGTAGTGTGCTCTAGGAAATTGGCCTTCTTGCATGTGCAGGCCCCTATTGTAAGTAATATTCTCTTATTGGCCAGTAAGTGAATATTGTGGGTCACAAATCCCACCAAGGTTTTTCCCACACCGGGTTTCCTCGTTAAACATCTTGTGTTATGGTGTTCTTTTCATGTGGATGCTTTTGGTTCTGTTAATCACATTAATTCTTGCATACCAGTATATTGTTACTTTATGTTCTGCATGTTCTGTTTTAAGAAAATCTCATTACCAGTCAGATACTGATTCACCCCCCCCCCTCTCAGTATATGTGGGAACCCTAACAGTTAGTTGGCAATTAGTTTTGGTTGTTAATTAGATTCTTAATTTGCTTCTTTGGACTATGTTACTTTCACTCATATCCCTAGAGAGTGGAATAAAGTAGTGGATTGTTTGGCCAAATGGGCTTTTGATCAAAGACAAAATTGGAATATTGTGGATAAGGGTCAATTACCTTTGGGTTTGTTTCAATAGTTAGATCACTTAGTGGATCTTGATAGGGTTGTTTGATGCCCTTGCTTTGTATTTCTTCTTGTTTGAATAAATTTTAACCCCTCTTTTATTGTATTAAAAGTCTTTAGCTTAACGTTTGTTATACAAAATTATCATGCAATTGTTCTATATCAATCATGATTTCTGGGAAGGCTAATATCAAAACTAAGAGAATTTAATAAAAAACAACATTGAAATGACATAATTAAAATTATCCACAAAAAAAATGCTTATTTCTAAACACAAATCATATTGAGAATTACCAACACAAAAAATACAAATTAGCAATTTTTTTTTAGTTTTTCTCCCTTCCTTGCCTTGTTCTTCAAGATTTTTCCACTAAAATTCTTGTGAAATGATTCAAATCATATTGAGAATTACCAACTCAAAACATACAAACTACCAAATTTTAAAGTTTTTCTCCCCTTCCCTACCTTGTTCTTAAAGATTTTTCAACTAAAATTCTTGTAAAATGCACTTGTACATACTCAACATACTTATTTTGATAGTTGTTAGTTATAGACTAAATATACAAATTGTCCCTATCACTAGATAGAAACTTTAGAGAAAAGGTTCTTTTTTGTTTTTAAATGAATGTGTAGCATTTTGAATGCTATTGGTTGGAGTCTATTTTAGGCACTATTATTCATTTGCTAGTGTCAACTAACTAAAGCACATTGTTGTGTTGCACTTGAGGCCAATTGAATAAGTTTGGCCAAACTAGGCTCAAGCGAACTTATGTGGCAGCCATGTGGCACCTAAATGGCACAATAAGTTTGATCAAAATTATTTCAACCTAACCTATTTTTAAAGAAATAAGTTTGGCCAGACATAGTTCGACCAAACCTTGTTCGGTCAAACTTGTCTGTGTCATATGATGTGGCAACCAAATCAACATTTCCTCTACATTTCCAAAATTTTCCACTTCTATTGTTTTTTTTCTTTGAGCTAAATATTTTTTTACAAAAATCGAAAAATACATTTTTGTAGAGTTCAAAGTCAGGAATCTGGACATATAATTTTTTTTATGTTCTGATTAATTTTTATTTTATTTTTTTTAAACATTGCAAGTAAGTTTTTAAAGTTCGAAAAGAGGCTGATTTGAAATTTAAAAAATAAATATTAAATGATATTAAAAATTTTTACAAAATATATTTTTCACCAGATGAGAGAATCTTCTCAAAAAGAGTAATTTATTTTTTTTATAATGATAAATTTAATAGACAAAAGGTGACATTGAATGAAAACTATCAAATTAAACTATGTTGGACTTTAAAATTTTATTACGAGAAAAATATACAACAAAATTTAATCTTTTTTTATAGCATTGAATATATGTGTCATTTATTTGAAAATTTTAACTCAAGCAAAAATAATTTTATTTTCATTTTTAATGATTTTCAACATTTTTCAGCAATAAAAAATCTATCTTTGAATATATAAAAAATCTCATTTTAAAAAAAAAAATTAAATGATAACAGACATAAATTTCATTAATATTTCTACATTTCATCATTTTACATCATTTTTGAAATTCAATCTAGAAATGTCACTTTTATGTAGTCAAAGTTCAATAGTTTTAGTTGTGTTGGCCACTTTCTTTATAAAATTGTGACACAAATTTGTGTTGTTACCTCAATACACAATTGTTCTAAAATGAAATATTGGTTGCAAGTTAAAATTTGATTTAATTTTATTTTGATAACCAATACAATGGCAATCAGGTGTAATTGATGATGTAAAACTTGTTTAAAGTTGAAAACTCATATCAAATATAGACTATCAATTAATTATTTCATTTGTTAATATATAATTAAATTAAATATTTTTAAAAATAAATAAAATACTAAATGAAAACCAACTTAGATTTTAACTTTTCAGGAGGCTTCACTTAGTGTACCTGAGTTATAGTACATGCAATCATGGCATACTAAAGAATCCCCCTATTTTCAAAAAATATTGCCCTAAACTCATTTTTCCTCACCCCCTCCTAATACACAGGTTGAATTAAAAGCCCCCCCATTATTAAACCCTTTAATATGAATGCACATGATATAATATTACCTAGCCAATGAAGCCCCCATGACGAGATTCCATGATTCTCATGCCTTAGAGTTTTCTCAATTGCCAATAAAAGTTTTGTTGGTAGGGGAAAAGCACCATCGTTCATGTTTCAATAATCATTCACTCTTTGCACACCCAACCCCCCAATAACTAACTTTTAAAAAACTAAAAAACAAATAACTAAAAGTTCATTAATAAATTATTGCACACCCAACCCCCCAATAACTAATTTTTAAAAAACTAAAAAAGAAATAACTAAAAGCTCATCAATAAATTATGCATGTATCAACAACAGCTCACTTTTTAGCTTTTTTGGACCATAATTGGCCCATATGTGCACTTTTATTGGTACCCAAAGCACACAACCACAGGGGCATTTGTGCATAAATGTACTTTTTGACCCTTGCAGGCATAATAGATCCTCCAACATGCATCCTTATTATAGAGAAGCCAAAACAATACCTATAAGCAATTAAGTGTGAAAATAACCAAAAAAATCATTAAAATTTTTATGTACCATTAAGAATCTGTGAGTGTACGAAATTAGCTATAAATACTATAGATAGGCTTCCCCTAATAAAATGAAAAATTTACAAGATATGCAAAAGCTCGCTACCTGTAGAGAATGGTATTGGCACCAGCGTGCCTTCTAATTTCGAGGGGAGTTTTATATTTAATTTTTTTGGTTCGGTTAATAAATTGTATATGTAGATGTATAAAAATGACCATATTCCTAAATGAATATTTTATGTTCATTTCTCTATTTAATTAAATCCAATTTAATTCAATTACCTACATTCCTCTATTTAATTAAGTAAATTACTCAATTAAATCCACTATACCATTTAATAGGATAAATTCATTCTATTCAATTAAAGCCCTTGTCCACTTTTTAATTAAATTCAAATTTAATTAAAATAGTTGTCCTAAATTAAATAAATCTAATTTATTTAATTGCAACCAAATTGAATTAAATTCAATTAAAGCCTATTTTCCCTCACCCACTTGCAAAATCCTACACCTCCCACTTGCATCCTAAACCACTTTCTAACCTCTTCTAGATTCTTCTAAACCTAATTAATTAACCCAAACCCATCCATTATCCCTTTTCCCTAAATTTGAGGAGGTCACTTCTCAAATTTGGAGTAAATTCTTCAAAAGGCATTAAAGCCTTTATCCATTCAACAATCTAACTTGTTGAATACCCCCAAATTTGGAAGGACTCTTACAAATTTATCCCAAAAGTTTTCATAACCATTAATGGTTAACTCAACCTTCTTACATGGTTAAAGAATTTCCATAAACTCAACCTCCATGTAACCCAAGGGTATCATCAAGCATTTATTGCTTTGACCATGGTTATCCTTAAACCTTTGCACAAGAGTTTATCCTTTGGGTAAAAGCTTTATCCAATGGATAACACTAACTTAACCTTAACCCTTAACCCTTAGGGTACCCATGAGGTCTTCTCAAGCATTTAAAGCTTCTTACATCTCCTCTCAACCAACCTTATGTTGACAATTGTCACCATTTCATTGGTGCCAATTGCAAACATGGATTCCCAACTTTCAAACTTAGCCCTTGATTAACTCTTTCAATCCTGACCATCCATTGCCCTATTTTTGCTATAAATAGAGCTCTCATTCCTCCATTTTTCATCATCCAAGTCTTTAGCATCACACTTGATGCTCTGCAAAAAGGATTAGAAAATCTGTTTGATGGCAACACACACAAGAGCACAAGAAACAAACATTAGTGTTAGCAACAAAAGATTATCCTAAACAGGCATATCAAGAGAGATATTAAGCATGAAATAGAAAGCATATAAACATAGAATAAAATAGCTAATCAAGATGCTCATAGTTGCTCCTCCCTTGTTCCTCTCCTCTCCAAGTCCCAAATGAGTGTAGCTCTCAGCTTTTAGCACTAGCCATGGATGCCATATGGAGATTCAAGATGGTTGAATATGATAAGCAAATGCTATGCAAGTGTAGATAGTGATGCTATGAGAAAGCTCTATGCTAATGCTAGTATAACAACAATACTCTAATGCTTCTTTTTTTGCTTGAGGAAAAGGGTTCTATTTATAGAAGAAATGGAGAAATGAAGGGTTAAGATTGAGTAATCTTAATAAGGGTTAGGATTGAAAGATATTCAATTCATGTGAGACTTTCAACCCAATCCCAATTTGACAAGTGTCACCATGAGGAGGCTTGAGAGGAGAGATAAGGAGCATTAAATGCTTGAGGAGACATGATGGTTACCCTAGTCAAAGAAATAAATGCTTTGAAGAGACACATGGGTTACATGAGGGTTAAGTTAGGGGTCAAAGTCCTTAACCATGGGTGCAAGTGGAATTAACCATTAATGGTCATGTAAGAGCCATAAGTGGTTTGGAAGACTTTAGAGGCTAATTTGTTGAACACACAAATCATTAATTGTTTTTTAAAGACTTTGGAGTCTTTGAGAAGTGATTCCAATTTGCTTAGGAATGTGACAATATTTAGGGGATGGATTAGGTTAATTAGGAAGGGTTTAGAAGAATCTAGAAGGGGTTTAGGCATGCAAGTGGATTTTGTAGGAAAATGCAAGTGGGAGGAATTTTGGTATTTTCAATTAAAATAAAATCATTTATTTCAATTAAATGGTGTAATTTGCATTTGGATAAATATTCAAATAAATATTAATTTATTTAAATGAGAAAAAGGAAGATAAAGCATTAAAATGCTTGAAGACTTTGAGGGAAACCATTAAAGGCTTGAAGACTTTAAGGAAAACCATTAAAGTCTTAAGAAGACTTTAAGGGAAGCCATTAAGTTTGAAGACTTTAAAGCCATCAAGTTTGAAGACTTTAAGGGAAACCATTAAAGGCTTAAGAAGACTATAGAAGGAAGCCATCAAGTTTGAAGACTTTAAGGGAAACCATTAAAGGTTTCAAGTGGGTGAGGATAAATAGGATTTTAAATAAATAATTTATTTAAAATAGTTGTGCAACTTGCTTTTGTAGGAAAATACAAGTGGGTGGAGGATAAAGGTGATTTAAATAAATAATTTATTTAAAATAATTGTGCAACTTGCTTTTGTAGAAAAATACAAGTGAGTGGAGGATGAAGGTGATTTAAATAAATGTTAATTTATTTAAATGTGAGAGGTGGGATTTTGGGGGATTTAAATAAATATTAATTTATTTAAATGTGAGAGAATATTTAATTAAACAAATATGATTTATTTATTTAATTAATGGTCTAAATTTGGTTAAGTGAATTAAATCAAATAAATTGAATAATTTATTTAATTAATAGGAGAAGAGGGTTAAGATGAATTAATTAAATATTAATTTAATTAGTTAAATAATCAAATAAATACTAAATATTCATTTAATTAAGTGGACAGATTTATGTGACTACAACACTTATACTCAAATCCATTCAAGCTTTCATACTATATATGCTCATCATTTAGCCTCTTTTTAAATAGGAATTAATCTAAATATGCAATTTTAGAGTATGTTCCTTATCATTTAGCTTAAATCATAAACTAATATAGTATGCTAGGATAGTCTTGTTTGCTAACCTTGTCATCTTATAGCTAGTTTATTACATTTATAGCATCATGCATAGCTTAGGATGCATCTCATTTTAAAATCAACAAAAGCATCCCTCGTTCTTGCATTTGCCATCCCTAAACCATTTTGCTCAGTGATCTGAGAGCAAAAACATTGGTTTGAGGGACCGTGCAAGATAGAGAACCATGGAACCATCCTTGGGAAGCTGAGTCATACTTCATGACTCCCTAGCTTGCACCAAGAAGTCCTATGGGTGTGTGAGCAAGGCTTCATAGAGCTCCGTTTTCCACATATTGAGTTCTATCGGCTCATTTTTTCTGCATACATTTCTGGCACCCACCGTGGGGCCTTACCCCATATATCAAGTCCGTTTTTAAATTAACCACTTTTGTAGGTCCGCGGGAAACAAGAATCAATGCGTGGGAAGCATTCCCTAGCTCATCTGGTCAATAGCCTAGCGCATCCGGTCTAATATTCAGCGCGTTGGGTCTATCATCTAGCGCATAGAGTCTGTTTATTAGTGCATCACAATACTAAACTTTTCCTTTAGGTCTCGGTGTGGGAGAAAAACATAGCAGCCCTTCCAGAACATAGAGTAGTGCATCCCAAAAATAGTGTAGCGCATCACCAATTTCTTTTAGCGCATCACTGTTATTTTGTAGCACATACAGTTTGTTTTGTAGCACATCATTGACAGACAAAAATCAAAAATTTAAATTCTGTAACCGGGGTAAAAAAAATAGACTTGTTAAAGTCCACCAATCATCTAACATTTTCCTCTTGTTTTCTTGCAGGTTCTAACAAATTTGTCGCAGATGGGAGTTTAGTTTTAAAATATTAAGATAGTTAAGATTTTCACTAACTTAGTTAAGTTAGTTTAAAATTTTTGAACTTCTTTTATTTTTAAAATTGAACTCACTTGTTTCCTTTGGGCTATAAAAAGAACCACAAATCAGAACATTTCTTTCTTTCATAGGAGAAAACTTATTTTTGGGCTTTAAAAAGAACCATACAAACCTTCTTTTTTGCAAAAGTAGCTATAAAAAGAACCTCACCATCTTTTGGTGTATAAAAGGATTCATTTCAAATTTTTGCAAAGGAAAGAACCTCACTTAAAATCTTTTGTTGCAATCAAAAGAGGGAAGTTATTCCCCTTCTTGCCAATTTACCTTTTGTTGTCCAAAATCAAACTTTTGCTTTGTTGACCCAATTATTTTCCTAGATTAAATAATCACTGATTTGGGGAAATAAAATTAACACCATGCTTTTTTGGAGCAACATCTCCCAATAGAAGTTAGCAAATCATTTATCTTGAAAGGCTAAAAAGAAAAATTGTTTGTCTTGTCTCAAAAGTGGAAGGAATATGCTCTCCCCTTAACTGGGTGATCAAAAATCTAGACCACTATCAAAAGCTTTCTTTACTTCAAGCACTAAATCCTTTAGCAGGCCTGCCTTCCTGAGGAGTTGGAATCAACTCTTAAAGCCATTTATGGCTGGTGTGAAGGGAACAACCTAAGTGGGGAACAACTTTGATGCCAAGTGTTCCAACCCACTATAATCAAAAGTGGAAAGTGACGAAAGTCCTTTTCAACGGTTGCGCGCAGCGATTAGCCTTCCCCCAATATCCTTAAGATACGTAAAGCCTTTGTTCTAAAGGTTGGGAAGCCTCCTAAAGGAGTTTATCACTGACGATCGAATAAGAAGTCTTATTACGAACCATAGAAATAGAAACCTTGAGCTGAGTCAGTAACTAGACATTTATAACATCATAGTGCAAGGGTGGGGAAGAATCCACCCCCAAGATTACTCACCATATATCTCCCAAGATAACTACTCAATTGTGAAGCGATTCATTTTGAGTTAATTTCTAGTAAAAGGCAAAAAAATGGGTGCCCTCTAGGAGGTGACACGGTTGTTTGAGCTGACAAAGTATCGAGACCAGTGGGCTATGATGTTATTTATGACCTTTGAATAAAGAGTCTTCTTGGTGTGTATAATTTGTATCCAAACCCGTTAAAACATTGGGGATTTGAACACATCCTCACAGAACATACACTTTTTGTTAGATTAAGAAAAATGGTTATCTTTTTTGTGTCGTTCTTGCATTTACTACTTCAGAAAATCATCCATCAAGATTGAAAATTTTACAATCAAATCCAAAAATTGCAATAAAACCAACCAAGGGAAATACCAGGGCAGTTTAGCATGTGAGAACAACTTATTAGTGCGTAGGGTACTTTTGTTAGTGCATCAAAATGCAAAGTTAGCACGTCCAATCAAAACAGAAGTGTTTTATCCAAAATTTCAAAACAGTGTTAAACAGTTAGCACATCTGGAAAATAGCTTAGCACGTTGGAGCATCAACCTAGTGCGTAGGAGTCAAACTTTAGCACGTAGGGTTTAATAGTTAGCGCGTCGCAGACCCATACTAGCACATAACCTTTTGAATCAAGCAAAAAATAAGTTTTAAATAGTTGAAAATTTTAGCGCATGGTAGGGGGCAGCCTAGCGCGTGTGGTCGTTCTTTTAGCGCATGGAGTAAATTTGATAGCGCATCTTGTCTCTGTTTTAGCATGTGACTAAAACCAGAAAAGCAGGGGGGCAAAACAATGAAGAATTTTGAAAATTTTGAAAACATCTTGGGAAGCCTCTTTTCATCAGCATCATTTTTCATCAAAACAGAGTAGCGAAAACAAAGTCGTAAAAACTATTTCTTGAGCAAAGTTTGTGTCAAACCAATGTTGTACAAATCCAAAGCTGATTGCATGATAAAACATATCTATCCTATCAAAATCTGGAAACATCATCACAAGTATCATAAGGATCCTTTATCATCTCACGGATTTCATCTCAAAAACACTTGTTTAAAACCTCAGGTTGTCAAATCAAGTTTCCATATGGGGAGACTTTATCCATATCATTTGACATGCTTTGTCGTGAAGGGGCATCTAAACCTTCACTTTGATAAAGTAAAACTTGAATTTACAAAACAAGATCAACTGAATCCAAAACAAATCAAAGGAAACCATTGATCACTTATGCATGACTAATCCCCATATTCTGAGAAGAAAGAATCTTTATTGTAACATCACGTTGAAGAAACAACAACCTAGTTTTTCCAAATTTATCAAGAGAAACAAGTTTTTATACATCAATCATCAACTCTTCAAATCTCATCGAGTATTCCTTCATCACGTCAAATGTTATATCCAAAACAAATCCAACAAATTTGACAAAGAGCCTTTAAAGACTAGGGCATATTGTCAAAAATCTGCTTTTAGTCAAATCATAAACCATGGAGGAAAGATCAATTCGACATTCTTGCCCGACGAGTGTATCACTTATAACACACCCAGACCTGAACCACCAACCCCCGAGCAACATATCAAAGAGGATTTTGTCCCCTTCGTCACAAAAAATTTCTACTAAAATGCATGTTACTCTCTCTCAACAAAACCAACAAAGCAAGGCACAAGCAGAATCTAGTATGAATCGAAGGTTATCAAATCCTTTTAAAGGTCCACACCTAGAGGATACTGAAATTCCTAAAGAGCTTCTTCAAGAATGTCAGGAAAGTGCTTCATTCCAAAAGCTTGTAGAAAGGCTCATGGAAAATGACAAAAAAAAATACTTGCTCATGCTCACAAGTAAAGGAGTCAAACTCCTTGAAAACCTTGACACAGATGTGTTTAGAACAGGACCTCAACAATACAAATATCAAGAACGACAACAGGAAGGGGAAGCACACGACCCTGAGCAAGATATCCCCGATCAAAACATACCCAAACAACATACACCAAGACAAAACATTCCCAAGCAAAACATACTATTCCATACACCATTTCAACCCCAGATCAATACTAGGGAAGAACTTTTTCCTCGGCAAAACAATGCACCTTTGGTTGCCCTCACTCAACAAATGCAAATGTTACAAAGACAAATGCAAGATATGTAACAAGGGACGACAGTGCGGTACTCATTAAATGAAATTTGTCCTTATCCTTTCGATAGAAGATTGCACATGATCCCTTTTCCTCCAAACTCAAATGTACCTAAATTTGACAAGTACGATGGGAAAACCAATCCTCATGATCATGTCAGAGAATTATGTACCATGAGTCTTGAATTTGCTCATGATGACACCTATCTGATGAGGTTGTTCCCAAGAAGCTTGGGAGGACAAACAATGGAATGGTTATCCAAAATTACACCACCTGTCAGATCGTTTGATGAATTGGTTAACAAGTTCATAACACAATACTCCTACAACATTCAATATGCTATAACCATGCTAGACATCTGCAACACCAAACAAAAGAATAATGAAACATTCATGATATTCCTTCAATGCTGGCGACGTATGGTATCACGATATCCTCGAGATATTCCTAAAAAGGAGAAAATGAAAATCTTCATCGACAACTTGAATGGTGAGATGAGTTACAAGCTCAAACTCCAATGCATACCATCTTTTGCTAAATTGATTGAAATGACATTCAAGTAGAGGAAGCATGTGTCAAAAAGGGAATGCTCAAATTCTTCAAAGAAGGAACAAATTCATCAAACTACAATAACCAAAACAACAACAACTTAGACAAGTCTCAATTCTGGACTCAACAAAAACGAAGGCAACAATGAATCACATGATCCAAAATCCAAACAACCAGTGCTTGCATTATCCGAAAATCCTCAAGCTACAAAAAATCCTAAAGGTGCTAATCCAAATGCTAACACATATGCACCAAACACCAATCAAGGTCAAACCAACGCAAACAACACCAACGATACTCAAAACAAAACCATGAATCAAGGACCTAATAATAATTCGCGTGATAGAACTAACAATTTCCAGAAGCGTGTCTTCACACCACTAGGACAATCACTAGAATCAGCATTCAGAGAGCTTCTAGCGAACAAGATTCTCTCATTGCCTGCAATCAACAACTATGAACCCCAAATCAAACCACCTTGGTGGAATGATTCACACTATTGTGACTTTCATCATAACAAAGGTCATCGAACGAACGATTGCATGAGATTGAAAAACATTGTTTAGGATATGATTGATTGAGGTGATTTAGCATAGATGGTCTCAAAACAAATGGTGACCACGGAGCCTTTAAAAATCCTCTTCCAAACTACAACAAAGATGGAGCTTCAACCTCAAACGATACACGAGGAGCTCGTATCAACCATATCTACAATAACACCATCAATCACATATCAGTTGAAGACTATCATGTGAATGTCATCACAATCTGAGACCAGCATAATCATGAATCTATCAATGTCACAACCAGAGCTCAGAAATATGTCTTGAAGGGACATACCACGCTGACAACCACTACACCAAAAATCCAATATGATTTAGTCAGCCAACTACGCAAAACTCCGGCTCAAATATCTATACTAGAATTACTAAAACTGTCGCCAAAACACAAAGACATATTGGAACAAGCGCTATTGGAAACCAATGTACCTCAAGATTTGGATGCAGACAGATTTCAAGCCATGGTCACCCATATGACAAGGCCTCATAATCTCACCTTCTCAAAGCATGATAATACTTCATTGAGTCATCCGCATAACACCCCTCTCCATATTGAAGTCATCATTTATAAACACCAAGTAAAAAGAGTCTTAATAGATGGAGGAGCTGGACTTAATATATGTACTTTAAAACTTATCCATGCATTAGGCTTCTCAGAGGAGTCTATTGATCCCCATAAAAAGATTACCATAAAGGCCTATGATGATGAGGAAAGGTCATCTAAAGGAACCGTGATGTTACCCATTCAAGTTGGACCAATGCAAAAGGATACTATGTGTCAGGTCTTAGACATAGACCTCACCTACAATATTTTATTAGGTCGACCCTGGATACATGAAATGCAAGCAGTGCCTTCTACGTATCACCAATGTGTCAAATTTCCCTATAATGGACAAGAGGTTTCCATATCTGTTGATCACAATCCATTTCAACATTGTAATGCAATGGGGGCAGCCCAGGACAGTTTGGTTCCCCATAATAGGGAAAAACAAAGATCCTCAACATCAGATCTACAGGCAGCAAAGCCTAAATCATTACTAGGAGATTTCAAGTAGAAAATGCAAATCAGAGAACAAGGTATGGAAGAATACTCTTTGGAACCCATGTGTTTGGCCAAATTACCAACATCACCCAAATCTCATGGATTGCCTACCACATCAACGCATCTAGTAACTCAGCCCATCACCAAATTTGATGGTACCTTCATCCAACTAGGCACTCTAGCACATGAATCAGAAGATAAGGACATTCTTAGCTGGTTATACAAAGATGAGGAAGAAGATAACAAAGCAGCTGCTTTGGACATAATTCTACCAACACACCTATATGGAAAGGGCTACTTAATCATGCAACAAATGGGATATGATGGTAAAGGACCTATTGGAAAACGCAAAGAACGAGTCACTGAGCCCATAGACCTTCCTTCACAGCCTAGTAGAGACAAAATAGGATTGGGTTGTAAACTCACTTTCCTATTAAGAAAGACACCACACATAACTCCAAGACCTCAATGGAAAGTAAAGAAGAAATACAAAGAAGAATCCTAGTAGGAAGCACTATTTGAGTCAGCAGAAACAATCCGTAAGGCACGTGAACGTCAAAAATAGAAGAAACATCAGGAAAAACTTCTCAGCCACAAGAAGGCCATATCTACAACAATAGCTCATATTCAAACACCAATATCTCAATAAATGGTAGAATCATCTCCTGATACCGTTATTCCTCCCCAAGGAGGCACAGTCTATGAACAAATACAAAAGGTAGAAGTAGGATCCGACACCGAATCAAAAAAAACCATCAAACTAGTATCCATCATCAAAGATCTATTTTCACCATACAACATACCTATTTATAGCACTAATAGAATCTGGGATGGTGCCTTAGAGACTGATTCCAATGAATATGAATGGGGTAGTTGCTCAAACGCTACTGGAGATATCACCGACAATACTAGTTCCATATCCCTTTCTCAGGAAGAGCATAACACATAAGATAGACCTCTTGAATTTGGACTGCAAAATATCTATGACGCCAAGGAAAGAGAACAGAAACATTATGAACAAGTCTATACGGAAGATGATACCATTGATGACCTCGATGAAATCCTCGACTTCTTTAAAACCAAGACCAATCATGATGAAACCTCTATCTTGACACTTATAGTAGCAGAACTTGATCCCCCAAATGATTCCTTACCGCTTGTCTTTCCCGACCTCATTGACTGGGACGAACCCGAAATACATGATATACCAATTTTCCCAGATGATGAATCTATTATCCACTACCTATGTATCGTTAAACCAAAAACAGGCTCTACCAGTGAACAAAGTAACGATGTCTACAAACCAGGGAGTGCCAAGTCTCTCAGTCACAAAAAGGAACCGAATAAAAGATCTGATGTTGAAAACCAGTCAATGGCAGCTCTAGATCACAAAAAAGTAAAAATAAAGGACGCATCTGAGGGTGAAAACCTTTTTAAGGCACCTAAAGATGAGGGACTTGACACTCTTCCTAAACATTTTCATGAGCAATCACCCATATTGATTGAGCCCACTCAATCAATCAACATTGATACTACAGAAGCAGCCAAAAACATACACCTAGCAAAATCTCTGACAGAGGAGGAAAGATTGGCATTTCTCATCTTTTTTACAAAAAAGCAAATTAACTTTTCTTGGTCATATGCAGATATGCCCGGAATTGATCCATACTTAATCATGCATCACTTGTCCATCTCTCCAAGAGTTAAGCCAGTCAAGCAAAAACTACGAAAGATGAATCCCCAGGTGGCACTCATGGTCAAAGCTGAACTGAAGAAACTATTAGATGTCGGATTCATCCGACCCATTAACTATGCAGAATGGATTTCCAATATGGTACTAGTATCAAAACTAGACGACAGTATCAAAATCTGTACTAATTCCAGAGATGTCAACAAAGCCTGTCCAAAAGACGACTTTCCTCTACCTAGTATCGACATAATTGTAGACTTCACAACAAGCCATGCAATGCTCTTACTAATGGATGATTTTTCAGGCTATAATCAAATAAAAATAGCCCCAGAGGATCAAGACAAAATAGCCTTCACCTATCCTTGGGGAACGTACTATTGGAATGTTATGCCTTTTGGCTTAAAAAATGCAGGGCCTACTTATCAAAGAGCAATGACAACAATCTTCCATGATATGATGCATACCTTCATGGAAGACTATGTGGATGATTTACTAACTAAATCCTTCACTAGAGTAGAACATCTCAGCATCCTAACAAAAATCTTTGATTGATTGGAGAAGTTCCAAGTCAGGCTCAACCCTAAGAAGTGTGTCTTCGGGGTTACACCAGGAAAGTTACTAGGCTACATCATCTCAGCTAAAGGTATTGAATTAGATCCAGCAAAGGTACAAGCTATTATGGAAAGGCCACCACCAAAGAATATCAGTCAGCTCAGATCCCTACAAGGGCAACTCCAATCAATCAGGCGATTCATAGCTCAACTAGCTGACAAAAGTCTACCATTCAATCATTTGCTCCATAAGAATGTACCTTTCAGATGGGAGACCAAGTGTGCAAAATCCTTTTGTCAAATCAAACAGTATCTAATGAATCCACCTGTTCTAGTACCACCTATTCTAGTACCACCAGTCCTAGGAAAGCCCCTTATTCTATATATCTCAACAATAAATATATCACTGGGGGCACTATTGGCACAAGAAGATCAACAAGGAAAGGAACGAGCCATATACTACATCAGCAGAACATTGAATGGCTATGAACTCAACTATACATTCATTGAGAAGGCTTGTCTAACAGTGGTCTTCGCATCTAAGAAGTTCTGACATTATATGCTAGCACACACAATTACGCTAGTAGCAAAAATTGATCCTCTCAAATATCTACTCAGCAAGGCCACTCTTACTGGTAGATTGGCTAAATGGGTCATGATTCTCAGTGAATTTAAAATTCAATACACAAAATGAAGAGCTATCAAAGGACAAGCAATTGCAGATCAACTAGCTGAAGCACCGCTACTAGAAAAACAAACTATGGAGATTGAATTTCTGGATAGGGACGTTCTTGCTATTTCTACCATAAAATGGACCCTATACTTTGACGGATCCTACACCCAACATGGTTCAGGTGTTGGCATTCTCTTCATTACTCCTGAAGGACACACTATACCAAGATCATATCGGCTTATGTTCCCATGCACAAATAATGTGGCTGAATATGAGGCATTGGTTATAGGCATCAAAATGGCAGTAGAATGGAAAATCACAAAGTTAATGGTCTACGGAGATTCACAACTAGTCGTCAATCAAATCAACAATGACTATCAGACAAATGATAACAAGATACTACCCTACAAGCGAATGGTGGATGACTTCAAACAATATTTTGTAAGCATCACCTTCAAGCAAATACCAAGGTTGAACAACAAAGTAGCCGATGCCATGGCTACTATTGCTTCATTACTATAAATTCCATAGCAATAGAGTCATTACGAGTTCCTGGTAGAGCAACTATTCTCCCCAGCCTATGACCACTGGAATCCCATGTTGTCTATGCCTTAACTGGTTCAGTTTCTCCTTTATATGGACCAATATATGATTATCTAAAGAACATCTTACCCATTGACCAATCTCGTAACCAAAAACGTAATTTTATCCGACAAGCCGCCCGGTATACCCTTACTACTGATACTTTGTACCATCGAGGTCTAGATGGTACTCTTCTTCGTTGCCTTGATCGAAATGAATTTGATTCCTCTTTGCACAAGCTTCACGAAGGTATTTGTGGCACACATTCAAGTGGAACTACTCTTGCTAAAAAGCTTCTAAGGATGGGATACTACTGGCCTACAATGGAGAAAGATTCTTACCACTTCACCAAGAAGTGTCCTAAATGTTAGATCCATGGCAATCTGATGCACGCACCAGCACAGGAACTGCAGCCATTTACAACATCCTGGCCCTTTTGTCAGTGGAGATTAGACTTAGTCGGCAAAATTCATCCTTCATCTTCATATGGACACAAGTTCATTATAACTGCAACAAAATACTTTACAAAGTGGATAGAAGCAGTCCCCATGACCACAGCAACTGGAAAGAAAATTGCGTCTTTTATCTTGAACTATATGATCTACAGATATGGTATTCCAAGTTCCATCATCACCGATAATGGATGACCTTTCAAAAACCAAGATATCCGAGAACTATGTGAACAATTCAAAATACAATATCGGTTCTCTACACCATACTACCCCCAAGGGAATGGTCAAGCAGAAGCATCCAACAAAACAATACTAAAAATCCTCAAGAAAATAGTAAATGATGCGGGTAAAGATTGGCATGTACAACTCAATCCAGCACTTTGGGTATACAGAACCAGCATCCATACACCTACAGGAGCCACACCTTTCTCATTGGTCTATGGATCTGAAGCTATTTTACCACTAGAGGTAGAAATTCCGTCTCTCAGAGTCACTCTGAAAGGTTTAATTCTAGATGAAGAATATTGAGTCAACCGACTGCAAGAAATGGAACTATTAGATGAAAGGCGTCAACATGCTTACACTCATCTCAAAGCATATCAGCAATGCATGTGCAGAAGCTACAATCATAAGGTCATCCCTCGCAACTTCAAAATTGGTGACCTAGTCCTCAAAGAAAATCCAAGAAATCAACAAGATCGAGAAAAGAAAGGGAAATTTGAACCTAACTAGTTGGGTCACTATGTCATCATATCAATCTATGGACTAGGTGCTTATCAGCTTACAACTTTAGAAGGAGATGTGCTTGATGAACCAACTAACAACATTCATCTAAAGAAATACTAAACTTGAGTAGTCTAATGCACGGAAAAAGCAAAAACAAAAAAAAAATCAAGAAAAAGCAAATAAAAAGGTACAATAAAAGCAACTGGTTAAAACCTGGTAATAGGTGCTATTGTGAAAGGACAGCTCCTCTATCTATATCCACATCCTTATCTTTGCAGTAAAGCACTATCGACCATTGCCCAACACTTAGCAAGTATCCACTTAGGACATACTTAGCATACTCACTCTCCTGGTCTATCCATATATCCTTTTACCACATTCCACCATGGCTTGATAATCACTGTACATTTCCACATCACGAGGTGCACTCAGCTAGGGGCAATAATCGTCAAAACTTGCAAACACATTCAAAACATCAAGACTATTTGCAAAACTTAGAAACATCACATCCAACAAACCAAAACACTTCATCACAGAACAAAACATTGGATTACAAAAACAAGCATCACAAATACCAAAGATGGATGATTTTCTAAAGTACTAAATGTTGCATTATCGCATAAAGTCTTGACTATTTTTGCATTTGAACTTTTTAAATTATTGGATTCTCTACATTTTCTCGCTAATGCTCTGAAGCTAGAGATCATGAGAAAACTCCAATATTTTCTTAGTCTTGTATCTATGAGGTGATCAATTGTACTGTGTAAATACTTGTCTCGAGATGTGATACACCGAATATCATTGAAAACATGATTCCACTTTACGCATACAAATGGTTTAATCTTATCTATTTATACGCAATCCGCACTCTGATTGTCCTGGTTCAATTATACCTTGACGCTTGTGCTATCTTGGAAAATCAAACATCATGTAATTTTTTCTCAGGTTATCATGGTTCAATTATATCCCAAACAAATCAATGCTCAATGATGATACCTATATCGAAAGCAAATAACATATGGTTATATCAGGATGACAAATGCAGAATGAGGATGCTCCAAAAACAAATAGTTGCATATCATTTTACAAATAGTTGCATATCATTTTACAAATAGTTGCATATCATTTTGCAAATAATTGCATATCATTTTAAATCTTGCATTTAGTTATACATCATTATCAAATCATACATCTCATTTTCAAGATACATCTCACAGCATATCAAATCATACATCTCATTTTCAAGATACATCTCACAACATATCAAATCACACATCTCATTTTCAAGATACATCTCACAGCATATCAAATTATACATCTCATTGTCAAGATACATCTCATTATCATTATCATACATCTCATTTTTAAGATACATATCATATCATTATCAAATTATACATCTCATTTTCAAGATACATCTCACAGCATATCAAAGCATACATCATACATTTACATCATGCATCATATCATCTATCTAGGCATTGCATCATCATAAAGTAAAGAAAGAACATATAGAACATACATTCATAACACATCACATAATCAAAGAAAATGGTGTCATCTATATATATATCAAAAATGATCCAAATATACAAAATATGTCATGTCTGTGCCCAGAACAAAACAATGATCTAAAAATACAATAGAGACATCTCCTCTCAGGTATGACTATCTCCTGAGGGGGATGGTCTCATAGCTGATGTCCCAGCTCCTGGATCTCCAGGAGGATCCTTTCTCGATGGCCCTATCACGCCTCTGCTCTCTGACTGCGTCCCAGTCTCTCGAGATCGACTCGATCTCGCCTGCGTGAAGCTCTGTACTATGTGCTCTTGGGGCACTACATCCTCATAATAGCGTCTATAATACTCCGCCTCCCTCACTCTCAAGGACAACTCTCTCATGATATCTCTCATCAGGCCCCCTGTTGTCGCTCTCTGAATGCTCACTACCAGCTCCTCCGCCCGACTGCGCCGCTGTATCTCTGTATCTCGCTCTAGAGTCAATTGAGTAATCTGACGCTACTGCGTCAATAGCTGTGCCTGTAGCTACTGAACTGTCAACTACAGCATCCTGATCTAAGCATCCTCCACATGTGTAGGGACTCAGACCCGTAGGGGCACTTGTGAAGGGGTACCCCCTATCCCTCTACTTGTCCTAGGTGCTGGTGGAGGTAACTCATCAGTCCTCCTCCTCTGTGTCAATTACCTCCACTCATCTATCCCTCCCACTACTGCCATCACCTCTCCCACTCTCCCCTCATCCCCTACCCCAATAGCTAACCCTCCTTTCCCCCTATCCATCATAACTTGCCGAATTGCTCTCTCCACCTGACCCCCCCATCTCTCCCCCTGTCTCCTCTCCTCCCCTGATATCCTCTCCCCCATCGTCTGCCTCTGCCTCCATCATCTCCATCTCCCCCAACATCCTCCTCATCATCATCAAAGGTTAGCCGCATCTCCTTAGGAGCTGATATCCTGGCAACAGTGCGAGCTGCAAACAAACACACAAACTCATGGGTCATCCCTGCATCTAGTACCTCGGGAGCATAGTCCCATATCTGAGCTGCTAAGCTGGCGAACACCTCTACTGCTACTCTGCTATCAATGGTAGGACCCCAATCAGGTACGTCCTATCTCCGATGCGCATACAAGCAGGTCCCCTATGGTATACCCTGCTGTCGACCATACTGCCTCAAAACCCTACCCACCTGAAATCTCTCTATCACAAAGGGTGTCCGCCCTATCAAAAACTAGCTCATAAAAACAAAAGGCATCTCTAGCCCATCCTCTACCTAGACCTCATAATTTGTATACGGTCGCTAGACGACCGTATCTATATCATCCAGGACCCTCCTCTAATACTCCAGTTTTCCTAGCTTACACTGGACAACTAGACCCCTATAACCATAAGCATATGCCCGCCCAGTAGGCCTGTCACTGTCCACTAGTGGCCTCGCTGCTGGAATGTGCTCCCAACACCATACCTGTAAAAGTGTCATGCCAACTGACAAACTGCCATAACCTAGATACACAACCTCATGCAGATCCCTATACAAGTGGGCTAACATGGCTGATCCCCAAGCAAACCTACGGCCTTGGGTCATCATCTCCTCAAGAACCAATCCCCAACCCACAGAGAATCTCTTTGACCTGCGATCAGGACAAAGGAATCCACCGATGAACCCTGCTAGTACTGATGGGAGAGACGCATAATCTAAATCCAAGAACTCTTGCCATGGGATCTCATACCCACATACTGTCTCATCATGGAAAATGTGCCTCAGTACCACCCTCCTCCGTCTGCTCATATGGCAATAAAGCACTTGCTATAGGAATCCGTAAGATCCTATAACAGTCCTCTGGAGTGACTGTCATCTCACCGGTAGCAAAGTGAAAGGTGTTCGTATCACTGTGCCACCTTTCAATGAGCGTTGTAAGTAGACCCCGGTTCACAATGAACCAGGGCATGTCTAGCAAAGATGATAAACAACATCTCTCGATCACATCTAGGTTAGCCTGTGCCAACCAAGGTATTAATGCCCAAGGTCTAGGGAACCGCTCTCGCGACTGCACCACTCCCAATCGCTCCTGTCAAAAATGCAAAATGAGTTCAATATCAGTTTCCACATCAAAACAAAGATATCAAAATCAAAATCACATCAAAAACATGAAACAATTTGCTCATTTAATCAAGTTCCACATCATATCATTCCATATCAACTTGTAACACAACTCAAGTTTTCAAAAACCATATCAAAACTTGTAAAACAACTCAAGTCTCCACATCACATAAACTTGTAACACAACTCAAGTTTCCCACCCATATCAACTTGTAAAACAACTCAAGTTTCCAACCCATATCAGCTTGTAACACAACTCAAGTTTCCAATCCATATCAGCTTGTAACACAAATCAGGCTCCACACAATGAAATTGAAATACAGTGCAAATCAAATCATGGTTCGATCAAAATAACACATTCGTATCTACATCAATAACTTGAAACAAATCGCAAATTAAATCAAGTTATATCAACACTCATATTGGACACATTTTCAAAAACATGATCAAAAGACTGAGCAAATAACAAAAATCCATCCCCCAAGCAAAACTGACCTTATCCTATGTAATTTTTCACATTCAAAAATTACTAACTTTTGCAAAAACCTGATCCATGCGCTACTTGAACCTGATTATGCACTAAAAATGCACCCATGCAGTATGCTGTTTTCTCCACGTGCTACTATGTCCACCCTATGCGCTAGACTGACTCTACACGCTATCATTTTTTCTCCATGCACCACCCAACTTACCCTAAGCACTAAAACTGACCTATGCGCTAACCTATCCCATGCTGACACTACCTATTCAACCCTATGCGCTAGGTCTACCCTACGCGCTAAATCCCCCTACCCATGCGACCTCCTGTGGACCCTATGCGCTAGGTTTGACCTATGCACTACCCTTTTAACCTGATGTGCTACCCTATGTTCATCATGCGCTAACCTAAAACTTTCATGCGCTACCCTATTCATTTTTGGACGCTACCCTAATTGATACCCTATGCGCTACCTAATTTTTCGTATGCGCTAACCTAAGACTTCTATGCGCTAAACGTTAAAACCGAATTTCAAAAATAAAAAACAGACTAAAAACGATCTAATGAAAAATCAAAAATGGGTCAAAAGCGTTGACTTACTGGTGGACCATACGCGGCAAGTCTCCGATGCCTCCGAACGCGCTCAAAACGATGCGTAGGATAAGGAATAGACATTTTGTCTTCTCTCCAAAAGTCCTTTTCTCCAAAGTCAACAAGCACAAATGAAACAAATCAAAGCACTTTTTTCCTTTTACAGGAGAAAAATGAAATTAGGGTTAGGAAATGAGCATGTAATTTGCTCGCAGTCTCCCTCATACCCTAAAACACGTCAATTATTGGGAGATGAATCAATTTAAACATTTCACTTAGCCAAAATCGTACACACCAAATGCAAATTATCAAATCAAATCAAATTTTTCAAAATTTTGATTCATCTCCCGAGGGGGCATTATCACCATCGTTTATCGAATTTGGGGAATTATCACCATCGTTTATAAAATCTGGGGCATCACACATCAAATCTGGGGCACAACATGAAATTCATAAAAATAACATCGATCATAAAATCGCAACGACGCATCATTTTCTTTGAAATAACATGTGCACACACGTCACTTCAAAGAGGGGCAAAATGTAAACGTATAGAAATGACCATATTTCTAAATGAATATTTTACGTTCATTTCTCTATTTAATTAAATCCAATTTAATTAAATTAACTACATTCCTCTATTTAATTAAGTAAATTACTCAATTAAATCCACTATACCATTTAATAGGATAAAATCATTTTATTCAATTAAAGTCCTTGTCCACTTTTTAATTAAATTCAAATTTAATTAAAATAGTTATCCTAAATTAAATAAATCTAATTTATTTAATTGCAAGCAAATTGAATTAAATTCAATTAAAACCTATTTTCCCTCACCCACTTGCAAAATCCTACACCTCCCACTTGCATCCTAAACCTCTTTCTAACCTCTTCTAGATTCTTCTAAACCTAATTAATTAACCCAAACCCATCCATTATCCCTTTTCCCTGAATTTGAAGAGGTCACTTCTCAAATTTGGAGTAAAGTCTTCAAAAGGCATTAAAGCCTTTATCCATTCAACAAGCTAACTTGTTGAATACCCCTAAATTTGGAAGGACTCTTACAAATTTCTCCCAAAAGTCTTCATAACCATTAATGGTTAACTCAACCTTCTTACATGGTTAAAGAATTTCCATAAACTCAACCTCCATGTAACCCAAGGGTCTCATCAAGCATTTATTGCTTTGTCCATGGTTATCCTTAAACCTTTGCACAAGAGTTTATCCTTTGGGTAAAAGCTTTATCCAATGGATAACCCTAACTTAACCTTGACCCTTAACCCCTAGGGTACCCATGAGGTCTTTTCAAGCATTTAATGCTTCTTACATCTCCTCTCAACCAACCTTATGTTGACAATTGTCACCATTTCATTGGTGCCAATTGCAAACATAGATTCCCAACTTTCAAACTTAGCCCTTGATTAACTCTTTCAATCCTGACCATCCATTGCCCTATTTTTGCTATAAATAGAGCTCTCATTCCTCCATTTTTCATCATCCAAGTCTTTAGCATCACACTTATACTCAAATTCATTCAAGCTTTCATATTATATATGCTCATCATTTAGCCTCTTTTTAAATATGAATTAATCTAAATATGCAATTTTAGAGTATGTTCCTTATCATTTAGCTTAAATCATAAACTAATATAGTATGCTAGGATAGTCTTGTTTGCTAACCTTGTCATCTTATAGCTAGTTTATTGCATTTATAGCATCATGCATAGCTTAGGATGCATCTCATTTTAAAATCAACAAAAGCATCCCTCGTTCTTGCATTTGTCATCCCTAAACCATTTTGCTCAGTGATCTGAGAGCAAAAACATTGGTTTGAGGGACCGTGCAAGATAGAGAACCATGGAACCATCCTTGGGAAGCTAAGTCATACTTCATGACTCCCTAGCTTGCACCAAGAAGTCTTGTGGGTGTGTGAGCAAGGCTCCATAGAGCTCCGTTTTCCACATATTGAGTTCTATCAGCCCGCTTTTCTCGCATACAGTATATACTTCAATGGAGATCGTTGAATGGATTACAAATTTGAATTGCAGAAGATCATTTACATTTATAAGAGAAATGGTGATAAAAGTTCGAATTGCATGCTGCCCTGTTCTACGCCAACCAAACTTAAAAACTATGCTTGACATTTAGGTTACATGAATATGAAATGTTGTCTGTGCCAAAGTAAGAGCTTTGGAACAAGGTATGAGCATTCATCTAAGCATAATTGAAAGGGATTTTTTATCAGATAACAGTCCCAAGTGCACTGCTCTTATCTGTGTGTTTGACTGCTTAATCTTCTATGTACTAGTTAAGACAAACCAAATCCATATAAAATATTGTTTCAGCTTTGTGCAAATAATAATGTCAACTGTTTACAAATTGGCTTCAATTAATATTTTTAATTACTTATTTAGAATTCTAATGGCTTGCATGTTATAAAAGTAGAGAAGTTTCTGTAATAAAAATATTCTATGTCTGTTAGAGAGCTTCAAAGAAATTAAGTGTGGGTTTTTCTTATTGAGAGGCAAATTTATTGTAGTTTTTATTAAGTTAATGATTATTATTTTTAAATGGTATGATTTTGTTTTTTAAATTAATAATCATAAATTGATTGACTATTAAAATCAATTTTCACCTTTTTTTAATATTTTATTTAATTTATATTTTACTATGAACTAATTAGAGGAAAGTACCGAGTAATTGAGCACGTTTCAATTTTTGTGATAGAAGTTGATTTAATACCTCCTTACTTGCTGATTTAATGTCCAACTTTTGTACAACATTGCACTAATAGTTGTATGATAAGTAGCAATAATTGAATGAAATATACCATTTATTGTGAAAAGTAACCAATCATGTGATGCCACATCAGCTGCACAAGTATTTGGACCCTTCTGCACACCTATTGGTCTCACTTTTTTTTTGGGCCGTTTTGAACAACTTGACAAAAAACAAGCTGATGTGGCATCATATTTGATGATGTGGCCTTGGAATCTTAGTTATAAGCAAGGGACTTACCAACTAAGCTGCTGTAAAACATTTGGAATGATTTAAAATTTCCACCTAAAATTTTGAGAAGCACGAAATTAGGGTGCACAACTACTGAATCCTCTCCCTATTGCACCTCGCTTTGATGCAAATGCTGATCATTAACTGTTATTGACCAAAACCTTAATAAAAAAGACACAACTTGCACAAGATTCCTTTAAACCACGTGCTTATCCTTACAAAATAGGAAGTAAACCACAAGACTGGCCTAAAGTCTTCTAATAAGGCCAAAGAGTACAAAAAGTGAAACGGATCGGCACAACTTTGGTTAAAAAGAGTCGAAGATTCCGATGCAAAGCGTGCTTCTGCGTTCCTTCCGCCGTCCACATTGATTCAATTTTCTCTCAATTTCTTTGACGCGGTTTCTCATGCAACTAAGCGTTTGTCACTTGTCTTTATGCGAAGAAAGGGACCACATGAAAAATAAATTATAAACTAAATCCCGGAGATACAGCTGCTGCCAGAATGTAGTCTACTTAATCTTAATTAAGCCAGAGTTGTTGATGTTTCTCCATTTTCCTTAGCGTAAGTTTTCCCTATGGGATAACAGGCGATTAGTGGCGGGGCAACTTTTGGTTAAACAAAGTTGAAAATTCTTTGGCCGTCCACATCGACTTATTTTGGCGTGTGGCGTGCTTCTGCGCTCCTCCTGCTTTCCACAACGACTTGTCTTTTGTTAATCCTAATTATCTCTGCAAACACGCAGTAATTTCCTATGCAAGCGCGCAATGTAAGCGTCTGGTCACTTTGTCTTCGTCACTGCATCTGTAAGCCGCCTCTCCTCTATGCGCACAATACCTCAACAAGAAGCCTTTCTTCATTAGTCTATCTTTCTTTCCTTCTTTTTGATCAATTCAGTCCAATTGAAATGGCATCCACTTCTAATACTAGCAGTCACTCACAGTTTGAAGAATTTGCACCATCTACATCTGCTTCTGGTAGATCTTATGATGTATTTATTAATCATCGCGGATCTGATGTCAAAAAAACATTAGCCACTACTCTTTATAAAATGCTTACTAATGGCATGGGACTCAGTGCTTTTCTGGATTCAGAAGAGCTTCAATTGGGGGATTCTTTGCCGACAGAACTGAAAGAAGCAATGAAGAGTGCTTCGCTTCATATTGCTATTTTTTCAAAGAAATATGCAGAGTCTCGTTGGTGTTTGGATGAACTGTCATTTATGTTCAGAACAGGCACTAGAATTGTTCCCATCTTCTACTATATTGACATTGGAGATGTCCGATATGCAAAAGGTGTCTATGCTGAAGCATTTGACTCGCACCAAATAAAAGGTAGATATAGCTCCGAAAAGGTTAAGGAGTGGAAGGATGCGCTCTTCAATGTTTCACATAACATTGGTTACAGCGTTAATAGCAAGGAGTAAGTACCAATTTCTCTACCTCACGCACTTATTCTGTGTTTTACTTATTGTTTTTGAAGCCCATAGACCTCTTCTATCACGGTAATGTCAAATGTTAAAAGTGTGATGTTTATTCTTTTTCCTTTGCTGTTGTATATGTTTAGAGATGAGGACATGCTGCCGAAGAGTATTACTTATTGTGTTGTGAAAGAAATAAAAAAAGTGTCATTCGTGGTCGCAGAACATCCTGTAGGTTTAGATGAAATTGTAAGAGATTTTGAATCGACTACACTTCAATTTGACAGAAGTCATCAGAATGTGCAGATTGTTGGAATTTGGGGCATGGGTGGTTCCGGCAAGACCACTCTTGCCAAAAAGTTATATAATAATATATATCCATCTATGGAGAAGGCTAGTCTTATATTAGATGTCAGAGATGCTGCTAACAGAAACTTGTTGTGCGACAAGCAGAAAAAACTTTTGGAGGATCTTGGTTTCAAAAGTTTATCAGTTGACAATGTAGAAGAGGGGAAAGCAATTCTTGCAAACCAGTTAAGATCCATTCGAGCATTAATTGTTTTAGATGATGTCGATCATATCGATCAACTAAATGCTTTATTGCCCAGCCAAAGGTCCAAAAGTTTGATTGGATCAGGTACTTTGATTATTGTCACTACAAGGGAATTAGAAGTCCTTAAACGTTGGAACATCTCCTCCCACTATAAAATGAAACCAATGAGTGAAGTTCATGCCAAGCAACACTTTTGTTCGCATGCTTTCTTACAACCATCACCACTAAATGAGTTTGAGGAGATTGTTGAAAAGGTCTTAAAAACCTGTAGTGGGTTGCCGTTGTCTCTTAAAGTCTTAGGTGGCCAGCTTTATGGAAACTTAAGCAAAGATTTATGGGAGATTCAACTACAGAAGTTTTCTAGGATAGTACCTGAAGATATCAAGAGCAGGCTTAAAATAAGTTATGATGTCTTAGATGATGAAGAGCAACAGATGTTTTTGGATATTGCATGTTTTTTCATTGAAGAAAAAAATGATTTGGTAATTGAAGTATGGAATGGATCAGGGTGGAATGGTTCGAATAGCTTGGAGAAGCTGAGAAATAAGTGCCTTGTTGAAATAGATGAAAGAAATTATATCAGAATGCATGACCATTTAAGAGATTTGGGAAGGGAAATTGCCAATAGCCAATCACCCTACCGTCTTTGGTCTCCCCAGCAAAATATTAAAGTTCAGGTAAGGTTAATAACTAAAATAATTATTATCTCATGAATGGAGAAGAAATCTTCTTTGTTGTATAGAAAAGAAGTCTTATTTATTTTTGTATTTCTGTATCTTTGTATGGAAACTCTATTATTCTTATAGTTATTTTTAATTTTATGTTTTATTTGGATTGAGAATGGAATAGGCATGGGAGGAACAATGATCAGCTTAGCTCGAATATTGAACAAAGTGTATCTGGTTTATGACAAAGAAAAACTTCAATTTTTTTTTAATTTTCTCACTCATCAATGGCAAAGGAATCTTCTGTGTTTCTGCTTGTGTGCCTGTTTCAGAATGGACTAGGCATAGGAGGAATGATGGCCTGCTTAGTTCGAGTATTGAATAACTGTCTCTGGTTTAAAGTTTATAATGAAGAACAGGTAAGAAATTCTATTTGTCTCACTTATCAATGGCAATGGAATCGTCTCTGTTTCTGTTGTGTGGTTGCCTCAAAAGAAATTCTATTATTCTCATAGTTATTTTTAATTTTTTTTGTTTTATTTGAGATTCAGAATGGAATAGGCATTCGAGGAATAAAGGCTACCTCTTCTGTGGATTTTGGCGATTGCTTGTCGCATGGGGAATTCATGGTTAACACAAACAGAGGAATTTGGGCCCTGGCGCCTTCTAGACTTGGACTAAAAATTATTGTGGCTCGAGGTTGTAATTTAAATCATGTAATTAGTGAAGCATCAAGAGATTTAGTCTGGCTTCGCTGGTTTGATATGGGGCAGAGAGATCTTCAGTCGGTAATTCCATTCAAAAAATTGAGAGCTTTAGAACTCTATGAAAATTGGAGCCTGGAAAATCATCAACTACAAGAGCTCTGGGTGGCTGAGTGCGATGTAAGTATCTACCAGCAGTTTTAAATTTATGTTTCAGCATTTTTTCAACAATTGTTGAATGTTTAGTTCATCTCCTCGAAAATATGTTGCAGGCTCCTTTACAGTTAAGAGAGTTGATTATTTCATATTGCCAAGAATTCCGGGGGTTCCCAAAGTCAATAGGACGCCTCAAGCAATTGAAGAAAATAGTCCTGGATTCGACAGACCGTTTGGAAAGTCTTCCAAAAGAATTCTGCCTACTACACTCGCTGGAGCTCCTGGAACTCAACCTCTGTACTGGACTGTTATCACTACCTGACAGTATGGGCAATTTGAGAAACCTGCGGCATCTAAGTTTAGGTGGTTGCAGGAAATTGGGGAGGCTGCCAGATTCTTGTAAGGAATTGAGGCTCTTACAGCATCTGAACTTATCCAATTGTCCTAGTCTCACATTTAGGGCGGACATCATGGAAAACATGTCAAAGCTAGAGTATTTGAGCTTCACAGGCTGCTATCAATTGGAAGAGTTGCCTCGTCACATCACAAATCAGGCATCTTTGAGAGAGCTCTATTTAGAACATATGTGGAACTTAAGGGAGGTACCAGTGAAGATCGATCAACTGAGCAAGTTACAAAAATTGTGTGTCGGTGGTGATTTATTGACAACCTTGCCGGCCTCTCTCGGAGATTTGTCTTCCTTGACTACACTGGAAATTACTAATAGCACCAGCATGGAATGTTTACCAGACTCTTTGGGGCGCCTGAGTCTCTTAGAGAGATTAGAGATAGACGATTTGGGAGTGAAATCTTTACCAGAATCAATTAGTCAGTTGACTAATCTGGAAAGCCTGTGGATATGTCGCTGTCCACTCAGCGAATTGGATCTTAGAGTGGGGTCTTTTAGTTCTTCCTTGTGCAAGCTTAAGACGATAGAACTATCAGATAATGATCCATTGTCCAAGATCTCTATCTCAAAAGACTGTTGCGCTGGCCTTGAGACTCTCAGAGTTGAAAAGAATAGAAATCTAACGGAGATAAAAGAGCTGCCAAGTTCGGTCAGAAATCTAGTTATAACTAGATGCCCCAAGTTGTCTGCGCTTCCCAGTTTTTCAGAATTAACTTCTCTCCGAGAATTTGAAATGATAGGTTGCTACCAAGTTGAAAAAATTGAAGGTTTAAATCATTGCAGAGAATTGGAGGCGCTGAAAGCATATACATGGTGGGAGATGCCGAGTATAGAAAGCCTGGAGTACATGGAAAGATTGAGGGTGCTGCATCTCACGGGAATGAGGAAATCAGTTGTTGAAGGTTGCATTCAGAGCATGGAGGTAATGCACATGTCTAGAATTCAGAATTCTAACTATTTTGTGCTATTGTGCTTTTACTTGAATATTGATTTACAAATTATTTGCAGAAATGGCCTGGCGAAATAATAGTTTCTACCCGAGCAGTGCGTAATGCAGCCTCACTTGTAAACTCCTTGGTCATTCCCATTCTCTGTGTCGTCGACTCCTGCTCTAACGTGCCAACTGAAAGAAATCGAGGGCCTAAATTGGTGTTTGAGCAACCCAGCAATGACAACGCCATTATTGTTTGTTTTGTTGTAAGGACTCCAGGTGGGGCACAGATGATTGGAGTTAGCGGAGATTCATTCAGTACATTATCATCTTTTGCGAAGGTGGAGGAAGGGACATGGGTATGGATAGGTCTGTTCACACAACGTTCTAAATGGTACACAGCAAACGCCTACGAGGCACGTTTTTCAGGTGTAGATGGCATTGTAGAGAAAGGATTGGTTGCCATGGGACAAGAGGATAGAGTTCGGCAGATTTTGCGCGCCTTATTGGGGGTGATGGAAATATGATTTTGATACATTGAAGTGGATTCATTTAAATAATCCTTCATTTTAGGTAGATTGGAGATGAATGATACTATCAACAAGTTACTTTTTATAGGAATTGATTTTTCTTCAAGGTAGCATATACTAGATCACATCATTATCAAATAGGCACTTACTTTTTACTAGCTAAGAGGCGTTGCTATGAAGGAATACTACACATAATAATGTCTTCAACGTGCTTTTTTACACTACTCATATCAAATAAAGATATTCTTGTATGTGCATAAGTACTACAAGAGAAATATACTCCAAGATAAAAGATATTTGAATTAATCTATGAGACAATAGTTTAGAAACACTAAATATACATGCAATAGTGAAAACAATGTTAATTCAATAGTAAACTCTAGATCATAATCATGAAGCATATTTTACATCATAATATCAACCATCAACCAAATTAAATATAAAAATAAGACTAACAACTCTAACTGAACTAATTGAACAATGCATTTTTTTTTCTTTGTTTATGTACAAATGTGCCTATACATGCCCTTGTCTAGCTACTATGAAGAGTTTTTTTGTGATAGTTATAGGCTACAAAATAGACAACTTTTCCATTATAATGTGCAAGCATCTATTAAGACTGCATGCTGAAGAAAAGAAACGAAGGAAAGAGCTTTTTTTGGGGGGATGCTATTGAAGTTAGCATACAATATATAGGTTAAGATATAACATCTAAAATAATTCTTATAGTCCTATCAAAACCCTTGCCAATATCAAAGCAATTCAAACATTTTGAGTTTTGTTATAAATTGTTCCATTCATTTGAAAATAGCGATGTTGGTCAGATTTAGATAAATCTACAAAAAGTTGTGTTATTGGAATTCATACTTATGTTTAGTTCATAGAAGTTAAGTTGTAACAAAAATCTATTGGACAACCACCATGACATTTTTCCAACTAAAGCAAATAATTTGAATACTTTTTTTGTTTTTGGCAAAATGCATAAGTGCATATCAAATTAAAGATGTAAATAAAATAAATAGAAAAGTATATTGGGAATTTTGGGAAAAACCTAAAGGCAAGAGTATGGCTCAACCACAACTATACAAATACCTAGCAATAAAGGGTGCCTAGCTCAACTAATGATACAAAATATGCACCAACAATGAAAAAATATGAAAGCTTTGGCGCCTTGCCAATAACAGAGGGAACAAAGCTTGACCTCAGACTTTTGCAAACCAACTAAAACTAGACCATGAAAAATTGGGAGACTTGCTCAACCCAAATCAAAACTAAGGATATTTATAATCAAAACAAAGGAGCCCAGCTCGACCAAGATGCAACTTTTAACAAACTTTCACAATCGATATAAAAATAGACAAGAAACAAAACTAGATATTGATGTTTACATCCACCCGACCGTTACCCTCCATGGACCAAAATTTTATCAACCGAACTTGGCATTCGTGTGACACATCTTGAAGCATATGGTGGCAATGACATGATGGAGCCTTGAGTGAATAGAGCAGAAGATGTTGTCAGTCAAGTATGTTGAAGTATATAAGGGGATAGTACCCTTGACATTTCTTAAAATGGGTTGCACAAGTTGACTATTGAAATTCAACGAATTGCCTTAAAAAGATTGATTTATCTGAATTTTCAAGCACAAAGGCTCGCATATGTTATGTGGAATGGCATTTGAAGTATATTTGAAAGACATCTTAATATACTACCAATAAAAAAAATGTAGCTTGAAACTAAAGCAAATTTAAGTCTAGGTCTTAAATCTTTCTCATAACTGTAAAAGAATTAAAGGTAATGTGGGAGTTATGATCAACTCTAGATTGCCTAACAATTTGTGAATAGTCTCAATCATGTGACTTGCATGACACTTAAACCTTTCTGAAAAATCAAACAACCAGTTTAACATTATTTGGCAATTCAACGGGAGCTAAGAAAATTTCTTATCCATTTGATGGTTGCAATAATCTTGCTTTAGTCAATAACCAAAATGTGGACAAGATTCAAGTGAACTTGAACATCATTAACCACCATCTGTGAGAGAAATTGAGAGAAGGCAGAACTTGTGAAGAGTTGATTTGAAGATAAAACTGGATACCAACTTGTTCCCCACAATGCAAACCCAATTTGAAAATGCAACTGTTTGCAATAATGGAGTGAAGAGAAACTCAATGATTTGGCCATCATGAGTGTTGGAGCCGCCTCCACCAATGTTGAATTGAGGACTACACCCAAGAAGTTAACAAAACCCTGTGATACTCAAGTTGCACATCCTTATGTAAGAAAATGGATAGGGCACCAATTTCTAAGAACAACCAATCAAAATATTTAGAAAATATAGCATCAACTAGAATACAAGAAGTTAGTATTGAGATTGCCATGATTTCCTATTTGAAATTAGTTTCCTTAGCTACATGAATTAAACGTCCCTAATTAGCCAGCTCATTCGCTACATGTTAAGGAAAGATAGCATCAACCAAAATAAAAGAAGACAGTATTAGGTCCAATGTGTTTTTCTTTTTGAAAATAGTTTCCTCAGCTATTTGAAGAAGACATCCCTTATTGCCCAGCTCATCTACTACCTTATTAGCTTCTTTGTAACAATGAAGAATCTGGAAGTTGTCAATGAAAGGCAAACGATCCCAAGCTTCTTGGAGTATGTAGTTGATTCTCCAATTTGGAGTTTCATATTTTTTGAAGGCTGAGATGATATTATGGGAATCCCCTTTAATCACCAATTAGATCACTTTAAGTTTCAAAGCAGGGTAAGTGCAGAAAGATGGGGGACCAAAAAGATGCCAAAACTTTTTTGGCCCCCATCAAGCCCTTTGATGCACACCAAATAAGGCGTGCGCCCTATTTGGCGCGCGCCAAATAGGTTTGGCATGCCGAACCTAAGTTTTGGTCACACTAAATATATTTAGCATGCACCAAATAAGGTGAGCGCCAAATTTGGCGTGCGCTAAATGGCATTGCATTTTTTAGTAGTGCATCTTCATTTTGAAAAGTACAAATTATCTTTCATTTTGACTCCATCTCTCCGAAAATATACATAAAATATAACATTTAAGTATACTTTAAGTTATATTTTATGTATATATTGGCAGGAGGTTTGAGAGTGGCTTCAGATCTCTAGGAGTTATAATGCAAATTCTAGTTTTAAGAGCATTCATATAAATATCAAACAGTCAATTTTCAGTAATCAGCGTGCTCGTATTAGTATTCTCTCTGGTCTCTCCCTCTCCTTCCCTACATTCCCCTCTCTCTCTTCCTCAACCCCTACCTCTCTATCTAGTTTATCCCTCTCTTTCCCTCCCTCCCTCTCTTGCATCTAGGCTTTCTCTCCCTCTAGTCTCTCCCTCAACCACCAACCCCACCCACCTCTCTCTCTCTCTCTTTGTGGTTTATGGAAAGAAAAACAAATACCAAGGAGAGAGAGACTAGAGAGCAAGTAAGAGAGATGGAGGGATGAAGGGAGTGGTTGATGGAAAGAAAGGAAAATACCAAGGATAGAGAGATCCTAAGCGAGTGATAGAGAGAGAGAAAGATTCAAAGTGAAAGAGAGAGGGAGGGAGGGAGGAATGGGTTGAGGGAGAGACCCGAGAGAGAGAGAGAGAGAGAGAGAGAGAGAGAGAGAGAGAGAGAGAGAGAGAGAGAGAGAGAGAGAGAGAGAGAGAGAGATGGAAAGAGAGGGAGAGATCAGAGCGAGAGAGATTAAGTGCGAGAGGGAGGGAGGGGTTGAGGAAAAGAGAGCCCAAGTGAGAGATATGGAGGGAGGGAGGTATGTGTTGATGAAAAGAGAGTGAGATACCTAAGAGAGAGAGAGAGATATAAAGGAAGGGAGGTTGATGAAAAGAGAGGGATAGACCAAAGAGAGAGCTCGAGTAGGAGAGAGAGAGAGAGAGAGAGAGAGAGAGAGAGAGAGAGAGAGAGAGAGAGAGGAATGGGTTGAGGGAGAAACCTAAGAGAGAGAGAGATTAAGTGGAAGAGATAGTAAGAGGAAGGAAGGTATTGATGGAAAGAGAGGGAGGGAAGGATTGAGGAAAAGAGAGAGAAAAAGTGAGAGAGATGGAGGGAGGGAGGTAGAAGTTGATGAAAAGAGAGGGAGAGACCTAAGAGAGACAAAGAGAGAGAGGACAGAAAGGAAGGGGGTTTGATGAAAAGAGAGGGAGAGACCAAAGAGAGATCCCAAGTGTGTGAGAGAGAGAGGGGGGGTTGATGGAAAGAGAGGGATATACTAGGAAGAGAGCCCATAGAGAGAACGTAAGTGAGAGAGGGGGGAGAGAGAGAGGGGATGGTAGGGGTTAAAAAAAAGAGAGGGAGAGAATTGAAAGAGAGATAGTCCTACCTTCCTAGCTCCCTCTCTCTCACTTTGTCTCTCTCTCTCAACCCCTCCCTTCCTGTCTCCCTCTCTCTCACATGGGCTCTCTCTATCTCTATCTCTATCTCTATCTCTATCTCTAGTCTCTTCCTCTCTTTTCATAAACCTCTCTCTCTCAAACCTTCCCTTCATCCCTTTCTCTCACTTGGGCTCTCTCTGGTCTCTTACCCATTTTCAATCCCTTCCTCTCACTCAGGATCTCTCTCACTCATGGTGAGAGAGAGAGAGAGATAAGGAGATAGAGGGGGTGGGAGTGATAGAGAGAGAGGGAGAGAAAGGAAGAATGGAGAGATAGAGAGGGATGAGGGTAGGGAGGGATAAGGTGTGTGTGTGGCTCGAAATGATTAGGTGACTTGGTGGGGGAAAGCATCGCTAGGGTGTGGTGAGGAAGAATGGAGAGAGATTTGAGAGAGAAAGAGAAGGTGAGAGGGAGAGCTACTTGAGAGAGAAAGAGAAAGGGAGCGCGCGCGCGCGTGCGCACGAGAGAGAGAGAGAGAGAGAGAGAGAGAGAGAGAGAGAGAGAGAGAGAGAGAGAGAGAGAGAGAGAGAGAGAGAGAGAGAGAGAGAGAGAGAATGGAAAGAATGGCAAAGAGAGACACCTAAGAGAGAGAGAGAGACCTAAGATAGAGGGAGATACATAGAGAGATAAAGAAAGGAAAAGGGAGGAGGAAGGAGAGAATGGGTAGAATAGGACAGAGATACTTGATATATATATATAATGGAGAGAATGGAAAGAATGGGAGAGAGAGAGAGGGGGGAGAGGGAAAGAGGGAAAGGGGTAAAGAGAGAGAGAGCAAGATACTTGAGAGAGAAAGAGAAAAGGATGGGGAGGGAGAGAGGGAAATAATGAGATAGAGACACCTGAGAGAGGGGGGAGAGAGAGAGATAGAGAGGGAGTGGGGGAGATATAGAGAGTCCTAAGATGTGGATGGAGGGATTGTGTGAGAGAGAGAGAGAGACTTGAGAGAGAGAGAGAGAAAGGGAGAGGGAGGGAAAGAATGGAATGAATGGGATAGAGACACCTAAGAGAGAGAGAGAGAGAGAGAGAGAGAGATTTGAGAGAGAGTTGCAAATGTAGGGGGAAGGGGAGGGAGAGAGGGAAAGAGATAAAGAGAGATAGAGAGAGACTTGAGAAGAAAAGACGAAAAGAGAGAGTGAGAGAGGGAGAGAGGGAAAGAGAGGGAGAGAGGTATGTGAAGGGAAAGAGAGAGAGATTTGAGAGAGAAAGAGAAAGGGATGGGGAGGGAGAGAGGGAAAGAATGGGATAGAGACACTTGAGAGAGGGTGAGAGAAAGAGAGAGGAGGGGAGACATAGAGAGACCTGAGAGGTGGATGTAGGGATTTTGATAGAGATGGAGTTGAGAGAGAAAGAGACAAAGAGAGGGAGAAAGAGAGTGGATAGAATGGGAGAGAGAGAGAGAGAGAGAGAGAGAGAGAGAGAGAGAGAGAGAGAGAGAGAGAGAGAGAGAGAGAGAGAGAGAGAGAGAGAGAGAGAGAGAGAGAGAGAGAATGGAAAGAATGGGAGAGAGAGACACTTTGAGAGAGAGGGGGAGGCAAAGGGAGGGTGAGAGAGAGAGAGAGAGAGAGAGAGAGAGAGAGAGAGAGAGAGGGATGGGGAGGGAGAGAGGGAAAGAATGGGATAGAGACACCTAAGAGAGGGGAATGGGATAGAGAATCCTGAGAGAGGGGAAAAGAGAGAGAGGGAGTGGGAGAGATATAGAGAGACCTAAGAGGTGGATGGAATGATTATGAGAGAGAGAGAGAGAGACTTGAGAGAGAGAAAGGGAGAGGAAGGCATAGAATGGACAAAATGGGATAGAGACACCTGAGAGAGAGGGGGGGCCAAATGGAGGGCAAAGGGGAGGGAGAGAGGGAAAAAATGAGAGAGACACTTGAGAGAGGGGGGAGAGAGAGAGAGGGAGTGGGGGATATATAGAGAGACTTGAGAGGTGGATGGAGGGATTGAGAGAGAGAGAGAGACGTAAGAGGTGGAGGGAGGGATGGTGAGAGAGAGATACCTAAGAGGTGGAGGGAGGAATGGTGAGAGATAGAGTGAGCCTGAGTGAGGGAGGAAGGGATGGAAGGAGAGTAAGAGACTAGAGAGAGAGGTGAAGAGAGGGAGAGAGGAAGAGAGGGAGAAAGAGATATAATGAGAAAGGGAGAGAGAGAGGGGGAGGAGAGAGGGAGATAATGGGAGAGAGATACACCTAAGAGAGGAGGAGAGTGAGATACAGAGATACAGGCTGAGAGGGAGAGATACTTAAAATATAAAGAATGGAAGAGAGAGAGAGAGAGAGAGAGAGAGAGCTAGAAGGAAAGAGAGAGACTTAAGAGAAAAAGAGAAAGGAAGGAAAGAGAGAGACTTAAGAGAAAAAGAGAAAGGTAGGGGGAGGGAGAGAGGGAGGGAGAGGGAGAGGGAGAGGGAGAGAATGGGAGACAGATGCACTTGAGAGAGGAGAGTGAGATAGAAAGATAGAGGTTGAGAGGGAGAAAGACTTAAGAGAGAAAGAATGGGAGAGAAAGAGAAAGGGAAAGAGAGTTAGAGAGAGAGAGAGAGGGAATGAGACAAAGAGAGAGAAAAAGAGTTAAAGGGAAAGAGAGAAATAATGGAAGAGAGACATTTGAGAGAGGAGAGAGAGATAGAGAGATAAAGGATGAGAGAGAGATAGACTTGAGAGAAAGAGAAAGGGAGTGGGTTGGAGAGAGAGAAAGAGAGATAGAGGGAAATAAAGAGACTTGAGAGAGGAGGAGAATGGGAGGGGGAGGGAAAGGGAGAGGGGGAGAATGGGAGAGAGACACCTAAGAGAGGGGGAGAGAGTGAGAGATAGAGATACTTGAGAGAGGGAGAGAAAGAGAGACCCCAAGTGAAAGAGGTAAAGAGAGGGATAGACCAAAGAGAGAGAGAGGGTGCGGGAGATGGGAAAGAGAGGGAAGGAAGTAGAGAGGGAGAGGCCAAAGAGAGAGAGAGAGAAGCAGAGGTTAAGGAAGAGAGAGAGGGAATGCAGGGAAGAGACTAGAGAGATAATGTTGATACGAGCATGTTGATTACTGAAATTTGAATGTCTAAAATTTATATGAATACTCTAAAAACTATAATGTGTATTATAACTCCTAGAGATCTGGAACCACTCTCAAACATCTTGACAATATATACATAAAATATAAATTAAAGTATTTCTTATATTTAAATGTTATATTTTATGTATATATTCGGAGAGAGGGAACCCTTTTTTCTTTCTATGATGAAAAAATGCTATGAAATGCATTTGGTGTGTGCCTTATTTGGTGCGTGCCAAATGGTTTTTTGAATTTTCTCTCATTTGACGCGGGCCAAATTTGGTGAGCGCCATTTTTGGTGTGCGCCAAACTTGTTGCCTTGGAAAATACCAAGCCAAAGGCTTGGATTTGCTTTGGGAATCCAACCCAAAGGCTTGGACACCCTTCTCAGGCCTGAGACGTGTTTTCCAACAAATATTGAAAATTTTCTAACTTTTTTGTTCGTGCTCTCTATCAAGTTTGCATGTGTTTCAATAAAATAAAATAAAAACACCATACAATCATCAAGCTCTCTCTTAGCTATCCAACCATATAATTTTTAAAAAAAATTGATAATGTTAAGGTCTTCATCCATAATTTCTTTTGTTAGTGTATCCAATTTTTGTCAAAAACCAACATGTTGTATTTTGGCCATAGATTTTTACCCATTTATTGAATTTAAAAAAAATACATTTTTAGAAACTAGACTCCATTCTACACAATGTTTTAAAAAAATCTGATTTTTTATTAGTTTTCACAATTTTTTCAACGGGAGCACGCTCAAATTTCTGCTTTTTAGGATGTGTCCACTTTGGAAATTTGTAAAAATTCAAATATTAGCAAAATAATTAGCCTAAAAAATTGGCATAAACTTCAATGTGTTAGCTACTTTCTTAGTGGAGCGATTTGCAAAATTCTTAAAAAAAGTTGATGTTTTAGGGGCAACACATTTCGTGCTATGTTATTTTTTTCTGAAAAAATAGGACCAATAAATGTGGTGCCCCTTTTTGAAACCCTTAATCTCCTCCGTTTTCAAAATAAATTAGTAGTTTAGAAAGTAGATTCATAGCACTTCAACTCTTTTTTTTGTTGCATCTTCAAATTTTGAGTTTACCTATCTTCAATTTCTCGTCGAAGTTCAGGATTTATTGATTTCAGAAAAAAAAATGTGGCATCTTAAGATCCCTTTTTGGTCCCCCATCTTTGTGCACTTATCTAGCAATTTTAAGGCCAATAACTAAAGCCCTTTATTTTGTCATGTTGTTTGTATCATTTGGAGTTTTAATAGCAAGGTAAGCCACAATTATACCCTTCGAATCCCTCAAGACATGCCCACCATCCGAGGTGCCAGGATTTCCTTTTGATGCTCCATTAAAATTCAAGTTGGCGAAATTCTTATCAAGGGGTTTACATTTGACCTCCTTCTTATTAAATTTTTTTGGCATGTTGTTTAGTAAACTACCTTTGAATGGGAGAGAAATGAGGTTCCAATCTAAAAGAATTCTTGCATCCTCAGATGTGAAACAAGAGTCAATTCTTTTGTGTTTGAAAGAGTAAGCATTAATTGATTCAAATATTGAAACTTCAATTTTGTGAATAATAGACTCAAGACTAATCTTTTCATTTCTAAAAATACATCTATTTCTTTCCCACCAAATATACCAAATCAAAATAGATGGAGCAACCTTCCAAATGATTACAAAAAAGAGTTTTGATGAAGAAGGGGCCAAGATTCAAATACATTTAGAAGATCAACATTAAGAGGATCATGCAAATGGATCTTTTCTTGGAGCCACAACCAACTAGAGCTTGCAAATGGACAATTGAGAAGTGAGTGATTTGATGTCTCAATCTCTGATTCATAGAGCACATAGTTGAAATTGAGAGAAATCCCAAGATGGGCAAGTCTGTCACTTGTCAAGTTTCTACCTTTTAGAGATAAACATGCAAAGGATCACACCTTTGGGAGCACAACATTTGACTAGCAAAAGGATAAGCCTCTTGACTTTGTGGATTGTCTATGATTCCTTAGAATATTATATCCTTGTTTGACTTTGTAGTTACTTGAGGGTCAAGGAGACTATTTAATAAGGAAATATTTGGAGTCCTTGTAAAGGAGAAATCTTTGATCCAACTCCTTTTAGTGGGTGACTTTCTGATTTTCTAGTATGAGGGTGTTGGAAATATCTTTCCATATGGCCATTTTCACCCCATTGCAATCCTTAACAAAGAAATAATCACAAACTTTGGAACCCCAAGTTTCTTTGATTGTTTCTCTAACATGAGACAGATAAGTGACCCTACTAAGAGGGGGGAACCCATTCCAAGAGTCCTCCCAAAATGCATCCTTTCTACCATCATGAATGATCCAAGATGGGTGAGGAAGAAAAACCTCTCTACACTTGAGCATGAAATTCCAAATATGAGATCTTGAAAGTGGATTGAGGAAAATGAAGATTCTCACCAAAGCCTCTGAGTCTAGATACTTAGCTTTCAATATTGTATCCCATTTAAAATTGTGATTAGAGAACATTTTCCATACTAGTTTAGCACCTAGTGCTTTATTTTTCCATTCCAAATTATGAATACCCAAACCTCAAAAATGTTCAAGCGTGCAAACCTTATCACGGGATATAAGATGAATCTTTTCTTTGAGTTTTTTGTTTCCTTTTAAAAGGAAGCTTTTCAATTTGGTCCCTAAATTAGACAAAATCCCCTTCGAGATGGGCTGGACTGACATAATATAATTTTTTATGCTCGCCAACATAGTTTTAATCATGAGAAGTATTCCTACCAGATACAACCATATGTTTTTCCAAGAAGATATGTTCTTTTGGATTGAATTTGAAATGGATTCCCAAAATGAACCTTTTTTTTGCCTGAAAATAACGGAATGCCAAGATATTTTCTTGGTATGTTTAATTTATGTTTGAAACCTAGGTAGTCAGAAATTCTTAGGGAAATCAAAGGAGAGCAGTTTTGGAAGAATTGTTTTATTTAGTTGCATTGATTTTTTTCTTGAGACATCACAGTACTTATCTAAAACCTATTTGATGGTTTGAGCCTCTCTCATAGAAGCCTCCCCAAATAAAATTGTGTCATCTGCAAATAGTATATGAGTGACAACCACCACATAGTGGGGAATGCTAATATCTTTCCTTGAATGAAGGTGTCGCTTAGCTACAATGGAACAACTAAGGGTCTTAGTCAGTAAGATAAATAAGTACGGAGAAAGAGGATCTCCTTTTTTGTCTCACTGTGAAGGAAAGAAAAACCACATGGCTACTCATTTATATGGACAAAACACTAGTACAAAAACAACAATAAATGACTTTAAAAACTACTAAAAATTGCATATAAATGACTAATCCCGGTCATGTGACCATTAGTAGTTTATTGTCATTCATTTATAATGCGACCAAATTTATGACTAAACCATTTTTAGTCATTTATCAATTGTTTTGATTAATCAGTTTGGTAGTATATTTAGTGGTTACTTTAGTCATTGATTGTTGTTAATTGGTCATTTGTTTAGTCTTGGTAAGACCATTTATTTATTCATCATAATCATTAATTGTCATATGAATACCATTTCATTAAATCTAGATGTTGGAAAGTTCTGGTTAAGTGTGAGAGCATATAGTCAAGTAAATTTATATGAAAAGATGCATACAATATATATGAGGGGCCATGGTGGTCGTAGGCCCACACCATGGATGTTGCATCCCCATGGGGGTTACAACACCCAAGACGTAGGGGTTGCAAGTCCGATGGGAGCCGCCTCCATGTCATGGGTTGGGGGGGTTTTCAATCCCCCTCTCTGCAAATAATTTTTTTAAAAACAAAAATAAGTGAATGATAAAAAGACAACTGATTTTATGAAAAAAAAAAACCTACATAATACAAACAATGGGGATTTGAACCCCTGAGATAACTATGACTACCAATCCTCCTCAATCCACACTTGGAGATCTACAAAACAAAACAAAAATAAATAAAAGCAAAATTATATCTAAGGATAAATTGAAAATCACAGAGGAAGAAAGAAGATTTGGGAGAAACCTTTGATCTTCATTGCTGATTTGATGAAGCCAAAGCACCTTTGGAAAACCTACATCAATGGCTTCCATGAAGGAGGTTGGGTTATAAAATTCAAAGAAATTATTCAAAAGAGAAAATAGGATTAGAATTCCCCTTTTTTTCCATCATAATAGAAGCTATGGTTTCCCAATGAAGCCTGAAGATCCAACAGTGGAAATCAAAACAATATAATGGATGAGAATCAATGCTCAACTCATTAGGTTTTGGCTATAAAAATTAAATAAGGAATTAAGCTAATTAAGTAAAATTAACCCCATGGTGGGGACAATGGTATTAGGTACCCATAACTTGGGAGTTTAAAAAATAATGATATATGGGATATGTATGTATGTATGTATATATATATATAATTGTTGTCTAAGCACAAACTTGATGTTTAGTTATAATAGAGGAGTAATAGTCATTTATTTAGTCATTTTTATTTGTGTGACTAATTATTTAGTTGTGTTTCTTACCCGATGACCAAATTAGTCATTTATAGCCGTGTTACAAAAAATGATTAGAATTTAGTCATTTTTAATTGTCGTGACTAAAAGTTTTAGTCACAGTCATTTATTTTCCAAATTCTACTAGTGAAAAATTGACTCCTGAAATAGATGACATGATCCACATGCACAATTTGGAAGAGAAGACAAATTTGATGAGAACCTACTCCAAAACATTCCAATTGACTCGGTCATATGCTTTGAGCATGTCAAGTTTGATAATCATGGAATCCAAATTGTGATGTTTGATAGTGTGAAGAACTTTGTGATCAATCAAAGATTCTTTTGATGTCTCTTTGCCAAGCACAAATCCCCCTTGCTCCTCTAAAATGAGTATAGGGATTAAATTTGCTAGTCTGATTCAAATGGTTGTGTTAAAGATCTTCTAGATCAAGTTACAAAGAGAAATAGGTCTTTAATCAACAAAGTAATTCGGTCTTTTTTTTGGTATGAGAGCAATGAAACAAGGTGTTGAATTTCTTGAGTACATTGCCATTCTTCCTAGCCTCTTCTAGGGCTGCCCAAACATCTGACCTTATGAATTCACAACATTTTTGAAAGAAAAGGGCAGTAAGACCATCAAGGGCAAGTTATTTTTCAAGGGGTAGTGAGATTACTACAGCCTGCACTTCTTCAAGATAGAATGGTTTAAGCAGGTTTGCATTATCTTGACAAGAAACTAGTTGGGGAATATTTTCTAGTAGGCCCCAAAGGTCAACTAAATTTGGGATTGCACTTGGCTAAGGAGCAGAAAAGAGATTGGAGAAAAAGTGAACTGCTTCTTGCTGAATCTCCTCCTTATCTACCAAAAGGGAGTCAATAGAATCTTTGATCTAATAGATTGAGTTGGAGATAGATCTCTATTTTGCTAATGTGTGGAAGAATTTAGTATTTCTATCCCCATCTATAAGCCAAAGTTCTCCTAATTTATGTCTCCAATATATCTCTTCTCTCATGAGGTCCTTGTCATACTCTTTCTAGATCCATTTATGATCATAAAAAGAGGCATAATTGATACCATTTTGGATTATCTCCTCATTAATATTGGATAATTGATCTTCAAGACTAGCCATAGTTGCAAAAAATGTTTTTGAAAACTTGTCGATTCCATTCTTTGATGTAGAGTTTAAGAAGCAAGAGTTTCTTGCATAACAAATATATTCTGGAGCTTGGAATAAAAGGTGAATTTAGCCACCACATCTCCAAGAGAGGTAGAAATGAGGGATCCCTAAACCACATCCGCTCAAATTTGAAAGAAGATAGATTTGTTGATGATCACAACAAAACATAGTATGCCTTGTGGAGGGAAGTGATTTGATCCTAAATATGGTAGAATTTCTAACACATAATATAAATGCTGGGGGATTCAAGTAGGGTTGGTGAATATTCTATCCAACCTTTTAGTAGTATGAAAGAAACTAGTTCTTTTGATTGACCATGTAAATTTTCCATTAGTTGGAATACAGTCCTTTAAACAATTAAAGGATACAAAATTGTTAAAATCATGCATTGTCTTAATAGGAGGACCTATTCCACCCATCTTATCTTGGAGAGACAAGATAGCATTTAAATCCCCCTCAAGGATGATAGCACCCTCTAGAATGTTCCTGAAATCCATTGATAAAGAATTTTAGAGGACCTTTTTGACAATAGTCGAGGATGGCCCATACACATTAAACAAGTGAAAGCATGTACTAAAGTGTTTGACATGGATCCACTTCCAGTTGGCCTTTGCTTCTATTTTCTTAACTTGAATAAATCTATCATTCCAGAAGATAGCTAGCCCACCTGAGGCCCTTATAGATGATGGTGTAATAAATTTCCTCTTTTTTTAATTTTGCAAAGGGTTATTTGGATTCCTCATCAACTAATTTAGTTTCTTGAAGTAATATAATGTCTTCTCCACTAGCCTCAATCTGAGATTTGATGAGGCATTTTTTGTTAAGGGTGTTTAGGCCCCTAACATCCCATGTTATGATTTTCATATCTTACATGGAGAATGACAAGCTCTCCACAAGCTAAGTTTGTTATACAATGTATTTTGAATTCCTGCTTTGATTTCCTCCTAGGTTACCTTATGTTTTAAAGGCCTTCCAAACTTCCCCTTGATTTTTTTGAGGGGACTTAAAATAGATTATGCTATTGGTGTTTGAAGAATAGCACAAGGAGCATGTTCCTCTATGTTTTCTATAGGAATGATAGGGAGATCATCTATCCAATATATGAATCCTTGGTTTACAGTTTTATTGAATTAAAGAAAATAACATATATCATTAAAATATAGGATAATATATATAAAATTGTATTTTTGAAATATCTTCATGTTTTCTATTAAGTTCAACTAATGGCTTTTTAATTTTCAACAAGAGATCTATTTATTTAAAAAGAATAACTCACAGAGTCAAAGTTGTGAAATCGAACTGAGAGAAAAAACAATATTTAATTGTTTTACATATTGTTTTTCTTTTTGTCCATTACATCTCATTGGTAGTATAATGAATCTACTATTTAAAATTTATTATTGCATTCTATAGAAGACAATGTCCATGCCAAAGACTGATTTTTCGATCTTGATGTTTTAGTCCCCAATCTGTACCATTCTTAAAGGATTGCAATTTCATAGCCCTATTTGGAGAAATTTGTTAATCTTAAATATCTAAGTGTGCATCTTGCAAATTGGAAAGGGGTTGAGGATGTACCAACATGACTTGGTTGTCCTTCGATCACAATGGGTTGTTAAGGTAAACATTCATATTAATTTTTCTTCAGATATTATATATGTTTTATGCCTAAGTATGCACAAATGCATGCTATCATATACTTCTCATGTATTCTTATAGGTGCACAGATGAATTTTCTTTTTCTTTGTTAATTTTTGTAGTTATGAGCATACAAAAGCATTTCCTCATGCTTCAAACATTTGATAGGGGTTGTAGCTTAACGAGCCTATAGTGTAAGAGGGTGAACTTACAACAATGGTTCCCACTTTTTTGCCACTTTTGACACTGAGATGAACATTTTTAAAATAATCTTCAACTTCCGAGAACTATAACTTTTAAACTATTAAAAAAATTGAAGATGATGTAAATTAGTGATTTGTAGCATTTTGTCTATAGATTCTATATTTTTTTTTTTCAAATTTTTTGAAGGAATTTTTTTATAATTTTTCCATCTCCCTCGAAAAGTAGTTTTTTTACAACAAACTACATTTTTTAAGAGTGATGTGCCTCCCAAAACGCATAACTTTTTTTTTTTCTATAAATGATAAAAACTCATATCCAAGGTTTGATAGTGATATGTTGAATATTTTTCATTTTATTAAGTTTTGAAGTCCGACTAGTCATAATTCAGACATAGGTTTAAGTTTGAACACATAACTTGTTCTATATATATCAAAATTCAATTTATTTATTTTTGTTAGAAAGAAGACATCAATACCTGGGGCACAGATATTTTTCAGATTTTTTTTGAATTAGTTTCCTATTTTTCCCAATGCGTTCAACAAAGAAGTTCATGTTCAGTGAAAAACCAATATTCCATAAAATAAAAAAACAAGAACATAATAAATTCACAATGTAATAAAATTACACTCGTTGGAAAGCTTGCTCCAAGTACTACCATCTAGTATTTTTTGGTTATCAAGATTATTTCATTTGTGCCTTGAACCAGAGGTCCGAAGGCAAAAATACTTCAGAACTCTAAATTTTTTTGGGAAAGACCTCTAACAAGAGGGTTCGAATGAACATGGGTTCAAGTGAAGGGGGGTTCGAGCGGACCCCCCTTCGCTCGAACCCCTTGACAAAATTATGATGCACACATTTATGTAACAGCCGGGTTCAAACGAACCTAGCCTTTTCTAACTGTCAGCATTCATTCAAACCCTAGCCGACTCAATTTTTTTTTTTTTACATTTTAGTAGAGTCGTATAAATATACTTTTTTTTTTCATGTTTTAACACAAAAATGATTAACACAATTCACATTTTTGGATGAAAGAAGACATTTGAAAATTATTTTGAGGGCAATAATTTGAAGATATTTGAAGGTTTTTTTAAAAGCATGGGGAACAAGAAGAGAAGGCAAAATAAGACTTCAAGGAATTATTCTCCAGAAACGGAACAAAGATATCGAGAACAAAGAAGGCAAAGATATCATGATGCAAGTATGTATTTTTATTTTTATTTCTATTTAATTTTATGTGTTTATTTGTTAGTATTAGTTAAATATTTTTTATCTTATATTTTTAATGAAAAATAATTTAAATAATATTAATTTAATTAATTTAATCTATATAATAATTCTATCCTAATTAATTCTAAATGATGTTATTTTTATTAAATTAATTGGAAATAGTAGGATTAAAAATAATCTCGTTTTAATTAAAACTAATTATGCTTTAATTTGAAATAATATGTGTATTTGCAAATTTCAAATTTCATTAACTTGCTTGTTGTGTAATTGACTTTTTCTCCTATATAATTAAGTCCATTTATAATAGATCATAGTTTTAATTTAAAATTTAGATCTTTAGGACCCCTCTCTTTCCCATTTATTATTTATAATTTAATTTAGATAGTCCATAAATATATAATTTAATTTAGATTTTGAAACCATGTGTCTTTATAGTTTAGCAAACACTTCAATTGGTGCTCTAAAATTAACAAACTTGTCTTTTGTGTCTTTAGCAATAGGCTCTTTTTGTTTTATCCTTAGAAAGGGGCCTGCCTCCCGAGTAGCCCTTAAGGCTTGGTGAGAGGGAACGACCCAAAGTGGTAACAAGCTAAAGCCAAGCTCTTCCAAGCCACTATAAATAAATGTGTTTGTGATGAAAGTTGCAAGCAACGGGTGTTACATGCTGATATAACGGCGTTATGACTCCCCATAAACCCTATAGAGTGCAACCTCTATAGGTTGGGAGGCCTTCCATTTAACAGAGTGTAACACGCTACTGATTATAGCCACCCGAATGGATGCCCTTACTAGACACCTTTTGTTTTAGAAGCCAAAAACCTTCTAGTTGTTGGTGTAGGAGGTCGAGCCTCTGAAGAGGCTCACATTCTTACGGTTCTTAGTAGAGATACAAAGTTCACCAGAAGGATTTTTCATGGGGGCTGGTGCTTGGCTGCCCCAGAGAAGTGAGTAGTGTGGAAGGGAGCTAGTGGGGTCAAGCACCTAAGTATCTGCTCTAAATTGCATAGCTCAGGGTAACCCCCCAAGTGAGATTCAACAACTACTGTCTCATCTAGCCCTAGGATTTGTGCTTGCATGATCAAAACAATCAAACACTTTAAAACAAACAAACATTGTGTCTTCTTTGTTTTCAAGTGTATGAAAAAATATTTCACATTATACTTGAGTCCCCTTAAAACATATATTATGTGATACTAGGACCTATTATGTGATATTAAGACCTATTATCTGTGATAATACCTATCTTAAATATGACATAATAGGTCTTATTGTGACTTAATAACATCATCACGTATGCAATTTAAACATTTCACATTATATACTTGAGTTTGGGCCTTAAGAGGTCTATATTTATGATATATTAGGGCCTATTATGTACATGTGATAAATTAATGACCTATTATCGCATAATTTAGGTCCTAATATCACATACATAATAGGTCCTAATATTTGCATAATATAGGTCTTAAGGGGAGTCAAGTATAATGTGAAATGTTTTTGCATATGTGGTCTTGTATTAAGTCATAAAATTAATAAGACCTATTATGTCATAATTTAGGTTCTAGCTTATATCATATTTAAGATAGGTACTGAATTTCATGTGATAGGTCCTTTAATATCAAATAATATATCTGTCTTAAGGGGAGTCAAGTATATTAATGTGAAATGTTTTTGCATATGTGGTCATATCAAGTAATAATAAGGCCTATTATGTGATATTAGGACTTATTATGTGATTATAGGTCTCAAATGTGACATAAATTTAGAACCTATTATGTCATAATAGGTTCTATTTATATGACTTCACGTATGCAAAAACATTTGACATTATACTCAAGAGTCCCCTTAAGACCTATATTATGCAAATCATATTAGGATCTATTACATGTGATATTAGGAGGTCTATTGTGCAATAATAGGTCTTAAATACATGATATTATAGTCCACCTGTTATGACATAATTTTTAAACGTCTTACTAAATGACTTGAAAATTTGGTTTCAAATTAAAATTGGAATTTTGTTGCATTAAAAATACTCTCTATCATCTTAAATTATGTGCAGAATGGGCTCGAGAAGAAGGGAGTTCTAAAGCAGGAGTCGAGGCAAATGAACCTGTTGAAGAACACAATATAGTTGATGAACATAGGGAGGAGCTTGCCCAAGTTGAACCAATGGAGGTTGAAGGAGAGGGGTCAGGCTCCTTGCCTCCTACGACTAGTATCGATGAGCATATTGTGGATCTAGCTAAACAGGTGAAGATAAATATTTCTTATAAAAATTTAGATCATTTACTTGAAATGGATGTGGATGAGTTGAAACATCTCAGTGAAGAACCTAGACATACTAAAAGGAGGTCAATGAATAAAAGTGCAAAAGAAATAATGTCTCATTTCTACAATCTTGATACTACACTAGAGAAAGCTCAATTGTTATCAATTATACTTACTCGTAAAGACTTAATAGATCCACTAAAATTGTTGGGTATAGATACAACAAGTCAAAAGAGGAAAACTTCTCAGCTACAAAAATCTATTGTTGATAATGTTAAGAAAGGTTTGGTGGACATTGGTAAAAAATCTCGAACAGTAGATAAGACCATTTCAAGAAGAGTGATGTTGACATCTTTAGTAAATGAAAGATTGCCTCAAAAAAGAAAAATCTCTTCACTGTCATCTGAGTTTGGTTTTAGTAGAAGGATAATATCAAAATATGTTAAAAGGAGAAAGAGTTTGGATGATACTACCTCAGAAGGGAATTGGGCAATTATGTGTAGAGCTCCTCATTCTGATAGAATTGAAGATGTTGTTAGGAACTTCATGACAAGTTTTTGGAATGATAATACTCGTCCTTCATCAAATAGTAGAGATGTTATAAAGCAAAGGATTGGCCCTGATCATTATGATCTCCATGTAAAACATTGGATAGACACAACAAAACATGAATTGCATGTGTTGTTTACTAAAAGAAACCCTCATATAAATATTGGACAAACCATGTTTGAACGGTTAAGGCCATATTATGTGAAGGTAAACAAAGTTTTCGAAACTTGTTGTTGTCATTATCACATCGAATTTGATCTGTACTATCAGGTGTTTCGAAAGATTAGAGATCATAGTGATGGTTATGAAAAAGCTCCTCCTAAATGAACACGTCAATTCATAGCATCCATCTTATGTGATAAATCGGATGATAATGCAACTGGTCAAATAAATTGCATAAAAGGAATTTGTGGAACATGCAGGGACTTGGCTAAATTGGATTTTAGAGATGAAGATACTAACATGAGGAAGATGGTAAATTGCAAGAGTTACAAGTACAAAAAAATTGAAACAAAATTTGGAAAGGAATCTACAAGGTTAGATTATGTAGAAGAGGAAATACCTATTGGAACATTTATGGAAAATTTTCGTAAGTTGATAAAACCATACATATGCCATGGTTTTTTGGCCAAGTGGCAAGAAGAACAATTTAAAATATTAAGAGACACTTTCCAACTTGGAACTATTCTATCCGTAGTGGACTTCGCAAAAAATTACTCTTTTGCACATGAAAAAGAGATTCAATCAGAGTATTACTTTTCAAAGCAAATCACAATTTTGGTGCATGTGTTATCGACATGCATAGATGGATTTGGATGGTGTTGAGAGTACATTTAAAAATTATTTCATTAAGAAAGAGTACCACTTCTATATCAGTGATGATAAGGAGCATGACACACTTTTTGTACAACATTGCTTTAAGAAGTTTTTTGAATATTTGAAAGAGAGAGGCATAACAATAGTTAAACATTTTGTTTGGTCTAATGGATGTGCGACACAATTCAAATATTTGAGGCCATTTTATACACTATGTAGATATCATCAAAATGACAAGATACCACATGTTTGGAGTTTTTTTGAGAGTGGACATGGAAAGGGTGAACATGATGGTGCAGGAGCTTGTATGAAACGTGTTCTAAGAAAGCATCAAATAAATTACATAGGAGATCATATAGATGATGCACATGATGTTGTTGAATGGTGTAAGAAACACTTTGAGCAACCTAATTATCCTGGTGGATCATCATCGAGAACATACAGACCCATTCCATATAGAGTGTTTTGGGAGAGAACCGGTAAGTGTTCTCTTTTAGTGTTTTATTTAATTTTTTTTAATTTTTAAAAAAATGTTCCTAGTTCAAATGTTTTAATTTAACAACTTGATCTACATGTATGTTCGTGTACACATGTACATTAAATGTAGATGTGGATAGAAGATCAATGCATGGATGCAAGAGTGTGGAGAGGACAAGATCTTTGCATTGTGTCATGAGTACAGATATTCGCCCATGGACATTATACACTGGGGATTATTCATGTTTTTGTTCTGATTGCATATTGGAAAACTATGTTGATTGCAAGAAACAAGAGCTTGGATATGTTAGTGAATGGAAATTGGTGCCACTAGATGTTTCTGACACATACGAAGATTCAAATGAGGAAATCTTTGAAGACATTCCTTTTATTTCCAGTGATTATGATCATATTTCTGGATTATTAAAAAAGGTATATGACATACACATATATATTTAAATTATATATATGTATTTATTTCCTTAAAAAATGTTGCATACATGTAAATAAATTATATATATGTTTTAAATCGAGTACATGATGTTTAAAATTTATTTAACTTGTTTCAAATTGCAGGAGATATTTTTGCAGTCATAACAGAAGATGGAAATATAGAAGGTATTAGTTATTATTTACTGCATTGCACAGAAGAGAGAAAGAAGTTAACAAAATTTGAAATGAGTGATGGAATGTCCTTTCCCACAAGTTTGAACTGATTCAATCTACGTTTAAATTATTTTAAATAAATTTATTTTAAACATGCACACATCTGCACATGTTTTCATTTTTATATGTACACAGATCGCTTACGTGCAAATTTTTAATTTCTCGTTTCTTATATACATGTACATGCAGGCTCAGTTGTAGTGCAAGGGACATATTTCAAACAAGTTAAAATTGTTCAACATGGGATTCATTTCACTAAATACCAAATTGACAACAAGGTATATCAGTATAGCCACTTGGTCATTGTTGTTGGCCTAATTCTTCAAACAGTTCCACGTCACGGGAGGTCTCAAAAGTGGAGACTAGATAGTGAAGATAATGACAAAATATTAAGTGTTATTGAAGAGCATTCTGGACCACTTGACGTGGTATGAACTATTTAGTAAACCAAAGTACATGTGGTTCAACCCTTGAATTGATTTAATACTTGATAAATTAGAACTTAACTTGTTTTGAAACTTGGATAAATTTTTGAATTTAATATTTGATCTATATATATGGCTTGTGTGGACCATATATTGTTTAGTTAAATATGAAAATTTCAATTATATTAAATTAGGATGTACGAATTTAATTTGTATGTATGTTAAATAATACTTACGTGCACGTATGTAAAGTAAATTGGGACATGTGGATGAGTTGAAAATGTGTTAAGGCCCAATGTATGCAGTCGATTAGGATGTATAGTATATCTAATTCTAAATGCATGCATGCATATGTAATTTGTAAGTTGTTAAAATAATTTTAAAGCATGTATGTAAAGTAAATTAGGACATGTATTTATTTAATTAAAAATGCACATGCACGTAAATTTAATTAAAATTGCATATTTAAATTAGAATGTACATGTGTAAATTTGATATTAAATTAGGACATGTGTGTAATAATTGAAGAGCGGTCTGAACCACTAAATGATGTGTTGTGAACTATTTAATTTGTATGTATCTAGAAGTACATGGTGTGAACTATTTAGTACACCTAGAAGTACACCTAGAATTTAAATTATTGAATATGTTCATTAACTTTAGTTTGTTCATTTGATATGAACAAGTGTGATTTTTATATTGTTCATGGCTTGCACAGTGGAGTGGATATATATTGTTCACAAATTATTTTAAATTAATGCATATCTACTGTATACATGTTACATGTAGTAAAATTTAAAATTTAAAATTTAAATTATAAACATATCAATCTTTTTTTAATCTATCTACATGTACATGTAAATTCAGTCACAGATATATATAAATTTGAAAGTTTTAGAGAACATGTACATTCAATCATATATATTTAAAGTGTGTAAGTAATCTAACATATGTGCATTCAATCATATATAATTATCTGAATATAAATGATGTGATATATTTAATCCAGGATCAAATGTACAAACTATACATATATAAAGTATAAGCTAACCATACATGCACATATATATATATATATATATATATATATATATATATATCCAATTCATCAAACACAATTTGTATAAAGTATAATCTAGTCTAAACTTCATACATGCATGAATATATAATATGAAAGTCTAAAATGTACATGTATATATAAAAAGATAAACAAATGAGATATAAAGTTCAGCAAATCACCATGCTGTTAGGCCCAATATGGAAAGCTAATGTACTGAGAGGGGAGGGGTGAATTAGTACTTCAAATCTTTTCTTCAACAATAACTTTATTGTTAAGCATAAACTGAATATTGTTGAAACCTAATATAATGCTAAAACAAATAAATAACAATCATACATGATTCACTCCACAACACATATATTTTGGTTACACAGAAACTCCTTGTTAGAGAGAAAAACTACGGTGGGGATGGCACCCACAACTTCACTACTGCAATAATAAAGGTTGCTCGGTTAGAGCTACATGTTTAGCTATTTCTGATAGCTTACCCTATTAGGAGTATCAAGATCTTTAGATCTACCTTGCTAAAGGATTTTACAACACTTATACTAAAATGCTGCACCTGGTTAAATACTTTACAATTTATAGACTTTGTTAGAGTCTTTTACCCTATTAAAGGTTTCTCTTACAACTCAAAATATTACAATCAAAATCTTACAAAATATCTGCAACTTCACATATGAAATGTTATATCAGATTCTATATGCTCAAAATGAAATTACCTTGCTTATAGCATACCTTAGTAACCCATTAAATAACTTGGTAAACCTTTCTATTTACTCTGTTCCTTGACTGTTCTCTGAAATCCTTCTCGGTGACCTCTGTGTATTTGCAACAGTCATAACACTCAGTGCTTTCCCATGATTTTTCTTTTCACATATGTCTTGCTTCCCACTCATATTGATCCTCAATTCATGCTGTATAAATAGATCTCTTATGATGGTGATCTTATTCATGCTTTGATCTTACAAACATGATTCATCAAATGAATAACCATACAAAATAATTCATTGGATAGATGTCCTCAAAATCATACAAAATCTTAAGGTGCAATTTCCTATGTGATAACAGTTTCTTGTTCCTCGATCTTGTAACACGTTTCCACATATGTGTCTAGGTTCAATGAATCTGGTAACACATTTCACTCGATGTGTATCAACTCAGTATACCATCTTTGCTGCTCGATAGTCATAGAACATTACTCGGTAGACAGCTCGGTGTATACTAAACTCTGTGACTTGTAATTTCTATAACCAACTGCTTTGTGCTTACTGACTAAATATTTCAGTAGTAATAACCGACTAGAGTATATAGAATTACTTTGGACATAAAACTAATGACAACTTAGTAAATAGTAACAATCTCCCCTTTTGACATTAGTTTTGAAATGTTTGACAAAACTTCTTTCAAAGTCATAACTCAAAAAAAAATCTATATACTTACAAAATTTGAGTAAACTGACAATATATACAATTGTCAATAAAATAGTATACTCAGATATACTCCCCTTATCAATATATTGTACATAACTTTGATTATGCATGCGCTGTGATCAATATTCTGTATTCACTGCTCAGTGATCACTGCTCCCCCTGTCAAAATTATCTGTATACTCGAATATGTTGATCTGCTCGGTATACTTCTCTTGTATACACTATACTCCCCCTTTTTGACAAACATCAAAACTAGTTACCATTCAATGGAGGCAACTAGTCAAAAATGGATTTATACTTTGTTCTTGCATCAGTGAGAGCAGCAGAGAATGCATCCTTGACACTATCCATGAGTGAATTCTAAGCTATAATATCAGCTAACAGTGAAATCAGTCCATCTAAAGTGCTTCCCTCTGGCTGAGTGGATAAGGAGGTAGCCTTGTTGATCTGTTCTTGGATGGAGGACAAGTATGGAATGAATAAAGTTTGAAGAGTCATAATGTCCATCCTTATTTTGTGCTCTTCATTCCTAGGTTCCAGTTGTTGAGCCATGAGCATTTGTAAGTTGGTATAGAAATTCTTAATAGAATTTGGCTCAGTGGTCAATTTATTGGAGAGATCAGTGATCTCTTTCTCATTCTCTTCTATTTTATTCTTGATATCTTTAATGAATAAAGAGAATGTACAAAGTTTTTGAAATAAATAAAGAATGTGCTTGAGTTGAGGGGACAACTCAGCAATAAATTTGACAAGTTTTACTTTACCGATAGCAATGGCTTTCTGTACCTCTTCAATCATTTTTGCAGTGAGCTCTTTGTCATTCAATTTGCTCAGGTATTCAGATGCGTCTACTCCAGATGTCTCGATCTGATTGAGGAGTTCATCTATTGAATATGGATGGTTGCATCTTTTGTCATTGTAGCTTCAGGTAGCATATCTATCAATAGTGCTTTGACCTTCTGAAGTACTCTGTTTTTCTTTTGTATAGCCATTTGTCTCTCTTGTTCTGCTTTGGCTTTGCATAGTTCACCAAATTCAATAAGTGCTTGCCTTTTTAATTTGGATATGTCTACATTTGACAACACAATTGGTTTTGAAAAATCTAACTTGAAACTATGCTTTTTCATTTTCTTTTCTTTAGAGGAGGAGGCTTTCACCAGTTGAACTAATACAATGGCTTGGGAGGCTTGTTTACCCTCGGTAGGTTGCTCGGTAGAGGAAACACTTTTATCAATTTCTTTAGCATCAGATGTAGCCTTCAGTGAATCCTTGCTTGGGGTCTCAGTTGTAACATTTTTTAGTACTTGAAGAGGCTTGAGAAGTCTATTCCCCAGTGGCCTGAGAAGTAGCTTCTCCTGCTGTAGATTGGTGACCCTCTTTTCCTTGTTCGGTATCCTAAGGTGTCTTGATTGAAACATGTTGACTTACCGGAGGATGGGACTTGACTTGATCTAAAACTAACTCACTTGATACCAGTTTGGCATAAGTATTCCCTTCTATCATTTCTTGTTCCTGTACCTCGATATCCATGACATCCTCATCAGGTTGTATAGTTTCAACACGATCTTGCTCGGTGATATCCACTATTTCAACTTCACCTTGCTCATCAATACTCTTGATTTGAAATATTTCTTGCCATTTTTCTTTTGTCTCATTCTCTACATCAAGATAAAGGCCATTCATCAGTTTTAAGGCTCTTTGCTTGACTAGGAAGTTTGTGTGGTAGTTTTTCAAATGTTCACTTATCTCATCTACCGACATGTCTGGAAAGAGATGTACCAGACTTCTTTCTCTCATCTTCTTTTTTGAGTCCATAGCATATTTCCACCTGTTATCAATATGTAACTACAATGCTTTTGGAAAAGAATTAGTTACTTCCAATGGGACTAATCGGAATTTCAGAAGAGTGCAGATTACAGCTTCTTCAATTTATCTCTTTTCTGCATCAGATCTGGAGTCATATTTTACATATCTAAATGCTCCAAATCCACCATATTGCTTCAAATTTGCATAAAAATTATCAACACTATGTACATCTTCCTTTTTGCTCTTAACAATCTAAAATTTACTTACATCTTCAGATTCGGTGTCACTGGACTCTTTATTCAAAATAAGTCTCCGAGTAGATTTCTTATAAGTTTTTGTTACCTTTGGAATGGCAACATTTTTCTGTTTCTTGCTCAGCGACACTGCAGATGATCTAGTGTTTGGGCACTTTACTGGAGGAGTCGGTGATACCTATGATGTATCTTGTTTCTTCCTTTTCAAAATTTTCCCTTTTGGCAACTCGGTGCTTAATGTAATAGTTGCTTCTTGGGCTTTAGATTCCTCCTCGGTGATGACTTGAATGCTCTTGACAGGAGTGGAGGAAGAACCTTCTCCAAATTTCTCTATTAATGCTTTAATCATTTTTGTTGCTTTCCTTGTAGCCTTTGGTACTACAATGCTCATTTTGAATTTTTCATTAACTTCTTCATATGTATCGTATCTAATCTCGGTAGCATGCCTTGGCAGTGCAAGAAAAGCATCTATCTGCTGCTGTGTAAGTCAAAATCAATCTCATAACCCATAGGTGGCAAAGATTGAGTTCTTGGTTCTACAGCATTGACATAGCAGTAGTTGGTGTCCACTTCAAAACATATACTATCCTTGTACTTCTCCACTAACTGGGGTGGAATCCTATGCCTGTTATGCATCTTTTCTTGAAACTTGCTAAAATAATCATCCATAATCTCATTGAAGTTATCCCCTAGTTGTTTGATGAAGTCATTGATTTGATGGGTGATTGGTCGGTGTATCTCCCAAACTACATTACCGATTGATGGAAAGAATTTCTCAAAATAGAAAAACATGCATACCAAAAGTGATCCAAACTTCAGTGTGTTTGCCAAGTTATTCTTCTTCGTCTTCCTTATGGTGTTGAGATTTTCAAACAAATTTTTCAACAACACTTTGCATAGATCAATCTTCATGCCTTTCTTCACAATTTTATAGGCTAAATCAACAGCAGCACAATGTACACTGTTTTCCCTTGCCAATTGAAAGAAATAATAAACTATGACTCTAATTGCAAACTTCAGCTCTGCATCTGTGACATTGTTCAATTTCAGACCTCTGCAATCAGATTCAACTCCGGTTAAAGTGATCAATTCTTTCTGTGAAATCATTTTCTGAGCTCGGGCATGGTCAAAAATAGGGTAACCGGTGATCAAGTGGATGATTTCCTTGGTGATCTTGAATGGTTGCTCCTCTAACCACATAAAGTCATCATGAACTCTGCTAAAAACAAATTTAACCCACTAGGGTTTGAAGACTCATGGGTAGGTTAGGGCTTCGATCAATCCCTTGATTTTAATGTGTTCAAACTTTCTATCTAGTTTTCCATCGGTACACAATTCATCATACGTGTCCTTGATCTATGTGTGACCTAGTTCCTCAACATGACACTTAGTGAAGAATCTGACATCCTCAACTAATAAAACCCTATCCAGAATGAGTGAAAATACAATTTTATCATCTAGTTCAGATGCTACTTTGGGAGGTAGTGAGTATTTCAGTACGGGCTTCTCAATGTTCTCAATAACAATGGGTTTCTGAATCTTAGGAGCCATTCCAAACTTGGATAATCACTAATGAAAGAGCCTTAGAGTTTGAAAACTTTTAACCAGTAGACGCTTTCCACTTAGTAAATATAACACAACTGATATGATCGGTTAACTTGCTTGACAATGCATTGTGATTGATATAAATACCTTGAATTTTGCTTCGGTAGAGATTTGATCACCTTTGAATCGCTTCGCTCTACTTTCTGAAAACTGGGTAAGAGTAAAATGATCGTGCAAAATCTTTAAGTACACATTTTACCTTATTGCGCTCCATGCAATTAGGTTAGAAAACATTAAATGCACTCGGTTCCACTAAACCGATATACCTTTCTTTTTGTGCTTTTACCGAGTAGCCATACTTCCTGTATTCACCGACTTGACAGGCTTCCTGCATTTACCGACTTGACTAGTGCTCCAAAAGACTTGATAAAACTTCAAACTTGCTAATGCATCTTAGCTATGCGGATTTTGAATTAATTACATGATAAAATAGGAACTGTTAACATTTTAACCTTGAGAGAATGTAGTCCCTTCATACCTTTACCGATTAATTTGGAATAGATTCACCTAACTCGGTAGGTAAGGTGCTTTCTTCATTTGACACAATTTCCTTCTTTTTCCAAATCATCTAGAATTTGATTTTTATTTCTTCAATATCTCCTCTAGGTTGATCTCTGCAATCTCTAGCCAAGTGTCCAACTTTGTGACAATGAAAACATGCCATACCAAGATTTCTCCATGATCTTTGGTTGTTCATTCCAAACCTTATAAAGCAGTTGGCACTTATATGTCCATATCTTCCACAACATTCACACCATATCCTTGTATTGTAATCCCATGGTACGGTAGTATACTTTCGGTTGATATCTATGTGAGTTTGGTAGCCTCTAGTATTTGCTCGGTATGCAGACCACATATAGTTCTTCTGCTTAAACCAACACTTCTCGGTACTATCTCCATATCTATTGCATTTTTTACAAAACCCTTTGAATTTTGCCTTCTGATAATTGCCAATAGACTTTGTCCTACATTGATTAGATGTGTGACCATATTTATTGCAATTGTAGCAATAACCATTAGACCTAGTGACATTCGGTTGCTTACCCTTTTTGATTTGGCACAAGTTGGCAATATGTCCTTGTTTTCCACAGTAGTTGCAATAGGCTTCTTTCCTTTGATGTTCTTCTTGTTTCCATCTTGTTTTGATGATTCTCCTCTCTCGGTATTGTGGATTCCCTTCTCGGTAGAGTCTTTTCCTTTGTAACCGAGTCCTGCATCTTTGTTGGGTATTCTTGTATTCAGTTGCTCATCCAACATCTTTGATGCATCATAACTCTTCTTTAGTGTTTCTTTTGATTTCTTCTCTATTTCAAGTTCATCGGTCAATCTTGATAGTTCAAGTTTCAATGCTTGATTCTCATTATCTTTCAGATTTGCTTCATGATGTGCATAACCCAATTGATCTGATAGATTACTTTGAATTCCAGTCATCCTAGTGATTTCATCATTCTTTTCAGACACTAATGCTTCAAGCTATTGTTTTTCTCTTTCTAGATCTCTTAATTTATCCTCGACTGTCCTCAATGCATCAAGATTTTTAGTCATCTGTGTGCTGAAATGTTCATGTTCTCTTTTCATTGCTTTTAGCTGATCAGTAAGTGCTTTGTTCTTTTCTTTGAATGCTCCAATCATTTCTTCAGTCTCTTCAGATATACTGTTCTCAGATGATGTCTCAATTTGTTCCACTAGCTCTTGAGAGTCCTACAAATCATCAGACAATCTTCTTCTAACTTTCAGTGATCTTTGCATTTGTTTTTGCATGTCAGCAATCACTTGATTAGCATGATCCAATTCAATTTGAAGATTCACAATTCTCCAAGATTGTTTGTAGCCTTCCATTGATAAGATCTTTCTCTTTAGGTAGTTAAACCCTTTTCCCAGATTCAAGCTCTAATAACAATTGTTAGGCCCAATATGGAAAGCTAATGTACTGAGAGGGGAGGGGTGAATCAGTACTTCAAATCTTTTCTTCAACAATAACTTTACTGTTAAGCATAAACTGAATATTGTTGAAACATAATATAATGCTAAAATAAATAAATAACAATCATACATGATTCACTCCATAACACATATATTTTGGTTACGCAGAAACTCCTTGTTAGAGAGAAAAACTGCAATGGGGATGGCACCCACAACTTCACTACTACAATAATAAAGGTTGCTAGGTTAGAGCTACATGTTTAGCTATTTCTGATAGCTTACCCTATTAGGAGTATCAAGATCTTTAGATCTACCTTGCTAAAGGATTTTACAACACTTATACTAAAATGTTGCACCTGGTTAAAGGCTTTACAATTTATAAACTTTGTTAGAGTCTTTTACCCTGTTAAAGGTTTCTCTTACAACTCAAAATATTACAATCAAAATCTTACAAAATATCTGCAACTTCACATCTGAAATGTTATATCAGATTTTATGTGCTCAAAATGAAATTACCTTGCTTATAGCATACCTCGGTAACTCATAAAATAACTTGGTAAACCTTTCTGTTTACTCTATTCCTTGACTGTTCTCTAAAATCCTTCTCAGTGACCTCTGTGTATCTACAATAGTCATAACACTCTGCTTTCCCATGATTTTTCTTTTCGCATATGTCTTTCTTCCCACTCATATTGATCATCAATTCATGCTATATAAATAGATCTCTTATGATGGTGATCTTGTTCATGCTTCAATCTTACAAACATGATTCATCGAATGAATAACCATACAAAATACTTCATTGGATAGATGTCCTCAAAATAATACAAAATCTTAAGGTGCAATTTCCTATGTGATAACAGTTTCTTGTTCCTCGATCTTGTAACACATTTCCACATATGTGTCTAGGTTCAATGATTCTGGTAACATGTTTCACTTGGTGTGTATCAACTCAGTATACCATCTTTGCTGCTTGGTAGTCATAGAACGTTACTCGGTAGACAACTCAGTGTAAACTAAACTATGTGACTTGTAACTTCTGTAACCAACTGCTCTGTGCTTACTGACTGAATATTTCGATAGTAGTAACTGACTAGAGTATATAGAATGACTTTGGACATAAGACTAATGACAACTTAGTAAATAGTAAATGTCGACCACGAACAGAGCAACCATCTGAGGGAGAGTCCTGGTGAGAGTCTGGATGTCCAATAGACCCCTGCAAAAGTAGAATTTATTTAAATATTAAAATAGATCTCTAGACACATGTACATCAAATCCAACTAGAGTTAAATTAAAATTAAAATATAAATTGTAATGCACATACATACATGTACATATATACAAAAAACCATAACTAACCTATCCACTGACAACATCAAAAGAATCTCTCCTATGCACATGCTCAGAGCTCAAGCTAGGAGTGACATGAGCTAACTGTTATACATATACATATATATGTATGTATTTAAGGATTAATCCAAGATCAATTTGAATGATACAAATTAACTTAGAACTATTATTTATTAAATGATACACATATAGATTTATCATACATTACAACATATATATGTCTTGTAGAAATTTAAATGCACATGTATATACATAGTGTATCAAGAATAGGTTGTATAGTCTGATCATGTCTTGTGATCATATCAACCACATCACTCGTACCTATATATCTCTCTCTAGATGTATGTATGACTGAGGAGTGTAAGGGGCTAACTAGATGACTAGGCATCATGGATAAAGTGTCTAACTATAGTAGCATATCCATAAAACTAGTATGGCTCAAACCTCACAGCTGCTCCTCAAATGAATCCAAGCCCTCATCTGTGATATGGACCTGATCAACTCGTATCTCATCCTCTGTAACAGAGTGATATGTAGGTGGGTCAGTGCCCAGAGAATGCATAGAGTGATGAGAATGTTGTGATTGCCTTGGGGTATGCGTTGATGTAGTGGTAGTATGCCCATCTCTAAGAATCTCCTCTCTAACAGCAGCCAAATGGTATCCCAAGTCAAGATGAAATAAAACGGTAAGAATGTAGCAGGTCCTCGACTAAATACTGTGACATCTGTACAGGTCTACTACCTCCGACTATAGTTGCTACCTCATATGGGGAGGGGATGCCAGCAATAATATATTGATCATCTGAATCTGAAGCCACCCCGTGACTAGAAGATGCATGATCTATGGATGATCTTGAATGTGGTCAGCTCATCATATATTTGCCCATCCTATCAGATGATATGGTGGTTGTTGTTGATGCAATCTGTCCAATCCTATCAATTGCTTCTCTTTGAGAAGCAATCACAACGTGATCCGCTATGGGGGCGAGGGTTGTGACTACTGCAAGAAATCTCTGGCCAACAAGGTCCGTGTGTGTAGGCAGAGCTCTATCACGCCTACAATATGCATCTCTATCAGCAATCCTGCCCCTCCCCTATCCATAATATGCAGGAATATCAAGGTAGTTTGGTTTCATCTGACAATGAACCTCAACAAATACCTATTGTGCAAAGTATAATGGTATCTATTTGTTATTAGGATAACGATCATGGGCAGCTAAGAAGCATGGGTAAATCAATGATGCAACCTATGGGTCAATACATCTCATGACCTGATATCCTCTCACCTTACTCTTCTCCTGATATTGTGGAAAACATCTCTCCTTGATGGTCTCCTTCGAGACCACCCTCACCATGCATCAACAAAGAATCAGGTTCCCTCACCTCACTCCTCAACTGTCTATAAATATCCTCTATAACCTCAAGTGAGAATGTGGTGTGAGAAACTAAGCGGTCCCTCAATGTCTGCAAACTATAAAAAAATGGATGTGCATGCACTCTTGTACACGCCATCAGTACGGGGGTCATCTAATATGACCCTCAACCTATGCAACTCATGATCACTATACTGGAAAATGGTAGCAATGTCGGGCAATGGGGGATCCTAGTGTGGAGGATCTATATCATCAATGTGTGGCTCATGATCAGGAGCTTGTGCAGGTGGATTCTGATTAGGAGCCTGTGCAAGTGGATCCTGGGACGCCATCTATCTAAGAAGGTCATAAAGTTAAAATAAATACATAAGCACACACACACACACATGAAGTGCATTCAATTTAAAACATTAAAAATTAAAATCTGTTAAATTCTAGAGAGAGAGAGAGATCGTTAATCTTGAGCTCATTAAAAATTAAAATGTATACATGTGAAGTTCTCGCATAATTAATAGATATATATACATGTACATTTTAAATTAAATTAAAACATTAATGAGAGAGAGAGGGAGATCATTTTCATGATAGAGAGAGAGAGAGAGAAAGATAACATTAATTTCAGAGAGAGAGAGAGATAACATTAATTTCAGATAGAGAGAGATAACATAATTAATTTCAGAGAGAGAGAGATCATTAAAGATATATACATACAACTTTACTAAATTAAAACATATATATATATATATAGTTGTCATTTAAATCTTGAATACATAAAAAATTCAAGAACATGATATATAATTTTTATAAGTCAATAACAAAACGAATTAGACCTATATTTTATTGTAACGTATAAATAGTTTTGTGTATATCAAAATTAATTTTTTTGTTCACTAAAACATGGGCATTGATCTACAAAATGGAATGTAACTTCTCTAAATTTTTTGACATTGTTTGTTATTGAACTCCATATCTCAAAAAAATAGAGGTCATTGTATTTTTGTAATGGGCATATGATTATAAAATTATTAAATCTGTAATATGTGATCTTAAGGGGAATGTCGTATGTACACTAGGATGTTATAAGGGGTCATATGTGGTCCTAAGGGGTCACACATGTGTGACCCCTTACGACCACATATTCAACCCCTTAGGAAATTATACATGTGATCTTAAGGGATCGTATGTCGTAGACACTAGGATGTTATAAGGGGTCACACATGTACAGTGTTAGAACACACATGCATGACCCCTTATGACTGGACATATGACCCCTTGTCGAACACTATGTGATCCTAAGGGGTACATGTTGTATACAATAGGATGTTATAAGGGGTCATATGTGGTCCTAACGGGTCACACATGTGTTAACATGTGCGTGACCCCTTAGGACCACATATGACCCCGTAGGACACTATGTGATGGACTAAGGGGTATGTCATTCACACTAAGATTTTATAAGGGGTCATATGCGGTTCTCAGGGGTCACGCATGTGTTAGAACACATGTGTGACCCCTTAGGACCACATATGACCCCTTAGGACACTATGTGATCCTAAGGGGAATGTCATATGTACACTAGGATGTTATAAGGGGTCATATGTGGTCCTAAGGGGTCACACATGTGTTAACGAATGTTTGATCCCTTAGGACCACATATGACCCCTTCGGACACTATGTGATGGACTAAGGGGTATGTCGTTCACACTAGGATTTTATAAGGGGTCATATGCAATTCTCAAGGGTCATGCATGTGTTATAACACATGCATGACCCCTTAGGACCATATATGACCCCTTAGGACACTATGTATGTCCTAAGGGGAATGTCGTATGTACACTAGGATGTTATAAGGGGTCATATGTGGTCCTAAGGAGTCACGTATGTGTTAACGCATGCGTGACCCCTTAGGACCACATATGATCCCTTAGGACACTATGTGATGGACTAAGGGGTATGTCATCCACACTAGAATTTTATAAGGGGTATGTCATCCACACTAGAATTTTATATGACCCCTTAGGACCACATATGACCCCTTAGGACCACATATGACCCCTTAGGACACTATGTGATCCTAAGGGGGATGTTGTATGTACACTAGGATGTTATAAGGGGTCATATGTGGTCCTAAGGGGTCACGCATGTGTTAACGCATGTGTGACCCCTTAGGACCACATATGACCCCTTAGGATACTATGTGATGGACTAAGGGGTATGTCGTTCACACTAGGATTTTATAAGGGGTCATATGCAATTCTCAAGGGTCACACATGTGTTAGAACACGTGCGTGACCCCTTAGGACCACATATGACCCCTTAGGACACTATGTGATCCTAAGGGGAATATCGTATGTACACTAGGATATTATAAGGGGTCATATGTCATCCTAAGGGGTCACGCACGTGTGACCCCTTAGGACCACATATGACCCCTTAGGACACTATGCGATGGACTAAGGGGTATGTCATTCATACTAGGATTTTATAAGGGGTCATTTGCGGTCCTAAGGGGTCGCGCATGTGTTAGACGATGGACTAAGGGGTATGTCATTCACACTAGGATTTTATAAGGGGTCATATGCGGTCCTAAGGGGTCACGCATGTGTTAGAACACATACGTGACCCCTTAGGACCACATATGACCCCTTAGGACACTATGTGATCCTAAGGGGAATGTCGTATGTACACTAGGATGTTATAAGGGGTCATATGTGTTCCTAAGGGGTCACACATGTTTTAACGCATGTGTGACCCCTTAGGACCACATATGACCCCTTATGACACTATGTGATGAACTAAGGGGTATGTCATTCACACTAGGATTTTATAAGGGGTCATATGCGGTTCTAAGGGGTCATGCATGTGTTAGAACACATGTGTGACCCCTTAGGACCACATATGACCCCTTAGGACACTATGTGATCCTAAGGGGAATGTCGTATGTACACTAGGATGTTATAAGGGGTCATATGTGGTCCTAAGGGTCACGCATGTGTTAGAACACATGTGTGACCCCTTAGGACCACATATTCAACCCCTTAGGACACTGTACGTGTGATCTTAAGGGATCGTATGTACACTAGGATGTTATAAGGGTCATATGTGGTCCTAAGGGGTCACGCATTTGTTAACACATGTGTGACCCCTTCAGACCACATATGACCCCTTAGGACACTATGTAATGGACTAAGGGGTATGTTTTACACACTAAGATTTAATAAGGGGTCACATGCAGTCCTAAGGGGTCATGCATGTGTTAGAACACATGCGTGACCCCTTAGGACCACGCGTGACCCCTTAGGGTCCACTATGCGATCCTCTATGGTCCTAAGGGGACGTATAGTGTCATCAAGGGCAGAAGTGATCTTAAGGGGTCGTAAAGGGTCATGTTGTGTGTGTAATAGGATGTAAAAAGGGGTCACATTATAGAGGATTTATTTTGTCTAATTTATTTAAATTTGTTATCTAAGTTTTCTAATGTTTTTTTAAATTTAAATTTATTAATTTTTCTAACGTTTTAATTTATTATATCTAGATTTGTAACATTTTTCTATTTTTTTTTTTGCTAATGTTTTTCTTAATGTTTTTCTAAGTTCTAATTTACTACCTTACTTTTCTAAATTTTTCATAACATTTTATTAAAAAGTTGAAAAAAAAACATATACAGTTATGTAATTTTAAAAACAAATTGACAAATTTAAATCAAAACATTAAATTATCAAACGTTTTTCTAAAATACTGAAAAACAATAAATATACAATTATTAAATTAAAAAAATAAATTAAGAAACAAATTATTTATTAATTTTTAAATAAATTTAATTTAAAAAAGACATTATTAAACAAAAAAAAGGGTTATTTTGTGCACTTGAAATAATGTAGGTCGAAAGCTAAAAGGTGAGATGCGCTGGCTGCTGCAGACAGGGCACGGTGATGTGGTGCCGAAATCGGGTTCGTTCTAACCCCCTTTGGACACAGAAAAACACAAGTTTGAAAATGACAGTTTAGCTGTCGTTTTTGGATTTTATAGAATTTTTAAAAACAATAATTTTAAATTGGGTTCGATTGAACCCTGGGGGGGTTCACTCGAGCCCCCCTAGTTCGTTCGAACCCCCCCCCCCCCCCCCCCCAAAACAAAATTCTCCACTTTCGCCAATTTCCTTTGTTGGCAAAAGTGGGAACCATTGATGTGGGATAGCCCAGCTATAATTGTCAATCTCAATGTATGATTTAAACACCAAATTCAATTAAAAAGTACAACTATAATGTTAAAATAAAGAAGGTTCACAAAATTGACTTATCAAAAATAATATCATTTACATCTATAGGTGTCTTCACCTTTTTGTTATATTACTAAGTCATACTCTTTAGGCCTACAAAGATGGGGAAAAAACACATAGATCAACATAATGATACAATGCCTAGAAAAATATATCTTTTATATCCTCCCCCCATTTTACAAGGAAATTCAGTATCTTGTTTGCAAGAATAGTTTTATGAGATGTTGTTTAAGATTGAGACTTACCAATCATCCATGATATAACTAACAAGGGCTTCCTTTTCATATGGGATCCGTCGATCTCTACCATGTTTGACTCCAAACAGGATCTACAAGATTGTTGGAAGCTACAAATAGAAGGTGCATAATTATTTAAACACAAGGCAAAAAAACTTACTGTAAAGAGAAACTTAATTTGTGACCTACTTTTGCATGAAACTTAGCCTTAAAACACACATTGCTTACCATTTTTGTGGATATCTTCCCTTTGTTTCTCATATTGATCTCAAAAATTTGAAGAGATAGAACTCACACAAATTTTAACAAGGTTTCTTTTATTGTGTGTGCTCAAGCTTCAAGTTGGAACATTTCCATATTGCAACTTTAATGTAATAAAACTAGATATTACCCACAATTGTTAACATTGCATTTAGAATCCTGATTGTTGGATCTTCAAACATAAGTTCCACTAAATGGTTTGTCATCATTATGTTTAGGGTTCCTTGACTTGAAAATCCAATTTTGTGAGAAAATCTATCTAGAATTAGTTTGAGCACTTCTAGCTTGGAGCAAATGGATTTCCAAACAAGTCTCCTCAATTTTAGTAATTGTAGAGCTATTATGACAAGATGAAATAATTTTATCATGGTTTTTCTTGATCTCACAAGAATTAAGGAAGAAATTTTCATTTGAAATATGTGTTTCACATTAGTTTTAGATCCTCTTCTAATTATTGGATGTTGCAAAAGTGTTGAACTAGTGGAAAATTTAACGAATTTATTTGCTAAAGTACTACAAAAAAAATTATTGTGTTTGAGATGAAATTGTTTCTTCCTTTTAAATAATCTTCTTTCTAGAAATACCCAGAGCTATATGAAGTAGGAAGCATCTTGACAATGGCATGGAAAACTTGAGTATCTAGTATCCAACAAGTCTTAAGTGAAATTTATGTCTTTTGAATCCTTTCTTTTCATGAATTGTTGTCTTCCTTGACCATTTTAGATAAATATAAAATTTTCAACTTCTTAAGTGAGACTCCATCAAATTTTTCCTTTAAGGGTAAAGCAATACCATTTCCATGATTTTGCAGAGAAAAAAAGTAAAATAGAAGATTGCAACCATTAAAAGGCCACCTAGAAAAAGGAACCTAACAATTACAATGAAACTCAGTGGGTACAGAAATGGAGGGTGAGGGGGAAAGGGTCCACAAGGATGACTACCATATGGACCTGGATGATGAGGAGGATGCCCCCCTATCGCCCCCTCCCAAATCTAAAGGAAAAGTTGTCTGTGTTAACCCCAAACCTAAAAAGTCCACTGAACATCATTCGACAGCTGAAAGAAAAAAAAACCCTGGATGCCAAGGATGTTGCCCCCCTATTGCCCCCTCCCAAATCAAAAGGAAAAGCTATTGGTGAAATCCCCAAACCTAGCAATCCCACTGAACACCATTCGACAGCTGAAAGGAAAAACCCCAAACATGTTTCTGAGATCCTGGTTGATATCCCTTTTAACTCTATGTCTAAAGAGTCGACCCCCCATCGCCAAGCTAAGTATCATCCGCCTTTCCCATTGAACCTTCACCCCTCCTCAACCCTACTTAGTGGTGATAGGGAGTCCCATGATGATGTGTTGGCCTTGGCTAGGGACAATGTTGTTGACATTTTTTTTAAATTTTCAAATGGTCATTTCATGAAATCAAGCAAATTCAGATCAAACAAAGAGTTGAAAGCAGGCAGTTAGAGGATTTGAAGGAGAAAGTTAACAAGATGGATTCTACTGAAGGCAGAATTGGCACTGACAAAGATAATGAATCCATCATGGGTTGTCTGAAAGCTACCAAAGAAGCCCTGGAAAAATTCTAGAATGATTATGATGTTCGAAGGGCAGCGCAGGAGTACCAGCTGGCCAAAATTAAAGAGTTAATCAAAGCTATTATGAACACCAACAGCAGTATTATCGGGACCACTATGCAAAGCTCTAGAAATCTCACTAACTACTTGGAAGACCAGCTCCAGACTAAGGGCAGCACTGAGATTGAAATATTCAATGGTCAGGAAGATGAGGATTGCCCTGCTAAGAGAACAAGAGTAACTATCAAATGCAAGGCAGTTGATTCTCATCCTGAATTAGAGAAGCTGAAAAAAGCCACAAGGGATATGGAAAAGATCAAGAAGGAGGTGTCTCACTCCATCCTGCTTTTGGACTTTTGATGGCACTTTGTTACCTTTGTTTGAGCTATGTGTTGTGTTTTTGCTTTTTGTTGTGTTTTTCTTTGTTAGGGGCTCAATGTCCTTTTTTGGCTTTTCCTTTGTTTTGTTTTGTCTCTTTGTGAGGGCATCTATTGTAATTAGAATCTTATGGCTTAATAGCTTGTTAAGTCTGGACATCCTCTTTGCATTATGTTAAAGGGTTTTAGGTCTCTTCGAAACTTATTTTTGCCTTAATCTAAAACAATTACAATGAAACTTGATATGAAAGGTACTCATTTATAATGTTAAAGAATAAGCTCAAACTATATTTATATTTGACTAGAAAAGCAATATGATGCATTGCCAATAAATCTCATGACATTGAAGCCTAAGCATCTTTTCCCTCTTCGATAGTCACATGATGACTCATATGAACTTCCCTGGGACTCTTATTAACCTGGGGCACTTTAGCAGCAACAAAAAAAAAATTATCACCATCCATTAGGTTTTCTACAATTGAATTCAATTACTATGTGGATGCACAATTATATCATCTTTACCTAATCTTTTCACAATCTCATTCTAATCATTTGTAATATCTTTATCCAAAGGTGTATAAATATTCTCTCCAATCAACTATATCATTCACCAAATGCTTACCCATGTTACAATCAACATAAGTGATAGGATCATTTGTACCAAAATTCACTATAATTATAGTATCCATTATTTTCCAACATATATGCATTTGAAACTATATGTGGGAAAAGCGGGTTGATGGAACTTAAAACATGAAAAATGAAGCTCCAAGAGGCTTGTCCACACACCCACAGGACTTCTTGGTGCAAGTTATGGAGTCATGAAGAATGAATCAACTTCCTAAGGATGGTTCCATGGTTCTCTATCTCACAAGGTCCCTCAAGCCAATGCCTTTGCTCTCAGATCACTGAGCAAAGTGGCTTAGGGATGACAAATGCAAGAACGAAGGATGTTTTTGATCGATTTTAACATGAGAATGCATCCTATCTATGCATGATCCTACAAATGAGTTAAAATATATTATAAGATGACAAGATTAGTATAAATACTATCCTAACATGATATACTAGGTAATGATTTTACACTAATGATAAAGGAAATAGTCTAAAATGCTTATTAGATTAATTCCTATTGCAAAGAGAGACTGAATGTATTGGTAAAATTCAACATAAATGAGATACTAAAGTTTGCATGGATCTTAGATAATAGATTTCTTAGATTCATGGATTCATGGATCCCCAAAATGGAGGAAGGAGAGCTCTATTTATAGCAAAAATGGGGTAATGGATGGCTAGGATTGAAAGAGTTAATCAAGGGTCAAGATTGAAAGTTGCCAATCCATGTTTTCAATTTTCACCAACGAAATGGTGACAATTATCAACATAAGGTTGGTTGAGAGGAGATGTAAGAAGCATTAAATGCTTGAGAAGACCTCATGGTTACCCTAGGAGGTAAGGGTTAAGGTTAGGCTAGGGTTATCCGTTGGATAAAGCTTTTACCCAAGGGGTAAACTCTTGCACAAAGGTTAAAGGAATAACTATGGTCAAAGCAATAAATGCTTGATGAGACCCTTGGGTTAGATGGAGGTTAAGTTAGGCAAAAAGTCTCTAACCATGCCACTAAGGGTTAGTTAACCATTAATGGTTTGAAGACTTTGGAGACAAATTTGTAAGAGTCCTTCCAAATTTGGGTGCATTCAACAAGTTATCTTGTTGAATGGATAAAGGCTTTAATGCATTTTGAAGACTTTACTCCAAATTTGAGAAGTGACCTCCTCAAATTTAGGGAAAGAGGATAATTGATGGGTTTGGGCTAATTAATTAGGATTAGATGGATTCTAGAAGAATTTAGGAATAGGGTTTAGGATGCAAGTGGGAGATGTAGGAAAGTGCAAGTGCGTGAAGGAAAATAGAATTAATTAAAATAAATTGCTTTATTTCAATTTGGTTGCATGTTGGGAATTTTTAAATAAATTAGATTTATTTAATTGGGGTAAACTATTTAATTAAATGTGAATTTAAATAAAAAGTAGAGAGGAGGGTTTTATTTAAATAAAATGATTTATTCAATTAAATGATGCAAAAAGGTCTTTAGTGAATTTAACCAAATAAATTGAATAATTTACTTAATTAAATAGAGTAATGTGGGTGATTTAATTAAAATGGATTTAACTAAATAGAGGAATGAACATGAAATATTCATTTGGGAATATGGTCATTTTTATACGTCTACATTTTGCCCCTCTTTGAAGTGATGTGTGTGCACATGTTGATTCAAAGAAAATGATGTGTCATTATGATTTGTTTGTGATCCATTTTTATGTTGTTTTGAAATTTTCACGTCGTGCCCCAGATTTGATAAAATGATGCCCCAGATTTGATAAAATGATGTTGATGATGCCCCCTCGGGAGATGAATCAAAAATTTTGAAAAATTGATTTGTTTTTAGATAATTTTGATAGCATTGTAAATTTTGGTCTATGTTGAATGTGAAAATTGATTCATCTCCCGACAATGATGTTGGGTAGGTTGGCATGAGACACTACGAGTGATTTTCGCGTTCCTCCATGTAACCCTAATTTTGATTTACCTTATATAAAGGGAAAAAGTAATTTCTTTTGTCTCATTTGTGCTTGTTGACTTTGGAGAAAGTTACACTTGGAGAGAAGTCAACATGTCGATTCTGTATTCTTCTCATTGATAGGAGGTATCAAAGGCCTACTGTGTATGGACCACCGATAAGTCAACCTTTTTGACCCCTGTTTGATTTTTGATTTTGTCATTTTTGGTCTTTTTTGAATTTTTTATGCGGATTTTTACGTTTTAGCGCATTGGGTCGAAAGGGTAGCGCATACAAAAAAATTTGTAGCACGTAGGTTTTAACAATAGAGGGTAGCGTTCAAAAATTTTAGGCTAGTGCATCGTTAGGTTAGGGTAGCGCATAGGATTAGATTAGTGCATCGGGGATATAGAGTATCTCGTAGGGCTTCCAGGGCTTCTAGGGGGTCGCATGGGTAGGTCTAGATAGCGTGCAAGTGTGACCTAGCGCATAGGGTTAAGTGTGTAGTGCGTAGAGAAGATAGAATAGCGCATAGAGCGGGTTTTAGCACATAAGGTAGGTTAGTTAGTGCTTTGGAAGAAAAGGGTAGCGCATAGGTCTCTGCTAGCGCATAGGGTTTATTGGGTAGCGTGTTGAGAAAATAGGTTAACGCATGAGAAGCAGCTTAGCGCTTAGACAAGATGTTTTAGTGCATATAGGAAAAATTTTGGTATAGTGGGATCTGGGAATGAAGAAAATGGGTAGGGTGATGCCAGTTCTGTCTGGATAAGTGCGTTTTTCTAGTCTTCATGTCTGATGCCATTGGTGTGATAAGTTTTTCCAATATGAGTTCTGACATAACTTGATTTGATTTGCGATGTTTCAAGTTGATATAGATTTGATGTGATTTTGATATGATGTGGAACTTGATTTAAATTGTTCAAAGTTTTCAAGTTTTTGATATGAATGTGTTTGATATGAATTGTGGAGCTTGAGTTGTGTTACAAGTTGATATGGATGTGAAACTTGAGTTGTGTTACAAGTTGATATGAAACTTGAGTTGTGTTACAAGTTGATATGAATGTGAAACTTTGAGTTGTGTTACAAGCTGATATGTGTTGATGGATTGATATGATGTAGAACTTGATTTAGATTTGTTCAAAGTTTTCAATTTTTTGATATGAATTTGATTTTGAGATCCATGTGTTGATGAGGGAACTGATATTGGACTTGCATTGTTTTTGACAGGAGCGTCTTGGAGTAGTACAGTCGCGTGAGTGATTTTTGAGACCATGGTCCTTGATACCATGATTGACACAAGCTGACAGAGACATTATTGAGAGGTGTGGTTGACCTCTTTGTTAGACATGCCCTGGTTTATCGTAAATTGGGATTTATTGACAACACTGGCTGAGAGGTGGCACAGTGACACGAACACCTTTCATTTGGCGACAGGCGAGATTACAGTGATGCCTGAAGATTGCTACCAGATTCTGCAGATTCCCGTAGTAGGTACATTGCTACCCTACGAGTAGACGGAGGAGGGTGGGACTAAGGCACTTCGTCGGATTTTTTAGGATGGCACTATTTGTGGGTATGAGATCCCCTGGCAGGAGTTTTTGGATTTGGACTACGTGCCTCTACCATCAGTTCTGGCAGGCTTTATAGGTGGATTCTTATGTCTCAACTGTAGGTCAAAGGGACTGTCAGTGGGATGGGGATTGGTGCTAGAGGATATGGTGACGCAGGGTCATCAATTTGCATGGGGGTCAGCTATGTTGGCCCACCTATATAGGGATTTACATGAGGTGGTGTATTTGGGTTACGATAGTCTATCAGCTAGAGTGACACTGCTACAAGTATGGGCGCGGGAGCATATCCCCGTAGCTAGGCCACTAGCAGATAGAGATAGGCCCATTGGATGTGCATACGCATATGGGTACAGACGGATAGTTGTCCGGCGTAAGCTGGGCAAACTAGAGCATTGGAGGAGAGTGTTGGATGACATTGATATGGTTGTCTGGCGACCATATATAGGTTGTGAGGTATGGGATGAGGATGGGATGGAGATACCCTATGTCTTCATGACCAGATATTTGATAGGGTGGACGCCCTTTATGATTGAGAGGTTTTTGCATAGCTAGGTGTTGCGGCAGTATGGTCGATAGCAGGGGATGCCACAGGGAGCATGTTTTTATGCTCAATGGAGACAAGATATTCTGGATTGGGGATCGACGATTGATAGTGGGGCAGTAGTGGAGAAGTTCTTTCATGTAGTCGACCAAATTTGGGATTATGCCCCTAAGATAGTAGATGCAGAGATGATGGACGAGTTCGCAGCACTCTTCACAACACAAGCAGTGGCTAGGATATCTGATCCAGCTAAGATGATTCCAGCGTTTGATGATGATGAGGAGGTAGATGAGGGGGGTGGTGATGGAGGAGGAGGGGATGGAGGAGATGGTAGAGGAGGTGGCTGAGGGAGATGAGGGGAGAGGAGGAGATTGGATTGAGGGAGACTTGATCGAGGGAGGAGAGGAGAGAGAGGTGGAGATGGTGGTGCCAGAGGGATACAAGGTGAGAGAGTAGGGCGGCAGGTGGCAATGGATAGGGGAGAGTAGGTTTGGCTATCAGAGCTGGAGAGGAGGAGCAGGTTGAGGAGGTGAGAGCAGTAGTGGGAGGGTATGATGATTTTAGATGACCAACCCAGAGGAGGAGGTCAGATGTTTTACCTCCACCAGCACCAAGGATAGCTAGAGGGACAAGGGGTACCCCTTCACACGTACCCTTGTAGATGTGGATTTTGATGCATGTGGAGGATGCACAAATTAGATCGCTGCAGTTATCAGTGCAACATTTGTAAACACAGATGTTGGTGCATCAGCGTTAGATGACACAGCTGACCATAGAGTGGGATACTGCTTTGGAGTGGTTAGGTCGAGCTGAGGCTCAAGCAGAGGCTTTGGAGAGAGCGACAGTAGGTGGCCCGATGAGAGACGCCTTGAGAGAGCTAGCTTTGAGAGCCAAGGAGGCAGAGTACTATAGGAGACATTATGAGGATGCGATGCCCAGGGAGCACCGAGAGCAGAGTTTTACACAGTCGAGATCTAGTCGATCTCGAGAGATTGGGTTGAGGATGGAGAGCGGAGGCATGACAGGGCCTCCTAGACAGGATCCACCTAGAGATCCAGGTGTTGGGACATCTTCAACGAGACCGTCTCCCTCAAGCGATAGTCATATGTGAGAGATGTTGTCTCTATCGTATTTTGATCATTTTGTTGTATTGGCACAAACATGACATATTTTATACATTGATCATTTTTTGATATATATATATATATATATATATATGACACCATTTTCTTTGATCTTCATGTGATGTGTTATGGATGATGTGTTCTATATGTTTTTGTTTATTCTATGATGATGCAATTGTGATGTGATAATGCAGGATGTTTGAGACGTATCTTGAAAATGAGATGTATGATATGATATGTTGTGTGATGTACCTTGAAAATGAGATGCATAATATGATATACTGTGAGATGTATCTTGAAAATGAGATGCATGATATAATATGCCGTGAGATGTATCTTGAAAATGAGATGCATGATATGATATGTTGTGAGATGTATATTGAAAATGAGATGCATGATATGATATGCAACTAATTGTAAAATGATATGCAACTAATTGATTTTGAGCGTCCTCATTCTGCATTATGCATTCGTCATCCCTGTATAGCCACATGTTAATTGCTTTCTTTATATGTATCATCATTGATCATTGATTTGTTGTGGGATATGTTGAAAATTTATACAAGCATAATGGTATAATTGAACCATAATGACCTGAGAAAAATTTACATGATTTTTTATTTTGCAAGATAGCACAAGCATCAAGGTATAATTGAACCAGGATGACCTGAGTGTAGATTGCGTATAAACAAACAAGATTAAATCATTTGTATGCATAAAGTGGAATCATGTCTTTAGTGATATGTTGTGAATCACGTCTCGAGACAAGTATTTAGACAGTACAGATGATCACCTCACAGATAGAAAACTAAGAAAATATTGGAGTCCCTATGATGTTCTCTAGCTTTGAAGCATTGTTGAGAAAATTTAGAGGATCGAATAATTCAAAAAGTTAAAGTGCGAAAATAGTCAAAACTTTATGCAAGATGCAACATTTGATATTTCAGAAAATCATCCATCATTTTTTGTGAATCCTGTTAAGCGATCAATGTTTTGCTTTGCGATTGTATGAGTGTTGTTTTGCTAGATATGAAGTTTTGAGTTTGCGACAAGTTTTGACATTTCGAACGTGTTGCAAGTTTTGATTACTACCCCTAGTCAAGTGTACTTCTTAATGTGGATATGTACAGTGATTACCAAACCATGGTGAGATGCAGTAAAAGGATATGCGGATAAACCAGGATAGTGACTATGCTAAGTATGGCCTGGATGGATATTGCGCTAAAAATGTCGGGCGATGGCCAATAGTGCTTTACTATGGAGATAATGGTATGGATATAGATAGAGGAGTTGTTCTCTCACAATAGCACCTATTTCCAGGTTTTCACCATTTTCTTTTATTGTACCCTTTTGTTTACCTTTTTCTTGATTTTTTGATTTTTTCTTATTTTTTGATTTTTGACTTTTCCGTGCATTAGATTACTCAAGTGTAGTATTTCTTCAGATGAATGTTGTTAGTTGGTTCGTCGAGCACATCTCCTTCTGAAGTTGTTAGTTGATAGGTGCCTGATCCATAGGCTGATATGATGACATAGGGACCTAACCAATTAGGTTCAAATTTCCCTTTCTTGTCTCGATCTTGCTGATTCCTAGGATTTTCTTTGAGTACTAGGTCACCAATTTTAAAATTTTTGGGAATGACCTTGTGGTTGTAGCTCCTGCACATACATTGTTGATATGCTTTGAGATGAGCATAAGCACATTGACGTCTTTCATCTAGAATCTCGAGCTCTTGCAGTCAGTTAACTCGATACTCTTCCTCTAGGATTAAGCCTTTCAAAGAGACTCTGAGAGATGGAATTTCTACCTCCAAGGGTAAAATTTCTTCTGATCCATATACCAATGAATAGGGTGTAGCTCCTATAGATATGCAGATGCTGGTTCTGTAGGCCCAAAGTGCTAGATTGAGTTGTACATGCCAATCTTTGCCTGCATCATTCACTATTTTCTTTAGGATTTTCAATATTGTTTTGTTGGATGTTTCCGCCTCACCATTCCCTTGTAGGTAGTAAGGTGTAGAAAAACAATGTTGGATTTTGAATTTTTCACATAGTTCTCGTACATCTTGGTTTTTAAAAGGCTGTCCATTATTTGTGATGATGGAACTCGGAATACCATATCTGCAAATCAGATAATTAAGGATAAAAGAGGCAATTTGCTTCCCAATCACCGTGGTCATGGGGACTGTTTCTATCCATTTTGTAAAGTATTCCATTGCAATTATAATGAACTTGTGTCCATTTGAAGATGAAGGATGAATTTTGCCGACCAAGTCTAGTCCCCACTAACAGAAGGGCCAGGATGTTGCGAATGGCTGCAGTTCCTGTGCTGGTGCATGTATAAGATTGCCATGGATTTGGCATTTAGGACACTTTTTTGCAAAGTGATAATAGTCTTTTTCCATTGTTGGACAATAATATCACATTCTTAGAAGCTTTTTAGCAAGAGTAGTACCACTTGAATGTGTGTCACAGATACCCTTATGAAGCTCGTGTAAAGTAGAGTTAGATTCATTATGATCAAGACAACAAAGAAGAGTACCATCTAGACCTCGACGGTACAAAGTATCAGCAATAAGAGTATAACGGGCGGTTTGCAAAATAAAGTTGCGCTTCTGGTTTTGGGATAGGTCAATGGGTAGAATATTGTTCTTAAGATAGTCATAGATGGGTCCATATAATGGAGAGTCAGAACCAGTCAAGGCATAGATAACATGGGATTCCGAATGGTCATAGGCAGGGGAGAACAGTTCCTCTACAAGGAACTCATAATGATTTTGTTGCTCTAGAATTTGCAGTAGTGAAATGATAGTAGCCATGGCATCAGCTGCTCTGTTATCCAACCTTGGTATTTGTTTGAAGGTGATGTGTACAAAATATTGCTTGAAGTCATCCACCATTCGCATGTAGGGTAGCAGCTTGTCGTCCTTTGTCTGATAGTCATTGTTGATTTGATTGATGATGAGTTGTGAATCTCTGTAGACTTTTAATTTGGTGATCTGCCATTCTACGACCATTTTGATGCCTATAACCAATGCCTCATATTCAGCAATGTTGTTGGTGCATGGAAACATTAGCCTATATGATCTCCCTATAGTGTGTCCTTTGAGAGTGATAAACAGAATGCCAGCACCTGAGCCATGTTGTGTGTAGGATCCATCAAAATATAAGGTCCATTGTTTGGTGGAGATAGTAAGAACGTCTCTATCTAGAAATTCGATCTCCATACTTTATTTTCTAGGTAGTGGTGCTTCTGCTAGTTGATCTGCAATTGCTTGTCCTTTGATAGCTCTTCATTCTATGTAGTGGATATCAAATTCATTGAGGATCATGACCCACTTAGCCAACCTGCCTATCAGAGCTGCTTTACTGAGTAAGTATTTGAGAGGATCAATTTTTGCAACCAACTTAATTGTGTGAGCTAGCATGTAATGTCAAAATTTTTGAGAGGCAAATACCACTGTTAGACAAGCCTTCTTAATGAATGTATAGTTTAATTCATATCCATTCAATGTCCTACTGATGTAGTATATAGCTCGTTCCTTGCCTTGTTGATCTTCTTGTGCTAACAATGCCCCTAGTGATATATCTGTTGTTGTAATGTAGAGAATGAGTGGCTTTCCTGCTATTGGTGGTGATAACTCAATGATGAATGAATAGTACCAAACCGGTACTGAGAGGGGGGGTGAATCGGTATAGACAAAAATATAGTCCAAAATCGGTTTGACAGCAAATGCTTCAAATGACTGGCAAACAGTGATACTGGTTGAAACAGAGAGCAACTAGTAAGACTCAGAACAACTAAAACAATCATAAATCGGTTACACTCTTAGCTTTCCTCTTAGCTCAATACTATAGTACCATTACACCCTCATGCATGAACAGATAAACTATCATCAGATCTTCACAATAGTTAGTTCAACATGTTTTATAGACAAGCATAAAACACTGAACCATCATAAGCTTAACAGACAATAACAAAGCATCACAAGATAAGAGCATCACACATGACACACATATTTTCATGTGGAAACCTAACTGGGAAAAACCACGGTGGGAATGAATACCCACAAGCTACTTTTTGAACTCTTTAGAGTCCGCTCTGTTAGAAGCCTTGTCCAATTAAAGACATTACAATAGGTTCTGCTAGGAACTGATCCTGTTAGGGATCACCCGGTTAAGGGATGGCTACAATACCTGGTTAAGGGTTAAACCAGGTTAGGGTTACCTTGTTAGAGGATTTCAAGAACTCAATAGCTAAAGGATCTCCAGAGCTCTATAGCTTCCTAGAACTCATTAACTTCGAGTTACCCTGTTAAGGGATTTGTATCAAGCCGATTAAGGCTACCCTGTTAAGGGATTTCACAATTGTTGAAGTGGTTAAAGATCAACAGGAATTACAATGATATGGTAACAACACTCAATGCTAATGTAGATCCGTTTTGGCTCCTCTTCACCTTTTGCACATTCACTTGCAGGTATCTCTTCTCTCCTTTGGTCTGGCAAGAATCACGTATCACTTTCCTTGGATACACACACACAACTTTTGCCAATAACCTTAGAAAGAAACACAACATTGACCTTATAGGAAACAGACAGGTCGGTAGCAAAAACCCTAAACCCTAAACCTGTTAGGTTAAGCAATTCAAGAGGTTCAATCCTGACCATTGAATCATACTGCATTAAATGCAACAATCTTGAATCGATCTCAAGACATTCTCCATCATCCATTATCCACCGATTTCATGGTGGCTAATAACCCATCACGCGTTATCACCATTTGACAAACTTCACACATTCTTGAGGTAGATAGGAATAGTCTTCTTCATGCAAGATCCTTCACACGCACAGGGCTTACATGGCAACACAACCTGTTCTCCGTTATACTGCTAACTCATCACACAAAGATCACCAATTAAGTCACACAAGCTACTCCAACCGGAAATCCTGAAGTGGAAACTACCTACCAACCGGTAGTCATACAATGCTTCCATGTGCCAGTTCCCATAACTACATGCCGGTTCACCTTGAGCAAATATACCGCTTCACTTTGGCATATATACCGGTTCACACATATGCCGGTTCTCTCTTCTCACATATCACATATGCCGGTTCACTTCATATCACATATTGACATCAATGACAACATACAATATCATTATGTCCTTACACCGGTTCACATAATGCCAACAGGTGGTACTAGAACTAGTGGGTTCATTAAATACTCCTTGATTTGATAGAAGCATTCTGCATATTTGGCTTCCCATTTGAATGGTATATTTTTATGTAGCAGATGATTAAATGGGAGACTCTTATTTGCTAGTTGAGCAATGAATCGCCTGATTGATTGGAGTCGTCCTTGTAGAGATCTGAGTTGGCTGATGTTCTTTGGTGGTGGCATCTCCATAATGGCTTGTACCTTTGTTGGATCCACTTCAATACCTTTTGCTGAAACTATGTAGCCTAGTAGTTTACCTGATGTAACCCCAAAGACACACTTCTTAGGGTTGAGCCTCACTTGGAATTTTTCCAATCTATCGAAAATCTTTTCTAAGATGCTTAGATGTTCTTCTCTAGTGAAGGATTTAGCTAGTAAATCATCTACATAGTCTTCCATGACGGTATGCATCATGTCATGAAAGATTGTTGCCATTGCTCGTTGATAAGTTGCTCCTACATTCTTTAAGCCAAAAGGCATGACATTCCAACAGTACGTTCCCCATGGACAGGTAAATGTTGTTCTATCTTGATCTTCTAGGGCTATCTTGATTTGATTATAGCCTGAAAAACCATCCGTTAGTGATAGCATTGCATGGCCTGCTATGAGGTCTACAATTATGTCGATACTGGGTAAAGGAAAGTCGTCCTTTGGACAGGCTTTGTTGACATCTCTAAAATCAGTGCAGATTCTAATACTGCCATCTGGTTTTGATACTGGTACAATGTTGGAAATCCATTCAGCATAGTCAATGGGTCGAATAAATTCGGTGTCTAATAGTTTCTTCAATTCAGCTTTAACCATGAGTGCCACATGTGGATTCATCTTTTGCAGTTTTTGTTTGATTGGTTTAGCTCCTGGAGCAATGGACAAGTGGTGCATGATTAATTGTGGATCAATCCCAGGCATATCTACATATGACCAAGCAAAATTGATTTTCTTTTCTTTAAAAAATTTGATAAATTCTTGATCTTTTTGCTTCCGTCAAAGATTCTGCAAGGTGTATAGTTTTGGTTGCTTCTATAGTACCAAAGTTGATTGATTGAGTGGGCTCAATCAATATGGGTGATCGCTCGTGATAATGTTCAGGAAGAGTGTCAAGTCTCCCATCCTCAGGTGCCTTAAAAAGGTTTTTACCCTCAGATGCGTCCTTTATTTTTACTTTTGTGTGATCTATTGCTGCCATTGACTGGTTTTCAGCAGTAGATCTTTTATTTGGTTCATTTTTGTGACTGAGAGACTTGGCACTCCCCTGATTGCAGACATCATTACTTTGTTCACTGGTAGAGTCTATTTCTGGGTTCATGGTACATAAGTAATGATAATGGATTTGGCATTTGGGAAAATTGGTATATCATGAATTTCAGGTTCGTCCCAGTCTATGAGGTCAGGAAAGACAAGTGGTAAGGAATCGTTTAGTGGATAAAGTTATGCTAATGTAAGTGTCAGGATGGAAGTATCTTTGTGATTGGCAGGGGTGTTAAACAAGTTAAGGATTTCATCGAGGTCTTCGATGGTATCATCTTTCGTATAGACTTGCGCATAATGTTGCTACTCGTTTTCCTTGGCATCATAGATATTTTGTGGACGAAATTCAAGTGGTCTAGATTATGTGTCACGTTCTTCTTGAAACATGGGTGTATTACTATCATTTGCGCAAATATCTTTAGTAATATTAGAACAGCTACCCCATTCATATTCATTGGAATCAGTCTCAGAGGTATTATCCCAAATTCTAGCAGTGTTGTGAACTGGTATGTTGTAGGGTGAGAAGAGGTCTTTGATAATTGAGACAAGTTTGATAGTTTTCTTTGATTCTGTGTCAAATCCTGCTTCCACTCTTTTCATTTGTTCATATACTATTTCTCCTCGGGGAGGAATGATGTAATCTAGAGGGGAGTCTTCTTTGTTGGATGTTGGTTCTTGAATATGATGTGCTTCTGCAGTAGATGCTTCCTTCTTTTGATTGATAAGCTACTTTTGACATTGTTCTCATTCTTGATGTTCACGTTCTTTACGTATTGTCTTTGCTGACTCAAATAGTGCCTCTGCCAGCAGTCTTCCTTGTACTTCTTCTTTGCTTTCCACTGAGGTTTTTGATATTTGTGTGGTACCTTCTATGGTAGTAGAGTGAGTTCAAAGCCCAATCCCTTTTTGTCTTTACTGAATTGTGAAGGAGGATCCAATGGTTCTGTGACGCCTTCCTGACGCTTACCAATAGGTCCTTTGTCATTGTATCCCATTTGCTGCATGATTAAGTAGCCTTTTCCATATAGGTGTGTGGGTATAGGTATTTCCATAGTAGTTGCTTTGTCTTCTTCCTCATCTTTGTATAGCCAACTAAGGATATCTTTTTCCTCGGATTCATGTGCTAGAGTGTTGAGTTGAATGAATGTGCCATCGAGCTTGGTGATGGGCTGAGTTGCTTGATGTGTTGATGCTGAGTTACTTGATGTGTTGATGCTATAGGTAATCGATGAGATCTAGGTGATGTTGGTAAGTTGGCCAAACACATGGGTTCCAGGGTGTAATCTCCCATGCCTTGTTCTTTGATCTTCATTTTCTGCTTGAAATCTCTAGGTAATGAGTTAGACTTTTCTTGTTGAAGATCTTCTGCTGATGAATTTTATTTCTCTCTATTATGTGGAACCAAGCTATCTTGGGCTGCCCCCATTGCATTACAATGCCGAAATGGATTATGATCAGCTGATATAGAAACCTCCTAGCCATTATAGGGAAATTTGACACATTGGTGATATGTAGAAGGCACTGCTTGCATTTCATGTATCCAGGGTCAACCTAATAAGATATTGTATGTGAGATCTATGTCTAAGACCTGGCACATAGTATCCTTTTGTATCGGTCCTACCTAAATAGGCAACATCATGGTTCCTTTAGATGATCTTTCCTCATCATCATATGCCTTTATAGTGATCTTCTTGGGTGGATCAATAGACTCTTCAGAAAAGCCTAATGCATGGATAAGTTTTAAGGTACAAATATTAAGTCTAGCTCCTCCATCTATTAATACTTGTTTAACTCGGTGTTTATAGACTATGACTTCAATATGGAGAGGAGTATTATGTGGAAGGCTCAATGAGATATTATCATGCTCAGAAAAAGTAGGGTTATGAGGTCCTGTCATATGAGCCACCATGACTTGGAATTTATCAGCATCCGGATCTTGAGGTACATTTGTTTCGAGTAACGCTTGTTCCAATATATCTTTGTGTTTTGGTAAAAGTTTCAACAGCTCCAGTATAGATATTTGAGCAGGAGTTTTGCGCAGTTGATTGACTAGATCATATTGAATTTTGGGTACGGTGTTTGTTGTTGACATATGTCCCTTAAAGACATATTTTTGAGCTCTGGTTGTTACGTTGACGGATTCATGTTCACGCTTGTCTTTGATTGTGATGATGCTTACTTGATTGTCTACAACTGATATATGATTGATGTTGTTATTGTGGATGTGATTGATACCGGCTCCACGTGTATCATTTGAGGTTGAAGCTCCATCTTTGTTGTAGTTTGGAAGAGGATTCTTAAAGGCTCCATGGTCACCATTTGTCTTGAGACCATCCACCGTTAAATCACCTCTATCAATCATGTCCTGAACAATGTTTTTTAGTCTCATGCAATCATTTGTTTGATGACCTTTGTTGCAATAAAAATCACAAAAGTGCGAGTCATTCCACCAAGGTGGTTTGATTTGTGGTTCATAGTTGCTAATTGCTAGTAAAGAGATAATTTTGTTTGCCAGGAGTTCTCTGAATGCTGACTCCAGTGATTGTCCCAATGGTGTGTAGACACATTTTTGAAAATTGTTGGTGTTACCTCGTGAATTGTTATTAGGCCCTCGATTTGTGGGATTGTTTTGGGTATTGTTTGTGTTGAGTTGATCTTGATTGGTATGCGGTGCATAAGCGTTAGTGCCTGGGTTAGCACCTTTGGGATTCTTTGTAGCTTGAGGGTTACCTGATAATGTGAGCACAGGTTGTTTTAATTTTGGATCATTTGATTCATTTCCTCCTTCATTTCCATTGTTTTTGTTTCTGGTCCAGAATCTGGATTTGTCCAAGTTGTTGTTGTTTTGGTTATTGTAATGTGATGAACTTGTTCCTTGTTTGAAGAATTTTAGTGTTCCTTTCTTGACACATGCTTCTTCCACTTGAATGTCATTTTCAATCAATTTAGCAAAAGATGGTATGCATTGGACTTTGAGCTTGTAACTCATCTCATCGTTTAAGTTCTCGATGAAAATTTCCATTTTCTCCTTTTCAGGGATATCTCAAGGATATCTTGAAACCATACGCCACCATCGTTGAAGGAAAACCATGAATGTTTCATTGTTTTTCTGTTTGGTGTTACAGACGTCTAACATGGTGATAGCATGTTGAATTTTATAGGAATATTGAGTTATGAATTTGTTGACTAGTTTATCAAATGATCTGACGGGAGGTGTGATTTTGGATAACCATTCCATTGTTTGCCCTCCCAAGCTTCTTGGGAATAACCTCATCAAATAGGTATCATCATGAGCGAATGCAAGACTCATCATGCAAAATTCTTGAACATGATCATGGGGATCACTTTTTCCATCGTATTTGTCAAACTTGGGAACATCTGAGTTTGGAGGAAAAGGCACCATGTTCAATATTCTATCAAATGGATAAGGACAAATTTCATTTAAGGAGTACCGTAATGTTGTACCTTGTTGCATGTCTTGCATTTGTCTTTTTAACATTTGCATTTGTTGAGTAAGATCAATCAAAAGTGCATTGTTTTGCCAAGGGAAGAATTCTTCCCTTGCATTAATTCTAGGTTGAAATGGTGTATGGAACAGTATGTTTTGCTCGGAGATATGTTGCTCAGGGATGTTTTGTTCTTGTAGATTTTGCTCAAGAATATCCTGCTCAGGGTCACGTGTCTCTTCCTCTCATTGTTGTTCTTGATATTCATAATGTTGAGATTTTGTTCTAAAAATGTTTGTGTCAAAGTCTTCAAGAAGTTCAACCCTTTGCTTGTGAGCATGAGTAGGTATTTTTCCTTGCCATTTTCCATGAGTCTTTCCACAAGTCTTTGAAATGAAGCACTTTCTTGACATTCTTGAAGAAGTTCTTCATAAAGTTCGACGTCCTCTAGATTCGGATGCTCGAAAGGATTTGATAATCTCCAATTCATGTTGGATTCTGATTGCATTTTGCTTTGTTTGTTTCATTGAGAGCAAGTAACAATAGGCATCTAGTAGAAGCTTTCTGTGACAAAAGGCATGAACTCTTCCTCAATGTTTTGTTCAGGAGTTGGTGTTTCAAATTGGGGGATGTTGTAAGTGATGCACTCGTCGGGAAAGAATGCTGGATTGATCTTTCCTCCATGATTTATTTGTTGACTGAATGCGGATTTTTGATAGAATGCTCTAGTCTTCAAAGGTTCCTTGTCAAATTCATTTGATTTGTTCTGAATATATAATCGTACATGACAAAGGAATGTTTGATGAGATATGAAAAGTTGACGATTGATGTATAAAACTTTATTTCTTTTGGCAAGTTTCGAATAACTTGGTTTTTGTTTCTTCAACTTAGTGTTATGATAAATATTCTTTCTTCTCAGAATATAAGGATTAGTCATGCACAAGCGATCAATGGTTTCCTTTGAGTTATTTTGGATTCAGTTTATCTTGTTTTGGAAACTTAAGTTTTACTTTATCAAAGTGAAGGTTTAGATGCCCCCTCACGACAAAGTGCATCAAATGATATGGAATAGAGCTTTCCTGATATGGAAACTCGATTTGACAACTTGGAGTTTTGAACAAGTGTGTTTTGGGATAAAAATCCGTGTGATAAAAAGGACCTATTTGCCACTTGTGATGGTGTTTCCCGATTTTGATAGGATAGATATGTTTATCGTGCGACCAGTTTCAGATTTTGGACAACTTTTGTTTGATGAGAAACTTGCTTTGGAAATAGCTTTTGATACTTTGTTTTTGGTATTTTGATTTGATGAAGTTCAGGCTGGTGAAAGGAGGTTTCTGAAAATGTTTTCAAAATTTTCCAATTTGACCTTTGTTTTGCCCCCTGTTTTTCTGGTTTTGACCACGTGTTGAAACAGAGATGCTATGCACTACAGAAAGTTCTCAAAGCGCTAAGGAAAAGACCCCACGTGCTATGTTACCCCCTTCTACACGCTAACTAGTTTCACTGGTTAAATTTGCTTCAGCTTCGGTTTAAAAGATCATGCGCTAATATAAGTCGCTGACGCGCTACTGTTTATACTCTACACGTTAAAGGTTGACTTCCATGCGTTAAGTTGATGCTTCAATGCGCTAAATTATTTTTAGAACGTGCTAACTACTACCACTAATTTTAGATTCTGGTGAAGTGCTACTGTTAAGACTTCATGCGCTAAAGATAGGGTTTGATGTGCTAAAGTATGGTTGCTACGCGCTAAGATATTGCTCTTACGCACTAAACTTCCCTGACTTGATTTTTTTCTACAATTTTGGAGTTTTGCCTTAAGTTTTCAGTGAGGATAGATGATTTTCTGAAGTAACAAATGAAGACATGACACCACAAAAGTAACCATTTTTGCTTAATCTAAACAGTAAGTGTATGTTCTGCGAGGATGTGTTCAAATCCCCAATGTTGCAACAGGTTTGGATACAAAGAATACACTTCAAAAAGACTATTTATTCAAGGGTCATAAGTAATACCATAGCCCACTAGTCTCGATACTCCGTCAGCTCAAACGACCATGTCACCCCCTAGAGGGCACCCATTTTTTTGCCTTTTTCCAGAAATTAACCCAAAGTGAATTGCTTCACAATTGAGTACTTATCTTGGGAGATATATGGTGAGCGATCTTGGGGGCGGATTCTTCCCCACCCTTGCACTATGATATTACAAATGTCTGGTTACTGACTCGGCTCAAAGTTTCTATGCTAAGGTTTGTAATCAAGCTTCCTGTTCGGCCGTCAGTGATAAACTCCCTCAGGAGGCTTCCCAACCCTTAGAACAAAGGCTTTATGTATCTCAAGGATACTGGGGGAAGGCTAATCACTGAGTGCAACTGTTGAAAAGGACTTTCGTCGCTTTCCACATTTGATTATAGTGGGTTGGAACACTTGGCTTCAAAGTTGTTTCCCACTTAGGTCGTTCCCTTCACACCAGCCAAAAATGGCTTTAAGAGTTTTTCAACCCCTCAGAAAGGCAGGCCTGCTAAAGGATTTAAATGCAATAAACACTGAAAGTGTAAGAGTGGTCTGGATTTTTTATCACCCAGTTAAGGGGAGAGCATATTCCTTCCACTTTCGTAGAAAAGCAAACAAGTGTTCTTTTTAACTCTTCATTGCAATAATTTGTTAATATCTATATGGAGATGTTGCTCCACAAAAACATGGTGTTTATTTTATCCCTTCAAAGCAATGACTTTCTAATCTAGGAAAACAACCTGGTCAACAAAGCAGAATTTCAATCATGGTGGTCAACAAGAGAAATCGATAAAAAGGGAAGGACTTCCCTCTTTAACTTGAAAATAAAAATTTGACAAATGTGGTTTCTTTTACTTTGCAAAAATTTTGAAGTTGATCCTTTTAAACACCAAAGGATGGTGAGGTTGTTTTTAAAGCTTTTTGCAAAATGAAAGATTGTCTTGTTCTTTTTAATAACCCAAAAAGGAAAGTTTTTATCCTATGAAAGCAAGAAAGATTTTGATTGTGGTTCTTTTTAGGTACCCAACCGAAATGTGAGTTCAGTTTTAAGAAAAATTTAAAAGAGGTTCAAATTTTAACTAACTTATCTAAGTTAGTAAAAACTCTAAACTATCTTAATAATCCTAAAAATGAAGCTCCTATCTGCAAGCAAATTGTTAGAACCCTGCAAAATAACAAGCAAAATCATTAGATAATCTGTGGACTTCAACAAGTCTAATTTCGCACTCGGTTACAATTTTTATTTTTTTGCCTCAATTTGTGATGCGCTACAGAATAAACTATATGTGCTACAATATAATCTGAATGTGCTATCAAAAAGGCCCGACGCGCTAAACTATTTTTCGGATGCGCTACTCTATTTTTCTCTCGCATTGAGACCTACAGGAAAAGATTAGTGGGGACAATGCACTAAGGTAAAGACCGCACATGCTAGAGAATAGACCCCACATGCTAAACAATGCACTGGATGCGCTAAAAGATCCACCAAATGCGCTAAGGGATTTTCCCTACGTGCTAATTCCTGTGTCCCGCGTACCTGCAAAAGTGTTTAATTTTGAAAATCGATTTGATTAATGGGGTAGTGCCCCACGGTGGGCGCCAGAAATGTATGCGGGAAAAGCGGGTCGATGGAACTTAAAATGTGAAAAATGAAGCTCCAAGAGGCTTGTCCACACACTCACAGGACTTCTCGGTGCAAGTTATGGAGTCATGAAGAATGACTCAACTTCCCAGGGATGGTTCCATGGTTCTCTATCTCACAAGGTCCCTCAAGCCAATGCCTTTTCTCTCAGATCATTGAGCAAAGTGGCTTAGGATGACAAATGCAAGAATGAGGGATGCTTTTGATTGATTTTAACATGATCCTACAAATGAGTTAAACTAGATTATAAGATGAAAAGATTAGTATAAATACTATCCTAACATGATATACTAGCTAATGATATTACACTAATGATAAAGGAAATAGTCTAAAATGCTTATTAGATTAATTCCTATTGCAAAGAGAGACTAAATATATTGATAAAATTGAGCATAAATGAGATACTAAAGCTTGCATGGACCTTAGATAATAGATTTCTTAGATTCATGGGTTCATGGATCCCCAAAATGGAGGAAGGAGAGCTCTATTTATAGCAAAAATAGGGCAATGGATGGTCAGGATTGAAAGAGTTAATCAAGGGTCAAGATTGAAAGTTGTCAATCCATGTTTTCAATGTTCACCAATGAAATGGTGACAATTATCAACATAAGGTTGGTTGAGAGGAGATGTAAGAAGCATTAAATGCTTGAGAAGATCTCATGGTTACCCTAGGAGGTAAGGGTTAAGGTTAGGTTAGGGTTATCCATTGGATAAAGCTTTTACCCAAGGGGTAAATCCTTGTGCAAAGGTTAAAGGAATAACTATGGTCAAAGCAATAAATGCTTGATGAGACCCTTGGGTTAGATGGAGGTTAAGTTAGGCAAAAAGTCTCTAACCATGCCACTAAGGGTTAGTTAACCATTAATGGTTTGAAGACTTTGGGGACAAATTTGTAAGAGTCCTTCCAAATTTGGGGGCATTCAATAAAGGCTTTAATGCATTTTGAAGACTTTACTCCAAATTTGAGAAGTGACCTCCTCAAATTTAGGGAAAGGAGATAATTGATGGGATTGGGTTAATTAATTAGGATTAGATGGATTCTAGAAGAATTTAGGAATAGGGTTTAGGATGCAAATGGGAGATGTAGGAAAGTGCAAGTGGGTGAGGGAAAATAGAATTAATTAAAATAAATTTCTTTATTTCAATTTGGTTGCAAGTTGGGGATTTTTAAATAAATTAGATTTATTTAATTGGGGTAAACTATTTAATTAAATGTGAATTGAATTAAAAAGTAGAGAGGAGGGTTTTATTTAAATAAAATGATTTATTCAATCAAATAATGCAAAAAGGGCTTTAGTGAATTTAACTAAATAAATTGAATAATTTACTTAATTAAATAGAGGAATGTGGGTGATTTAATTAAATTGGATTTAACTAAATAGAGGAATGACAATGAAATATTCATTTGGGAATATGGTCATTTTTATACGTCTACAGAAACCAATGGAAACTTTAGCAAAGAATGAATGCTAACATGTTGTTTAGTACCCATCATTTTCCATTCTATGCTATTTATTATGATTTAGTCTTTGTTCTATTCTAACTATATTCAAGCTAACACCTTCTATGCAAATAGTATAAATGCTTATGGGGTACTCTTTATTCTATTTTATGTGGTGTTAGGTAGTTTTTGTTATAGTCTATATAAATACAAGCTAATCTTATTTATGTAAATATAATGTATTCTTATGTAGTTTGCGTATGATTTATTTTACCAACAGAAAATTGATTGTTTAAATTAGCCAATGGTAAGGGCATAAGACAGTTTTATTTGTAATTTTATTGTGAATGACACAAATACTATAATACTTTATGATCTTATCGCCTACATTGTATTCCATGTTGTTGTAATTTAATGTGTTGGGAATCAAATAGGCTAGTACGTAACATAGCATTCTCGGTTATTATGTTAAGGTCCATGCATTCTTACATGTAGAATTTGTAATGTAGAATTTGTATGACTAGCTTCAATGTAATGCCATTGTGATGATTTGTACAACATGTTGTACAAGTTGTATGGCATGTATGAATTATTCTTTTAGAATATTAGTACTATTGATTCAATTATTATCAAGATTTGTAGCTCTATGCTTATCAATGGAAAAGTGGCATTGACTGAAATTGATACATTTGTTTGGCTAACTAATACTTTCAAGTGGATATCTTTAAAGGAGCTTCTCATGGGTGAATATTGAGTAATTTTGGAGCATATAATCTTGGATATCAATTGTTCCCAACAAGGTCTTGGGGATTTTGAGTAAATTGAAAGAGAAGGTTCATAAAACTATTGATTTTGGTCAATCAGACAATAGTGGTAAGTCCATTTTTTGCATTTGTACCAATCATACTTTTTCATCTCAAACTTACTAGTATTTTATGTATTACTATCTTTGTGTTAGAGCTTGAAGATGTGGTTGTTCGAAAATGACTTCACTACTATTGGCTAGGACAAGGCATCTCTAAACTATTTTTAATAAGATCTCATGTCACTTTCAAGTTACATTATCTATATATTTCTTGGCATTTCTATTGTGCTCTTTGCAATAGAAGTGTCAATAAGTTGATTTTATGATTTTTTTTGTTAAACCATGATTTTAGTGTAATTATTTTAATTGGTTTTTGTTATATATAATGTCTTTTTAATATCTATGTGCTTCTATTCCATGTGATTCATAAGGAACGAATATGCTACTAACATTCATAAGGAATGAATATATTGCTAACATTTATCAATGCCTACCTAAAATTATAGTAGACAACAAATTTTAAAAATTGATTAATCCATATTTATACAACCAATTAAAATTAGGGTTCTTTGAATTTTGTATTTGAACTTGTTAAAAGAAGTGTTAAACAAACTTTAAGTTTGCATCCAAATGGACTATATTCTATTCAATTTTTCTTTTATGTTAGAATTCTATTATCTTAGGTAATATGTGGCTTTTTAAACTATCTTCTATTTCAGGACTTTAGAATTATGTGTAAGTTTGTAATCTTATCCATTTTTTAAAATTTCATTTGACCAACTTGTGTAGTGTAAGTTTGTAATCTTATTCATTTATCAAAATCACATCTACCAACTTGTGCAATGCGCTCCTGCCAACGTTTAGCACCAACTAAATTGTCATACAACCAATATTTACATATTCGGTTACTCTTCATTTTATAAAATTTATTTTCTATATTTTAGTTGATTAACATCACTTCATCCTTAATATAGTCAAATTCTTGGTGGCATATGGAAATTCTAATAAATTTGCTTATTTTCAAATAATATAAAATATAATTCAATTAGAATTATTTTGATATATCTGAATAAGTTTTCAATTTATTCTTATGCATGTGATCACAAATAAGTTATTTTTCTTTTAAATATGATACTTGTGCATATCTTATATAAATGTATATTTTAAACAAAAATTAATTAAAATTTACATTAATATCTTATTTTTTATAAACCATTTACTTTATCTTCCTTACATATGTTACTAAAACTAAATAACTAAACAAAAAATTAGTTTTGAAGTAGTGTAATAGCTTTATCTTATGCTTTTATTTTTCATTCATGGTACTAATTATTTTTATCAAATTACATAATAGTTAATCTACAAAGAGTAAATTTAAAAGTGTATTTTTATTTTTATTTAATGTGAATGTTTTTTATATTTTATATTGAATATATGATTGTGTGTAGTGTGTTATTAGTTATTATTTTAGATATAATTTATATTGTAATCAAATAATCAATTATTATTATAAGTTTTTTTTGTTTGGAAATATTTGAGTTTTTAATCTTGTTTGGGCCTAGAGGGACCACTCATGAAGGACCTCTTCCCACCTAGGGCATTTCTAGGGGGACATCTTTCCCCATTAACACACTTGTTCAAACTCGCAAGCTCAATGGCCCAGCAAAGGCCCCCAACCTACAATCACAATTGCCTAGCAAAGGCACATATCCTACAAGCACATTAGCCTAATGAAGGTACAAGGCCTATGAACTCAACGACCCAGTGGGGGTTTGAACCTTGATGGCCATCTTACCAACGAAGTGAATTTACCATGACACTATGTGTCAATAGGCAATTACTATTATAAGTTATACATGTATTATAATTGACTGTTCTCTTAATCACATTTGAGTACTTTAAGTTATTTTGGCCATGTTACCATTACCTTGCACTCTCCCTCCTTTTTTTAGGACTAACTTTGATAAGGTTATCCTAATACAATGAATAGTGTATAAATGACATATTTTAGTGAAAATTTGATAAATAACCTAAACTTAACTTAATTCCATGCACATATATCTTCAAGAACTGCACTTAATTATTTGTTTTATCTCTTCACTATGTTAGGTCAAATCTACAAGCATGGAGCTAATAGATAGTATAATTATTTGGGTGTACAAATAACACTAAAGATTACAGATTTAAATTTAAATTTTAGCTCCAAGATGACCCCCTCCAACCGCATGATAAGAGATAAACTTTAAAAAATATAGCTTGTGTCCCAAGGAGTTAGTAAATTACTATAATTTAGCACATGGGTCAAATAAAAAGCATATGCAACAAAGCCAATACGATAGTATCCAGACTAAAAATATTAGAATAGGGCTCCCAACTTTTCCTCTCCCTTCAAAAAATAAAGAAAGAAAAAAGGTGTTGTCCTCAAATCTTAATATGAGGAAACTTGGATAAAATGTTGGTGGTTTCCAACATTGATTCTTTAAGAGCTTTCCATTCTTTTCCATTGTACCAAAAATCATCAATAACATGATTGAGAAGTTGTGTCATGCACTAATATAAGATTACATATAGTTTTAGAAAGATTGATGCCTCCTCATCTAATGTTGGAATCATAGTCAAATCCTCTATGATGCTTGCGCAATATCTCTCTTTAAGCAAGAGACATGAGGAAGTAGGTACATTTAAAGAAGATGGAAGTGTGAGATTATGCACCAACTCCATTTTCTTGACCATACTAGTAGCATGCCAATGTATTTGATTGAGGATCTATAAAAATGGGTGGGGTAGGTATATTTATAGATTAGATAAGAGATGAACAATTGGAATCAATTTTGTTGGGAAGTTATGAGATGGAGCGTGGAAGATTATAAGATTTTTATATTTTATGTTTATTTTAGGGTAAGTAATTAATTTGATTATGAGATGGAGGGTAAGAATAAAAATAAAAAAAATTAATTAATTTATTTATTTTTAAGTACAAAAAGAGGGATTTGGTAAATACAATTAATTAGATAATTAAATATGGAATGAAAATAAATAAAGATGAATTTTATTTATTCAAGATATTAGAAAACGGGTTAGGAGTTATGAAAATATGTAAATAATTAAATAAATTATTATAATTTATTTAACTAATGAAAAAGTGGATAAGTGACTTTGATGTTAGAATAATGTGTACTTTTTAGGTGTATGTTGATAACATAATCTTTAAGAGCTCTTGAAAATAATTTACCCATCATTTGGATTATCCTCATAAAGTATTAAATCTACACATTTTGAGTTGAAAATGACTTCAGATGTGTGTTAAGATCACCCTTGCAATCATTATATTGGAAGATGAAGTGACACAAAGCCCATAAGTAGTGGATTCCTACAATCTAATAATCCAATGGTGTAGTTCTAACATATCTTAATACCTTATTTTCATTGGTATTTTTAACCGATTACCTGATTATCTCTACAAAGTACCTATCTTTATTCCTTGAGACTCTCAGATTAGTGGCCAATGAACAAGATACGATAAGTTTTTTCTCCTTTACACTTTTAGGTTCCATTAGACCTAGAGGGGTTTCCCTTATTACGATATTTGAAACAATAACCCTTGCACTTTTAGATATTGATTAAAGTAGAAATATTCTCATAACTTTGATTAAGGTTTGAATGATTTTTTTTATCAAATTAGCTAGATCCTTAATATTCCATCTTTTACATACCTTAATAACATGGAACAACTCGAACATATTAAATGAAATTAAAATATTATTTTATTTTTTATTTTTAGGGTTTTAGAACCTAGGTTTTGAATCAAGAACAATCTTAGTTCGATGCCTATCTAGGGTTGAAAAGTCAAACTATCACATGCAACTATCTTTTTCTAACATTGGAACTTATACTCAAAGGATTTTAACTTATCATTGCCTTACAATGAATAATCTAGGAAAGGGTATAATCTACAACCCTATTTAGTAATCCCTCAACATAACACATATTCCTCCATATCTTATTTAAAGCATGTTTAATCCATTACTTGAATAAAAGAAACAAACAAGATACACTAGATTGCAAATGTACATAGATAAGATTAACTCTTGATTTCTTTACTTAAAAGAAAAATGCATGTGTTCAAGGAAACAATTGTAGAGAACACACATAAAGTGTTTTTCATATTAGTTTCAATCTAAATGTAATTTGTCATACAAAGTATTTGACAAGTGTACATGCATGATTTATTTTGTAACATTGAATAGTCACTCTTATTAAATTAATCCCATAATTACAAAACTTTTAGCTAGATCTGATCATAGACTCAAAAATTGGAACCTATTACAATATTACTAGTCCCTTATATAGAAAAGACAAAACATGTTGTCCTAGAACCTAATAACAACTTGTTAAATATTTGACCTTTTAGTTACAAAATATACTTGGGGAACTATGCCCATTACAATATAAGATTCTGTATTTGAAAATACATTAAGAATCACATGATGCTAATGAAGAGCTCTAATCTTGACGCTTGAACCAAAAATTTTGAGCCACATAAAAACTATCAAAATTAGGTCACTTGTTGAGCAAGATCTTATCTATTGGAATATTATGGCTAATTGAAATGCAAGTATTCTCAAACTCCACATTTATCTTCCCATGACACATACATCCTCTTAGGTAGCCATTGGAATTCTCAAATCTTATTGATTTTCTCATTATTTCTTGCATATTTTGCATCCACAATTGCCCTAGTTTATTTACTAAAATCATCAAAAATCACCTCTAGTACATACATGTCATTCAATGTAGTGTTAAGCATACTCATATTCCATTCATTATTTGCACGTATAAAGGATACAAGATGAGGGCATATTTTACAAAATTCTTCCTTCTACTGCTCCAAGATTTTAGCTTGACCTTATTCATTCTTTGGGTATATACATGATCATGGTAGGCCAAAATAGGCCCTTAAGTGGTGATGACAATTGAGAAAAATAAAGTTAGGCAACTTGACCTGGCAATTTGAATAGGTTATGAACACAATTTGAAAAATACGTAAGAATAGAATTTTGTTGAAAATTGGATGTAGTTTTGAAGCTACTAGTTGTTTTGTGATAAAATTAAATCTATTTGGTGAGAATTTGAAATTCCAATTCAATAGTACGAAATTTTTAGGAAAAAAAGATAAAAAAGAGGTGTATGTCTAACCAACCTAAGCATAAGCAAAACATAATATTTGTTATGGCACTTTAAATATAACTAGAGGACTCATACCTGGATGTGATGCATATTTTTTGTAATTTTTTGCTAATAAAATAATTAGTTATGATTTATTTACTAGAATTTTTTTAAAATATAAGAACTCATGTGTCTAACAACCATAACTTGGTCAAAACTCAATGAAAATTGGTTATTTTTTTAATCCTATAGTATGTGAAGTGCAGAATGTGGTGCATCTTTCAAATTCAAAAAATGTTAAACCATTAAAAAAATATAGATTTTATTCAATCAACCTATCAGTAATGACTTTAGACATAATGTATGTAAAAAAACAATAATAATTATTTATTAAATTTAAAACAAGGTGGAATTTATATAGGTGGAAAGTTGATAATTTTCCTAAAAAACCCTTTTCATTTTATCAATTTCGGATTAAAAAAAAAGTCATCAACCACATGGGTGAAGTCTAGAAAACCAAGGAAAATTTCTAAACACGTTTTTTGTGTTGACTTTCGAGGTTTTGCACATCTAAAACAAATCCCAAAGCAATCCTGGAGAAAATCCCAAGGGCATAGATTTTTGCAAGAAAAAATCGATATCCGATAATATAGGATATCCATCAGTCTCAAATATATGATATTAACAGATATCTGATAATAACGAATACCATTACTAACCCTTTTTATTAGCTTGTAATTTATTATAACAAAATTGTTATTTCAATATATATTCTGATAACTAATTTCTTAGTCTATAACTTATAATATATTATAATATCTTCTATAATTATATATAATTTATTAATATGCATTATCTATTTTTTATTTAATATATATAGATATTTTTATATATTATTTATAATTTGATATAATTAATGATATTAGTTTTTATATAATATATATTGAAACTATTATATCTATATATATGCTTGATATAAAATTTTATATTAAATAAATTATGTTTCCCTTGGTCCCTCTTATACTCTCTCTTTTGGACACTCTCTCCCTTTGTCTACATGTCTACCTCTCTTCCCTCCCACATTACAACTATCCATACCATTTTGCTTCCTAATGGTATCAAACACAAATGCACTTGTAATATCCTAATTGGGAAGCAATAGTAGTCCACTCTCCTACAAAAATTTTCTTCCTTGCTCAAGAGTAATGTTAACCTTGAAATTAATTTAAGGCAATAGTTGTTTTGCCACCTCTTGCCACTAAGAAGGATTGGTTTTGTTTTTCTCCCTAATAACCCTTATTTAATGCTCATGTTTTCCAACCCTCATTACAAAATCTCTAAGTTCTTGGGTCTTCACAAAATCATCATCTACCAAAAAACAAAGATGATAGGTTAGAGCTCAACTATCATTTGTATTATCTATGGCAACCTTGAGGTTTTCATCTCCCCTGCTTCCAAGAATAATTGACATAATTACCCTTGAAAGTGAAGATTCAGGTCCAAAGCATCCTATTTTGTAGCTGCTTCTACTACACCCTCAACATATATGATCTATATATCTTTCTCATCATCTTCTAAGCCAATAACCTTTTACCTTTTGATTGGTTTCTCCTTAGGGGCAACAATAGCTTTATATTGATGCCCAAGCTTTTCACCGTGATCTCTGATATAGGGCTTAATTTGAGTACTAGGATCTCTTTTGAGCATAGGCCTCTACTCTTTAGGTGGAGTCAATTGATTGGCATGAGCCAATATCCTTTAAACCCTAATTATGGGGTCCTTTTCTTCAATAAAGTAATATAGGAAATTAGGATTTTATCTCGTCCTCAACTCATCACCCCTAATTATTCCCACCCATTTCCTTGTCATCTCCATCACCTCCTCAATGCTAAGGAAATTTCTAGTCACATTCAACAAACAACTCCTCATATAGAAATGGAGTCCTCTTGATACTTGCCTTGACTTGGTTGTTGAAACCCTCAAGGTCAAAAATTACATATGATCATTTTTGTAAATAATCACATAGATATTAAATATATTTAAACATGTAATTAGTAAAGGTGCCAATTAATTGTTTTAAAATATTATTTGATTTTAATCATGTAGCTGGAGAGACAAAAAATTAGTTGTCTTTAAATAAAATAAGATAAATAGAACATCAATAAAAAAATTTGAATTAAGATAAGAAAAACAATTACAGAGATCAATTTTACATACCAAAACAGGCTAAACAATTAAAATTTGTTGTCATAACTCAACACCATCTAACAACTTAACAACTTATGAATGAAATAGATTTTACAATCACATATGTTAGGCATCGGCTATGTAGCATGGAGGATGCCCCTACTGCTGGCCTTTAAGACTTCCAAAATATAGCCCCTATGATTGTCTTCTGCACCCTCATACTATGTGCATTTTTCCAAAAAACTTGTCCCTTGTGCTTGGTGTCGACCGTTTGCCCCACGTTTTGGGTTGGGCATTGTTGGGCATGTTTTTCTACACGTTTTTTTTTTATAAATAAAAAGAGGGTAGAGGGTCCCTGCAACCTTGCGGGCCCCTAGCCCCCCTCCCCTTTGGCACCTGTGCAATATCGCAAGTGCCAAAGGGGAGGGGGGGTTGGGGGCCCACGAGACTACGGGGACCCTTGCCCTCATTTTATTTAAGAAAAATTTTTAAAAAAATTAAACTAGCCCACGTTTTATTTTTTTAAGAAAAAAAAATTAAAGTAGAATATTAAAAATATTAAATATTAATTATTAATTAAAATAATAATAATAAAATATTTATTAAATTAATATAATATTAAAAAATTGTAATGATTAAATTTAAAATAAATCTATAAAATAAATAAAATTATAATTAATAAAAATAAATAATATAATTATTTATTTTAAACATTATAGTATTTATAAAACAAGAATAAAATTAATAAAATAATATTAAATAATTAAATTAATATTATATTATATTTAATTGAAATGAATAATATAATTATTCATTTTTTACCATAAATTTTGTATTAAGTGTCATAGAATCACAAAACTCATTTTTTGCTCATATACTAGCTCCTTTCGAGCACCAAACTAGAAACAACAATTGAAAGACCAAGGGTCACAACTTAGAAATCCACTTTAAACAATGTGACAAATACAACCAATGGAAGACCAAGAGTCACAACTTAGAATTCCACAAAGATGTCCCTCATGGGAGTTGAACTTGGGTCTCCACATTGAGAACTCAATGTTTTAACCAACTAAGCTCAACCCCTTGGATTTTTTACCATAAATAGATTTTATATATTGTATATAATATTTTTTTTAATCCATAATTATTTATTTTTAAATCATCTTTTTGAGAAATCATAGAGAAAAGAACATTTAATGATACCTTAAATTAATGTCGCTCAAAAAATTGATCTAATATATTTCTTTATTATTGGTATTAAATACTAAACTTCTATTCCTCTTAATGATCAAATAATATTTTAAATATTTTATTAAATTTATAAATATTTGAATACAATAAAAGTATCATCTTTCACAATGGCCCCGTCTTTCACATCCCTAATCTGGCATTTCATTTTATAGCGAAAGACTAATTGAGAATAAGTAAAGCACATACACAAGAGGATTGAATGAATGAATGAACGAATTTAAATGATGTCCACGAGACCAACAGTCTAAGGGACCCAACACCAAACTTAAGTCATCTTCATGTTCTTCTCGATATATGTTCTTCAGTTATGGATCTTTATAAAGAAACTAGCAATTTTGTGTAACCTTTCCTCTTCAAAAAGTAGGTCTAAACAACCCTCTTTCAAGTTGTTCTCATACCGCTCATGGATATCTTAATAAGCAGCACACTCAAAAATGAAGTGCCATTCAGTTTCAACAACACCTGTATTGCAGAAAACACATGTTCTTTCTTCCCAAGTCTCTTTGGGAACCATCCATCTACTGGTTTGGAACCTTAGATGATGAGATCCGGTTCTTATATATCTTTATTTATTTATTAAATATGTTAATAGTGTAAGATAGTATTTAATATAGTTATTTTTTATTTTTCATTTTATTTATTTATTTTGAATCTATTTTGATAAGATTTTCTTTAATACAAGGTATAGTGTATAAAAAGCATATTTTAATATGAAAATTAGTAAATAAAAATAAATCTAATTTAATCTTATATGTACATATTCCTACAAGTTGGTTAAAATTCTCTAGAGTCATCTATTCTTCTAACTTGAGCTATGTTACAAAAGATAAAAATAATTTGAGATCTTCCAAAATTTAAATTTAATTTTGGGTCATTAGTAAGTCTCTTTAAGTACTCATACTATGTCAAATTGAGCATAAAAATTGTAAAGTTGTGTTATCATGTAAGAATTATGGATTATATTGTGTAAGAAAAGTTTTGACATCAATATTAGAATCACACTCTATGATCCATCATCAAGATGATAAAGAGCTAGAAGAGGAAGATGGTTGGTTGTAGGCCAAGACAAGATAAAAAGAGAGGGGGAGGAGGAGAAGGTTGCACATGGTTCAAAATATTAGGTAAAATAAGAATGAGAAATATAAGAATGAGAGATGTTAACAAAGACACAAAACAAGTAGAAGAAAATATGAAAAAGTAAAATTGTAAAATGAAAAAAAGAGGTTAAAAAAATGATTTTATAATCAAAACCAAAGAAAAAATAAATAATTATGATTTTATAATTAAAATTGTAAATTAGAGTATAAATATTAGTCTACAAATTTATTAAAATGTTCTTTCTCAAAATGATGGTTTAAAAATAAATAATTATGATTTAAAAAAATATTATATACAATATATAAATTCTATTTATGGTAAAAGTTAAATATTATATTAATTTAAAAATGAAAAATTATATTATTCATTTCAATTAAATATAATATTATATTAATTTAATTATTTAATATTACTTTATTCATGTTTTATTAATACTAGAGTGTTTTAAAATAAGTAATTATATTATTTATTTTTATTAATTATAATTTTATAAATTTATTTTAAATTTAATCATTACAATTCATTAATATTATATTAATTTAATTATTATTATTATTTGAATTAGTATTTAGTATTTTAATATTTTTAATATTATATTTTAATTAATTTCTATTAAAAAATATTAAAAATAAAAACGTGGGATAGTTTAATTTTTTTTTAATTATTTTTTAAATAAAATGAGGGCAGGGATCCTTGCAGTCTTGGAGGCTCCCAGCTCCTCCTCCCCTTTGGCACTTGCGATACTGCGTAGGTGTTAAAGGGGAGGGGGGTTGGGGGCCCAGGGATCCCCTAACCCTCATTTTATTTAAACTAGCACTTGCACCAAAAGGAGGTGCAATGGTTAGCCGATAGTAAAATATATTATGAATAATATATATACTGATACAAATCATAGAATGGAAAAACTGCATTTATTGATGAGAATACTTTATAATATATATGAATTAATTTAAGAATATAATTTGTACACAATGTTGTAACAATATAAAATGGTTTTTAGAATCTATGAAAATAATTACCTTAAGAAATTGAATACATTGTTGTTGACTACTAAGCTATCTTTTTTTTTTGTTGATGTGGATGTTTTGAAGATGGCTCTATTGTTCATTAGAGTTGATTTATGTAAAATGAAAGTTTGGAAATTGTTCATTTGGTTTCTAGAAAGTCAACTAAATAGGTTTCAAATGATCATTTATATAAATGTTGAACTCATGAATAGGATCTCATTAATTAACATAGAATAAATGTTTTAATGCATACAAATATGCAATTTTGATCTAGAACATAAAATCTATTTATTCACTATTTTTTAAAACAATGAAAATTTCTAAATTTAAATCTTAAATCTTAAAAAAATTGAGATCACTATACAATCAAGTATTATCAAATTGCATACAAAAACAAATCCTAATCCATCCTATTCAATAAAAAAAATTACTATCAATTATTGGCAAATATTTATTCTAATGTTAATTTACTTATTTGTGTTAATATATTATTGTGTGCTAGGATACACAGAGAATGTTCTTTTTGTTTATACATATAAATATAAATAAGATTTAGAATTATAAGATTCCATAGTAATCAATACTTTTAATGGAAGCTTGTGATTTGTATTCACATTGATTATGGTCTATACATATGATTTAATTATCATTTACATAAACACAAATGAAGTTGGACATTTCAAAGATGAATTAAAAATTGTTTCATATTGTTTATCTTAGTAAATTTATTGTATAAGTTTAGAATTATTCAAATTTTAAGTTCTTGGTACAAATTTTAAGGTGAAATATTTCAAGTGATGTATGAAAACATGTTAATAAGATTGATCATTATAAGGATAAACAAAATAGTACATTTAGTATGAGTGCTCTTGTCTTTTTTCTTTTTTCTAAAGAATTTCATTTTACTATGGCATATTGTTAGTTTAAAGTGAAACCTATTTCAAAATTTAGTGATGTACAGAATTTCAATTAGAAATAATTATTATATTGTGAAATATAATTGTAGTGAAGCAAAGGGTGTATTGTAATAATCTAAATATATTATTAAAAAAATTAAAATTTAAGTAAAAATTAATTATACTTGCATGTGTGCTTCACTTCCCTTACAATACCCATGTGTTGACATCTTCTAATATATATTTTTTATATTATAAATTGAGAGTAAACGAAGAGTACAAGGAGGTCAAGCCTCAAAACAAAAAAGTTGTCACCAACTTAGGACAACATCAAAAAGAAAGCGAGTGTAATTGATCATGTACAACCGCACAATACAGTATGTTCATAGCAATGTCTGACAATAACCGTAAAAGAAAAAAGGAGCCAAAAGAGAACACATCAATGCAGGATATCATCATGGGCTCCAACCCATGTCGTCCACCCATATGGGCCTTCCATCCACATAATGTTCTTACGGTTTTGAAACTGAGCAAGCATCTCCACTTGGTCAAAAGAAGGTTCCCTGTTATCCTTGATCTCAATGGTCAGCATCTTGAGGGCCTCTTCAAAGGAAGACAAGTTCTTCGCATTCCGTCTCCACTCATAGCCATCTTTCATCTCATAGTTGAACATAGTAGCATGCCCATCTCTGAGAAACCTCGGGAGCTTGTTCCTTTCCAAGTTCATATTAATGGAAACCTGCACAACGATGTTAAAAAAGGTGAGCCATCAAAAAGACTCAATAAGGGCCTTGGCTTGGCCTTCAAACCTATCTTCATTCCTTATCTTCCATATATACCAAAGAATGTTAGCAGAAAGAATAAACCAAAAGATATTACCATCCTACTTAAGCCCCCGAATATAACCAGAAATGATTTCCATAATGTTCACAAGACCAGGGATAGAGAAACCAAACATCAACCAGATCTCCTTAGCAATAGAGCAGTCAAAAAGAATATGCCTGCCAGTTTCAGGCAATTTACATATAGAACACAAATCAACATTATATAGATCCTTTTGGAGAGGAAGCCTGTCAAGCATCATGAGCCATTTAAAGCATTTAATTTTGGAGCAACCGGACTTTTCCAGAGCCTGTTAAATTTTTTTTGCCAATGCATGATAGATAAGTCAGTATACCATAACAGATTAACATGATTGGTAATGGAATCATCATAAGCCAAAACAGTGTAGATATTAAAGGCCTTGATTTTAGACAAAAGAGAACCATCAACCCATTTAAATGAGAGAAATCTATGAGAGTCAGCGTCACAGTCCTTAGGAAGACCCAAATCAGCACAAGCCTTCTTAATCATATTATAGGTTCTTTTTTGAGCAGGGGGAGGTTATACTTGGTACTAAGTTCTTCCAAGTTGATAAGAGTGTCATGTTCTAGAATGTCAATTAAATAGGTTATCCCTTTGTTGGCCCAAGCTTTGGCCGAACAACCCTGAGTAAGGGCCAAAGGTTTGGCAGCGTGGAAGAGATTCCACCAAATAGATTTTTCGCCATGAACAAGGCCATTATTGTTGACCTTAGTGTTGACCATATATTTCCTAACATACTCCCAAGCTTTCCAAATAGATTTAAACACACAAGTACCTTGGACGGAGACAAGGAAACCACTAGCAACAAGGTCACTGAAGGGTAATCCTTTCCAAGACTTAGCACCTTTCGGCACAACCCTGTCAATATTGTTTCTAACCAAGACCTTCCAAGGTTCCTGGCCCTCGAAAGCATGGAAGATCCATTTGGTTGTGAGAGCAATACCTTGGGTCCAGAGATCTTTCAGCCCAAGGCCTCCAAGTTTTTTCTCAATATGAGACCACTTCCAGTTAACAACATGCATTTTATTATTCCCTTTGGCATCAGATCACGGGAATCATCTAACAACCTTATGAATTTCAAGAATTTGATAGTTACTAAACATCCAAGCAGAGGAATAGTAGATATTGTAGGAGGAAAGGATTTTCTGGCAAACTTGGACCCTGCCAGCCAAGGAAAGGAACTTGTTGTTCCACTTAATAAGTTTCTAATCAATTTTCTCCCTAACCCATAACCACATATCCTTAAGGGAGGGAGAAATGGGGAATGGTATACCAAGATACCTGACAATTTTGTTGGGGCCACCCCATTGGTAGCCATACTATCAAAGCCAGTCAAGAGGGTGTTCTTTCCACCCTAGGAAAGTCGAATTGGACTAGGAGATCCAAGCCCCAGAGATCTCACCAAATATCTTGATTTTTTTACTGAGATTCTCCAAGTTCTGATTAGTGAGCTCAAGGAACAGAGTCGTATCATCGGCAAATTGAATATTCGGCAGGTCGTTATCATCAGGAAGCCTAACCCCTTTCACATTAGGGGAGAGCGAATTATCCCTTAGGAGGTAGAAGCTCGAGCATCAAAGGCAATGACAAAAAGAGCAGGGGCCAGGGGGCACCCCTGTCTAATAGAATGAGACAACATTATGGAGGAGGAGAGGGTACCATTAACTTCAATATAGGTAGAGGCATCTTGGAGGAGGACCTTAGCATAATTACAGAACTCCCTAGGGAAGCCAAAAGCTTCAAGCATCATGATAATAAAGTAACATTCAACCCTATCATAGGCTTTCTCAAAGTCAAGAAGAAACATAGTAGTTTCCTGCCCAGACACCTTAGACCATTTCATAGCCTCCTAGCTAGTGATGAGGTTTTCAAGGATATATCTACCTTTAATGAAACTAGTTTGAGTGGGGCAGATGAACTTGGGAAGAATTTTCTCAAGGTAGATGGCCAAAATTTTAGCCAAGATCTTATAGGACACATTAAGGAGGGTAATGGGTCTCTAATTTTTAATAAGGGCTTTATCACCATCCTTGGGTATAAGCTTGACGGTGCCCTTGTTGATGGAATCACCAAGGGTGCCATGTCCATTAGCCTCTGTGTAGATATCATGCAGGTCCATGCTAATCCAGTCTAGGTTAGCTTTATAGAACTCAATAGGGAGACCATCAGGTCCAGGAGTTTTATCATTATTAAGAGAGTTGATGGCTCTTTGAACTTCCTCAACAGATATCTTCTGCTTCAGGAGGAAAGACTCTTCCTCAGAGATTCTACAGGGAATAATGGATCTTCATTTAAGTCTCATGGCCTTGGCAGCCTCAAAATCTTCTAAAGTGAAAAGGTTTTTATAGAATAAGGTAAAGGCATCTTTGATGTTGTCAATATCAATAATCTCCTTGTTATCAACAAGAAGCCTATCATTTTTTTCCCATTTTTGTTTTTGTTTAAGAAGATTAAAGAAGAACTTCAAGCCTCTATCCCCGAATTGAAGCCAATGGCTACGGGCTCTAATCATGGCTCCCTTGATCTTACCTTGCTGATGTTTCCTAAGAGCATCCCTAGCTCTTGCAACTTGGTTGGCTAAATCAAGGTTAGTTGGGGACTGTTGAATTTTTTTTTCAATGTTCTGGAGATTGAGATTAAGAGTTTTTTCCATAAATCTGTAATATTTGGCCTTCTTTTGACCCACGGTCTGCAGGAGTTTCTGCCAAGAGGTAACATTGTAGTTCCATCTGGCAATGTGGGAGGGAAGATTCTTATTTTGTTTATTGAGGAGTCTAATAGGTTGATGGCAACAAGGACATCAAGATCTTTAAGTAAATTAGTGTTAAGCAAGAATATTTTACCCCCAACCACATTGGTGTTCGAAGAGTTAGCAATTTTGATATGAGAAATGATAGGGTGGTGATCCGAAAGAGTAGACGGGCAAGCAACAATCATGTTGTCCTGATCTTCTAATATTTTTTATTAAATATATTTAAGATAATTATATTAGTTCTATATGGTTTTCATTTTTAAAATTGTTTGTATTTTATATTACATGAATTATTATAATTTTTAATAAATTTTATTATATCATATAAATAAGTGTCATTGAGTGGCATAACACTCACCTTTCACAATATTCTTAACAATAAAATTGACATCTTAAATACACCTATCTAAGAAATGTTAATAAACAATTATTATTTTTAATTAAATGAACTCTTTAGCTAATAAAACATCTATAATAGAAATCGTAAATAATTTTTAAAAAATCTAAATTAAATAAATATTTCTTAAATGATTCTTAAATGAATTTGTTTATATATAAATAGAACATTTTTAATTTTTTAAAAGTTAAACATCTTTCATAATCATTCTAAACACAATTTTAATCTTATTTGTTAATAACAATACAAATCTTATTTTCAAGAGAACTTAATCTTTATTAACTCCATATAAAGTATTCAATAATTTCCTAATTTAAATACATAATCTTAAAATATAATATATAATTTACAATATCCATTTCTGAATAATTTGGCTCAAATTATGTAAAGTTTTTTATTTAAATCAAAATTACTTAAAAAGATGTTTGAAAAAAAATAAAAAATTGTAGTCTTATTAGTTCTATTTTAAATTCTAAGCAAATGATAAAGTTACTACCATTTTCACATTTATAAAGGAAGTGTTTACTTAAAAAAATATTTTATTGACTGTTAGTCTACAAATATGTTTTTATATTTAGATAATAATAAAAAATCCAATAGATTTAGTAACGATAGTAGGAGGCGCGTTTACATAGATGAGAGCACGGAAATTAATTCTTTGTTGGCTGCCTTCAGGCAAACTTTGAAAAATAAAATAACTTAAGTTTGCAACGGTAGCATCTCTTGTGGTCTGATAAATCATCAAGGAAAGAAGAAGCTTTTTGCTACATCTTTTGTTTTTATTTCTTCGGTGCAGTTGTTTTAAAGTGTTCGAAAAGGATCGGAGGGGTTCTGCACCATGTCCGAAGTGCCTGAATGGGTTAGATATTTTCTGAGGGATTTTATGAGCATTACTGCGCAACACTTTTTTCAAGGAAGACCCTGACATAAAGCACAGAGCCAATAACCAGTGCAGCAGAAACACAATATGGAGACGGAGAATTACGATAAAGACTATCCATTCAATGGGACCCAATAGACTACGAGTTCCGTTGTTAAAATGAATAAAGAATGCCGATTAAATTTTTCCGGAACCTGTGAGACTTTTTACCGAGAGCGTGAGACATTTCAGGTGGGCTATGCCCATGTCAAATAGCCTATCGGCTAAAAATATTTTTTCAAAAAAGTGTAAAAAAGCGTGCCCAGCAACGCCCAGCTCAAAACGTGGAGCAAACGGCCGGCACCAGACACGAGGGACAAGTTTTTTGGAAAATGCACTTAGTGCACATGGTACGAGGCTGCAGAAGACAGGCATAGGGGCTATTTTTTTGAAGTCTTAGAGGCTAGCAGTAGGGGCATCCTCCAGTGGGGGCATCCTCCATGCGGCACTGGCTATGCAGCAATGCAAACCGCACCCTATAGCTCCCTACTTACTGCACCTTATAGCTCCCTACTTCTTAGCCTTCAGTGCCTGCCTCCTCCTGCAGCATCGTGCAACCCTCTGCAGCTCCTAAAAGTGTGTCCTCCTGTGCTGTATTATATTTATATTGTATTTTTTATTTTTATATATATATTATTATTATTATAATATTCTAAATTTTATATATTTAATTAATATTTTAATAAATATGTTTATTAAATTTTTAATATATTTTCTTTATTATTAATGTACTTTATTTATATTTTTAAAATGTATTTCTATATTTAATTTTAAATTATATTATATAATTCATAAATAAATGTATATTCCATATTTAAATGTATTATATTTTTTAAGTATTTTATAGTATAATAAATTTTATGCATTACATAAAACTTATTATAATATAAATTTTATATGATTTATTATGATTCAAAATGAACAAGTGCCACATAGTGGCTAGTACTTGCCTTGTTTTTAATATAGCTTTAATAATAATTATGATTTAATTTTAATAATGATTATATTTTAAAAATTATAATAATTAAGTTAAAAAAAATTAAACATAATTAATTCATAATAATTTAAATTTTACTAGAAAAAATAATATAAATTAAAGAAATCTTAATAAATTTTTTATTTCACAAAATAAAGTTAAATAATTGAAATAGTTTTATATTTAAATCTACTTTAAAAACTAAAATATAATAAACAAAAATGTGTAAACAAAACTATATAAAAAACTAAATATTAAGAAAAAATAAAATTAATAATAAATAACAATAATCTTGACAGATAATAATTTTATTAAGTCAAATTAATTAAATAAAAATAGTAATTTATTTTATTATAACATAATAGTTTTTTTACTTATGTAATTATTATTATAAATATATATCCCTTAAAATTTTGTACAATTTTATACTTTTATTATTATTTGATTTGATTATAGATCTATTTATGTAGGCATATAAAATATGATTTATAATGTTTTATAATGTTGGTTTAAAATATATTTCATGCAAATTTAAAAAACAAAAAGAAAATGTAAATTTTTTTCAAGTAAAAATTACTAAATTTAAAACGGTTAACACAAATTTAATTAAAACATATTTAATTGTGAGTTTGAAGCATGAAAAAAATTGTGAATTCTATAAAATAATTACTCAAAGCAAATAATTCTAAAAATTTAAAAGAAAGAAAAATATTTGTTTATGATTGGTCAAAATAAATAATTTTTTTTTTTTTTTTTTTTCAGTAAGAATGAGGAGATCACAAAGTCAACAAATACCACCGAGAATCAAAGTATCAGAGGACAAGCCTCACACAACAAAAAAGACGAATGCTATGCACAACCAGACTGATACAAAAACTGGACTAGAGCAGAAAACAACATCTAAAGCAGCACATCTTCAAAAGAGTCCAACCACGCAGTCCACCCCAAAGCACCTTCCATCCAAACCAAGTTGTTTTGATCTTGGATTTGCTTCCGCATGTATAACATCTCTCCAGTAGTACACTGAGGGTTTCTTTTAATTTCCTTGCAGATGCGATCAAAAGTAAGGTTGAAATTGCGAATATTGTCCAGGTGCAGCCTCCAGAAGTATCCATTCTTAACTTCGTTAGTAAAGAACGTAGCATGTCCATCCCTAAGCAACCTTTTGAACTTAGCTTTGTTAACCATCATAGTAATTTGAATATGCGAAATTTTTTTGAAATAAGTGAGACTTCGAAAAGACTCAGTAAGCACTCTGGGGACATTTTGAAATCTTTCTTCATTTCTGCACTTCCAAATTTGCCACAAAATGTTAGTTGAGAGAATATCCCAGAACATATTAACAACTTTTTTAATATTAAAAATAAAGCCAGTAATAACTTCAAGAATATTGAAGGAAGCAGGGATAGAAATACCAAACATCAACCAAACCTCTTTAGCAAAAGAGCACTCAAAGAATATATGTCTTCCTATTTCCAGGGTTCTGCAAATGCTGCACATGTTAGTCTCAGAGAAGTAATTCCTAATAGGAAGTTTATTAAGATTAAGTAACCATTTAAAGAATTTGATTTTAGGATCTATAGAACTTTTCCAGAGATTGTCAAAAATCTTATTCCAAGAATGAACATCCAAATTAACATACCAAGTATCATTAATGTGCTTGATAATGTCATTATTGTTGTTAATGATGGAGTAAATGTTTTTAGATTTAAGCCCGAAAATGATAATACCACCAGGCCATTTGATTTTTTGATAACTATTAGAATCAACATGGCAAACATTAGCAATACTCCTGCTGGCCTTGACAATAATATTATACGTTCTCTTATAAGAATTTGAGAGATTAAATTTACTTTTAAGCTCATCCCAATGAATAAGCCTGTCATTTTCAAAAATATCAATAAGCTGCTTGATCCCAAGGTTAGCCCAGCATTTGGCAGAACAGCCTTGGGTAAGGGCAAGGGGCTTATTGCCAAGCTTAAGGTTCCACCAAATGGACCTCTCACCATGGAGGGTCTTATTGTCAAAAAAATCCTTATTCTTAATGAATTGCCTAACATGGTTCCAGGCTTTCTAGATAGACTTGAACATAGCTGAGCCTTGAACAATGATAGGGAATTCACTACAAATAAGATCAGTATGAGGGAGATTTTTCCAAAATTTAACGTTCTTAGGATAACCCCTTTCAATATTGTTACGAATAAGAACTCTCCAAGGGTCATCCCCCTCCAAGGCATGAAAGATCCATTTGGAGGCCAAAGCAAGACCACTCAGTCTTAGGTCTTTAAGCCCCAAGCCCCCAAAGAGTTTATCCACATGACACCAACTCCATTTAACAGAGTGAGCCTTGTTATTTCCTTTCCCATCCGACCAGAGATACTTCCTGATAGCCTTTTGAATTTCCATAACTTGGTAATCATTAAACATCCAAGCCGAAGCATAGTAAATATTGTAAGAAGAGAGAATCTTTTGACAAACTTGCACTCTACCCGCAAAAGACAGAGACCTGTTATGCCACTTATTCAACTTATTATGAATCTTATTTTTAACCCAACTCCACATATCTTTCAAAGAAGGATCGACAGAAAAGGGAATACCCAAGTATCTAACAATATTTGAGGGACCACCCCACTGAAATTCAAACTTACTGAACCAATCAGGAGGATGGTTATTCCATCCAAGACAAATAAACTTGGACTGGGATAACTTAGCTCAAATCTTACAGAAAAAATTGAGTTTATGAGTCATAGCAACAAAGTTATCTTCAGAAACCTCATGAAAGAGAGAAGTATCATCAGCAAACTAGCAATTAATAAGCTCCTTGTTATCAGGAAGAGTGATGCCTTTGATAGCAGGGGATAAGGTGTTATCCCTAAGAATATAAAACAGAGCTTTAGAAGCAATAATAAAAAGGGCAGGGGCAAGCGGACAGCCTTGTCTAATAGATCTACCTAACGGAAAAGGGGCTGATAAAGAACCATTAATATCAATTTGGGCATGAGCATCTCTAAGAAGCATTTTAACAATGTCACAGAAGAAGGAAGGGAAGCCAAAAGCATCAAGCATCATACTAATAAAGCCCCATTCAATTCTATCATAAGCTTTTTCAAAGTCCAGTAAAAACATAGCAACATTCTGATTAGTATGCTTAGCCCAATTGAGGGCTTCCCAACTAGTAATCAAGTTCTCAAGAATATATCTTCCTTTAACAAAACCAGTTTGGGTAGGGCAAACAAATTTAGGAAGAACAGTTTCCAACCTTCGAGACATGATTTTGGCAAGAATCTTGTAAGAAACATTTAAAAGAGTTATAAGTCTCCAATTTTTTAAAAGAGCTTTATCACCTTCTTTAGGGATGAGCTTGATGATCCCAGAATTAATCTCCCTACCCAAAGTACCGACATCAATAGCTTCGTTATAGATGTTAAGAAGGTCTTTGCATATCCACTTAATATTGGCTTTATAAAACTCCACAAGGAGCCCATCCGGTCCCGGAGCTTTATCGTTGCTCAGAGAATTGATAGATTTTTCAATTTCCTCCAAAGATATAGGCTATTCAAGAACAGAGGCATCATTATCCGAAATTCTTTTGGGGATAAGGTTCTGACACTGATCTCTAAGAGTCCTAGCTTCTTGAGAATAAATTTTTTTTAAAAATTTTAGAAGTATAAAATTTTTGTTAGGCAATACTCTTGTAATGAAATTTTTTTTGTTATTGCAATACTCTTGTAATGAATAAATTTTTTTTGTAGTGAAGATTCTCAAGAAAAAAAAAAATTTAATAACTATTTAAGCATAACAAAAAAAATTTCATTACAAGAGTATTGCCTAACGGCAAGTACTAATAAGCTTTCACTTATAATTCAAAATCACTAAAGTAAATTATAAGTGAAAATTCATTCACTTTTAAACTATAATTGAAAGTTTATTACGTTTTGAATTATAATTAAATTTAATAAACCTATAAAGTTTTAATTTTTTTTCACTTTTAAATTATAATTAAATCTAATAAACTTAGAAAGTTTTTTCCAAAGTGCATAAAGTTTATTCACGTTTGAATTATATACATGAAAAATTAAAGTTTATTAAATTTAATTATAATTCAAAAGTGAAAAAGTTATTGATTAAATTTAATAAATTTATAAACTTTTTTCCAAAAGTGCACAAAGTTCAATGCTATGATTTCTGCAATCCATGGTATAATTCTTTTACACAAGCATAAAAATAATTATGTTATTCATTTTTAAATTATAAGTTTATTAAATTTTATTATAATTCAAAAGTGAAAAAAGTTTAAAACTTTATAAGTTAATTAAATTTAATTCAAAAAATGAACAAACTTTCACTTTTGAAGCTTATTCACTTTTGAATTATAATAAAAAGCATATAATAATAAAATTTACACACTTTTGAATTATAAGTGTATAAATTAAAAGTGCATAAAGTTTATTAAACTATAAAATACATAGAAAATATATTTTAATTTATATTAAGTGTAGATTATGTAATTATTTATGAATTATATGATATAATTTTAATTTTAATTTATAAAATTAAATATATAAGTACATTAAAAATTTAAAAATAAAATACATTACCAAAATAAAAAAAATATATTAAAAATATTTTAATAAATGTATTTAACAAAATATAAATAAATATATAAAATTTAAAATATAGTAATAAATAAAAATATAAAAAATATAATATAAATAAAATACATTTAAAAAAATATAAATAATTTCTTTTAAAGGGGCAGCGTAATCCCTTTAACGACACACTTTTCGAAGCCCCAGAGGGTTGCATGGATGGGAGAGGGTTGCATGATGTTGCAGAGGAGGCAGACAAGGAAGGCTAAGAAGTAGGGGGCTATGGGGTGCGGTTTACATTGCTGCATAGCCAGTGCCCCTCCATGCTGCATAGCCGGTGCCAGGTCCCTCGACTGTAGGAACCCTTCTACCCAAAATGTGGGGCAAACGGCCGGAACCAAGCACGAGGGACAATTTTTTTTTTTCAAAACGTACGAGGGTGTAGTAAAGGTATCCTCCATGCTACATAGCCAATGCCCTACTACTAGCCTCCAAGACTTCCAAAAAATAGCCCTTATGCCCTTCATACTAAGTGTGTTTTCCAAAAAACTTATCCCTCGTGCTTGGTGTCGGTCGTTTGCCTCATGTTTTGGGCTGGGCAAGGGTGCAGAAGATAGGCATAGGGGCTATTTTTTGGAAGTTTTAGAGGCTAGCAGTAGGGGCATCCTCCATGTTACATACTCGGTGCTGGGTCCTGTGAGGCTACGGGACCCCCCTGCCCTCATTCTATTTAATTTTTTTTTTTTTAAATGTGTAAAAAAAAAAAGCCCAGCAACGCCCAACCCAAAATGTAGGGCAAACGACCGACACCAAGCATGAGGGATAAGTTTTTTTGGGGTGCAGAAGACAAGCACAAAAGCTTTTTTTTCTGGAAGTCTTAGAGGCTAGCAATAAGGGCATCCTCTATGATGCGTAGGCGATACCCTACTGCTAGCCTCCAAGACTTCCAAAAAATAGCCCCTATGCCTATCTTCTGCACTTTTGTGCTACGTGTGTTTTCCAAAAAACTTGTCCCTTGTGCTTGGTGCCGACAATGTGCGCATCCTCCATGCTACATTGGTGCTGGGACTTGCGAGGCTGCGGGACCCTTGCCCTCATTTTATTAAAAATTTTAAAATAAAATAAAAAAATATTAAAAAATATGTCCAGCAACACCCAACCCAAAACGTGGGGCAAACAATCGACACCAAGCACGAGGGACAAGTTTTTTAGAGTGTAGAAGACAGGCATAAGAGTTTTTTTTTTTTTAAGTCTTAGAAGCTAGCGGGACATCCTCCATGCTGCATAGTCCATGCCCATCTGTTAAGTGATCGTAATAGGGTCAAAGCTATTATGGCTTCAAAATAGACATTTCATACAACGTGATAACGACGTGTTAGTCAATCGCAGTCGTTTATTATAAAATCAATTTTGGAACCAAAATAGACTCGTCCTCGAAATAGATAGAGATAGACACAACAACCTTTAAATATAAGCCAATGACTTCTGCATAAACAATGGCGACAGTAAATATTCAATGTAGGTAGAAAATGACGACAAATTAATCAAACCTCGGCATCGAGATAGATCATATCTGTATGAAAATGAATGTGTGAGTTAATGCTCAGACAAATTACATTAACTATTACTGTAATCGAGAACATTTACTTTTCTACACAACTTTTAAATGTCCATGCTCAAAGATAGCTCATAACTCCACCAAACTATGTACGATTGTATTCCAATTTCTTGATAGTCATTATTTTACTGCACCGCAATTGGCAGGAGCAACAACTTTAACATACATTGTAAACCGATATCTTTTGAATAAAACTCAATGGAAATAAGTAAATATTCAATGTTGAGAATGACAGCAGGCAATATTCAACTGGATTGAAAAGAAAAAAAGGCTTTTCATTGATATCACAAGCAAGTTCAAAATTAAAAGCACGGTCCCATATGATATCATGCTAAGTGAAATGGGTGCTGCCCCTATTGAGGTAGCTGCTATGGTGCGTCTCATTAGCTATTTAAAAAGAACCGAGCAAATGGGAGAAGATAGAAGGCCTAAGGTTGTTGTCAACGACACTTTGTGCAAAAGGAAGAAGACGTGGATGAAACAAAACATCAAATGGTTGAAAAAATGGGATATTTATTTGAACTCATGCCCCACAAATAGCAAGGAGATAAAGGTCTTCGTTATGGAAAAGTTTTACAAGAAAAATTGGAGTATTGGGTTAGGAAGGAAGAAACAATACTATATTAATGAGTTCAACCCCAATTATGATCATCTTCAAAAAGTCTATATTGGGGCTAATATATCATGGAAGGCTAAAATTCTAATTGCACAGCTTAGAACCAACTCTCACCAACTTCGATGTGAGACTGGGTAGTGGAAAAGGCCAAAAGAGATTTGGGAAGAAAGAGTTTCCCTATTTTGTGTCAATGGGAGTGTGGAAACTGAAAAACATTTTATCTTGGAGTGTGAAGCACTTAAAGTCAGCCGGGAGAAGTTTGCCAATTTCCTAACTGCCAGCACATGGTATAACCTGTTCAGCGAGGAGCATCTCGTGAAGATGGGTGCTCTCATCATCAGCCTGAATAAGCAAAGATCAAACCTTAAAAAAACTGATTCAGCTCGATCAGATTGTCCCATAGGCTATTCTTAGCCTCGTGGACGTTAAAATTCTTTCTTTCTTTCTTTCTTTCTTTCTTTCTTTCTTGAGGTAATAAAATGCAGAGAAGGACAATTGACCAAACCGGAATAAAATGAAAGGAAAGAAAAGGATTTTCGATGAGGTAATAAAATGAGTATCGACTAAGGACAATTGACCAAATGATTCGTAGGTTACACGTTAGGAAACTGCGTGAAATGAACAAAAATAAATCGATGCGTACAGCAGTGGGAACGTAGAGACACACCGGAATATTTAATCTTTTATTTCTATTTTATTTTCATGGTGGAAGGCGTAAGAAGCATTGTAGGGGAAAGGATCTAATAGTTGAAAGCATTTCAATTGTTGTGATAGTAGTTGTGGATTTAATCTACATTTTTTGATTTAATGTCTAATTTTCTTTACAACATTGCACCGATAGTTGTGACTTTAAAGTTATTGCTATGAGGACTACCCATAATTGAATTAAATGTACCTTTAGTTAAAAAGAGTAACCAATCATGTGATGCCACATCAGCTAAACAAGTATGAGGGTCTTTTTATAAGATTATTGGTCTCACCCTTTTTTAGCATTGTTTTGGACACCTGATGTGGCATCATATTTAATGATGTGGCCTTGAAACCTTAATATTCATTTATGCAATTTAATGATTATAGTTTTTTATTAAATTCTAATTTTATTTATATGATATTTTTAAATATATTTTATAAAGTATAGTAGTATATAGGGGAAGTATACCAGAAGTTGTTATAGCTAACTTCGTGCAACTATAGATCTTAAACGTATATCAGATTTGGACCATTTTTTTAATTGTCTATGTATGCAACTTAATTGTTTATAGCTATTGTTATAGCTTCTAGGTAGTAACAATGCACATTGTGGGATTTGTTGTGCACTCAAGGGTCAAAAACTGGTCATTTAAAAGTTTTGCCCAATAACTACTTAAAGATGCCCCATAACCATGCACTACAACCACCTCAAAATGGTCAATGCTTATGCACAAACACCCCAATAGTTGTGCACTATGAGTACCAATATAGCTGTACAACTCCTCCAATTGAAGTCCAAAAAATTTAAATAGTAGGGCAGCTATTGGTACATACGAAATTTATTAAGTAATGGGCTTTTAGTTATCACTTTTTTGGTTTCATTGAAGTTAGCAATTTGGTGGTTGGGTGAGAAAGGAGTTGACAATAATTGGAACATGGGCAACTCTTCCCCTAGATTTAATTTATTACAATAATATTATTTGGAGTCTATTATTTTATCACAGCTAAATTAATTAAATAATATTTATCATTTAATTAATTTAAATTAAATTAATTTTTGTATTATTTATTTATGAATTAACTTAAATATTAAATTACAATTCATCAGTCAATTATTTAATCAAAATAGGTAACTAAATAATTAATTCAGTTAACTCACCATCAAAAATCAAAAAATAAATAATTATCAACTCATCAATCAAATAAGTTGACTACTTAATCATCTTCACTTAATTGGCAAATTAATTGTCACATTTCTTCTTGACATCTACTAATCATGGATTAAACTCAACCTTAAAGATTTATCCTTCAAGTTCAATTTCATTTTTATAAAATTATAACTTGAAAATTAAATATCTATTCATCAAGAATCCAAAACCAAACAAATAAATGCTATCAAACTAGCAAAAAACATACAAATAGTATAAAAAATATCCACTAGAAATTGCACCTTAGAGTGTAATGGGTATGCCAAAGATGTGTGGCATACCAATTGACACAACTAATCCTTTGTCACCTTCCTTTGATTCCAAAGCTTTTTCCAATATCATCGTCCACCTGGTCATGACACTAAAAATTGTTATTCCTTAAGGAGTAAGATTCAAGACGATTGATAATAATACCATATATGTGGCTGGTGTGAATGATAAAGGAAATAAATCAGTAGCTCCTCCTAATCAAAATCTTCAAATTTTCACCAATCCTTACCTTCCCATTCCACTAATGTGATTGAGACTAATTGTCTTGCCTTCTCTCCTACTGATCTTAGCCTTGAGTTTAATAATGTGGTGAATCTTATTGATAAAAATGAACCTCCTAAGGATTTATGCATTGCATTTAATCCTAGTGAGACTATTTAAGCACTTAATGGCCCATTATATATCACTACTATAATCAAAGGCATACCCTCTCGAGGGGTTCTCATTGATCTGGCTTGCATGGTTACTATTATAACTGAAGATTTTCTTTATACTTTACAATTACATCAAGTGACATATGATGAAACTGATGTGATAGTTAGATTTTTTGATGGCTTCTCTTGTGCTACTATTGGTTCTATCACACTTCCTATTGAGGTTGGTACTAAGTGATTAGATGTTGTCTTTGCTATCATTTCTACATCTGATCATTTTGTGTGAACTTGGGACATCTTAGCTCTCTTCCATGAAAGTGATAGTTGAACTACTGTTCATAAGTGTTTTAAATTTTATCATGATGATAAAATCATAAATGTTAATCATAGCATGTATCAACCTACGGTGAGGCATGGAGATGTTCCTCTTGACTATTTTGGGTTTGAACAATTTCAGCCTCTACAACCTAGAAGTGATGCTCTCTTTAAATCATATTAAAAATGGAAGAATGAGATGATTGTATCCTTAAGTAAACCTAGAAATCCAACACTTAGTCTTCCTGCTAGCAATGACCATATTCCTTCTCCTAGCGATGTGCTTCCTTTTCCTTCTAAGCATGAATCTATTCTTCCTCCTAAGGACAAACATAGTATTCCTCCTAAGGATAGACCTATTCTTCCTCCTCATGATGGACTTGGTCTCCTTACTACACCTTCTATTCCTCCTTTATATGGTGCGGTTCTGCCTCCTACAACTTACAAAGGGAAGCATCCGACATCTCCTATTATTCAACCTATAAGATCTCCTATGCATACTTCCTTAAAAGAAGAAAAGAAGCCTATACCTAATGAACCTAAACCTTCATGCAACCTTCACCTAAGACTAAACAAAACCATTGAGTGAGAGAACATCGATGGCGACATCGTGCTAGGGCTTTGTGAACTTGTTTCTCAAACCATTTCTTCCCCAAAGACACCAACTATTGATATAATATCATATTTTCAACCTTCTCCTAACCAAGAGGTTCAACCTAAATCTCCAAGACATAAAATGATTAAGACAAATGATGGTTCAAGTTTTATTCCTATTAGAGATCCTAGTTTTGTTAATCTTGATGAAGAAAAATGTGAGAATGTTGATCCGAATGTTTTAGATGATGAATATGAATATACTGATGTTGACAATGATTTATCTAAACAATTTTCAAAAGCATTAATCCTAGCTCCTAGTGACAGACAAAGTGACTAATCATTAGAGCATGGTCCTTGTTTGGAACTTGTGATAGCTCCATCTACTATGCTTGAAGTGGCTCCTCTTGCATGTCATCTACCTTCCCTAAATATTGATAAGAAAGATGGGGAGGCAGATGGTTTGCATGATTAGCTTCATTTGTGTCATAGGCTCTCTCTCTCTCTCTCTCTCTCTCTCTCTCTCTCTCTCTCTCTCTCTCTCTCTCTCTCTCTCTCTCTCTCTCTCTCTCTCTCTCTCTCCTCTCTTGCTTGTTTGTGACCTTCTTCTATTTGTCTCTAAATTCTTCTATTTATTGTCCCTAGTGTTGTCTACTTGAGGATGATGAAAAGTGTTGAGATCTCTTTTGGTCTCTCCCATGTTGACTCAAAAGACACATGTACCCTTCTTCCATGGTGGTTTTCCTTTCTTTGGGGATGCAGACAATTCCATGCATATATATATTTACATTCAATATACATTATTTATCATAAAAAGTATGCTGACCCAAGAGTTAAGCGAAACCACCTCGTGTTTTATGTCTTGTGATCATTATCCTTTGATTTGCTCTTTCTTGGGGGCATATTATTGTGATAACATACTTGTCTATCTAGGTGTATCCTACCTTAAAGCAATTGCTCATGATGGGGCATACACAATCACTTTAACGTGGGGGCATACACTTCACTCAATGTCTCTCTCTTTTGCACATCTTGATGCTTAAGTTACTTAGAAAAATTAGTCTTTTGCTTTGTAATTTTGGTATTTTTCTTTTCATGACTAATAGTGAGAGAGCCTTACTAGTTTTTAGTCATGGTTATCTCTTTATCTTTCTCATGATTTCCCTTTTATACCGTCATTGAAGTTATAAGACCCTAAAGTGCACTAGGGGCTTGGTGTATCTTGCCTTCTTGGTGACTTGGTGAAATGTTTTCAATGTGAACCCTTGTATTTTACCGAAAGTATGATTGACTTTATACTCCCGCTAAAGTGGGGCCTAAATGTAGTGTCTTAAAATTGTACCCTTGTACATTTTTTATCGTCTTGGGTCCCTACCTTAGTGTTTGTGCCCCTAGGCCCAATTGGGACCTGATTATGATCATATCACTCAAGAATTATTATATTTTTTACTTTTGCATCAACTTGGTATCTTGTCCTGGCCCTTAATTAGGGTAGGACCAGAGCACCATACTTTGGTCCTAATTAGGACTAGGGTGTCATGCTCTAGTCCTCCCTAATTGGGCCCCTTCCAAAACCCTCTTCCCTATTTAAAAATTGAGCAAGAATTCCAGCTCCGTGTCGGCTCATGATGGGAAATTAGCAAGTTTTCTGACAGGAAAGTATAAAAGGATACTTTCCTCTCTCATTTTGACAATCCACACACATGAAATTCAATTTGACAACAAGCATTCAAGAATTCATTCAAGCATAAAAGAAATTGAGCAAGTAATTAGTCTTCCTTCAAGCTTAGGAGAAGCAAAAAAGTCAAGATTCAAGCATTGAGGTAGACATGCACATCCTAGTTTATCAAATACTTCATGAAACCCTAATCCTGTTCACATCTTATTTTATCAAAGACTTCATGAAACTCTAATCCTGTGTGGAAACATACAAAGCTTCATAAGGAGGTATATCATTTGGTTTTTAGTCATTATTCAACATCTCCTTCAAAAGGAGAATCTTCATTTACAACAATTTGAATAATTTTTTTCATGGTTAATTCCAAAACTGAGGTTTGACTTAGGCAAGCCCCTATTCCAAAACTATTTATGTTTCTTTCTATGTGTAGGAAATAGGTACGAAGTTGTGATCTTTAGAATAGGCATTATTTATAGTGATGAATCAATTCTCCTTTTGCGTGTGAAAAATTTGGAGGACCAGATAAACGGGAACTTTGATCTTCACATTTTTGGATCTTTTTCAAGGATTAGGTCCAAATCTGCATATACTTCTCAAATCCAAGTGTGTGTCTCAGTCCTACATCTGTAGCTCACTTTTCCCCAATTTCAACATTTCAACTCACAAAAGAGGGTAAACAATTCACACCACCCTTGAATCCAATTAGTATACAGTCCTTATCATTACTTGTTTGTGATTGAATCTATTATATTCACCCTTCTTTTGAATGTAAAGGTAAATTAGCAGTTTTCATACATCTAATGGTGGAAACCCTAATTTTCCACCCATTATAGATCTGTAGATACCTTCGGCTCACTAATTCTTGTAGCTAACAAATGAAAGTCTACATTGCTCAACACTTTTTACCAACTGAAACAACAATTATTCCTCTTTCACCCACCTTCACTGCATACACTGATACACATTTTCAATGACTCACACTTCCTTATGCTTTTTTCATCCTCAACAAATTATCCATGATTTATATCATCCTTACATATGCAAAATCTTCCAAGATCGGCTAAGCATCTTAATTGAACACAATTCAAATTAAATCGACACTAAACATTCCTGCGGTGGAAAATAATGTAAAGTGGACCACAACACGTCTTTACAAAGACAAAAATAAATATCATGTACACATTACACATCGATCCATGATCATGGAAGCAACAATGTGGAGTGTAAACACCCGAGGTTGGTCAAACCTAGATTAAACACCATCAAACTTTGAAACCATGCCTCTAAAGCAAAAGAACTTGTACCAACTGAAAAAGAATAAAGCTAAGGATGTTACCAACTTATCTCTAAAACTATAACACCAAAAACCATTAAGCATACAATTGTGGAGCATCTATTTCACATGGAAACACTATAAAACACCATGACACACTGATGAATAGAACTTCCTTTGCACTGGAATCTAGAGCACCAAATCCTGAATCTAACATCTTTGAAAACTGCTTAACAACATGTCCAAATGACATGAATAGATGTACAATATAGAAGAAATGCAGAGAAAATCTCTCAGCACAACAACACATGACACTCAGCATCAACTATACCAACTAGTCACTAATGACAACCAAATCATGCTAAGAGTAATGACAACACACCAACAGACCAAAAACTCATCCTACCCAAACTTACAACACCACCTACTACCTTCAGTGAGGTTTCTTATTCTCCAAGGATGATGCGAAGGTAAGTTTAGGAGATTGACCATAATCTAAGAAACACCTTCAATAATCACTTTTTGGAAGCCATATATAATGATGTGCTTAATTCCTCACAATAGAATAAAGGCTTCAACTTCAATATTCCTAATCCCAACTTGTTTAGCATATACTTTGATTAGTTTCCTTTTGTATCTCTTATTATACCTCCTCCAATTTTTTTTCTAGGATTGCCCTTGCTTCATCTGTTGAAGTTTAATTTGAGCCACCCTTTTCTAGTTTCCTTCATTTCATGTTCTTTCTTAGAGTTCTCTTAGTGATTTTTATTTACTTTTGTTTGGTACATGATCCCCAAAATTGATCTAATTAATAGTTTGAGATTAGTAGGAGGCTTGAAAGCTTTTGATGTTTTAGATGGTTTACATTTTCTCTAATCACATTTTAAATTAATTTGAAGGACCTCTTTGTTGTTCTTTATATCCTCTTTAAAAATATAGTTATTCCTATCTTTTCAGATTCCCCGAGTAAGAAAATGGTAATTTGGTTCCATTATTCTTTGATAATAGGATGTTTGAAGGGGGCATTGTCTCTCCAATATTCAATAAAGTTTCTTATGTTGGCATGTGTGCAGAGTTGGATGACATGATGATATTTTATGTTGTCATTGAAGTCAATATGCTAAAGTATGAACTGGTATATTGAAGAAAGCAAACTGGCAAGAGAACTGGTATGATGGAATGAAGTGAACCGGTATGTTGATGTGAACTAGTATATGCGAAAAGGTGAACCGGTATATGCAAAGTTTGTATCGAGGTTTCATTTGATATGACTACCAGTTGGTAGTCTCAGCTTCAAGGTTTCTGGTTGATGCATTTCAAGTCTGTGTGATTCGACCGACGACATCTTGTGATGAGTTAGCATTGAAATGAAGATCAGATTGTGTTGCCATGTCAGCCTTGTTGCGCGTGAATAATTTCCTTGAGGATCTTGCATGAAGAAGATTGATTCTATCTACCTCGGAAATGTGTGAAGTCTCAGTAAATGGTGGAGAGCGTGTGATGGGTTATCAGCTTCTAGAAGCGGTGAAGAACGAATGATGGAGAATGTCTTGAGACTTGTTCGAGATTGTTTTATCCTATGCAATGTGATTAAATGGTCAGGACTAGACCGATTGTATTGTTAACCTAGATGATTAGGATTTTAGTTTTTGCTACCGACCTAATTGTTGTCTATAAGGTCGATGGTGATTTTCATTTGAAGTTGTTGGTAAATGTTGTGTGTGTATCCAAGTAAAGAGATACTAGTTTCTTGCCAGACCGACGGAGTGAGCAGAGATCTCTAGAGTGTGATTGCAGATGTAAAAAAACTGAAGTGGATCTACCTTGGCATTGAGTGTTGTTACCAGATCAATGTATTACCTGTTGACTTCTAACCATTTCAGCAGTTGGAAAATCCCTTTACTGGGTAGCTTTAACAGGATTTTTGTAAATCCTTTAACAGGGTGACTCAAAATCATTGAGTTCTTTAAATCCTTTGACAAGGTAACCTTTGACAGGGTTTTAACCTCTAACTGGGTATTTAGCCATCCCTTAATCGGGTGATCCCTAGCAGGATCGGTTCCTAGTAGAACCTATTGTAAAGTCTTTAACCGGACTAGGCTCCTAACAGAGCGAACTTTAGAAGAGTTCAAGAACAACTTGTGGGTATTCATCCCCACCATGGTTTTTCCCAGTTGGGTTTCCACATGAAAAATCAGTGTGTTATGTGTGATGCTTTTTCATGTGATGTTTTAGTGCTTTCTGTTAAGCGGTAATGCATGTTGATCCAATGGTCATTATATTTATGATGTTTTACTTGCTTAAGCATATGGGTGAAGTTGAGATGATATGTTAGGTCTGAACATGATCTAGATGCACTAGTTTATGTCTTTCACAGTCATACTGTGTGTTACGGGTAGTGCCTTGTTTTAGATTGGTGATAATGTTTGCCAGTTGTTGCAGTCTTTGTAGTTTAAGTTGTTTAAGGAAGTTTTTGTGTGTACTGATTCACCCCCCCCCTCTCAGTACCTGTTGGGTATTTACTGTTTGTCATTATTCATCAATTGGTATCAGAGCATCCTCCAGGTCCTCTATGCTATAAGCTTAACCGCTTGAGGAAAAGATCCTATTCTAATGATGAAGAGGGAAGGTCCTAAGTTCAACAGAGATAACTTTAAGATATGGAAGGACAGAATGAAGATATACATTAAAAGCATGGGTGCTCAACTATGTTGAGAATACTTATGTTGTCCCTACCAGTACTCTCATCGATGATCAAAGAAGAGAAATTCAAGAGAATGGGCAAGTCATGGAAGCTCTTATCAACAGTCTGTCTGATATTGAGTTTATAGATGTTCAGGATAAAGACTATCCCAAAGATGTATGGGATACTCTGGAGTCTATCTATGGTAGTGATGAGCATGTGAAATAGGCTAAGGAAGAAAGCCTTAAAGGAAAATTTAAAGACATGCGGATGGTTGAAGGAGAGACCATTAAACAATATGGGATAAGGATTAAAACTGTTATTGGAGACATCAAGAATGCAGGAGGTATAATGGATGATTCCACCATTGTTAACAAAGTTTTGAGATCCTTATTACCAGTGTATGCAATAAGGGTTGCCACTATTCAAGAGTTGAGATCTATTGACAAGACAAAGGTATCCCTTGATTCTATCATTGCTAAGTTGACCGCATATGAGCTAAACAGTTATGATGGCAGTGTTCAGAAGACTGATTCAATCTTTAGAGCATCTATTGCACTATCTAGAAAGGGAAAAGAAGCTAGTATCAACTGTGAACCAAGACAAAGTAGAGATATGGATAATGAGGAGATCCTGATGGAATTTAAAGCTCTTTTGGCCAAGAGACATCCTAAGGGAACTAGAAAATACAGAGGTAAGCTCCCTTTGAAATGCTTTTCTTGCAATGGGATAGGACACATTATTGTCAACTGTCCTAATAGTAATAATAAGGACAAACCGGAGAAGTTTAAAAAGTTCAAAGGAGGAAATAGGAGAAACTGTTTTGTTGCAGTCGATGAAGGTGTCATTGATGATGAATCAAAAGATAAAGAAAGTGAAGACATAGTGTTTGTAGCTATTAAGGAAGATGTGTCAGACAAGAAGGCTCTTGTCTCCCACTTTGATAATTCTAATGAGTGGATTATTGATAGTGGATGTTCTCGCCACATGACTGGTGATCAGAGAAAGTTTCTATCATTGGAAGAGTATGATGGAGGTGTAGTCCGATTTGGTAATGATGCACCATGTATGGTAAAAGGAAAAGGGTCCTTTTCTTTAAATGGAAAAAATAGTGCTGATAATGTGTATTGGGTAGAAGGTCTTAGGCATAACCTTTTGAGTGTTGCTCAGCTGAATGATAAAGGACTCACTCTAGAATTCAAAGATGGAGTATGCAAAATAAAAGGAAAGAGTGGTGAATTGATGGTCACCAGTATGCAGACCAAAGGTAACTTATTTCAGTTAAATACAAATATTAGTCAATGTCTAATGGCTAAGTTTGATGATAGTTGGATATGGCATAGGAGACTCTGCCATGTAAATTTTGATAATATTGTGAAGGCTAGTAAGATCAAGGAAGTTAGAGGATTGCCTATGCTGAACAAACCGAAGAATCCTTTGTGCAGAGAATGTCAACTTGGGAAAATTTCTTCCTTAACCTTCAAAGGTAAATCTTTCATAGCAGATAATTTACTTGATCTTATGCATACTAATTTGTGTGGTCCTATGAAAATTAGGAGTGTAAAGGGGGATAGGTACTTTATGATTCTTACCGATGATTGCTCAAGAATGATGTTGGTCACATTCTTGAAAGACAAGTCTGAAGCTTTTAGAAAGTTCAAAGCCTTCAAAGCACTAGTTGAAAAGGAAAGCGATAAGAGGATCAAATGCCTTAGAGCTGACCAAGGAAGTGAGTTCACTTCTAGTGAGTTCAATAAGTACTGTGAAGAGAATGGCATCAAGAGGCAACTGTCTGCCCCCCGGACTCCATAGTAGAATGGCCTAGAAGAAAGGAACAACCGGACTGTAGTTGAAGCAGCCAGAACGATGTTGATTCAAGGGAAGGTTGCTCACACTTTTTGGAGAGAAGCGGTGAGCACTGTAGTCTACACTATGAACCAGGTACTCATCAAGAAAGGTAAGGATAAAACTCCTTATGAGTATTGGACCGGTAAGATTCCTGTAGTAAGCTACTTTAGAGTGTTTGGTAGCAAGTGTTATATCAAGAGGAGTGAACACTAGAGAAAGTTTGATGCAAAATGTGATGAGGGAGTATTCCTAGGGTATTCCACTAAGAGCAAAGATCTCTAGTATTTTAACAATAGGACTCAAACAATTGTTGAAAGTATCAATGTTAGAATCGATGAGACCGCTGAGAAACCTGAGGAAACCGACAGTGAGCGAGCGGTAGATGAACCAGATGTAACCTTCTAGGAACCGGTTGCAAAACAACCAAGTACAAGTAATAGTGCTCCTATACTAGTAGATGCTAATGAAGATGAGGATGAAGAGGAAAAGCAAGAGGAATCAACCAAGATCATTCCTAGGTATGTAAAGCTACATCATGATCCAAAGCAGATCATAGGAGATAAGGATGTAGGAATTCTTACAAGAAGAAAGGTCAAAGAAAATTCTTGTATGATCTCTGAAATTGAGTCCAAAACATTTAAAGAGACACACAAAGATGAAGTCTGGATTAAGGCTATGGAAGAGGAACTTGACCAGATAGAAAAGAATGGTATATGGTCTTTAGTACCCAGACTTGAGCACAAAAATGTTATTGGCACCAAATGGGTTTTTAGAAACAAGCTGAATGAAGATGGCACAATGGTAAGAAAAAAAAGAAAGATTGGTATGTAAGGGATATGCTCAAGAAGAAGGAGAAGACTATGGAGAAACCTTTGCTCCAGTAGGTAGATTGGAAGGAGTTCAAATGCTACTTGCTTATGCAGCCTTCAAGGGATTCAAAGTGTATCAGATGGATGTAAAATGTGCATTCCTGAATGTAATACTTGAAGAGGAAGTGTATATAGAGCAACCATATGGGTTTGCCCTATCAGAAGACAATGATATGGTGTATAGGCTACATAAAGCCTTGTATGGATTGAAGCAAGCACCTAGAGCATGGTACGAATGTTTACACTCACATCTAGTGAAGATTGGATTTGAAAGAACAAGTGAAGATAACAATATCTATCTGAAGTCAGAAGGAGATTAGATTCTGATCTGTGAAGTGTTTGTTGATGACATAATTTTTGGTGGAGATGACAAGATGAGCCATGCATTTGCAAATGAAATGAAGAAGGAATTTGAGATGTCACTAATCAAAGAGATTAAGTTCTTCATTGGACTACATATTCAACAAATGAAAGATGGTATCTTTATCATTCAGTCCAAGTATGTCAAAGAGGTGTTGAAGACCTTTGGCATGGAAGATAGCAAACTAGTTAGTACACCGATGATGACCGGTTGTAAATTATCAAAAGAAGATGACTCAGCGTTGGTGAATGAGAAGGAATATCGGTCAATGATTGGTAAGTTGCACTATGTAGTACACAACCGACTAGACATAGCACATGCAGTGGGCATTGCTGCACGTTTTCAGAAAAGTCCAAGGGAATCCCACTTGGTAGCAGTCAAGCGGATTCTTAGATATCTGAAGGGAACTATAGATTATGGATTGTGGTATCCATACAATAATGATTTCAATCTCAAAGTGTTTATAGATGCCGATTGGGCTGGTAATGTGGACGACCGGAAGAGCACAACCAGTGGTGCATTCTTTCTTGGTGGTAGACTAGTCTCATGGATGAGTAAGAAGCAAAGATGTATCTCTCATTCTACAATAGAAGCAGAATATGTAGCAACATTTATGAACTGCACTCAGACAATTTGGATGAAGCATGTATTAAGTGGTTTCAAAGTCCTTGTATCTAAACTGGTGAGTATATTTTGTGACAACACAAGTGCAATTAATATTTACAAGAATTTGGTATTGCATGCTAGAACCAAGCACTTCGAGCTCAAGTATCATTTCTTGAGGGAGAAACTTCAGAACAAAGAGGTTGCATTGGAACATGTTCTAGTAAAGAGCAGTTAGCAGATATATTCACCAAGCCTCTACTTAAGGCTACTTTTATCTATTTAAGAGGTGAATTAGGGGTGTTTCCCCTTCAAGAGGTGAACTAAAGGTATGTGCTCCACATCAGTCAAGTATTGCATTGTCAAATCTTTTTCAGGATTGGTGTGTTGAAGGATGCTACTCCTAAGGGGGAGCAACATAGTGGAACATGGATGTCAGTGCCTCCACTTTGGCATTGTTGTCAAAGGGGGAGAAGATGTGAAGCAGAGAAGATATCTACAGTATTGAAGACATAATATGGAAGAGACTGGGGAGAAGATGTGAAGCAGAGAGATATCTTTGTATATTGCCATCAATGCCAAAGGGGGAGATTATTGGCATATGTGCAGAGTTGGATGACATGATGATATTGTATGTTGTCATTGATGTCAATATGCTGAAGTATGAACTCGTATATTGAAGAAAGCAAACTGGCAAGAGAACCAATATGATGGAATGAAGTGAACCGATATGTTGATGTGAACCAGTATATGCGAAAAGGTGAACCGGTATGTTGGAATGTGAACCAATATATGCAAAGTTTGTATTGGGGTTTCATTTGATATGACTACCAGTTGGTAGTCTTAGCTTCAGGGTTTTCAGTTGATGAATTTCAAGTCTGTGTGATTCAACTGACGACATCCTATGATGAGTTAGCATTGAAATGAAGATCATATCGTGTTACCACGTCAGCCTTATGCGCGTGAAGAATTTCCTTGAGGATCTTGCATGAAGAAGATGATTCTATCTACCTCGGGAATGTGTGAAGTCTCAGTAAATGGTGGAGAGCACGTGATGGGTTATCAACTTCCAGAAGCGGTGAAGAACGAACAATGGAGAATGTCTTGAGATTTGTTCAAGATTGTTTTATCCTATGTAATGTGATTAAACGGCCAAGATTGGACCGACTGTATTGTTAACCTAGATGCTTAGGGTTTTAGGTTTTGATTACTGACCTAATTTTTGTCTATAAGGTCGATGGTGATTTTCATTTGAAGTTGTTGGCAAATGTTGTGTGTGTATCCAAGTGAAGAGATACTTGATTCTTGCCAGACCGGTGCAGTGAGTAGAGATCTATAGAGTGTGATTGCAGATGTAAAAGAACTGAAGTGGATTTGCCTTGGCATTGAGTACTGTTATCAGATCAGTGTATTACCTTTTGACTTCTAACCATTTCAGCAGTTGGAAAATCCTTTTACCGGGTAGCTTTAACATGCTTTTTGTAAATCCTTTAATAGGGTGACTCAAAATCATTGAGTTCTTTAAATCCTTTAACAAGGTAACCTTTGACAGGGTTTTAACCTCTAATCGGGTATTTAGCCATCCCTTAATTGGGTGATCCCTAGCAGGATCGGTTCCTAGCAGAACCTGTTGTAAAGTCTTTAACCGAACTAGGCTCCTAACAGAGCAAACTTTAGAAGAGTTCAAGAACAACTTGTGGGTATTCATCCCCACCGTGGTTTTTCCCAGTTGGGTTTCCACGTGAAAAATCAGTGTGTTATGTGTGATGCTTTTTTATGTGATGTTTTAGTGTTTTATGTTAAGCGATAAAGCATGTTGATCCAATGGTCATTGTATTTCTGATGTTTTACTTGCATAAGCATATGGGTGAAGTTGAGATGAGATGTTAGGTCTGAAGATGATCTAGATGAACTGGTTTATGTCTTTCACAGTCATACTGTGTGTTACCAGTAGTGCCTTGTTTTAGATCGGTGATACTGTTTGCCATTTGTTGCAGTCTTTGTAGTTTAAGTTGTTTAAGGAAGTTTTTGTGTGTACTGATTCATGCCCCCCTCTCAGTACCTGTTGGGTATTTACTGTTCATCGTTATTCATCATCTTATAGTTCTAAGGTTGACCTAATTAGCCTAAAGGGAATACATAACTTCATCCCAAACTTCTCTGGTGAGCTTAGAGTGAAGAATTAAATGGTCTACTAACTCCTCAATACAACACAAAGTGCATGTATTGACCAAATTGAAGCCCCTTTTGACATGATTGTTAGTAGTTAGAATTTCAATGTGATTTATTGTCCACCAAAAATGGATTATTTTAGGGGTGACTTTATTATTCTAGATTAGGCTCCACCTAAAATTAGGTTGTCTAGGGTCTTTCTCTAGCACACAATTGGCCAAAGAGACACAAAATCTTCCTAAAGTAGTATGGCTCCAAATTGATTCATCATTTCTATTATTAGTGAAAAAATAGAATTCCCTAAATATTTCATAAATTAATTTTTGACCAACTCACTGGTAAAGAGTTGAAAAGGGGGGACCTTCAAATTGTTTTCTTTTCAATCTAATCAACACAGTCAAACAATAATGTGTTTAAGTGTCTTGTTAATTGACCTTTTAAAGTAGTAAAGGTAGGTATAGACTCTAGAGCACCATTTATGGTCCATATATCTTCTCAAAAATCAATTCTTCTTCCATTCTCCACATGCAATCTGATACCTTGAATTAAGACATTTTTTGTGTTTAATATATTGTTCCAAATCACCGAGCCCTTGGGTAGGAGTGGGGAGAATAAATCATCGCCACCTAAATATTTGGCCTAGGAAATCCTCATCCAATCATTTTTTTTTAAAACAAAAGATTCCAACCAATCTTAGCTTGGAGGGTTTTGTTGAAGGATTGTAATTTCCTAAGCCCCAAAACCCTAGAAATTTAGGTTTGTAATCAATGTCCCATTTGACAAAAGTTATTCTCTTTTATTCCTCGACGCCTATCTATAGATTTTTTTTTTAATTTTTCTCTCTTTTTTGCTTTGAAAGCGGGAATTTTAGATAAGGACAAGTAAAACATAGAAATATTTTGAAGAGAAAACTTTAGGACTTCATATTTCTTATCATGACTGAGGAGCTTGCCTCTTTATCTCATTAGATTTTTTTTGTATTATTTTCATGATTCAAAACTAGTGATCATGAGATAGTTCCTTTGTTGCTAAAGGCAACCTAAGATAGGTAGAAGGTAAGGACTCCTTTTGATAGCCAAGGATTTTATTATTTTGTCTTTCAACCTTTCATTAGTATTGAAGAAGTATAGGACACTATTTTTGTACTTGATATGTTGCCCTAAAATGTGGGCCTACATGTTTAACATTAATTTTCATTGCTTGACTTCCTAGATTGATGAGTGTCCAATAAGATGGTATCATCAATGAATTGTTGCCATTAAGAGGGAGGGAGTGCTAAAGCAACATGGACACCTTTAAGATTTTTTTGAGAGTTAATTTATCAGCTTTTCTTCTTAAAACCGCAATGGCCATGATAAATAAGTATGGAGAGAGTAGGTCCCCATGTCTAAGATCTCTTTCACTAGAGAAAAAGCCCCTAGATATACCATTAACTAGGATTGATATTCTTGGGATGGCAACACATTATTTTATAAGTTGTATCATTTTATACTAGAAACCAAACTTTTAGAGTGCGGTAAAAAGGAATGGTCAAGAAATTCTATCATAGGCTTTTGAAATATCAATTTTAAGAGCCATACTTATATCTTCCTATTCTTCTCCATAGAGTGAAGAATATCATGGGTCATTAAAACAACATCCAAGATGTGTCTTCTCTAGGAAAAGCCTTTTTGATAGTTTCTTTATTGCTAAAGGCAACTTAAGATAGGTAGAAGGTAAGGACTCCTTTTGATAGCCAAATATTTTTATTATTTTGTTTTGCAACCTTTCATTAATATTGAAGAAGTATAAGAAACTATTGTTGTACTTGATATGTTTTTCTAAAACACGGGCCTACATGTTTAACATTAATTTTCAATGTTCAACTTCCTAGATTGGTGAGTGTCTAGTAAGATGGTATCATTAATGAATTGTTGCCATGAAGATGGAGGGAAGGATGAATCAACATGGACACCTTTAATATTATTTTGAGAATTAATTTATCAACGTTTCTTCCTAGGACCTCAACTGCCATGATAAATAAGTAAGGAGAGAGTAGGTCCCCATGTCTAAGACATTTTTCACTAGGGAACAAGCCCCTAGATATGTACCATTAACCAGGATTGAGATTCTTGGGATGGTAACACATTATTTTATGTTGTATAATTTTATATGGAAAACCAAACTTTTGGAGTGCATAGTAAAAAGGAATCGTCGAGAGATTCTATCATAGGCTTTTGAAATATCAAGTTTAAGAGCCATACTTATATCTTCCTATTCTTCCACATAGAGTGAAGAATATTATGGGTCATCAAAACAACATCCAAGATTTGTCTTCCCTTGAAAAAGCCTTTTTGGGTTTTAGAAATGAGGCAAGGAAGGCAAGCTTCAAACAATTAACTATTAGCTCAGAGAGGGTCTTATAAATGGTGTTGCACAAACTTATTAGCTTGAAATACAATAACCTTTTATCATTCCCCTTTTTGGGGACTAAAGCAATATAATTAGAGTTTAATTTCTTTAGGATTATCCAGAATGGAAAAAATGTTTAGCTATAGAAATGACATCCTCTTTAATAATTTCCCAAAATTTCTAGAAGAAAGACAAAGGGAAACCATTAGGTCTAGGTGCTTTGAAGGCACCAAAAGAGAAAATAACAACTTTGTATTTAGAAATGTCCTTCATTAAAATTTTGTTATTCTAATTAGTCATAGTCTTGGGGATGATATCAAAAACCATATCATGTCGGTTGACTTCCCCATCACTGTCTTTGTAAGTATCCTAGAAAAAGGAAATAAATATTGTCCAATTTTCTCTTCATTGTCCTAGATATTCCCATTGGTGTCAATTATTCTTGTTATAATATTCCTTGTGTTTTAGGGTTGATTGATGAAAAAACATAATGTCCCTCTCCCCATCCTGTAGCCATTGTATTTAGGATTTATGTTTTCAATATATTTCTTCTTTTTATAGTAAGCAATGCTAAGATAATATAAAGTATATAACCTCTCATGTAAGTGACATATATGTGTATCATGACACCTAAATAAGAAGATTTATTAGCTGATAGGCTTATTGGGTGGGAATGCCCACTAGAATCATATCATGTCTTACACCGGGTTATTTTTATAGCGACATCTCCTGCTGGGTTTATTTGTAGATTAAATAAAACTTGGCCAATATCATTTATTATTAATTATAGCCACGGTTGTCTATATAAGTTTATGAAAGTTTTGTTCACCATTGGACACTTGAGCTTCATCCTCCATGTATTGTAGGGTATTAATGCTTTTTTATATAGCATAGGCCACATATTTTGGCATGTATCTGATGCTTTGCAAGATGGACAAGTTTAGACTAAAGCCTGTGGTCGTATAACACACAAAAACACAAGAAATCATTAGTGTTATTCAATCAAAGACTAATCTAAGCAAGCATATCAAAAGAGATACCAAAAGCATGAGAGAATACTTAACTAGGAAAGTAAATATAATGAGACATCTCCAAATGCCTCCTAACATGCTCTTAGCTCCTTCTCCTTTGTTCCTCTCCTCTCCAAGTTCCAAACTAGTGTAGCTCTCAACAACTTTTTGCACTATGGATGCTTATGGAGGTTTGAGATTGAAGTATTCAACAACTTTTTGCACTATGGATGCTTATGGAGGTTTGAGATTGAAGTATTTACTCTAAATGTGAATAAAAAGCTAATGCTAGATGTTATGATGCTAAAAATGATTTATTTTAAACCAAAATGACAAGATATTAGTGATTTATGCTAAATGCTCTTTAAAATTCTCTATAACTTAGATGCATACAAGTTTTCAGGATCTGGATTATGAAGAAATGGGCTCTATTTATAGGAAAAATGGAGCAATGGATGGTTGAGATTGAGTAATCTCAACAAGGGTCAAGATTGAATGATATTCAATCCATGTGAGGGCTTTCAACCCAATCCCAGGATGACAAGTGTCAACATGAGAGAGGTTGAGAGGAGAGGGAGGAAGCATTATATGCTTGACATGACCTGAGAGTTACTCTAGGGGGTAAGGTTAAGGTTGGGTTAGAGTCATCCATTGGATAAAGCTTTTATCCAAGGGGTAAACTCTTGTGCAAGGGTTAATGAATGACCAAGGGTGAAGATGAAGGTTGAGTTAAGGGGTCAAAGTCTCTAACCATGGGTGCAAGTGGATTTAACCATAAATGGTCATGTAAGAGCTATTAATGGTTTGGAAGACTGTAGAGGTTAGCCATTTGAAGACTTCAAGCCTTAAATGTCTTTCAAAGACTTTGAGGGCTTTGAGAAGTGACTCCAAGTTGCTTAGGAATGTGACAATATTTAGGGGATGGATTAGGCTAATTAGGAAGGGGTTAGAAGAATCTAGAAGGAGATTAGAATTGCAAGTGGGTTTGGTGGGTGAGGGAAAATAAGATTTTTATTAAAATAAAATTCATTTATTTCAACAAATAGGTGCAAGTTGCATTTTTTAGGAGAATGCAAGTTGGGGGGGATTTTAATGATTTAAATGAATGTTTTATTTAATTTATTTAAAAGAGGAAAAGGGGTTAAATGAAATAAATAGGATTTATTCATTTAATTGATTGTGAGTTTGGTTTAATGAATTAATTAAAATAAATTGAATAATTTATTTAATTAATAGGAGAATATTTTGAAGATGAATTAATTAAATATTAATTTAATTAACTGATGGCTAGTGGATTTTTAATCAAATAAATAGAAAATATTCATTTAATTAAACTGGATAGATTTATGCGACTACATTTGCCCCTCTTTGAGATGGTGCGGTTTATCACATCGTTTCAAAGAAAGAAAAATAGGTGTAAAGAAATATGCCCCATAAATGTTAATTTAATGGGTGGTATGCCCCCTCGAGAGATGGGCCGAATATTTTTGAAAAATTGAGCGATCTCTCGAAAAAGAATGAAAATTGGTAGGGTGGTAGAAGAGAAGAATTTAGTAATACTAGTGAAAAATAGAAGAAATCGGAGATAATATGAAGAAACATCAAGCCAGTGAGTACTCGTAGGTCATGTAGGAGATACGGTGAAAATGTGGTGGTTGTGCTTTTGAGTGATGCGATATAATTGATCAAAATTGGTTGGACAATCTAGTGCAATCGATTTAATTGCCCCGGTCGAGTCAAAGCATGACAGTTGATGCCAGTTGTTTGCTTGGACAAGATAAAGTCTGAGTAAGTGAATCAAAGTGACCTGATGTGACTTAGACAATTGATGTAATTGCCCGATGAAGTCAAGGTATATGAAGCAAAATACTCATTGAGACTTAGACAATTGATGTAATTGTCTGTTGGATTGTGTCTGATTGATTGATCAATTGATAGTGTGTGCGTGTGATGGATGGTTGTGGTTAATAATAGCAGCCCCGTTGAGACTAGGTCATTATGATCAATGCCTGATGTAGTCTAGGATTACCATGATTGATTACCTGTTGAGACCCAAAGATACTTGATCAGAGTATTTGTTGATAGTCTAGGTGTGTGGGAGTCGATGGACCTATGCAGACAGAGTAACTTGCTTGATTTATAGGATGACATAGGATGGGAAATGCAGTCCCTCCTATTTAGAGATGGATGGTGATGAACATGGCTTGATTGATTTGATGGGGCATGATGTAGAGTATCTGATGTTGATTATCAAGATAGGGAGGGTGAGGGGGGTTCGATGTTAGATAGAAGAAATGGAGGACCTATGACTCATTCCTACGGAAGAAGAGGAAAATAGAGTATGCACCCATTGTCATTACTATGTATGAATGATATGCAACTATTTATGAATGTATGGATGGATGGAATGCAACGGAATGCAATATATACAGATGAGATGGAATGACGATCCATAGTGCTTTATTTTCATCATTGAGCATTAAAATGTTGTAAGAAAATACAAGCAACTTGACATAATGATTCAAGATGACCTAAGTATTCCTTACATGGATTTTGATATAGCAAGTTAATACAAGCAACTTGATATAATGGATCAAGTTGACCTGAGTATTGCTTGCGGAACAGATAAGGATTATATCCTTTCATGCATGATTTGGAACGTCCTCCTTGATCTTTTGTCGATCATATCCTGAGACAAATTCATACCGTAATAAGAGATAAATCATTATCAAGTGTGGATGAGGTATTAGGAACAAAAGAGGGAGCTTTGTACCTGCAAACAAACAACCTATATAAAGAATAAAGAATATGGACCCTCAATAATGGTTCATACTCATATGTTCGAGGTATACGCTATAGTCAGCAAGCCGTAGTGATCCATGACTATATTTTGCATATGATCACGTAGCTTAGTGAACTTCCCATGTAGACACCATTAGTACATGCCCCAGAATTTCATTGAAATAATTTGCAGAAGACAAACAAACAATGCTCAGGAACCATCACGACCACTCTAATCACTTGTGGATATCCCATAGTAGTGTAGGAACCTAATTTATATAAATGAATAACCTACAAATCAACCAAGTATTTGATAGCTTAAACAGAATTTTCTTTGTCAAAGAAAACATCATTGTGTCTTTGTTTTAGTAAGGAAGGATGCATCCTTGTTAAGACAATTTGCATGTCGATGTTTGATTGTTTGGTTGATGTGATAAGTGATCATCGTTTGGGTATTTCACAATGTTTGTTTGATATCTGCTTGGATGCATATGTATAAGGTGTTGCCATGTTTTTGATTGATTTTTGATGTTTTATGATGTTTTTGGATTTTGTGAGATAGTTTTCCAATGTTTTTGGTATTTTGTGATTGTTTTGAATGTTTTTGGATTTTGTGAGACAGTTCTCCAATGTTTTTGATATTTTGATGATTGTTTTGAATGTTTTTGGTATTTATGAGACAGTTTTGAATGAAGAACCCAACGAATCACAAGTAATGCAAAATCCACTTCCATCAATAGGTTAAGGGTATTGCCCCCAGTTTTAGACATGACTATGAAAAAGTGGGATGCAAGATGCACGAAGTACTATCTCTTTATAACAAGACATGGTTTGGGCGGATGGATGTGTGTATGTAACGAATGTGATCGTAACAAGCTTGAAATACAATGGAGCCATAACCTTTACGAGTGGCGCTTGTTTGCCAGGTTTTCACCATCGCACTTACCCAAGGTGCCACCGGAGTGGTTGTTCACCATTTGGATGCATGATTTTTCTTTACTATTTTGATGTTTTTGTATTTTCTTCAGGACATTTTTCAGAATGTTTTTGGTGTTTTTCTGTATAGCTTTTAGGTATAAAATCGTTTGAGGTGCATGTTGTTGATTGGATCTGCTAGCGGTTCTCCTTTGGAAGTAGCCAACTGATATGCCCCAAACCCAAATACAACAGTGATAACATATGGACCCAGCCAGTTTGATTCAAACTTTCCCTGATGTTCTCGGTTTGGTTGGTTATGAGGATTCTCTTGAAGAACAAGATCACCTACCTCAAATGTAAGAGGTCAAACTCGTTGATTATAGCTTCTGCTCATGCACTACTGATAGGCTTTAAGGTGATTGTATGCAGCTTGTCGTTTCTCATCAAGTAGCTCTAAGTCTTGGAGACGGGATACTCTGTATGCTTCATCATCGATGAGATTGTGCAAGGAAACCCTTAGTGATGGTATCTCAACCTCAATAGGTAAAATAACTTTTGCACCATAGACCAATGAGTAGGGAGTTGCGCTTATAGGGGTTCGAATGCTAGTTCGATACGCCCAAAGTGCTAGATTCAATTGAACATGCCAATCACAACCGCCATCATTGATTGTCTTCTTTAGGATTCTCAATATGTTCTTGTTTGATGCTTCAGCCTGACCATTGCCTTGTGGGTAATAGGGAGTGGAAAAGTGGTGTTGGATGTGAAAATTCTCACAGAGTTCACGGACATCTTGATTTTTTAAAGGAAGCCCGTTATCTGTGATGATAGACATGGGTACACCATACCGGTAAATGATTTCATTGAGGATGAATGAGGTGATCTGCTTGCCGGTGACTTGGGTAAGTGGAACAACTTTGATCCACTTTGTGAAGTATTCGGTGGTGGTAATAATGAATTTATGGTCGTTGGATGAAGATGGATGGATTTTACCCACAAGGTCAAGTCCCCACTGACAAAGGGCCATGGTGTTGTGATTGGTTGCAATTCTTGTGCTGGTGCATGTATCAGGGCGCCATGAACTTGGCATTTCTTGCACTTTCTGACAAAGTAGCATGAGTCTTTTTCCATGGATGGCCAATAGTATCCAGTTCAAATGATCTTCTTGGCTAGTAACGGGCCACTTGCATGAGTTCCACAAATTCCTTCATGTACCTCTTCCAAGGCCTTTGTTATCTCATCTTGTTCCAGACATCGAAGGAGAGTACCATCAAGACTGCGTCGATATAGGGTTTCAACAATAATGGTATATCGAGCGGTTTGGTGAATGAAGGGTTTACATTGGTTATTCGATTGGTTAGGAGGAAGGGTGTGGTCACGGAGGTAGGTGTAGAACTCACTGTACCATGGGGATTCAGAACCGACAAGGCGATATATCATCTCAGATTCGGGGATATCATAAGCGGGAATCCAAAGTTGTTCGACCAAGAACTGCAATGGTAGCCATAGCATCAACAGCTTGATTCTGATCTCTTAGTATCTGCTCAAAGGTGATAGTAGTAAATGATGCCTTTAATTTGTCCACCATTTGTTTGTACGGCATGAGTTTGTCATCTTTAGTCTGATATTCATTAGTTACTTGTCGAATGACTAGTTGGGAGTCGCCATATACTTGTAGTTCTTGTAACTTCCATTGTATGGCTAGCCTGAGTCCTGCAATCAAGGCCTCATACTCTGCGATGTTGTTTGTGCATGGAAATGTGACCCTGTAAGACTTCGAGATGTTGTTACCTTGAGGTGTGATAAACAGGATGCCTGCCCCTGAGCCATGCCTAGTGTATGAACCATCAAAGTATAGTTTCCATGGTTGTGCTGTTGTGATCATGAATATCTCTTCATCTAGAAAATTGGAAATGAGAGGATGATCGCCTAGGAGTGGTGCATCAGCCAACTAATCTGCAATGACTTGTCCTTTGATAGCTTGACAGTCCACATACTCGATGTCAAATTCACTAAGAATCATCACCCATTTGGCCAAGCAACCTGTCAATGTTGCTTTACTGAGCAAGTATTTGAGCAAATCAATCTTTACAATGAGTTGTACCTTGTGTGTTAATAGATATTGCCTCAGTTTACTGGCTGCCAAGATTACTGCTAGGCAAGCTCGCTCAATAGGTGTATAATTGAGTTCATAGCCAACCAGTGTGTGATAGATGTAGTAAACAACACACTCTTTCCCTTCTACATTATGTTGTGCTAGTAGTACACCCAATGCTGTACTTGTTGCTGAAATATAGAGTAATAGAGGTCTGCTCGGATCTGGTGGGTAAACAATGGTGTATTCATGAGATAGTCTTTAAGCATTTGGAATGCTTGCTGGCATCTGGCATCCCATTGAAAATGGATGTTCTTATGTAGCAGGTGTGTAAATGGGTGACACTTTTTGGCCAATTGTGCAATGAATCTTCGGATTGATTGAAGTCGTCCTTGTAGTGTCCTTAGCTGGCTAATGTTCTTTGGAGGTGGCATGTCCATGATTGCTTTGACTTTTGCTGGATCGACCTCAATACCTTTGCTTGAGATGATGTATCCTAGAAGCTTCCCTGAGGTTACTCCAAAGACACATTTCTTTGGGTTGAGTCGAACATGATATTGTTCCAGTCAGTCAAAGATTTTCGCCAATGTGTGTAGATGACCTTCTCTTGTGAGTGATTTTGCTAGTAAGTCATCAACATAATCTTCCATTATAATATGCATCATGTCATGGAAGATGGTAGTCATTGCTCATTGATAGGTTGCACCTGCATTCTTGAGACCAAAAGGCATTACATTCCAGCAGTATGTGCCCCATGGACATGTGAAGGTTGTCTTATGTTGATCCTCTGGTGTGATCTTTATCTGATTGTGTCCTGAAAAGCCATCCATGAGGGAAAGCATGGCATGTCCTGCTGTTAGGTCCACTATTATGTCGATGTTTGGTTGAGGGAAGTCATCCTTAGGACATGCCTTATTTAGATCTCTGAAGTCAATACAAATACGAATGCCCCCATTTGGTTTTCCGACAAGCACAATATTGGATATCCAATCTGCATAATCAATTGGTCTAATAAAACCAACATATAGGAGTTTCTTGAGTTCTGCTTTGACTAATATCGCAATCTGAGGATGCATCTTGCAAAGTTTTTGCTTGACAAGTTTGGATCCTTCTTCTACAGTGAGGTGATGCATGACTAAATCAGGATCAAGCCCAGGCATGTCTACATATGACCATGCAAAGTTGATCTGATGCTTCTGGAAGAACTCTACAAATTTAGGCTGTTCCTCTGGAGTTAGAAGAGATGCCAGATGTATGTGGTGAGGAGTTTCAGGAGTCCCCACATTGTATTCTTTTGTTTCCTTGATGAGAATCGTTGATCGTTCCTATTGTGTACTAGCAGGGAGAATGTCAAACCTTTCATCCTCTGATGCCTCAAAGAGGTTTTCACCATTGGATACGCTCTTTCTTTTTACTTTTTTTGGATCAAATAGTGCCATAGTGTGGTTTTCATTGGAAGATCCATGTTTTATTGTTATATTTTTGGAGCTGAAAGGTTTGGCATCCACCCCAAAGTATGCTACACTATTAAGTTCTATGGCGAATCCAACTTTGTGATCCCTGCTTGGTTTGTTATCCTATAGTTCCAAGAAGTCAATGAGCGCTTCATCGTTTTGGAAATGGTCAAGACATGGGGGATTAGGTTGGTTCCATTTGATGAGTTCAGGATGAATAATGGGCAATACTTCATCGATTAGGTTAAGTTTGGTAGATGTTTCAGTGAGGGTTAAGACGTTATGGTGAACGTCGTTGATGGTACTCTTCCTATCTAAATCGGGCATAGGATGTGATGTAGGGTCTGTGGAAGAAATTTCCAGTTCATGAACCCAAGAGGTCTTTATCTGTGCTTCTCCATAAACAGGGACGTCTTTGCAAGGTGGAGGTAATGATGTGTCTTCCTCATCTGATGTATTAAGCTGGATGGAATCAAATTCCCATTCATGTGAGTCAGTCTCTAAGTCGCTTTCCAGTATCCGATTACTATACCATACTGGGATGTCCTTTGAGTTAAAAACTGCAGGTGTGATCGGTTGATGTACCTATGTAGATGAAATAATCGGTGTTGCGGGAAGGATTATGGGGATCAATGAATCCGATATGGAGAGTATTGGTAGTGTTGACTCTATGGCTTCTACTGGAACTGCTAGTGTTGTCAATACTGTTGGGAGTTCTGATACAGTTGTTGCTGCTAATGGTGCTATTGATGTTATTATTGTTGCTGGTGGGATCATTGGTCTGATTGGTGGGAGGATGGGTGTTGTAGGTGGTTGTGCTGGGATTTTTAGCTTCATTGGGGGAGTTTCTATGGTGTTTTATGATAATTTTATAATCAAAGGTGACCTCTTTGTAATAGGCTGATATAGAGGTTTGCTAGGTTTTCCTTTAAATATTAGCTTAGGAAGGATCTCCTTTTGAAAGCCTAGGCCTGTGTTATCCTTGGGCTTTAATTCCGACTGCAGCGGTTCATGTCGTCCTTGCTTGCAAGGTCCCAAAGCACTCTGACCATCATAACCCATTCTTTGCATAATGAGAAGGCCTTTGCCATACTGATATGTGGGAAGCTTAGCTTGCGGAATATCAGTGGTGATGGGATCTTTATAGATCCATTCTGCTAAGTCCTCATCTCTGGTCTCTTCTTCTTGACTCTTTCCAAGGATGAATGACGTCAAAGTACATGCTGGCTTGTCTAGTGGTGTTTGAAGTAACCATTGAGGTTTACCATGTGTTCTAGGAGAAGTAGGCATTTGTCCAACACAAAAGAGTTGGCTCAAATTGTATTCCCCAAGACCTTCCTCTATTATTTTCATATTGAGATTTTCTTGCTTCGGTATAATGGTGTTTGAACTGGCAAGAGAGGCTGGGCTTATGTATGATGTGGAGGAGATGGCTTCTCTATTGTTGGGAATGGTAATCTTTGGTTGATGACTGATATTATGACAATATGCAAAGGGGTTTGTATCGCCCAGGATTGTGATTTCTACACCATTATGTGGGAACTTGATACACTGATGGTAGGTGGATGGAATGGATTGCATGGCGTGTATCCAAGGTCTTCCTAACAATAAATTGTATGGCAGAGGAAGGTCCAAAACTTGACAGATGATGTGTTTCACCATAGGGCCTACTCGAATTGGTAGAACTACAATGCCTTTGGATGAACGCTTGACATCATCATAGGCTTTGATTTTTATCTTCTTGTGGGGATCCACTGATTCAATTGAATATCCCAAATTTGTGACTAATTGTAGAGTAAGATATTCAGACCTGCTCCATTGTCAATCAAGACTCGCTTGATCCTATGCTGGTTGATAAACCCTTCAATATGGAGTGAGGCGTTATGAGGTTGCTCGAAGGAGGAGTTGTCACTTTCTGAGAAAGTGAGACAAGGTGATGATCTTAGATTTCCAACCATGGCTTGGAATTGATCTGTATTTAGGTTTGCAGGGACTGACGCCTCTTGGAGAGCTTGATCCAAGATGGTTTTATGAGATGGGGATAGGCGTAATAGCTCTAAGGTAGATATCAATGCAGGTGTTTTGTCTAACTGTTCCACAAGGTTATACTGCTTTGGGATAGGTGGGGTGCCTTGTGGAGCTGCCTTTATGGTAATCTTGCTGCGACGTGTAATAACATGTCAAGTGGAGCTGGGATTTTTGATGGTTATAGTTGCAATTTGTTCACTGGCATCATATAGGTGATTCACAGTATAATTATACGCATCTTGTGTATAATTGGTGGTATTTGTGTTTCTCCCTAAAGTGGAAGGACCCCTTTGATCTTGTGATGGAAGTGGATTTTTTAAACATGAGATGATCATTGTTTGTTGTCTTTGGGTCATATCCTTCGGTTTCGATTTCACCTCGATCAATAAGATCCTGAATAAGATCTTTCAATCTGTGACAATTTCTTGTCTTATGTCCTTTCCCTTGATGGAAATTGCAATGTCCAGTATCCCTCCACCATGAAGGTTTGACTTGAGGTTCATAATTTGATGTTTTGGGTAAAGTTACCAGATTTTGAGAAACCAGTTGCCGTAATACTGTTTTGATGGGTTCCCCTAAGGGAGTGTATGTTCACTTTGGTTTTTGTTGACATGGTCTAGGTTCATCCTAAGATGTGATGCGGCCTTGATTTGGAGGAGCAACTGTGTTAGTATGAGCTAGGGGATTCTGTCCTGCAAATCAAACTACAGGTTGTGCACTTTTGATAGTTCTTGCATCCACAACCCCGTCGTTGATGATATTTTTGTTTTTGTTCAAGAAGCTTGGTTTGTCACTATTGAAACGTGGGCAAGTGCCATCCTTTGGCTCATTGTAGATTTTGATAAGTCCTTTCTTGATGAGAGCCTGCTCACATTTTAAGCCTTTTGTTATCATGTCATTGAAAGATTCTGTGTCTTTTACGTCGAGGTGAAACTCCATTTCTTCGTTTAAGTTGGAAATAAATATTTCCACTAGTTCTTGTTCAGGTAACTGAAGAGAACGTCTACTAGACATTTGATGCCATCATTGCAGAAAGACTGAAAATAGTTCGCCTGGTTTTTGTTTAGTGTTACATAGATCAACCATGGTGATATCACGTTTAATGTTGTGTGAGTAATGTGCCAATAATTTATGGACTAACTCTTCAAATGTCTTAATGCCACCTAGTAATTGGGAAAACCATGATGTGGTTGTTCCTCCCAAGCTTTGGGGAAAAAGACGCATTAGGTATGTATCCTCGTATGCCACTTCGAGGCAAGCTGAATGGAATTCTCTAACATGATCACAAGGATATCTTTTTCCTCTATACTTTTCGAACTTGGGTGTTTTGAACCCTCGCGGAAAAGGTGGCATATGAAGATTCCTATCAAAGGGATAGGGACAAATGTCATTAAGTGAAAATTGATTGGTTTTTACACCACTATGAAGTTGTTGGGCGAGATTTTTGACTTGTTGCCGCAACATTTCTATTTCATTTGGAGGAAGAGGAGGTGGGGGATTACCTTGATGAAATTTGTATCTAATGTGCTCTCGGCCTCTTTCATCTTCATTATGACTTTGAGGTTCTGATGCTTGTCTTAGTTGTGCAAGATCAAAGTCAGAGGGGAGTTTGGCTCCTTCTTGAGCAAGTTTTAAAAAGTGAGCATCAACATTACTCTTGAGTATCTCATCAAAAATCCTATTGAAGAGAGGGTTGTATTGTGCCCTTTCTATTGCCGCAAGAGTAGGAGTGCCTGGATTGTCATCATTTACATTTCCTCCAAGGGCTTCTTGGAACTCATTGATATTTTCCTCCTCTTCCTCTTCAATTTCTTGTTGTCTAGATCGTGACCTAGTATGAGCCATTTTGTTTACAAGTTTTTGTTGAAGTTGGTTGAAAATGATGATGAGTTGTTTGATGAAATGAGAGATTTATGGTTGGTGAAATGTTTTGCATACGGATCTCGAGCACTTTAGAGGTAAATGTGACCAAAGTTTTCTTCTTGATTTGCTTGTTGTGTTTGATTGACAAAGTTTGATGTGATAAGGTTTAGAGAAATCTGAGATGTATTACAGACTCAGCTACCTAGTAATGAGAGGATTGCACTCATAGACTAGTTTTAACCTGCGTAGAAATGCCTCATAGAATGAGTTTATCCTAGGTGTAGAGACACTCTAAAAAGTGATGTATTGTGTTTGATTTAAACAATATCGAAAATAGAACTTAGGATAAAAACCTCTTTAATGTTTTGAGAGTTGGAATGGATTTGATGAGATGTGAATGTGGTAATGAATGAAATGTTTTAACTTCAATAAAAGCTTTGTGTCACATATGGGACAAATTCTTCTTCTTTTCTTTCAAGAGTTGGTGGTTCTTCCTGAGCTACGTTATATGTGATACAAATGTCTGGAAAGAAGTCGGGGTTAATCTTGCCTCCTTGATTTTTATGATAACTTAAAGCTCTATATTGCATAAAATTTCGGCAGTTTAATGACTCTTGATCAAATTCGTTTGATTTTCCTTGAAGATAAAGATGCATGTGACATAGAAAGGCTCTATGAGAGACAAATATTTGTCTATTTAGATAGAAGAATTTCCTCCTTTTGATTATAGCCTTTGAGCTTAATGGTCTTCGTTTCAAGTTGATGTGTTGATGAAGATTCTTCTTTCTCAAGATGTGAAGAATGGTCATATAGTTTGGTACTTTTCTCTTTGTTTTTGATCATTTGTTGGTGTTTGAAACTATTTATGCTGGATGAATACTTGTTCTTGGAATTTGATTTTTGATTTTTCTTTGACAAGAAAACAAAGCAAGCACACAAACACAAGAATGTTGCCTCAAAGGGCACAAATAAGTATGGGTCTAGATCAACCCAATCCTTGGAATTTTTAATGACCCTTGCCTTTAAATGTATTTTAGGTGTTTTCCAAAGCCTGAAGTCAGCTCAATTTGCACTTGTCTTGACTCAAAATGAAAACACTTCAAACACTCTTTATCCCTAAGGTCAAATGGCCAGTTGTGATAAATTCAACCCACATCTTGATATTTCTTCAACTTTGGTACTACATACCTTATCAATCCCATCGTGGCAATTAAGGATGTGATATACTAAGTCTTGCATGAGCATAACAAATAGATGATCCCTATGATGGGGGAGTCATCACTTTCATCAAGCCACAAGTGACTTTTCAAAAAGCTATGTTTCTACTCAAGGAAATATGTATGGTGAGTATCTTGGGAGCAAAACCATCTATGCTCTTGCACTGAATTATATCACAAATATCTTCAATCAATAGAATGGGTGGGCTACTACTTAAAGGTGTTTAGTAATGTTCGATGTTTTTGGACATAAGTTCATTCTATAGTGACTCACTTAAGAGCCTTGTAACTTGTGGTGGGGCCCATTTGTCCTTTCGGCAAGTTACACTGTAGGAACAACTATACCCAAGGCTACAACTTTCGCTCTCACCTGATTTCTATAGCGGCTCGAAGGATTTACCACGTGAGGTCGTTCCCAAGAGTGATGTGTCTCTTGGCAGACCTCTCTTAAAAATATAAAATATGAGTGTTACTAACACTTTTCTCTTGCACCTAGGACCACGACAGCCAAGGGAGAGGATAGTGTGTGTTAGAAGTAGGACCACTCGACAAACTTTGCACAAGTGTGCCAATCACGAAAAGCACTTGTTCTTTTTAACCCATCATTGCAATGTGATTTAACTATTTGGAGATGTTGCTCCAACCATCATGGTGTTCTTTTTAACTTCACAGGCAAAATGTTTGAGTAAACTAAAATTTGAAATCCTGGTCAACTTAATTTGAAACACATATGCATGAAGTAAATCACTTGCAAAATGAGACAAATGGATTGTTCCTTTTATTTGCACCAAAATTTGAAGTGTTGATTGTGAATTTTAGTTTGATGCAAGAAATAAATTTTGTCTTGTTGATTTTAAGCACCAAAAGAAAAATTAAGCCTAACTTGCAAGAAACAAAGTTTGTGTTGTAAATTTTTAGAGCACCAAGGGAAGTGAACCTAACTTGCAAGGAAATAAAATTTGCTTGTAAGTTTTAGAGCACCAAAAATGAAGTGGGTCTATCTTGCAAGAAATGAAGATTGTTTTTAAAGCACCAAAAAGAAGTGTTTTTGACTTTTTAAGCTAAAAAAAGAGTTATTCTAAAACCTGTACATGAAGCAAACAGTTAGAAAAAACTGAAAGCATGGTGGGCTTCTACAAGCCTAAAAAAATTTATTTTCTCAGTTACATGGTCTTTTTTACAACGTTCTGTTAGAATAGTGCTACTCTGTGTTCAAACAAAAGCACTACTTAACACAAATGCGCTACAAGGAAGACAAAAGCGCTAAACTAGGATATTTGTGCATCACGTCAAAAGCACTAAAACCTAAACAACAACACTAATTAAGAGATAAAAGCACTAGAGTATATGCAAAAGTGCTATTGTATAAAAAAAAGCGTTAAAATACTAAATGACTATAGCACTGGAACACGAACAAAAGCGTCGAAGCGCGACCTGTGTGTCAAGCTAAACATTCAAAAAAGTTAGTTTGTCAAAAAAAATTATTTTGGGGTGTTTGGATTCACGTCAGATTCACCAAATGATGCTCTGCAAGATGGAAAAGTTTGGACTAAAGTCTATGGTCATATAACACACAAAAGCACAAGAAATCGTTAGTGTTATTCAATCAAAGATTAATCTAAGCAGGCATATTAAAAGAGATACCAAAAGCATGAGAGAATATTTAACTAGGAAAGTAAATATAATGAGACATCTCCAAATGCCTCCTAACATGCTTTTAGCTCCTTCTCCTTTGTTCCTCTCCTCTCCAAGTTCCAAACTAGTGTAGCTCTCAACAACTTTTTGTACTATGGATGCTTATGGAGGTTTGAGATTGAAGTATTTACTCTAAATGTGAATAAAAAGATAATGCTAGATGTTATGATGCTAAAAATGATTTTTTTTTAAACCAAAATGACAAGATATTAGTGATTTATGCTAAATTCTCTCTAAAATTCTCTATAACTTAGATGCATACAAGTTTTCAGGATCTGGATTATGAAGAAATGGGCTCTATTTATAGGAAAAATGGAGCAATGGATGGTTGAGATTGAGTAATCTAAACAAGGGTCGGGATTCAATGATATTCAATCCATGTAAGGGCTTTCAACCCGATCCCAGGATGACAAGTGTCAACATGAGAGAGGTTGAGAGGAGAGGGAGGAAGCATTAAATGCTTGACATGACCTGAGAGTTACTCTAGGGGGTAAGGTTAAGGTTGGTGATAGGGAGCTTGGTAGGTGAGCACTCACAAGGCTAATTACTCAAAATGAACAATTTATTGGCTAAGGACTTGTAGAGTCTATTGTGTTTGAATATCCAATCTATCCTATTGTTGTCATGTCAAATTCTCAATGGTTGGCTTGCCCAACAAACTCCCTTCTAGGTGATGTCTCTTGCCCATGCACAAAACTACTCAAAATACTTAACCCTTCCAACTATACTTACTCAACCCCTGCTCTTGGCATCCAACTTTCTATTTCCAAATGCATATTAGCAAATCCAACTTCAACATGTGGGGGCAGCAAAGTTTTGTTCAAGGTTTGTTAGTCAAACTTGGTTTTAGACTCATAGTCATTTGCTTACTCAAATCCACTATTCTAATTCCAAACCCCCAAATGTCTAAACTGGTGTTCTGAGGGATTAACAAGGTTTCCAAGGTTGATTTGGACTGATTTAAAAAGGTTTTACAAGGTCACCAAACCTTACTCCAATCGGATTCTTAGTTTTTCCCAAAATAGGGCTACAAGGAAAGAGCCCTTTTTAGCCCTCCTGAAACATTATTTTGCTCATTACTCACTCCCAACTTGGAATATTTGAAAAAGGCAAATAGTTTTGAGTACCCTTTTGGCCAAATCATGAATTAGTGCCAAGAGAGGTCTTGGGAAGGTCACTTTATGACTGTCCTATTTTGTAGCCTCAAAACAAGGGTTTTCAAGAGGGTTTGGGTGCTTCCACCATGGATTCACTCCATCAAACTTGTTTCATCCTCCCATACTGCTTGGAGACCTTTGCCATAGAAATTTAGAGCTTTCCCTACCCTTTCCATACAAGCATTTTAGAAAACACTTGGCAAGCAACTGAAAATGGAGAGAAATGTCATTAAGACTATCAATTTGCTGCCCTTTACCAGTCAGAGTGTTGCTGCACTCTTTGGACCTATTACACAAGAAATATTAACTTGTAAAGAGCCTAAATGAGGTCTTCAAACATTTAGAAAACCTCCTATCACAATTCCTTCATGATTCAAGGCTTGGATTATGCTCTTAAGGCATTCCATGAGCATTTAGTCAAATACAACTCATAAAAATAGTGAACTCACTGTTTGCTTACAAAATGATAAAGTTTGATTGGATCAAGCTCAACCAATGAGGAAATTTGATCTTACACACCATTGGCCATATGTCCATACCTCTGCCCCATGTATTTGCACACCCCAAATTAGACTTTGGGTGCAAATCTTGAGTTTTAAACATACTACTAGCTGAGTAATCAATACTTGCCTAGTATACACTCAAATCCTTCATCCAACCACCATTTCAGCTTAAAAAAAAGCATATGTATAGTGTATGCGGGAAAAGTGGGTCAATAAAATTTAATATGTGAAAAATATGATAAATGACTTATCCACACACACACATAGGACTTCTTGATGCAAGCTATGGAGTAATAACGTATTACTCAGCTTCCCAAGGTGGGTCCCATGGTTCTCTATCTCACAATGTCCCTCAAACCAATGTTTTTGCTCTCAGATCACTGAGAAAAATGGTTTAGGGATGGCAAATGCAAGAACGAGGGATGCTTTGATAGTTTTTAGTATGAAAGGTATGCTAAGCTATGCATGATCTTAGAAATGCAATAAACTAAATGATAAGATGACAAGATTAGTATGAATACTATCCTAACATAATATGTTAGTCTATGATTGAGCTAAATGATAAAGAAATTATTCTAAACACACATATTTAGACTAATTCCTGATCTCAAAGAGGCTAAAATGATGAGCTTAAAAATGATATGAAAGCTTGAATGTATTTGAGCATAAGTGTGATAATACAAATTTGGATTATGATCCAAAATGGAGGAATGAGAGCTCTATTTATAGCAAAAACAGGGCAATGGATGGTCAAGATTGAAAGATTCAATCAAGGGTTGAGTTTGAAAGTTGGGGATCCATGTGCACAATTTGCACCAATGAAATGGTGACAAATGTCAACATAGGGTTGGGTTGAGAGAAGGGGTTGGAGGCATTAAATGCTTGAGAAGACCTTTGGGTTGGGTGAAGGTTGAGTTAAAACAAATGTTTTAACCATGTAAGAGGGTTTGAGTTAACCATTAATTGTTATTGAAGACTTTGGGGGATTTAGTGGTTGAAGGTTGGAAGCCTTTAATGGCTATCAAACACTTTGAGGATTTAAGTGGTTGAAGGTTTGAAGCCTTTAATAGTTATCAAAGACTTTGAGGTTTTGAGAAGTGACTTCCCTTTGCTTAGGGATGTGACAAAGTTTAGAGGAGGGGTTAGGTTAATTAGAAGCGATTAAAAGATTCTAGAAGGGATTAGAAAGGGGTTTAGGATTTTGCAAGTGGATGGAGGGATAATAGGTTTTAATTGAAATAATTTAATTCAATTTGGTTGCAATTTGGAGAAATTAAATAAATTAGATTTATTCAATTTAGGATAGCTATTTAATTAAATTTGAATTTAATTAAAAGTGGATAGGGGAGATTTAATTGAATAAAATGATTTATTCATTAAATGGGTATAGTGAATTTAATTTAAATAAATTGAGTAATTTACTTAATTAAATAGAAGAATGTGGATAATTTAATTAAATTGGATTTAATTAAATAAAGAAATGAACATAAAATATTCATTTAGGAATATGGTCATTTTTATACGTCTACATTTTGCCCCTCTTTGAAGTGATGTGTGTGCACATGTTATTTCAAAGAAAATGATGCTTTATCATGATTTATGATCAAATGCAATTTTTGTGTCGCTCTTTTGATTTGCCAGTCGTGCCCCAGATTTGATTTGATCCGTGATGCCCCAGATTCGATATTTGATGGTGATGCCCCCTCGGGAGATGAATCAATATTTTAAAAAAAAATTATTTAATTTGATGAGTTACGTATGATGTGTATGATTTCGTGCATGTAAAATGTGGGCAAACTGATTCATCTCCCGATAAGTTACAAATGTTATGGTATAGGGGAGACTGCGACCATATTACAGGTGCATTTGGCTAACCCTAATTTCATTTTCCTCCTATAAAAAGGGAAAAGGGCTTGAATTAGTTTCATTTGTGCTTTATTGACTTTGGAGAAAGAGAATTTGGTCTACAGAGAAAATGCCTATTCCGTATCATAGACACCGTTTTGAGCACGTTCGGAGGTACCGGAGACCTGTAGCGCGTGGACCACCAGTAAGTCAACGTTTTGACCCTCATTTGACTTTTCATTTTGTCATTTTTAGTCGTTTTTTTATTTTCAAAGTTCGGGTTTAACGGTTTAACGCGTCCAGGGCCTAGATTAGCACATACAAAGTTTAAAGTAGCACATCTAGTCAAATATTAGGGGTCGCGTCCGAAATAGATAGGATAGTGCATAAAACAAATATGTTAGCGCATACATGTAGAATAGCGCATAGCAACCGTCGAGTAGTGCGTCCGGTCAATAGGTTAGCACGTAGGGTAGACCTAGCGCATAGGGGTCACAGGGGTGTGCATAGGTAAGGGGGTTTAGCATGTAGGGCTAACCTAGCACATAGGGTCAAATGGGTAGCCCCTGGGAGGTATAGATTAGCGCATAGAGTTAGTCTAGCACTTAGGGCAGGTTAGGTGGCGCATGGGGGGAAAGAGTTAGCGCGTAGAGTTAGTCTAGCGCATAGGGTAAATAGATTAGCATGTAGGAAAGACAGCCTAGCGCGTGGGGGTTTTTTAGTGCATTGGGTATTTGTTTTAGCGCATATGGAAAATTTTTGCGAGATGAGCCGATTTGTAAATTTGTTTGCTTTGTTTGTCATGATTTTATGGCTTTGTCCAATATGAGCGTCGGTATAACTTGTTTTGATTTGCGATTTTTTCAAGTTATGTATAGATATCAATGTGATGTTTTGATCAAAATATGAGTTGTTTGCGTGTTCTGTTTCAAGTTCAATGTGTGAAGCTTGAGTTGTGTTACAAGCCGATATGGGTTGGAAACTTGATTTGTGTTACAAGCTAATATGGGTGGGAAAATTGAGTTGTTTTACAAGTTTATGTGATTGTGGAGACTTGAGTTGTGTTACAAGTTTTGATATGGTTTTTGAGAACTTGAGTTGTTTTACAAGTTGATATGAAATGATAGGATTTTGAACTTTGATGTAGATGAACAAATTGTTTCATGTTTGTTGATTTTGATTTTGATATATTTGATTTGATGTGGAAACTGATATTGGATTTGTTTTGTTTTTTGACAGGAGCGATTGGGCGTGGTTCAGTCGCGGGAGAGATTCCCCAAACCGTGGACATTGATACCGCGGTTGTCGCAGGCCGATCTCGATATCATCGAGAGATGTGGTTTGACTTCCCTCTTGGATATGCCTCAGTTCACTGTGAACTGAGGGTTACTGATAGCTTTGGTAGAGAGGTGGCATAGCGACACCAACACCTTCAATTTTGCCACTGGAGAGATGACAGTCACCCCAGAGGACTGTTACAGGATCCTGCGTATCCCTATAGTAGGTGCACTACTACCCTATGAGCAGTCGGAGGAGGGTGGGACAGAGGCATTGCGCCGTATATTCCAGGATGATATAGTCTGCGGCTATGAGATTCCATGGCAAGAGTTTCTAGATTTGGATTACGCACCACTGCCATCCGTACTAGCAGGGTTCATTGGAGGATTCCTTTGTCCTGATCGCAGGTCAAAGGGATTCTTGATGGGATGGGGGCTGGTTTTGGAGGAGATGGTTACACAGGGCCGGAGGTTTGCATGGGGTTCAGCTATGCTAGCCCATTTATACAGGGGTCTCCATGAGGTAGTATACCTCGGTTACGGCAGTTTATCAGCTAGCATGACCTTATTACAGGTATGGTGTTGGGAGCACATTCTAGCAGCTAGGCCATTAGTAGATAGAGACAGGCCTATAGGTGCAGCATATGCCTACGGATACAGGGGTCTAGTTGTTCAACGTAAGCTGGGCAAACTAGAGCATTGGAGGAGAGTGCTGGATGACATAGATATGGTCACCTGGCGACTATATACAGGATGTGAGGTGTGGGCCGAGGATGGGCTGGAGATGCCCTTTGTATTTATGACCCGGTACCTGATCGAGAGGACCCCGTTCGTTATAGAGAGGTTCGTGGTGACCTGAGTTTTGAGGCAGTTTGGGTGCCAACAGGGTATACTGCAGGGAGCGTGCCTATATGCATGGCGACAGCAGGATGTGGCTGATTGGGGGCCGACAATTGATAGTGTCGTGGTGGTGGAGGAGTTTGTGGGGTTGGCTGGGTAGATATGGGACTATGCCCCGGAGATTCAGGATGCGGGTATGACAGATGAGTTTGCCCGATTGTTTGCTGCGCGGGCAGTGGCCAGGATATCTGATCCTGAGGAGATGAGGCCATCCTTTGATTCAGATGAGGAGGAGGGAGACGAGGGAGATGATGGAGATGATGGGGAGGATGGAGGTGGAGGACAAGGGAGAGGAGCCAGAGGGAGGCAGGGAGATAGAGGGAGGAGAGGAGAGAGACAGGGGAGGATAGATAGGGGGAGAGGTGAATTGGCTATACATGAGTGCCAACTTGACTGAATCCATATTGTGGGATCCCAAGAATGGATTAGTCAAGTGGAGTCATTTTGGAGCTTCAAACCCTTGACAGAGCAACAAGCACCCAGTTTTAGAAATAATTTTGTAAAATCAAACTTTTTGAAGAAACCAATGCCACAATAAAATACAAAGCATTAAAAAAGTGCCATGAACACTTTTCCAAAGGTAGAGTACGGATTAAGAAGGTACAGTACGGACCATTGCTCTAAAAGATACAAAAACTAGTCATAAAGCCATTATTTTCTAATTTTATTGAAGAACCTTTTGTTTTAACAATCACCAACCTTTTCCAAGACAAAATGGAGGCCTTATATAGTTTCTCTAGTTGGTTTTCATGCCCTAGTATGGACATAAGGCTTCCTTAACCTCATTTTGCAAGAAAATGACAATTTTGACAACTTTTTAAGCCAAATGACAACTTTTCTTGCTCAAGGAGGCATTTTTCACAATCTAACCTTATCAACTTGTCTAAAAACTTAGGCATGACTAAAAACACCTAAAAAACATGTTTCAATGCTTTAGAAAGCATTAGAAGACCTTTTTGGCAATTTTGCACTATTTAGCCAAAAATTGTCAACTCGCAGCCTGAAAGGCACAATTTGATCTCTTGAGCCCAAAATGAGATCAAAACCACTAAACATGACAAAAAACAACCTAAAACAACATAATCAACCTAACACAAGACTTTACAAACATAAAAGCATTAAATACTCAAAAATGGGAGTTTTGCTCAACCAGGTGCTCCTACACCATACTCCCCAAAATTGAAAAAGTTCCAAGTCCTCTTGGAAATGATACCTGCAAAACAAATTGGTTTCATCTTGACCTTTGGCATGTACTTATCTTTAGCTTCATCATGCATGGCCAAATGAAAAGCTCCTTCCTTCATCTTAACTCTAGGCCTTGCTTCAAAAATCAACATCCACCATAGCTGTAGTTGCTCACAAGGTGTAGATGATACCATCAACTGCCATTCCAGCAAACTCTCAGTCCAAGAACAACTCCATGAATAGATATGAGAAATCTCAATGAACTTCATCTCAAAGTGAGGAGAAGTGCTCATTTGTGGGGACCAATATAGGTGCTTGGTGTCATGCTTTAGGAACCCAGGATAGAGCATTGTTCCCATAAAGGTCATGACACCTTCATAATGACTAATACCAATCTGATAATGTTCATGCATGTAGACCTCTGTAGTAACATAATGATTGGTAACAACTATCTCCGTATCCTGCTTGTCAATAGGCTTCTCAAGTGCACGTGACCCTTGTACCATGTCTTCTTCTTGTCTAATCTGTTCAACAACTCCATCATCAGGATAAAGACCATGTTCTTTAGCCACATTGGTCTCTAACCCTCTCTCATTCTCATGAACCTTGGCCATATAAGGTTCCTCTTCAACTCTTTGCTGCTCACTCTTCACTTCAGCATGCAACTGCTGCTCCAAGTCACTGAATGGACTGTCTACCTCTTCAACTTCACCTTTGTTGGTACTTGGGGTCACTTCTTCCACTAAACTTCCATTGTGTACTGCTGCACCATCTACTTCTTCAACATCTTCCTTTCTCTTTTTCTCTAGTTCCTCTTTAAGCTCCCTCAATCTTGCTTCATTTGCTTCTAAAGCCCTTCTTAAACTTCTCAACTCATCTCGTGTCTTTTCTTCTTCTTCTCGCTTGGTTCATTCGACTTCTTGTTTCCTCAACTCTTCTTCCTCTCTTTTCTTCTGTCCACCAAACATTAGTTCTTTCCACTTCTTGCAAGCACCTACTATCTCTTTCTCAGATTTTGTTAACTCCATCTTCTCCCCTATATCCCAGACCTTTTGCTTGCTTTGATACCACTATGATAGGGAGCTTGGTAGGTGAGCACTCACAAGGCTAATTACTCAAAATGAGCAATTTATTGGCTAAGGACTTGTGGAGTTTTTTGTGTTTGAATATCCAATCTATCCTATTGTTGTCATGTCATATTCTCAATGGTTGGTTTGCCCAACAAACTCCCTTCTAGGTGATGTCTCTTGCCCATGCACAAAACTACTCAAAATACTTAACCCTTCCAACTATACTTACTCAACCCCTACTCTTGGCATCCAAATTTCTATTTCCAAATGCATATTAGCAAATCCAACTTCAACATGTGGGGGCAGCAAAGTTTTGTTCAAGGTTTGTTAGTCAAACTTGGTTTTAGACTCATAGTCATTTGCTTACTCAAATCCACTATTCTAATTCCAAACCCCCAGATGTCTAAACTGGTGTTCTGAGGGATTAACAAGGTTTCCAAGGTTGATTTGGACTGATTTAAAAAGGTTTTACAAGGTCACCAAACCTTACTCCAATCAAATTCTTCATTTTTCCCAAAACAGGGCTACAAGGAAAAGAGCCCTTTTTAGCCCTCCTGAAACACTATTTTGCTCATTACTCACTCCCAACTTGGAATCTTTGAAAAATGCGAATATTTTTTACTACCCTTCTGGCCAAAATCATTAATTAGTGCCAAGAGAGGTCTTGGGAAGGTCAATTTATGACTATCCTATTTTGTAGCCTCAAAACAAGGGTTTTCCAGAGGGTTTGGGTGCTTCCACCATGGATTCACTCCATCAAACTTGTTTCATCCTCCCATACTGCTTGGAGACCTCTACCATATAAATTTAGAGCTTCCCCTACCCTTTCCATACAACCATTTTAGCAAACACTTGGCAAGCAACTGAAAATGGAGAGAAATGTCATTAAGACTGTCAATTTGCTGCCCTTTACCAGTCAGACTGTTGCTGCACTCTTTGGACCTGTTACATAAGAAATATTAACTTGTAAAAAGACTAAATGAGGTCTTCAAACATTTAGAAAACCTCCTATTACAATTCCTTCATGATTCAAGGCTTGGATTATTCTCTTAAGGCATTCCATGAGCATTTAGTCAAATACAACTCATAAAAACAGTGAACTCACTGTTTGCTTACAAAATGATAAAGTTTGATTGGATCAAGCTCAACCAATGAGGAAATTTGATCTTACACACCATTGGCCATATGTCCATACCTCTGCCTCATGTATTTGCACACCCCAAATTAGACTTTGGGTGCAAATCTTGAGTTTTAAACACACTACTAGCTGAGTAATCAATACTTGCCTAGTATACACTCAAATCCTTCTTCCAACCACCATTTCGGCTTTAAAAAAAGAATATGTATAGTATATACATGAGTGCCAACTTGACTGAATCCATATTGTGGGATCCCAAGCATGGATTAGTCAAGTGGAGTCATTTTGGAGCTTCAAACCCTTGACAGGGCAGCAAGCACCCAGTTTTAGAAATAAATTTGTAAAATCAAACTTTTTGAGGAAACCAATGCCACAATAAACTACAAAGCATTAAAAAAGTACCATGAACACTTTTCCAAAGGTACAGTATGGATTAAGAAGGTACAGTACGAACCATTGCTCTAAAAGATACAAAAACTAGTCACAAAGCCATTATTTTCTGATTTTATTGAAGAACCTTTTGTTTTAACAATCACCAACCTTTTCCAAGAAAAAAAGGAGGCCTTATATAGTTTCTCTAGTTGGTTTTCATGCCCTAGTATGGACATAAGGCTTCCTTAACCTCATTTTTCAATAAAATGACAATTTTGACAACTTTTTAAGCCAAATGACAACTTTTCTTGCTCAAGGAGGCATTTTTCACAATCTAACCTTATCAACTTGTCTAAAAAACTTAGACACGCCTAAAAACACCTAAAAAACATGTTTCAATGCTTTAGAAAGCATTAGAAGACCTTTTGGCAATTTTGCACTATTTAGCCAAAAATTGTCAACTCACAGCCTGAAAGGCACAAATTTGATCTCTTGAGCCCAAAATGAGATCAAAACCACTAAACATGACAAAAAACAACCTAAAACAACATAATCAACCTAACACAAAACTTTACAAACATAAAAGCATTAAATACTCAAAAATGGGAGTTTTGCTCAACCAGGTGCTCCTGCACCAGTTGGGTTAGAGTCATCCATTGGATAAAGCTTTTATCCAAGGGGTAAACTCTTGTGCAAGGGTTAATTAATGACCAAGGGTAAAGATGAAGGTTGAGTTAAGGGGTCAAAGTCTCTAACCATGGGTGCAAGTGGATTTAACCATAAATGGTCATGTAAGAGCTATTATTGGTTTGGAAGACTTTAGAGGTTAGCCATTTGAAGACTTCAAGCCTTAAATGCCTTTCAAAGACTTTGAGGGCTTTGAGAAGTGACTCCAAGTTGCTTAGGTATGTGACAATATTTAGGGGATGGATTAGGCTAATTAGGAAGGGGTTAGAAGAATCTAGAAGGAGATTAGAATTGCAAGTGGGTTTGGTGGGTGAGGGAAAATAGGATTTTTATTAAAATAAAATTCATTTATTTCAACAAATAGGTGCAAGTTGCATTTTTAGGAGAATGCAAGTGGGGGAGATTTTAATGATTTAAATAAATGTTTTATTTAATTTATTTAAAAGAGGAAAAGGGGTTAAATGAAATAAATAGGATTTATTCATTTAATTGATTGTGAGTTTGGTTTAATGAATTAATTAAAATAAATTGAATAATTTATTTAATTAATAGGAGAATATTTTGAAAATGAATTAATTAAATATTAATTTAATTAACTGATGGCTAGTGGATTTTTAATCAAATAAATAGCAAATATTCATTTAATTAAACTAGACAGATTTATGTGACTACAGTATCAACTCCATAATTTGTTTTAAACTGTTTTTGGACCCTCTTGTCTTTAGAATTTTCAAATTAACTCTATATTTCAGTCAAATATTTTGAGTTTTGTTTCAAGAAATTTAATTCTCCTCAATTTTAGATTATGAAGTTTTTAGATCTCTGTGCAATTTCAATCTCATAATGTAATAACATGGAAGACAACTTTTCATTTAGAGTGTTTAGTTCAAATGTAAGTCTCCTTCACATCTTCTACTCTACCACTGCAACCATAGCAGCTCTTCAGGTTTAGTATTTTGATAATTTCTTCGTGGCTAAACTTGAACATTGGACTTGGTCATTTTGTTCACATGCTAATTTCCTCACATGGATGTGATGAATTGTAGTGTGAATGACAATCCATTGCATGAGATAAAAATTTAATTTTATTAATTTCTCTCACTTGTATGGGAAGAATTGTAGTTAAGGATATGCTTTTATATTGAAGAAAATAAAAAAATAGACAAAAAAATAATTATGTCTTCATTTGACTTCAACGAGATTAATTTCTATCATAGTGTATCATGTAGTGATCTCGTTTTGCATTAAAAAGGTATGGCTTTTAACTCCTTCAATCAGTTTCTAAGGCTTGGATATGATTTTGTGACACTATTTCATATTGGCGGCTTTGACTAATTTATGTGGCTTTCATAAAACTTGTGTTCTTCTCTCCTCCTATAGAGGGCTTCTCTCATTTTTTTGACCTCTTGGCCTCTTCTAAGACCTTGATTTGGCTTCCTCACAAATTGAGGGCTTCACATCTTTCATAGTTTGTTTTGAACTTTACTACACTGGCTAGATCTTCTCAACATCAACACAATCTTTTGTAAAGACGCAAACGCTCTAACTTCATTAAAAGAATGAATACTCTTTATTCTTCTAATGAATCTATAACTCATTTGATAAATTCATTTGTTTCTCTCTAATCATTCCATAATCACATGATGTCATTACATATGCGAGTTCAATAAATGGGAATAACAAGTCTAAACTCAATAAATGGGTAAGTGCACAAAGATGGTGGTCAGAAAAGTGGACACACCAAAAAAAAAACATGAAAAACACCAAAACGCGCATGGGGTATTTCAAATTTAAAGAAACTCGTATACATTTAGGCTCGTTTTGTTGAGCCTAACCTAACCAAAGCTAAACCGTGTGCATGGTTTGAAACATACTAACCGCGTACGCAGTTTAAAGCATACTAACCGCGTACGCGGTTCTGTCTATCAATAAAATGCAATTCACTTATATTCCATTAGGTTTTTCAGTGGGATATATATATAAAATATAAAATTTAAGTATAAGTGACATTTCTCTTTGTCTTTTATCTTTCTTATACTTTAAGCTATATTTTATGTATATATTGTCAAGATGTTTGAGAGTGGTTCCAGATCTCTAAGAGTTATAATGCAGATTCTAGTTTTTTGAGTATTCTTATAAATTTTAGACTTATTCAAATTTCAGTAATCAGCATGCTCATATCACCATTATGTCTCTCATCTCTTTCCTACATCCCCCTCTCTTCCTTAACCCCTACCTTTTTGTCTCTTAGGCATCTCCCTCTCTACTTTCTTCCCTCTCTTGGATATCTCTTCGTCTCTTTCTCATCTCCTTCACCCTCTTTCTCTCTTTCATATATCCCTCTCTTTCTCTCCATCTCTCAAATATCTCTATCTCTCACTCTCTCCCCCTCTCTTAAATGTATCTCTCTCATTCTCTCCCTCTCTCCCCCCCTCCCTTTATCTTCCTTTGTCAAGTATTTCTTTCCCTCTAACTCTCTTTCTCTCTCCCCTCTTGCTCCATTTCTCTTTCTCTCAAGTCTCTCTCCTTCTCTCTATCACATCTCTAGCTATCAACCTCTCTCTCTCTCTCTCTCTCTCTCTCTCTCTCTCTCTCTCTCTCTCTCTCTCTCTCTCTCTCCCATTCTTTCTCTCTTAAGTCTCTCTCCCTATTCCTCTATCTCTCTATCTCACTCTCCTCCTCTATCAAGTGTATCTTTCCCACTCTCTCCCTACCTCCCCACCCCCCCCCTCTCTCTCTCTCTCTCTCTCTCTCTCTCTCTCTCTCTCTCTCTCTCTCTCTCTCCCACTCTTTATCTCTGAAGTCTCTCCCTCTCATCCGCGTTATCTCTATCTCACTCTCTCCTTCTCTCAGGTGTCTCTCTCTCATTCTCTCCCTCTCCACTCTCCCTTCCTCTCTCCCTTTCTCATTACCTCTCTTTCCCACTCTCTCCCTCTCTCCCTCTCTTCACACCTCTCTCTCTAGTCTCTTGTAATATCCTTCCACCCCTTCCTCCCTCTCACTTAGAATCTTTGTATCTCTCACCCTCGCTTTCTCTCTCTCTCACCTTTCCTCCCTTCACCTCTTAGGTCTCTCTCTCTCTCTCTCTCTCTCTCTCTCTCTCTCTCTCTCTCTCTCTCTCTCTCTCTCTCTCTCTCATTTATCTCTTGTCTCTCCCTCTCAGTCTCTATCTCACTCTCCTCCTCTCTTAGGTGTATCTCTCTCCCATTGCCTCCCTCTCCTCCCCCTCTCTTCCTCTCTAGGGTCAAAAGGTATTCTTAGGGGTCATATGGTAACCTAGGGGTCCATGCATGTGTCCTGAGGGGTCATAGGACACCATATGACTCCTTAGGACACCATATGAGCCATAACGACACATAAGAGGTCATATGGAGTCTTAAGGGGTCATAAGACACCATATGACCCCTTAGCACACCATACGACCCATAAGGACACCAATTGGTATCCTAAGGGGTCATAAAACACTATATGACTTCTTAGGACACCATACAACTAATAACGATGCCATATGGAGTCCTAAGGGGTCAAATAGTGTCCTAAGGGGTTGTAGAAGACCATATGACCCCTTAGAACACCATATGACCCCTAATGACACCATATGGTGTCCTAAGTGGTCATAAGGTGTCCTAGGGGTCATACGACACCATAGGACACATAACGATACCATATGGTGTCCAATGGGTCATTGGACACCATATGACCCTTAGAACACAATATGACCCCTAACAACATCTAAGGGGTCATAGGACACTATATGATCCCTTAGAATACCATAGGACCTCTAATGATGCCAGATAGTGTCTTAAGGGGTCATAGAACACCATATGACCCTTTTGGGCACCATATGGCAGTGTTATGGTTCGTATGGTATCCTGAGGGGTCATATGGCATCCTATGACCCCTTAGGACACCATATGATGTTGTTATGGGTCGTATGGTGTCTTAAGGGGTCATATGGTGTCCTAAGGGGTCATAGGACACCATATGACCTCTTAGGAAACAATATGACCTCTAATGACACCTAAGGGATCATATGGTATCCTAGGAGATCATAGAATACCATATGACCCTTTAGGACACTATACGACCCATAATGACACCATATGGAGTCCTAAGGGATCATATGGTGTCCTAGGGGATCATAGGATACCATATGACCCGTTAGGACACCATATGACCCATAATGACATGTAAGAATTCATATGGAGTCCTAAGGGGTCATAAGACACCATATGACCCCTTAGCACACCATACAACCCATAATGACACCAAATGGTGTCCTAAGGGGTCATAAAACACTATATGACCTCTTAGGACACCATATGGAGTCCTAAGGGGTCAAATAGTGTCCTAAGAGGTCGTAGGAGACCATATGACCCCTTAGGACACCATATGACCGCTAATGACACCATATGGTGTCCTAAGTGGTCATAAGGTGTCCTAGGGGTCATACGACAACATAAGACACATAAAAATACCATATGATGTCCTAATGGGTCATAGGACACCATATGACCCTTAGAACACAATACGACCCCTAACAACATCTAAGGGGTCATAGGGTATCCTAAGGGGTCATAGGACACTATATGATCCCTTAGCACACCATAGGACCTATAATGATCCCAAATAGTGTCCTAAGGGGTCATAAAACACCAAATGACCCTTTAGGACACCATATGGTGTTTTTATGGGTTGTATGGTGTGCTGAGGGGTCATATGGCATCATATGACCCCTTAGGACACCATATGGTGTCATTATGGCTCGTATGGTGTGTTAAGGGGTCATATGGTGTCCTAAGGGGTCATAGGACACCATATGACCTCTAATGACATGTAAGGGATCATATGGTATCCTAAGGGGTCATAGAATACCATATGACCCATAACGACACCATATGGAGTCGTAAGGGATCAAAGAACACCATATGACCCATAACGACACCTAAGGGGTCATAATACACCATATGACCCCTTAGTACACCATACGACCCATAAATATTATCCAACCAATACATCCACACTATCCAAAGAAACCAATACGTTCATTTTCTTCAAACGTTCTACTTTATATCCTATCTTTTAAAAAAAAAAAGAAACTGACCACCTTGTCAATCTTCTTATCACCTTATATATATGCAAACAAAAAGAAGATATATTGGAGGGAGAGAAAAAGAGAGGGGATTGAGGGAGGGAGAGAGGGAGAGGAAGAGAGAGAGAGAGAGAGAGAGAGAGAGAGAGAGAGAGAGAGAGAGATGGGGTATGGAGGAAGGGAGGAAGGGAGGGAGAGAGAGAGAGAGAGAGAGAGAGAGAGAGAGAGAGGCACCTTGTACGCACTTGAGAGGGAGACAATACACATACATACACACATATGTGTATATATATATTTAATATATATTATATATATATATACACATATATATATATATATATTTTATATTATATATAAATTATATATTATATGTATATACACATATTATATATATATATATATATATACAATAGCATATTATACACACTCCCAAAATTTAAACAAACTTATCCCGTACGTGCTATTTATAGTGAAAATAGCGCGTATGTGCTTTTTATAGTACAAATAGCGCGTATGCTCTTTTTGTACTATAAAAAGCGCGTACGTGCTTTTTATAGTTAAGATAGAATGTACACGCTTCTTACACCATAAGTACCTCGTACGCACTTTTTATACCATAGGTACCCCGTACGTGCTTTTGTCTATTTAGGCTTGGAAATAGGCCTGGATGACAAAGCTATGGTTTGGAAGTTTGATTTCCCTCCATTTCCCTCCTTTTTGGCGTTTTTATTTTATCAACTTGGTTTCTCGACTTTGTCATCATCAGGTTTACACATCATCAAGTGGGTATTTCTAAAATTTCCACCATATTTTCACCCATCTTCTGAGCTTTCTAACCATATAATTTTTTAAAAATTTGAACAACAATAACATATTATTATGGAATTTCTTTTACCAGTGTCTCCATAGTTGTCACAAACATAGGTGCACTATTTTTCTAATAAATTTTGATATAATCATCCAAATTTTAAAAAATTTATATATTATTGTAGTGAACTTGATTCTTTACAATTTAAAAAAAAAAAAATTGCATTTTCAATTTTTTTAGTGCAATTTATGCTTCGCATACAAACAGGTACCTAATTTTCAGGATGTGCTCGATCGAAAAAATCATTAAAAAAAAAAATACTCAACAAAAAATTACAAAAAAGTACACATCTTCTAGTGCTAACTCTTAACTATCTTTTTGCAAAATGATTTGTCAAAATACTAAATATAAATATGACTTTTTGGATGTGCACGTCAGACACTATGTTATGTTTTTCTTAAAAAATCAAGGTTTGTTTTTCGTGTGCGAAGGATTTGACCCCCTTAATCTTATCCAATTTTGAAAAAGTTTAGTATTTTGGAAACTAGATTCAGAGTACTACAATATTTTTTCTTTGATTATCTTCATATCTTGAGTGGATGACTTTCAAATTTTGCCTCCAAGTTCAGGTTCACCTGATTTCAGAAAAAAAGTGTCCACTTATACCCCCCTTTTTGACCACCATCTTTGTGCACTTACCCAAATATGTACTTTCATTGTATTTTCAAGACATAGAATACGCTTTCATAGTTTAAAAAAAAAAAAACATACTATACATCATTCATAATTTCATTACATGGCTTAGATATTCATTTGCCTTAAGATAAAATAAACATAAACAAAAATAAAATACTTAGTAAAGAGATAAGATGTGTCCATTGATCTCCAATCCCTTAGATATCTTAAATTCAACCCTTCGAATGAAGACAAGAACAAGATTTTGGTTCTTTTTCCACCCAACCTTGAAGCATATGCTTCCTTGGAATTCTAAATCAATCTAGAGTACCTGACTCTACACGAATTGCTTAGCAAGAAGAATTTGATATGCAAGATGGAATCTTGGTGCATGCCTAGTATGATACATGCATTTTCATTTAGTCTAATTCATTTAAGAAACAAGAAAGATCAATACAAGGATATGGTAGATAGTCATAAATAAAATCCATCTATTTCAATGGTCAATAAGTTACTCGGTCAAGTATAATGTCATACATAGCAATAAGATAGTTTGGAAAAAGAAAACTATACTCTCTATAACCCCATATTTATCACCCATCCCGGAAGGTATACTTTCCCATAAAACACATGACTAGCATATTCATTCATCTAGCATGCCTATTCCTTTCATACAATATATTTAAAGTTTATGACATACACTACCATTCATATGCAACAAATAAACTTAATTCCATTTGCAAGAAAACAATCTTTTCATTTTTCAGAATTAAGTAAACATTAAAATGAAGAAAAGAAGGTGTAACATGTGTATGCACATATTGCATAAAATCAGAATACCAAAAGTAAAAATATGAGCACATGTTCTTTTAAATTTAAAATTACTTATGTATTTGAAGTATATGTTAAACATGCAAATACTCCAAGTTTTATGATTCATCTTTTATGTTTCAGCTTTCAAAGGAAAACTAATATCAGTAATCTATTTCTAAGTTTGATGTTCAAATGAATATATTTTCATGTGTAATCTAATATTTCTGTTTTCTGGTGTTTACCACAGGTATTCCAAAAGTAATCTAATGTTCACTAAGTTTTAGAAGTTATCTCTTCTCAGTTTGAAGTCTGATAAAATACATGAACAACGTACAAAGAAATTCATTTCATATAGTATTTAACATTGTGAATATCAGCATAAAATAAAGACAATCAAGCTATGATCATATATCTTATATAGATAAATTGAACAAGAAAAGTTTACAATATGTATATTCTGGAAATGTTTTTCATCTACATATAAGTTTGGAAAATACTTGTTTTCAGATTCTTGATTTTCTACAATCTAACAATATATATATCTATACATAAATACATACACACATATTACACACACACACACACACACACACACACACACACACACACACACACACACACACACACACACACATAAATCAATTCAAGTTTAAGTTTAATTATCAATTCTTTTTCATGACCTAATATAATCATATACGTATATATGTGTATATCCTTATATTACACACACACACACACATCACATAAATCTGTCCACTTAATTAAATGAATATTTGTTATTTAATTGATTAATAAACCCACTAGCCAATAGTTAATTAAATTAACATTTAATTAATTGAGCCTCAAACATTCTCCTATTAAATAAATAAATAAATTATTCAATTTATTTTAATTAATTTATTACACCAAATTCACAATCAAATAAATGAACAAATCCTATTTATTTAATTTAATCCCCTTTCCTCTTTTAAATAAATTAAAACATTTATTTAAATCATTAAACTCCCCCTCACTTGCATTCTCCTACAAATGCAAGTTGCAACCATAATTGAAATAAATTAATTTTATTTTAATTTAAATCCTATTTTCCCTCACCCACCAAACCCACTTGCAATCCTAAATCCCCTTCTAGACCCTTCTAACCACTTTCTAATCATTCCTAATTAGCCTAATCCATCCCCTAAATATTGTCACATTCCTAAGCAATTGAAGTCACTTCTCAAAGCCTCCAAAGTCTTTGAAAAGAATTTAAAGCTTTATGTGTTCAACAAGCTAACCTCTAAAGTCTTCCAAACCACTAATGGCTCTTACATGACCATTAATGACTCTTACATAACCATTTAGGGTTAAATCCACTTGCAACCAACTCAACCCTCATATAACCCATGTGTCTCCTCAAGCATTTATTGCTTTGACCATGGTTATCCTCACTAACTCTTGCACAAGAGTTTATCCATTGGATAAAGACATTATTCCTTGAATAATGAATTTATTCATTCAACTCAACATTAACCTTACCTCCCAAGTCAACCCTCAAGTCATGTCAAGCATTTAATGCTTATTCCCTCTCCTCTCAACCCATCTTTTGTTGACATTTGTCATCCTAGGATTGGATTGAAAGTCCTCACATGGATCTTAAGCCCTTCAATCCTAACCCTTGTTGAGATTGCTCAATCTCAACCATCCATTTCTCCATTTTACCTATAAATAGAGCCCATTTCTTCATAATTTAGATCCTGAAAACTTGCATGCATCTAGCTTATAGTGAATTATAGATAGTATTTAGCACAATCATCTCACATTGTTATTTTGGGCTAAAAATAATCTTAGTTAATTACATAATATATCATTTTAGCTTGTTCACATTTGCATTTTCATGATCATTTAGTTTATACTCTTGAATCTCCATAAGACATCCAAAAAATAGTGCAAAAAGCTACTGAGAGCTACACTCATTTGGGAACTTGGAGAGGAGAGGAACAAGGGAGGAGAAGCTACAAACACAGTGGAGGGCATTTGGAGATGTCTTGTTGCATTTCTTAGTTTCATTAAGCTTTCTATTTTGTGTGTAGTGTCTCTCTTGATATGCTTTCTTAGGATAGTTTTTAATTTGCGATTTCTTACACTAACACTAACAATTGGTCTCTTGTTTGTTGTTTGTGTTTGTTTGTTTATCTGTGTGTGTGTGTGTCTATCTATCTATATATATATATAATCTAAAAGTGAGAATATAAGCACGATAATTCATTCACTTCATTATTAAATTTATACATTATCTACACATAAAATGCACATAACAATCAACAAAATACATGTATAATCTTTTAAAAACATAAAAATCAATCTCTTTGAATAAAAGAAATGTCAATTAAGAATACTCATACAAAATTCATCATTTGAATTTAAACAAACACTCAATTAAAGTCATTTAAATCTTCTATCTTTGCAAAGTACAAATTATGAATTTCTAATGTGGTGTGTGAGATTCCATCTCCATTATCGAATTAGAAAACTAAAACAACTCTACCTCAACCAAGTTCTCACCTTCATCCACGTTCACATGTTCCTTCATTCACTTGCACTCGATTTATCATTAGCAATGACAATCGCCAATTTTCATGATAAAACAATTTAAATCATTCATTTGCACTTAAATTTCCATTTCCAATTCCCATCTAATTTTATTTCACTCATATAACACAAATTATAAATAATTTTTCTAATTTAATAATTGCAACTTAAATATTGATAAAAGCGGTTCATGACATCTTTTCATACCTTGGTGATCTCTTCTTGTCTTGGCAATCTCTTTGTTTCTTTGTGATGCAACTTGTTTGGTTTTACCTTCTTTTTATACATGAGATTATTAAAAATCTTGATTCCTTCTCTAGTTGACATGCAAATGTCAGTTTGACTTCACTCTCCTCTTTGGACAGTGGACTTCACCTTTCGATGGTGGCTTCTGCATTGATATCGAGATTGACTTCATTCATTGAAAATACTTTGCCCATGTAACTTGGATAGTTTCCCATACTAAAAGAATATCACATAAATGACTTGTGATCTTCATTGATCTCCTCTAGCAACTTCCTATGGATTGCTTTTGTTTTAAAAAACAATGATCTTCAACATATAAATTATCCTTGTTCTTCATGTGATTTCAAATGTTGCAGCAAAGCTTCATCTTTAAAATGACAATCTTCTCATCTCATCGAACTTCTTTTTTACTAGTTAGATCTCCTTGGACCTTTTTGCAGCTTCAACAATTTAACCGAGATAATTTCTCGAACATGGCTCTGATACCAATTGAAGGAAAATAATATAGCTCTTACACTATACTATAAGGATTAAATAAAAAATGAAACCATCACATTCATCCATAAATCATTGAAATTAAATACTTCCATAAAAATAAAACTCCAAGTTGTGTGCAACCAAAAGAAACAAACTACTATGTTTTATTGATTGTTTTAATATGCTACAGGGCAATGTACATATGAAGAAATTACAATGCTAAAAATAGAAAAACAAACATGCATATTCATGCACAATTACAATTAGCTTTTTTATGCAAATTATATTTTTAGAAAAGAATATCCTTAACTGCAGGTATTCTCATGCAAGTGAGAGAAATTAATAAAATTATATCTTTATCTTATGCAATGCATTGTGGTTCAAACTACAATTGATCGCATACATATAACGAAATTAACATCCCAAAACATTTCTATCACCCAAAATTTTACTGAATTGAAACCCCCCTTCCATGACAATGATAATAGCTAGAAATAACACTGCATCCTGTGCTGATATATACATATGTTGTATCTATATTCCCTAGAAGATATAGGATAATGCAAATAAATACCCCCTCCGTATAATTTTTTTGTGTGTATTTTGACCCATGTGCAATATAAGTTCACAAACAGGACAAATATAGTGTTCTTTTCTGAGACTAAAGTAGCACAAAGATCTTTTCATCTGATGAGCTTTCTAACAACATATTCATTACAGATAGCCTTGCATTTGTGCGCCATGCATCTCACTCTCCTACTAGTCCCTTCATTTTATAGTAATAGCAAACATACATCAAAATTTTACGAAGTTTCAAAGAAAAATGCATATCGTTATCCTTAAAAATTGCTGCTACATTGTTCATCCATAAATCTAGCTTTAATCAATTACATAGTGTATTTTATTTGGTTGTTAAGATAGAAACAAACTTTTTGCTGTAGAGTTGAAAGATTTGTAGAAGAAAGTGATGATATTGTTGTTTGAGAATAATGAGAAGTCGGGTCATGTCTGGAAGTTAAACCATGAATTTCTTCATATTATAATTATTATATCATATTAAAAGATTTCTAATTCATAAATAAAATTTAGTGTAAATGTTTTTGGTATAAAAAGATAGAATTCATTACGATTCTATTGTTTTAAATGTTTTTGGTAGAGAATGATAAATATTGTTTAAAATGTTTTTGGTATAGAATGATAAAGTTCCTTACAATTCTATTGTTTAAAATAGTTAAAATGGAATGATGTGTAAATATAAAGATATGGTATATAAGTAATCATAAAACTTTTTTTATCTACTTTCTTTATTTCGAAAATAACCTCAATAAATTCTCAAAAATATCTTATTTTTCAACTATCAAATATAAACAAACTTCTTTAAAAAGTAATGTAAAGGAACGAAAATTTATTGACCCATATCCAAAATTTATCATTTATCTTTGGCACCACTCTTTGTAGAGGCAGCCAACCGACAATGAATACATAGAAGGCAACCAAGTTTTTCTCATCTTCTTATCTCTTTAAAGAGTGAGTGAAATCAATGCTTTCACTACTAGCACCCTAACATAAATATTGGTCCATGCAGAAAGCTAAAAATTGCAAATATCCTAACTAAATATTTGTCCACACGGAAAGCTAAAAGTTGTAGATCCTTAAACTCTAATATATCGCACCAGGAGGTGATACTTCTTATTCTCATTAGTGAGTCATATCATGGTGGCTAGATAATCGTGCTCGATGAACATAGCTTGCCAAACAACATGCTTAAAATTTGATTTGGTGCATGGCCCTTTGTTGTACATATGCAATGAAGTTACTAATACAAAATTTTGAATGACTGCTCTAAATGTGCTAGGTATAGTGTTTCCATAAATTGTAAAAAAAGAAATTTTAATGTATTTGTAGTTTACTTATATTGTACACAATTAGTTCTAACAAAGGCAATTTTCATTTTCCCTAGCCTATTGGCCCTCTAAATAAATTACCCAAACTATATCTAACTATTGACGCAATTATTGCACCTCGTTAGGATGCAAGTACTAATTCTATTTGCTATAATAAATAAAATTATGCATACTAATAATAATCGTATACCAATAAATATCTACAAAGAGTGCACTATATAAATAAACAAAAATTATACAAAATGTAAGTTTTCTTTTGCCTAGAGCAATCTAAAGAATGCAAAGAGAGAAAAGCAAGTTTTCTTTTGCCTAGAGCAATCTAAAGAATGCAAAGAGAGAAAAGCATTGGAATATTTTATTGATTGAAATGTCTAGTGACAAGATTTTTCTCATTGCATGTTAACAATCTTCCTCCCTCTTCCTAAAAGATAAATGCATGTAATTGCATGTAGGCATAGCACTAGTAGTTGAAGATTGAAGAGATGCATAGATTTATGAAACACCATACCTACTACTCTCCATTTGAACCATAGAATAATGTCACCAGATCACCTAATTTTACAGCTATTGTATAATAGCTCTATTTATTATTCTTCTAGAGTAAAGCATCATGCAAATTTTAGATGCCATGTTCCAATGAGAAAACAGCCATGATATTGGATTGTTGATTGAAAAAAGACCTTTTGTTCCACATCAATTGTTACAATTCATAGTGGTTTCTGACTTGAGGTATGTCTTGATAGCAAACAACTTTTCTAGAAAAAGACTTGCAATTTATGTTGACCCGAGTTTTTGGGACAAGGACGGCAGGGGACGACAGAATGAGTTTTCAGGGACAACAATTTTTTTTGCCAATTGAGGGGACGAGGAGGAATGGCAAAGGGGACATCTCTATAAAATATAGAGAAAATTTGAAATATATATGGAAATTTTAAATGTTCATATGAAAAATAGACAAAGCATGTATACATACATTATATTCATACGAAAACATGGATAAAGCGGGTATATGTATATGATAGAACCTTAACATACCACATTTGTGTTCAGAATTCATTTTCAATACTCAATATGCATTCATAAATCATAATTCATTGTCTATAAAAATTCATTGTCAGTATGCCTGCACTCAATATGCATTCATAATTGAAAATTCATTGTCAATATGCCTGCACTTGTTTGCATGTAGTTCATTGTTTCTTTCTAGTTGGAGGATATTTTAATAGTCTTCTATTACTATTACTATTATGACCTACAACCGCTTCTTTATGCACCACAAAGTTTAGGGTGTTTGTGAAATTCATTACCAAACTGTTATTCATATTTCTAAGTGCTTTTGGCTATGATTCTAACCTGTTTACCTTTCATATTAGTGAGAAGTTCAATATTACAGACCTGCAAGCACTTTTTTACACACTACCGAGTTCTAAATGTTTGTGAAATTTATTACTAGGTTGCTGCTCATTATTTCTAAGTGCTTTTGGAAGTGATTTAGACATGTTTACCCTGCTCATTATTTCTAAGTACTTTTGGAAGTGATTTAGACATGTTTACGCATCATATTATTAAAAATCTAGTTTTACAGACCTATAATAAAATTAAAAAATTTATTTTTTGAACATTTGAATCTTTTTTTTTTAAATGTGCTGAGAAAAGGGGCCACTGGCCATCCCAGGGATGGTTAGGAGACGTCACAACGTCCCCAACCATATTGAAGACAAGAGGACGTCCCCTTTAAGAATCACTGATGTCTCCAAATTTTCTGGGATTATTCCCACAGATTTTACAATTTTAGGAATGGCAGGGGATGTCCTCCACAGATTTTACAATTTTGGGGATGGCAGGGGGGTGTCCTCTGGCCGTCCCCGAAATGTCCCCGATACGAAGATGGGAGATTTTAGCCTGGGGACGTGTCCCAAGTAACATATCTTGCAATACAAAGTTCTCTATCGACCAATCAACATGTTCTCAATACACCTTCCATTGGAGGTTGAAACTTGCTATGCAGTCATATAAGAGGAACATCCCTCAAAACGTGTCTTTATAAATGTATGAGGTGCCATATCTTTCAGTAAATTTCTTTATAGATGTATGAGGTGCAATTTATATGGTTGCATAGCAGCTTCCTTGTAGATCACTCAATTTATATCTAACAAGGTCAGCCTTAGTTATCCTATGTGACAAGGTAAGGTTAGTTCATTACTCAACTCCATGTAATCGCAAATAATTTAAGAATTTTCTCAGAGTATCAAGATATGATTCATGTAAACAAAAGATAGAGACAAATTATAATAAACTTATTGTCAAGAGTATCAAGATATGATTCATGTAAACAAAAGATAGATACAAATTATAATAAACTTACTGTGAAAATACTAATATCTAGTGTTTTAACACCAACGTTACATCATATAGAACTCCTGGTTTACACCTTCCATATATCTCTACTCGAAATGCAACCAACAATTCTGTGTCAGGGCCACGATCAACAACCCTCACTCGTACAGAATTGGAAACTTCAATTTCCAGATGAGAACATGGGCAGGTTTGTTTCTGTGGGTCTATTATCTTCCTTCCATCAGCTTGCAAGATAAACAAATCCACTTCACATATTCCTTTCGCATTAGTAGAAAGGCGTCCATATTAAATCTGAAAGATATAACAGGAAAACCGTACCACATAAACAGAGCTCTTAGCGTTTACCATACAGTTTCAATACTCAATAGAAGCATTATAAAGATAACTATGAAGAATTACCTGGATATTATAGTCATTTAAGGTCCTCAATACATCATAAAAAACCCCTTGTGATATTTGCATGATACATTAAAAAACCCCATGTGATTTTTGCATGACATCTAGAGCAGGGCATGGGGAGGACTTAAAGAATTATCAATTGTGATTGAAATTTTACTGGTGAGAAATGATGGACAGCGAGGCAGACAACAAAACCAAACAAATAATAAAAGAGATTAACCCAAACAAGAGCAGAAACTAATATTTGTATTCATATATGTATATATATTTCAGAATCATTCAAAAATTCATAGAGTCTGATTCGTATAACAGGACTGCAACACTTGAATTCCCCAAAAAAAGACAATAAGCTTCCCCTGTTTCTTGCTACAGTCTGATTTGTATAACAGGACTGCAACACTTGAATTCCCAAAAAAAAGACAATAAGCTTCCCCTGTTTCTTGCTACTTTTCTGGTCTGGGTGCTGTTACAGCTCCATATATATTTGTCCCTGTTTTTCATACTTCATACAATAACTGCCATACTCAGTCTATTAAGAGTTACCAAAAGACTTCTAGACTCTTCCATACGTATGCACCAGGGAAACAAGAAAAAAAACTCCTAAATTATTCAATGCATTTACTTCTATGTGGTACATCTAGTGCAGGGATATCATAGATAGATTACAATCACAGTTTTTTAATTCAAAATTTGTCCTGTTTTGAGTAAGGAAGAAGGCACGGGCACGGTAAAGTTGAGTAGAAAGAAAGAAAGAAAGAAAGAATTTTAACGTCCACGAGGCTAAGAATAGCCTATGGGACAATCTGATCAAGCTTCAACATTCAGTCTACGGAAGATTAAGTGGGTGGTTGGGGATTAATTTCAACAAGAAAGCCATTAGCTTGTATGAAATTAGTAGCTTGTGCACTCTTAGCTTGCAAATCTTTAGTAGCTTGTACATTTTTATTAGCATGTACACTTTTAGCATCTCTTTCAGGATCTGTTAAGACTAATAGTAATTTGCACAAATCCTCAATAATGGAATCGAATGCAAAAGCAGACAAAATTCGCACATTTCACTCATACCGAAATACACAATCATCGCTCTAAATCATGGGAGGAAGATACTGAGTCTTATATACAGTTAATTGAATTAGCCATATTCCTGATTCATTCGTTTACGTAGAAGACAAAGGAAATTTTGTTTTAGGCAATTTGAAAAACACTGCACATTTACATACAACAATTGTAGAGGTTACATATTGCTAAAATGAAAGTTCACTTACATAATTGATCTCTAATTTGGATCTGACATGCATTACAATCCACAGCAAAATGTTAAAAATAAAAGAAACCAGAGGCAAACCCTAAACTTACTGGACCATATTACATAGGCAACTGCAAGGACTCGAACATGTCACCTGGAATTGCCTGTTCTCCACTCATACATTCATTCCAGGTGAGCTGTTCTCTTCCCGCTACATTCAATCCAGGTGATCTGTTCTGTCCTTACTACATTCATTTATTTAGTGCTCAGGATTCGAACCAGCGCTGCTACAGAAAATTTAAATCTACCCACTTCAATGTAGAAAAATCAAATTTCCCTCGCCCCCATTAACCAGCGCAAAGCCTCCGTAACTCTATCCTCTTCTCCCATCGCAAGGAATCCTTTCTCCACTATGACATCGCTCATTGAAGAAGATGCCTCGTTCTCCACTATGTCCTCATCTGAATCCACTATGTCTTTCCCACCTGAAAAAGTTGCCTTGTTCTCCACTATGTCCTCATCTGAATCTACTATATTATCCCCATCTGAAAAAGATGCCTCGTTCTCCACTATGTCCTCATCTGAATCCACTATGTCATCACCACCTGAAAAAGATGCCTCGAAGCTCTTTGATGTGTACCATGTAGAACGTTGTGTGAAGACACCTATCCATATCCATGTCCCCTCCTGCACATCCACTTCAGATATACAATCCATTGAATCTCCCATAATTTTAATCAATTGAATCTTCACTGGAGTCCTTATAACAAAACAAACAATAATGGAATTGTCATCGGTAGGCTGCTTCACTACCAATTTAGGCCCGTGAATCGAATCAGTTTGCACGTTAGAGCAGGAGTCAACGAAAATCAAAGTAGGAAACGCCCAGGAGTTTTCAAGTGAGGCTGCATTTTGGACCACTCGCGTACAAACTATTATTTCTCCAGGCCATTTCTGCAAATGTACATCAATATTCAGGCGAAAGCACGATCACATCCAAAAAAATAGAATTGTAAATTTCTTGAAATTTTAATTACCTGGATACTTTGTATGCAACCTTCAACAACTGATTTCCTTATTCCTGTGAGATGCAGCGTCCTCAATCTTTCCATGTACTCCAGACTTTGTAGCCCCGGCGCCTCCCACCATGTATATGCTTTCAACGTCTCCAATTCTCTGCAATGATGTAAACCTTCAATTTTCTGAACTTGATAGCAACCTCTCAGTTCAAATTCTTGGAGAGAAGTTAATTTTGCGAAACTGGGAACCGCACACAACTTGGGGCATCCACTTATAACCAGTTTTCTGACTGCAATTGGTAGGCCTTCTATCTCCAGTAGATTGCTATTGTCTTCAACTGTGAGAGTCTCGAGGCGAGTACAATAGTATTCTGAGATAGAGATCTTGGATAATCGATCATTATCTGATAGATCTACCGTCTTAAGCTTGCACAACGAAGAACTAATTGATACTTCGCTGATTGGACAACGACATATCCACAGGGTTTCAAGATTAATCAATTGACTAATTGATTCTGGTACAGATTTCATTCTTAAATCGTCTAGTTCTAATATCTCTAAGAGACTAAGACGCCCCAAAGAGTCTGGCAAACATTCTATCCTTCTGCTATTAATAATTTGGAGTTCTGTCAAGGAAGACAAATCTCCCAGAGAAGCCGGCAAATTTGTCAATAAAGTACCCCCGACAGAAAATTTTCTTAACTTGCTCAGTTGATCGATCTTCATTGGTACCTCCTTTAACTTTAACATACCTTCTAAGTGGAGCTCTCTCAAGGACGCCTGATCTGTGAGATGCTGAGGTAGCTCTTCCAACTGAAAGCAGTTTTCGAAGCTCAAATACTCAAGCTTTGACATGTTTTCCATTATGTCCGTTTTAAAGGTGACATTAGGACAGTTGCATAAGTTCAGATGTTGCAGCAGCATTAACTCCTTACAAGAATCTGGTAACCTCCCCAGTTTCCTGCTCCCGCACAAACTTAGATGCCGCAGTTTTCTCAAATTGCCCATACTGTTTGGTAGTGATGACAGCTCACTACATTGATTTAATTCCAGGTGCTCCAGCGATTGTAGTAGGCAGAATTCTTCTGGAAGGCTTTTCAAACCCTCCGTCGAATTGATGACTACTTTTTTCAATAGCTTGAGGCGTCCTATTGACTTTGGAAACCCTTGGAATTCTATGCAATAAGAAATAATCAACTCTCTTAACTGTAAAGGAGCCTGCAACATATTTTCGAGATGGACTAAACATTCAACCATTGTTGTAAAAAGATTGAAACATAAATTTAAAAAAGTTGGTAGATACTTACGTCACACTCAGCCACCCAAAGTTCTTGTAATTGATGATTTGCCCGCCTCCAGTTCTCATGGAGTTCTAAAGCCCTCAAATTTTTAAGTGGAATTACTGACTGAAGATTTCTCTGCCCCATATCAAACCAGCGAAGCCAGACCAAATCTCTTGATGCTTCACTAATTACATGGTTTAAATTACAACCTCGAGCCACAATAATTTTTAGTCCAAGTCTAGAAGGCGCTAGGGCCCAAATTCCTCTGGTTGTGTTAACCATGAGTTCTGCGTGCGACGAGCAATCGCCAAACTCCATAGCAGAGGTGGTCTTTATACCTCGAATGCCTATTCCATTCTGAGCCCAAATAAAACATAAAATTAGGAATAACTATGAGCACAAACAGAAACAAAGAAGATTTCATTGCCATTGATGAGAGACAAATAAAAAATCTTACCCGTTCTTCGTTATAAACTTTAAAGCAGAGACAGGTATTCAATACTGGAGCTAAGATGGTCATTATTCCTCCTATGCCTATCCCATTCTGAATCGACCACACAACAGAAAAACAGAGGATTCCTTCGCCATTGATGAGTGAGACAATAAAAAAAAAAATTAAAGTTGCTCTTCACCATAAACCAGATACACTTATTCAGTACTCGAGCTAAGAAGGTCATTGTTCCTCCCATGAATCCAAATAAACATTAAGTTAAAATTAACCATAAGATTAATAGAGTTTCCATACAAAGATACAGACATTAAAAAATAAATTAGAAAATTTCTTTTACAATTAGTTAGATATAATTATTTATATTTGTGAATCTCACCTGTATATCATGAATTTTAATATTTTGTTGGGGAGACCAAAGCCGGTAGGGTGATTGTCTATTGGCAATTTCTTTTCCCAAATCTCTCAAGTGGTCATGCATACTGATATAATTTCTCTCATCTATTTCAACTAGACACTTATTCCTCAACCTCTCCAAACTGTTCGAACCACTCCACCCTGATCCGTTCCATACTTCAATTGCCAGATCATTTCTTTCTCCAATGAAAAAACATGCAACATCCAAAAATATCTCTTGCTCTTCATCATCTAATGCATCATAACTTATTTTAAGCCTGCTCTTGATATCTTCAGGTACTATCCTAGAGAACTTTTGTAATTGAATCTCCCACGAATCTTTGCTTAAATTTCCATAAAGCTGCCCACCAAAGACTTTGAGCGATAATGGCAACCCACTACAGGTTTTTAAGACCTTTTCAACAAGCTCCTCAAACTCATTTAGCGGTGATGGTTGTAGGAAAGCATGCCAACAAAAGAGTTGTCTGGCATGAACTTCACTCAATGGTTTCATTTTATACTGGGAGGAGATCCTGCATCGGTTAAGGACTTCTAATTCCCTTGTAGTGACAATAATCAAAGTACCTGATCCTATCAAACTTCCAGATCTTTGGCTGGGCAATAAAGCATTTAGTTGGTCTACATGATCGACATCATCTAAAACAATTAATGCTCGAATAGATCTCAAGTGGCTTGCAAGAATTGATTTTCCCTCTTCAACATTATCAACTGATAAACTTTTAAAACCAAGATCCTCCAAAAGTTTTTTCTGCTTCTCACACAACAGGTTATTGTTAGCTGCATCTCTGACATCTACTATAAGACTGGCCTTCTCCATAGATGGATACATATTATTATATAACTTTTTGGCAAGAGTGGTCTTACCCGAACCACCCATGCCCCATATTCCAACAATCTGCACATTCTCATGATTTCTGTCAGATTGAAGCATAGCCGATTCAAAGTCTCTTACAATTTCATCTAAACCCACAGGATATTCTGCGATCACAAATGGTAGCTTTCTAATTTCTTTCACAACACAATAAGTAATACTCTTCAACAGCAACTCCTCATCTCTAAACACATACAACGGCAACAAAGGAAAAAGAATAAACATCACATTTTCTTAACAGTTGGCATTATTATGATATAAGATATCTATGTTCCTAAAAAAACAGTATGTAGAACGCAGACTAAGGTGGAGAAATTGATACTTACTCCTTGCTATTAACGATGTAACCAATGTTATGTGAAACATTGAAGAGCGCATTCTTCCACTCCTTAAGTTTTTCGGAGCTGTATCTACCCTTCTTTTTATGCAAGTCAAATGCTTCAGCATAGACTCCTTTTGCATATCGGACATCTCCAATGTCAATATAGTAGAAGATGGGAACAATTCTAGTGCCTGTTCTGAACATAAATGACAGCTCATCCAAACACCAACGAGACTCTGCATATTTCTTTGAAAATATAGCAATATGAAGCGAAGCACTCTTCATTGCTTCTTGTAGTTCCGTGGGCAAGGAATCCCCCAATTGAAGCTCTTCTGTATCCAGAAAAACTCTCACTCCCATGCCATTAGTGAGCATTTTATAAAGAGTAGTGGCTAGTGTTTTTTTTACATCAGATCCGCGATGATTAATAAATACATCATAAGATCTACCAGAAGTAGATGTAGATGGTGCAAACTCTTCAAATTGTGAGTAGCTGCTAGTGTTAGAAGTAGATGCCATGAAATTGGACTGACCTGAACACAAAGAAAGTATAAGAGACAAAGTAATGAAGCCGGACTTCTTGTTGAGGTAAAGTGCAGAGAGAGGAGAGGGACAGACAAAGTGACAAGGAAAAATGACTACATAGGGAAAACGCGTACATTGCGTGTTTGCAAAGGTAATTAGGATTAACAAAAGAGTAGTCGATGTGGACAGCAGCAGGAGCGAAAAGTACAGCAAAAATTTTATATATATATTTATATGTGGACGGCGGAAGGAGTGCAAAAGCAATATAAAAGATAAATGATAAGCATCAGAATTTCAACGTTTTTAAAACCTAAGTTGTCCCGTTTCGTTTCACATGTCGTGCTGTTTGCCCTTATTCGAAGACTGTTGGCTATTCTTACGCCTCTTTTTCCATAGGATAATCACGATAAAGTCTTGTGGTTTACTCCCTATTTTGCAAGGGGCAGCATGTTGTTGAAGGAATCTTGTGCAATTTAGTTTTGCTACAATTGATTATTATACATTTTTATTTTATTTTGTTTATATATTTGTTTGTAAAATTTATTTTATATAAAGTATAGCAGTAAAAGTTAAATATTTATCAAATTCATAAGGTTTCTACAGTTCATAATAGTTCATTATGACACTTAAAAGGGATAAAAATGTATCTACAGTTCATAATGATATTAAGATTTTGTTTCTGAATTTGATTATATATGATTTTTGTTGTCAACATTTTGGATCAAACTCTATGATCCATCATCACGATAGATAGCTAGAGAAGAGAAATGATGAATCATAGAGTTTGATCCGAAATGTTGGCCACAAAAATTATATATAGTCAAATCCATAAGCAAAATCTTAATAACTAATATTTATGTCAATTTTTATTTAGTTTTTTTATCTATTTAAAAAAATGTTTTTGAAACTAATTATACATCAACAAATGAAATAATTAGTCGATAGTTTATATATAGTATGAGCTTCCAACCTTAAACAATTTTTACATCATTAGACTACACTGGATTGCTATTTAACTAAGTTTAGTTTTCAATTGGTGATCAAATTGAATCAAATCAAATCAAATTTTAACTTGCAACCAATTATTTGTGTAAAAGATTGCAAAAATCATGTCTCTTAAAAAAAAACTAAAGCCTTTATTTTTAGATTTACTTTTACCTTATGAGATTAGTTTTGGTTTTGGTTTGTAACATTTTTCTACAAGCTCTGCCCATTTTTTGTCATCGATGCCAATGACAACATGACACAAATGTGCAAAATCTTGAGGTGAGTCACTTGCCTAGTTTTCAATGAATGTTTTTCCTTTTAATCGGATAATGTTTTGTTGTGTTTTATTTAATGCTAAAATAATTGTGTTTTGACACTAATAAATGAATTATAGTTCACAAAATTGACTCCAACCAATTGCGCTAAAAATGCTACTCATTCATGTCAAAATAAAAACCCTCTTCCCTAAAGTTTATATACAATGATGGGGACATTCTAATAGAAGTAACAACTATCAAAATAAGTAGGTTTAGCATGTAGTGAATTTCACAAGAACTTTAATGGAAGAAGTCTAGTGAATAGGGCAAGGGGAGAAAAACTAAAAAAATATGCTATTTTGTATGTTTTGAGTTAGTAATCCTCAATCTGATTTGAGCCATGAATGTGTTTAGAAATAAGTATATTTCCTTTGGTGGGTATTTTTACTTTTATCATTTGAGTGTTGTTTTCCAACCCAATCTAGTTAGTTTTGGCATTATCCTTTGTAGAAATCATGATTGATTTAAAATAATTGCATGATAATTTTGTATAACAAACATTAAGCCAGGAACTTTTAATAAATCATACAGTATTTGAAATTCATGAAAACACAATCACTATGGCTAATTGAACTAAGTGCCTTCTAGCTCACTACAAAAAACATAAAGTATGGTTCTTTGTGTGAAGAGTTTGTAAATGTCCATGTGATTTTAGTGGAAGTAGTCCTATTATTATACAAACATTTTTTGCAATCATAAAGGTGGAATTTAACTTGACATTTTCAATTTATTTGATAAGATTGATCATCTCTTTATTTATTTTTCAAATACTTAATGCTAATATATTTAGCATCCTATGATTTTTGTTTCATTCATTATAATTCATGCTACTTATTGATGATGTAGAGGTTCTAGTAGGTGGGCACTCCAAATTAAGAGTCTTCAAAGACATCTAAAGATCATCAATTCTATTCTATATTAATCAATTTTAGTTTCAAACATATGACTACAATGAAACCTTGATCAAGAAATAGTTCCCATATATTAAGCTCTAGAGATATCATTCCTTATTGAAGTTCTGGTGATGGCACTTCAAGACATTGTGTTTAAATTTATAGTTTTGGGATGTGGGCGTCTTTTTTGCAACAATTTTGCTTGCAATCTTGATTATGTGAAATTAATTATAGGAGTCAAGAATGCAAAATATCTTGCAAGGTGTCTCTTATTTAGATAGGTACAACATTATTGACCAAATTATATTTCTATTATGGAAATGATTTTCATTAAAGGTGCTCGATGACTTCAAAATATTGAATAGATGACTACTAAATTTTTTAATTATATTATTTTTCTACAAATTCACTTCAAGTTATGTATATTAGAAGTTCAAGTCATGGACATTGAAACATTGAGCATTTTTTTAGTTATTGTGGGATGACTTCAAAATATTGAGAAGATGACTATTGAATTTTTTATTTTCTTATTTTTAACAAATTCGCTTCAAGTTATGTATATTAGAAGTTCAAGTCATGAACATTGAAACATTAAACATTTTTTTCTAGTTATTGTGATTACAAAGTAGTATTTATGTTGATTCATTGCATTTAGCAAAATTTGAATTTTCTTGTAAAGAAAATGTGTCAGGGATGAAAATATAACATATTGTGTATTAACTACATAACTATTCAAAAATATTTATATTTCTTATGGTTTTGCTAGATTGTGGTTTTGTTTTAATTTATGTCGTATGCATGCATTTTGTGTAATGGCTATTATATTTTTTAAATTACTCAATTGTTTAAAATTTTGTGATATGCTACCTTGTTTTTGGTAAATAAATCTAATCGCTAGTATGATTATTTATCAAAACAAAAATAATTAATAATGTGTTGTCCAATAGGTTCAACAAAATATTGGAAGGAAAGGTTTTAAGTGGCTCGAGTAGAGAGGATGAAGGAGGCAAAAAATTACTAGGATATGTAGAAGAACTTTGTCTAGGGATTTATCGAGATCTATTCACAAAAGTATCTTACATGAAATAATTATTTTGTTTGTATCTCATATAATGTGTGTGTGTGTGTGTGTATGTACATATGTGTATGTACATGTACATGTACATACATACATACATACATACATACATGCATACATATATGTGTGCACACACACGCGCGCGCACACACATACATACATGCATAAATATACATATACTAAAATATAGATGTATATACATGTACATTAATATAAACTAAAATATAATTTGCATTAATATATACATGTCATTAGTGTGTGTGTGGAAAATTATATTTTAGTATTATTAGTGCTTAATAACTCTTTTGTTTTAGAGCACAAGTGGTCTTAATAATGCAAGTGGCCTATGGTATGTTATCTCACTAGTGTATAGAATCGGTACCATCATTCAATACAATTTTTAATTTTAGGTCCATTATGATTTTGGAAACTTGATGTTTGAAAAATACTTATGCATTATCTCTCATTGCATTTGTAGAGTGAAATTGTTCTTATATAGATTTGACATAGATTTAAAAATCCTCAGTGCAATGGACGATAGATGATTAGTTAGGAAAGTGTATGATAATTGTTAGTTTCAAATTTGTCTAGAGCACTCCTATCAATTGATATGCCAATTTTGGTGCCCAAAGAAAAAGTTTGAGTGGGAGGAAATATTTAAGGGTTTTATGTGTATTATATATAAGGGTTTGATATATTGGACTATTAAGGGTTTTATGTGTGTATATATAAGGGTTTCATATATTGAAATATTAAGGGTTTTATGCACCTATATTTGATCAATACATCATCTAATTATGTGGAGTCCTCACACAAAATAACCCACACCACCATCAACCCCTCTCTAGGCTATATAAAATCCATTATGCTTGCCATTAAAATTTTTGTTTCCCAATCCAAAAGTAATGGAAAGAAATTGCAAGGATCTATAAATAAATCAATTAAGTGTTTAATAAATCCCTATCACTTATTGTATGGCATGAACAATGGGAGGTATACATAAAATCAACATAAAGGGTTATATAGTAATAGAGATATAATATTTAATAATTTAATATTTAACTAATAGCTATATATATCATTTAATGCTTTTATATAATTATATTAACGAATGTTCTTATGGCACGCAAAATGGGAGGCATCCTCAATATAAACATTAATGACTCTTGTTTGATTTTCAGTAGGTTCTTTGTTTTAATAGTGGTGTTTTTTTATGGATTACCTAAGGTAACCCTATTGTTTTTGAATGAGTCATCATGTACTTTGTCTAATCTGTAATAGGTTGGGGCCCTTTCCACATACTTTAATAAAAAAAACATTAAGGTTTATATATATGCTGAGAGTTGGAATTTGAATTGTGATACTATAACATGTCTTTTATGCTTATAGGTAATGGAGATCAAATGTAGTAACCAAATATTTTGGTTAATATTGAGAAAAGTCATTGCTTAATTACATTTAAATGCATTATATATAGGCATTGTACGCTTGTTGTTCAATTACACTGATTGTTACACATTTAAATTTGGTAATTGATGGCATTCACATTACACTAGTCAAGATCATTATACACTCAAATGCTTGTTGTCAAATACTATTTCAAGTTATATAATCCATTTATGATTCTAAAAGGTCTTGGTGCTTAAGGGTTAATTAATATAACAACTAGAATTGGGGATATGATAGTATACATGCATTTTATTCGTAGTTAATCAAGATCAAATTTGGTAACATCATATTTTTACCAGAAAAAGACTTGCAATATATGTTACCCCAAGTTTCTAAGATGAGGATGACAGGGGAAGATGGGAAATTTTCTGGGACGACAAAGTTTTTTGCCAATTTTGTGGATGGTGGGGGGACGACAAAGGGGATGACTATATAAAATATAGGAAAAACTTAAAATATATAGGGAAATTTTAAATCTTCATATGAAAAATAGATAAAGCATGTATACATACATTATAGGGTAAGTGCACAAAGATGGGGGACCAAAAAGGCGTCTTAAGATGCCACTTTTTTTCTAAAATCAGCAAAGTTTGAAATTCGACGAGAAATTGAAGATAGGTACACTCAAAATTTGAAGATGCAACAAGAACAAAAGTTGAAGTGTTCTGAATCTAATTTTTAAACTACTAATTTGTTTTGAAAACGGAGGAGATTAAGAGTTTCAAAAAGGGGCACCACATTTATTGGTCCTGTTTTTTCATAAAAAAATAACATAGCACGAAATGTGGTGCCCCTAAAACGTCAACTTTTTTTTAGAATTTTGCAAATCGCTCTGGTTAGAAAGTAGCTAACACATTGAAGTTTATGCTAGATTTTTCGGCTAATTTTTTTAATGAATATTTGAATTTTTATGAATTTTCGAAGTGGACACATCCTAAAACACATAAATTTGAGCGTGCTCCCCCCAAAAATTTGTGAAAACTAATAAAAAATCATATTTTTTTTAAAATTGTGTAGAATGGAGTCTAGTTTTTGAACATGTATTTTTTTCAAAATTGGATAAACGAGTAAAAAACTATGGCCAAAATACGACATGTTGGTTTTTGACAAAAATCAAACACACTAAGGAGAAATTATGGATCAAGACCTTAACATTATCAAAATTTGAAAATAATTATATAGTTGGATAACTAAGAGAGAGTTTGATGATTGTATGGTGTTTTTTTATTGCATTGAAACATGTGCAAACCTGACGGAGATCACAAACAAAAAAGTTAGAAAATTTTCAATATTTGCTGGAAAACATGTCTCAAGCCTGAGAAGGGTGTCCAAGCCTTTGATTTGGATGCCCAAGGAAAATCCAAGCCTTAGGCTTGGTGTTTCCCAAGGCAACACATTTGGTGCATGCCAAATTTCGCGTGCGCCAAATGGAAAAAAAATTAAAAATACATTTGGCACGCGCCTTATTTGGCATGCGCCATATTTGGTGCACACCAAATGTATTCCATGCAATTTTTCATCTTTGAAATTTCTATTTCTCTTTCTTGAGCTTTCCTTCTCAAGTAACTCCCTCTCACTCCCTTTCTCTTTTTCTCACTCTCTCTATCTCCCTATCTCTATTCTTCCTCCCTGCCTTCCTATCTTTCCCTATCTCTATTCTTCCTCCCTCTCCTCTTATATCTCCCTCTCTATCTCTATTCTTCATTTATCTCTCTCCCTACCTCCCTTTCTTCTTCTTCTTCTTCTTCTGTCTCTCTCCCCCTCTCTTTCCCTCTTTCCCTCTCTCCCTTTCTCTTTCCCTCTTTCCTTCTCAAGTCTCTCCCTCCCACTCCCTTTCTCTTTTTCTCACTCCCTCTATCTCCCTATCTCTATTCTTCCTTTATATCTCCCCCCCCTCTCTCTCTCTCCCATTCTCTTTCCGTCTTTCCTTCTCAAGTCCCTCCCTCCCACTCCCTTTATCTTTTTCTCGCACTCTCTATCTCCCTATCTCTATTCTTTCTCCCTCCCCTCCTATATCTCCTTATCTATATTCTTCGTTTCTCTCTCCCTCCCAGCTCCCTTTCTCTTTTTCTCACTGTCTATCTTTCCCTATCTCTATTCTTCCTCCCTCCCCTCCTATATCTCCCTATCACTATTCTTCCTCCCTCTCCTCCTATATCTCCCTCTCTCTCTCTCTCTCTCTCTCTCTCTCTCTCTCTCTCTCTCTCTCTCTCTCTCTCTCTCTCCATCTCTTTCCCTCTTCCCCCCTCTCCCTTTCTCTTTCTTGAGCTTTCCTTCTCAAGTCACTCTCTCCCACTCCCTTTCTCTTTTTCTCACTCTATCTCCTATACCTATTCTTCATCCCTCCCCCTATATCTTCCTATCTCTATTCTTCCTCCCTCTCCTCCTATATCTCCCTCTCTATATCTATTATTCATCTCTCTCTCTCTCTCTCTCTCTCTCTCTCTCTCTCTCTCTCTCTCTCTCTCCTCCTATATCTCCCTATCTCTATTCTTCCCTCTCCTCCTATATCTCCCTCTCTATCTCTATTCTTCATTTCTCTCTCCCTCCCAGCTCCCTTTCTTCTCTC